>NW_025333932.1:13792399-15042799 GCF_019186645.2 Phyllostomus hastatus | reverse complement strand
ACAGTTTTCTCCCATTTACTCCCATTCCAGCCCACCCACCCAACCCTCCCTACTTCCCTCCCATTACCCCCCACCCCAGTTTTTGTCCATGTGTCCTTTAAATTTGTTCCTGTAAACCCTACCCATTCCCCCCTGAAATTCCCTCTTCGCTCCCTTCTGGTCACTGTCAGTCTGTCCCCTATTTCAGTGTCTTTGGTTATATTTTGCTTGTTTCTTTGTTTTGTTGTTTAGGTTCCTGTTAAAGGTGATATCATGTGGTATTTGTCTTTCACTGCCTGGCTTGTTTCACTTAGCATAATGTTTTCCAGCTCCATCCATGCTGTTGCAAAGGGTAGGAGCTCCTTCTTTCTTTCTGCTGCATAGAATTCCATTGTATAAATGTACCATAGTTTTTTGATCCATTCATTTACTGATGGGCATCTAGGTTGCTTCCAGCACCTAGCTATTGTAAATTGTGCTGCTATGAACATCAGGGTGCAAAGGTTCTTTTGTATTGGTGTTTCAGTGTTCTTAGGATATAGTCCCAGCAGTGGAATTGCAGGGTCAAAGGCCAGATCCATTTTTAGTTTTCTGAGGAAGTTCCATACTGCTTTCCATAGTGGTTGCACCAGTCTGCAGTCCCACCAACAGTGCACTAGGGTCCCCTTTTCTCCACAACCTCTCCAACACTTGTTGTTTGTTGCTTTGTTTATGATGGCCATTCTGACTGGTGTGAAGTGGTATCTCATTGTGGTTTTAATCTGCATCTCTCTGATAGCTAGCGATATTGAACATCATTTCATGTGTCTTTGGATTTTCTGCATGTCCTCCTTGGAGAAGTGTCTGTTCAAGTCCTTTGCCCATTTTTCAATTGGGCTACTTGTCTTCGTAGAGTGCAGTCATGTAAGTTCTTTATGTATTTTGGAGATTAAACCCTTGTCGGAGGTATCATTGGCAAATATGTTTTCCCATACAGTTGGTTCTCTTTTTATTTTGATGCTGTTTTCTTTAGCTGTGCGAAAGCTTTTTATTTTGATGAGGTTCCATTTCTTTATTGTTTCCTTTATGTCCCTTGCTCTAGGAGACATGTCAGTAAAAAAGTTTCTGCGTGAAATATCTGAGATTTTCCTGCCCTCGTTCTCTTCTAGGACTTTAATGGTGTCACGGTTTATATTTAAGTCTTTTACCACCTTGAATTTATTTTTGTATAAGGTGTAAGTTGGTGCTCGAGTTTCATTTTTTTTGCACGTAGCTGTCCAGTTCTCCCAACACCATTTGTTGAAGAGGCTATTTTTATTCCATTTTATGTTGCTGCCTCCTTTGTCAAATATTAATTGACCATAGAGACTTGGGTTTATTTCTGGGCTCTCTATTTTGTTCTAGTTATCTATGTGTCTGTTCATATGCCAGTACCAGACTGTTTTAATTACAGTGGCATTGTAATATACCTTGATGTCAGGTATGGTGATTCATCCTACTTTGTTCTTCTTTCTCAAAAATGCTGTAGGTATTCAGGGTCGTTTATGGTTTTATATAAATTTTTGAAATGTTCTATATTTGTGAAATATATCATTGATATTTTAACAAATATTACATTCAATGTATAAATTGCTTTAGATATAATGGACATTTAGATGATGTTAATTCTTCCAATCCATGAACACAGTGTATGCTTCCACTTGTTTGTGTCTTCCTTAATTTGTTTCTTCGGTGTTGTGTAGTTTTCTGGGTACAGGTCTTTTAACTTCTTGGTTAGGTTTGTAGTTAGATACTTTATTTTTCTTATTGCTATATCAAATGGGATTTTCCCCCTAATTTCTTTTCCTGATATTTTGTTGGTGGTATATAAAAATGCCTTTGATTTCTAAATATTGATTTTGTATCTTGCTGTTTTCCCAAATTCACTTATTAGGTACACTAGTTTCTGTTGGAGTCTATGGGATTTTCTATATGCACTATAATGTAAGCTGAAAACAATGACAGTTTTACTTCCTCCTTCCAATTTGTATGCCTTTTATTTCTTCTTCTTGTCTGAATGCTGTGGCTAGGACTTCCAATACTATCTTGAATAGAAATGGTGAAAGTGGGCATCCCTGTCTTGTTCCTGATCTTAGAGAGAAAGGTTTTAGGTTTTGTCACCTGAGTATGATGTGACTGTAGGTTTTTCATATAAGGCCTTTATTTGGTTGAGGTATATACACTCTACTCCCACTTTGCTGAATGTTTTTATCATAAATGCATGGTGTTGCTTATGAAATGAATTTTTATTGCATTTATTGATATGCTCATGTGATTTTTGTCTCTTCTTTTGTTTATGTGATGTATTTATTGATTTTTGGAATCATACTATCCTTCCACTGCTGGGATATCATACTATCCTTTCACTGCTGGGATGAATCCCACTCGATCATGATGTATGACCTTCCTGATGTATTCCTGGATGGAGTTTGCTAGTACTTCCTTAAGGATTTTAACATTTATGTTAATCAGTGATATTGGTCTGCAATTTTCTTTCTTTATTGTGTCTTGTTCTGGTATTGTGGAGTGGGATGATGCTGGCTTCATAAAAAATGTTTGAGAGCCTTCCCTCTTGGACTTTTTTAAATAGTCTGAAAAGTATAGGGTTTATCTTTCCTTAAATGTTTTGGAAAATTCTTCTGTGAAAAAGTCCAGTGCAGGGCTTTTGTGTGATGGGATTTTTGTGACTACTGCTTCAAATTTGTCAGCTGTTTTCAGTCTGTTCAGGTTTTCTGTTCCTTCTTCATTCAGTTTTGAAAGATTATATTTTTCTAATATTTGTCTATGTCACCTAGATTTTCAAATTTCTTGGCACATAGTTCTTTGCAGTAATTTCCTACAGTCTTTTATATCTCTGTGGTATCAGTTGTAATCTCTACTCTTTCATTTCTAATTTTATTTGTGTACCCTCTCCTTTTTCCTTTTAAAAAAATACTTTATTGTGTTCAATTACTGTTGTCTTCATTTTCCGACCACCATTTCCTTCACCACAGCCAAACCCAACTCTTTCCCTTGCTTCCACCCTCCTCCATGGTTTTGTCTATCTGTCCTTTATAGAAGTTCCTGAAAACCCTTCCTTCCATTATCCCCTCCTAACTCCTCTCTGCTTACTGTCAGACTTTTCTTAATTTCAATGTCTCTGATTATATTCTGCTTCCTTTCTTTTGTTGATTATGTTATAATAAAAGGTGAAATGCATTATTTGTCCCTGACTCCCTGGCTTATTTTGCTTAGTATAATGCTTTCCAATTCCATCCATGCTATTACAAAAGGGTAGGAGCTCCTACTTTCCCTCTGCTGTGTAGTATTCCATTGTGTAAATGTACCACAGTTTTTTGATCCATTTATTTTTATGCACCTTGAATTTATTTTTGCCTATGGTATAAGTTGGTGATCAAGTTTCATTTTTTTTTTGCATGTAGCTGTGCAGATCTCCCAACACCATGTGTTGAGGAGGCTGTTTTTACTCCATTTCATGCTTCTCCCCACTTTGACAAATATTATTAATTGACCATAGAGACATGGGTTTATTTCTGGTCTCTCACTTCTGTTCCATTTGTCTATCTGTCTTTTTTTATGCCAGTACCAGGCTGTTTTGGTTACAGTGGCCTTGTAATACACTTGGATATCAGGTATTCTGATCCCCCCTACCTTGTTCTTCTTTCTCAAACTTGCTGCAGCTATTTGGGGGTCATTTATGGTTCCACATAAATTTTTGAAATGTTTGTTCTATATCTGTGAAATGTGTCATTGGTACTTTCATAGGGATTGCATTGATTAGTAAAACAGACATTTTGATGATGTTAATTCTTCCAATCCATGAGCATGGTACATGTTTCCATTTGTTTGTGTCTTCCTTGATTTCTTTCTTCAGTGTTCTATAGTTTTCTGAGTACAGATCTTTTACCTCCTTGGTTAAGTTTATTCCTAGGTGCTTTATTTTTCTTGTTGCTATATCCAATGGGATTTTTTCCTGATTTCTGTTTGTGATATTTCATTATTGGTAGACAAAATGCCTTTGATTTCTGAATATTGGCTTTGTTTCCTGCTGGTTTGCCAAATTAACTTATTAGGTCAAAAAGTCTTTTTTGTTTTGTTTTGTTTTGTTTTGTGGAGTCTACAGGATTTTCTATATACACTGTCATGACACCTGCAGACAATGACAGTTTTGTATCCTCCTTTCCATTTTGGAAACCTTTTATTTCTTTTTCTTTCTTTTTATCCTAATCTTTTTTTAAATTTAATTTTATTTTAATGTTGTTCAAGTACAATTTCCTGCCTTTTAGCGCCATCTCATCCCACCCCCCCAACACTCCCCACCTCCCTCCAATTTCCACACCCCCTTGGTTTTATTCATATGTCTTTATACTTCTTCCTGCAAACCCTTCCACTTTTCGCCTTTAATTGCCTCCCCTCTCCCCTCTCATAACTGTCAGCCTGTTCTCTATTTCAGTGTCTTTGATTATGTTTTGCTTTTTTGTTTGTTCTGTTGATTAGGTTCCTGTTAAAGGTGAGATCATATGGTATTTGTCTTTCACTGCCTGGCTTACTTCATGTAGCACGATGCTCTCCAGTTATATCCATGCCATCTTAAAGAGTACCAGCTTCTTCTTTCTGCTGCATAGAATTCCATTGTGTAAATGCGCCATAGGTTTTTTATCCATTCATTTATTGATGGGTACCTAGGTTGATTGTGGCACTTGGCTATTGTAAGTAAATTGTGCTGCTATGAACATTGGAGTCCATGTGTTCTTTTGGATTGGTGTTTCAGGGTTCTTAGGATATAATCCTAGCAGTGGAATTGCTGGGTCAAAAGGAAGATCCATTTTTAGTTTTCTGAGAAAATTCTGCACAGTTTTCCTTAGCAGTTGTCTCAGTCTGCAATCCCACCAACAGTGCACTAGGGTCCCCTTTTCTCCACAACCTCTCCAACACTTGTTATTTCTTGCTTTGTTTATGATGCCCATTCTGACTGGTGTGAAGTGGTATCTTCTTGTGGTTTTAATTTGCATTTCTCTGATAGCTAGTGACACTGAGCATCTTTCATGTGTCTCTGTACTCTCTGTATGTCATCCTTGGAGAAGTGTCTGTTCAAATCCTTTGCCCATTTTTTAATTGAGTTGCTTATATTCTTAGAGTGGAACCCTGTGAGTTTTCTATGTATTTTGGAGATTAAACCCTTGTCTGAGTTATCATTGGCAAATACGTTTTCCCATACACTTGGTTCTCTTTTTATTTTAACACTGTTTTCTTTAATCATGCAGAAGGTTTATATTTTGATGAGATTGCATTTGTTTATTCTTTCCTTTATGCCTCTTGCTCTATGGGACATATCAGTTAAAATATTACTTCATGTAATATCTGAGATTTTCCTGCCTGTGTTCTCCTCTAGAACTTTAATGCTGTCACAACCAATATTTAAATTTTTTATCCACCTTGAATTTACTTTTGTGTATGGTATAAGTTGGTGATTGAGTTTCATTTTTTTTTGCATGTAACTGTCCAGCTCTCCCAATACCACTTATCGAAGAGGATTTTTTTACTCCATTTTATGTTACTGTACCCTTTGTCAAATATTAATGATCCCAGAGACTTGGGTTTATTTATTGGCTCTCTGTTCTGTTACACTGATTTATTTGCCTGTGTTTATGCTAGTACCAGGCTGTTTTGATGACAGTGGCCTTGTAATACAGTTTGGTATCAGGTATTGTGATCTCTCCTACTTTGCTCTTCTTTCTCAAAATTGCAGCAGCTATTTGGGGTCGTTATGTTTCCATATGAATGCTTGAAGTGTTTGTTTTGTCTGTGAAATATGCCATTGGTACTTCAATAGGTATTGCATTGAATCTGTAAATTACTTTAGGTACTATGGGCATTTTGATGAAGTTAATTCTTCTGATCCATGAACAAGGTATATGTTTCCATCTGCTTGTGTCTTCCTTGACTTCTATCTTCAGTGTTTTATAGTTTCCTGAGTACAGGTCTTTTACCTCTTTGGTTAGGTTTATTCCTAGTTATTTTATTTTTCTTTTTGCTATATCAAATTGGATTTTTTCTTGATTTCTGCTTCTGCTGTTTTATTGTTGCTATACAAACATGCCTTTCATTTCTGAATATTAACTGTGTATCCCACTGTTTTGCCAAATTCATTTATTAAGTCAAGCAGTTTTTCAGTGGAGTCTATAGGATTTTCTATGTACACTATCATGTCATCTGCAAACAGTGACAGTTTTGTTTCCTCCTTTCCAATTTTTATGCCTTTTATTTCCTTTTATCTTTTTTTAAGATTTTATTTATTTATTTTTAGAGAGGGAAGGGAGGAAGAAAGAGAGAGAGAGAGAGAGAGAGAGAGAGAGAGAGAGAGAAACATCAATGTGCGGTTGTTGGGGGCTGTGGCCTGCAACCCAGGCATGTGCCCTGACTGAGAATCGAACCTGCAACACTTTGGTTTGCAGCCCGTGCTCAATCCACTGAGCTGCGCCAGCCAGGGGTTATATCCTTTTCTTGTCTGATCCCTGTGGCTAAAACTTCCAGGACTATATTGAATAGAAGTAGTGGAATTGGACAGCCTGGTCTTGTTCCTGATGTTAGTGGAAAAGATTTTAATTTTTGCCCATTGAGTATGATGTTGGCTGTATGTTTCTCATATATGGTCATTATTATATTGAGGAATGCTCTCTCTATTAGACTTTGGTAGGTGTTTTTATCATAAATGTGTGCTGTACTTTATCAAATGTTTTTTCCACATGTATTGATATGATCCTGTGATTTTTGTCTTTCATTTTGTTTAGGTGATGTATTGCATTTATTGATTTGTAAATATTGTACCATCCTTGCATTCCTGGGATAGATCCCACTTGCTCATGGTGTATGATCTTTTTAGCATATTGCTGGATATAGTTTGCCAATATATTGTTGAGGATTTTAGTGTCTATGTTCATCAGTGATCTTCACATAAAATTTTTTTCTGTGTTATGTCTTCATCTGATTTTGGGATTACAATGATGCTGACTTCATAGGAAGAGCATGGGAGTCTTCCATATTCTTGAACTTCTGTAATAATCTTTAAAGGAAAGGGTTCAGCACCCTTCTAAATGATTTGTAAAATTCTCATGTGAAATGATCTGGTCCAGAGCTTTTTTGTGTGGGAAGATTTTCGATTACTGCTTGAATTTCATCTGCTCTTATTTACCTGTTCAGGTTTTCTGTTTCTTCTTCATTTAGTTTTAGAAGATTATGTTTTTTAAAAATTTATCCATTTTACCTAGGTGTTCAAATTTCTTGGCCTATAGGTTTTCATAGTAATTTCTTACAATCCTTTGTATTTCTGTGGTATCAGTTGTAATCTCTCCTCTTTCATTTCTGATTGTGTTTATTTGAGTTCTCTCTCTTTTTTTCTTGATGAGTCTACTTAAAGGCTGTTCAATTTTGTTTATCTTTTCAAAGAAGCATCTCCTGTATTTCTTTATCCTTAGAACTGTGCTTTTGGTGTCTTTGTTTTTTAAATTTGCTCTGATCTTGATTATTTTTTTCCTTCTACTTCCTCTGGGCTGTTTTTGTTTTTGCTCCTTGAGTTCTTGTAGGCATAGGGTTAGATTGTTTATTTGAAATGCTTCTATCTTTTTTAGTTAGGCCTGTTTTGCTATAAACTTCCCTGTCAGGACTGCCTTTGCTGTGTCCCATAAGTTTTGGATTGTTGTGTGTTCATTTTCATTTGTTTCCAGAAAGTTTTTGATTTCTTCCCTCATCTCATTCTTGACCCATTCATTGATTAATAGCATGCTATTCAACTCCATGAGTATGAGTCTTTTCTTTTTTCCTTGAGTTTGGTTTCTAGTTTCTGTCCCTTGTGGTTGGAGAAAATGCTTGGTATGATTTCAATTTTCTTGAATTTGTTGAGACTTTTTTTGTGCCCTATCATATGGTCTATCTTTGAAAATGTTCCATGTGCATTTGAAAATAATATGTATTTAGCTTCTTTGGGATGAAAGGCTCAATATATGTCTGTTAAGTCCATTTCATCTAGGGCATTGTTCAATGCCAAAATATCTTTGTTGATATTTTGTTTGGAAGATCTGTCCATTATTGACAGTGGAGTGTTAAAATCTCTTACTATAACTGTTTTTCTGTCAATATCTTTCTTGAAGTCCTCTAAAATTGTCATTATGTATTTGGGTGCTCCTATATTGTGTGCATATATATTTAAAATATTTATGTCTTCTTGGTGGATTCTTCCTTTGAGTATTATGAAGTTACTTTCTGGGTCTCTTTTTCTGGCCCCTTTTTGGAAGTCTCTTTTGTTTGATACGATTATTGCTACCTTGACTTTTTTTCCCCGTCCATTTGCTTGGACTATTTGTTTCCATCCCTTCAATTTCAGTTTGTGTCAGTCTTCTTGTGTAGGTCAAACTTTCAGTTTGAGGTGTGTCTTTTGTAGGCAGCATATATGTGGGTCATGATTTCTTATCCATTCATCTGTTTTATGTCTTTTGATTGGAGCTTTTAATCCATTTATATTTAAGGGTATTATTAATAGGTTCTTATTCATTGCCATTTCTTTTTGTACCTATGTTCCTCTCTCTCTCTTACTTTTTTTCTTCCTGTTCTTAAAGCAGATCCTTTATCATCTCTTGCAGTGCTGGTTTTGTGAAGGTGCATTCTTCTGTCCTTCTTTTGTCCAGTAAGCTCCTCATTTGGGCTTCTATGTTAATTGAGAGCCTTGCAGTGTAGACAAGTCTCAGCTGCAGGCTTTTGCTTTTCATTGTTTGAAATATTTCTTGCCATTCCCTTCTGGCTTTTCATGTTTCCATTTAGAAGTGAGCTGCTAGCCTTACTGGGCCTCCCTTGTATGTTAGTTCTTGTTTCTGACTTGCTACTTTTAATATTCTTTGTCTTTAAATTTTGCAATTTTACTTATGATGTGTCTTGCAGTGGGCTTTTTTGTGTTCCTCCTGATTGGTACCCTGTCTGCTTCCTAGGCTTGTGTGGCTTTTTCTCTCATCAAATTAAGAAAGTTCTCCAGTGTTACTTTTTCAAACAGCTTTTCTATTTCTTGATCTTCTTCTTCTTCTTCTCATGTCTCTATTATATGAATATTATTCCATTTCATGTTGTCCTGAATATTGCTTAACCCCTCTTTATTCTTTTTGAGTCTTTTTCCCTTTCTAGGTCTTTTGGGGCTTTTCCTAAAAATCTTGCACTCCAGCTCACTGATTCAATCTTCTGATTCATGGATCCTGTTTTTGATTCCTTCTATTGTGTTCTTTAATTCAGAAATTACATTCTTCATTTCCTCTTGGCCCTGCTGATTGTTTCTCTGTCCTTTTTAATGCTGATATAGTTTGCAGTAAATTTCTCATGGTTTCCCTGTAGTTTTTGGTAACTGAATGAGCTTGAGCTCATTGAGCTTTCTTATAACCATTGCTTTGAACTCAAAGTCTGTTAGTTGACTTGTCTCTATTTCATTTAGCATTCTTTCTGAAGATTCCTCCTTTCCTTTAAATTGGGTGTTGTTTCTTTTTATTTGCTTTATTTCTGTGTCTCTTCTTATTTGCTTCTGCATCTTAAATTGTTCTGTTTTCACTTCCTGACATTGTGGTATGAACTTCTATGGTAGGAGATGTGTGATACTCAGTAGTAAATTCTCCTCAATCACCTGAACTTGATGCTTTGGGATGCCCTTTATGCCTTTTATGTTGCTTTTCTGAATGTAATTGGGTTTTGATTGTTGTTGGGTCTTTCTTTGGTGCATCCTTTCTGATTGAGGGTCACTCTGCCCACTATGTCTTGTGTGTTCTTGTGCAGGTGCTGCCAGAATGAAACCACAACATTCAAGAAAGAAACCCACACCTGCTAGTAAACTCCCTCCCACAATCTCATTCTCAACAGCAAATGATCCAGTATTAATAAGGGTATAAAGTGATTAAAGCTATTATAAGAAAGGAGAGTAGATATGAGATTACTTACAGAAAGAAAAATGATTTTGAGAGGGTGGAGGGAGGAGCACTAATAAGATTTGGGAGTTGGGTCAATGGAAAGAGAGAAGGTTAAATTTATTTCATGAATCAAAAGGGAATGAAGAATGTGGAATGGAGTATGAGAAGGAAAACACATCATATAATCTTTCATCAGAAATTAAATAATATAAAATAAAATGAAGTGAGAGAGAGAAAGAAAAAATGAATGTAAAAATATTAAATAATTAATAAAATTATAGGAGCCAATTTGGAGAGAAAAATCCATCACAGTACTATCAACAACAAGTGAGCTAAAATTATTATAGGTGGTGTAGAATTAAGAGGGTAAAAGAAAGAAATAAAAGTCTAAGGGATTTTTAGCAGAATAGAAACTGATTTTTAAATGATATAGGGAGAGGGAATACTAAGTGTAAAGTACAAAAACCAGGCTAAGAGAGGAAAAAATTAAAATTTGGGATGTAAGGAAAAAGGTAAAAAAATGAAAAGAAAGAAAAATAAAAGAGCAAGATGAAAGATAAAGAGAAGAAAGAAAAAAACAGGCTAAGATAACAAAATTAAAATTTGAGACAAAAAAGAGTAGAAGATGGGACCAGTAAAATTTGGTATTTGAATTACAGAATTAGTGAAGCTCTAGAGATAAAATTAAAAAAAACAATTCAACAACAATTACCTTTCCCACAACAAACTAGTAAACATTGTTAATTGTGGAGAGAAAACACAGGTATTTTAAGAGCAGGACAAAAGAATATGAAATTAACCTTGACAAGAAAATTTGTTTTGTGTGTCTGGATGGGGGAGAAATAATAAGACTGCAGAATGGAATCAAGTTGTAGCTAGAGAAAAAAAAATTGAAATGAAAATAATGTGAGGAAAGAGGAAGATAAAATGGGCTAAGAGGAAGAAGGGAAAACATATGTGAATTGAAATCACTATAATATAAACTCTAGTGACTTCATATGTACAAACTTGTTGCACAAGAAATGAATGTTAAAAAGCTATGCAGGAAAAAAATATTGCATATCATGAAGAAAACCACAGTTGCTTTTGTCTCAGTAGCCTCTTATATTTACCACTGTTTTTTTCTTTCTGGATCTGCCACTGGCAATGTCAGATGTTGACCCCGTCTGACCTTAGGCAGTCTGTTCGATACTTGCAGTGATCTGCCATCACTGGCTGTCTGATTCAATTGTTAATCTGGTCACACTGCACTCATAAATCAGGTTTAAGTACCATAGGATAAGGCCTAATCCCTTCCATTGTGGGGGCTATTGTTTCCCCTCAAGCTCAAAGGGGAGTGGTCTCCTTGGCTATGATGGCTGCTATAGTCTGGGAGATGACTCAGCACCAGCATCCTGGTGTCTACTCTCTCAGTTCTCTTTCCCAAGCTTCAATCCTTAGTCTCTCCTCAGGCTTCATCAGCCAACTCTTCCCACACCTGTACCAGATCCCAGGGTAAGTGGCTTCCAGTGAAAATTTATGTTGACCCTATAATTGGCTCTTGTATCTCCAGCCTTCTGTCTTTGTAATACTGCCACTTTTTGCTGCTGTTTGTTTTCTGAGAAGTGTTTGGTTTCCGATGTGTTAGGCTGGGAATCCCAATTTAGGGTTTAGACCCTATTATTCTTTTGGGGGTCCAACTCACCACTTAATTATCCATCTGGTGCACCACCTGTGGGTGCCCAGTGAGCCCTCTGGAGTTTCTACTACACTCCTTACCAGACAGGTTTTGCTGAAGCTGGTTCTTCCATCTGTCCGAGATTATATGGTTTCTGTTTGGCAATTGCTCAGTTGTTTGTTCTGTGTAGTTTCTCCACAATTGAGTTGTAATTACAGATTTACCCTGGAAGGAGGTCAGTGTGACTTCCATTCACTCTGCCATCCTGCCTCATCTCACCCTTATTTAATACAGGAATGGTGAACAAGAGCCACACACTTGGAAAACAGTGGGGTTTTTTTGTTTGTTTTGAGTTTGAAAACACAGCTTGCCTATAATTATCAACATCTTACCAAATTGATTTAAAAACTATTTCAAAATTTGAAATTATATTGAAAATGCTACAAAGTCATCATTAAAATAAAGAAATCTATACAAAATTCAATGCAAAGACAATGCTAGTTTATAATGACCATTGTTTAGATGAAGATTAAAAATTTAAGATCAAATATAAGAACAAAAATACTTAATATATAGAGATTTTTGAATTATGAATTTTATTATGTTACACTGTATGTTTATATTTATATTTTCTTTTTATTGTTGAAGTACCATTGTCCCCATTTTCCACCCACCACTCCCCCTGCTCCACCCATCCGCACTTCCCACCCTCAATCCTAACCTCCTTTGACTTTGTCCATGTGCCCTTTATATGCAATCTTTGATAACCCTTACCCTTCTTTCCCCCATATGCCCCTTCCCCTCCAGTTACTGTCAGTATGTTTTTTACTTCAATGTCTCTGGTTGTATTTTGCTTGCTTGCTTGTTTTGTTGATTATGTTCCCCTTATAAGTGACATCATGTGATATTTAGTTTTTGCCACCTGGCTTATTTCACTTAGCATAATGCTCTCTGCTTCCATCCACACTGTCACGAGGAGTAAGATGCTCCTTCTTTCTTTCTGCTGTGTAGTATTCTACTCACCATGTTTTTTTGACCCACTCATTTACATTTACATACATTTTAATGTGGCATTAAATAAGTGAAAGTGTTTTTTCCTGCGATGAATGGAACAAGGACACTATTTTAACCTCATCTGCTGTGTATGTCTGTCGTGGATTTCTTGCCAAAGTCAGCTCTTGGATTCTGTTACCTAAACTATAAGAACCCCAGCATTTATAAATCTTTTAGTATTATTTGGCATAATTAACTGAATTTAAATTAAATTAAAACAATTATTATTTTTTAAATGACACATTCATTTTATTTCTATCACTAAATATTTTGAGAGGTTTTTTTTAGATTTTATTTATTTATTTTTAGAGAGAGAAGGGAGGGAGAAAGAGAGAGAAAGAGAGAGAAATGTCAATGTGCGGTTGCTGGGGGCCGTGGCCTGAAACCCAGGCATGTGCCCTGACTGGGAATCGAACCTGCGATGCTTTGGTTTGCAGCCCGTGCTCAATCCACTGAGCTATGCCAGCCAGGGCAAATTAAAACAACTATTTTAAAATTTAAAAATTAGGATATATGTTCTAATACAATTAATAATTATAATGAAACTATTGAATTTTAATTAGTACATATTAAGTTTTGGCCTTTTAGTACTTTCTATATTTTATTTTAAGTAATATTAACATCAGGTATATAAAGTAGGAAATGTAACTATCCTTATTATAGAGATAAGCAAACTGAGTTACAATTATAATGAACTTCTAAGATCACAGATTAAATGGTGAAGCTACACCAAGCTCCTATCCCAATAAATGAACACCAGTCATTTACTAAATAAATTTTTTTGCAGAAGGTAATGATCTGATCTGGTGTAAGGGAAATCACTCACCGTGTTCAGATAACACTCTTATCAATAACATAAAGACATTGAGGTAGATAGTCACTAAAGTCTTCTTCAATCCTTGTATGCCATGTTAGAGGCTGAACATTATCAGTGATGATGAGAAACCTCACACTGTGATCCTGTTGGTGCCTCCTACACTAACCCAAATTCCAGTGAACTCATCCTGTTTTGTGACAGGTATAAGAACAGCAAATGCAAAACAAAACATAATCCATTTTGAATTATTAATAAAAATTTTTAGAAATGAATTAGTATAGAGAATAAACACCATTCCAAATAGGGTTGTATAAAAAAACTAATTCTGATGTTTCTGAATGTGACATTATTGTGGAATTAAATATATTACAAGTATATCTATCAGCTGTATCCAAGTGAATATATAGATATCTATAGATAGAGATAAAAATATAGACAGGGATAGAGATACATAGATATAGAAATACACATAGACACAGAAATAGGTATAGACATAGGTATAGATTATTTATCTATCTGCTTATCATTCTACCAACTGGCAACAGCAGCTTAGGGCCCAAGGGGAAAAAAAAGGCTGAAAAAGAGGCTACACAGACCTGATAAATCATCTATATGGAAAATGACTTTTCACTTCCCTTCCCACTAGTTCTTCATAGTTGTCTGTGGTCTTATCTAATTTAAGGTTTCATTATTGCACCCTTGCTTAACTCAGGCCACAATTCCAGTGCATAGAAAGTAGAGGAGGGAATGGGCAAGAAACAGGTGAAAGATTAATCTCCTTTAAGTGAGAAAATGTGATTAAAAACAAGCCATGAAATAAGCAATGATGCGAAAAACATAAAGACAGAGATTTCATATAATTCAATATGCCTTCCAAAATAAAATATTTACATAATTAAACTCAATCTTGTGATATATTACACACAAGAATAATCAGAAAATATGAACTTTACTCATAAATTGGCCACTGTCAAAACTGAAGGGCTTGGAATTTTAATGCAATATTATGATTAACTAATAATCATAAAATAATCACGAAATAAGTAGCTCAGTTACTGCAAGCTGTTAAACCTCAAATTCATAACAATTGTTTATCTTTCTGACTCTATTTTTTGTCCTCAAAAGACCTAATTAGAGTAAATTGATGAAACTGTTACTAGCAAGTAAATACGGGATATAAGCTGTAAGTCCTTTTAATTTAAAAATCAGAACCTCAAACCTTTCATTAGCGTCTAAACTATAATCCATGTAATTTGTGTTACTCAGTTGATAAATCTTAATTATTAAGACCCCATATAATTAGAATGTGTTCCTTATATTTAACTATACTTTATATAAAGGAAAATAATTTATGGTGATAAAACACAAGGTTTATTATTTTATGCCTGCCAGGGAGTTTACTCTCACTGAAACAGAGCATGAATTTCCTTTATAAATAAATGTCTGTTCTTATTAGCAGCCCAAAGTAATCCTTAGAGTGTTCCCCATGTGACAAGATGCTGCTGAATATCAGAGGGTTAGCTGTTCAGATTACTCCCACAGCTCAGGGAAACTGGGACAGGGAGGGGTCACCATATCCAGAGGGAGAAAGACCAGGAGCACTGACCATGATGGGGAAACCAGAGACTTCACAAAACCTACTGGGTAATGTTGTGTTATTTGGTCATTCCTATTCTGGGCCCAAAATGTCAAGCTTGTTAGAGCCTGGTCCTGGCTGCCCTGTGGTGATGTTGAGGAGTTGTGTGCCCAGGGCCCACTGGGGAAGCTGCTAAAACTCACTGCCTTATCACATGCCAAACAGGAAGCTTAAGATGACATTGGGATAACTGAATGCCACAATTCTCAATGTTTTCTTCAGCATCTTTTCCTAATTTCCTATCTTTTCTTGGCCATTTCTGAGTTCAGCTATCAAGCTAAAGTAGTCCTTTTTTCATCCATCTCATTAACTTGTGAGGAGGGAAAGACCTCCTGCTCACAAAGGTCCCAGTCAAAACAAAATAGTCATGGGATGTATATAACAACATAGGGAATATAGTTAATAATATTATAACTACTTATGGTGTCAGGTGGGTACTTGAAACATTGGGGCACCACTCTGTAAACTGCATGATTTTCTAATTACTATGCTATATACCTGAAACTAATACAGAATAATACTTATAGTCCATTGTAACTAAAAAATGTATATGAAGAAAATAAAAAATAAGTAAAAATTTAAAAAATAAGGTCCATGAGCAAACTGCTCTTAGGAAGCAAACTGCTTCAGTGTTTCTGTAAGACATCTTTCCATATGGTTAACAGTTTAACACATGCCTGTATTAGATGAAGCCATTGCAGAGCATTTCTGGCTATAGACAGCCAAAAGGGAGGAAACTCACTATTTACCAGACAGGCAGGGAGAAGGGCAATACATCTAGAATAAAGTGCTCTGTAAATATTTGTGGGAAAAAAGAAACAGAGGAAGAGAGAATTGATTAATATCTGAACAGATAGTGAAAGAATACAGATGCACAGATATCTGATGCATAAAATCTGAGGTAACAAAACACATTTGGTAAGAAGCCAGATTTCCCACCTTTGAACCATAAACATTTATGATGCACTGGATGTGAGAAGTTCCTATAAATATCGTGTTCTCCTGTCTTCCTCACTGTCTATTATTGGAAAGGGACCCACAACTGTATGAAGGCATCTGGGGGCCTCCACATGTGCTGCTGTGGCCAACAGGGCATTTCCCAGCTATCAGCCAGGGTGCTCTGCCAATATCCTGTTGAAGACCTGGATGGAGAAGTGACCCTTGTGCAAAAGGACGAGAATCCTACTGTGAGTTTACTGTGTTTAATGAATATCTGTAAAGAAAAATCTTAAGAAACTAAGATATTCAAACTTTCTTCCAAGGCAGTTTTGTCCTGTAGTGATATGGGGCAAACTCATGGTCAATGTTGTCTATGTTCCAGGTAGGTGGGGTGATCATGAGTTTCTGAGTCAGAGTTAATATTTGGGATTCCTACAATCTGATTATAATGTGGATGAATGGCTAAGTTCACACACAAACTGAAGTAGGCTTTTCAGGAAAAATGTATGTTTTGAAGGAGAACAAGCAACAAAACCTTGTAATTGTGATATTTCATGATGCATTTGAAAATAAATCTACTTCAACAAAAAATCCTAAAGTAGCTAGAAAATAAACAGCTGATGAACATAGAGAAATTAGGCTGAAAAGGAGCCTAAGAACTAGCTGTTGACTATATCACCTTGTTTTTCTATTCTGTTCTGGGCTGATGTTTGTGTGGTGTAATTTCAGGCTGTTTCCATTACATTGCACATCTTGATAAATGTTAGATGGTTCATAGCACCCTTGGGGTTACACAGCCTCACTATTTAAAAGTGAAACTTTCTCATTGTCACCACACATCACCCAAATTCCAACCACTGAATAAAATGACACAATCAGATTCTTTTCCCTCGGGGCTGATTAATACCCTCTGAAAAGCACTATAAATATTGTTATTTTGCTCTGATTTGTGTGCTATACATATTAAGACACAGAGTTTTGTAAAATGTGTTCTTGGCTCTCATAAATGTTACCTGGCTCATAAAAAAGAGCAATAGTTCAAAGCAAAAATTGCAGTATTTTAGTGTTAGGTTTATGGATATTTACTTAAATATTTACTGTAAATTTTATTTACAAAAATAAAATTTAAAAATCTGTGACCTTCAAATTTGCCAAGGTTCTATCCCCTCATGTATCTAAAAAATTATAAAATTACACAGGCATGCACACACAGGCAGAAACACACACTCAGTATACATATGCATACTCAGTACTATATATTTATGCAAATGAAAGGAGAACCAAAGGAAAGCTCTTCTGTGGTTACAAATAATATGGAAAGTCACTTCATTCATTTTTGACATACCCAATCAAAGTGAAGAAAGAGGACTCAAGAACTTGACAGATTAGTATATTTGATGTGTACAATTGAAACAATTTTCCTGTAATTTGAATGAACCCACAAAACTCTTTGGAGAAGAAAAAATTGAAAGTGATTAAAATCAATCCATTGATTTTAATTCATCATGTTTCTAACATTTGAGTAAGTGATTGCTTTAAAAGCCAATAAGAATTATACACACATTTCTAAAACAAATAAAAAGTTGCCATCAGCACCAAGATATTTCTAGTGAGCACATGTGAAAACACTTACTACAAAGAAGGAAGCACCAAGTGAAAACATATCGCTTAGAGCTATGTACTCAATTTTTTTTTTCAGGAAAGGGTCTTTGCTGAACAATTACATGCCAGAAAGTGTACAATCCTAACCTGAGTGTAGTCATGGAGAACTGCATTGACCTACCAGATGTTTCCACATCTGTGCTACATCTGTTTAAACAGAGCTATCAGAAGGGAGGTGAAGAATTGAAGGCCAGGGAAATATAAATCCTTTTATAGACATATGCTCTGTCATCAAAGCAATTTAATAGCCTACTTTATTGAAAATCCCTAATTCAGTGTTTCTGAGAAGAGGATTTATTTTGAAGATATAACAGTGCTGCACCTTTTTAAATATCAAGAATAGGTCACATTTTACAAACTTAATAACAAGTAGATTATTTTAAATATATATATTAATGAATTGAGAAAGGCAAAGGCTGCTAGAAGTCTGATGTTAACATTGCTCCTGGTTTGTTAGTTAGAGGGAGTCTTATGTAATGATACATGTAACACCATAGGGTGAGGCAGATAGCATACTAAAGAATTTAGCAATGAAAGCTGACACTGAAAATCTCTGTGGGGCACACTTCTGCAAATGGGCCTATTTTCTCCTTTGAAAATTGTTGTAAATCCTTTTTCTAGTGAACCGTAAAAAATTAAAAAAATAGGTGTACATAAACTTAACACTTATCATTATCATATGAACTCATCCATTCTACAAAGATAGCACACACAATGAACAAAATTCAAATAACTAACTTATAAAGTTTGTTAGAGTACAGATCTAAGTCTCATATTCAGACAACATTTGTGCAGGCATTATTAATATGCAATTGAGGAGAGGAAGATGGCATTGGGGTAGAAGGGAGGAGATTCCACTTCCCTCTACACACAGGAGAAAATCCTAGATGATCTACAGAGTAAAAGAGCAAACAACCAACAGTACCTCAGTGTATATGAAAATAAGAGACCAAAAATTGTAGTGGACACCAAAAAAACAGATGGTAAGGAGAGTGCTTCAGGACAATAAGGTCCCAGGGACCAGCGAGGGGTCCAGGGGGGCTGCAGCCCCAGGCCCGGCACCCGCTGTCGGGTTAGCTACGAACTCCTTGAGAGACACTCGGGGCAACAGCTCCCTGCCCGGCCAAATAAGGTCTGAGCAACACCAAGAGAAAACCAGTTGCTAGCAAACACATAGGGTCTGTGAGCACCCGGGGAGTCTGTGGACACCAGCAGAGCTGAGAGTTGCTTAGTGACAGGCCTTGACCCCCTTAGTCACTGGTCTGGCTGGAGAATTGGGCTGTGGGAGAGGCAAGGCCATTGTATGGAGTGGCAGGATTGAGTAGGAGGAATTTCTCAAAAAGAAAAAGTAAACAGACAGACACTGTTTGGGGAATTCTCCTACAGCAATCTCTCCACCCTCCCTGCCACCCAGCCAGGCAGTGATCCAGAGGTTGCATGGAAGGTTGTGCGGAACACCCTGCACACCCCCATAGCACTGGGAAGGGTGAGGCAGCCTTGCCAAGCATGCACACACCTGCACCCCAGCACACAATGGTAACCCTGGGGAAAGGCCTGGATCCCACACCCAAGACGCAGGGGAGAGGTGACAGGACAGCTCCCCAGAGAGTGCATACAGATGACTGAGTAAAGATCAGGAAAGAAGAAAAGTCATACCAATCCCCTCTCAGCCTGCTGCAGCCAGCAAGCCGAGAAAAACCAGTTTGGATACTTTGAAACCAAGAGGCTTTTTAATTTTGTTCTATTTTTAAAAATAATTTTTAATTTTAAAATTTTTATTTTTTTTCTATTTCAATTCCTTTTTCCTCTGTTTCTTTCTTTCTGGTTTTGTTCCTTCTTCCTTTCTTTCCAATTTTATCTCTTCTTCCTTTGTCTGCCTTTTTTTTAATACATACAAGTGAGACAAAAACAAACAAACACACACACACACACACACACACACACACACACAAAACGTGGAACTGTGAAAAGACCAGAGTTGGACCAAAAGAAGAGGCATCAAAACAGCTGTGGCAGTGAGACAAATTTCACTCTGCTATTACAGAGAACCTGCAAGTTATTGCATATTTGTATTATTATTATTTTTTCCATTATTCTTACATATTTTATGTTAATAGTATTTTTGTATTCCTCTTCCTTCTGTATAGTCTGCTTTGCTAGGCTGGTTATATTGTATCACTTGACAGGTTCCCCTGATATCTCTTTCATAGTGTATTGCTAATTTACTGTCCTTCACTTCACTTGTGTCTCATTAGCTGACTACTCAAGGTCCTATACTCCCTATTCTTGTTATCTAGATGACATAGATTCTGTCATATGATTGTTGCTCTAATATTACTGTAAATAATAGCTGTTCCATACAATTGTAAATACTTCACAACCCCCCCCCCCAGATCTTAGCCCACTTCACAGTTTCCTGAACTCTATTACTGTAGTGATTAACTCTATTCTCTCACACAGTACACCTATTTATTATCCTTTATTCCCACCTTACCTAAGAATCTGACCTCGCACAAACCCACTGCTTTCTAAATCCAACTCACAATCCTTCCTTCCACAATAAGTCTTATCTTCCTTCCATCTTTTCAAAAAATCAGCTAGTTGGGCAGAAGATCATGGTTAACACAACACATAGTCAAAGGATCTCCTATCTCTCCTCTACTGGCTGCTACTGTAAATATCATAGAATACTATCTTACTGTCTTAGACCAATTTGCCCTCCCCTTCCAAATAATTACAAAAAGAGTAGGTGGGAGCCATAAACACTAGGGTACCCACTGGAAGGGGAAACCTAATAACAAAGGAACCACCAACAGATAACAACAGAAGACAGTAAAGAAGGGAGTAGAAACCACACAAACCTCAATCCAGGACCTATCTGGAAATACCATTAAATAGTGAAAACACTATCCAGTAAAAACAACTGAACAAGAGCAAGAGATAATCCTCAAAATCTTGTACACATGGAAGAACCAGCTTCAACACAACCTGCCCTCAACAGCACAACAAAATACAAGAGGTGGAAGAGAAAGTGACCATCAGTTAAACAGCGGGTAGGAAGGAACCACAAAAGAAAGACACAACAACAATCAAAATTCAAAGACAAACACAAATTCAACATAAATGACAACCTAAGACCAGTGAGCTTGGGAGATCAAAAAGACTGCACCACTGAATCTTACAGGCATTCTACCACAAAAGCTTATACCATAAACTCAGGGAGCCAGAAAAGATCAATTTAACAAGCTGAGGCTAACAAGAAGAGTCTCACAAACAATGAGAAGACAAAGAAACAATCCCCAAATAAAAGGAAAGGAAGAAGCCTCAGAAAGAATGCTAAAGGAAATAGAGGCAAGTCAACTATCATATACTGAGTTCAAAGCAATGATTGTCAGGAAGCTCAATGAGCTCACAATGAGCTACCAGGAACTACAGGAAAGCTACAATGAATTCACTAAAAACTACATCAACATGAAAAAGGAAATAGAAACTCTCAAGAAGGGCCAAGAGGAAATGAAGAATACAATTTCTGAACTGAAGAACACAGTACAAGGAATGAAAAGCAGGATTGATGAAGCAGAAGACCAGATCATCGAGCAAGAGGAAGAAGTAGAAAAAACACCCAGAAAGAGCAAGAAAAGGAAAAGAAGCTCAGAAAGAATGAAGTGGGATAAAGATAAATGCAAGACAATATGAAATGTAATCAATATTTGTATAACAGGGATACCAGGAGGAGAAGAAGAGCAAGGGATAGAAAACCTACTTGAAAAAATAATGGTGGAAAACTTCCCTAATTTGATGACAGAAAAACTCACACAAAACCAGAAAACACAGAGAGTCCCAATCAAGAGGAACCCATAGAGGCCTACTTCAAGACATATTGTAATTAAAGTGGCAAAATACCAAGACAAAGAGAGAATCTTAAAAGCAGAAGGGAGAAACAAGAAGTAACATACAACAGAGCCCCAATAAGGTTAGCAGCTGACATCTCAATGGAAACATTACAAGCCAGAAGATAATGGCAAGAAATATTCCAAATAATGACAACCAGAGGCCTGCAACCAAGGCTACTTGACCCAGCAAGGCTTTCAGTCAAGATAGAAGGCCAAATAAGGAGCTTCCCAGAAAAAAAGAAGTCTAAAAGAATACACCTCTACCAAGCCAGCTCTGCAAGACATGCCAAAGGGACTGCTTTAAGGGAAGGAAGGAAAAGAGTGAGAGAGATAAAGACAGGTATGAAAATGGCAATGAATAAGTACCTATCAATAATAACTTTAAATGTAAATGGATTAAATGTTCCAATCAAAAGACATAGCATAGCTTAATGGATAATAAAACATGACCCACACATATGCTGCCTACAAGAGACCCACCTCAGAACACCTACACACACTGAACATAGACCCCTGGAAAGAAATTTTCCAAGAATATGGACAGAAAAAAAAAAGTGGAGTAGCAATACTCATATCAGACAAAACAGACTTCCAAGAAAGGGCCATAAAGAGAGATGTATAAGGTCACTTCATAATACTCAAGGGAAGAATCCACTTAGAACACATAAACATTGTAAATATATATGCACCCAACATAGGATCACCCAAATACATAAAGAAAATCTAGGAGAACTTCAAGAAAGATATTGACAGCAACACTATTTAGTAGGAGATTTTAACACCCCACTGTCAATGGATAGATCTTCCAAACAAAATATCAACAAACATATTGTGGCATTGAACAATGCCCTAGAGGAAAAGGACTTAATTGATATATATTGAGCCTTTCATCCCAAAGAAGCTAAATACACATTTTTTTCAAGTGCACATGGAACATTTTCAAAGATAAACCTTATGGTAGGTCACAAAGCTAGTCAACAAATTCAAAAAAATTGAAATCATACCAAGCATTTTCTCAGACCACAAGGGACTGAAACTAGAAATAAACCCCAATGGAAAAAAAAAAACCTAAAACACTTAAAGTCATGGATATTAAATAGCATGCTATTAAACAATGAATGGCTCAAGAATGAAATTAGGGAAGAAATAAAAAAGTTTCTGGAAAAAAATGAAAATGAACTCATAACAACACAAAACTTATGGGACACCGTGAAGGCAATCCTGAGAAGGAAGTTCATAGCGATACAGGACTACCAAAAAAAATAGAAACATTTCAAACAAACAACCTAACCCTACACCTACAAGACCTCAAGGAACAACAACAAAGACAGTCCATAGCAAGTAGGAAGAAGGAAATAACCAAGATCAGAGCATAACTAAATGACATAAAGACTAAAAGAACAATTATAAGTGTCAATGAATCCAGGAGCTGGTTCTTTGAGAAGATAAACAAAATCAACAAGTCTTTAAACAAGCTTATCAAGAAAAAAAGATAGAGGATCCAAATAGACACAATCAGAAATAAAAGAGGAGAGATTACAACTGACACCACTGAAATACAAAGGACTGTAAGAAATTACTATGAAGAACTGTATGCCAAGAAATTTGAAAACCTTGGTGAAATGGGCAAATTTCTACAAAAATATAACCTTCCAAAACTCAATGAAGAAGAAGCAGAAAGCCTGAACAGAACAATAACATCAGATGAAATAGAAGGAGTATTCAAAAAACTCCCGACACACAAAAGTCCGGGTCTGGATGGTTTCACAGGAAAATTCTTCAAAGCATTTAATGAATAGCTAACTCCTATCCTTCGCAGGCTATTCCAAAAAATCCAGAATGATGGAAGACTCCCAAACTCTTTATGAAGCCAACATAATCCTAATCCCAAAACCAGATAAAGACACACCAAAGAAAGTAAACTTCAGGCCAATATTGCTAATGAATATAGATGCTAAAGTCCTCAACAAAATACTGGCAAATCTCATCCAAAAATATATTAAAAAGATGATATATCATGATCAAGTGGGATTCATCGCAGGAATGCAAAGATGGTACAATATTTGCAAATCAGTAAATATAATACATCGCATAAACAAAAGGAAAGACAAAAAACACAGAATCATATCAATAGATGCAAAAAAAGATTTAATAAGGTACAGCACCATTTATGATAAAAACACTCAGCAAAGTGGGAATAGAGAGAGCATTCCTCAACATAATAAAGACCATATGTGAGAGACCTACAGCCAACATCATACTCAATGTACAACAACTAAAATCTTTTCCACTAAGATAAGAAACAAGACAAGCTTGTCTACTTTCACCACTTCTATTCAACATAGTATTGGAAGTTTTAGTGATCAGTGATCAGACAAGAAAAGGAAATAAAAGACAGCCAAATTGGAAAGAAGGAAACAAAACTGTCACTGTTTGCAGATGACATGACAGTATATGTAGAAAATCTTATAGACTCTGAAAAAAACTTCTTGAACTAATAAATGAATTTGGCAATACAGAGGGATACAAAGTCAATATGCAGAAATCAAAGGCATTTTTGTATACCAACAATGAAACAGCAGAAGTAGAAATCAAGAAAAAATCTCATTTGATATAGCAACAAGAAAAATAAAATACCTACGAATAAACCTAACCAAGGAAGTAAAAGACCGGTACTCAGAAAACTACACAACACTGAAGAAAGAAGTTAAGGAAGACACAACAAATGGAGACATATACCTTGTTCATGGATCAGAAGAATTAACTTTATCAAAATGCCCATAGTACCTAAAGCAATTTACAGATTCAATGCAATACCTATTGAAGTACCAATGGCATATTTCACAGACATAGAACAAACACTTTAAATATTCTTATAGAACCATAAATGACACCAAATAGCTACTACAATTTTGAGAAAGAAGAGCAAAGTAGGAGGGATCACAATACCTGATACCAAACTGTATTATAAGGCCACTGTAATCAAAACAGCCTGATATTGGCAAAAACAAAACAAAACAAAACAAAACAAAAAGCAAAAACCAGGCACATGGACCAGTGGAACAGAACAGAGAGCCCAGAAATGAACCCAAGTCTCTATGGTCAATTAATATTCAACAAAGGGGGCAGCAACAAAAAATCGGATAACAATAGCTTCTTCAACAAATGATGTTAGGAGAACTGGACAGCTATGTGCAAAAAAAAAATGAAACTTGAGCACCTACTTACACCATACACAAAAATAAATTTAAGGTGAATAAAAGATTTAAATATAAGCCATGATACTATTAAATTCCTAGAGGAGAACATAGGCAGGAAAGTCTCAGATATTTCACACAGCACCATTTTTACTGATATGTCCCTCAGAGCAAGGGAGATAAAGGAAAAAATAAACAAATGGAATCTCATCAAAATGTAAAGCTTCTGTACAGCTAAAGAAAATAGTATTAAAATAAAAAGAGAATAAACTGTATGGGAAAATATATTTGCCAATGAGACCTCAGACAAGGGTTTATATCCAAAATATATAAAGAATTTACATGACTCCACTCTAAGAAGACAAGCAACTCAATTGAAAAATGGGCAAAGGACTTGAACTGACACTTCTGCAGGGAGGACATACAAAGGATCCAGAAACACATGAAAAGATGCTCAATATCGCTAGCTATCAGAGAGATGCAAATCAAAACCACAATGAGATACCACTTTACACGAGTCAGAATGGCCATCATAAACAAAGCAAAAAACAACTTTTGGAGATTATGTGGAGAAAAAGGGGCCCTAGTGCTCTGTTGGTGGAATTGCAGACTGGTACAACCACTATGGAGAACAATATGGAATTTTCTCAGTAAACTAAAAATGGATCTGCCTTTTCACTCAGCAATTCCACTGCTAGGATTGTATTCTAAGAACCCTGAGAGACCAATCCAAAAGAACCTATGCACCCCAATGTTCATAGCAGCAAAATTTACAATAGCCAAGTGTTGTAAGCAACCTAGGTGCCCATGAGTAAATGAATGAATCAAAAAACTATGGTACATTTACACAATGGAATCCTATGCAGCAGAAAAAAAGAAGGAGCTCCTACCCTTTGCAACAGCATGGATGGAACTGGAAATCATTATACTAAGTGAAATAAGCCAGGCACTGAAATCCAAATACCATATGATCTCACATTTAACAGGAACCTATACAACAAAAGGAAGAAACAAGAAAAATATAACCAAAGACACTGAAGTAGAGAACAGGCTGACAGTGTCTAGAGGTGAGAGGGGAGGTAATTTCAGGGGAGAACGGGAAGGGTTTACAGGAACAAGTATAAAGGACACATGGACAAAATCTAAGGGTGGGTGGAAATGGGAGGGAGGAGGTGAGGGCTAGGTGGGTGAACTTGGATGGGAGTAAAAGAAAATTGTACTTGAACCACAATTAAAAGGAAAGTAAACAAAACGCCTTTTGTTAAAAAAATAAAAATAAAAAATAAACAGAAAAAATATGCTATTGATTTCTTATAATTCACAGATACTGTGTTAAGGCTGTAAAGTCTGGATACACGAAGCTTAATAAGAGAAGATTCTATTTGAATATTTTGGCACTTCTTGAAATGTACTCTAAATTTGTGTTACATCCAACTTTCAATCAATTAGTTTCTTATTTAGATGTCCCATGAATATCATTATTAAAGTGAAGACTGTAGTCAATCTTTAGGAAGCTCATTAGTTTATGCTTAAGATTTATTTTACATCCTTATCATGCCTTATACAAAAAAAGGGAGCTTTTTAAAAACAATTTTATTTATTCATTTTTAGAAAGAGGGGAAGGGAGGGAGAAAGAGAGGGAGAGAAACATCAATATGTGGTTACCTCTTACTTGCCCCTTAATGGGGACCTGGCCTGCAACCCAGGCATGTGCTCTGACTGGAAATCGAACCAAGAACCCTTTGCTTAGTAGGCTAGAACTCTATCCACTGAGCAACACCAGCCAGGGAAAAAAACAATAAGGATAACTTTTTATTAATAGTGATAGCAGCAACACATTTAGGGATACATATGGGGATAATTTTTAAAGATAAAGGGGCTGAAAATAATGATTCCATATTTATTTAATCTTAGAAGTAATATATATGTTTCATTCTTCCTATCTTAATTCCTTAATGTTGTACTAATTTAAAAAATATACTGTGGTTGAATGTACTCCTCACTAGAATATTGTGGCCAGAATATGACCATTTTCTTTTGATGTACGTTAGCATTTTTGCTTGGAATTAATATCAACATGTAGGCAGCTACAGCCAGGCACCCACTTATTTCTCTTTTTAAGACAAAAAAAAGGACTACTTCTGCATTTTTTCCAACTCATAATGATAGGGGACTCAAAACTTGGAAAATTTTAGCTTAAGGTAAATAGCCATAAATCTAGCAAGTAATGTGTATGTTAAGCTTTTTGTTTCAGAAACTACAGATAAGGCCCATCTGGTGCCTGAGGAAAAAAAAAACTGACCTTTTGGAGTGCTGGCTAAAGATACCACCTGAAGACATCCCTACCAGGCGACTACCCCTCCCCTTGGAATTTCAAAGACTCTCACTAACTCCTGTTTGCCCTCCCCCAACCCCCTTATAAAAGATCTGGCCAGGAAAGAAAGGGCAAGATGGTTTGTTAGAGTATGAACCCACCATCTTCTCGGATTGCCGGCCATCTGAATAAAGCGCCTATAAAAGATTTGGTAGTGACAGGCAGCCCGAACGCTGGTGTCTTTTCCGGTTACAATAACTTACACAGTGGCAATCTTATAAACATGATAGTGAACTCCTGTGATGACCCAGGAACTTCAGTTGGGAACCACCCTGCCTGGTTTCAGAAGCTGTAACCCCCTGTGGCTAAGGCTGAGTAAAAAGACCTTGGGACAATAAGCTATTAATGAGACAAAGCTTATCCTCCTTGTAGGGGTGCCACATAGGTCTCCTTTCACTTCTCTCTGCTTGGCCCCAAGCACATGGCCGGTTAGCCAATGGCACATAAGATCCTTCAAAAAAGGGACGACCAAAGACAGGCATGGTCACAAAGGGGCCCTCAGGGAAGGACTTTGGGAGCTATAGAAAAAGGGGGTGATGGACCCTCGCACCTCGACTTTGACATAGCCTGAGTCCTCATTCTGTCTACAAGAAATCTCCTAATCTCTTGGCTGCCTTACTTCTCCTGCCTGATTTAAGCCTGAAACAATGCCTTAAGTCTGAAACAATGCATGAGGTGGGTACGCCCTGTTCTGAAAAGGGCGGGTTCCCTAGGGCAATCAGGCCTAAGAGAGAAAGCATAAAATCCTATGAAACCTACTTTGCTAATACCCTCACTTTAAATAAGGGTCCAAGCATGAAGTGAGCTTATACCCTAAAGTTGTTTGGCCCTTTAACTATCTGACCCTGACTCAGAATAAGCCCTCAGAGTTCTTTGAATGTTATCTATTGTTTAATCATATCTACCTGACAATGATTAATGAGCTTTTCCTATACACCCTATATTCCTATGTAAATTAAACCCAATAAAAGACCATTGAGGAACAAGTTCCTGGCCCTTCTCCTTTGAGAGATAGGCCATCTTTTCTCCCCCAAGCAGATCATGTCTTGGTAGACTTATTCTCATCTGAAGTGGTTGGGGGACTCTGTGGGCAAAGCTCCCCCACACTTCAGCTTCCACACTCACAGCTTTCTGTCGATTTCAAATTACTCTTTTCATTATAACTCTTGGGAGTAACTTCTTTAAAACTCTAATAACTGTGATTGAGTTTATTTCAAACTTTCTTGTTATTGCTTTTGTTCTCTTGTTTCTAGTTCAAGGAATTCAGTATTTTTTGGATCCTCCTATTTCTGTGAATTAAATGGTCATCATACTTATTTTCCCCTAATTTATTTGCAAAGTCCATCTGTGCATTTTATGTTAATCCTTCTTTATGCCACTTGACCAATGTTTTCTCTAAAAATGTCAATTATACTATTTTGGTTAATTTATTTTCCCTGTTACCTCGTCTCACCATTAATTAATTAGTTAGTACCAATATAGAGTGCCAAAGAAAAAGTATAAAATATGAATAAAACTTAAAAGTAAAAGTGACTTTTGGTGGCAGAGTACAGAGATTGCATAGATTAGTCATGGAAGATGTGTCTTAATTCCAGAAAACTATATGTGAATTATCTTGAACTCCATGCTTGCAACACAATATATACAGGAAAGAGAAAAGCTGTGGTTTTGAAAATAAGCACATGATAGAAAAATGTTTTTAAAAAAGCAAAATCTGTTTACAATGTGATACATGATAAGTAAGTATCTCTTAGAGATGCTATGAGTTGAAAAGTCAATGAAATAAGACAAAGGAGAGACACTCAATTTGGTCTTGGAAAACTGACTGCTGAGGGGCTACGTTTTTATATGTGCAATGATTTGTTCTGACATATGATTCAGCCTCAGGGACATTTGACAGGAGTCCCTTGAGACTCTATTTTTAGGAAAAATAAGAAAAGCTTGCCTAGATAAATAAAATTTAACGTTAAGTATGCTGTAAGAAACTGAGGCAATATTACCTATGAAGATGATAATTAAATGTTTTAAGCAGCAAGAATTTCTACTTCATGTCAAGTTATGAGGCAGGAAAACAGAAGTAAGGCAACATGTGGATAAGAGTATTACTAATGGAAAATGTTAATGGACAAAACTCCAATTATGGAGTTTATTTAATGAGAAACAATAAATAACCAAAATAACCTTACCAAATATTGCAAAATTGCAATTGCAAAAAAAAAAATGTTCTGATAGTTACATACCATTTTGCTAGCTTTACAGGGGCAACCCCCCTTTGTTCTAACTTATCATTTTACCCCACTGTCTGACTCAGTTTTGGAAGGTGTTCTGCATCCTATACTTCCTGGTCTCAGTGCATTGAAATAAGACATCAATATTTATTTAGGTACTTGTATTTAGTCATTCTGGAGAGAAAGGAAAGGAAATCAAGGTTAGGGCTTATGTGAAGCCCCACAGAAATCTTTAAGAGCATTACATAAAGACACCCACCCATATTCTGGTGAGTGGGCACAAAATTGGTTTAAGATACCTGTTGGTAAGGATGTAGGGAACTCAGTTAGTTGTTTAATTTAAAATACCATAAGATAAGACTAAAACAATATTTTATAGGAAAAGCTATACTTTCTAAAATAAAAAGAAATGTCTCAAGCAAAGAGCAGACATCCTCAAATGGGACCCACAGTGGTGTGCACTGTGCACACCAGGCATATTCATCCAGGATTTTGTTCTTGGTTTAATCATGAAACTAGAAAGGGGCAAAGCATAATAGTTAAATATAAATATGAGATATAAAGGGTATAAGTAAAAGGTAGATTAACTAAAGAAGAAAAAATGTAAGATATATTTGAAACACAAGTGGTGATTGTTGGAACTTTGCATAAATGTTTCTGCCCATCTTCTGAGCTGCTGTGAGTCAAAAAACTGGCAGCTTTTCAAGAATGGTTTTCCAGTGGATGGCTCTGGGAGGAAGAGATAGTGTCTTCCACTGGGCAGAAGGCAGATTTGTTTGCTGTCCAGAATAATAAAGATAATCTCTCCCTCCAAGGCAAAGCTGGAGCAGGTTTGTTAACAACTCTTTAATAGAGGGTATTTCTGTAAACTCAGAGTCCCTCTGCTGTAACAGAACCTTGAGTGTGCACCTTTGCCTGGGCTGCTACACATGATACCTATGGGACATTAAGGATGGGGGAGCCAATGCAGAATGAAGTTCATTGTTTCTGCTGGACTTTGAGTAACAAAGCCCTGTGTCTCTGACCCCACTGTCTTTTGTCTTCTTTCAGAATCCATGAAGCCAGCATAGACTAACTTCTAAGCTTAGACCTTTCACAGTCACTAACAACACCTATTTTGTTTAAAATACATCTAAAAATCCTAGATAAGATGCAGAATACAGAAAAAAAATTTAAATATTCATGTGTATTTTCTAATATTAACAGTATTTTGACATCAAAACATGAACAATATCCCTAGATAAAAGATATCAACCAATACTGCTTATGAAAATATATTAAATTAAATTTAACTGAATAGTAAGATAATAATCTATCATGAGCAAACAGAATTGTTTGCTCCAAAATCAACCAAATAGGGATTATAATTTAAGTGACCTATTAACAAAACACATCACAGAGCAGGTCAAATAAGGCAAACTGTGTAACAATCATATGACAAAAGCTTTAAAAATTTTTAGAAAAAAAATGAAAATGAGAATACTACCCCATTATCATACTGAATGTCTATTTTAAACAAATATTAATAAACTTCTACGTCTGGGTTTCTTAATATATATTTGAGCAAGATTCTATTTGGAACAACAGGGTTGGACTTTAAAATATTGCATGGCTTAGAAATTCAGTTTATATATTCCTTTCTTGGGGAAATCATGTTAAGAGAGATAAAAGCTGCAATAAAATTATATTTTAGCACAGTGAAAATGTTATCATCCTGGAATGTTTTTATAAAACTGAAGGGAAATGGCCAAAATGTCTCCCTGACAAAGTGTAAACACTGATGACAGGTCTCTTTGGGTGCCTGTTCAGTAGTGATGGCCATTTTCTGTTATATGGTTTTATTTAAACTTTCATATTTGGCAAAAATAATACATGACTAGGTAAGTTAACAGCATGTGCTTCACATTGGACCGATGTCTAGGAGTGAACTCTGCTTAGAGAGGTGTTCTTTTTGTCTTTCCTAAGTCATATGTGTACTGGGTGATGGAAATTTTGAAATGACCACTTACAAGTTTTTGGATGGTGTTGCCTGAAATTAATTCTGCTTATCTGACATGGGCTTTAGCTACTGGAAATCAAAACTGTCCACACAATCCTAAATACTATCAGATTTCCTGACATTGTGTGAATTTTGTCATAATTCACACAAGAGAGCTGACCCACATTTCAATGAGCTCTTTTAATGTAGACCCAAAAGCATACCACCAATTCTCTCCATAAGTAATTTAAGGAAAATTGCATCATCACTGGCTTTTACTATGTTCTTTAAATTTGATTTAAACTCTAATTTATTTATTAGTTGGTCATCTGTAAAAATGAAACTCATTGTCTGGCCAGTGTGGCTCAGTTGGTTGAAGCATCATCCCTTAACTGAAGGGTTGCAGGTTCAATTCCCAGTTGTGGCACATGTCTAGGTTGTGGGTTGGATCCTCATTGTGGGTGAGTATGAGAGGCAAACCAACCAATGTTTCTCTTTCACACTGATGTTTATCTCTCTCCTTTCATCTTTCTCTAAAAAGAAATTAAAAACCCTCAGGTTAGGATAAAAATCATTAAAATAAAATAAAATAATAAAATAAAGTAAAAATATTTTGCCCTGGCTGCTGTTGCTCAGTTGGTTGAGTGTCATCTCACTAATCAGGAGGTTGTGATTTGATTATTGGTCAGGGTACATGCCTACATTGCTGGTTCAGTTCCTACTCAGGGTGACTAAGAAAAGCAACTAATTGATGTTTCTCTCTCACACTGATGTTTCTGTCCTTCTCTTTTTCCCTCCCTTCCCCTCACTCTAACATCAGTAAGCATGTCCTCATGTGAGGATTAAACAAAATTAATTGCTTTCAATACTAGCCTTTGGGGACTGTTTGAATTTGCAGGGACAATTTTCTGTCATTCAGAAAGTACACATAGGGTTGCACTGTGTAACTGGTTGGTAGTCACGAAATATGGCTGACCTATCATTAATCAAGTACTACTTACAAATCATTTTGCCAAAAGTACAGTGCTTATTACTGAGGCACATAATTAAACCAATAATTATTATTATTTATAATGTGAAACACTTTTTCATTGTTTCACTTACAGTAAACATATGTTTATATTCTTTACCTGCCTCTTCATCATGCATAGTCATTGAGGGCATTTTGATATGGCATCACTTACTTGTAAATACATGTTTTCATGTACATATTATGGTGCAAATATTACTGCCCTTAATAGCAATCATATAGATCAGCATTTTCATTTTTTTCCCACTTCATGGCACATATAAACAATTTTTTAAGATTTTTTATTTATTCACTTTTAGAGAGGGAAGGGAGGGAGACAGAGAGAAAGAAACATCAATGTGTGGTTGCTGGGGGTTATGGCCTGCAACCCAAGCATGTACCTTGGCTGGGAATCAAACCTGCGACACTTTGGTTTGTAGCCCGCACTCAATCCACTGAGCTACGCCAGCCAGGGCCTGCACATACAAGCTATTTACTAGAATTCTACAGTGTACCAAAAATATATATATTTTTTGCCAACCTGAGAGAGAGATATAATTTTGATGCATTCACACTGAACAGTTACTGTTGTGTTGGCTGTTTTCATTTTTTTTATTTGACAATCTAAGGAAAAAGAGGTCAGTGCCCTTGACTAAATAATCAGGTACTGCATGTTTCAAAACTTCTTGCAGCACTCCAGCTGAAAATTGCTGATATAGATATAGATGTTATAGATTAATGGTTGGTCCCTCCCGAATTTCAGATGTTGAAGACCTAATTCCCAATATGGTATTTGGAGGTGGATCCTTTGGGAAGTCACTAGGTTTGGAGAAGGTGGGACCCCCATGATGAGGTTCATGTCCTAACAGGAAAATGAAGAGACTGGAGCTTGCCCTCCCATGCCATGAGAAGATACACTAAGAAGGCAGCAACCAGCAAGCTAAGAGGACAGCCCTTACCAAGAGTGGTGCTTGTTGGCACATTGACATTGGATTGCCAGCTTCCAGAACTGTCAAAAAATAATGGGTGCTGTTAAGTCACTCAGTCTATGTGTTTTGGTATCACAGCCAAAGCTAAGACAAATGCTTTTTAAAAACTGTTCCCAAATTTAATTTTTTTTTATCTCAAGAAGATTTGCCTTCCCACTAATTATGAAGTATAATTTCTCTGTTTTGGAGGAGATGTGATTTACATATTTTCTTTTCTAAATCTAATAATATGTTAAAAAATTCTTCTGGCATGGGGTAATTCCTTCTTGAGTGCATTTATTTACCTAGGTTGTTGCCATCTTATACAGAAACTTTGATTTTTGTATTCTAAATATATTCTGTTCTTTGTTTAATATTTCTTATTCTTTTCACATGTGCCACATCCATTCCAAGCAGAGTTATTCTATTTATATAAATGGTGCAAGAAACTTATTTTGCTATAACATGGTCAGTTGTTTTAGTAGTTAAATCCAGAGTGTAAAAGGATGTTAAAATCAAACTTTGTATTTACTATTACTGAATATATTATAATTGTTTGTTTTCAGTCACTTTTATAAAAATAAAAGTCAGGTAATATAAAATGTGTTGATGGTAAAATATAACTCAGTATTACTGTACTTTAAAATTAAAAAAATAACATGATAAGTAACTTAATGTGTGCTCAGAAAATGAGAACTTAATGCCTACTTTAGTAATGGTGACTTTTCCACATGGCACAGAACCAGAAGTGGCATAAACAGCCTGTAGGAATGATTTTTGTCATGCCTATTAAAACATTTTTAATATGTAAGAAATTACTTGTGGTTTTACAACCTCAACTGGACCTTAATCATAAATGAATGTCATAGCCCAGGTCGAAGAATTAGTTACCTTCTCCTTCCAGTGACTTCTCTTAATTTTAACTAAAATTACACCTACATGTGTCGCTCTGGGTTAAATCTGTAATACAGAAATTATCTCTGATTTTAACAGATGAAGGGATTATATGCAAGCAAGTAGGCATTTACAGAATGACTGTAAAGACTGGAGAAATCCAAGTTGTAAAGTCAGATTTACTGCTAACAGGGTCAGAGGCTAGATGCATCACAACTTTTCCATAGTTAAAACAGTGGTTCTACTTCCTTTCAGCCTCCACATCTCTTGTGAATGCACTGGAGCAGTCTAAACCATGTATGCCACTGTGCAGACCAAGATGCTCAGAAATATTGCTGACCATTAGCCTCTAATGCAAGCAAATTGCAAATGGTTGCAATGTTCTAATTCCCAGGACACACTACACAATGTTGGAAGATTAAAGTTAGTATGAGTTAGTATGAGTCATTGACTCTGTGTGAAGACACCTGACCTATTACAGGGTAATTTTTATGAATTCAAATCAAATTTATTGATTAAAATAAAGACCAGAGTTTTGTAATCTGACTCTTCTTGCCTCCCCTGTGCATACCTCCCAAAATAATTGCTCATCACACTGATTCACCTGAAAACACAATCAAGTCTACAGGAAATAACACATAAAACTTATCCGAAGGCATGCGCAGGCACTGAATGAATTCAAACTGTTAGTGCAAAAAAGACAGGAAAATGCATATGTACACAGAAAACCACTTTGTTTCTTTGTGTGACTGAATTTTAGTGATTAAAAATAATAGATGACTTCTCTATATTTAATACAAGCTGCCCTTAGTAAAATGCATTCCTTTTCAGCAAGATGTTATTATGCATTTCCTCTTCCCACATTATTTATTTTAAATTATGTCATACTTTTAAAATGCATGACATTAAAAAATCCACATCTTTTGGTACAAACATAACATTTGCTGGCTATTGAAGTGAACATTTTTTTGGCTCCCTCATTATATTAGGTTTTTGTAATATTAGCAAACCACATAACTAAAACTCAGACAAAGTCACCAGAGGAGTGGTACCCAGGCTTGAGAGACATAACTATCTGCCCCCAAACAACAAGCTCTTCTTGTCCTGGCATCAAGCCTTCCATGGAAACTCATTTTTTTTCTGAGAAATCATTCCTACATATTCAACAGTGTACAAAGAAACTGTCTTTTTCTTGTTATTACACAATATATGACAATTTGGACCCACAAATTCACAAGGAAAGAAGAAAATCCAAACTCGATCTTCAGCAGTATTGTAAGGAATATAAAATGTGACAGAAGCTGGGGCATTGTGTTTCTTATTCCTGAATTCAAAATATCACAATTTATTTCCTTTTTTCCAACTGCCATGGTCAGGCTTAATGATGTTGGGAACCGCCCTGCCTGGTAGCAGAAGCTGTAACCCCCGCCTAGGCTGAGGCTGAGGGAGTGGTCTTGGATCATAAACCAGCAAGGAGATAAAAGCTTATCTCCCTGGCAGGAGTGCTGCTTCTCCTGCTTCATTCATAACTGAACCCCAATGCTTGGTCGGTTAGCCAATGACAGGTAAGATTCCCCAAGGGGGGAACAACCTAAGACAGGCACAATCACATGGGAGGCCCCCAAGAAAGGACTTTGGGGGCTACAACAAAAGGGGGTGATGGACCCTCACTCCTCAGCTTTGACATAGCCTGAGTCCTCATCGTCTGGGAGAAAATTTCCTTATCCCTTGGCTGCCTTACTTCCCCTGCTCCACCTAAGCCTGAAACAATGACAGGGTGGTGCAACTCTGTGCTGAAAAGGGCGGGTTCCCTGGGTGATCAGGCCTAAGAAAGAATATGTAAGATCCTGTGAAACCTGCTTTGTTTAGAATGCTCTCAGTTGAATGATAAGGGTCCAAGGAAGAATTAAGTTTGTTCCTCAAAGTTTTACAGCTCTTTGACCCTGACTCAAAATAGGCCCTCAGACTTCCTTGTTATCTATTGTTTGATCCTTACTTCCTAGCAATGAGTAATGAGCTTTACCTGAATTCTTATGTAAACAAAACCAATAAAAAGCCTCTCCAGAGGGGGAATGGGGCACGCTCCCCACCAGAGAGAGTGGCCATTTCATTCCTACTTCCCCACAGGACCTGGTTATCTCTGTGTATGTTTTTCTCACATGTTGACAAGCCATCCACAGCGTTCCACAGTCACTGACAGCCAATGATCATGACATAATGATTTCTCCTAATTTCCTCTATCAGAGAGTCCTTCTTATCCTACACATGTTTTAACTTCCATAAGTCTGATCCCAGACCAGCATCCTACAGGTATAATTTTTTTTACAATGAACCTTCAATTCTGGCATGCATCTAAGGCTATAGGACACACAGCCTTACTTGTGCTATCTTCCATTTCATTTGGAGAATCCTTATGGGATTGCCTCCATGCACCCATAAGTGTCTCTAGAGTGCTCCTAGGTAGATGCCATGATAAAAGTGTACAAAGAGATTGACAGCACCAGGGATGTCTTGCACAACTTAGTTTGTGCTCACATACAGTGGCAGCCTCAGCAAGAACACCGATTAAATGAACTAGTATCTAGACTGTGTTTCAGTGGCTCTGTTGAAGAACAGTTTGAGATCCAGTCCCCTCTAGTCAGGTCCACAACATGGAGGGTGAATAAAAAGTTTATGAAATCATATTGACAAAACAGAAACATTAAAAAAACTCTACTAATTTAAAAATAAACTGAGTTTATTTTACTTTATTTAATTTACAAATAATTTGGTATACATAGGATACATGTAAATATCTATATTTTTGTCTGGTCTAATAATGTTGTATGTCAATTATGTGTCAATTAAAAAGCTTACAAATTGCAAGTAAGCTAAGCAGAGCTACTGATGGCATCTTAGACTTAGAGGGGCAAAATTTGGAGTCGAGACCTTACAAACAAAGTCTTCATGTGGTAGGCTACCCATTAGGAATAAGGTAATTAAATGCCTCTTTCAGGGACTAAAGTTCAGGTTTACATATTCTCAGTCAATCTTGGACATTGGGTTAACATGAGGCCAGATTGCTAATGGCCATTGCAAGTGACAAATTTAAATATTCCCTTATTACAAAGTAATAAGGCACAGAAGTAGAAAAGACAGTTGACACAAACAGAGAGAAAAATGAAGGAAGAGAAAGGGAATAGAGAAGAAGGAGAAGAGGAAGAAAGAGGAGGAGGAGAAGAAGAAGAAGAAAGACAGAATGAAGAGACAATGGGAGATGATCCAGAAAGTGCAGATGATGAGGGTGACAAGACAAAGACGTTAAGTAACTATTCGATGTATGTTAAGTAGAAGACCGAGAAATGAAATGGAGAACTAGAAACTTCATAAAAGTATCAAATGGACACTCCAGAACTAAATATAGAAATAACCAAAATTAATATCTCAGTGGATAGGTCTAAAAGAAGACTAGGCATAGATGAAAGATCATTATGAGAAGACAAAATAAAATATCTAGAATAAGTTACAAACAGATAAGATGAAACTACAGAAGGGCACAGAAGTGAGTATGTATTTGTGATAGGGTTTAATGTATGTGAAATTGGAATCCCAAGAGGAGAAAAGAAAACAGAGCAATATTTGGAGAAAAAGTAATTGAAAACTTTCCAAAATTTAAGAAAACAACCCAGCCACAGATTTAAAAGCTCTATAAAACCCCATACATAATTTCAGGCAAAATGAAAACACACACACTTCAGATGTAACAACAAAACGAATAAACCCAAAAACAAAAGGACATCATAAAATAATCCATAAAAAAAAAGAAGACAGATTGATTACAATAAGCAACACTTAGCCTGAAAAATGACATGAAATATTTTCACAGTACTGACTAAAAATCACTAAACTACAATTCTGTATCCAAAAAAATCCTTAAAAATAATGGTGAAATGAAAACATTTTCAGAAAAACCAAAACAGAAAACTTGACTACAGCAAACCTTTTTTAGAGCCACAAAAAGTTATGATAAAACTTTAAAATATATTTTGAATTGAATCCCACTGTTTTGCCAAATTCACTTATTAGATTGAGTAGTTTTTGATGGAGTCTATAGGATTTTCTATGAAAACTATTATGTCATCTGCAAACAATGACAGTTTTTGCTTCATCCTTTCCAATTTGTATGCCTTTTATTTCTTTTTCTTGTCTGATTGCTGTGGCTAGGATTGCCAATACTATGTTGAATAGAAGTGGTGAAAGCAGATATCTTTGTCTTGTTCTTGATCTTAGTGGGAAAGCATTCAGTTTTTGCCCATTGAGTATGATGTTGGCTCTAGGTCTCTCGTACATGGCCTTTATTATGTTGAGAAATTCTCCCTCTAATCCCATTTTGCTGAGTGTTTTAATCATAAAATAAACACAGAGAAGATGGAATTGTCTAAACAGATTGGGCACAAGCAGAGTTGGGGACCACAAGCAGCACTGGGGGACAAAGATAGGTTGAGTTGGCCTGAACCTCAGTCATCTACTACTATTGCACAGACACCTCTGTCTCACTCACACTGCAGCTGCATGGAGAGTTTCAGGTCATGGTTCAAAAGGTTCAATTGGTATATTTGCACAGGCCCAGGGAAGGGGATCACAGACCAACATGAGGGGCACACTTATCAGGAGACAGGACATTAGGAAATAGCCTTTGCTGTCTACTCAATGTGAAAAGAGAACTGGCTTGAAGTAAGAATACACACAGCTTCATAAGCAGTGACTAATAGCTTGGCTAGTGGTTCAGAGGTCTGGAAGGAATCATGTTGGAAGATGAAGGACAGAGAGTTCCAGAGAACGACAGAGAGAATATATGGTTGGGCCATGGGGTGTTAGGATCTGTGCTTCCCAGGTTAGCACCCAATAAGGAGCTTGTTCCACGCAGGGCAATGAACCAGCTGACAAGGTGACTGCTAGTGACATGAGCAAGCCCCACTGTAGCAAAAGGTCACATTTATGGAGCAGCTGTGGTGGAAAGGACAGAAAGTTCTCACTCTCTCAGGCTTCCACAACTGGAAGTCCCATGAACAGTAGAAGAAATCTATGCCAAGTCCCTAACATGGCACCATCCCTGGAAGATACTGAGAATTTGGTTAATTACTTTGGGCTTTTTTCTGCACAGAAGAGGATTCATTTCAACTGCAATGAAATATACTTCACCTATAATTTTGCCTTTCTTGCCTGCAGGTTTTCAACTTGCTCTAGGACCACAGGCTGGGGCTATGGATTATTTGAGCTACTCTTTAGGACATTTGTTCTCTCACAGCATCCCATTCAAGTCAGATCAGACCATGGGTCCCACTGTATGGCAAGAGAGGTACACACCACACTGGGTACATGACCTAAACATCCTCTGGTTGCATCACAAGCCCACCACTCAGGACTGTGGCCTGGTGAATAAATGGAGCAAACAGTCAAAGGCACAGTTTGGGTGTCAGCTGGGAGATGCCACCCTGTCTGGCTGGGGCACCATCCTCTCTGAAACAATAGATATGCTAAATTGGTGAATATTGCTTCATGTGGTGCCCCAGTGGGCAGAATACATGATATGTCAACCAAGGGCTGGAAGTAGGAATGGCCCCACTTAGTTACTAACAATGACCTAATAGAGAACTTAGGCTCCCTATTTCTGAAATGCACAGCTCTTTGGGCTGAGTTCCTATCCTTAAAAGAGGAATACTTCCCACCAGGAAGCACAGCAAGAGCTCTTCTAAAATTTAAGCTACCGCTACTACTGATCATGTCAGCCTCCTTGTGTCGAGAAACCAGCAGGTGGGAAGTGGAGTCTCCATCAGGCAGGGATAACTCACCATGATCATCAGATCCTGTTACAGATGGAGGCCTAGTGATACTTCCTTCACTCCACATATCATACTTAAATGCACTTCCCAATAAAATTCCTGCATATAAATTTTCATCCAAGTCTATTTTCTGGGAAAGTGATCCTAAGACAAAAGTATATGGTATACTGATAGAGCATGTTATTATGTGTATTGAATAAATAAGGGATTTAATTTTTGAAAAAATAAAAAATAATAGTGAACATTTATTAAGTTTTAGTGCCAGGCACTCTTCTAATTTCTTTCCACTATTAACCCATTTGATTCCACAAAAACCCTATAAAGGCAGAGATGGATGATTATCTCTACTGCACAACAGTAAAATTAAGTATTAGTAATATTTACTAACTTTCTCAGTTCCCTCAGTCAGTGCTGTCTTCCGACTCCTCTTAATAACTATGAGGAATCTGAAGCCTACTTTATCAGCTGTTTTCATTCCTTTCCTCCATAAAATGAAAATGAAGAAAATTAAACAACAATTTAGTGTTAATCCAAGAAAGGATTATTTCAAAACTCACATGTCCTTATTTTACCCTCCCCCTCACTTCAGCCTCCCCATCCCAGCCCCTCTCCTCCCTGAAGTCTCATCATTACTGTGGGCTCTTCTCGTTATTGATACAGAGCCATTCTAGTGAGAAATCTGATACCTCAGAACAAAGACTGTTCTTATTTTACCTATCAAAGGTAAAGGCACATAGACAGTTCAAGCAACACTTTCTACAACTCTTGTGCTCACTGGATATTCCCAGGTGATTGTACAGCCAATTAAGGTTGGGCAGCCAACAGTTTAGGTGTTCCCTTATGCCCATTGTCCAGTCACCAAACAACTTAATTTCTCTCTCCTTTTATTGTAGGACTGACTTTGTTTCCCTCTCCTTGTAAGATTAGTAGAACTCAGATGGCCTTGAGCATGAAAAGCAGGCCCAGTTCTGCTCCTGTAAATGCTATTGAAACACAAGCCTCATGAGAACACGTTCTGAGTCCACCATGAAGGGAGCTAAGATCAGCTATACTTTAGCCAGTAAAGTCAAAATTCTCAATCCTCAACTGACCCAACACACAGACAATGAGACAAATATATATCTGAGTTATTATTCAACAGTCCCAGATAAAATGAAATTTGGGGTAACTAGGACATCCTGATTACTACTAAAATATTGTGTACTCGATGTAACAATATCCCATTCTGATCATCCCAGGAAGTCTCTGGTTTTTAAAGTTGTTTCTTTATGATTTTTAAAATTTATTTTGAGAAATACAAATGGAGGAATAAAATCAACCCAAATATTTTAAGAAGAGGCTTAAAAGTAGAGACTTCACAAATGACTGTAAGCTGGGAAGCATTTCATGTTCCAATAAAAAACACATAGCTGCCTCTGACTGTTTCCCTTCCATGAAGATCATTATATGAACAGAACCCACATCTTGATACTTCTGCAGTCACATAGCAAATATCTTTACATTGTCTGCTAACATAAATTAATATTAATTAACTATTTACTAGTTATTCATGTGTACATTCCTTTACCATTTCTCATCTTTATGTCCCATATCTACTTTTATAGTTTCTGCTCCAAACATCCCTGGATGCTTTCTTTAATTCTTTTTTAGAAATATATTTTATTGATTGTGATATTACAGTTGTCCCATTTCCCCACGTTTATTGCCCTCTGAGATGAACACTCCCTCCCACCCACAATCCCCCTCTTTCAGTTCATGTCCATAGGTCATACATATAAGTTCTTTGGCTTCTACATTTCTGATACTATTCTTAACCTTCCACCTGTCTATTTTCTACCTACAATTTATGCTACTTATCCCCTGTACCTTTCCCCCCTTTTTCTCCCTCCCCAATTCCCTGTTGATAACCCTTCATGTAATCTCCATTTCTGTGATTCTGTTTCTGTTCTAGTTGTTTGCTTGGTTATTATTATTATTTTTAGGTTCTGATGTTGATAGTTGTGAGTTTGTTTTCATTTTACTGTTTCTGTTTTTTACCTGCTTTTTCTTAGATAAGGCTCTTTAGCATATCATATAATAAGGGCTTGGTGATGATGAACTCCTTTAACTTGACCTTACCTGAGGAGCAAGTCATCTGCCCTTCCATTCTAAATGATAGCTTTGCTGGATAGAGTAATCTTAGATGTAGGTCCTTGCCTTTCTTGACTTTGAATACTTCTTTCAGCCCCTTCTTGCCTGTAAGGTTTCTTTTGAGAAATCAGCTGATAGTCTTATGGGAACTCCTTTGTAGGTAACCGTCTCCTTTTCTCTTGCTACTTTTACGGTTCTCTCCTTATCTTTTATCTTGGGTAATGTGATTATGATGTACCTTGGTGTGTTCTTTTTTGGGTCCCACTGTTTTGGGACTCTCTGAGCTTCCTGGACTTCCTAGAAGTCTACTTCCTTTGCCAGATTAGGGAAGTTATCCTTCATTAGGCTTTCAAATATGTTTTAATTTTCTTGCACTTTATCTTCTCCTCCTCTGGCACCCCTATGATTCAGATGTTAGAATGTTTAAAGTTATCCTGGAGGTTTCTAAGCCTCTCCTCATTTTTTTGAATTCTTGTTTCTTCATTCTGTTCTGGTTGACTGTTTATTTCTTCCTTCTGGTCCAAACCATTGATTTGAGTCTGGGTTTCCTGGTTTTCACTGTTGGTTCCCTGTACATTTCCTTTATTTCACTTTTCATAGCCTTCATTTTTCTGCTATTTTGTGGCTATCGTCAACCAAATCTCTGAGCAACCTAAATGCCAGTGTTTTGGACTGTGCATCTGATAGGCTGGTTATTTCTTCATCTCTTAGTTGCATTTTTGTGGGGGAGAGCTTTGATATGTTCTTTCATTTGGGCCACTTTTTTTTAAAGTCTAACTGTGCCTATTATGTAGTAAGGGGCAGAACCTTAGGTATTCACCAGGGTGGGGCAATCCACATCCCTGTGTTGTGCCACTGTATGTGGAGGAGGCATCTGAGAAAGAACACAATGCCTCTTGCTCTGCTCTCTGCTCATTTTCAGTCACTTCTGCTGCTACCCACAAGCAAATTGGGACTTCTGGTGCTGATTCTTGGGTGGGTTGGTTTGTATAGGTTCTAAGACCCTGTGGGTCTCTCTGATGAACTGTCTTGTGAGGCTGGGAGTTTCTCCCACTGCCTCAACCCTCACAGGTTTTTTCAGTCAGAGGTTTTGAGGCTTTACTTCCCCACACTTAACCTTGGGTTTAGCTGTCTGTCTTGCTCCCCAGTTGTTCCTTCTGGTTTATCTGCATTCAAATGTGGGACTACACATTCCACCAGCCACTACCTCACCTGGTCTGCCAGCTGCCATCTTGCTAACACCAGTCCTCCAGCCACCGGTCTGGATGAATGTTTCTTCTTTAACTTCTTGGTTGTCAGACTTCCATACAGTTCTATTTTATGTCAGTTCTGGATTTTTTTTTTAATTTGTTGTTGTCATTATTTTGGTTGTGCAAGGAGGAAAAATTGTCTACCTATGCCTCCATCTTGGCCTGAAGTCCCCCTTCCTTAATTCTATTTAACACTATTATACAGGATAGTTACAAAGTATTGTGGGTTTCTAGTTGTGAGTATGCAAAGAACAGAGTTTATTTTTGTATTATTATTTATTAATTATTGTATTATTTTCCATATAAACAAGTGTAAACCTATCTTTTCCCCACCCTGTACATCCTTTTGGCCTTCCCAGACACATGGCTTATTTCTTGATATATTTTTGCCTTATTTAATGCATTATATCTCCTATTACTTTATACATTTTCATAACTGTTATTTTTTATAAAATTATATGATTTACTCAAGCTGTTTTTAATCTCCTTACATAATTCATACTCATTGAATATAGACTTTCAGTCAGTTTTTACAATAATCCTGGCAGTATGTGTTATGGACACTTCAGAGTCAAATTGAGAGTAGTTTATAAAATATACACTAAAATTTTAGCTCTTTTTACTTTATGGAACATAAAAATATATTTGAACAATGGTTCACTCTTTGGTGCAAAAGTATGAATTAAAATACTTTATATTAATCATTAACCCAATAAAAGCTAGCATTTATAACATGTATTAATAAAAGTACTACCCTGTGATTTCAACGTTTAACATCAGAGTTACATAAATGATTTCTTAAATCTGTCACTGAAGAATTAAATGATAGCTAAATACTAGTTCAGAAAATTACATGAAATTACCTTACCACATTGAAAATCTACTTTCATTTCCACACTTTGTTTTCTCAAATTGGACACATGATTTAAGAGCAACAGCCATTGGTTATACAGATTATCTATGGTGCACAGAATATGCATGTAGAAAGGAGCAAGACAGTCAAAGTGATGAGTAGGACAATTAGCTTCTATGTTCATTTTTGACGTGGAATATATTTTTGGACCAAAGCATTTTGCAGTAAATAAATTTTATTATGAAAATATATCAAGATACCTGAAGCTAGTAATGTATTTTAGTCTCTCCACAGCTCTGGGGAAAATCAGTGAGCCAATGTACATCAAATGCACCTGCATTTTGAAATATCTACAAACTATGAGTTAATCATCCATTTCCACAGTTGTCTCAATTTGACATATATAAGGAATTGCCCCAAAGCCTCAAAAGTTCCATGTGAGTGAATCAGTCCAGGGATTATAAACTGAACACTTGAAATAACAGACACTCCTCTTGCCTTCTCTGGAGCCACAAAGTGATGACAAGACACTTTCTGTCATAAAGCTACCTGTGATATTGTATTCCCTCAGTACTTCTTTTCCTGTAAGTTTCCCAACCACTGTTTAGGAAACTAGAATTTATCTTAAGAATTCTATTGCATGTCTCAAGCAGAGTGTGTGTCAGAGTCACAAATCACTTTTAAAGTCTGTATTTCTAGGCCTCCCTTCTGGGATTTCTGATTCAGCAGATCACTGTTGGGGTCCCCAAATTTACATATTTGTGATATTCAGGTGACATTGATGTTTCTATATTTGAATGTTTCTATATATATACTGTTTCTAGTGATTATAGTGTTACACTTTGAGAATTACTGTCTTCTTCCACAAACAACATTCAAACATAAAAAAGGTAGCAATTGTGGTGTGTGTGTGTGTGTGTGTGTGTGTGTGTGTGTATTTAACACTTCCAATACCTAGATAAGCCAAGTCCAAACTGGACTGTTTTTTTTTAATTGTAAACTCTTTTTACTAATGCCTGAAAGTGGAATTGAAATATCTACACTATAACAAATTTTGGAATTTTTATTAACAAAGCAGCATGTTTCACAGATGGTTCAATCGAAATGTTGCCATTATAAGTGTCTAAGTATTTACTATCAGTAAAATGGATGTGTGAAATATTTGTTTCTACACATTAATGGAAATCCTTACCATACCAACCATCTTATCTGCACCACATTCTCGCATCTGGCCAGAAGAAATAGAACCTTGGGTATTCATTTTCTTCGTAATTGTACAAGGATGAAATGTAAACAAGGACTATTACATATCTATGATCAAACATATTCTGTAAAACTCTTTCTTATTAAATGATGTGAGAAATATCACTGCTATGTGGTTAATAAAATGACAGTTGGAAATTGTGCTGCTTTGAACATTGAGGTGCATAGGTTCTTTTGGATTGGTGTTTCAGGGTTCTTAGGATATAATGCCAGAAGTGGAATTGCTGGGTCAAAGAGCAGTTCCATTTTTAGTTTTCTGAGGAAATTCCATACTATTTTTCACAGAGGCTACACCAGTCTGCATCCCCACCAACAGTGCACTAGGGTTCCCTTTTCTCCACATCTTCTTCAACACTTGTTTGTTGATTTGTTTATGATGGCCATTCTGACCAGTGTGAAATGGTATCTCATTGTGGTTTTAACTTACATCTCTGTGATGGCTAGTGATGCTAAACATCTTTGCCTATGTCTCTGGGCCCTCTGTATGTCCTCTTTGGAGACATGTCTGTTCAAGTCTTTTGCTGATTTTTTAATTGGGTTTTTTGTCTTCCTGGAGTGGAGTTGTGTGAGTTCTTTATATATTTTGGAGATCAAACTCTTGTCTGAGGTATAATTGGCAAATATGTTTTCCCATATAGTTGGTTCTCTTTTCATTTTAATGCTGTTTTCTTTAGCCATGCATAGCCAAGTGCTGGAAACCACCTAAGTGCCCATCAGTAATGAGTGGATAAAAAAACTGGTACATTTACACAATGAAGTTCTATGCAGCAGAGAGAAAGAAGGAGCTACTACCCTTTGTGACAGCATGGATGGAACTGGAGAGCATTATGCTAAATGAAATAAGCTAGGCGGTGAGGGACAAATACCATATGATTTCACCTTTAACTGGAACATAATCAACAAAAGAAAAAAGCAAACAAAATATAACCAAAGGCATTGAAATTAAGAACAAGCTAACAATAGCCAGAAGGGAGCTGGGAGGGGCTAGTGGGGAGATGGGTTTTCAGGAGCTACTATAAAGGACACATGGAGAAAACCAAGGCAGAGGGTGGAAGTAAGGGAGAGAGGAGGGTTTGGTTAGGGTTTGGGGGAGTGGTGGGGAGAAAATGCAGACAACTATAACTGAACAAAAATAAAGAAATTTTTAAAAAGAAGAAAAAATTAAAAATAACATGGATAAATTATAAAAACAAATAAAAAATAAAATGAAAGTTGAACATACATGTAATGTAACATCAATAACAATGATGAGATTAAGGAGTGTATGCTGCATTTTTTGCAACAAAACAATCTCTTTTGAATTAGAGAACTTGGGGGATTATTCAAGAATTCAGATTAAAAAAAACATAGTTAAGTCTATGTGCACTGGTGGCAAATATGTAGTACATTTGGATTTTTGTAGTCACCATGTCTCAAATTTTTAAAATTCTGACACAGTTTGAGGTCTTTGAGTTATCAAGGTGCTTATTGAAATGAATGACATGTTCTTAACAATTTCATGGATTGTGGTCCTTCCCAAATGGTTTTAAAACTATATTCATTCTTAATGGTTTTTACCTCTACAAAAAATTTTAAATATTGACTTCGCAATTCAAATGTATATGCCAATGGATGAGAAATACAATGAAGAATGCTACAAAGTTACTTTGGGCAGAAGAGTACACTAATCAGTTGTTTTCTAAAATAAATCCATGTATAGTATAAACACTTATTTAGAAGAGTTTAAGATCCTTAAAAAGCAATAAGAAATAATTGTGCCCAGTTAGTAAAGAATTCAATCTGAGATGGTACTGAGCATGGTAGGTCTGAAGCAGAGAAACAGTAAAATTAATATTGTTTATAAAATTGGGAGGCAGTAGTCACAATCTTACTGAGTCCTATCAATTTCCAAGAGAACAAACATGAACAGAATATGAATGGAACATAAAATGCCAATGGAGAGATCAGTCTTGCATTCAGTCAGACTCATTTTATATTTTTTACCTGCCTTTTCAATTCTAATTATAAGCAGATTATGAGGGACAGGGGCTACATTGAATGCTAGCTGAATAGCATTCACACACAATACTCATACTGACATATATTCATATATACACAAAACTCACACTGACATGTGCACGTACACTGAAATATGTTTACATACACAATCATACACATGCACACTCACATGCGTACATTCATACTGACACATATTCTATTACACACATTCTCTCATGCACTCACAACTCACATACACACACTCACATGCACTCACCCACACCACAGACATAAACACAGACACTCACACACAACACACCTACACACTCACATACACATGCAGTGATACTTGCACACACTTATTCACTCACATAAACACAGTTGCACACACCCACATACATACACATGCACATTCACACACATATCCCCAGGTGTTTCAGGAGTGGCACTAACAAAAGTTTGTTTAGTTGTTTCATTTTATGCATAATTAAAGACAAGAGGCTTAGAGAGAATAAACTGAAATTCAAAGTCTTTCTGCAAAACAATATCAAGCACAGCTTTTAAAAGTTGAAACAGCCCAAGTCCACTGACAGTCAAAGTCTTTGGAGCTGTAACAGGTTGTTCTGAGGCTGGTTTTCCAGTAAGACCTCAGGTTCTTGACTTTAAGGAAAAGAGTACAGTTTTGTTGGAACAGAGTTGGGTGTGCAACACAGGATATATCTGAAATATTATGTAAGGCTTCTGAACCAAGAAAACAATTTCAGTCTGTTGGCTCATATTTCCAAGTGGAAGCAGCTTTGTTTTGAGAGAGCACCAGAAGGCAGATCTCGCTGTTTTGAACATATGTTTTACTTTTAATAAAAAGAATTACTTTAAATTATTATTTCTTTGTCTGGTAACTATTATAAACTAGTTATATAAGTTTAAAAACCTATGCTATTCCAGTAAATTATTATTGTTGTCCTAAAAAAGGTCCCTTATATTTTTGAGATTATACAAGAGCAAAAACTAAAACTTCAGTTGTGAAATTGAGCTTACATGGCCACCTTCTCTAAACACAAGGACTCTTCACCAAAATAAGGATATTATGTGAGAAACTGAAACAAATAAACAAAGGCTGATTAATATTAGTGTTAGTATTAGAAAGGAATTATTAATATTAGTATTATTAGTATTAGTATTATAGGAATTAATTAGTAATTCCTAAGGAATACTAATTCCTAAGTAATTTAAAGGAATTAAAATTAGTATTAAGGTAAAACAACCAATATGTGATCCAAGAAATACCAGTACTCAGGTAACAGTTAAGGTTAGCCATTGTAACAAGTGATGTTAAACTTCTCACAGACTTCTCACAAGACTTCTCATAGCCCTCAATCTCTCTGAAAAATTGAGAAGAAACCTGAATATGAGAATGCATATGTCTTTTTTAATTAGTGTTTTGGGTTTCTTTGGTTATATTCCCAGAAATGGAATTATTGGGTTATGTGGCAGTTCCATTTCTAATATTTTGAGGAAATTCCATACTGTTTTCCACAGTGGTTGCACCAGCCTGCAAGCTCACCAACAGTTCACTAGGGTTCCCTCTCCTTCACATTCTTGTCACAGCTTGTTATTTGTTGTTTGTTGATGGTAGCCATTCTGACATGTGTGTAGTGATAGCTCATTGTGATTTTAAATTGAATCTCTCTGATAATTAGTTATATTGAGTATTTTTCCTATGTCTATTGGCCATCTTTATATCCTCTTTGGAGAAGGCTCTATTGAAGTCCTTTGGTCATATCATCAATTTTATTGTGATAAGTATATCTAGTACCATGTGCATACTGGAAATATATCAGGGGAAAACACTTTGTAAAGTATATGATTGTATAACCACTATGCTGTACACCTGAAACTAACCAACAAGCAAATGGAGACAAACTCATAGATGGAGAAGAGACAACAGCTAGTGGTTAGGGGGTGGAGGGATTGAGGAAAAAGGAGAAAGGACTCATGGGCATGGATAATATTGTAGTGATTGCTGGGGAGAAGGGAGTATAAGAGGACTAAATGGCAATGGAAAAAATATAATAAAGATTATATATTAAAATATTCCATGTAAATTGTAATTGAAAAATAAATTTTAAAGTTCTTTAGAAAAGAAACCTGAAAATGGGAAATGGTATATTGCATACAAAGTTTGCTTCTAAAATTTATTAGAGCCCTGGCTGGCGTAACTCAGTGGATTGAGTGTGGACTGTGAACCAAAGTGTCGCAGGTTCGATTCCCAGCCAGGGTACATGCCTGTGTTGCAGGCCATAACCCCCAGCAACTGCTCATGGATGTTTCTCTCTCTCTATCTCCCTTCCTTCCCTCTCTAAAAAATAAATAAATAAAATATTTAAAATAAATAAATAAATAAAATTTATTAGAGAATGAAATCACCACTTTTTTCTTTTGCTGGGAAGATTTAGGGGAAATTAATATGATCCCATTACATCTTAGGAACCCAAGCAAACAAGGACATGTAGAAGGACAATCATGCCTAATGGCAATGGCAGAGAAGTATGTAACAATAATGCTTGTGTTCAACCTGGTGACCTGGAAACTCAATTGGTGACAATGGTTTTCTACTGTCTTCTCTGTAATCTGAAGGGGTTGGAAGGAGTAGTCAGTATACTCCTCACATTTGCCTTCCTATAGCACATTGTTACGTGACTGATAAGGACTGCATGTGACTAAAGGCCTTTGCTTCCACTTATATGTCTAAGATCAGGTCCTGTGAGCGAGTTCTTTCTTAAAGTCAAAAATTTATTTTTCCTTTGTTATTTTCTTTGTAACTTCTTTGTCTATTTCCAGTGGTTCCTCAGTAAATGTTTCTTAATGGAAAATATTGGGCAATTCAATTGCTTCATTTTCTTTTTTTGGAGGCATCTTCCAGGAAACTCCATTCTGTTTGTACCTACTTCTGTTACTCTCCAGGCCTATTATAAATATACTGTCACAATATTTCTTTCACTGTTGGACAATTCCCTTTACTTTTTCTCTAAGTTGGAGTCTTGTTTTCTGGCCACTACTCTGTCCTTTGTCTTTATTTGGTGAACACAAACTCTAGTGCTTTCCCTATGTTATAAATGTGGCATAATGACAGAAACCAGGTGAGAAAGGCCTTCAGCAGATCTGTCTTTTGACAACTGTAGTCATCTCTATGCTTGTAAGCCTTCATGCTAAGATTTCCTTCAATGACCATTGCAGAGATACCTCTTTTCTTTCCTGTGCTTGGCCTTTTAATTCCTTGAAATTCCTGGACATATATGTTCTTTAATACTGGATTTTCTCTTGAATAATTTAGTATGACATAAAGTCCTGATGTCACTGGCCCAGGGACCCTCATTCTTATCCTTTCCTGGGAATAAGTATTTAGACTTCTGCGATGGTGCAGGGAAAACCATCCAGCCAAGTGTTTTGAGCATATGTTCACTATACAATCTTTCCTACAAGTCAGCCATGCAACTGCTCAGCTAGCTGCTGACTGAGCAACCTGGCTTCAAGGAATAGGCAAGAGTTACACAAGGTAACTATGCTATTCACTCCTTTTATTGACTTCAGGTTCACTTGAAGTAAAACATCAATACATATTCATATCATACTCACACTCCAACAATCTAAGAGAAAATAACACATACACACATGGCCATCAATAGGGAATAATAAACCCGAGTCCCAGAGTCTCAATCTTCAGGTCCAGAGGACAGCATGGTGGACAAAGGATTTGTCAGCATCTTGTAAAGAAGGATCTCCAGAGCCAAGTGGGCAAGAGTGTGGACAAAATCATCATTCCACAGTAAGAGAGCCTCTGGCAGTCAATGTCAAAGGAAATCAGCATGGTGTAGAGCAGCACACTGGTGTGGGGAGCTCAGCTGTATCAGCAGTGGTCTAGAGCCTGCCTCAGTTATACCTTGAAGGTGGTGTACTCAACCCTCCTGGGTCTCTTGATAAGTGTTTTGGCACCCTTAATAGCAAGTGGAGAATTTCCCCAGGAGCTTATCTGTGAGTGGGCTCTCCGTGCAGATGTGGTTGTTCTGATCATGTGTACAGATATCTTATGTGTGTCTCTTTGCCAGATGTGTCTGGCATGAATTAGGTAGTTTCCCTCTTGAACCAGTGTTATGACTGACTGGCATCCATCTTGGTTGACATCAGTTACTTCAGCAGGACATTTCATTGGTCCTGCTCTCTACACCAAGCGTGAAAAGATGCTAAGGATTTATATTCTTTTTTTAAGATTTTTAAAGTTTATTTATTTTTCAGAGAGAAGAAAAAAGAGGGAGAAAGAGAGGGAGAGAAACATCAATGAGCAGTTGCTTCTCACCTGGCCTCCACTGGGGACCTGACCCACAATCCAGCATGTGCCCTGGCTGGGAATCAAACAGGTGACCCTTTGGTTTGCAGCCCATGCAGGATTTAAATTCTTAAACAGCGTTCAAACAATTTCCCTCATTTTTAGGACTCTCCTTGTACCCTTGCAGCAATAATCTAGAGATGTCATTTGCCAAACCTGTCGATGTCTCTCTTTTGAAGACCAATGCACCTTAGTTTAGAATTTATATTTCTCATGTTTGTAAGTCAGTTAAAATCCATTTGCTTTCCACCTTCTGAAGTTATGTTGCTATTTGCTCCTCTCTTATTCTCACTATTCCTGTATAAATCCAGCACCTAATACATTTTATCTAGAGTGAGAATCAGAACACTCTCTGATATCTTTGTGTACTCCATTTTTCATAGACTCCATCATAATTTCTACAAAAACCTCCCACAACTATGGACCACAGGGGAATTCCAGAATACTTCTTGCTTCTGGTTGTACACAATTTTTTTTCCAGTCTTCTCAGTTCTCCTTGTCCAGGTATTTTATTTCTGGGATAATCTGCTACTCAAAATGCACGGATTAGAGGCCAACATCCATGCCCTATATCCTCATTAGTTCTAAAAAAACATCAGATTTCCTTAAACACCTCCTCCACATAGACTGACATTTCATGGAAGCCTAGTCCCATCCCCAGATCCAGAGGCAAAACCTGTAGGTCTGGCAAGAGGGTAAGTCTACTAAAGAAAGTGGCCTTGGAAGACTAAGCTGACTTGTTGAAAATGGCAGAAAGGGGAGAATAAATGCTTAATGGGCATTGAATTTATGAACCTTGGAGTCTTCTATCTAAGGATATAGTGTTATGTAAGAAATTAATATAAGTATGCTTAAGACTTTATTGCAGTTTTAGTTATAGTTAAAAGTGTCCTAAATAATAATACAGTTAATTGTATTTGCTTGTCCAAATTATTGTATTACATTAATAGCCCATACTTTCAATGGACAATATTTTATCTGAGCGTAGTGACTTTTAAATGGTGAACCAAAAAGAATTTGATTAAAAACTAGAGTTCATTTATGGAAACAAACATTATAAACTACTGAGGTTTATGATTTGCAGATTGTATACAAAGGTACCATGTATGAATTTAGATGTGGGTTCTTACTCCAGAGTGACTATAGCAGACCCAGGGTCATTCTTGTCCATGTTAAGGGAATTTCACACTTTCTAGTTGTTGTTCATTGATTTAATTTGTGAAACTACCAGTTATAAAACATATTTGATACAGATGAATATATATAAATTTGGAGACAACTGTATTTTTAAAAATTATTGTATTGTTGTTCAACTACAGTTGCCTGCACTTTCTCCCCACACTCCCCCCACCCCATCCAAACCCACCTCCCTCCCTTGCTTCCACACTCCCCCTTGGTTTTCTGCACATATCCTTTATAGTAGTTCCTGAAAACCCGTCTCCCCACTATCCCCTCCTCCTTCCCCTCTGGCTATTGTTAGATTGTTCTTAATTTAAATGACTCTGGTTATATTTTGTTTGCCTTTTTTCTTTTATTGATTATGTTCCAGTTAAAGGCGAGATCATATGGTATTTGTCCCTCACCTCCTGGCTTATTTCACTTAGCAAAATGCTTCCCAGTTCCATCCATGCTGTCACAAGGGGTAGGAGGGTCTTCTTTCTCTCTGCTGTGTAGAACTCCATTATGTAAATGTATCATGTTTTTTTTTTAATCCACTCATTTACTGATGGGCAGTTAGGTTGCTTCCAGCACTTGGCAATTATAAATTGTGCTGCTATGAACATTGGGGTGCATAGGTTCTTTTGGATTGGTGTTTCAGGGCTCTTAGGGTATAATGCCAGCAGTGGAATTGCTGGGTCCAAAGGCAGTTCCATTTTTAGTTTTCTGAAAAAATTTCATACTGTCCACAGTGTCTGCACCAGTCTGCATTCCCACCAACAGTGCACTGGTGTTCCCTTTTCTCTGCATCCTCTCCAGCACTTGTTTGTTGATTTGTTTACATTGGCCATTCAGACCGGTATGAGGTGGTATCTCATTGTAGTTTTAATTTTCATCTCTCCGATGGCTAGTGATGCTGAACATCCTTTCATGTGTGGAGACTAATGAATTTTAAAAATAGTATTCCAAAGCATTCCGTTATAACCATAATATCTAGTTACTCTTTTAAAATTTGGTAAACTTAACTTCAATCAGTAAACATTTCTTGAACATGCCACTCTTCTAGGAACCAGACATAGCTAAACAGTATAAATAAGATTTAGTCTTGGATTGTTAGGGGTCCTAAGTTCTGAATCCTAAACTTGGATACCCCATCTGTTGGCTGCTTCTCTGCTTCCAGCTCTTGAATTTTCTTATTCTCATACGTGTACTGGGATTGCATTAGGATTAAGTCTCAACTGTCATCCTTTCCTTTTAGTGTACTAGTGCTTTACCTGTCTGTACTTTATTCTACTTGTTCACCTTAACTCGGTCCTTCTTTTTCCCTCTTTAAAATCCCCTCAATTTCCTTATAATTTTGTTGAAGAAGCTCTATACATTCTGTAACTGAATCAATCAAATTCTCATTTACCAGGTCCTCTCCTGGAGCTGTTGAGCTAAAAAGAAAACTGATGACTTCTAACCAGTAATAGTAAGTCACTGCCCCTCAGAAAGCACTTCTCTCTTTCTTTCTTTCCATGTCTTTCTCACCTGAGAAACATGTTCAAGTCTCCTGTATTTTTTTCAGAGCAAAGCAAAGAAACAACGAAAAATACCCTGAATAAAAACCTGTCCCATCTGTCAACTGAGATGCAGCCTATGCACTTCCCATCTAAGACCAGCTTCCTGATGGGGCAATGCCTCCCCTGGATCTTAGCAATTCACCTTTCTCTTGCTACAGCAGTTTTAAAAATGTATCTGAAAATGAGTCTGGTAGCTGTTCAAAGTTAACTTTATGAGAGGGGACAAACAATACCAATGAAAGAATGGTACGGAATTTATGTGACAGGAATCAAAGTAGAAACAGACTGGATACTGCTGTTAGTAACACTATTTGCTTTTCGCATTGTTTTTCAAATGCAGATTCTAACCACTTCTTTCTGTTATTATTTTTTAATTGTTTTTCGAGTACATTCTTCTGCCTCTTACTCCCATCCTATACCACCCCCCAGCCTTACCCACCTCCCTCCTGTTTCCACCCTCCCTTGTTTTTGTCCATGTGTCCCTTATACTTGTTCATGTAAACCCTTCCCCTTTTCCCATTTAAGGAAGAGCTAACCCCTATCCTTCAAAGACTATTCCAAAAAATCCAAAGTGATGGAAGACTCCCAAAATCTTTTTATGAAACCAGCATCATCCTAATCCCAAAACCAGATAAGACACAACAACAACAACAAAAACTTCAGGCCAATAGTGTTGATGAACATAGACACTAAATCGTCAACAAAATATTGGCAAACCACATCCAATAATACATTAAAAAGATCATACACAATGACCAAGTGAGATTCATGCCAGGAATGCAAGGATGATACAATATTCACAAATCAATAAATGTAATACATTACATAAACAAAACAAAAGACAAAAATTGCATGATCATATCAATAGATGTGGAAAAAGGATTTGATAAGGTACAGCACCCAATTATGATAGAAACACTCAGGAAAGTGGGAATAGAGGGGGCATTCCTCAACATAATAAAGGCCATAGAGGAGAGACCTACAGCCAACATCATACTCAATGGACAAAAAATAAAACTCTTTCCACTAAGTTCAGGGAAAAAACAAGGTTGTCTACTTTTAACACTCATATTCAACATAGTATTGGAAGTTTTAGCCACAACTATCAGAAAAGAAAAGGAAATAAAAGGAATCCAAATCAGAAAGGAGGAAACAAAACTGTCATTGTTTGCAGATGACATGATAGTGTAAATAGAAAATCCTACAGACTCTGCCAAAAACAAACTATTCAACCTAATAAATGAATTTGGGAAAACAGTGGGATACCAAGTAAATATCCAGACACCAAAGGGATTTTTGTATACCAACAATGAAACAGCAGAAGCAGAAATCAAGAAAAAAAAATCCCATTTGATATAGCAACAACAACAAAAAAATAAAATACCTACGAATAAACCTAAACAAGGAGGTAAAAATAAACCTGTACTCAGAAAACTACAGAACACTGAAGAAAGAAATCAGGGATCACAGAAACAAATACAAACATATACCTTGTTCATGGATCAGAAGAATTAACATAATGAAAATGTCCATACTACCCAAAGCAATTTACAGATTCAATGCAATACCTATTAAAGTACTAATGGCATATTCACAGACATAGAGCAAACACTTCAAAAATTTATGCAGAACCATAAACAACCCCAAATAGCTGCTGCAAATTTGAAAAGGAAGAATAAAGTGGGAGGGATCACAATACCTGATACTAAACTATATTACAAGGCCACTGTCATGAAAACAGCCTGGTACTGGCATAAAAACAGGCACATGGACCAATGGAACAGAACAGAGAGCCCAGAAATAAACCATCTCTGCAGTCAATTAATATTTAACAAAGGGGGCAGAAACATAAAATGGAGTAAAAACAGTCTCTTCAACAAATGGTGTTGGGAGAACTGGACAGCTACATACAAAAAAAAAATGAAACTCGATCACCAACTTACACCATACACATAAATAAATTCAAGGTGGAAAAAGATTTAAATATAAGTCGTGGCACCATTATAGTCCTAGAGGAGAACATAGGCAGGAAAATCTCAGATAATACACACAGCAACATTTTCACTGATATGTCCCCTACAGCAAGAGATACAAAGGAAAGAATAAACAAATGGGACCTCATCAAAATAAAAAGCTTCCACACAGCTAAAGAAAACAGTATTAAAATAAAAAAGAATCAATCATATGGGAAAACATATTTGGCAATCATACCTCAGACAAAGGTTTAGTCTCCAAAATGTATAAAGAACTCACATGACCCCACTCTAATAAGACAAGCAACCCAATTAAAAAATGGTCAAAGGACTTGAACAGGCACTCCAAAAAAGACATACAGAGGATGCAGAGAAATATGAAAAGATGCCCAGTATCACTATCTATCACAGAGATGCAAATTAAAACTACAATGTGATACCACTTTCCTCGAGTGAGAATGGCCATCATAAACAAAGCATCAAACAACAAGTGTTGGAGAGGTTGTGGAGAAAAGGGAACCCTAGTGCATTGTTGGTGGAATTGCAGACTGGTGCAACCACTATAGAAAATAGTATGGAATTTAATAAGAAAAGAAAAAATGAAACTGCTTTTTGACCCAGCAATTCCACTGCTGGCATTATACCCTAAGAACCCTGAAACACCAATCCAAAAGAACCTATATATCCCAAAGTTCACAGCAGCACAATTTATAATTGCCAAGTGTTGGAAGAAACCTAGGTGCCCATCAGTAAATGAATGGATCAAAAAATTATGGTACATTTACACAATGGAATTCTATGCAGCAGAAAGAAAGAAGGAGTTCCTACCCTTTGCAATAGCATGGATAGAACTGGGAAGCATTATGCTAAGTGAAATAAGCCAGACAGTGAAAGACAAATATCATATGATCTCACCTTTAACAGGAACCTAAACAGCAAAACAAACAAGGAAGCAAATTATAAGCAAAGACACTGAAACAGAGGGAGGGGAATTGCAGATTCTAACCATTTCAATGTTATGCTCCAACAAAACCAGAGATGGGCAATTCAAGGACTGCTAAAATGCCTAATAGGTAAATATCATAACTTTGTTTTGATAAAAATAGTTTTTATTATAACTGGGATCTAGTTCACCTCACAGCAGGCCAGCAGTATCTAGTGGGAGGCCCATGTTCTTTCATTTGGTAAAATAGGCTACATTTGGTCCTGTCCGTATAACTCATCTCAGGCAGTAACTTTATCTCCATATGTACCATATGGGGATCTTTCATCAGCCTCCAACTCTGTCACTTGTCCCTGAGGTCATCGCCTATGTGGGGAAGCCTGCCCAGAAGGTAGGACACAGGAGCCCTGGCCTTCTGTCTGTCAACAGGGATGCTAAGGTCAGAGGACCAGTAAGGAATAAAAATAGGTGTGGAACTTTTGGTCAAGATTGAGGTGTAGGTAAACACACTGTGCCTCTTGCACAACCAAAATAAGGACAACAAAAATATAGAAACAAAAACACAACCAGAACTGACAGAAAATTGAACTGTATGGAAGTCAGGCAACCAAGGAGTTAAAATAGACACATTCATCCAGACTGGTAGGAAGGGCTGAGTTGGGTGGCTTGGTGGAGAAGGGTTGTGGCAAAAAAAAAGTGGTGGCTTGCAGAGCCTGGGCGAGCAGGCAGCAGCTGATGGACCCAAGGCATGCAAGACAGCAGCAGTCATACCCTGGGTGTGCAGGCAGTGGCTGGCAGACCCTGGGGTGTGGGGTGACATCAGGCAGACCCAGTGAGGTGTGCAAGGTGGCTGGCAGACCAGGTGGTCACACATCCACATGCAGATTTACCAGGTAGAAATGGGAAGCGAGACAGACCACACAATGCAGGGCTCCAGCGCAGGGAAAGAAAGCCTCAAAACACCTATCAAAAACACCTGTGGGGGTTGAGGCGCAGAGAGAGACTCCCAGCCTCACAGGAAAGTTCCTCGGAAAGACTCAAAGGATCCTAGAATGTACACATGCCCACCCACACAGAAATCAGCACCCAAAAAACCCAGTTTGCTTGGGGGAAGCAGCGGTAGGGACTGAAACCTGACAGAGAGTGAAGTAAGTCCCATTGTTCCCTCTCAGACCCCACCCCCACATACAGTGTCAAAACCCAGGACTGGGTTGACCCACCATGGTGATCACCTAAGGCTTTGCCTCTCATAAGTAACAGGCACATCAAGACAAAAAAATATGGTCCAAACAGGAGAACAGATCAAAGCTCCAGAATAAATAAAGCTAAGTGATGAAGAGATAGCCAAGCTATCAGATGCACAGTCCAAAGCACTGGTGATCAGGATGCTCAAAGAATTGGTTGAATTTTTTTTAAAGATTTTATTTATTTATTTTTAGAGAGGGAAGGGAGGGAGACAGAGAGAGAGACATCAATGTGTGGTTGCTGGGGACCATGGCCTGCAACCCAGGCATGTGCCCTGACTGGGAATCAAACCTGTGACACTTTGGTTCACAGCCCGTGTTCAATCCACTGAGCTATGCCAGCCAGGAGAATTGGTTGAATTTTGTCTCAAATTAGATGAAAAAATGAAAGTGAAATAAAGAAAAATATACAGGGAACAAATAGTGATGGAAAGGAAACTTGACTCAAATCAATGGAGTGGACCAGAAGGAAGGAAGAATCAGCCAATCAGAAAAGAATGAAGAAACGAGAATTAAAAAAAAATGAGGAGAGGCTTAGGAACCTCCAGAACATCTTTAAAGGTTTCAACATCCAAATTATAGGGATACCAGAAGGGGAAGGGGAAGAGGAAGAGTAACAAGTTGAAAAGTTATTTGAACAAATAATAAAGGAGAGCTTCCCCAATCTGGCAAAGGAAATAAGAGGAAGAGGAACACACCAAGGCACATCATAATTACACTAGCCAAGATTAAAATGAAGGAGAGAATCCTAGAAGCAGCAAGAGATAAGGAGGCAACTACCTACCAAGGAGTTCCCATCAGACAGTCAGCTGATTTCTCAAAAGAGACCTTCCAGGTAAGAAGGGGCTGGAAAGAAGTATTCAAAGTCAAGAAAGGCAAGGACCTACATCCAAGATTACTCTATCCAGCAAAGCTTTCATTAGAATGGAAGGGCAGATAAAGTGTTTCTCAGATAAGGTCAAGTTAAAGGAGTTCATCATCACCAAGCCCTTATTATATGATATGTTAAAGTGATTTATCTAAGAAAAAGAAGATAAAAACATGTATAGTAAAATGTCAGTAAACTCACAATTATTAATAACCATGCCTAAAACAAAAACAACAAAAACAAGCTAAGCAAACAACTAGAACAGGAACAGAACCACAGAAATGGAGATCACATGAAGGGTTAACAACAGGGGAGTGAGAGGAGGAGAGAGGGGCAAAAGGTACAGAGAATAAGTAGCATAGATGGTAGGTAGAAAATAGACAGGGGGAGGGCAAGAATAGTATGGGAAATGTAGAAGCTAAAGAAATTATGAGACATGCACATGCACTAAAGGGGGGAAATTGGGGTGGGAGAGGGTGTACAGGGTGGAGGGGAATGCTGGAGGAGAGATGGGACAACTGTAATAGCACAATCAATAAAATATATTTAAAAATAAGTGTGGAAAATAGAAGACATGTAAAGAACACATAAATGAAAGATAAAAAAATGGAAGAAATGAAAGTAGGGCTTAAGAAGCCGACATTCAGAGTAGTATTTTTGAAGTCCAGCTTATTAGCATGTTGTTTTAAGATAGAGATCTTCTTATCTTTATTTCTTCCAGTAATCTACTTAAACTTCAAAGTACAACTCTGTGGCCCCCAAGTTTCAACTATCCACTTCAATATACTGCTGAAAATTGAGTATCACTTTACACCCTTCCCAGGTTAAAGATCTGATAACATACTTCAAAGGTTCTCTATGAAGTCATTTCATTCCCTTTTAAGTTCAAATAACACACTTATCTGTGTAAATATTCCATAATCATAAAATTTACATACCATGATAGTTACCAAACATACACAAAATTACAAAACAGTTACTGAATTCAACATAGGAACAGATTCAGGTTTTGAGGTATATTTTTTAAATATTTTGTTTATTTATTTAGACCTAGGGGAAGGTAGGGAGACAGAGAAGGAGAGAAACATCAACGTGAGAAAGAAACAGCAATTTGTTGCCTCTCCTATGCGTCCCAATCCAGGCATGTTCCCTAAGAGGAAATCAAAACTGGTGGCCTTTCACTTGACAGAACTATGCCCAACCTATTAGTTCCACCATGCAGGCCAGGATAGATTTGTTTGTTTGTTTGTTTTGTTTTGTTTTTGTTTTCTACAATGACATTTTTAAAATTATTTTATTGTTGTTCAACTACAGTTTGCATTTTCTCCCCACACACCCCCACCCCATCTAAACCCACCTCCCTTCTTTGCTTCCACACTCCCCCTTGGTTTTCTGCACATATCCTTTATAGTAGTTCCTGAAAACCTGTCTCCCCACTATCCCCTCCTCCTTCCCCTCTGGCTATTGTTAGATTGTTCTTAATTTAAATGACTCTGGTTATATTTTGTTTGCCTTTTTTCTTTTATTGATTATGTTCCAGTTAAAGGCGAGATCATATGGTATTTGTCCCTAACCTCTTGGCTTATTTCGCTTAGCATAATGCTTCCCAGTTCCATCCATGCTGTCACAAAAGTTAAGAGGTCCCTCTTTCTCTCTGCTGTGTAGAACTCCATTATGTAAATGTATCATGTTTTTTTTTATCCACTCATTTATTGATAGGCAGTTAGGTTGCTTCCAGCACTTGGCTATTATAAATTGTGCTGCTATGAACATTGGGGTGCATAGGTTCTTTTGGATTGGTGTTTCAGGGCTCTTAGGGTATAATGCCAGCAGTGGAATTGCTGGGTCCAAAGGCAGTTCCATTTTTAGTTTTCTAAGGAAATTCCATACTATTTTCTATAGTGTCTGCACCAGTCTGCATTCCCACCAACAGTGCACTGGTGTTCCCTTTTCTCTGCATCCTCTCCAACACTTGTTTGTTGATTTGTTTATGATGGCCATTCTGACCAGTGTGAAGTGGTATCTCATTGAAGTTTTAAGTTTCATCTCTCTGATGGCTAGTGATGCTGAGCGTCTTTGCTTATGTCTCTGGGCCCTCTGTATGTCCTCCTTGGCTAAGTGTCTATTCAAGCTTTTTGCCCATTTTTTATCTACAATGACATTTTGTAGGAATTAATAGAATTCTGCCTGACTCATTCCCAAATCCAGTTTGTTTTATTTCCACAATGAATGTCATATTCTACCACTTAAAATACACACAAATATTCCACTGACAAATTCAATGAATATTGGAAGAGTGCCATGAAAAAAATTCTTGGATTTAGAGACATAGAGGACAAATATTGAATCATTAAAAACTCTGAAAAATAAAACTAAGTACAAGGAGAAGAGCAATTAAATATTGAGAAGAATTACATGTTGGGGAAAAATAACAAAATTCTTTTTTATTATTATTGATGCTTTGTGAAATGGAAAACATTAATTAAGGCCCCATCAAAGGAAAGGACAGTCCCCTATCCTTTGAATAAGAAATACTGTAATTATAGTTAATATAGTGGAAACACTAAGATTAAATAAAATGGGAAGAAAAACTTGAAAAATAGCAAAATTTAATTGTTTTATTCTGAAATCACCAAAATTCACAGTGATTGAGGAACAACATAACTGTGTGGCATTATTCTACAAGAATTGACTAGCAAAAATTTCAATTCTGGCTATTTCATTTTATTTTATTTTTTAAAGATGTTGTATTTATGTATTTTTAGAGAGAAGGGAAGAGAAGAAGAAAGAAAGGGAGAGAAATATCAATGTGCAGTTGCCTCTCATGTGCCCCATACTAGCGACCTGGCCCACAGCCCAGGCATGTGCCCTGACTAGGAATCGAACTGGTGACCTTTCAGTTCACAGGCCTGTGCTCAATCCACTGAGCCACACCAGCCAGGCCTGGGTATCCCATTTTAAAAAGAGACAGTAACAAGTAATAAAATGGTCAAAAAAGATAATTATAAGCTCCTAAGAAGAAACATGAAAAGACATATTTCTTTAGTCTAGATGGGAAAAGAATGAGTAGTCATTCAATAAAAATTATGGGTGACTTTGGTTTTGTATAAGTAAATGTTTCTTTTTTTATTGTGTAACCAAAAAACATTCATACAAAGTACTCTGGTGATTTCCTGAATTTTCCTTCTTGGAGATATTGAAAAATAGACTAGAAAAATATTTTCACAAAGTATTTCTGATGTTTATCTGACTAAAGAAAGACAGGTTGCACAGAAGTTTTCTCAAGAAACTTATAGAACTATAACCTTTATAATTTTATGGTAACTCAACGACTTTATACTGTCAATATTCTCCACTTATGTGAACAGGCATCAACTCATATATTTTATTTCATTTAGAAGACAAGAGCTTGGAAAACTCCTTCAGACAGTAATTTATACATAATCTGATGTATTTTCATGGTTTTCTAAGCATGAAAGCTTTAAGGGAACTGTGCCTGAGACTGCATTATTTATAAAAGGAATGTATTAAACAGCATGCCATAAAAGTTATTAAAACAGAAAAACAGAAAAATATGAAGAAATGCCTCTACTGTTTATGGTATTTTCAGGTCAAACACAAGTTCAAATGCTAAGGATTGCTGGGGGTGCTCAGGGACCTCTTGTAGCAACCAACCACTAAGGAAATATACTATCTGTAGTAATAAATGAGATCACATGATACAGCCAGAAATGGCTTTATTTTCATTGATAGGTATAGCAAAGCCTTGAAAACATAAATATCTATTGGTTGGTTTAGTATGACTTAGACTTATCCTTAATATTCTCATCAGAAACAAACTGACAAACACAAAAGAACATTTATTAACATTTACTAAAATATTAACTTCCAGGTGTGTTCAATTCCTTATCTGTAAAGTGGGGAGTAATAAATAATAGAACCTACTGCAAATGGGTTTAAATTAAGTGGGTTGGTTCATTCAAAAACTCAGCAGTTCTTGCTTATGTTTGCTATTATTATTGTAAAGACTTTCTCAACTTATCACTATTTAATAAACTCACCAAATTAACCAATACTATGCACATCCTACAAAAAAAATTGTGATTAATATGGAAAAAGAGCAAATGGTATGTGCCTAGAAATCCCCCTTACATTCAATTACTGCAAAATCTTAGAAACATTTTTATGCATATTATCATTATGCAATTATGCAATGTAATTACTCAGTACATAAGTTAATGTGTGAAAATAAAGCTATTATCTCATGGAAGTTTTGTTGAATACTTTAAAGTCTTTAAAAGGTGAAAGATGAGCCTCCAAAGCATTGCCACACTATAATCATGGGTTTAACCAGCAAAATCATTTAGATTGAAAAAAATCATAGAAAATAGGTGTTTTCTTCTTTTAGATCCTACTAAAGACTTCTTTAACTTCTTGTTCTACTCATCAAAAATAAATATAAAAATCCTAGACAATGTAGAAATTGCTTTTGGTTTATGCCAGAAAGTAGATATAGAATTTTAATTTTTCAATCATGGGATGTATGATATTCCAAAATATAATTTTTCATTACATGGCTTAAAATTATAATGTTTACACACACACACACACACACACACACACACACACATACATATATACAAATAATATACATAATTTTCCATAATTTTCAATATAACCAAATTTTCCTATTAGTTAACTACTGATTTCAATTCTGTTGGAAAGAGGGTGCATTCTGTGTTATTATTTCTTAAATTTAAGTACAGAGTCCATGGCTGTTCCATATATCATTGTTTTACCTGTATTCATGAGTTTGACTATTTCATAATGTAAAGTGGTGAATGGGAGTGAGGACAATGGAGTCCATTTTAAAGAGGATTGTCTATTTACAGTGAAGTTAACCAAGGGTTAATGGTTTGTGGTGAGGGATGAGATTTGTTATTATGGGGGTAATAGTGGGAAGATTTAGAATCCTGTAAATCTGTATGCTGACATAGACTAATATGGAGGGAGACACTGAAATTGGAGAAGAGAGAGGATAAGGGAGGGATTGACTAAATCGTAGGGGTTGGGTTGCAAAGCAAAATTGGATGTATTTGTGTGTTTGACTTTGATAGAAGAGAGATACTCTCCACTTTAACCAGAAATGTAAAAACAAAATTCCCAGAAATCTATGTGTCATGTCTGTCTGTTTATCTATTTGCCTCTGTCTACCTACCTATCTACAAAAAGGTCATTTTATAAATAGTATACTTCTATTTCTATATCTAACTCCATCTCTACCTCTTATTCTTTGAGAATAATTAAAATCTACAACTAAGTTCCTGCACAATTCAGAACACACCTGCTGCCACATCTCTTCAGTGCATAGTGCCTGCCCCACATCTTACTTCCATGCCAAGGGTCAGCAGAAGTAAGATACAGGATTTAATGTTGAACCATTACAAGGAATACAGATAAAACTAGACAAACTTCTCTATCATAGGCTGTTAAATAATTTAAAATATGTTAGGTTTTTGAAGATGGCAGAGAAGCACCCAAATGGGACACCTCACCAATCTTCTGAAAAGCAGAGTGAACACTCAATGGAATCCCAACTTATATAAAGTTTGAAAGCCAAAGATTGCAGAGGATATTTAAAAACAGAGAGTAAGGAGATTTTGTAGGCCAACAGAAAGGTCCCAACACCCTGCACCTGGGACCCTGGCTGCTGTGGTCCCTAGGCCCTGTGCCAGGGACCATGACTGCCATAGGAACTTTGGAGGAAATAAGGGTCAGGAATTGTAACTTCGCAGCTCCCCCCTCCTACCCCAGAGTAGGGAAGCCAGTCCCAGAGCCAGGAGAGAACTGGATACTTGAAGTCCCAGGGCAGGGGGTGGGGGAGGAAGATAAAGATGCTGTGGGAGGCACACAGGAAGTGGGTTTCCCCAGCTGGGATTGTGGTCACTGGCTTGGACAGTACCAGAGAAATTGGGAATCTGGGTGTCACTTGGAGATGGGACAAGAGTTGAGTTGCAACTGACCCAGATAGTCTTGGGACTGCTCAGAGAGTTGGGCTGTGTGAAAAGCCAGGTGTTTGTAGGAGAAGGACATGTGAAACAATGCCTTAATCAAAAAAGGATCACAGCCACTGTGCAAGGACCTCTCTTGTGCATTGGCCAGGCCAGCAAACGAGGAGGAGGAGGGGTACAATTTGTCCCAAATCAGGGTGCCTCAGGGACTGATTAAAGTGGGGCAGTAGGGGCTCAAAGGGGTAGCAGTCCCCAGAGAGACTTCATTTACTAGGAGAAGTAAATAGCCCTGAAGGGACTTTGCATGTATTCAGTGCCCAGACAAGCAACAAGGAAAAAGGAGGGGTATGACTTGTTCCCACCCAGTGCACCTCACAGACTAATCAAAGGATGGAACAATGAGGTGGATTAAAGACACTGGCCTGGCACATATAGATAGCGGGGCCTGCACAGAGTTCTGGGGGCTTGGACTGGAGTTTGAACACCTATATTATAGTCCAGACCTAGATCCCATCCTCCCAAAACCACAGGAGAGGAAAAATGGAGCCCAGACTCCTCTGCCAGCAACATTCAGGAAGACCAGTAGAACATCTTGGTATATTTAAAGTCAGCAGGAGGCTTTTCTTTTCCATGTGTTAGACAATAAGACTTGGAACTGTGAAAGGACCAAAGACAGATCCCAGAGAGATCAGAAAGCTAACATCAACAACTGAAAAAAATTTTACTTTGCTGTCTTACAGAACTTGCATTTTATTTTTTATTTTTATTATATTTTTTGTTATTTTTATCTTTTTTATTTCTTTTTCCATTTAGTTTTCCTTGTTATGCTTGTTTTTAAATTTTATTGTTTTCTTGGTTTTCTTTGTTTTCCTATTCATATTGCATTTTAATTTTTCTTTTTTCATTTCACTCATATTCCGAAAACACACTACTCTTGGTCTTTTACTTTATATTCTTTTTATTCAGATCATATATTTCTTGTCATATTACTGTTGTTTCAAATCCCACACAGTACCCTTCCCTGGTCTTGGGCCATTTCACTAACTTCTGGAGCTTTATTACTATTGTGGTAAACTTTATTCTCTCCCACACTACGCGAAGTTTCCAACCCTTACTCTCACTATTACTCACCATCTAGAACTCTGCTTTCTGGAGTCACTTCACATTATTTTTCCCTTCTAATAAGAGACTTATCTCTGTTTACCTTTTATAAAAAGTGGCTAGTTGGGTGAAATATCATAACTATTACTGTACTTCTCCAAAGGATCTCCTATCTGTTCTCAATGTTTTGCTACTTAAATCCCATAGAATACTCTCCCTCTGTTTTAATTCATTTTGCCTTTGCCCTGCACATGATCATACACAGGATAAGGTGAGAACTATGAATACCAGTAAACCCACTATAGCAGAGTACCCACCAACAAAGGAGCCACCAACAGGTAAAACCCAAGTACAACAAAAGAGCCCACACAAAAGAAAAAGGGGCAACCCTGGAGCATTCAGACAAGGAAATCAGAGACCACACCCCTGAGTTCCACAGAACTCCTACCACAAAAGATCACCCTATGAAGACATCTGGCAAAGCAGAGCATTGGGAATCACAGAAACAGAAAGACTCACCTAAAACCTGGAGACAAAGAAAGAACCTGCAATAAAAAAGAATGGAAGACTCCCCACTAAAAGAGCTAAATGAAATGAAGGCAAGCAACCTATCAGATGAATTCAAAATAATGGTTGTAAGAATGCTCAAGAAACTCGCAGTCAACTCCAAAGAACTAAGTAGGAAGTACAAAACTATGAAAAAAGAAATAAAAACTATAAACATGAACCAGGAATGAATAAAATATATAATTTCCAAAATAAAAAAAAAAACACTGTCAGGAATTACAAGTAGGCTGGATGAAGCAGAGGACTGAATTACTGAGCAGGAAGACAAGGTAGAAAGAAATACTCAGGTAGAACAGTTGCATAAAAAAAGACTTAAAAATATGAAGATAGCTTAAGGGACTGGCAAGACAACATTCAAATCATAGGAAAAACAGAAGAAGAAAATAAGCAAGGTAGAGAAATCCTGCTTGTAAAAAAAATGACATAAAACTTTCCAAACCTGGATAGGGCAAAAACCACACAAGTTCAGGAAGCACATAGGGTCTCAATAAAGATGAACCCAAAGAGTCCCAGTCCAAGACACAATATAATTAAAATGTCAAGTTTTGAGACAAACAGAGAATCTTAAAAGCAGCAAGGGAGAAATAAGAAGTAACATACAAGGGAGGCTAGCAGATGATTTTTCAACAAGAACACTATAAGCCAAGAGAGAATGGCAAGGAATATTCCAAGTAATGAAAAACAAAGGCCTGAAACCAAGAGTACTCTACCCAGAGAGGCTCTCAATTAAAATGGAAGGTAAAATAAGGAGTTTCTCAGAAAAACTAGACTTGAAGAATACACATCCACCAAAAGAGCATTGAAAGATATGGTAAAGGGACTGCTTTAAGAAGAGGAAGGGAAAGAAGGACAGAGAGAGGGACATAAATATAAAGGGGGAAAATAAATAAGTACCTGTCAATAGTAACCTTAAGTGTTATTGGATTAAATGCTCCAATCAAAAGACATAGGGTAACTGAATGGATAAGAAAGCATGACCCACACATATGCTGCCCACAAGAGACCCTCCTTAGAACAAAATAACTACAGAGACTGAAAGTGAAGGGTTGGAAAAATATTCAAAGGATGTGGACAGGAAAAAATGCTAGGAGAGAAATACTTACATCAGATGAAATTGACTTCAAAACAAAAGCCATAGAAAGAGACACTGAAGAACACTACATAATAGTCAAGGGAAAAATCCACCAGAAAGACATAAAGATGGTACACATATCTGTACCTAACATAGTAGCACCCAAATATACAAAGAGGACTTCAAGAAACACATAGACAGTAACATCTTATACTAGAAGACTTTAACAATGCCCTAGATCAAATGGACTTAACTGATATATATATATGATATATATATATATCATATATCATATATATATCATATATATCATATATCATATATATATATGATATATATATATATATATATATATATATATATATATATATATATATATATATATATATCATATATATATATATCATATATATATAAAACCTTTCATCCCAAGGAAGAAAATACACTTTCTTTTGAAATGCACATGGGACATTTTTAAATATAGATCACATGATAGGACACAAAAGAAGTTTCAACAAGTACAAGGAAACTAAAATCATATCAATTTCTCAGACCACAAGAGACTAAAACCAAAAATCAACCTGAAGGAGAAAACTCAAAAACACTCAAATAGCTGGAGATTGGATAGCATACTATTAGAAAATGAATGGGTTAGTAATGAAATCAAGGAAGAAATCAGAAAGTTTCTGAAAACTAATGAAAATGAACTCACAACAGTTCAAAAGTAATGGGACACAGTAAAGTCAGTTATGGAAGGAAAGTTCATAGAGATACAGGCCTACCTAAAAGAGATGGAAATATTTCAAATAAACAACCCAATCTTACATCTACAATTACTGGAGAAACAATAAAAAACAAAGCCCAGAGCAAGTAGAAAGAAGGAAATAATTAAGATCAGAGCAAAATTAAATGACATAGCACCTTAAAGAACAATCCAAAGGATCAATAATCACAGGGCCCGATTCTCTGAAAAGATAAACAGAATTGAGAAGCCTTTAAGCAGACTCATTAAGAAAAAGAGAGGACCCAAAATAAAATAATCAGAAATGAAAAAGGAGAGATTAAAACTGATATCAAAGAAATACAAAGGAATGCAAAAAATTATTATGAAGAATTATATATCAAGAAATTTGAAAACCTGGATGAAATGACAAATTTCTAGAAAAGAATAATCTTCCAACACTGAATGAAGAATAAGCAAAAAGCCTGAACAGACCAATAACAGCTGATGAAATCAAAGCAGTAATAATAATAAAAAATCCTAGCACAAAAAAAGCTCTGGATTGGATGGTTTCACAGGAGAATGTTACAAAACATTTAAGGAAGAGCTAATCATTTACCTCAGTCTATTACAATAAATTCACAAAGTGGGAAGACTTTAAACTCCATTTATGAAACCAGCATCATCCTAATCCCAAAACCAGATAAAGATGCAACCAAAAAAAGAAAACTTCAGGCTAATATCACTGATGAACATAGATGCTAAAATTCTCAACCAAATATTGGCAAATAGCATCCAGCAATACATTAAACAAGTCATACTCCATGATCAAGAGGGGTTCATCCCAGGGATGCAAGGATGGTACAATATTCACAAATCAATAAATGTAATACATTACATAAAAAAGAGAAGATGAAAATCACATGATCATATCAACAGATGAGGAAAAAGCATTTTATAAGGTACAACATCCATTTATGATAAAAAAAACATTTAGCAAAGTAAGAATAGATGGAGCATTCCTCAAAATAATAAAGGCCATATATGAGAGACCAACAGCCAACATCATACTCAATGAGCAGAAAGTTAGAGCTTTCCCACTAAGATCAGGAAAAGGACAAGGATGTCTGCTTTCACCACTCCTATTCAACATAGTATTGGAAGTCCTAGCTACAGCAATCAGAAAAAATAAAATAAGAGGCATACAAATTGGAAAGGAGGAAGTAAAACTGTTATTGTTTGCAGACGACAGGATAGTGTACATACAAAATGCTATAGACCCACCAAAAAGCTACTCAGCCTCATAAATGAATTACGCAAAACAGCCAGATACAAAGTCAGTAGAAATCAAAGGCATTTTTTTACGCCAACAATGAAATACCAGAAACAGAAATCAGGACAAAAATTCCCATTTGATATAGCAATAAGAAGAATAAAGTACTTAGGAATAAACCTAACCAAGGAGGTGAAAGACCTGTACTAAGAAAACTATGCAACACTGAAGAAAGAAATTAAGGAAGACACAAACAAATGGAAGCATGTATCATGTTCATGGATTAGAAGAATTAACATCATCAAAATGGCCATACTACCCAAAGCGATTTGTAAATTCAATGCAATCCTTATTAAAATATCAATGACATATTTCACAGATACAGATCAAACATTTCAGAAATTTGTATAGAACCATAAATGACCCTGAATAGCTGCAGCAATTTTGGTAAAGAAGAGCAAAGTAGGAGGGATGAGAATACATGATATCCAACTGTATTACAAGCCCACTCTAATCAAAACAGACTGGTACGGGCATAAGAACAGACACATAGGCCAATGGAACAGAACAGAGAGCACAGAAATAAACCCAAGTTTCTATGGTCAATTAATATTTGACAAAGGGAAAAGAAGCATAAAATGGAGTAAAAAATAAAAGTCTCTTCAACAAATGGTGTTGGGAGATCTGGACAGCTACATGCAAAAAAAAAATGAAACTTGAGCACCAACTTACACCATTCACAAAAATAAATTCAAGGTGGATAAAAGGCATAAAAATAAATTGCAACACCATTAAAGTCCTAGAGTAGAACATAGGCAGGAAAATCTCAGATATTTCACATAGCAACATTTTCACTGATATGTTCCCTAGATCAAGGGACATAAAGAAAAGAATAAACAAATGGAACTTAATAAAAATAAGAAGGTTCTGCACTGCTAAAGAAAAAATCAGCAAAATGAAAACAGAACCAAACATATGGGAAAATATATTTGCAAATGATACCACAGACAAGCGTTTGATATCTAAAATACATAAAACCCTCACATGATTCCATATCCAGAAGATAAACAATCCAATTATAAAATGGACAATGGACCTGAACAGACACTTCTCCAAGGAGGACATACACATAGGTCCAGAGACATGATGTTCAGAATGAAAAGATGTTCAGCATCAATAGCCATCAGAGAGATTCAAATTAATACCACAGTGAGATACCACTTCACACTGGTCAGAATGGTCATCATACACAAATCATTAAACAACAAGTGCTGGAGAGGTTGTGGAGAAAAGGGAACCCTAGTGCACTGTTGGTGGAAATGCAGATTGATGCAGCCACTGTGGAAAACAGTATGGAATTTCCTCAGAAATCTAAAAGTGGAACTGCCTTTTGACCCAGCCATTCCACTGCTGAGATTATACCCTAAGAATCCTGAAACACCAATTCAAAAGAACCTATGAACCACAATGTTCACAGCAGCACAATTTATGATAGTCAAGTACTGGAACCAACTGAAGTTCCTATCAGTAAATAAGTGGGTCAAAAATCTATGATACATTTAGTCAGTGGAATAATATGCAGCAGGAAGAAAGAAAGAGCTCCTATCCTTTGCAATATCATGGATGGAACTGGAGAGCATTATGTAAAGTGAAATAAGCCAGGCAGTGAAAAACAATTACCATATGATCTCTCCTATAAGTGGAACTTAATCAACAAAACAAGCAAGCAAAATATAACCAGAGATATTGAAATAAAAAACAAACTGGTAGTATGTTGGGTCCACCCTGCCTGGTCTCAGGAAGCTGTAACCCCCCATGACTTAGGCTGAGTGAGAGCGCTCCAGACCAGTAGACACTAAGGAGACAAAACTTATCTCCCTGGCATGAACGCTACCTGTTCTGTTCCTGGCCTCCTAGGCTTGATCAGTTAGCCAATGATGGGTAAGATTTCCCACGGAAGGAATTGCCTAAGACAGGCATGATCATTAGGAAACCTCAGGGAAGACTCACGGGGCTGTGAAAATGAAGGGATGATTGACATCAACCCCTGCTCCCTCAGCTTTGTCAAAGCCTGAGTCCTTGTTCTTAGATGTGATAAAACCAAGTCTCCTGGATGCCTTTGTCTCCTCTGCCCGACTCAGGCCTGTGGATATAACAGGAGCGGTGCATCCCAGACCAGAGTCGGTGGACCCCCAGGGTAATCAGGCCTGGGACATAGAATATGCAAGATCCTGTGAGATCTGTTTGCTGGAGGATGTTATTAAATTAGAATATGAAGGCACAGACAGGAAACCAAAACCAACCTTTTGGGCCCTGTAGTCCTTTCAAATGATAAAACTGTAAACTTTGCTCAGAATCACAGCAGTAGTTCTGTTAGTCCCTTTGAAAATTACCTATTCCTTTTGATCTTTCCTGCCAGACTATGATCCACAAACTGTGTCTGTTTTCTTAATAAAAACCTGCTTGGGCAAAAAAACGAGGTGCTCTCCACTAGGGAGAGTGGCTGTTTCATCCCTGTTTCCCCACAGGACCTAGTTGTCTCTGTGTAGGTTTTTCTCGTGATTTGACGAGCCATCTGCAGCATTCTGTGATCACTGTAGGCCAGAGGTTGTGTCAATAGTAACCAGAGGTGATGGTGAGAGGAATAATGGGGGAAAAGGGGGAAGCACCATCAATGAACATTCATAAAGGACACATGGACAAAGCCAAAGGGTCAAGTTCAAAGGAGGTTCCTCAGGATTGGAAAGGCAGAGGAGGCATGATAGGTGTAAAATAGAGACAACTGAAATTGAACATCAATAAGAAGATTATAAAAAATAATAATTAGAATATGTGAAAGCATCTTAGTTCAAACAATAGATTTCCTCTTCCTTCTTTGCTTATAACTGACCCAAATCCTTGAATCTCTACCCATGTAATTAATTGCATGCATATGGAATAGGGAGAACCCTCATTCTATCTGACTTGGACTATCAGCATTGTTCTCTTATTGTGTTCTTGCTTCTAATTCCCCATTAGTGTTATTTCCCTGAAATATAAATGTAATAGCATCATTTCCCTACTTGAAATCATCCCAGGAGGTGTCTGCTTCACAAGACAAAGACCAAACCTCCAGTATAGCATGTATGATTCATCAGGATATATTTTTCACTCAGGACCAGCTACACATGTGAATGTGGTGAAAATGAAAATGCAGGCCTCTGATTAACACATTTTTCAGAATTTAAGCATGGGGCCAACAACATTAAACCCAGCCGAGTCTCCCTAAGCTTGTTGTGATATTTCCCTCACTACTTGCCACATCACTGCCTACCTTCCTTCTGTGTACCCTCAGGTTTATGAATGCCTGGAAAACTATAGATCTTGAAATACATGTGTTTATCCTTCAGGCTTCTGCAGTGCTATTCAGCCTCTCTGTCTGGAAAGTCTTCCTTCTTTAGATGTGCTTGGGTGAATATTTACTTGCTTTGGGGGCTTGGCTCTTAACTCTTAATAATGAAATGTTCCCTTAAAAATTTAATAGTTTGATGACTACTTTATGGATGACACCAACATATTTAGAGCTATTGTTGCATTTATGACTTAATTACAGATTTTACATATTTTTCTCAAAGACTGGATGAGTCCCAAGAGGAGGGTCCATATATTTTAACTATATTTAAATCTCCCATGCTTGGTTCAGTGCCTGGAATTTATTAAACATTCCATAAATGGTTTTTGAATGATAAATATGGTATAACAATTCTGAAGAATTTGAATTTTTGAGCCACTAATATTTGTATGCAATGTTTATGAAAGTTCTAAGAGTTATAATTTCCTATAATTCTAGATCAAATTAAAAGTTTGTTTGGGTTGCAAATCTGAAACCTTTTTGTATTTGAAGACATCTGGAACCATCAGAATGGTGTTTTTAAATGTCCTGTTAGGTTATTCATGCACAGAGTAGAAGTCACTTTCAAAATCCACTCAAATCAATCAATTCCCTGCCTCCACTTAGGAAAAGGAAGCAAACTGAGAGTTTTCTATTTCTACTGATATTTTGAACAAACTGTGATATTGCTATCATTATTTCTACTTAAATTAGAAGATTTTCAGATACTGTATAGATAAATTATTACTGTGAAGCATAAATTATCAAAAATAATAAGTTTGAACATCAAATGATTAAGCAGTGAGAGATGTCATGTGATTGCCTGTGGGCTCCTCCATGGGAGAGGGTGTCCTGAATTGGAAGGATTCAGGCACCAGAGGGAATGTATCAAAATGGTCATAATAGTAAAACTGAAGAGCTGTAAAGCAATACACTTTTAAATAGGCTATTTTATTTTTTTTTATTTTTAATAGATTTAATAGCTTATTTTTATTGTATTTTTCCATTACCATTTATCCCTTTATACCCTATCAAAGTCAAACACATAAATACATCTACTTTTGTTTTGTAATACAAAACCTATGATTTAGTCCATCCCTTGGCTATCCTCATCACCAATTAATAACCCTTGACTAACTTCACTATGAATAGATCACCCTCTTTAACATGGACTCCATGGTTCTAACTCCCATTTACTGTTTTATGTTATATAATAGTCAAAGTCAAGAATACAGGTAAAACAATGACATAGAGGAGTATAACTTTATGAAATACTTTTTAAATAATTATTTTGAGTAGAAATTCTATTTGTATGCACTATGGTTTGAATGTTTGTGTCACCCTCACCATTGCCCAATGTAATGTAGGAAGGGCCTCTGGATGGTGCTTAGGTCATAGAGGTGGAGTCTCCATGAAGGGAATTAGTTCTTATTTATGAGAGACCCAAAGAGCCCCTTCCAGCATCTGAGGAAGGTGCAGACTGTAGACCAGAAAGAAGTTCCTCACTAGAACATGACAACATTGGTATCTTGATCTTAGATTTTACAGAACTAGGAAAAATATGCAGAACTAGGAAAAATATGTTTCTGCTATATATAAACCAACCAGTGTATAGTATTTTTTATAGCAACCTAAATGGACTAAGCTGTCCTAAATACATGTATACTACAGCATGCAGAGAAAATAAGTTGTATTTTGCAAACAAGTTTAGATGGTAAAAACATGTATTATCTTATAGTTTTGGAAAGCAACAATAACTTTCCTATTTTGGTTTCAATTTTATATTTAATCTAATAAGACAATGCATATTGTTTAATTTAAATGTATGTATTGGGATATAGATGTCAGAAATCTTATTTTAAAATTTTAATCTATAAAATTTATTATGGAAGATATTTTTTATATCATTTTATGATAAAAGATCCTAGTAAAGGGAGAAAAACAGAACAAAGTGAATTAAAAGATTCAGTTGTTCCCTGACTGGCATAGCTCAGTGGATTGAGTGCGGGTTGCGAACCAAAGCATCGCAGGTTCAATTCCCAGGCAAGGCACATGCCTGGGTTGCAGGCCATGGCCCCCAGCAACCACAGACTGAGGTTTCTCACTCTCTCTCTCTCTTTCTCCCTCCCTTCCCTCTCTAAAAAATAAATAAATAAATCTTTAAAAAAAGATTCTGTTGTCCAATATTAATAGGAATGTGTTTATATGAATACATTAGTAGGAAGCTTGTCTGCAGGGATAAATAGACATTTACAGTACTTTAGCAGACAATTATAATGAATTCCAATAACAAACTAAACAAAAATTAATCCATACTAAAATTCCAGCTTTTATGGAGTGATGCCTTTAATAACTGACTAGGGTGTCCTTGAGATTCCTGGGTATGCTTGTCCAGTTATGGTTCCATTTTCCAAAGCCTGGAATAATTCCATTATAATACAAGGTATCTTTCAGTGTCTTATCCTAAAAAGAAAGGGTGATTAGAGATAATTAATCCTGTCACTCCTAAACTTTATAACTTATAATAACATAAAAAGCATACATTTTGTAGAACAAAAAAAGAATATCTCTTAAAACTTATAAAGATAGAAATTTCACCTAAACAAAATATATAAAAGATATAATTTATACACTATTTCCATGTAAAAAAAAACTGTTAAAAATCACATCTATGAATCATTTCTCAGTGGACCCACTTTTAAAAAACTTCTAAAAACAAGGAAATGAGTAAAATTGCAACTTTAAGTTTATAAAGTATACTTTATTTTGAGACCCTGATACTCTTTACATAGGGCATGCAGTTTATCTTCTTATGGCTGATTTTAAACAGATAAGGAAGAATTAATTATTTGTGTTATTTTTAACATGAGTTTCACTGAGATCTGAATATCAGGAACATAAGGAACCAGTGTTCCATAGGTTGAGAAACCCCAAGTTAAGGCTTGAAGATGTCAATAACCTGTGAGTCATACAACTCAACAGTGGTACTCTGGCTCATTGTCACTAACTATCAGGGAAATGCAAATTAAGACCACAGTGAGATATCACTTCACACCTTCCAGAATGGCTACCATCAATAAATCAACAAACAACAAGTGTGGGCAAAGATGTGGAGAAAACGGAACCCTTGCACACTGTTGGTGAGAATGCAGACTGGTGCAGCCACTGTGGACAATAGTATGGAGTTCTCTCAAAAAATTAAAAGTGTAACTGCTTCATGACCCAGTGATCCCATTTCTGGGAATATATCCAAAGAAACCTAAAACACTATTTTGAAAGTATATATGTCTCCTAGGTTCATTGCAGCATTATTTATTTATTCATCTACTTATATTTGTAATTTTTTAACAAGATTGTTGTTCAGTTACAGTTGTCCCAATTTCCCCCCACCATTGCTCTCCCCTGCCAAGACCATACCCCCACTCCCACAGTCATTCCTGACCCCATTGTCCTTGTCCATGGGTCCTTTATACATGTTCCTTGACCAGACCCTTCCCCTGTCTTCATCTGTTATCCCCCTCCTCCCTTCCCACTGGTCACTGTCAGTTTGTTCTTTATTTCCACATCCCTAGTTCTATTTTGCTCATTGTTTGTTTTGTTAATTGGGGTTCCATTTATAGGTGAAATCGTGTGGTATCTATCTTTCACCGTCTGGCTTATTTCGTAGCATAATACTCTCCAGTTCCATTCATGTTGTTGCAAAGGGTAGGAGCTCCTTTCTTTCTGCCGTGCAGTATTCCACTGTGTAAATGTGCCACAGTTTTTTGATCCACTCATTTACTGTTGATCACTTAAGCTATTTTCAGCACTTGACTATTGTACATAACATTGCTATGACCATTGGGGTTCATAAGTTCTTTTGGATTGATGTTTCAGCCTAAGTGACCATCAGTAGTTAAGTGAACAAAGATGTGATGCATATATACAATGGAATGTGACTAAGTTATAAAAAGAATAAAATCTTGCCATTTGAGACAAACATGGATGGACCTAGGGTATACTGTGTTCAATGAAATAGATGGAAAAAGGCAAATACCATGTTATTTCACTTATATATGGAATCTAAGTAAACAAAGCAAATGAATATACAACACAAAACAGAAATAGACCCATAGAACAGAGAACAAGCTGACAGTTGCCAAAGGGGGTGGGATAGGTGATCAGAATAAAATAAATAAATAAATTTATGTGCTAAAACTCCAACTTGACACTAATTCAGTCCTTGCTTTGTTACCACACAATAAAATCTCTAAATATAGCATAATCCTACTTAAGTAAAGAGTCCACAAAACCCACACAACTTAGGATCTGATAATAATAACTAAAAAGGAAAAAGGAAGAAATATCTTGACCAAAAGGATAGCAGAGTGTCAGAGAAATATATAAGTACTGAATATAAGAATCATGAATTATTTGTTGTCAGAAGCAGATACCAACAGAAATAGCATCTGCTTTGCATGAGTTTCAAAATGCCTTATGTTTGGTTACTAACCTTTGATTTATATTGCTACATTTGCAAAAACAGTTGCAGATCATTTATAATAACAGATTTAATGAATGCAAAGGAGACTACTAAAGCCCTGCCAAAGGACAAGTCATAAGACCTAAAAAAATAATAGAGCAGTGGTTTAATAAAAGTTATTGCACTTTAGCACCAAACATTTATGACTTTACAGGGAGCTAAGTTAAAATATTTTATAAATTTCATGGTCTCACATCTGAACAAAACAAATCTATTTTTCATCTTTCAAACAGATTTACTTTTTGATTGTGCTTTTTTAAAAATTGCTGTTCAAGCACAATTGTCTCCACTTTTCCCTCACCATCCACCACTACTTCCCACCTTTAACCCTACCCACCTTTAACTTTGTCCATGATTGCTTAATGTATGTTCCTTGAAAAACTTACTCCTCTTTTTCCTGTTATTCCCACCTCCTTCCTCCCATCTGGTTATTCTCAGCTTGTTCTTTTTTTCAATGTCTCTAGTTATATTTTGCTTGCTTGTTTGTTTTGTTGATTAGGTTCCACTTATGGGTGAGATCATATGATATTTGTGTTTCACTGCCTGGCTTATTTCACTTTACATAATGCTCTCCAGTTCCACCCATGATATTGTAAATGATAGGAGCTCCTTTCTTCCTGCTGCATAGTATTCCACTGACTAAATGTACCATAGATTTTTGATCCACTCATTTACTGATGGGCACTTAGGTTGCTTCCAACACTTGGTTATTGTAAATTTCACTGCTATAAACACTGGGATGACTAGGTTCTTTTGAAATGGTGTTATTTCTCAAAGTATACATAGCAATGTCTGACAATAAGATATAACATAAATTTAATAAGTTTTTTTTTTCAGAAAAAAGTAAACTCATTCAGTGGTTTAAAATGTACTCTACCACAAAGTATAAAAAAGTAGTAGTCCTTTCAATTTTCTTAGTTAAATTTAGTCTATTCCAAAAGTCATTCTGGTTATCTCTGCATTCTGTTCAGATAGTGTTAATGTCATGGGTCTAATCAATGTAAGCCTTTGTAAGAACATCTGGTCTCCACAGGATCGCTAACACAGATCCTGCTCTATGCCCATGTCTCCTAACTGTGGGTGACTATCACTATGAAACACTGTCTGTGGTCTGCCCTCCCCAGTTGTCCCACACAGTTCTCTCTGATGGGTGCCACCTCAGCTAGTACTGCAGGGCTATGGGCACAGCTCCTAATTCTTGTGGAACACATACAACTCCAATTTCTTCAGAGATTTTTTAAAGAAACTCTTCAAATATTCCTCTGTCCTTACTGGCAACCACATGAAGACCATTTTCCATATCTTCTCCTTCCCAGGAGTGATTGTTAATATTTTCCCATTAAAGTGTCATTATGAATACAATGCAATTGGGAGTTAGAAAATTAGGTGCTAGCAACATTCATTTTATTGTTTTCTTTTTTGCCAATTTTATTTATTTATTTATTTATTTATTTATTTATTTATTTATTTATTTATTTATTTAATTGTTTTATTACAGTTGTCCACATTTCTCCCCATGACTCTCCCCAGCCCTACCCAATCCCACCTCTCACATTCAATCCTCTCTCCCGTTGTCTTTTTTAGTGGGTCCTTTACTCTTTTTATTCTTTGTAATTTACTTCATTAAATATACATTTTAAAGGGCTATGGTTTCAAAATAGTTATATTTTTGTTGATTTATTGTTATGTTAGACATGTTATATAGAGTGTCACTACTTATTCAATTTAGGTCATTATGTTTTAATTATCAAAAATGGCTAAAAAATATTATCTTCCTCCAAAATTAGGAATGGTCTGAAATGTATTAAGTTGTCTTATGACTTTATATGCTCTCTCTGTCTTTCTCTCTTTCTCTCTCCCTCTCTCTCTCTATGTATATTCTCTGTGTATGTGTGTTCCTCTCTCTCTCTTTCTCCAATATGGTAAAATATATCTAACATAACATTTTCCATTTACCCCTTGGTAAGTGTACAGTTCAGTGGCAGTAAATACATCTGCATTTTTATGTAACTATCACCACCATCATCTACAAAACTTTCATCTTCCCAAACTGAAACTCTGTTCCTATTAAACAATCTCTATGAATAGAGGACAGAATTAAACTATTCTAGGTACCATATGAATGGGATCACACAATATTTGTCCTTTTGTTTCTGCCTTATTTCACTGAGCATGATGCCCTCAAGTTCATCCATATTGTAGCCTGTGTCAAAACCTCATTTTCTCTTAGGATATTTTAAACAAAAAAAAATTACTGTGTTTGGCAACAAAGCTGAGAAAGAAACTGGAGTTAATGAGCTTAGTGGACAGTAAATTAAAGCACAGTTTTAAGAAAGAGGCACACATACACAGGGGATGGCAAGTAGATATTGAGTGTTTCTGAGAGCCAAAAGGCAAAACACAGAAGCTGATATAGAACTTGCATTTTTTCCTTTCACTGGAAAATTAATTCAAACACACAGAACTTCTTCATTTTTGGTGCACATTGGACTCAGAGCTTTTTATATTTATCGCTTTGTTTCAAAATGGACAAAAACTTTATAACAGCCTCCCTATTCATCCTCTTTCCAAATCTTAGGAAAACCAGCAGGTTTTTCTATTAAAAGTCTAGTCATGTGAATCATGTAAGATGTCATTGTTAAAAAACAGTTCAGTGAGGACAAAGATTTCCAAGTGAAACACGAAGAGTAAAATCTGTCTGTATATTTCCACTTCTTTAAACATATCTTTCACTGCCAACTGCTCAGGAGAACTTGGTCCATCAGGCCATTATTCTCAGAAGGACTCAGCTTCCTCCAGAAACTGCATTTATGTTTCCCAGATGATTATGTCTTTTATTAAAAGCAACAGTTGAGAAATGGACAAGCTCAGTATCAGAGAAGTAGCTCCACTATAACTAGCTTCACCTATAGACAAACAGGGGAGCAGGCAGTAGTAGGGTTCAGATTCTCAAGAATCTGAAATTCCTGTAACCAAGATGGGAAAAAACAGAGATCATCTGAAGGCAAATGAATTTTTCTTCAAGAAACTGAATGTTTATTTATAAAGATAGTTTATGTATTTATCTTGGAAATATGTGAGAGAAATGTATGAATAAATGCATAGTACTCTGGACAAAAATAAAACACACAAATGTGTGCATAATATTCTATCTAAAGATAGGTCTTTACTGATGCATCCACAAAAATATACATATTCTTTAATAGATGTTTGTGAATTACACATTTTTCTTACACAGATAAACTTATTATTATAAAACTTACTGTGCTTGCAAATATCTTCTCCCATTCTGTAGGCTGCTTTTTCATTTTGTTAATGATTTTTTTACCAACTTGTTTAATTTTGCTTTTGTTGCCTTCATGTTTGTGTCAAATCCAAAAAAATCATTGGAAACACCATTGTTAAGGAGTTTAATCCCCTATGTTTTCTCCTAAGAGCCTTATGGTTTTAGATCTTATGTTCAAATCTGAACATAACTCTAAATCATTCTGAGCTGATTTTTGGTGTTATGTAAAATGGTGGTCTAGTGTCACTCTTTCACCTGTGGCTGTCCACTTTTCCTAATATCTGTTATTGACTAGACTGCCCTTTCCTCATTGTATAGTCTTGGCTCCTTTGTCATAAATCAATTGGTAATACATGTGCGGGTTTATTTTGAGTCTCTATTCTGCTCCATTCATCTATGTGTCTATTTTTATGCTCATCAATACTATATTATTTTTATTGCTACAGTTTTGCAGTACAGTTTGAAATGAGAAAGCATGATGTCTCCAGCTTTGCTGTTCTTTCTCAGGATTGCTGTGGCTATTTGGGTTCTTTGCTGGTTCCATACAACTTTTAGGATTCTTTGTTTTATTTCTGTGAAAAAATGCTACCATTGAAATTTTGATAGGAATTGAATATGAAGATTGCTTGGGTAGTATGGATATTTTAAGAATATTAACTCTTCCAATCTATGAGCACAAATGGAATATCTTTGCATTTATTTGTGTCTTTATTTATTTTTTCAGTGTCATATAGTTTTTAGTGTACATGCCTTAAATTTATTCATAAATATTTTGTTATTCTTTATACAACTGTAAATAGTATTGTTTTCTTCATTTCTCTTTCTGATAGTTCATTATCAGTGTACAAATATGTAGCTGATTTTTGTCTATTTACTTTGTATTCTGAGAATTTACTGGATTTAAATTTTTAATAGTTTTTTGGTGACATCTTAAGGTTTTCTACATATAGTATTATGTCATCTACAAAGAGAGACAGTTTTACTTCTTCCTTTCTGATTTAGATGTCTTTTATTTCTTTGAAGATCATGTATCTGATGGAGGTTAATATCTGAAATATATAAACAAGTCAATAGCAAAAAAATCACAAACAACTCATTAAAAACTGAGCAAGGAAAATGAACATATGTTTTTCTAAAGAGGACATACAAATGGACAACAGGTACATGAAAAGATGCTCAGTATCACCAAACATCAGGGAAATGCAAATCAAAACCATAATGAGATATCACCTCAAACCCATTAGAATGACTATTATAGTGAGGATGTAGAGAAAAGTGAACACTTTTGCAGTCTCAATGGAAATCTAAATTGGTGGAGCTACTTTAGAAAATAGTATAGAAATTCCTCAAAACATTAAAAATAGAATTACCATACCTGACACTGAACTGTTTGGACAACCATGGTCCTTCTTCTAATTGTGTGAGGATGTCACTGGAGTAGGTAGGCTTTTTTAAACTAAATGTCCTACTTAGAATCTCTACCTGCCACTTTCACTTTCATGGTGTGGGGTCTCATACTTCATTCCACCCTGTCAGCCAGAAAAATAAACAGAAGTTGCTACTTTAAACAGAAGTTGTTGTAGCTCTTTATGTTGTGAGTTTGCCTCCATATTTTGAAGACTGTATTTCAGTTGTGCCATAATCTCCAGTTACCCCCCTTTTTTGTTTCTAAAAACACTTAAAGATACACACAAATGAGGTGGTTAAAGGATTTCACCCACTCTATGTATCTAGGAGAAGGTATTGGACAGGTGATGTAGGAGATAGTAAGGATGGTAACAGTGATGATGCTTCTGGCAGTCAATTTTTGAAAGTGCTCCAGATTGAATTAATCTCACAGCAGTGTGAAAATCACCACGATCACTAATTTTCCTTTGACATATATATTACAGAAGAAAAACAGTTCAATCCTCACATGTCAATCATGCTCTACAGTCCTCGTAAAAATCTCCATAAAATTACAAAGAACTCACTGGATATCAAACTGGGCAAATGAAAGTTGGATTGATTACCTGTGTGACCTGGACAAGTTTCTTATTCTCTCCAGTCCTTACCTTCCACTTCCATAAAATAAGAAAAGCAATAATTAAAGGAATAAACACACAGTGCTTAACACATAGTGTGTACTTAATGCATATTTTCCTTCTTAAACATCCATTTATTGTAATTATTTTGTTTTCCTTAACATTTATGCTTTCTGAAAAGGTTATCACTAATTTAATACAGTCTAACACAAGGAAAGAATGATTAATTATCCTATATATTGTATTGCAATATGTAATAATATACCTTAAAATCTTTCCATTCCTTTTGCTGTTCCTTTTGCAAATATTCATTTCTGACATCCTCCTTCAAGAAAACACAAAATTAGATTGATTAAAGGGGAACATTTTTTAAAAAATTATTTAGTATTTTGTATTATGATTCAAACCACAACTTTTATAATCAAAGCAAATTTTGAGTGTGAACAACTATGGGCAGCTGGCAAATCACAAAGGAGGTTAATAGCCTCACAGTAAAGTGTTAGGTGGCCTTGTTTGACAATGTGCCAGATAGCAAGGTAGACTCAAATCTTTGAAGACAAACAAGGTATTAAAATATAGTCCTAGTGGTGGCTTATCAGAAAAGCTATCAAACATAAATAATTTAGTCATATTGATCAAGACATATACACACAAGAGTCTTTCCAGGTATTCTTACTTTTTAATAACACTTCCATTTTGTACAATAAAAAACAATGAAGAAAAAGGATGAAACTAGAGTTGCCCCCATTTTTAAAATGAAGACTTGGGTCCTGGTCTGATAGCTTATCATTGCAATATACCAAGGTTGTGGGTTCAATCTCTGATCAGGGCACATGCAAGAATTAACCAATGAATGTATAACTAAGTGGAACAACAGATCTCTTTCCCTCTCTCTTCATCCCCTCCCCTCTCTCTCTCATCAACTTAGAAAGAGAGAGAGAAAGATTTGGCCAATGTGACTTCTCTGGTGCTATGTCATATTAAGACTGTCCGTCTATTTTTTTGTGTGTACATCATCTTTTTTATTTGTTTTTATTGTATTTAAATTCAAATTGTGAACATAATGAGTGGATATAGGTCTACCTCTATGTTGAATAAATAATTATATGGTACATATAAAAATAAAAACTAACAACTATCATACTAAGTAATAGTCTCTCACAGAGGTTTTAGTTATCACATGTAGAAGGATATTTTTTACACTTTGGGCATGATTAAACACATGAATATAAGAACATTTCTTAAGAAGAGAACACTGCACCACTTTATATTTCAACTATTCATATCAAAATCTGTAATAATACCTCATAGCCCATGTATGATTAAAGCAATAAAATGATAATGAATCTGATGTCATACATTAACACATATAATGAGGATGTTAAAGACATATAATATACAACAGTTTATTTCTCTTCAGCTATATGGTCTTTGACATCAAGTAGTAAGTTTCCAGTTGTTCAATATGATAGACAAGTTGTTATAGTTAACAAAATAATAAAAAAGAAACAAATTAAGTCTCATGAATTATTTATTTTCACCAAACACCTTTGAATTCAAACTACACTAAACACCATTCAGACCTTGGTAATTCAGCAGGCACACATGTATCTTACCTTATTCTCTACTTATGGTTTTACTTCAACATTCCGAAGATATTAACTTACAATGATTGCTGGGTGATAAATGCTGTATAAGAGCACTTTTGTTTTCATTTGTGGATTTATGAGAATTTGGCCATCTCTTTTTGAAACCATGTCTGCCATGACTCCTAGTGTGATAAAAACCTTAGGATGAACTATAATGCCTATGACTTTCCTGACATTACTCCCCACTCAAGGATAATCTTCTGAGAGCTTCACATTGTGTAACACTAGTGGCCCTACTCTCTCTTTGGCAGTCTAAGTAAGACCTCTTTCAATAAAAATAGAAAGCAGATGTTCAAGACTAGCTGATATCTGGGGTAACACACTGAAGAGTGGAATCCTAGACCCTGTGGTCTATATAAGAACTGCTGATCCATGAGTGTCCAATTCCCTGGTGGCATTATTTGGTTTTGTAAGAGCAACATTTCATTCATGTATTAAATAATAATACCCCCACATTTCAATCTACATACTGCAGCCAAAACTACTTTCCTTTCAAAAATAAAAGGATCTATTCAATTTTAAACAATAACTAATTTTATTATTTTCAAACTATTTCTACATAAAATAACAAAATAAAAAACAATGGCATGAGAGGGTAATTTATTTGCAACATTAATTGCAATAATTTCTTAATCTCAAAAGTTTCAAGTGGCTTCCTCCATTATTCTCCTACTCAGACATCAGCCTCTTGGTGTGAACTTCCCAATGGAATGCATGATATTGTACAGTAGATTTTTTTTCGCCTGCTAGAAGCTTGTGAGTCACTGGACTTGTTTACCAAATCTTCATTCAGAAACAGTAGGTGCTCAATAAATGTTTGTTGACTAAATGAAAGAGAAAAGAAATCTAGTCATTTTGTTTTTCTTCCTCCTTCCCTCCCTCCTTTCCTTCCTTTCTTTTTTGCAGGGAGGATGGAAAAGGGTCATCTTCATAATCAGTGCCACTATATCTTATATTTGAGAAACAACCATTGAATATCAGTCACCTGAATTAAGGTTTCACCTTAAATAACCCCTTTACAAGTGATATTTCAGCCAACATATATTCTAATTGAAGCATAAAATACATAAAATAAAATGTACTTCTCTTACACTTTCAGTTCACGAGCTTTTGTAATGGGGGAAACCTGGCTTCTGGAAACGGGGTGAGGGGTATTGGGAGGCACCAGGGACAGCACATGAGCAGCAGCATCACCGCTGCTGCTGAACCAGCAAACGTGCCTGGGCAACCAGGCGGATGCACAGTGGCCCCATAGGAGATTATGGGGCAGCCTTAAAAGGAGAGCACGCTGAAATGCTGCTCTCTTGGATTCTCCCATCCTTCCAGATGACAGGGGCTGGAAGTCCTGGCCCTGGTCCAGGGGTATTTGGTGGCCCAGGAATGTTCCCTGGACCTCTCCCTGAACACTCAAGGGTCAGTGTGGAGCACAATGAGCTCCAGTAAGTGGGGGTGGGGGGGTGGGGAGAAGCTAGGGCTGGTGGGCTCGGGAGCATGGTGCTGCAACGGGCTATGCACCACTCCCCTGCAGAGTGAGGAGCAGTGGCTGCCACCTGCTGGCAGCCTACACCTCCAGCTCTGGCTTAGCCAGTTCATTCCCATTACCTAGGGAGGAAGACACAGCATCAGCAGCCCATGTGGCATGGGCCTCAGTGATAGCTCCAGCATCGGCGGGGAGAGGACCGCCAGCCGCAGGTGCATTCCACCAGTGGGAACCTGGTGACAGTGGTCCCCACCGTTACTGGTCATCTGCTGGTGGGAGCAAAACTTGCTGGCACCACTCAGGGTTTAGGCTCCACACTGTTAGTAGCCAGATCCCCGAGGCAGGGTCCCATGCTGTGATGCATGCCTCCTCTGGCTCCAGCCTTTGACAGCCCAGTGCAGCAGGGCACCTGAGTCCTGGACTGCTTCCCCTCTCATGCCCAGGGAGCAGTGCATGGAAACTAAAAGCTCACACAGAGGAATAACCTGAAAGTTCCTCACAAATGGAGCTTCCTTTGCATCACTGTCTGGAGGTATTTAGAAGCAGAATCCAAACCCTGAGAGAGCAAGCTGCTGTGAGATGGTGGTGACTCTAAAATTCAGGAGTGCATACCCCAGGGAGGATGGAAACCTATTTGCATGGCTGGCCTGAGCTCCAAAAGGGATACATAAGCAATAATGGGGAATTTCTGGGTTTGGTTTTGGACTTTAGTCTTCCTAGGGGTGGCTGATTTATCGTGCTTTGCCAATGAGGTTGGCTTGGAATGTTTCTAGCCCTGTGAAATCGGGTTTCCTGCTAATAAAAACCTGTTTCTTTCCTCAAAAATTTTTGTAGTATGTGTATGGATGGTGATAAGTGGCCAGATTCAGTGCTTCCTGGTTATATTTTGGCAGTTGTATACATGTGTAACCATCACCCAAAATAAGATTTAAAAAACCCATAACCCTGAAAATTTCCCTCATAACCTTTTACAGCCACACCCCCTTTCACAGAAGCAATCACTTCCTGATTTTTATCACTGTAGCTTATTTTTTACTATTTTACTAAGTGAAATTATACAGTATGTATTTTTTTGTTACTAGATTTGTTCACTTTGCATATTTGCAAGGTTCTCATTGGAGAGCTATGTGTCAGTTTGTTACTTTTTATTTCTGTGTAGTATTCAATTGAAATAATAAAGCTCAAATTGTTGATTCATTTTCCTGTTGATAGATATTTGCATTTTTCTGTATTTTAATTATTGAGACTTAGGGTGCTATGAACATTCTTGTAAAAATATTTGTGGGGTTTTTTTACATTTGTATTTAGGAGTGAAAATGCTGGGTCATAGGGTAAATGTATGTCTAACTTTATAAGAAATTGTGCAAGATCTCTCCACACTGGTTGTTCATTTTCATACTAACACCAGCAATAGACAGTAGTTCAAATTGCCCTTCATCCTGCCACATGCCAACCTATGACAGCAAGATCATCAAGATATTCCACTTTTTCTTCTAGATTAATTGTTCTGGGTTTTATGTTTAATTGTTGGATCTGTATTGGTTTTCTTTTTATTTTTGTACAAAGTGAGAATAGTGGTCAAGATTCATTTTTTCCATAGAAACATTGTTAGATTTTCTTTACTCACTTTAAAATGTTATCCATTCTATTGCTTGTGCAATAGTATCTAATTGTGGCTTTAAAATGAATTTCTCTAGTGATTAACTGAACACTTTTTCTTGTGCTTAATGGTCATTCCCATATCGTTTTCTGTGAAGTATTTGTTCAAATCCTTTGCCCACTTTATAACTGGGTATTTAATTTTATTTCTGTTTATATAGGAGTAATTTACATATTCTCCATATGCTTCCAATTCATATTTATGTGGTGTGCTTATTTCTACCAATCTGTGATGTCAGATTGATTTTATTATGTCTTTTGATGAGCAGATATTGATATTTATGAAGACAGGTTTATCATTTTAGAAAAAAATTATTAATGATTTTTGTGTCCTTTCTAAGAAATATTTTCCCATAGCAAGGTCATAAATGTATTCTCTTATGTTTTACTCTAGAAATTTTATAGTTCTAAGGTATATGTTTAAGTATTTGATCTGTCTTGGATTGTTCTCCTTCTTTATGTATAGTTAAGGTATGAAGTTCATATTTTCTATAGAAACATTTTATTACCACAGCCAGGAAAAGCTCTCTACTTTTAAGAACTCACAAAATTAGGCTGGGCCCACCTGAATAATCTTCCTATCTGAAGGTCCATAATCTAAATCACATATGCAAAGTCCCTTTGTCATGTGAGGTAGCATATTCACAGGTCCTAGGAATTAGGGAGTGGACATTGTGGGGTATAATTACTTTTCCTACCACATTTATCTTTGAGATTTTTTCCCTATTCTGTTGGGTTTTTTCCTATCCAATTTTAAATTTAATTTTTCACAGGTGATTTGTCAACATAGTTTAAAAATTAAATTAAAGAGTAATAATTAAAAAATCTCTCTTCTTTCTTTCAACCTCAGTTTTGTTCCTACATATTCTTTTTTGTATTTGTTTTTGTGTTCTTTTAAATATATTTTATTGATTATGCATTATAGTTGTCCCATTCCTTTCCTTTACTCCCCTCCACCCTGCACTGCCCTACCACCCCACCCCCACATCCCTGCTTAGTTCATGTCCATGGGTCATACATATAAGTTCTTGGCTTCTACATTTTTTATATTATTCTTAACCATCCCCTAACTATTTTGTAAGTACCATTTATGCTTCTTATTCCCTGTCCCTTTTCCCCCATTCTCCCCACCTCCACCTCCCTGCTGATAACTCTCCATGTGATCTCCATTTCTGTGATTCTGTTCCTGTTCTAGTTGTTTGTTTAGTTTGTTTTTATTTTTGGTTGTTTTTTTTTTAGGTTCAATGGTTGATAGTTGTAAGTTCATTGTCATTTTACTGTTCATAGTTTTGATCGTATTCTTTTTCTTAGAGAAGTCCCCTTGACATTTCATATAATAAAGACTTGGTGATGATGAACTCCTTTAACTTGACCTTACCTGGGAAGCAAGTTACCTGCCCTTCCATTCTAAATGATAGCTTTGCTGGATAGAGTTTTCTTGGATGTAGGTCCTTGCCTTTATTGAATTTGAATACTGCTTTCCAGCCCCTTCTTGCCTGTAAGGTTTCTTTTGAGAAGTGAGCTGATAGTCTTATGGGAACTCCTTTGTAGGTAACTGTCTCCTTTGCTCTTGCCACTTTTAAGATTCTCTTATCTTTTATCTTGGGTAATGTAATTATGATGTACTTTAGTGTGGGCTTCCTTGGGTCCAACTTTCTGGGGACTCTCTAAGCTTCCTGGACTTCCTGGAAGTCTATTTCCTTTGCCAGATTGGGGAAGTTATCCTTCATTAGGCTTTCAAATATGTTTTCAATTTCTTGCTCTTCCTCACCTCCTTCTGGCACCCCTATGATTCAGATGTTGAAACATTTAAAGTTGTCCCCAATGTTGCTAAGCCTCTCCTCACTTTTTTCAATTATTTTCTTCATTCTGTTCTGTTTGACTGTTTATTTCTCCCTTCTGGTTTAAACCATTGACTAGCGTCCCAGTGTCCTTCTCTTCACTGCTGTTTCCCTGTGCATTTTCCTTTATTTCACTTTTCATAGCCTTCACTTTTTCCTCTATTTTGTGCCATATTCAACCAATTCTGTGAGCACCTTGATTACCAGTGTTTTGAACTGTGTATCTGATAGGTTCACTATCTCTTCATTGCTTAGTTGTATTTTTTCTGGAGCTTTGATATGTTCTTTCATTTGGGCCATATATATATATAAATATAAATATATATATAAATATATATATAAATATATATATATAAATATATATATATATATTTTTTTTTTAATCTCAGAGTGCCTGTTATGTAGTAATGGGCAGAAACTTAAGTATTCACCAGGTCAGGACAACCTGCTTCACTGGGTTGTGGAGCTGTATGTGGGGGTGGTGTCTGAGGCAGATCAGTGCTGCTTTCTCAATTCTTGTCTTGCTTTCAGTCACTTCTGCCACTACCCCAAAGCAAATTGAGACCTTCTGGTGATGATTCCTGGGTGGGTGGTTTTATGTACGTTTTAGGACCTTGTTGTTCTTTCCAATGAATTCTTCTACGAAGCTGGGAGTTTCTCCTACCACCTCAACTCCCTCAGGTTTTTTCAGTAAGAGATTTTGAGGCTTCCTTCCCCCATGTTGGAACCCTGGATTGCATAGTCTGTCTTGCTCCCCAGTTGTTCCTCCCATTTATCCACATGTAAATGTGGGACAACCCATTCTGCCAGCTGCCAGCCTCACCTGATCTGGTCCTTCAGCCACCTCCTTGTCTGATCCACCAGTTGCTGCCTTGCAGGGAGTCCTCTCCACACAGGCTGCTGGTCTCTGCCCCTCCTGTCAGTCTGGATGGATATTTCTTCTTTACATTTTTGGTTGTCAGACTTTCATAGGGTTCGCTTTTCTGGTACTTCTTGTTATTTTTTGTTTTTAAATTTGTTGTTGTCTTTATTTTGATTGTATGAGGAAGTAAAGGGTATCTACCTATGCCTCCATCTTGGCCAGAAGTCCTTGGCCAGAAGTTGTCAGCAATTTTTTAAAGAATGCTTATGCTATTCCTAACCAGAAAACCAACATGAGATGAGAACCAACATACTTGGCATTTGTGACATAATTTTGAACATGAAAAAATTCAGTAAAAAGAACATTCCAATAATGAAATCCTTGAACTTCAGACCTCTCTTGAAATTCCAAATAGATATCATATCATCTTCATATTTTGTTACTTGAATTTATTCTTTTGAAAAAAAATAGTGGAACTTTTATCTCATGATATTTCACTCGGCAAAATCAATTTCTCAAGAAAAAATATATGTGTGGTACTAGCACAAACTAGTTATTAGGATATGAATTACTAGAAATTTTTATGTGTAGGAAATATTTAAACTTATTTAAACAAATGTATCCTTTTATTTTACAGAAAAAAAACCAGTCACAATAATAACAGATAAAAGTCTCTGAGTTGTCTTTTCCCAAGAACTTTGTTACTCTGAGAATTGTACTTAGAATTTGATAATGTTGGTAGAAGTGTAGAAAATATTCTTGTAGCTTCTGAATTATCACTCTATCAAGTAAATAGCTGTATTTGTTTTTTCAAAGCTTAGTGTTACATTCCATCATTAATCAGAGCCTAACATCTATGACTAATATTTTGCTGTTGTGAAGAAAATAAATTGATTTGCTTCTATTAGCTACCATAAAAATGAAAATGAAAGAAATGAGTACCTGTGAAATGGAAAACTAAACAAAAAATAATGTGTCAATCTTTGCTGTTCAACTTTATATATGTACTTGCAATTTAAAAAATGCCAACTGTACGTTTTGATTCAGAACTATGTCCAGAGGAAAGTTTTCTCCAGTATAGTCATGTAAATATTTCTGGTTAATATTTTCCTAGTATCCCTTGTGTATGAGCACCAAGTTGGAGAGGGTACATAATTTTTAGATGGAATGAATACATCTAGTGAGATAAATCCAGTTGGACAGGGATTGAAGAATGCAAGTGTTGACAGCAGGACAGACTAGAAAGGTACTGTGTAAGACAGAACTTATGTGGTATCTGATAAGCAAAGATAATGATAGCCATATATATAAATGTTATGTATAAAAATAATACTTTTCTTATGAAAGGAATATTTGTTTGGGACACTAGACAGTTAATGAATATACTCAGTGGCCTCTTGGAACTTCTCTTCACACTCAATATGGCTGACTTTGGTATGGATCTTCAGAACAAACTATTTCCACAATATAATGGTGAGTGATGAGCTTTAGTTCAGGAGACCAGGTAGGTTCCAGGCCAGAGAAACTAAGATTCACACATGGCCCTGAAGCAGCCAAGAGCAAATTCCACTTTTCAATTCAACATGAGTTTTCAGTTCAACATGAGTTTGAAAATACAAACAGACATGACACATAAAATATGGCAATATGCTTTTTTCATTCCATTTCATCTAATGTTCTTTTTACATTCATCTGGAAAATTGGTCCAAAAGTGTTAATTTCTGAAATTCTGTTGCTCTTTTCTTATCAATAATTTCTGATTTTAGATATTCCAAAGCCACATTTCCATGACTGACAACATTTATTTGTAGCTTTAAATTTCTTCTGTTTTTTAAGTCTTTCTTTTTTAAAGATTTTATTTGTTTTTAGAGAAAGTGGAAGGAAAGGAGAAAAAGAGGAGGGTGCCTCTCAAGTACCCCACACTGGGGACCTAGCCCACAACCCAGGCATGTGTCTTCAGTGGGAATCAAACTGGCAACCCTTTGGTTCACAGGCCTGCACTCAATCCACTAAACTACACCAGCCAAGGCTATTTCTTAGGTCTTTTGATATGCTTTTTTCTCACTTGGATTTTTTTAATGTCTTATTTTTTATGTTTTAATGTACCAAACTATTTTATTTTCAACTTGCATTTGAATACTAGTTTTGATTTGGGAAATGGAAGCATGTATCTGGATCACTGAATGACATGTTTGTGATTTCTGATGGGTTTCCAGCAACAATATTTTGTTAAAAAGAGAAAATACCAGGGGTCAAGAAGAACCTTAGTTTTTGTTTGTTATCTGTTATACATATTATTGTTGAAAAATAAGGTAAGATTTTGGAAAAAGAAACCAACATCTATCCAAAAGCATTTAAAAATGTATAAAGTCATTTTCAACCCCAAATTATCTCAAACCCATTTTTTTCATCCTAAAATATAAAGAAATTAATTAAATAGTAGTTGAACTACTGTTTTTAGTCAGATATGCTATTTATTTTATTTCTTTACTAAAGTAAAAGTAGAAATGCATCTTATGGTAAAGGTTTTAAAATTATTCAATATATGAAATAAAAATAAAACCTGTCTTTTCACTATGAGCATACTGCCCACCTTGCAGGTAATCACTAACAGACACTGACAGTCACAAGTTCTAGAAAGATGCAAGTTGGCATTATGATAACAAGAACGTAAGTCTGTGAAGATGAGCTGTCAAATCAATTACTCATATGGTTACCAAGAGGATTTTGAGAAAGAATAATGTGATTTTCCTCTTCCAAGACCAGACGTCAAACCAATTCAATAGTAATATTTTATGAGAACATGTATTATCAGAAAATGGGCATTTCATTGTTTGTAATAAGGAATTAAAATATAATTGTTACTGGAACTAGGACACACTGCACTTGCAAGAATTTTACACTTCATGTTTTTATATTTCTATTTAAAATACCAGTTAACTTCTAACATATAAAAACCACATTCCAACATTGGTAGTAATCAGTCCCCTGGATGAGGTGGACTCCTGCTCACTCATGCTAACCCTCAGTAATGGTCAGAGATGGACAAGGAAAGACACACACACATAAACAGCTAACATTTTAGCAGAAGGGAAGGTAATAGAAGTTAAATGAGATGCCAGGCACAGAGGAAGAGTAGAATAGGAGAGAGATAAGCCTGCCCAGCAGGTGAGCAGCTTTGGAAAGGCTTTAGGAATAATATTTCCCATGGATGGAATCTGAAAGATGAGTCTCCTGACAGGTTGGTAAGATGCGAACATAACATAGGCAAAGGCACAGAGTTGTGAAATAAGATGAGGCATTTAGGAAAGTCTCACAGTTTGTCCTAGTAAAGCACAAAGTCAAGAAGAGTAAATGACAGGAGAGGTCCCTGAAATCAGCAAGGTTGAATCATAAGTAGGCTTATCTTAACTGAGTCCCTCTGATTCTGAACTGTAAGCTATGGATACAAATGAATGGGTTATAGTTTGGGGAGGTAGTTTAGAGGTTGTATTATCTACATTTGCCCAATACTTTCTAAATCATTTGCAATTGTCAAAGGGATGTGATCTATAAGCAACATTTCACTGAATTCCTTTGCCCATCTGCCATTACTAAAAAGGTTCTGAGAACAAAGTTTGCAAGAGTCTGAATATAAAGTCAATGAGGGAAATTGTAGGCTTAGAGAGACATAACTTGACAAGTATATCAGGATGGTTGAATCACATAGGAAATCATTAACAAATGTGATTTGACCTGGATTGCCTAATCTCTATCATGTTTCAATCTTAAGTAAACTATTGAGATCAATTCACTGCCTGTTTTTGTTTTCAATCAGTTAGAGATATTTATTTATCTACCTTGCACAAGAAACCAAGCTGAGAGCTGTTCCAGGGTTTCTGAAGTAAAAAAAAAAAAAGTATTGCCTCCAGGTGATACTAGACTTATACTGGAATGGTATTTTGTACAATATAGAAATGTCTAATCACTATGTTTTGCACCTGAAACTAATATAATTTTGATAGAAACATCAATCAGTTGCCTCTCACACACCCTCAACTGGGGACCTGGCTCACAACCCAGGCATGTGCCTTGACCAGGGATTGAACAGGTGACCTTTTGGTTTGCAGACTGACACTCAACCCACTAAGCCACCAGCCATGGCTGAAACTAACATAACTTTGTATGCCAACTATAATTGGAATATAATTTTATGTAAATGGAAACAAAAATCATTGCCCTTACTTTTAAATTGTATACTCTTGTTGGGGATGCAGGGCTTAGACATTTTAAATAATGCATGAGATAAATGAAGATAGCACAAGGTGTCAGCTAGATTAAATAAAACAAAATTCTGCCATATTTAAATCAAAGTGGGGGTCACTCAAATTTACCTACAGTTCCCAAAGTAGAAAATATTAACATAAAATGTGACATTTCTAAAAGGGATTACTCAAGATATAGAACTGAGTGGATAGGAGCAGGGGCCCTGGAGCCATAGCCCCACTTCAAATTCTAGCCAAGGGCCTCAGTAGCCAAGTGACCCTGGGACATTTAGATAACTTCCTGCACCTCCATTTCTTTATCCTGAAAACAGAATTAACAATAGTAACTACCTCATAGACTTGTGAAGATTTAAGTTATTTAATGTAAGTCATTTAATAAATATTATCATATGGGTCCTAGTATGTATTTGTCCATGTTGGAAAATTAAGCTTTGTATTTAAATGTAAAAAAATGTAAACCTTTTAGGAAATATTAAATATCTCCAACTATCTGTGTCTCTCTCTATAAAACATGATCAATCTTCATTTTTTAAATACCTTTCTGTCTGCTATAGAACTATATGTTAAAGCTCAGTTCCTCCTCCCACAATCTTCAGCATTTGTAGAAATGGACAACCCTGCTGGACAGAAGGCGAAAAAAAACCCAAAGGAAAATCTCCCAACAGGTTATGTAGATATCTGGAAAGAGTCATCACAGTTTTCGTTCTTGTTGTTCTGTATTTCACTGTCATTATTAATGGCTTTACTGCCTCTTCTCACAAGCTATCATATCTCTTTAAAAGCCACGATTCCAAAGGAAGGACTGGGGTCTCCTTCCTCCTGCATCCACCAAGATGCTGAATGGCTTATAGCTTAGTGCAAATTTGTACTGATTATTTTGTGGTTGGCATTACTGTGACTAATGAAAGCACCAGAATTCTGCTTTAAAAGTAGGAAATTGGGTAATATTCTTTTGGCTGTAGAATGAAATCAAGCTATCTTACTTTATGAAAACTACAGCCTTCACACTGACCCTAGTCACCCCAGTTGGGCTACACTGAGACAGTCCAGGTGTGAAACCTACAGGAACCAGACTGTGCTAATCTTTATCCTGGAGAAAATCTCAGAATATTCTGTCCAGGAAAAGGTGAAAGAAAGCACTTAAGGGACATCATGTATGAATGTAAGTCCAGAAGCTGTAATGAATAGCTTGTTTTATGTATTTGAGATGTTGAAGACAACACCCATTGTGAAATGCTACAGGGCATATGTATCATGAAAAATAAACAAAATGCTAAAAGTGAAAAGTCACTTTTAATTAGCATACCAATTACTAAAAGCTCAGCTGAACAGATGTCCCTTACATGTGCCCAGCAGTTCAATGAACTGTGACTCTGTCAGGTCAAGAAAATACAAACAGACAAAACAGCCAACCAACCAACCAACCAACCAACCAACCAACAAAAATAGTGCAAGAGACTAAAGATTTTGGGAGTCTTAGTAAGGGCACCCATTGTGAATGTATGTAGATATAGATAACCTTCCAAAAATATCAAAGGTCAATGTCACATAAAGGTTATAGATTTTATTTAAATTCCAAATTATAATTGATGAATTATAGTGTATTATGTCATTTCAATATACCTGTATGGAAGTCATTGAACTAAGTAGACCTGGCATGAGTAACCACTCCTATGTAAACATTTCAATGAAAACCTAATAATGGTGGGAGAAGGTCTGACTATATAAAAATCAAGTCACTTGTTGCCCTGGCTGATGTAGCTCAGTGGATTGAGTGTCAGCCTGTGAACCAGAGGGTCGCCAGTTTGATTCCCAGTTGGGGTGCATGCCTGGGTCACAGGCCAGGTCCCCAATAGGGGGCACACAAGAGGCAACCACATATTGATGTTTCTATCTCTCTTTCTCCCTTCCTTCCCCTTGTCTAGAAATAAATAAATAAAATCTTTTTAAAAATAAAATAAAATCAATCACTTGGAAAATATGACACCAGACTACTCAAGACTCTACATACCTGCTATAAATACCCATCATATTCTCTCTATTTCAACTTGGGCTACACTGAATCAATGATTAATGTGGTGCTCAAAGTATAGCTCATCTTATCACTTCTTACCATCTACACGGGCAAAGCCTGTTTGTTATTCATGGCTGAGATGAAATGCTTCATGTAGAATTACTCCATCTATAATCTCTGTAATGTCCACTTTCAGAATCAGCAGTCCTCTCTTTGGTCCCATTGTTCTTGGTAAGAATGCATTCTTGTCCTACTATAGAAGCTCAAAGAAGCCAGAGGATGATTGGATTAATGATATATGGTATCTGTGGTAAGCTTCACAATATACTGATGTAGTCAACAGAGAAGACACATTTTTTTAACTGTTTCAAAATCTAAAGTAGAGAAGATTGAAAATAAATGTTTGTTGGTGGCTCTGTAATGTCACCCCTTGTGCCATAAAACAAACCAATTTTGCTATTCACTGTCATTAAATTAGTTATGTTCAACTCTTAATTCTGAGTTCCTTAAAGAAAAGGACTATAACTTTAATAATCATATCTTCATGTTGGAAAAAAATTTAGACTACATTTTTAAAACACATAGCTCCAAGAATGAGATGCTTTTGAAAGAACTTCAGGCTATGAGACACTAGAAGTACACACACCAGAAGGGAAACCTAAAAAATAGACCAGTGGTGATTAAATCAAGGTGATTTTCCTCAAACTTTTCTGCTAACTAGAAAAATATTGTAATTCTCTCTGGAGGAAAATAATGTTATTCAGAGCTTCTATAATTTTTCCAGACTGTTTTTCAAAGAGGTTGTATCCTAATTCATGCCCACCAACAATTTACAAGAGTTCCTGTAATTTAACATTCCTTCCAATTCTTAATATTGTCTCTTTTTTGTTTGTTTATTATATTTTTTCCATTACCATTTAGTCCCCTTAAATCATATGGTATTTGTCTACCTCTGACTAGCTTATTTCACTTTGTATAATGTTGTCCAGGTTCATCCACCCTGTTGCAAAGGGTAAATTGTTCTAGTATTTTTACAGTCAAGTAGTATTCTACTGTGTAAATGTCCCATAGTTGTTTTATCCACTTATCTATTGATAGATTCTTGAGCTGTTTCCATATCTTGGTATCTTGGTGATTGTAAATAATGCTGCAAAGACCATAGGTGTGCTTATATTCTTTCAAATTAGTGTTTGGGTTCCTTTGAATATATTCTCAGAAGTGGGATTGCTAGGTCAAATGGCAGATCTATTTTTAATTTTTTGAGATCTCCATACTGCTTTCCACAGTGACTGCACCAATCTGTGTTCCCACCAATGGTGCAAAAACGGTTCCCCTTTCTCCACATCCTCACCAGTACTTTTTGTTGTTGATTTATTTATTGATAATAGCCATTCTTACAGGTGTGAGATGTTATCTCATTGTGGTTTTAGAAATTTGTGGCAGAGAAATTTGCATTTCTCTGATGATTTGTGATGTGGAGCTTTTTTTCACATGTATATTGGCCATGTGTATGCCCTCTTTGGAGGAATGTTTATTCAGGTACTCTGTTCATTTTTTAATTGGGTTGTTTGTGTTTTTTTTTGGTGTTGAATTTTGTTAAGTACTTTATAAATTTTTAATATTAACCCCTTATCAGATGTATTGATTATATATTTTCTCCCATTTTGTGGTTGTGTTTTTGTTTAGTTTTTGATGATTTTCCTTTGTTGTACAAAAACTTTTTAGGTTGATGTAGTCCTATTTATTTTTTATTTTATTTCCCTTGCCTACGAAAACATATCTGATAAAACGCTGCTATAAGCAATGTCTGGAATTTTGCTGCCTAGGTTTTCTTCTATGACTTTCATACTATCATGTCTAATATTTAAGTTTTTGATCCGTTTTGCATTTATTCTTGTGCATGGTAAAAAAGATTGTCTAGTTTCATTTTTCTGCATGCATCCTTCCAATTTTCCTAACACCATGTTTTGAACAAACTATTTTTAGCCCATTGTATGTGCTTACTTCCTCTGTCAAATATTAATTGACTATAATGGTGTGGGTTTATTTTGGGGCTCTCTATTTTGTTTTAATGATCTATGTGTCTGGTTTTATGTCAGTACCATGTTATTTTGATTACTATGGCCATATAATATAGTTTCATATTAGGTAGCATGATTTCTACAACTCTGTTCTTCTTTTTCAGGAACTTATTACATGGGTAGTGATATATCATTTTAGTTTTATTTCTTATATATGTAGCAGTATCTTATTATAGTTTTATTATTTATTATCTTGAAGACTACTTATGTTGACCATTTTTTCGTGTGCTTTTTGATTTTTTGTATATGGTGTTTTCTGACATATGTGTTCAAATTTTGACTTGTTTTAATTAGTCTGTCTTCCTTTGTTTTTCCTTTATAAAAGATGGTTTATGTTCTAAATAAAAGCCCTTTATCACATGTATATTTTGCAAATATGTTCTCTGGGTGCGTGGTTTACTTTTTTTTTATCTTATTCATCATCTTTTATAAGTTTCAATAAAATATAGCCTTCATACAACAAAATTTATGCTGTTGAAGTGTACAGTTCATTTTGTTCATGTATTCAGTGTTGTAGAAACTTTAACATTATCTAATTTTAGAAAAGCAGAAATTTTGAATTTTATAATTCAAAATTAAAATATAGTTTATTACTGTTTTCCTTTATGTGTTTCATGTTTTCTGTCTTTTGTTTAATAAATCTTTGTCTACTCCAAGATATATATGTTTATACCTATATTTTCTTCTTTTTTGTAGTTTTGAAATTCTTCAGTTAAATTATATACATGAAGTAGGGTAACAGAGAAGATATATATTTTTTCATATGTATATCCAATATTTCTAGCACAGAATGTTGAAAAGACTATCTTTTCCTCACTAAAGTACTTTGGTGACTTTGTTTACCATATGTGCATGAGTCTACTTCTATATTGTACATTTTGTTCCAGTAATTCATATGTATTCTCATGTCCATATCACTTGATCTATTCAGCTGTACAGTATGTCTGGAAATCTAGTCCATCAGTCTCTAAATTGTGCTCATCTATTTTAAATTATTTTATATAATTTTAAAGTGTTTTGGCTATTCTGTATGCTTTGCATTTCCATATTAAGTTTTATAAACAATTTGTTAATTTATAGAGAAAAGCATCCTGGAATTTGTATTGTGATTGTCTTTAACTATAAATCAAAATGACAATTGTCATGTTAATAGTTTTGTGTCTTTCAATCCATGAACATGGTATATCTCTACACTTATTTGTCTTCTTTGGTTTTTCTCAACAATTATTTTTAGTTCTCAGTGTGCCTAAATGTTTCATGGTTTCAATAGTATTTTATTTCTTTCCTGCCTTACTGAGGTATAACTGACAAATAAAACTGTAAATATTTAAAGTTCACAAACTGATGATTTGATATACATGATATAGGTGATGAAGTGCTTACCATAATTAAGTTAATTAACACAATTAGTGCATCCATTATCACACACAGTTCCATGTTTTTTTAAAGATTTTCATTTGTTTATTTTTAGAGAGAGGGGAAGGGAGGGAAAAAGAGAGGGAGAGAAACATCAATGTGTGGTTGCCTTTCACATGTTCTACCACCAAGGGCCTTGCCCACACAACCCAGGCATGTGCCCTGGCTGGGAATCAAACTGGCAATCCTTTGGTTCACTGGCTAGTGCTCAATCCACTGAGCCACACCAGCCAAGGTTCACAGTTCCATTTTTTCTTGGCAACTAGATGCCAAAATATTTAAATAAGGAATTATGGTATCCAATTTAGTATTATAACAAAATAATAGCAAGTTGGTTTTGTTACAGTAGGACATTAATTGAATATGTGAGAAACACAGTATCTCATCTTTAAAAAATAAAGACAAAATTTAATATCCCTTCAATAGATCCAGAACAAATATTTGGTAAAACTTAATGTCAGCTGTGATTAAAAAAAAAAAAACTCTTAGCAATCCATAGTTGTAGAGGATTTTCTTGATCTTACAAAGAGAATACACATACAAACATGTTTACATGCAGTTCACAAGGGGAAATAGTGAAACTTCAACTAAATGTTGTATTAGACATGCTAGCCAACACAATAACTCAAGGGAATAGTTTTTAATGTAAGAAATAAAAAGGTTAAATCTGTCATTATGCACAAGTGTCATTATTATGTTCACCAGAATTATATATACATATGTATATAAATTAAAGATGTGAGTGTGGGTGTTTATTTAAATCCTATTGAGAATAAACTTGTTTTTGTTTCAAGAAGCAATAGACTGTTTAGAAACTTTCACTTAAGTTTTAAGAGATGTTGAATGCCAATGTATCACCCATGGCCAGCCTGGGGGTGGCCTGTCCACTGGCTAATTCTCAGTCTCTTTTGATGGTGATCAGGAACAGATCTATGCATTTCTAGCTCAAGTGAGAGCTCAGGGTATTTTAAAACAAATTTATAGACTCACAGTCCTTTCATTTTGTCTCTGATAAGCTCACTGTTGGTTTGGCGCTGCTTTGAAATCTTGTTTTCTTTCCCCATCTATCTGACACTATATAATTTTGGAATGCTCAATAGCTTATTCATGCCTCTATTCAGGTGCTATAGGCCCATTACATTAATGACAGGGAAGAGTGTGTTTACTCCATCTTACCTGGAACTGGGACCAACAGCGTCATTCTTAACAACCAAAACTTGAAAAAAGTCATATGTGATAAAGTCAATTGTATATACATGTACCATTAATGGTAGCATATTTATGCCAAGTACTTCCATTTATCAACAAAAATACCTAAAAGCTTCTACATATAACAGCATACATAAATGCCAGCCAGAGACATAATATAAGGAGGGCAAGCCAAGGACAAAATAATGCATACTATATAGTCCCACTTATATAAAGTTTAATGCAGGTAAAACTAGCCTATGATGGAAAAGTGGGACTAATTATTACCACTTGGGGGAGATAAATGTTATGGGGTGGAAACAAGGGAGGCTTTGAGGTGCTGGCAGTGTTCCCTATAGTGAACTTTTTGAACCCTGCAGTGGTCTCATTGCTTTTGTCACTGACCTGTACAATTAAAACCTGTATACTTGTACTATACACATAGTATACTTCAATATAAATGTCCACAAGAAAGTAAAAATAATAGTGAAGGAAGCAGTGGTCATACCACATTGCATTTCAATTTTTAAGTGTAAAACCTTCCAAGATTAAGGTAATTGCTACTTGGTTAATTTGTGTCATCACTTGATCTCCATCATAAGGTCAACCTGACAAATTCTTTCTCTATCATTCCATCTCTCAAACTCATATACCTATACTTAGGGTCACTATATACAATTTAAACATGAGTCATGTGTATTTTTAAAAAAAGAAAAATGTATAATTAAGTTGTAACAAAACCTGAATAAATTAAAGATTTAAATTTTTCTTCAGGTTTCTATTTAGAAACTTTCATATTTCTGAAGAATATCAATCTTCCAGAGTATGAATAAAAAAGCGGTATTAATAAGGAATTCCATTCTTAAGTAGAAAACTATGACTTTCCTTGGAATTGACACAGTTAGTGCTGAGAATAAGTTCAGGGCCATTAGGAGATCATCACAAATCAGAAATAATGAACACTGAATTATGTTAGTGTGATTAACAATAGAACTTGTCATCTCTTAGCTTGTCAACTTATGTTTAAGAAATAACAAAAATACATCAAACTATGACTAAAATTTTCTAACTAGAGTTTATATAATTATGGTAGAAATTTGGGGATCATTAGCTCCCTGGGGTAGTTCAGCTCCAGTAAGCAGTACAGCTCCAGTAAATTTTTTTGTCATCCTGTTAAGTACAGATTGAACTATTTTCACAACACGAAAAGCCTAACAACAATAATTAGAATCACACAGAAGACACAAAGTGACCTACTTGCCTTTACTCTCTGTACTTTGTGTATTTCATGAACAGAAACATAATGTACCCTATATACATGGTAAATGGTAACAATGAAAGACTCGTTTGTAAAGGCAATAGCATGACTCTCTTGTTCCAAAAATAAAACTCGTATGAAACTAATATAAACCCCAAAATGTTCTTTGTTGTTTTTAAAATCATTTTTATTAGTGTTCAAATATAGTTGTTTCCATTTTTCCACCAACACTTTCCCCTTCCCCACCCACCCCACCACAACTCCCACCATCAATCCTAAACCACTTGGCGTTTTCCATGGGTCCTTTATACATGTTATTAGATGACCATTTCCCTTCTTTTCCCCGTTATTTCCCAACCCCTCCCCTCTAGTTACTGTCAGATGGTTCTTAATTCATGTCTCTGGTTATATTATGTTAGCTTGTTTGTTCTGTTGATTAGTTTCCACTTAAAGGTGAGATCATATGGTGTTTGTGTTTCACTGCCTTTACTTCACTTAGCATAAGGCTCTCCAGTTCCATCCATGCTGTTGCAATAGGTAGGAGCTCCTTCTTTCTTTATGCCTAATAGTACTGCATTGCGTAAATCTACCACAGTTTTTGGATCCACTCATTTACTGGTAGGCACCTAGGCTTCTTTCAGCACTTGGCTATTGTAAATTGTGCTGCTACAAACATTGTGGTGCACAGGGTTCTTTTGAATTAGGGGTTGGGGATTCTTAGGGTATAATCCCAGCAGTAGAACTGCTGGGTCAAAAGGCAATTCCAGTTTTAGCTTCTTGAGGAAATTCCATAAAGTTTTCCACAGTGGCTGTACCAGTCTGCATTCCCATGATCAGTGTACTAGGGTTCCCTTTTTTCCACAACCCTGCCAGCACTTGCTGGTTTTTGATTTGGTTATGATGGCCATTCTGAGTGGTGTGAAGTGGTATCTCACTGTGGTTTTAATTTGCATCTCTGTGATGGCTAGTGATGCTAAGCATCATTTATGTTTGGGGGACTTCTATATGTCCTTCTAGGAAAAGTGTTTGTTCAGGTCCCTTGCCCATTTTATGTTTGGATTGTTTGTCTTCCAGATGTGGAGTTGTGTGAGTTCTTAATACATTTTGGAAATCAAACTCGTGTCTGAGATATCATTTGCAAATATATTTTCCCATACAATTGGTCCCCTTTCCATTTTGCTAATGTTTTCTTTAGCCATATAGACAATTTTTCTCTTGATGAAGTCCACTTGTTTATTCTTTTCTTTATGTCCCTTGCTCTAGGGGACATATCTGAAAATATTGCTGCATGGAATATCTGAAATTTTCCTACTTAAGTTTTCTTCTAGGAATTTCATGGTATCATGACTTATATTTAAGTCTTTTATCCATCTTGAGTTTATTTTGTATATGGACTAAGTTGGTGGTTGAGTTTCATTTTTTTGCATGTGGCTGTCAATATCACCCAACACAATCTTTTGAAGAAGCTATTTTTACTTCATTTTATGTTTCTGCCCCATCTGTCAAATATTAATTCATAATAGAGTCTTACATTTATTTCTGGGCTCTCTATTCTCTTCCATTGGTTTATGTGTTTGTTCTTATGCCAGTCCCATACTGTTTTGATTAGAGTGACCTTGTAATATAGTTTGATTTCAGGTTTTGTGATCCCTCCTATTTTCTTAAAATTACTGTGGTTATTTGGGGTAGTTTATGATTGCAAATAATTTTTTTAAATGTTTGTTCTATATTTGTGAATTATGTCACTGGAATTTTAATAAGGATTGCATTGAATCTGTAAATTGCTTTGGGTATTATGGACATGTTGATTATGTTAATTCTTCCAATCCATGAACATTGTATATGCTGCCATTTACTTGTGTCTTCCTTTATTTCTTTCTTCAGTGTTGTGTAGATTTCTGAGTATAGGTCTTTTACCTCCTTGGTTAGGTTTATTCCTAGGTATTTTATTTTTCCTGTTGCTGTAGCAAATGGGATTTTTACATGATTTTTTCTTCTGATATTCCACTGTTGTTGTACAAAAATGCCTTCAATTTCTGAGTATTGACTTTTTATCCTGCTGTTTTGCCAAGTTTATTTATTAGGTGGAGTATATTTTTGGTGGAGTCTGTAGGGTTCTGTACATACACTACTATCTCATCTGCAAACAATGACAGTTTTAGTTCCTCCTTTCCAATTTACATGACTTTCATTTCTTGTTTTTCTTTCTTGTCTGATTGCTATGGCTAGGAGTTCCAATATTATGTTGAATAGAAGAGGTAAAAACGTACATCCTTGTATTGATCCTGATCTTACTGGTAAAGCTTTTAGTTTTTGTCCATTGAATATGAGGTTGGCTATAGGTCTCCCATACATGGTCATTATTATGTTAAGGTATACTCCCTCTACTCCCACTTCACTGAGAGCTTTTATCATAAATGGGTGCTCTGTCTTATCAAATGCTTTTTCCACATGTATCAATATGATAATGTGATTTTTGCCTTCTGTTTTATTTATGTGATGTATTCCATTATTGATTTGTGAATATTGTACCATCCTTGCATCCATGGGATGAATTCCACTTGATCATGGTGTTACATTTTGTTGATGTATTGCTGGATGTGGTTAGCCAGGACTTTATTGAGCATTTTAGTATCTATGTTTATTAGTGTTTTTAAATTATGGGAAAAAATATTCTGATAAGAGAAGTGTTTTAGAAAACCTAAAAACTTGCTTTCAAAAGCAGAAATTATTGTAAGATGGTGGCTTTTTTGGAAGGAGAGTAATCCCCTTCCTCTATGCATGGGAGAGAAACCTGCATATCTGCAGAGGAACAGGGCAAGGGGCCTAGGATATCACAACATTTATGAAAACAGGACATCAAAAATTGTAGCAGACATTGAAAAACCAGATGGTAAGGAGACTGCTTCAGGATAATAAGGATCCCGGGATTAGCACTGGGACCAGGGAGGTTGCAGCCCCAAGGCCCGGTGCTCTGGGGTCTGCCTCAGGGCACCTGAGAGAGAGGAGTCATCACTCCCTCCCCAGACAACAAGGATTGAGCACCACCAGGGGAGGCCTTGTTGCTTGAGGGCAGAGAGAGGGAAGTGAGACTGAGAGACAGTCACACAGGGGCTTCGAGCACCCATGTATAGCCCTGGGAAGAGTGAGTACCCCAGCCTGCGTGATCAAGGGCAGCCCAGCTGTGTGCCCATGCCCCCAACCTGGTGAGAGTGTGGTTCTGTGGAAGACCCAGACCCCACAGCCCTGAACAAGGAAAAGGTATGGGTGTTCGCGGATTCCTGGAGTCTGCAGCAGGGAAGTTGGGGGAAGGGTGCAACCACTTGCTATCCCAGGAGCTTACACCATGAACCCAGAAAAAATGCAGGTGTTCTGTGGGGGCCCCGGAACCCAGGAGACTGCAGCAATGAGATCCAGAGGCCATGCTTGGGAGTGCCCATACCCACACACAGGGTCCTGTGGAAAGGTATGGATCAGCTCTGGGGAGAGTACACTGCTAGCCCTGGGGACAATACACAGGAGACTGACTGAGTATGGACTGGGAAGAGTGAAAAGCATTCCAATCGCCCTTCAGCCTGCTGAAGCCAGCAAGACCTGAAAAACTGGTTTGGCCAGTTAGAAACCAATAAGAGGTTTTTGTTTTGTTTTGTTTTGTTTTGTTTTGTTTTGTTTTGTTTTAGGGGCGGGGCTGTTTTGTTATTTGTTTGATTTTATCTTGTTTTTTAAGTGACTTTTTACTTTTTAATTCTTCTTATTTTTATATCTCTCAATTCCTTATGTTTCTCTTCCTTTCATCCTAGTGTTATTCCTTCCACTCCAAATTTAACTCTCTTGCATTCCATCTTCTGCTTTATTTTTCCTTTTTTTTTTTTTGAGCTCCAAGTTACTGCAAATTTGTATTATCTTTTTCTCACTTTTGTGACATTTTTTATTTTAATAGTACTTTGGTATTATTTTTATTTCTGTACATTCTTCTTTGCTTGGCTGGTTATACTGTCCTTTGATAGGTTCCCCCTGTTATCTCATTCACAGTGTGTTGATAATTTACTGTCCTTCATTTTGTTCCACTAGTACACCACTCAAGGTTCTATACTCCTTATTCTTGTTCTCTAGATCTCAAAGATTCTTCCACATGGTTGTTGCTTTAATATTACTGTAAATAAGACCTAGTTCATATAATTTTAAATACTACACAAGACCCCTCCCAGATCTCAGCCCACTTCGCAATTTCCTGAACTCTATTATTGTGGGGGTTGCCTCTATTCTTTTACAAATTACTCTTATTTACTAATCTTTATTCCCACCCTACCTCAGAATCTGACTTCCCACAGCCTCACAGCTTTCTAGATCCAACTCACAATCCTTTCCTCCATAATAAGAGCCTTACCTTCTTTCCATCCTTTCTAAAACGTGGCTAGGGGGGTGAAAGATCACAGCTAATACTATATGCAGCCAAAGGATCTCCCATCTCTTCTCTACTGGATGCTACTGTGAATACCATAGAATAGTGTCTTGCTGTCTTAAACCATTTTGCCGTATTCCTCCCACTGATAACAAAAAAGAGTACGGAGTAACTGAGAACACCAGGATACACGAAGGAGACTGCACACTGAATCTCACAGGTATTCTATCACAGAAGTTCACACCATAAACCCAGGGAACATGAACAGATCAATTTAAGAAACAGACACAAATAAGAACAGTCTCATGAACAATGAGAAGACAAAGAAACAATCCCCAAATGAAGGGAAAGGAGGAAGACTCAGAAAGAATGCTAAACAAAATAGAGGCAACTCAACTATCATATATTGAGTTCAAAGCAATGATTGTCAGGAAGTTCAATGAGCTCACAATGAGCTACCAGAAACTACAGGGAAGCTACAACGATCTCACTGCAAACTATATCAACATGGAAAAGGAAATAGAAACTATCAACAAGGGCCAAGAGAAAATGAAGAATACAATTTCTGAACTGAAGAAAACAGAAAGCATCAAAAGCAGGATTGATGAAGCAGAAAGCCGGACTAGCAAATTGGAGGACAAGGTAGAAAAAAAAAAAAAACACCAATAAAGACCATGAAAAAGAAAAGATGATGAGAAAGAATGAAGAGGGATTAAGAGAAATGCAAGACAACATGAAATGTAATAATATCTGAATAGTGGGGATACCAGAAGGAGAAGAAGAAGAGCAAGAGATGGAACACCTACTTGAAAAAGTAATGATGGAAAACTTCCCTAATTTGAGGGGAGAAAAAGTCACACAATTCCAGGAAACAAACAGAGTCCCAATCAAGAGGAACCCAAAGAGGCCCACCTCAAAATACATCATAATTAATATGGCAAAATTTCAAAACAAAGAGAGAATATTAAAGGCAGCAAGGAAGAAAGAAGAAGTAACATACAAGGGAGCCCCAAAAAGGGTAGCAGCTGATTTCGCAATGGAAACACTCCAAGCCAGAAGAGAGTGGCAAGAAATATTCCAAGTAATGAGAACAAGAGGTCTGCAACCAAGGCTACGTTACCCAGAAAGGCTCTCAATCAAGATAGAAGGCCAAATAAGAAGATTCCCAGACAAAAGAAGTTTAAAAGAATACACCTCCAGCAAACCAGCTCTCTGAGAGATGCTAAGGGGATTTCTTTAAGGAAAAGAAGGAAGAGGAAGAGAGAGAGAGAGAGAGAGAGAGAGAGAGAGAGAGGGGGGGAGAGAGAAAGGGAGGGAGGGAGGGAGAGAGAAACACATGTACATAAATGGCAATGAATAAGTACCTGTCAATAAAAACCTTAAATGTAAATGGATTAAATGCTCCAATCAAAAGACATAGAATAGCAAAATCGATAAGAAAACATGACCCACACATATGCTGCCTACAAGAGACCCACCTCAGGATAAACGACCTGCACAGATTAAAAGAGAAGAGCTGGAAACAAATTTTCCAAGTAAATGGACAGGGGAAAATAAGCTGGAGTAGCAATACTCATATCAGACAAAATAGACTTCAAAGAAGGGGCATACAGAGAGAGACCCAGAAGGTCCCTTCATAATACTCAAGGGAAGAATACACCAAGAAGACATAAATATTGTAAATACATATGCACCCAACATAGGAGCACCCAAATACATAAAAAAAAATCTTAAAGGACTTCAAAAAAGATATTGAGAGCAACAAAATTATAGTGGGAGATTTTAACACCCCACTGTCAAAAATGGACAGATCTTCCAAATAAAATATCAACAAATATTTTGGCATTGAACAATGCCCTAGATGAAATGGACTTAAATAATATATACATAGCCCTCCATCCCAAAGAAGCTAAATACACACTCTTCTCAAATGTACACGAAATATTTTCAAAACAATACCACATGATAGGACAAAACAAAATTTCAAGAAAATTGAAATCATACCAAGCATTTTTTGGATCCCAAGGGACTGAAACTAGACACCAATCCCAAGGAAAAAAAAACCAAAACACTCAAAATAATGGAGATTAAATAGCATGCTAATTCAACAATGAATGGGTCAAGAATGAAATTAGGGAAGAAATCAAAAGGTTTCTGGAAACAAATGAAAACAAACTCACAACAACCCAAAACTTATGGGACACAGCTAAGGCATTCTTGAGAGGAAAGCTCATAGCGATACAGGCCAACCTAAACAAGTTAGAAACATTTCAAACAAACAACCTAACCCTATGTCTACAAGAACTTGAGGAAAAACAACAAAGACAGCCCAGAGCAAGCAGAAGGAAGGAAATAACCCAGATCAGAGCAGAATTAAATGACATAGAGACTGAAAGCACAGTTCTAAGTATCAATGAATGCAAGAGCTGGTACTTTGAAAAGATAAACAAAATGGACAAGGCTTTAAGCAGAATCATCAAGAAAAAAAGAGAGAAGACCCAAATAAACACAATCAGAAATGAATGAGGAGAGATTACAACAGATACCACAGAAATACAAAGCATTGTAAGAAATTACTATGAAGAACTGTATGTCAAGAAATTTGAAAAACTAGGTGAAATGGACAAATTTCAAGAAAAAGATAATCTTCCAAAACTCAATGAAGAAGCAACAGAAAGCCTGAACAGAACAATAACATCAGATGAAATAGAAGCAGTAATCAAAAACTCTTGACACACAAAAGCCCTAGACAAGACAGTTTCACAGGAGAATTCTTCAAAGCATTTAAGGAAAAGCTAACTCCTATCCTCCACAGACTATTCCAAAAAATCTAAAAGATGGAAGATTCCCAAACTCTTTTTATGTGGCCAAAATCATCCTAATTCCAAAACCAGATAAAGACACAACAAAGAAAGAAAACTTCAGGCCACTATCACTGATGAACATTAATGCTAAATTTCCTCAACAAAATACTGGCAAACGGCATCCAAAAATACATTGAAAAGATCACACATCATGACCAAGTGGGATTCATTCCAGTGATGCAAGGATGGTGCAATATTCACAAATCAGTAAATGTAATATATCATATAAACAAAAAGCAAAGACAAAAACCACATGATCATATCAACAGATGCAGAAAAAGCACTTGATAAGGTATAGCACCCATTTACGATAAAAACACTCAGCAAAGTGGGAAGAGAGGGAGCATTGCCCAACATAATAAAGGCCATATATGAGAGACCTACAGCCAATATCATACTCAATGGGCAAAAACTAAAATCTTTTCCACTGAGATCAGGAACAAGACAAGGCTGTCCACTTTCACGGCTTCTATTCAATATAGTACTGGACATTTTAGCCACAGGGATCAGAAAAGAAATAGAAATAAAAAGCATCCAAATCAGAAAGGAGGAGACAAAACTGCCACTGCAGATGACACAAGAGTGTACATAGACAATCTTATAGACTCAGGCAAAAAGCTGATTGACATAATAAATGAATTGGGAAAAACAGCAGGATACAAAGTCAACATCCAGAAATTGAAGGCATTTCTGTATGCCAACAATGAAACAGTAGAAGCAGAAATCAAGAAAAAAAATCCCATTTGAAATAGGAACAAGAAAAATAAAGTATCTAGGAATAAATCTAGCCAAGGAAGTAAAAGACCTATATTCAGAAAACTACATAACACTGAGGAAAAAAAATCAAGGAAGACACAAACAAATGGAAGTATGTAATATGCTCATGGATTGGAAGAATTAACATCATCAAAATGTCCATACTACCAAAAGCAATTTACACATTCAATGCAATACCTATTAAAGTACCAATGGCTTATTTCACAGACATAGAACAAACACTTCCAAAAATTATATGGGACTATAAAGGACCCCCAATAGCTGCCGCAATTTTGAGAAAGAAGAGTAAAGTAGGAGGGATCACAATGCCTGACACTAAAGTATACTACAAGGCCACTGTAATCAAAACAGCCTGGTACTGGCATAAAAACAGACATATGGACCAATGGAACAGAACAGAGAGCCCAGAAATAAGCCCAAATCTCTATGGTCAATTAATATTTGACAAAGGAGGCAGCAACATAAAATGGAGTAAAAATAGTCTCTTCAACAAATGGTGTTGGGAGATCTGCACAACTACATGCAAAAAAAAAAAATGAAACTAGAGCACCAACTTACACCATACAGAAAAATAAATTCAAAGTGGATAAAATACTTAAATATAAACCATAGCACCATTAAAGTCCTAGAGGAGAATGTAGGTAGGAAAATCTCAGATATTTCATGTAGAAACTTTTTTACTGACATGTTCCCTAGAGCAAGGGACATCAAGGAAAGAATAAACAAATGGGACCTCTACAAAATGAAAAGCTTCTGCACAGCTAAAGAAAACAGTATCAAAATAAAAAGAGAACCAACTGTATGGGAAAACATATTTGCCAATGATAACTCAGACAAGGGTTTAATCTCCAAAATACATAAAGAACTTACACAACTCCACTCTAAGACGACAAGCAACCCAATTAAAAAATGGGCAAAGGACTTGAACAGACACTTCTCCAAGGAGGACATACAGAAAATCCAAAGACACATGAAACAATGTTCAATATCACTAGCTATCAGAGAGGTACAATTTAAACCAAAATGAGATACCACCTCACACCGGTTTGAATGGCCATCATACACAAAGCAATAAACAACAAGTGTTGGACAGGTTGTATAGAAAAGGGGACCCTTGTGCACTGTTGGTGGGATTGCAGAATGATACAACCACTATGGAAAACAGTATGGAACTTCCTCAGAAAACTAAAAATGGATATGCCTTTTGACCCTGAAATTCCCATCCTTAGGATATGCTGGGACTATATCCTAAGAAAACTAAAACACCAATACAATAGAACCTTGCACTCCAATGTTCATAGCTGCACATTTTACAATAGCGAAGTGCTGGAAGCAACCTAGGTGCCAATCAGTAAATTAATAGGTAAAAAACTACGGTACATTTACACAATTGAATTCTATGCAGCAGAAAAAAGAAGGAGCTCCTACCCTTTCCAACAGCGTGGATGGAGCTGGAAAGCATTATACTAAGTGAAATAAGCCAGGCAGTGAAAGACAAATACCATATGGTCTCACCTTTAACAGGAACTTAAACAACAAAATGAAGAAACAAGCAAAATATAGTCAAAGATACTGAAATACAGGACAGGCTGATAGTGACCAGAGGGGAGAGAGGAGGGAATTTCAGGGAAGAATGGGAAGGGTTTACAGGAACAAATTTAAAGGACACATGGACAAAAACTAGGGGGAGGGTGGTAATGGGAGAGAAGTGGGGAGGGATGGGTGGGCATTCTGGAATGGGAGTAAAAAGGAGAAAACTGTACTTGAACAATGATTAAAATAAAATTTAAAAAAAAAACAAAAGCAGAAATTATTGACAAGTTCTAGAAATTTGCTTTTTTATTATTTTTCTTCTGCCAAACTTTGCTTACAAAGAGAAGGATTTTCACAATACTGTATTTTTTGGGACAATTAAAACACACATAGGTTTTAGAGGAGTAAAGTGGAAAAAAATTTTGAAGCAAAAAATGTGGTAAAATATTTAATAACATAAGTAGCATAATGTTTCACCAATGTAAATGTAAACAGAACTCAACAGCAACATTAACAATCATTATTCCTCCCAAATTTGGGGGGAGGAGTGTGTCTTGTAGTCTGAAAAATAAGGTAATTATGCATAAGAAGAAAAGCATATTAAATTGAGAGTAACTTTAATAGACTATAGTATTTGTTCTAATTAGAAGGAGCAATTTCATATTGCAATGTATAATTTTAATTTTATTTCTTAAACATTGTTTTCATAACTGATTTAATAGGAATATAAAATAAGGTAGTTACACTAGATATTAAACATCCTTGGTTCTTATTGCTATTATCTCTCTTTTAAAGAATATTTCAGTTTAAACTAAAATTTAAAAATTAGGCTTTATACATTATGGATGATCCATGGTGATCACAATGTAACCAGTGGAAATGTCACAGAATATATTATCTGCACCAAATATTTGATTAAATTATATACAAGCCTATTAAGTCTATTCTGACAATACCTAAGGGAAAGATTGGGTTGTATCCATTTAATTAAAAATATTTTATGAATATAATAAATATAATATTAATTACTTCTGTCCATTCTCCTTTATTATACATTAGTTCATTAACCAATTGACTGAAATAAAAACAAGCAAGCAAGCAAAATATAATCAGGGACAGTGAAATTAAGAATAAACTGACAGTAACCACAGGAAAGGTGGAATGGGATATAGGGAGGGAAAAGGGGAGGGATTTTTCAGGGACATGCATAAAGGACAGATGGACAACACCAAAGGTGACTAGGATTAAGGGTGAGAGGTGGTGAGGGCTGAGGTGGGAGGGCAAGTGGGGGATAGAATGGAGATAACTATACATGCACTACAATGAAAAAAAAATAAAAAACAACAACAGAAAAAAGCCTCTCCCAAAGCTCTCTTGTAATAACTTGGTCATTTTTATAATTGTTTTAGTATATTCTTTTGAACCATTAATAAAACAGCACAGGACTATATATAATATACATTGACAAAATTATATCAGTATGATAATATTGATTCAAGGTAAAATGATTTAAATTATTGGTGATGGTGATCAATTTGAACTCATTTTATTTTTCTGATATATCTTAAAATGGTTTTCTTATAAAAATACACTTTTACTTTGAGAAATAAACTGTGTGAGAAATTGCCACAGAAGGGCAATGAGGGCAGAAAAAAGGGAAGATGTGGAAGTAAGATGAGTACACTTGTCACTTCTCAAATGTTCCTGACTATCTCCTAGAGATGGATCTCAACTTTAGCCCAAGGCTTTCTAATAGTTAACATATTGAAGGATCATAATTAATTTAATGGGTCACAGTATCCTTGAAATTAAACAAAATATTCATTCCTGGAAAGATCTATTCTTGGGACTATAACCAGAAAAGTATTCGTCATGTTTCTTAATAAAAAGAATATTAAAAATTATATCCACACCTACTATCTTACAGTTTAATAGAGTCATAAGTGTTCTTGAAATTTCTAGTAAGAACATTACCAAGTTCTGACATTTCTAGTAAGAACATTACCAAGTTACACTGTGTTGGGAACCACCCTGCCTGGTATCAGAAGCTATAACCCCCACCAAGGCTAAGGCTGAGGGAACAACCTTGGAACCCTAAGCCACCAAGGAGACAAAAGCTTATCTCCCTGGCAGGAGCACTGCTTCTGCTACTTCATCCATAACTGGCCTCCAATGCTTGGTCAGTTAGCTGATGATGAGTAAGATTCCCCAAGCGGGGAACAACTTAAGGCAGGCACAATCATGTGGGAGGCCCCCAAGGAAGGACTTTGGAGGCTACAGCAAAAGGGGGTGATGGACCCTCACCCCTCGGCTTTGACATAGTCTGAGTCCTCATTGCCTGCGAGAAAAATCTCCTAATCTCTTGGCTGCCTTAGTTCCTTTGCTCCACCTAAGCCTGAAACAATGACAGGGTGGTGCAGCCCTATGCTGGAAAGGGTGGGTTCCCCAGGTGATCAGGCCTAGAAAGAATATGTAAAATCCTGTGAAACCTGCTTTGTTTGAAATATTCTCAATTGAATGATAAGGGTCCAAGGAAGAAGTAAGTTTGTTCCTTAAAGTTTTTTACAGCTCTTTGACCCTGACTCAAAATAGGCCCTCAGACTTCCTTGTTATCTATTGTTTGATCCTTACTTCCTAGCAATGAGTAACGAGCTTTACCTGAATTCTTATGCAAAAGAACCCAATAAAAGCCTGCGCAGGTGGGAGAACAAGATGCTCTCCCTTAGGGGCGCTCTCCCCTAGGGAGGATGGCCATGGCACTCCTCACTAGAGAGAGTGGCTGTTCTGTCCCTATTTCCCCACAGGACCTGGTTGTCTCTGTGTATGTTTTTCTCGTGCTTTGATGAGCCATCTGCAGCGTTCCATGGTCACTGCCGGTCGGTGGCCATAACAACACTGTGCTATGACATAGAACATAATTCAGAAAAGCCAAAGCAATCTAATTTGGATGGACATATCCAAAATGCATGGCAATCCACTATCACATAATCCAGCAATCCACTGCAATGAGTCTAATTCAGTAGTTTTCATATTTTCATTTTACATTAGGAGCTGCCATGTGTGCATAAATGTTCATATGTACATATGGGTATAGAGATACAAGAGGATCCAACACCACTTTAAAAACATATTTAATAATTTATTATTTTTGTCTGTTTTCCCCCTAAATGATAGTTCAGGGAGTTACAGATCTGAGCAAAAAGTTAACCAAAATAATTGTTTAGTACATTCTCAATCACCAACTCTCAAGTGAGGGAGAATAAGTGACATCTACTTCTATGTTACTCTTTCCTACTGATTTTTGTAATAGTACTATTTTATTCTTAATTGTTTGATACAAAGTCAATTGTTTAAGTGCTAGTAGAACTAAAACAGTCTTGCAATCATCTTTGGAAAGGTAATGGTACTGATGAGGAAACCATATACCTGAATGGACTGTTAGGGACCACTATGCCTGGTCTCAGGAAGCTGTAACCCCCCATGACTTAGGCTGAGTGAAAGACCTCTGGACCAGAAGCCACTAAGGAGACAAAACTTATGTCCCTGACATGAACACTGCCTGTTCTAATGCCTGGCTCCCTTGCATGATCAGCAGTCAAAGATGGGTAACAATTCTCTAAGAAAGAGAATGAATCTAAGACAGACACGATAACGTGGGAATGCCCTAAGGGAAGAGACTCACGGGCCTGTGGAAATGAAGGGGTGATCAACATCAACCCCTGCCCCCTTGGCTTTGTCAAAGCCTGAGTCCTTGTGAGAAATCCAAGTCTCCTGGCTGCCTTTGTCTTCTCTGTTAACTCACGCTAGCAGGGACAGTGCAGCCCAGACCAGAAATGGCAGACCCCTGGGGTAATCAGGCCTGGGACATGGAATATGCAAGATTCTTTGAGATCTGTTTGCTGGAGGATGTTATTAACTTGGAATTTAAAGGCACAAACAGGAAACCTTTGGAACCTGTAGTCCTTTCATATGTTAAAGACCCCAAACTTTGCCCAGAATCACAGTGGGAGTTCTGTCTGCACCTTTGTAAGTCATCTACTTCTTTTGATCTTTTCTGCCAGACTATGAATCCACAAACTAAGTCTGTATTCTCAATAAAAATCTGCTTGGGAAGAAATACGGTGTGCTCTCCACTAGAGAGAGTGGCCCTTCTGTTCCTATTTCCCCACAGAACCTAGTTGTCTCTGTGTATGTTTTTTTCTTGTGTTTCAATGAGCATCCACAGTCAAGATGGATACTGCTGACTGGTATCAGATGCAATGAACAATCTAGATTGTGCTAAGGGTATCAGAAAAGTAATTTGGCTTTTATTTCAGGACCAAAGAACAATGTTTAAAGAAAATATATTTTGAGATCAGTGCCACTTTAATGCCTTCCCTACAAAAAAGGAAACATCTCAAATAAACAACATAACTTTACACTTCAAGAGACGACAAAAAGATCAAATGAAACCCAAAGTTAGTAGAAGGAAAGAAATAACAAAGAGCAGAGTCATAAAAAATGAAATAGAGGTAAAAAGAAAGAAAAAGAAAAGAAAACATCAATAAAACAGCCCTTGTTAATGTGGGTCAGTTTGTTGGGCAGACCTCTATCAGAATACATGCCTAGGCTGTGAGTTCAGTCCCCCATTAGGGTGTGTGCAAGAGACAACCAATCGATGTTTCTCTCTCAAATCAATGTTTCTCTCCCTCTCTTTCTTCTTCCTCTCCCCATCTTTTAAAAGAAATGATAAATCTCACTAAGTTGGCTGGAGCTGTTGCCATGACAAACATTTTCTTAAGGGAACCCTGTTGTTGAAACTGTCCAAAACTGGAGATTTAGGGGGGAGGTACAAACTTCCTGGGGAAACATCCTTCCAAAAACAGCGAGATCAGAGACACCCACCTAGACCCCCTGCATTATTTTCTTCCCAGAATCTGAAAGGTCCTTTCCATTGGAAGGCACAGGGAGGAGAACTCACTCATTCCCTGCCTGTGGCAGGAAAAAAAAAAAGTCAAGAGAACAAAGCCAGCATCTTTCACATGCTGCTACATTGGGGAGACAAGTGGGTGGTCATCCCACCCTACCCTGTCTATGGAAACACAGAGGGAGAATCCTGCCTGCAGAAGTCTAGATAATGACTAGAAAGAGAGTGAGAACTCAGTAGTGGAGAAGCAACCTGGAACAAACAACTGATCAATAGCCAGAGAGAAGTAATATAACTTAGGACAGAGAGAAGAACCAGCTTCGACACAACCTGTCTGGTAAGGAGTGCAGTAGAGATTGGAGAGGGCTGGCTTGGTGCCCACAGGTGGCAGTGCTAAAGGGATAATTAAGAAGCCAGTTGGATCCCCCTGCAAAGAATGGTCTCTAAACCCTAAGCTAAGATTCCCAGCCTAGAGCACCAGAGCCTAAAAAGTAGACAGATAACAACCAGCAGTGAAAAGTGGCAGGGCTGCAGAGAGAGACAGATGGAAACACCAGAGCCATTTAAAGGGCCAACACACAATTTTTCATTTGCAATCACTTACCCTGGGCTCTGGCAAAGATGGGGGCATGGGGCAGAATGAGCTGATGATGCCTGAGGGGAGACTAAGGACTGAAGCTTAGGGAGAGAACTGAGAGAGTAGACACCAAGATCCTGGTGCTGAGTCATCTCCAAGATGTCGGTAGCCATCATGTTCAGGCAGATGACTCCTCTCCAAGCAGCAGTAGCCTGAGGGGAAACAATAACCCTGACCCCAGGAGGGTATCTGCCCTGGCCCTGTGATACTTAAGCCAGAGTGCTGAGTGCAGAGTGACCAAATTAACAACCAAAGGAGATAGACAGAGACAGCAGATCCCTGGCAAGGGTGTGGGAAGAGTGTACTACAGAGACTTGAGGAGAGACTGGAGATGGAGATCTTAGGGAGGGAAGTGAGAGAGTAGCCTCCACAATCCCAGTGCAAAGCCAAAACCTATACACAGCAACCATCCTGCTCAGGCAGACCACTCCCTTCTGAAAAGTAGAGCCTAAATGGAAACCATAGCTTCCACTTCAGGAAAGATTTGGCCTCACTGTATGGTCCTTAAATCTGATTGCTGAGTGCAGAATGACCAGATTAACAACTGAAGGAGATAGCCAGGGACAGCAGATCACTGCAAGTATCAAACAGGCTGCCTAAGGTCAGATAGGGTCAACAGCTGACATCACCAGAGGCAGATCCAGAAAGACAAAAACAGTGGTCAATATAAGAGACTACTGAGATAAAAGCCACTGTGGTCTTCTTCATAATTTGTGATATTTTTTCCCGCATAGCTTTTTAACATTCATTTCTTATCCAGCAAGGCTGTATATATTAAGTTACTAGATTTTATACTATAGTGTATTTCAATTCACATGTTTCCTCTCCCTCCTCTTAGACCATTTTACCTTCTTCTTTACTTGCATAATTTTCCTTTCAATTTATTTTTTTCTAGCTACAACTTGATTCCATTCTGCAGTCTTACTATTTCTCCCCCATCCAGACACAAAACCAACTTTCTTGTCAAGGGTCATTTCACACCCTTAGTCCCTGCTCTTAAAATACCTGTGTTCTCTCTCTGCTTTTAACAATCTTTACAAGTTGGCTGTGGGGAGGGTAGTTGTTTAATTGTTTTTTTTTTCAGTTTTATCTCTAGAGCTTCACTAATCTGTATTTCAAATATGAAATTTTACTGGTCCCCACTTCTACTCTTTATTCATCTCAAATTTTAATTTTTGCCATCTTAACCTATTTCTTTTTCTTTTTTTCTTTTCTTCAGTTTCTCTTTCATTCTTCCGTTTTACTTTTCTTCTCCTTTTTTCTTTTTCATTACATCTCAAATTTTAATATTTTCCTTTATTAGCCTGGTTTTTGTTTCTCATTTGTAGTATTCCCTCTCTATCATTTCAAAATCACTTTCCATCCTCTAAACATCCCCTAGACATGTCTGTGTTTCTTTTTCTGCTCTTATTCCCATACCACCTATATTAATTTTAGCTCATTTGCCATTGATAGCACTGTGGTGGATCTGTCTCTCCAACTCGGCTTCTTTTTTTTTAAGATTTTATTTATTTATTTTTAGAGAGGGAAAGGAGGGAGACAGAGAGAGAGAGAGAGAGAGGAACATCAATGTGCGGTTGCTGGGGGCTATGGCCCGCAACCCAGGCATGTACCCTGGCTGGGAATCAAACCTGGGACACTTTGGTTCCCAGCCCATGCTCAATCCACTGAGCTACGCCAGCCAGGGCTTTTTTTTTTTTTTCCCAACTTGGCTTCTATATTTTTGATTAATTATTTGCTATTCTTACTTTTCTTTTTCTTTTGCTCTCTCAGTTCATTTTACTTTATATTATTTTAATTTCTGTTTAAACCTAATATTATATGCTTACCTTCTCATACTTCATTCCACATTCTTCATTCCCTTTTTTATTCATGAGGTAAATTTTACCTTCTCTCTTTCCATTGTTCAAACTCCCAAATCTTATTAGTGCTCCTAATTCCACCTTCTCAAAATCATTTTTCTTTCAGTAGGTCACCTCATATCTTCTTTCCTTTGTTATAATAGTATTAACCTCATTACACCCTTATTAACACTGGTTCATTTTGGGTTGAAAGTGATATTTTGGGGAGGGTGCATTAGCGGGTGTGGGTTTCTCTCCTGGAATTTTTTATTTTGTTCTGGCAGCATCTTCACAAGCACACACAAGATGTGGGCAGAGTGACCCTTAGTCAACCAGCTAGAGGGAAGGACCCACCAAAGAAAGACCCATCACCAATCAAAACCCATTATTATCCAGAGAAACAGCATAAAAGGCATAAAGGGTATCCCAAGAGCATAAAGTTTAGGTGATCAAGGAGACTGCACCACTAAATCTCACAGTCCTCCTACCATAGAAGTTCACACCACAGGGTCAGAAAGTCAAAACAGATCAATTTAAGAAGCAGAAGCAAACAAGAGGAGTCCCATAAACAATGTGAAGACAAAGGAACGACTCCCAATGTAAAGGAAAGGAGGAATCCTCAAAAAGAATGCTAAATGATATAGAGGCAAGCCAACTATCAGATATTGAGTTCAAAACAATGATTATAAGGGAGTTCAATGACCTCAGTGCAAATTAACAAAAACAATAGGGAAACTATGAGAAACTTACTGCAAACTATATCAGGATAAAAAAGGACATAGAAACAATCAACAAGGGCCAAGAAGAAATGAAGAATTCAAATACTTTTTTTTTAATTTTCCTCAATTTCTTTAAAAAAAAGAACACAGTAGAAAAATCAAAAGCAGGCTCAAAGAAGTAGATTATTGAATCAGTAAGCTGGAGGACAAGGAAGAAAAAGACTCCCAACATGATTTAAAAAAATGAAAAAAAAAAGACTCAAAAAAAATAAAGAGGGGCTATGGGAAATGTGGAACAATATTAAACAGAATAATATCTGTATAATAGGGATACCAGAATAAGAAGAGAATCAAGGAATAGAACACTTTTTGGAAAACTAATGATGGAAAACTTCCTTAATTTTATGAGAGAAAAAAGCCACACAAATCCAGGAAGCAAAGAGGGTACCAATCAAGAGGAACCCAAAGAGGCCCCCTCCAAGACACATCATAATTAAAGTGGCAAAATTTAAAGACAAAGAGAGAATCACAGAGACAGTAAGGGAGAAACAGGAAATAGCATACAGGGAGCTCCAACTGGACTAGCAGGTGACTTCTCAACAGAAACATTACAAGTTGAAAGGTAATAGCAAGGAACATTATAAGCAAAAGCCTGCAACTGAGACTACTGTATTCAGCAAGGCTCTCAATTAAAATGGAATGCCAAATAAGGAGCTTCCCAGACAAAAGAAGGTGAAAATAATACACCTTCACCAAACCATCATTGCAAGATATGGTAAAGACACTGGTTTAAGAAGAGGAAGAAAAACACTGAGAGAGATAGGAACAAAAGGTTCAAAGGGAGTAAAATGGAAATGTGTAAATACCTATCAATAATAACATCAAGTGTAAATGGATTAAATGTTCCAATCAAAAGACACAGGGTAGCTGAATGGGTAAGAAAATGTGACCTGCACATATGCTGTCTAAAAGACACCCACCTCAGAACAAAGGACCTGCACAGATTGAAGGTGAAGTGTTGGAAAAAATATTCAAAGCAAAAGGACAGGGAAAAAAGCTAGGTTTCAATACTTATATCTGACAAAATAGATTTTAAAACAAAGGCCATAAAAATAGACCCAGAGGACACTTCACAATATTGAGGGGAAGAATCTATTAAGAAGACATAAACATTATAAACACATATGCACCCAACATAGGAGCACCAAAATACATAAAGAAAATCTTGGAGGACTTCAAGAAATATACAGCAAGTAACACACTTATATTAGGGAATTTTAATACCCCACATTCAACAATGGATATATCTTCCAAACAAAATACCAACAAGGATATTGTGACATTGAACAGTGCCCTAAATCAAATGCATTTAACTGATATGTATAGAATCTTTTATCTCAAAGAAGCAAAATACACCTTCTTCTCAAATGCACATGGAATATGTTTTCAAATGAGAACACATGATAGTACACACAACAAGCCTCAACAAATCAAAAAATTTGAAATCATATCAAGCATGTTCACAGACCACAAGGGCCTGAAACTAGAAACCAACCTCAAGAAAAAAACTCAAAGACACTCAAATTCTTGGAGACTGAATTGCTTGCTATTAAACAATGAGTGGGTTAAGAATGAGATCAAGGAAGAACTCAAAAAGTTTCTGGAAACAAATGAAAATAAACACACAACAGTCCAAATACTGTGGGACACGGCGAAGGCAGTGCTCAAAAGGAATTTCATAACAATGCAGGCCTATCTAAAAAACACAGAAACATTTCAAATAAACAACCTAACCCTCCTTCTACATGAACTGGAAGAACAACAACAAAGACAGCCCAGAGCAAGTAGAAGGAAGGGAATAACTAAGATCAGAGAAGAATTAAATGACATAGAGACTTAAAGAACAATTCATAGGACCAATAAGTCCAAGAGCTGGTTCCTTGGAGGGGGAAAAAAAAAAAAAAAAAAGCTCTTAAGCAGACTCATCAAGAACTAAAGAGGAACCAAATAAACAAAATCAGAACTGAAGGAAGAGAGATTACAACTGATAATACAGAAATAAAAAGGGTTGTAAGAAAGTACTATGAAGAACTATATGCCAAGAAATTTGAAAAACTGGATGAAATGGAAAAAATTCTAGAAAATTATAATCATCTGAAACTGAATAAAGAAGCAGTAAGCCTGAACACACCAATAACAGCTGACAAAATTGAAGCAGTAATCCAAAAATTCCCAGCATACAATATCCCTGGACCAGATGGTGTCACAGGAGATCCTTACAAAATATTTAAGGATCCTTACAAAATATTTAAGGATCCTTACAAAATATTTAAGCTAACCCTTGTACTTCTCAGATTGTTCCAAAAAATTGAAGAAGAAGGAACACTTCCAAACTCTTTTTATGGTGGCAGCATTATCCTAATCCCAAAACCAGACAGAGACACAACAAAGAAAGAAAACTACAGGCTAATATCACTGATAAACATAGACACTAAAACCCAAAACAAAGTACTGGCTAATCACATCCAGCAATACATGAAAAAGATCATACACCATGATCAAGTGGGATTCATCCCAGAGATGCAAGGATGGTACAATAAACATAAAAATCAATAAACATAATACATCACACAAATGAAAGAAAAGACAAAAATCACATGATCATATTAATAGATTGAAAAAGGCATCTGATATGGTACAGCACCCATTTATGGTAAAAGCACTCACCAAAGTGGGAGGAGGAGTATACCTGAACATAACAATGGCCATATATGAAAGACCTACAGCCAACCTCATACTCATTGGACAAAAACAAAATCTTTCCCACTAAGATCAGCAACAAGACAAGGATGCCCACTTTCATCACTTTTATTCATCATTGGAACTCCTAACCACAGCAATCAGACAAGGAGAAGAAATGAAAGGCATGCAAATTGGAAAAGAAGAAGTAAAACTGTCATTGTTTGTAGATGACATGATAGTGTACATAGTAAACCCTACAGACTCCACCAAAAAGATACTCAACCAAATAAGTGAATTTGGTGAAAACAGTGAAACACAAAGTCAATATTCAAAAATATTGTACACCAATATTGAAATACAGAATAAAAAATCAGAAAAAAATCTCATTTGCTATAGTAACAGGAAAAATAAAGTACCTAGGAATAAACCTAACCAAGGAGGAGAAGACCTATATTCAGAAAACTTCACAACACTGTAGAAAGAAATTAAGAAAGACATGAATAAATGGAGGCATATACCATCTTCATTGATTGGAAGAATTAATATCATCAAAATATCCATACTATCCAAAGCAATTTATAGATTCAATGCAACCCCTATTAAAATACCAATGACATATTTCACAAATAAAGAACAAACATTTCAAAAATGTATATGGAACCATAAATGACCCCAAATAGCCTCAGCAATTTTGAGAAAAAAGAAGAAAGTAAGAGGGATCACAACACCTGATATCAAACTATATTACAAGACCACTGTAATCAAAACAGTCTGGTACTGGCATAAGGACAGACACATAGACCAATAAAAGAGAATATAGAACCCATAAATAAACCAAAGTCTGTATGGCCAATCAGTATTTGAGAATGGGGGCAGAAGCATAAAGTGGAGTAAATATAACCTCTTAAACAAATGGTGTTGAGACATTGGACAGCTATATACAAAAAAAATGAAACTCGACCACCAACCTACTCCATACATAAAAATAAGCTCAAGATGGATAAAAGACTTAAATATAAGCTGTGATGCCATAAAAGTCCTAGAGGAAAACAGACAGAAAAATCTAAGATATCCCACACAGCAATATTTTCACTGATATGTCCCATAGAGCAAGGACATAAAAAAATAAATGGGACTTCATAAAAATAAAAAGCTTCTGCACAGCAAAAGAAAATATTAGAAAAATGGAAAGGGAACCAACTGTATGGGAAAATATATTTGCCAGTGATAACTCAGACACTGGTTTGAGCTCTAAAATATATAATGAATTCACACGACTCCACATCTGGACCACAAATGTATTATAAAATGGGCAAAGGCCCTGAATAGAGACTTCTTCAAGTAGGACATACAGAGGGCCCAGAGACATATGAAAGGATGCTCAGAATCAGTGGCGCTCAGAGAGATGCAGATTAAAACCATGAGATACCACTTCACACCAGTCAGACTGTCCATAATAATCAAGTCAATAAACAATAAGCACTGGCCAGGTTGTGGAAAAAAGGGAACCCTAGTACATTTTTGGTGGGAATGCAGACTGAGGCAGCCACTGTGGAAAACTTTATGGAATTTCCTCAAAAATCTAAAAATGGAATTTCCATTTGACCCAGCAATTCCACTGCTGGAATTATACCCTGAGATCCCAAATCCTGATTCAAAAGAACCTGTGCACCACAATGTTTGTAGCAGCACAATTTACAATAACCAAGTGCTGAAAGCAGCCTAGGTGCCTACCAGTAAATAAGTGGATCCCAAAACTGTGGTACATTTATACAATGGAATACTATTAGGCAGAAAGAAAGACGGAGCTCCTAGCCTTTGCAACAGGATGGATGTAACTGGAGAGCATTATGCCTAGTGAAGTAAGCCAGGTGGTGAAACACAAATACCACATGATCTCATCTATAAGTGGAACCTATTCAACAAAACAAATAAGCTAACATAATATAACCAGAAACACTGAATTAAGAACCATCTGACAGTAACCAGAGGGGTGTGGGGAGGGAAATAATGAGGGAAAGGAGGGAAAGGGTTCATTTCATTGAACATGAGTAAAGCACCCATGGACAAATCCAAACGGGGTTAGGATTGATAGTAGGAGGTGGGTGTGGGTGTGGAGGAGGGTAGTGGTGGTGGGATAATGGAAATAATGTATTTGAACATTAATTTTTGAAAATTGATTACAAAGAGAAAAACCACTAAATCTGGTTGTTTAAAAAGATAGGCCAAGTTCATCACCCTTAAGCTAGTAGCCTCAAGAAAAAAAGTGAGAAAACTCAAATAAATAAAGTCAAAAATAGAATAGATTTTACAACTAATACCTTAGAAATGGAGGGTCATAAAAACTCCTATGAACAATATCATACCAACAATTGAACAAAATAGAAGAAATGGATCAATTTGTAGAAACACAAACTACTAAGATTGAATCACAATAAAATAAAAAAATAAGAACAAAACATTTACTAGTAAGGAGATTGAATCAATAATTTATAAAAAACTTCCCAATGAACAAAAGTCCAGGACCAGGTGGCTTCATTGGTAAATTCTACTATATATTCAAGAAAGAATTAATGCCATTGCTTTTTAAATTCTTCTGAAAATGAAAGAGGAGGCAACACTTACACACACAATTTACAAGTCCAACATTACCCTAATAACAAAACCAGGCAAGGATACCACAAAAAGAAAAAAGTATAGGCCAATATCCCCAAGGAATACAGATGTAAAAATCCTCAACAAAACATAAGCAAAATACATTCAAAAATACATTAAAAGGTTATGACCTTGATGAATACACCATCATCAAGGAAGGCTTATTCCAGGGATAAAGACATGATTCAACATTTACAAATCAGTCAATAGGATATACCACATCAACAAAATGAGGGATGAAAGTCATATGGTATCTGAATCTTTGCGTAAGAAGCATTTGGCAACATGCAACATCTACTTATGATAAAAACTCTCAACACAATGGTAGAGAGTGAACATACCTCAATATATAAAGGAATTCCAAGAGAAAGCTCACAAGAGTGAAAATTTCTCACATAAATTTAAAGGGAATTTGAAATGAAGAAGAAAAAGAATGGGGCAGAATCATTTGGAAAAGTCCTAGCTAAGGGTTTTCCAAAACTAATTGAAGATATAGACCCACAGGTTCAAAAAGCTCTGAAACCTAAATGGAATAAATAGAAATAATACCGTATGATCTCACCTTTAAGTGGAACCTAATCAACAAAACAAACAAGGAAAATATAACCAGGAACATTGAGGTTAAGAACAATCTGACAGTAATCAGAGGGGAGGTGGGAGGGGGTAATGGGGGGAAATGGTGAAGGGTTTTCAGGAACAACTATAAAGGACATATGGAGAAAATCAATGGGGTGGAATCAGGCAAGTGAGGTGGTTTTGGCTGGGGTCAGGGGAAGCCAGTGGAAAAGGCAGACAACTGTACTTGAACAGTAAAATTTTTAAAAAGTGAAAAATAAAACAAATATAAGCACATTAAAATAAAACTGCTGAAAAGCAAAGATAAATAGAACACCTTAAAGTCCCAGGAAGATATTTGGTGGATATCGGTAACTTAGCTTTATTGTAAAATTTAAAGAGGAGGGTCGTTGACAAAACAATCATGAAGAACAAAGTGGATTTACTATATAAATAAATTTTAAAAACTTATGTATGATCTACAAAATTAAGCCATTGTTGCATTGGTGTGGGGATAGACATTGTTTGTATCTATATTTTAAAAAGGACAATACATAAATAGACACACATATGTAGCCAGTTTATTTATAACTATGGTAGCAATGCAGTTTATTTGTGAAGGACAGTCTTTTTGATACATGGAGCTGGGAAATGGAATAAATATTTGCAAAACATAAACAAAATACTTAACCTAAAATGCACATCATATATAATATAGATTAATTGTAGATGTAAAATGTAAAATAATAGTTTTTAGATGTAAACACAGGGAAACTAAGCACACTTTGAGCAGGTAAGTGGGGAAAAGGGACAAGATGAATTCTGAAGCTGGCTTTTTGAGGCATCACACACAAGAATGTTACTTCATTTAAAATTCCAATAATCATGCAGGCACTCCTGAGCTGTGTCTGAAACTCCTCATTTTTTTATAAACCAGTCAAAATAATTACAGGTCTGTGGAAAAATGCTGACCAGTGTAAATAATCTGCTTAAATGTTACAACTACATGTATCTTTCTATCATCTATCTATCTATCTATCTATCATCATCATCTATCTATACACATACATATATGTATATATATGTATATACAGACACACATATATATATTCTTCCACAATTAGTTAACAAAATAATGCTATCTTATGCAAAGTAGAGGAATAGATGCCTCTACTTTAAGCAGCATTATTGACAACATGGTGACAAATACATGATAACAAAATAATGCTATCTTATGCAAAGTAGAGGAATAGATGCCTCTACTTTAAGCAGCATTATTGACAACATGGTGAAATTAATATTTGCATGATCATTAACACATTGGAGAGTTGAGTGGATTTTTGTTTTCTAAGCTACTTAGTTTCACACATGTGATTGCCTTTGTGTTGCACATCTGTTCTTGCTCCAACAAAGTGGAAATTGGAGTAAGCACGTTTTTCCCCTCAGCATAAAGACATTACATCAAAATCATTAGTGAGTAGTTGAAGATTTTAAAGGAAAGCAGAATGTTTACTTTAAAGCTGCCATCACATACAATTCAGAGTTCCATTAGAAATGTGTGCTGTCTCCTAAGTCTCTCTGTGGCCACACTTCCAATCTAGATTTTCTCCTTGGTACACTTTGCTTTTTGTGCTGTAAGTTAAATGTCTGTTCCCCCCAGATCTCACATCCCCCTTATGGTTAGGTTCCCGGGCTCTGTATCCAGATCTCTGCATCCACTGGTGGCTGTTCCAGACTTTACTCCAACACTTCCTACCTCTACCAACTCTGAAAATAACACTTCTCTTTCTCATTTATATATTTCCCAAACAAAAATATCTGTATCTCCCTCAAAAGCCATTGTTTTGTAAATGTTTTGTAACCCTAGGGTTTCCTTGTTATGCCCAGAGTTCCACTGGCTGCTGGCTTAGACTACTCTTCCAGCTATGGGATACCAGTGACTTTTCAATGGCCTATTTTGGGCTAATGTTCCCTACATATCTGATGACTTAGCTGTGAAGAAAATCTTTTTTCTAGACTGTGGATTGTCCCTCTCAGTAGAGTCAGGCAAAGCTCAGTATTGTCAGCAGAGCTCAGTTTTTGTATCCCAAGTTCAAGCTCAAGAAATGTGCAATTATTGTTACAGAAGGAGAGGTTTCTAGGTAAACTCAGAAGTTCAATCCTGACCTACTCACAGGTATCCTCAGAGCCATAGCCAGACCTACCAGAAGCATCTTTATATGGACTTCCTCCTCATGAGTCCCACATTCATATCTCTGCCTTAGTTTCAAACCCCTCTCAGTCCATCAGCTGAATTTCTCTAGGACAAAAATAGAGTTTCTACCCTTTAAACAACTCATGAATGGCTTTGTGTCTCTTGTGTCTCTGTTCCAGATGTTTGGAAGTCTGTTTTATTTTGAAAATCTGCTTCTTCACATCTCAAGGGATCACATAAGTTCTACATGGGAGGACCACCAGCCCAGAATTAAACTAGTGAGCAGTTCCAGTGCCCAGCGCAAGTTTGGAGGTCAGTCTTCTTGTAGTCCAGCACTTAGACCTTAGGCAGCTGAGAACATGTTAATAATTCACAGATGGGCCACTATGAACTGACCACTGATGTTTCAAGTCACATATTCCATTTTATCCACTGAGGGAAGGCTTTCTTACTTCTAATTTTCTCCCTCTGAATCAGATTTACTTAGAGACAAATATGAGAAAGGAAGTTTAGTTTTTAATGAATTTGAGGTCTTTCTGGGAAAACTAATTTATAAATTGTCCTTGAAGTGGCTATCTCTAGGTAGGTTCAATATTTTCTCTACATCTTATCAGAAGGTTTATTACAAAGTCATTAATTTTAAGATATATGTAGGAGTCATTTATTACCTGTCTTTTTTGACTTATGATCAGAATCTTGTATCTTAAACTCAGTTACTTTCCATTTTATAATATACTGCCAGCAACATAGAGATACGTCTACCTTATGTAACTCCTGTCACTGTCTTTGCAAATGATTTTCTAATATCATTTCTATGCTTTATACCTGCTACTCCTGAGCATTTCAGTGGTATATTCTAACCACAAAACAAAGTATTTTCTTATGTTACTAGCATTATATTTCATACACTTCTCTATTTTTGTGTAGCTTTTGAGCTCAACAAATCATTCTAACACTTGATTGATGACCAATCACACAATAGAGTACTTTCTCCAGGAAACCTCACAGGTCACATCTGCCATGAGTGCCTCATTACAATCCTGAAAAGATTTTTAATATCTTAAGAAATTGGTTTCCTGATGTGTTTCAATTCCATATCCATCACTAATGTCAAACCTAAGAATAATAGTTCTTAATTCTCTCACTCAAATACATGAAATGGCACACATATTTATCACTTACTTGAGTCTCTCAGTATTAAACTGTGCACTTGACAAATGCTCATCTCATTACATCCGTCTTCCATGAAGTCACATACCAACAACCACCATGGCTTGTGTCATTTGACAACCACAGTGAAGAAACACTCTGGCCTCCCTTTCTTCATAATAATTTAATCCAAAATATGGGTGAGAGTTTCACCTTTGTTTACAAATCTCAAATGAGTTCTCAAAATGCAACCCAGATGTTCCCTTTGGGAAACCTTTTTGTACCACACTTTAGTCTTAAAGAGGGACTCAACATGTGTTTAACTCCAATCATGAGAAAGCACTGAAGGCATCAGAGTGATCTGTGAGGATGTCATGAAGAGTTTTCTGGGGGGGCACAGGGTAGGGCAACCACCCAGCACCACACTATAAACATGTTAGTCTTTAAAAATCCCCCTAAGTGTGCTGGTCCTCAAAGGCCTTGTTTGGTTAAACTATGAACATGTTTCCTCTTCCTTTGGACTAGGCTACTATTTTGTCATATCACACATCATAGACTGCCACCCTTACAAACACACCCATTCCAGTCATATGGCCTTGTGATCTGCTTTCCTTTCATGTGGAGTGATCTCACCCAGTCATCTGGCCTTCCTCAGACCTTCTGAAATGTTAATAATTTGAATTTTCTCCATGTTCTTTATTATACCATAAACTTATTCAAGATTTTCTTCATATATCTTGTTTAAGTTATTCAATATTCTAGCATGAGCTAACTATTCCAACATGGTCTCACTCATAATAGTCCTCTATGCATTCTATAGTATAATATAAATATAAGTTTTATAAGGATTGGCATAAGGTATATTTATTCAAACTAGGAGTAATCTTTTAACATAAAAATATGTATTAAAACTAAAAAAATAATGGTTCACAGCTTTTAAGTGTCATTCTTAAAAATGCAAAACTTTTTTACTGTTTTATTGTGGTAAAAACACTTAATACAAGATTTACCCTCTTAACAGATATATGTGTGCAATACTGCATTGTTATCTATAAACACAATGTCATATAGTAAATCTCTAGAATGTACTCATCTTCATAACTGAGATTTTACACCTGTGGGTTAGCAACTCCCATTTTCCTTTCCTCCAGCCACTGACAACCATAATTCTTTTTTCTTCCATGACCTTAATTTGTGTAGTTCATACATGGGATCATACTGTATTTGTGCTTACCTTACTGAATTAAAGACTAAAACATAACATCTAAAACTGTAAAAGTACTAGAAAAAATTGATGAAACTCTTCTGTGTAAGACTAATTATATGGTATACTTTTGTTGAGAAAGGCTATGAAATTTGTTTAGTCTGTTATAAGTCTCCATGTTACCAAAAAATATTACCACAAGTAACATTAAAAAACATAAGTAGGTAGATGAGTCATTTTAAAAACTTTTACAAATATCCTATTCCATTACTTTCTAGAGAGTTGATATTATAGCCTTGCTACTAAAATTAAATAAATATGCTTGCATTTAATTACCATGTATAGTGATATTATAACTTGAACTTTTTACTTACATCTGTAAGGTGGCCAAAAGTTGGTTTAGCTGTTTGGAGCATAAGTTGCTGGGTCACTGGATCTAATTCTGAAGAAAAGCCAAAGAAAATATTTAAAATCTCATTAAAAATAATAAAAATAGACAAAAAGTAGAGAAGTTGCTAATTTATTTTTATCATTTTTGATATAGAAGATAAAATCAAATTTCCCATAATAATAAAATGATTCATTGATATTTCCTCTTGAATTCACACTCAGAGATACCCAAATCATCACAGAGAATTTCAGTATAATTATTTAATCTAATTTACATGTCTAACTTCATATTCAGAAATTAGAAATTGTTTAGTAGTTATGAACAATAAAGTGGCAATAAATACATATCTATCAACAATTGAACATAAAAAAAACAAAATAAATGAATAAGGAGAACAAAATCAGAAACATAGATAAAGAGAATATTTCAATGGTTCCCAGATTGAAGGGGGGTGTGAGGATGGTAAAAAATGGTGAAGGGATTAAGAAATTTAAATCATTTTTTTACAGATTAGTCATGAGGATATAAAGTACAACATAAAGAATATAGTCAATAACCATCTAATAACTAGGTATGGTGTCAGATGGGTGTAGGAATTATCAGGATGATCACTTATTAAGTTATGTAATGTCTAACCACTGGGGTATACACCTGAAACTAATATAATATGTCAACTGTAATTGAAAATTTAAAAAATTACTAAAAAATAAAAACAATCTAGGAAGGACAATGCCTCCCCCCATGCTTTGGATGAGGATGAGTTGCATCTCAGGGTCTGTATCAGGCTCTTGGATGTCTGGAAAATCAAAATCAAGGATTGGAGCCAAAAGATGGAGGACAACTACGTGATAAGGCAGAAAGAACCAGAATCTTTGGTGACCACAACTGAATAATTTGTTCCTTTTCACAATAAATAGCTTTATAATTAGGTCTTTTTTTTTTACTAGCACCGAAATATTCTAAATAACATATCTATAAATATGAGTGTGTAATAAAATATGGGACCATGATATTTCATGCACAACACATTGAATTTTAAGCTGTCAATTTTTAAGTTGTTCTATTTGTTCTTCCTCCTTAGGCTTATGTAATCTTTATACTATCTTTCTCCCCCCAATATTTGACTATATGAAGAATCCACTAACGTTTTTAAGGTGAAGATGTCAATTTCAAAACATACTACATGACACCTCAAAAACTATTAACCAATCTTATAGTGTATTTAACAGTTATATTAATAAAAAAATCATTACATAATTTCAAAACTAAAGTATTAACCAATCTTATAGTATACATAACAGTTATATTAGTAAAAATCATGACATAATTTGAAAAATGTCACAAGCTGTTCTGAATTACAGAATTTAAAAAACAGTGGAGTAGTTGGTAACTGAACCTCATTTGATTGTAACGATTAGGACATATTTAAACCAACTGAAGTAAAAACAATGTATGCCTAAAAAATCATGCATACCAATACAGCAGACTTTAACGTGAGATCAAGAAGAAGAGGCCAGGGTCCTATCTTATACCTGGGGACTATAATGTCCCTTTCATACCTCCTCCTATGTCCATTCATGTCCTCACTGACTCATTTTACAGAGCAAGTTCACTTAATCTTGTGGTGCAGGAAACTACCAGTTGCCCTAGTATTTACAGCATTTATATATTTAGAAAAGGTGATATGTTTGTCTAAACCTAAAAATTTGTTTACATTAGGTTAAGGGTATATTCCAGATCCAACTGAAAGATACAGAAAAGACTGCTCTCTTCTGAGTCTATGAGCAGGTCATGGAAATGAAATTGTCTGGTGCTAGAAGGAAGTCAAAGAAACTAAAATAATTACCTCATTATAAGTTATGGATACAGTTTCTACTATTGTTTTTCATTAACTTAAGGCAGAACCCCAAGTTGTATGGATTTTTCCTCAACTTGGTGCGTATAGAAAGTACAGAAACTTTCTTATAGATGGTAATAGGTGGTAATAGGTGGTAATAGATGCTAGCATTAAAATTCACATTTTTACACCAAGTTTAGTTTATCCATATTATGATATTGCATTTAATTAATACCTTGGAATATCAAGTAACTTATACAAGAGAAAGAAATATGTAGCTAAATAAAAATTATATTGAGGCAGATATGGAATGCTTATAACCTTACATTTTGATGTGCATTTAACTATTAAATTGTATTTGAATAGGAAAAAATAGTGTGGCCAACAGTGCACCAGTGTTCCCTTTTCTCCACATCCTCACCAACACTTGGTTGTTGATTGATTAATGATAACCATTCTCAAAAGTGTGAGGTGACATCTCGATGTGGTTTTAATTTGCATCTCTCTGATGATTAGTGCATTTTAAATGTCTATGGGCCATCTTTATGTCCTCTTTGGATAAGTGTCTATTCAGATCCTTGCCCATTTTTTCATTGGATTGTTTGACTTTCTGGTGTTGAGTAGTGTAAATTCTTTATATATTTTGGAAACCAACCCTTATCATATGGCAAATATGTTCTCTCATACATATTTCCCTTTTTATTTTGCTATTTTTTTAGTGGTGGAGATCTTTAGTTTGATACAATATCATCTCTTTATTTTTTCCTTCATTTTCTTTGTCCTAGGAGATATATTGGCAAAAATATTGCTACAAGAGATGTCTGAGATTTTACTGCCTATGTTTTCTTCTAGGATTTTGATGAGTTCTCAACTTAAATTTTAAGCCTTTTATCCATTTTCAGTTTATTCTTGTGTATGCTATAAGTTAGTGATCTAGTTTTAGTTTTTGTCCCGTCTAATTTTCCTAACATCATTTATTGAAGAGACTGCACTGTTGGTGGGAATGCAGGTTGGCTCAGCCAGTGTAGCAAACAGTATAGAGTTTCCTTGAATAATTAAAAAATGGAATTGCCTTTTGAGCCAGTGATCTCGCTTCTGGAAATATAGCCTAAGAATCCCAAAACACCAGTTTCAAAGAACATATGCACCCCTCTATTCATAGCAGTGTTATTTACAATAGCCAAGATATGGAAATAGCCTTAGTGCCCATCAATACCCTAAATGAATAAAAAAGCTGTGGCACATTTACACAATGGAATACTACTACATGGCTGTAAAAAAGAAGGACCTTTTACCTTTTGTGATGGCATGGGTGGATCCAGAGATTATTATGCTAAGTGAGATAGCCACTCAGAGAAAGACAAATGCCATCTCATTTATGTGTGGAATCTAATGACCAAAATAACCTGATGAACAAAATAGAAACAGAAGCATAGATACATGGAACAAACTGACAGTTGTTAGAAGAGAGAGGGATTGGAAGGTGACGGGATTCATCAAAGAACATATATACATAACCCATAGACACAGGCAACAGTGTGGTGATGGCCAGAGTGAAGTGGGGGTGAGGACTGGGTGGAAGTGGGAAAAATGGAGGTAAAAGGGGTCATCTGTAATACTGTCAAAAATAAAGTTTAAAAAGAGGAAAAAAATTGTCTGGAAGTGAGTGGTCATTCAATAAGCAGATTTTATTTCAGATGGATGACCTGTCACCTCAAATCATGGCTACAAAGGGACAACTAAAGTGGGGAGATCCCATCTCTTAATAGCATTCAATTCTGACACATGAAAAATTTCCCTTCTCCTTTCTAATATTTTTAGAAGGAAAGAGGCATCCTTTGCATAGGTGGGTGAAGAAAGACTGTGTAATTCCATTTCATTGATTATGAAAGCCATAAAAGAATTATTGTTTCCTTTCCTTTGTAGTTTTAGAGAGACCTCAGGAGGGTTGACAGAGAAATGAACATCAGACTGAGCAAAAAGATGTGATTCAAAGGTCCTGCAGTCAGCGAGCTTTTCTGAAGAATGCCTTTGATGGGTGACATAATTTTATTGTAGTGCTTACATGAAGGTTGGAAATCTTAATAGAAATAGCACTATACCTGACTGACTTCACTGAACAAAATATGGGAAAACTAAGGGTTTCTAAAAAACATAATTATATGATGTTTCTCATTTATTCAATAAAATATGGTGAAATATATAAACACATTTTTTTAAAAAATATTAATCTAACCTTACATTTCTGGAATAAACCAAACTTGGTTGTAATAAATAGTCATTTGTATATATTTTTTGATTCAGTATACTAACAAATCATTACAATATTGCATAAATGCTTATTTATGAGATTTGTTCATAATTTTTTCCTCATAATGTCTTTGTTGGGTTTTAGTATAAAGGCCAATTTTAAAAGTTTGGGAATTTTTTAGGTTTTTATGTTTTGTTTTAATTTTCAAACATGTTTATTGGTTTTAGATAAAATGGAAGGGGCAGAGAGAAAGAGAAACACTGATGTGAGAGAGAAACAATGATTGGTTGCTTCCCATACATACCTCAAACAGGGATTGAATATCCTGGTTTAGGGAACTATGCTCCAACCAATTGAGCCACACTAACAAGGGCAAAAAGTTTAGGGCTGTTTTACTGCCTGTTCTGCACAAGGTTTTGAATAGGATTGACATCTCTTTTCATTAAATGTTTGGTAAAATTTATGGATCACGGAACCAAATGGGCCTTTGGGGGAAATTTTATTTTTAACTTTATTTATTTATTCACTTATTGTTTCATAAATTACTTTATTGTTGTTGCATTACAGTTGTCTGCATTTTCTCCCCACCCCAGCCAAACCCATCTCCCTCCCTTGTTTCCACCCTCCCCCTTGGTTTTCTCCATGTGTCCTTTATAATAGTTCCTGAAAACCCTTCTCCCCACTATCCCCTACATGTTCCCCTCTGGCTACTGTTAAATTGTTCTTAATTTCAATGTCTCCAGTTATATTTTGTTTACTTTTATCTTTTGTTGATTATGTTCCAGTTAAAGGTGAGATCATATGCTATTTGTCTTTCATCCCTTGGCTTATTTCATTTAGCAAAATGCTCTCCAGTTCCATCCATACTGTCACAAAGAGTAGGAGTTCCTTCTTTCTTTCTGCTGCATAGAATTCCATTGTGTAAGTATACCATAGTTTTTTGATCCACTCATTTGCTGATGAGCGGTTAGGTTGCTTCCAGCACTTGGCTATTATAAATTGTGCTGCTATAAACATTGGGGTACACAGATTCTTTTGAATTGGTGTTTCAGGGCTCTTGAGGTATAATGCCAGCAGTGGAATTGCTGAGTCAAAAGGCAGTTCCATTTTTAGTTTCCTGAGAAAATTCCATACTGTTTTCCACAGTGGCTGCACCAGTCTACATTCCCACCAGCAATGCACTAGGGTTCCCTTTTCTCCCCATCTTCTCCAACACTTGTTTGTTGATTTGTTTATGATGGCCATTCTGACTCATGTGAGGTGATATGTCATTGTGGTTTTAATTTGCATCTTTGTGATGGCTAGTGATGCTGAGCATTTTTTCATGTATCTCTGTATCCTCTGTATGTCCTCCTTGTAGAAGTATCTGTTCAAGTCTTTTGCCAATTTTTTAATGGGATTTTTGTTCTCCTGGAGTGGAGTTTTGAGAGTTCTTTATATATTTTGGAGATAAAACCTTCCCTATTAAAGTACCAATGACATATTTCACAGATACAGATCAAACATTTCAGAAATTTATATGGAACCATAAACCAGCCCAAATAGCTGCTGCAATTTTGAGAAAGAAGAACAAAGCAGGAGGCATCACAATACTTGTTATCTGACTGTATTACAAGGCCACTGTAATCCAAACAGCCTGGCACTGCCATAAGAACAGACACATAGATCAATGGAACAGAACAGAGAGCCTAGAAATAAACCCAAGTCTCTACAGTCAATTAATATTTGACAAAGGGGGAAGAAGCATAATGGAGTAAAAATAGCCTCTTCAACAAATGGTGTTGGGAGATCTGGACAGCTACATGCAAAAAAAGTGAAACTCGACCACCAACTTACACCATACAAAAAAATAAATTCAAAGTGAATAAATGCCTCAAATATATGTTGTGACACAGTAAAAATCCTAGAGGAAAACATTGGTTCAAAAATCTCAGACATTCCATGCAGCAACATCTTCACTCGTATGTCTCCTAAAGCAAGGGACATCAAGGAAAGAATAAACAAATGGGACCTCATGAAATTCAAGAGCTTCTGCATGGCTAAAGAAAACAGCATTAAAATGAAAAGAGAACCAACTGTATGGGAAAACATATTTGCCAATAATACCTCTGGGGAAATATTTTGAATTATGTATTCAGTTTCTTTACTAAACTGAAAACTATGTACATTTTATATTTTTTGTGCAGATTTGCTATATTTTTTTATTTTCTAGCAGATTGTTTATTTTATCTAAATACTCAAATTCATTGGCATATAGAAGTTCATGATAGCTCCCTGTGGCTTTTAAATGTCAGCACCAAGAGTGCCTTTTCCTGTTCATGCCTAGTAGGATAGTATTTTTTTTTCTCTCTCTCCCTCTCCCCCCTCTTTCCGTTTCTCTGTCTCTCTCTATCTTTCTCTCTGTCTCTCTCTCTCTTTCTTTCTTTCTGTCTCTCCCCCTCTCTCTTAGAATGGCTCCAGAGCTGTCCCAAATTCACTGCCCATTTACAGAGCCACCTTATGATTTTGCTGATCATATCCCCTGTTGGATTGTTTCCTATGCATTTAATTGTTTTTATTTTCCTTTGAATTATTTTAATTAATTTTATTTTTAAAACCTTGAAGCAGGAAATATTTTTTTTATTCCACCCCTATATTATAATTATTATGGGAAGGGATGTAAAAAAATCTAAAATGAGAAAATATTCTTATTAAAAGACAGAAAATTTTAATAAATGCCAACCGATAATATTTCAATAACTCTATTTCCATTGATAACTTATTATTTACTATTGGTTTATTAACATATTTCTAAGAAATCGCTTTTGGCAATAGCACAATATTTATAAGGTTTTTTAGGATGAACTTTAAATATACATGAAAATGAAATGAAGAAATAAAGATACATCTAGATAAATGTTGCTTATAAAATGCCTGAGCATAGCTATAGAAGAAAGAAGAGCTGGCATTTTTATTAATTTGCAAGTTAATTATGGAATTGAAAGGAATTCTGTTATTTTTTTACTCCGCAAACATATTTAGTTTCAACTATATGCCTGAAATAAGGGCAAATAAAAGTCTCTGACCTTGGATACCTATATATTTTAGGGCTAGAGATAGACAAGTTATTAAAATAATTAAATAAGACTTGAAATATTGGAAATACGTGTTTGGGAGCAGAATAGAAAGAGTAAAGTAGCCCAAATCCCTGGGAAATGTTTCCAAAAGGTATTTCAATTAAGTGATGTTTAAAGTGTAAGTCACAGAAGTTGGAGCTCTGTTATTTTCTATATTAGTTGTGTAAACACTAAAAGTTCATATTTAGTTTGAGGCCTTACATTTCAAAATGGAAATAAATCTGGGTGACACTTAACAAAGACAATGCCAATTAGAAACATGTTTTCATGAGGAAAAGTGAAAATAATAGATATTATGTAGCCACAGAAGGAAGTTGTATGATCAAGAAAATGGAGTTATTGCTTCTTCCAATTCTTATAGAGCAGTTTATGACTGACCTATCAATAATACATTATATTTGAAACTTTGCCTCTGGTTTTAATGAACTAGCTTATTTCAGAACAATTGTACTGAAAGATGCAAGTAGAAAAGCTGAGTAAAAAATGTATTAAATCTTTGTTTATGATGGACATTCTGACCAGTGTGAAGTGGTATCTCATTGTGGTTTTAATTTGCATCTCTCTGATAGCAGCATGGATGGAACTGGGAAGCGTTATGCTAAGTGAAATAAGACAGGTGGTGAATGACAAATATCATATGATCTCACCTTTAACAGGAAACTAAACAACAAAAGAAAGAAACAAGAAAAATACAACCAAAGACACTGAAATAGAGAACAGGCTGACAGTGACCAGAGGAGAGAGGGGAAGGAAATTTCAGGGGAGAATCGGAAGGGTTTACAGGAACAAGTATAAAGGACACATGGACAAAAACTAGGGGGGTAGAAATGGGAGGGAGGTGGGGAGGATTGGGATGGGAGTAAAAGGCAGAAAACTGTACTTGAACCACAATTAAAATTTAAAACATGTATTAAATCTCTTAGATGCTTCAGAAAGTTACCAAGACAACCAAGATTAGAGGGGACAGAATCTCAGAGAGAGTAGAAAATGTATAAATGAGACTGTTATTTGGTAGCATATTTTTCTTTCATGCCATTTGCTGATTCCTAAGCAGGGCATTGTCTGGAGGCTGAGGAAGTAGAAGGAATGGTATATGAGAGCAGAGAAACTGTTAGACCATTGCATGGTCTTCCAGGACAGGTCAGAAATGGAGTTCAGGGTCAAGTAAGAAGTGTGGTTAATACATTGATCATGAAAGCTGCACTCAAGCAATAAGAGCAAAACTGAAATTGATCAGTCCTCAAAAAAGGCTGAAATCATCTTAAAACTTACCAGTTTCAATACTAGGTATGGAAGATTAGACTGAAATTTGAAAAAAAAAAAAAAACATTTCTGAAGGAAGACAGCATCCAGATATAGAAATTATCCCTACAATATTTTTACACAATGGTTAGGGCTCAATCATAAATTACCAGACTATCAGAAAACAAGATCAATTCACACACAGCAAAGAAGACAAAAATAAAATGAAAAAGTGCAAAGAGAGTCAAAGATGATCTAAATGGTAAGGTCATAATATAAGGACTTTATAGTAACAATTGATTCACAATTCTATAAATATATTTTAACATAGATGTTTTAATAAATAGTTAATATCTGTTAATAAAAATAAAAAGGTAATTATAGACTTACAAATAAAATAGCATAAATAAAGGACTAGATAGGTGGGATTAACAAGAAGAGTCTATGTACTCCGGCTGGGGAGAGTTGAGAGTTGGGCCATGACAGGCCCTGAAATGGATAGTCCCCTGTCTGGTTGGAGAATTGGGCAGTGTGAGAGTCCAGGCCTCTGTATGGAGTGGCAGACTTTGAGTAGAAGGAATATCTCAAAAAGAAAAAGTGAAAAAAGAGACACTGTTTGGGGAATGCTCCCACAGCAGCCAGTCTGACCTCCTCCACACCCAGCGGGGCAGCGCTTCTGATGTTGCTCAGAAGGCCCTGTGCATCCCCATATCCCTGGGAAAAGAGTATACCCAAACCAGAGGGATGGAGGGGGCTTGGCTGAGTGTGTACGCCAGAAACACAGAGAGAGTGTGCTCTGAGGAAGGCCCTCAGCCCACATCTGTAAGCCTGGGGAGAGTGCGCTCTGAGGAAGGCCTGGATCCCAAACCCAAAGCCCCAGGGAGAGGCACCCGGCTAGCCCTGGGGAGAGTGCGCACTGGAACTTGTGGAACCTGAGAGACCAAAGGCTGTCCTGGAGTTGGACGGGAGGCTGACTGAGTGTGATCAGGAAGGGAGAAAAACAAAACTAATCACCCCGCAGCCTGCTGCAGCCAGCAAGACCAAGAAAACCAGTTTGGCCAGTTTGAAACCAGAAAGAGGTTGTTTGTTTGTTTGTTCATTTGTTTGTTTTTTTAAGGAATTCTTTATTTTTATTTTTATTATTTTTTATCTTTAAAATCTTTTTCCTTCTCTTTTCATCTTTCTTATTTTATTCCTTCTTCCTTTCCAATTTTATCTCTTCTTCTTTCCTTTTTTTTTTTTTAATTCCCACAAGTGAGACAAAAAAACCTGGAACTGTGAATGGGCCAGAGTTTGACCCAAAAAAGTGTCACCTCAACAGCTGAGATAGTGAGACAAATTTCACTATGCTATTACACATAACCTGCAACTAATTACATATTTGTATTATTATTTTTTCATTATTCTTACATCTTTTGTTTTAATAGTATTTTTATATTCCCCTTCTTTCTGTTTAGTCTTCTTTGCTTGGCTGGTTAAATTGTCACTTGACAGGTTTCCAGTGTTCTCTCTTTCATAGTGTACTACTAATTTACTGTCCTTCACTTGACTCATGTTCCATTAGCACACTACTCAAGGTTCTGTATTCCCTATTCTTGTTATCCAGATCTCATAGATTCTGTCATATGATTGTTACTCAATTATTATTGTAAATAATAGCTGTTTCATACTATTGTAAATACCACACAACACCCCTCCCAGATCTTAGCTCATTTCAGTGTCTCCTGAACTCTATTACTGTAGGGGTTAACTCTATTCTCTCACACAGTACACCTATTTACTACCCTTTGCTCTCACCTTACCTTAGAATCTGACCTCCCACAAGCTCACTGCATTCTAGATCCAACTCACAATCCTTCCCTTCCCCAAAAGAGTCTTATCTTCTTTCCATCCTATCTAAAAAGTGGCTAGTTGGGTGGAATATCATGGTTAACACTATACATAGCCAAAGGATCTCCTATCTCTTCTCTACTGGCTGCTACAGTAAATATAATAGAATACTCTCTTGTTGTCTTAAACTATTTTGCCTTCCTCCTCCAACTGATCACAAACAACACTAGGTGGAAGCTGTGAACACCAGGACACCTTTTGCAAGAGAAAACCCAACAAGAAAGGAACCACCAACAGATAAAAATAGAAGAAGGTTAAAGAGGGAGTGGAAGTCACAATAACAACAATCCAGGACCTATCTGGAAATACAGCTAAATAGTGTAGAAATTACCCAGAACAAACAACTGAACAAGAGCAAGAGAGGATATGCAAAACCTCATATACAAAAAAGACCCAGCTTAAAAACAACCTGCCTTCACCAGCACAACAAAATAAAAGAGGTGGTAGAAAGAGTGACCCTCAATTAAACAGGTGATGGGAAGAACCCACTAAAGAAAGACCCAACAACCATCAAAACCCAAAGACAAACACAGAAAAACATAACAACAGCCAAAGGCCAGTGAGCTCAGGAGATCAAGGAGACTGCACCGCTGAATCTTACAGGTATTCTACAGCAGAAGTTCACACCATAAACTAAAGGAGCCTGAACAGATCAATTTAAGAAGCTGAAGCTAACAAGAAGAGTCCCACAAACAGTGCAAAAACAAAGAAACAATCCCCAAATGAAAGGAAAAGATGAAGCTTCAAAAAGAATGCTAAACAAAATAGAGCAAGTCAACTATCATATATTGAGTTCAAAGCAATGGTTATCAAGAAGCTTAATGAGTTCACAGTGAATTAACAGAAACTACAGGGGAATTCTAATGAACTCACTATAAACCATATCAACATAAAAAAAGGAAATAAAAACTATCAACAAGGGCCAAGAGGAAAGGAAGAATACAATTTCTGAACTGAAGATCACAGCAAAAATAATCTGAAGCAGGATCCATGAAGCAGAAGATTGGATCAGTGAGCTGGAGGCCAGAGTAGGAAAAAAGTAAAAAAAAACCCAGGAAGACCAAGAAGAAGAAAAGAGGCTCAGAACGAATGAAAATGGGTTGAAAGCAATACAGGACAATATAAAATATAATAATATCCATATAATAGGGATATCAGAAGTAGAAAAAGAAGAGCAAAAGATAGAAAACATGTTTGAAAAAGTAATGATGGAAAACTTCCCTAATTTGAGGAGAGAAAAAGTCACACAATCCAGGAAACAAACAGAGTTCCAATCAAGAGGAACCCAATGAGGCCCACTTCAAGACACATCATAATTAAAATGGCAAATTGAAAGACAAGAGAGAATCTTAAAGGCAGCAATGGAGAAACAGGAAGTAACATTCAAGGGAGCCCTGATAAGGTTATCACCTGACCTCTCAATGGAAATACTGCAGGCCAGAAGAGAATGGCAAGCAATATTTCAAATAATGACAACTAGAAGCTTGCAACCAAGACTATTTTCCCAGGAAGACTCTGAATCAAGATAGAAGGCCAAATAAGGAACTTCACAGACAAAAGAAGTCTAAAAGAATACACCTCCTCCAAACCACCTCTGCAAGAGATGCTAAGGAAAGGAAGGAAAAGAGAGAAACAGAGAGCAACACAGGTACAAAAAAAAATGGTAAGAAATAAGTACCTATCAATAATAACCTTAAATGTAACTGGATTAAATTCTTCAATCAAAGACATAGAATAGCAGAATGGATAAGAATGCTGACCCACACATATGCTATCTACAAGAGATCGACCTCAAAACAAAAGATCTAAACAGACTAAAAGTGAGAGGCTGAAAACAAATTTTCCAAGGAAATGGACAGGAAAAAAAAAGCCAGTGTAGCAATATTCATATCAGATAAAATAGATTTTTTAAAAAAAAGGCCATAAAGAGAGACCCAGAAGGTGACTTCATAATACTCAAGGGAAGAATCCACCAAGAAGATTTAAACATTATAAATATATATGCACCCAACATTGGAGCACCCAAATACATAAAGAAAATCTTAGAACACTTCAAGAAAGATATTGACAGCAACACAATTATAGTAGGGGATTTTAACACCCCACTGAAAAAATGAACAGATCTTCCAAACAAAATATCAAGAAAGTTATTTTGGCATTGAACAATGCCCTAGATGAAATAGATTTAACTGTGATATATAGAACCCTTCATCTCCAAAAAACAAAATACACATTCTTTTCAAATGCCCATGGAACATTTTCAAAGATAGACCACATGATAGGACACAAAACAAGCCTCAACAAATTCAAGAAAATTGAAATCATACCAAGCATTTTCTCCAACCAAAAGGTACTGAAAGTAGAAAATAACCCCAAGGAAAAAAAAACTCATAACACTCAAAATCATGGAGATCGAATAACATGCAATTAAACAATGAAGGGGTCAAGAATTCAATGAGGGAAAAAATCAAATAGTTGTTGGAAACAAATGAAAATTAACTTACAAAAACCAAAAACTTATGGGACACAGAGAAGGCAGTCCTGAGAGGGAAGTTCACAGCAATACAGGCCTACCAAAAAAAAGATAGAAACATTTCAAACAAACAACCTAACCCTACATCTACCAGAACTTGAGGAACAACAACAAAGACAGCCCACAGCAAGTAAAGGGAAGGAAATAACCAAGATCAGAGCAGAATTAAATGACAAAGAGACTAAAAGCATAATTCTAAGGATCAATGAATGCAAGAGCTGGTTCTTTGAAAAGATAAATAAAGTTGAATAGCCTTTAAACAGGCTCGTCAAGAAAAAAAGAGAGAGGATCCAAATAGACACAATCAGAAATGAAAAAGGAGAGATTACAACTGACACCACAGAAATACAGAAGATTGTAAGACATTATTAGTATGAAGAACTATATGCCATGAAATTTGAAAACCTAGGTGACATCAACAAATTTCTAGAAAAATATAATCTTCCAAAACTCAATGAAGAAGAAGCAGAAATGCTGAACAGACCAATAACAGCAGATGAAATAGAAGCAGTAGTCAAAAAACTCTTGACACACAAAAGCCCTAGACCAGACAGTGAGAATTCTACAAAGCATTTAAGGAAGAGCTAACTCCTATCCTCCACAGACTATTCCAAAAAAATCAAAAAGATGGAAGGCTCCCAAACTCTTTTTATGAAGCCAACATCATCCTAATCCCAAAACCAGATAAAGACACAAAAAAGAATAAAACTTCAGGCCAATATTGCTGATGAATAGAAATGCTAAAATCCTCAACAAAATATTGGCAAACCACATCCAAAAATATATTAAAAATATCATACACCAAGACCAAGTTGGATTAATCCCAGGGGTGCAAGGATGGTACAATATTTCCAAATCAATAAATGTAATACATCACATAAACAAAAGCAAAGACAAAAACCACATGATCATATCAATAGATGCAGAAAAAGCATTTGATAAGGTACAGAACCCATGTATGATAAAAACACTCCCCAAAGTGGGAATAGAGGGATCATTCCTCAACATAATAAAGGCCATAGAGGAGAGACCTACAGCCAACATCATACTCAATGGGCAAAAACTAAAATCTTTTCCACTAAGACCAGAAAGAAGACAAGGTTGTCCACTTTTCACCACTTTTACTCAACATAGTATTGGAAGTTTTAGCCACAGTGGTCAGAGAAGAAAAGGAAAAAAAAAGCATCCAAATCACAAAGGAGGAAACAAAACAGTCATTGTTTGCAGACAACATCATAGTGTACATAGAAAATCCTATAGGTTCTGTCAATAAAACTGCTCGACCTAATAAAAGAATTTGGCAAAACAGCAGGAAACAAAGTCAATATGGATAAAGCAAAGACATTTTTGTATATCAAAAATGAAACAGCAGAAGCAGAAATGAAGAAAAAAATCCCATTTGATATAGCAGCAAGAAAAATAAAATACCTAGCAATCAACCTAACCAAGGAGGTAAAAACCTGTACTCAGAAAACTACAGAAAACTGAAGGTAGAAACCAAGAAAGACACAAACAAATGAAAGTATGTAACATGCTCATGGATTGGAAGAATTCACATCATCCAAAATGTCCATATTACCCAAATCAATTTACACATTCAGTGCAATACCTATTAAAGTACCAATTGAATATTTCACAGACATAGAACAATTCAAAAATGTATGTGGAACCATAAATGACCCCAAATAGCTGCAGCAATTTTGGGAAAGAAGACCAAAGTAGGAGGGATGAGAATACCTGATACCAAACTGTAATAGAAGGCCACTGTAATCAAAACAGCCTGGTATTGGCATAAAAACAGGCACATGGGCCAATGGAACAGAGCAGAGAGCCCAGAAATAAACCTAAGTCTCCACGGTTAATTAATATTTGACAAAGGGGGCAGCAACATAAAATGGGGTAAAAACAGAGTGTTCAACAAATGGTGTTGGGAGAAGTGGACAGCTAAATCCAAAAAAAATAAAACTTGAGCACCAACTTACACCTACAGAAAAGTAAATTCAAGGTGGATAAAAGATTTAAATATAAACCATAACACCATTAAAGTCCTAGAGGAGAACATAGGCAAGAAAATCTCAGATATTTCATGCAACAATATTTTCACTTATATGTCCCCTACAGCAAGGGACATAAAAGAAAGAATAAACAAATGCAATATCATCAAAATAAAAACTTCTGCATAGCTAAACAAAACAGTATTAAAATAAAAAGAGAACGAACCGTATGGGAAAACATATTTGCCAATGATACCTCAGCAAGGGTTTAATCTCCAAAATATATAAAGAACTCACACGACTCCACTCTAAGTAAAGGCAAGTACCCCAATTAAAAAATGTGCAAAGAACTTGAACAGACACTTTTGCAAGGAGGACATACAGAGGATTCAGAGACACATGAAAAGATGCTCAATATTTCTAGCTCAGAGAGATGCAAATTAAGACCATATGAGATACCACTTCACATCAGTCAGAATGGCCATCATAAGCAAAGCAACAAACAACAAGTGTTGGAGGGGTTGTGAAGAAAGGGAACCCTAGTGCACTCTTGGTAGGATTGCAGACTGGTACAACCACAGGGGAAAACAGTATGGAATTTTCTCAGAAAGCTCAAGATGGATCTGCCTTTTTTTCCAGCAATTCCACTGCAAGGATTATATCCTAAGAATCCTGAAACACCAATCCAAAAAACCTATGCAACCCAATGTTTATAGGAGCACAATTATAATAGCCAAGTGTTAGAAGCCACCTAGGTGCTCATCAGTAAATGAATAGATCAAAAAACTATGGTACATTTACACAATGGAATTCTATGCAGCAGAAAGAAAGAAGGACCTCCTACCCTTTGCAATAGCATGGATGGAACTGTAAAGCATTATGCTAAGTGAAATAAGTCAGGTGGTGAATGACAAATACCATATGATCTCACCTTTAACAGGAACCTAATCAACAAAACAAACAAGCAAAATATAACCAAAGACACTGAAATTGAGAATTGGCTGACAGTGACCAGAGTGGGTAGGGGAGGGAATTTCAGAGGAAAGGGGGAAGGGTTTACAGGAACAAGTATAAAGGACACATGGAGAAAAACAAGGGGGGTTGGAAATGGGAAGGAGGTGGGGAGGACTAGGGTGTGGGCTGGTTTGGGAGTAAAAGGCAGTAGTTAAGCAACAATTAAAATAAAATAAATAATAATAATAAATTCTATTTTAGGTATAAAAATATTATCTTTAGTGAATATTTAATTCACATGTTCTACTTTTAAATGCTTTGAAAATGTATTTTAATACATCACTTAAATTGTTATTGAATTTGTGGTAGTTTTTTTACTATTAGATATATCACTTAAAATAATTACCAATGATAATATCATAGTATATTTGCTTAATAAGTATTTTCACATTATAAATATTTCCCATACATGAACAAAGATTGCAATCAACAGCTTAGAAGATGTGCTTGGACACAAATCACTACATAAATGATTTTCTAAATTCCCTCATGGCATAATGATTTAATTAAAAGATGATACAGTTGAAATGATACAGGCCATCAAAATAACATTTGAAGTTTGGTGAATCCCAAAAAATGTGCTCTGCCTCAAGGTCCACAGAGGAATATGTTGAAAGTAAGATGTAAATTTTCAGAAATTTCACCTTGTCTCTGGATGATTTCCCTAAATACCCTTTAAATGTTATCAGGTAACAGATGTCTCTTTACCAGACCTAAACTTTTCACTGGTGATAAAGGTATCAATAATTCCAATATTTCTTTTTTTTAGGTTTTAATGATATCTAATGTCTTCTCCTCCAGCTTCATGTAAACAACTTTTATTTTTTTTTTTTAATTTTTGTTCAATTACCGTTGTCTCCATTTTCCCTCACCAATCCCCACCACCCCAGCCATCCCAACCTTCCACTCTCAATCCTACCTGGGAGAGAAAAGGGGGGATGTGTCTTCAGGAACATCTATAAAGGACACATGGCCAATAATTCCAATATTTCTCATGTGAATAACAATAGATTTTGTGATATTTTCAGATTCTCTGAAATATTGACCTGGGCATAATGGCCCTACAATATGGAATATAGGCCTTTCTTTCTGCTATTGATTTTGTGAGTTGCATTTCATGGCAAATAATTCTTTACCTCAGGGATGGAGTTTTCAAGTGATATATAGCATAAGTAATGTTTGTGATATGTCCTTTGTTTTAACTCCATTTCTGCATTAGCATTTCAGTACTTCAACTTTGTGCTTTTTATTAATTGAGGTACTTCACAAAATCAAAGATTAAGAAAATTTGTCACCTGATCTTGAGTGACAGTAAACTATTAATGAATTATTACTAAATATATGCCATATATATTTGTGATATTACAGCAAAATCAAAGGAAATGTTTGTATTCCATAACCTTACAGTGTTTTTCTTAGGAATATTACTCTAAGGAAGATTATATTCCTACCTAATCATGTCTTTATAAGTAATAATAACCATGATAATGCCTTCTACTTGTCATACACTTTCCATTCACTATTTCTAATCTATAAAAAGACATTTTGTAGTAAAAGTTATTGCAATACTATTGATTTTAATAAGAGGACTTATATAGATTGAGTACTTGCTGTAAAAGTATCACACAATTTGTAAGAGTTTGAGATTGGACTTGCACTTAAGGCTCTCTCAGCCCAATGCTTGCATTTATTTTGTTACACTCCTCCCTCTCTTCTCTACAATGAGCATATTTTCTCCAAGTAGAAATTCAGACAGAACCATTTGTTTAATTCTTAAATGAACTAAAATGATTTATTTTTCCTTTCACCCTGCACTGATGTGTGACATAAATTTTATAACTCAGAAATAGTTTTCTGTCTTTTCCTAGATATAACAGGCTGGTTGTGATCAAAGCACTTGCCATCAGTGAGCAGGTGTGGCTCCAGACAAATATGTGTACAGAAATGAAACAAAGGTCCCATTTCATAATGTTGCTACATCAGGGGAAAACTGAAGCCTTCAGAACACAGTTAAATAAAAGCATGACCTGTTAGCAGTCAATGAAGGATCCAGACAGTAAACCCAACAAAAGGCAGTTGCTATACATCCTTACACACTGGAAAGAGGACATTACATTCCTCCTTCCCCAGGTGTACAGACAGATGAGTGCAAACTTACACACAGATAGACACACTGTGAACACTGCAGACCCATGTTCCACACAAGCCATAAATTCAATTAATAATAAGAAACATACCTATAAACAAAACATTTGGGAATATTTCAAGACCAGCATGGGTCATATTAATTGATGTGGAGGAACTTTCCTCAAGAAAAATAACTAGTTCTTGCCAAATAAGTTCAAAACCACACATCTCATCCCATAAAAGGAAATGTTGGGGCAGGGGTGGGGAAATGGGACTAGGTTTGAAGTTTAAAAAAACAAAAAACAAAAAAAGCACTTAGATAGGCAAACAACATTTTTAAGTACCAAAGTACAAATGGAAATAACAGTGACAAAAAGAAATGACCAATCCATCCCAGAATTGCTGCAGTTTGACTGATATCACAAAGTCACTAATTCAAGACTCCATTGCACCATGAACAAGCTATTTCCACTTCTGAACTCATCTGGGTGTCATGCCCAACCCCTGCCCCAATTGCTGTCCTACCCTCCTAGACATATACCTTCCCTGGGAGTGGCCTCCTTACCCCTTCTTCTGGCTTCTCAATCTCACCCCCTCACTCATGCTAGCCTTTGTCAGACCATCCCCTGCTAAATCCCTCACAGAAACCTGCCAGCAATCCATGCCATTACAGGGCCTTCAGTCGGTTGGGACATCTGAAGTACATACTAAAACAAACTCTGTCAATAAATCATGGTTGTTTACTGTTGAAATTGTGTTATTTGTACTGCCAGTAAATAACACTGTGAGGAGATGTAGGGGTAGCCTTCAGAGACTGACTCTGGTACCCTAATTATTACTGACAAGAAAATTTTCCTTAAGTGAAGAGCATCCAGGAGTCCCAGAAAACTGTTCTCATCTCATGGATCATTTGTGCTGCAGCATGTGAGGAACATACTAACATTGTGGTGGCACCATTCACTAAACTTGCTCAGAACACACCTGCCCTCTAGCTACCAATGTTCACAATGTTGGTGAGGAGGAATAGGGAAAATAATAGTAAGAGTAGTAATAATGATAATTATTATTATTATCATAACTTTGTGTGAAGCACTATGCTAAATAATTTACATACAATTAACTTAATTGTCACATGATAAAAATATAGAACATTAAAGTCACATTTTATTTCAATATAAGTATCTTAAAAACCTCAATAAGCATCATGTGTTTGTTTCAGGCTGGTTTAGTTGGCCAGAAACCACACCCAAGGATCACATACATGCATAGCCTATGAACATGGGAATTTGTTTCCTCACAGGAAGCTTTGGGTACCAACCACCCTCTAATTCACAAATGAATGTTTCAAACTGAAATAAATCAAAATATGAAATATTATTCTGTCCTCCAGGCTACATTCCAGAGAATCTTTCAATGAGGAAGAATTATGCTTCAAGAATTACCTAGGGATTATTTGTAAAAACAATGCTCAAACCAGTCTAAGAAAAACAAATAAAATAAGAATTTCACCCTGGCTGGCATAGCTCAGTGGATTGAGCGTGGTCTGTGAACCAAAGTGTCACAGGTTCAATTCCCAGTCAGGGCACATGCCTGGGTTGTAGGCCACGGGCCCCAGCAACCGCACTTTGATGTTTCTCTCCCTTTCTGTCTCTCTCTTTCTCCCTCCCTTCCCTCTCTAAAAAATAAATAAATAAAATCTTTAAAAAAAAAGAATTTCAGGGACTGAGAACAAAGCATCATCATTTTTAAAAAGTCATGTGCAACCAAAATTGAAACAATGGGCAAGGCAGAGGTATCTGAAAAAGGGTTAAGAGTCCAAAAGTCATTATATCAGACCTTAAATTTGGATAGAAGTATATTTTCCACTGATGCAAAAAATCAAGTGATCAGTATTTCAGACATCTTGGATGGCAACAACAAGTATGAAAATGTTTATTATAAATGTTTTAATTCCTTATCTCTTTCTTAAAAGAGCTTAATGATGGCCGTAATAATTAATCAACACACTGCAACATTCTGATAATTTCCTAACAAGTCCCTGAAGACATTGTTCTTATTCCAAATGTACAATAAGCCAACAACCCACAATTTAATCAAATTTATAAAAAGAATCAATTTCTACCCAGGGATAATGGAGTCCTTCAGTGAATCAGTCCTACATTAGGGGATATCAGTGGAAGTACCCAAGACTTGGTAGAGATTCCTCAGCAGTAATCTCCACTGTAAAATAGAGAACCTATATCTGGTTAACTTAAACAGAAAAGGCTTGTGGTGAGAAGAAACTGGAAGGAATAAAGAAGATGAGGATTCACCAGGGTCTCTCCAGCAATGAACATAAGGTGATATTGCTGATGTGTGACCACTGAGTATCATTCTGTAAATGAGGCAACATGTCATAGAAACTTCAATTTTTCTTTACCCTTCCAATAGTTATTTCTTTCCTTTTATGTTTTTCTGACATTACTGTTTTCCTTTAAAACATATCTGGAAAAGTTCTGATGTAAATAACTTAATATCAAGGATGATTGTTCTGGGGGATCTAGTTCAGCTGAACCAATTAAAATTTTAAAATATTTGATATATTTCTTCCTGAGTTAAATAACCACTTTTGACACAGCCTAAGTGTCCCACAATGCATCTCAGCTGCTCTAGACACCATGACCTCCCACTACCAAATACCTGAGGACTGGCACAACAGAGAGCCTTTGAGACCTGGCTCTGAGCAGCTTTCTCAATGGATTAGGGTTTGGCTCTTCCAAATGTTATTATGGGAAACACTCTTCCATTACATTTGACTGACTCTTTTGCATGGGGAGCTGTAAAGTGGGTTCATACATTATCCAGAGAACAGATAATAAAGGTGTAGTTCAAACAGAACCTGAAAGGCTCATTCCAGAGCCAAAGCTCTAACAAACAAAACCATAATGCTTTTTTCCACATAAGTTTATATCACATGAAGTGAATTAGAAGTCACAGATTGAAGAGGTGAGAGGAACTGAGGAAAGCTGAAAAGAGAATCAGGAAGAATATTTAAGAGCCCCTAAGGTAATATCATGTGTGTGCTTAGTGCATAAGGCTGATGCTGCCTTAGTAAACAGGCATCCTTAGTCCCAGCATGTTTAGGATGGGCATCATTTGTCCCAGAATCCTTAATTCCAGCATCCTTAGTCTTAATATTCTTAGGCCCAGCATTTTAGTCTTAGCATTCTTACTCCTGGCATTTTGAGTCCCAAAATCCTTGGTCTCACCACCCTTAGTCACAGCATCTTTCGGAGTAGCATGCATTAGGCAGCTTCCTTAAAGTTCTTGCTTGTTAATTTCAATGAGTCATATTTATATCTAAAAGAAACACCAAAAATAACAAAATAATTATTTCCTATTGAATTAGGTTTAACTGGTGAAGTAACTAGGAAAAATATACATAGGGTTGCTCTACTTTGATGGAGCAAATAAGTGAAAATATTTGTATTTATTATCTTTAATCTGTGAAAAAATGTCCTTGATTTAATTAAATACTTAATTATTGAGTAATAACAATCAGACAACTAAGACAAATATCCTACTAAAGAAACACTCCTCTCTCTTTCCCTCTCTCCTTCTCCCTCTCTCTCTCTCTCTTCACAAGGTATCCAGCCATGTAATATGAAAAATAGAGACATTTATTGAAGAAGATACAGGAGACATTGTATGTAGGACAATGATGCCTCAGTCCCCTTCAAAATAGGCACCTTGGGATACCACACAGTTCTCCTAATAGCCATTAACTTCCAAGTAATATTTTCCTGAATCTCACTGATGGTCTGAAATCTCTTCCCTCCAGAGGTGATTTTAGTTTTGGGAAAAGCCAGAAGTCACAGGGTGAGAAATCTGGGCTCTAGTAGGGCTGAGTCACCTGGGTGATTTGATGTTTTGCCAAAAATCACTGCACAAGACATGATGCATGAGCATCTCAATACTTGGAGTGGAGAAAAGGCATGCTTGGAATAAAATAAAAGAGGATGATTGATTGGGTTTAGAGAAAAGATGGATTATGGAAGAGATCTATGATTTTATGAAAATCTGTCCAGCTGAGAATAACAATATGCTGAACAGCATTTGAAAAAAGTGAAAGGAATCATGGAAATACCTACTTAATGCATGTTAACTTTATACTACTCAAACAGATATAGAACATATTTATTACATTTCTGATACAGATCAATAAACTTGTCACAAGCAGCTCATATAAAACTAAGTAGAGTCTATTTTCTCTAGAATTCTATTTTCTCTAAAAAACAGTTTCCAATATATATCAACTCATAGGGATAAACTCAGGTAGTTCCAGAAATGAAAAGGCAGTTTACTTCTTAAAAAGTTAACTAATAAAATCCATACATGAATATTTAGATGTCTCCAGGAAATATATATGTAGGAAGATATAAAATATGTCAAATTTATTAATATAATAAGGAAATATTTGAAGAAAGGAATTTTTCTATAACACAGGTATAATCTAGACCAAAATATATAGATGACCCTAAAAAGTTAAGAAATATGGATGATTATAACTTAATCATCAATTAATGATGACTGAGTAATTGAAGCTATGACCACAATTGCACCTATACATTAATTCCATGTTTTGCTAAAAGGAAGATAATCTATATAGAATTCTGAAGACTGTGAATTAAAAAAAATGTAATTTCACTAAATCTTCAACCGTAACGAAGAAAAAGAGAAAGCCTATTGTCATGAATTGTCTGGTAACTATGGAGAAAATCACAGTTTGGGAATATGTTTCCTTCCACAAGTATTTCCCAGCACTCTGGCTTCACCCTTACAAAACAAATGATAGCTGTGATACAGGAGTGACCAAAAAATATAAAGCAGTACTACAAAAAGAGTAATTATAAAAGCATTCTAACCTTTCATACAATAAAGTAACAAGGCAAATTGTCGAATCCAAAAACAGACCAAAAATACAAATTTAAAATTTGTACCTGAAAACAATGATAAAATACTAAACTATTAAATAAACAATATTAGGGAGTTTAGCCATACATTATTGTTAAGGGTATAAATGATCCTTATATAATATTTTTAAAAATCTAAATAATTCACAGAACTATGTAAAAACAAACAACACACACACAAAAAAAGAACTACAGCATTCAGACACAAAACCAAAGAGCCATAAACTGTGGAAGAGAGGATATCTCTCTTTACATTAAATAAGGACTGTTGAAAAATATAAGAAAAATGACAATGAGTGGACTGGGCAAAATATTTCCAATATATTTCTCAGGAAAACTTTTAGTACTACTAATGTAAGGAAAACACAAAAATTGATGAAAAAGGAACAATTTTAAAAAACAGACAAACACTATAAACAGGTAATAGAAATAAACATAAAATAAATATATGAAAGATATTCTAAACATTAATAATTAAGTGAAAATTAAAATGATAAATATATCATCAGGTTTCTGTGAACCCCTAGTCACATTTTCATCTACCAATCAATACATCAGCGTGTTTCATGGGTGTTTCTGTTTAAAGAAATCTTATTTAGTAAACATTGTTGACTGACTAATTTTGAGCTCACAACCAATAGACCCGTAACTCAAGCCTGAACAAAGTTTAGCTAAAGAACATTGCAACCCTCAGGCCTTGAGGACACAAAATGGTACCTCAGTGCTACACATCAGGGCATCTGAAACAGTGAAATCACCAACAAGTACAAAATGTGGAAAACAGGCATAAACAGCCTGAGTAGAAACAGAGAGGTACATCAGAAAGCTCCATCTCCTTATTCTTCAGGTGGGACATGGTCTTTAGTGGCTCCAACTGTTCAGGGCTCTGAGAATTGGCCATGAATGAACCAGAAAGCATCATGACAATTGATTTGGAGTTAACAATAAGTTTTTAGTGAGTAAGTAAATTTTACAAATGTGGAATCCAAAGATATGGAAGATAATTTTAAACTACCCAGTGAAAAAGTCTAAAGAAACTATATATCCACTATTGGTGTGGGGAACAGGGATTTGAATATCCTGTGGTGGCATAGACTTTGGTAGTGCTCTCTAGTATGAAATTTGACACTATATACAAAATTTAAACTGTATAAACTGTTTAAATCCACTTACCATGCACTGTGGATAAGTAACTCCATTTCCACAGACAGACTATGGAAATATAAATGTGCCAGAAAACATAAACAGGAAGATGTCTTATAGCAAAAGTTATAAATAATATAAATGTTCAGATTATGAAGAATATTGAGATGAACCATAGTTCATGCATACTGTGCATATAATGGAGTAATTTGTAAAGAAAATATTAGTCCTATATACACAAAATAAATAACACATCCTACATATACAGTTTAGAAAGGTAAATTGGTGTGCTGTTGGTAGGATTTCAGGCTGGTACAACCACTATGGGAAACAGTATGGAATTTCCTCAGAAAACTAAAAATGAATCTGCCTTTTGGCCCAGCAATTCCACTGCTAGGATTATATCCTAAGAACCCTGAAACACCAATCCAAAAGAACCTATGCACCCCAATGTTCATAGCAGCACAATTTATAATAGCCAAGTGCTGAAAGCAACCTAAGTGCCCAACAATTAATAAATGGATCAAAAAAACTATGGCACATTTACACAATGAAATTCTATGCAGCAGAAAGAAAGAAGGACCTTCTACCCCTTTGCAACAGCATGGATGGAACTGGAAAGCATTATGCTAAGCAAAATAAGCCAGGCAGTGAAAGACAAATAGCATATGATTTCACCTTTAACAGGAACCTAATCAACAAAACAAACAAGCAAAATATAACCAAAGACACTGATATTGAGGAGAGGCTGACAGTGACCAGAGGGGAGGGAATTTCAGGGGAAAAGGTTGAAGGGTTTGTAGGAACATTTATAAAGGACACATGGACAATAATGGGGGGGTGGAAATGGGAGGAAAGTAGGAAGGGCTGGGGTGGTAGGGAGGGGTCAGAAGAAAAAGTAGAAAACTGTACTTGAACAACAATAAAAAGTAGAAGGTAAATTGAAGATCAATGTTTGTAATTTATGTTCATAAACCCAACTTATGTTAATATTTAAATTTTTTCATACAAAATCATATAAATGCATGATTAAAGGCTAGAAGAAAATAAAGAAAAATTAAGTTTTATGACCTTAAGAATGGGAAATGAGGAGATTTGAAGAGAAATTCTGCTACTTTCAGGTATATTATTTATTTTTACTATTTTTTAGGTATTATACATTTTCTATAATAGTAATGTTAAAAGAAATCTTTGTTATTTAAAATATATCTATTACAAAAGGAAAAGTTACAAAAATATTTTTGCCATTGAAGGTTTATAATTCAGTATGTTGCATTATATATAATACACTGTAAAATATTATTTGTCTCCCTCTTCTCCAGAACTTGAGTTCTAACAGCCATAGTTACACAACAAAAATAAATGGAACACATCCAAACTGGAAAGGAGGAAGTAAAGCTGTCACTGTTTGCAGATGGCATAATAGTGTATGTAGAAACAAATGGCTCTGCATCAAAAAACTGTGGTGACCTAATAAGTGGATATGGCAAAACTGCGGGATACAAAGTCAATATTTAGAAATCAAAGGCATTTTTGTACACCAATTAAATGTCAGAAACAGAAATTTACAAAAAAATCTCATCTGCTATAGCAACAAGAAAAATAAAGTACATAAGAATAAACCTAACCAAGGAAGGAAAAGACCTGTACTCAGAAAACTGCACAACACTGTAGAAAGAAATTAAGGAAGACATGAGTAAATGGACATATATACCATGTTCATGGATTGGAAGAAATAATGCAATCAAAATGTCTGTATTACCCAATGTGTTTTATATATTCAGTGCAATCCCTATTAAAATACCAGTGACATATTTTACACATATAGAATAAACATTAAAAAATTTATATACAACCATAAATGACCCCAAATAGCCTCAGCAATTTTGAGAAATTGCAATTTAGTAAAAATAGCCTCTTCAACAAACAGTGTTGAGATATCTTCACAGGTACATGAAAAAAATGCAAGTTGATTACCAACTTACACCATACAGAAAAATGACTCAAGATGGATAAAACACTTAAATATAAGTCTTGATATCATACAAGTCCTGGAGGAGAACATAGGCAGGAAAATCTCAGATATTCCACCAGCAATATTTTCACTCATATGTCCCCTAGAGCAAGGGATATCAAAAAAAGAATAAACCAATGAAACTTCATCAAATTAAAAAGCTTCTGCATGGGTAAAGAAAACAATAAGTAAAATGAAGAGGAAACAACCATATGGGAAAACTTTTGCCAATGATACCTTGGACAGGGTTTGATCTCCAAAAATGTAAAGAACTCACATGACACTATTCCAGGAAGACAAACAATCCAAATTTAAAAAAATGGGCAAAGGACCTTAACAAATATTTCTTCAAGGAGGACATACAGCAGGCCCAGAGACATATGAAAGGATGCTGAGCATCACTAGCCATCACAGAGATACAAATTAAAACCACAATGAGATACCACTTCACACTGGTCAGAATGGCCATCATAAACAAATCAACAAAAAACAAGTGCTGGCAAAGTTGTGTAGCACAGAGAACCCTAGTGCACTCTTGGTGGAAATGCAGACTAGTGCTGGTGAAGTCGTGTAGCACAGAAAACCCTAGTACACTCTTGGTGGGAATGCAGACTAGCGCAGCAACTATGGAAAGTAGCTGGAATTTCTTCAAAAAACTGAAAATGGTACTGCCATTTGACTTGGTAATTCCACTGCTAGGGTTATACCCTAAGAATCCTGAAACAGCAGTTCAAAAGAAACTGTACATCACAATGTTCACAGCAGCTTTATTTACAATGGCCAAATGCTGAAAACAGCCTAATTGCCCATCAGTAAATGAGTGGCTCAAAACACTGTAGTACATTTACACAATGTACTTTCTTACACAACAGAAGGAAAGAAGGAACGCCTACCCTTTGCAACAGTAAGGATAGAACTGGAAAGTGTTGTGCTAAGTGAAATAAGCCAGGCAGTGAAAGACAAACTGACAGTGACCAGAGTTGGGGGACTGGGATAGCAAGGGGAAGGATAGGGATTAAGTCAAGGAACATGTACAAAGGACTCATGAAAAGAACAACAGCAAGACGATTGAATGTGGAAGGTGGAGGTGGGTAGGGCAGGGGAGAGCAATGGAGGAAAATGGGTAGAACTGTAATTGAACAATTAAATAAATGAAAAAAATAAAAAATATAAAAAAGACCATAGTTATAGCAAAAAATATATTTTTTCATACTGAAAATATTCTATGGCAACATCACATACATATGACCAATTATGTATCTGCACAATCTTTAAATTAAATTAATGTATAATAGCTATCATGTTAAATCTTTATCAAGCAGTCTACAGTCAGATATATCAAGTTCAAAGCATATATTTAACTTCATATCATTATATTTTCAGTGAGAAAGCATTAAATAAAACACTTAAAGCTGTTGACCTATGTTTAGCAAGAAAAGTGGGAAAAATATTAAAACTATTGTTTTACTTCAATTCAATCATTTAATTTGGTAGTTTAGTGTGTTTGCTTAAAGGAAAATGAATAATGTCCCACCTTGATTTGCTTCATCATAACAATAATGCAAATAATAAAGGTATTTCTTTAGACCTCATAAAATATGGTATTTCCTTTTTACCTGTTTCTTTTTTATTGAGTCAGCAGAGAAAAAGCCATAAAAATTTAAAAATTAAGATGGCTAAATCAAATGTGTTAATAGTCTGAAATCCACCCTGGCTGGTATGCCGCAGTGGATTGAATGCTGGCCTGCAAACCAACGGATCACTGGTTTGATTTCCAGTCATGACACATGCCTGGGTTGCAGGCCAGGTTCCCAGTGTGGGGCATGCAAGAGGCAACCACACTTTGATGTTTCTCTCCCTCTTCCTCACTCCCTTCCCCTCTCTCTAAAAATAAATAAATAAAATATTTAAAAAATAATCTAAAACCTAAATGAAATGTTTTCATTAAAAATAATGAAGAATTTATGTCTCTTTTTGATGTATGGATAGCCACCTTCTAACCAGAAGAATAAAACACAGTTCTTGAATATTAAGAATTGTGATAGTAAAGTACAAACACCAGCTATGAGTAAGAGTAGGATTTTTATCATCACAGCTTTGGATATGCAGATATAAGCAGACAAAATAATAAAAAGTAATTATCTCAGCCTATCTTATTAGCCATTTTTGTATGTGTATGTGTGCATGTGCCTGGGGGTGGGTGGCATGTGTGAAAGACAGATGTGAGGGATACAAAGATGGAGAAATGGAGATGATAAAAGTGGAAAGAAGATAAAAAAGTATAAATGGGACAGCAAGATGTTTCCTCTTTAGGATTAAATTTTCTCAACTTAAATTGCACGATGGGCCTGAATCTCTATAAAATTGTACACCCTGCCTCTTTTTACTCCCAGCCAATTGACTATCATGTCATCTAAACAGCTAATATGTGTAGAGTTGGGAACAATTATTTGACACTTAACAGTGCTTTGTATCATTAGGGGTCTTACTTTGTATCACTAAGCTGACCTGTAATCTTTAAGGCAGTTCTGATTTTAGGGAGTCACTGGCACAGTAGCAGGTTCATAAAATGCTCGGAATGGATGATTATTGTGTCTAATGCACAGATGAAGAAAACCTGCTTTTTGATCACGTGTACAAAAATAAACATGTAGCTTATAAAGATAAGACTCATGGGCATGGACAACAGTATGGTGGTTGCAGGAGTGAAAGGGAAATAAAGGGGAAAATGATAATGGAAAAACTATGATAAAGATATCACTATGTTATTATTAACATTATTATCATTATTCCTTTAATGTAGGAATGGCTGATTGGACCTTCTTCATTTAGCTGATCACTTTGTAAACTAACTCAGATTACGTATTGGGCTCTAGAGTCTGAAGGAGTCTGAAGGATGACTTCTTTATTCACTCTGTCCTGGAGAGTCAATGTGCAATCTAAATCTCTCATTGGTATTTACAATTTCTTCCCCACATTTTCTTTATCTTTCTCCCTCCCATTAATGTATTCACACTTACTTGCTCTCTTTCAGGCCCAGAAAAGTCCCACATATTTCACAGCACTTATTTATTATTCCTATTTTAATGTAATTTCCTATTTTTTTTTAGTGAAATAACCCTTCTAAGAGACCTATAGACCTCTTACCAAAATCTTTCCAACAGATCCAATACTTGAAAATAGATGGACATAGAGTCATGAATTCATTTGCTAAAAGTAGTTGAGGGGAAATTTAGGGTATGAATCCAGTATTCCATTGGAATAGATCTTGAAAATTTTAACTTGAATTTAGTTTCTAAGATATGGTAACTACCAACAATTTTTGTGAAATTTTATCTGTACAACAATATTGTTAAAATAAATAAAGACTGTGAGTTTTTTTCTTGTATATTGTAAGGAATTTCATTCTTTGAGAACATAACAATGGTTTCAAAAATAAGATTTCAATCCAATAGCCTTAATTAATTAAGTCCCTCTGACATAACATCCTAAGAGAAGAGAATCTGTTTAATTCCTACACTGAACATAAAGACTGAATATAATTAATTATTTGCCTTTGGAAAAGATGGCCATTGTGAACTTTCTCAGTAGATCAATTGATAACTTTGCAAACATCTCCAGGTTATTTGATATTAAATTCTGAAAGATCTTATGTGACAGTTTATTGAAGCTGAATTTGATTACTGGTTGGTCTAAAGTTTTGCTTTCTCCTCAAAATGTATTCAAATCTGCTTATTCCTTTGTATGCTAATAACATGCAGTCTACTCCGGACATTTGGTTAGGTTCTGGAAATACGTAACTATGAAATAAGCTATTTTTATTTTATTTTTTAATTTTATTTTAATTGTTGTTGAAGTACAACTTTCTATCTATTACCCCATCCCAGCTTACCCACCCAGCCCTCCCCTATGCCCTCCCATTTCCAACCACCTCTAGTATTTTGTCCATGTGTCCTTTATACTTCTTCCTGTAAACCGTTCCCCTTTTCTCCTGAAATTCCCTCTTCTCCCTTCTGAACACTGTCGGTCTGTTCTCTATTTCAGTGTCTTTGGTTATATTTTGCTTCTTTGTTTGTTTTGTTGTTTAGGTTCCTGTTAAAGGTGAGATCATATGCTATTTGTCTTTCACTGCCTGCCTTATTTTGCTTAGCATAATGCTTTCCAGTTCCATCCATGCTGTTGCAAAGGGGTAGGAGGTCCTTTTTTACTTTCTGCTGCATAGAATTCCATTGTGTAAATGTATCATAGTTTTTGATCCATTCATTTACTGATGGGCATCTAGGTTGCTTCCAACACCTGGCTACTGTAAACTGTGCTGCTATGAACATTGGGGTGCATAGGTTCTTTTGGATTGGTGTTTCAGGGTTCTTAGGATATAATCCTAGCAGTGGAATTGCTGGGTCAAAGGCAGATCCATTTTTAGTTTTCTGAGGAAATTCCATACTGTTATCCATAGTGGTTGTACCAGTCTGCAATCCTACCAACAATGCACTAGGGTCCCCTTATCTACACAACCTCTCCAATACTTGTTTGTTGCTTTGTTTATGATGGCCATTCTGACTTGTGTAAAGTGGTATCTCATTGTGGTTTTAATTTGCATCTCTTTGATAGCTAGCGATATTGAGCATCTTTTCATGTGTCTCTGGATCCTCTGTATGTTCTCCTTAGAGAAGTGTGTGTTCAAGTCCTTTGCCGATTTTTTAATTGGGTTGCTTGTCTTCTTAGAGTAGAGACATGTAAGTTCTTTATATATTTTTGGAGATTAAACCCTTGTCTGAGGTATCATTGGCAAATATGATTTCCCATATAGTTGGTTCTCTTTTTATTTTAATACTGTTTTCTTAAGCTGTGAAGAAGCTTTTTACTTTGATGAGATCCCATTTGTTTATTCTTTCCTTTTATATCTCTTGATCTGGGGGATTTATCAATAAAAATGTTGCTGCTTGAAATATCTGAGATTTTCCTCCCAATGTTCTCCTCTAGGATTTTAATAGTGACATGGCTTATATATGTCTTTTATCCATCTTGAATTTATTTTTGTGTATGGTGTAAGTTGGTGCTTGAGTTTCATTTTTTTTTGTATGTAGCTGTCCAGTTCTCCCAACACCATTTGTTGAACAGTCTGTTTTTACCCCATTTTATGTTGCTGCCCCCTTTGTCAAATATTAATTAACTGTGGAGACTTGCGTTTATTTCTGGGCTCTCTGTTCTATTCCAATAGTCCATGTGCCTGTTTTTATGCCAGTACCAGGCTTTTTTTTATTACAGTGGCCTTATAATACAGTTTGGTATCAGGTATTGTAATCCCTCCTACTTTGCTTTTCCTTCTCAAAATTGCAGCAGCTGTTTGGGGTCATTTATGATTCCACATAAATTTTTGAAGTGTTTGTTCTATGTCTGTGAAATATTCCATTGGTACTTTAATAGGTATTGCATTGAATCTGTAAATAGCTTTGGGTAGTATAGACATTTTTATGATGTTAATTCTTCCAATCCATGAACACAATATATGTTTCTATTTGTTTATGTCTTCCTTAATTTATTTCTTCAATGTTGTGTAGTTTTCTGCATACATGTCTTTTAACTCCTTGGTTAGGTATTTTATTTTTCTTTTTGCTATATTGAATGGGATTTTTTTCTTGATTTCTGCTTCTACTGTTTTATTGTTGGTATACAAAAATGCCTTTGATTTCTGGATATTGACTTTGTATCCCACTGTTTTGCCCAATTTGTTTATTAGGTCAAGGATTTTTTTGGCAGAGTCTACAGGATTTTCTATGTACAGTATCATGTCATCTGCAAACAACATCAGTTTTCGTTCCTCCTTTTCAATTTGGATGCTTTTTATTTCCTTTTCTTGTCTGATCACTGTGGCTAAAACTTCCAATACTATATTGAATAGAAGTGATGAAAAGTAGACAAGCTTGTCTTGTACCTGATCTTAGTGGAAAAGATTTTAGTTTTTGCCCATTGAGTTTGATGCTGGCTGTAGGTCTCTCATATATGGCCTATATTATGTTGAGGAATGCTCCCTCTATTCCCACTTTGCTGAGTGTTTTTGTCATAAATGGGTGGTGTACCTTATCAAATGCTTTTTCTGCATCAATTGATATGATCATGTGGTTTTTGTCTTTGCTTTTGTTTATGTGATATATTGCATTTACTGATTTACAAATTTTGAACCATCCTTGCATCCCTGGGATGAATCCCACTTGGTCATGGTGTATGATCTTTTTAATGTATTGTTGGATGTGGTTTGCCAATATTTTGTTGAGGATTTTAGCGTCTATGTTCATCAGCGATACTGGCCTGTAGTTTCCTTTCTTTGTTGTGTGTTTATCTGGTTTTGGGATTAGGATGATGCTGGCTTCATAAAAAGAGTTTGGGAGTCTTCCATCATTCTGGATTTTTTAGAATAGTCTGGGAAGGATAAGAGTTAGCTCTTCCTTAAATGCTTTGTCAAATTCACCAGTGAAACCATCTGGGCCCAGACTTTTGTGTATGGGGAGTTTTTTGATTACTACTTCAATTTCTTCTGCTGTTATTGGTGTGTTCAGGATTTATGCTTCTTTTTATTGTTTTTTAAGATTATATTTTCTAGAAATTTGTTCATTTCACCTAGGTTTCAAATTTCTTGGCATACAGTTCTTCATAGTAATTTCTTACAATCTTCTGTATTTCTGTGGTATCAGTTGTAGTCTCTCCTCTTTCATTTCTAATTGTCTTTATTTGGACCCTTTCTCTTTTTTTCTTGATGAGTCTGCTTAAAGGCTTGTCCATTTTCTTTATCTTTTCAAAGAACTAGCTCCTGGATTCATTGATCCTTAGAATTGTGCTTTTAGCCTCTATGTCATTTAATTCTGCCCTGATCTAGGTTATTTCCTTCCTTCTACTTGCTCTGGGTTGTCTTTGTTGTTGTTCCTCAAGTTCTTGTAGACCTAGGGTTAGGTTGTTTGTTTGAAATGTTTCTATCTTTTTTGAGGTAGGCCTGTATTGCTATGAACTTCCATCTCAGGACTGCCTTAGCTGTGTGTCATAAGTTTTGTGTTGTTTTGTGTTCATTTTAGATTCTTTCCAAAAACTTTTTGATTTCTTCCCTTATTTCATTATGGACCCATTCATCATTTAATAGCATGCTATTCAATCTCCATGATTTTGAGTGTTTTGGGTTTCTTCCCTTGGTGTTGGTTTCTAGTTTCAGTCACTTTTGGTCAGAGAAAATTCTTGGTATGATTTCAATTTTTTTGAATATGTTGAGGCTTCCTTTGTGTCCTATCATGTGGTCTATCTTTGAAAATGTTTCATGGCATTTGAAAAAAAAATGTGTATTTTGCATCTTTGGCATGTAGGGCTCTATATATATCAGTTAAAACCATTTCATCTAGGGCATTGTCCAATGCCAAAAAATCGTTCTTGATATTTTGTTTGGAAGATCTGTTCATTTTTCACAGTGGGGTGTTAAAACCCCTACTATAATTGTGTTGCTGTCCATATTTTTCTTGAAGTCCTTTAAGATTTTCTTTATGTATTTGGGTGCTCCTCTGTTGAGTGCATATATATTTATAATGTTTATGTCTTCTTGGTGGATTCTTCCCTTGAGTATTATGAAGTGACCTTCTGGGCATCTCTTAATGGCCCTCTTTTTGAAGTCTATTTTGTCTGATATGAGTATTGCTACTCCAGCTTTTTTTCTCCTGTCTATTTGCTTGGAAAATTTGTTTCCAGCCCTTTACTTTTAGTCTGTGTATATCTTTTTTTCTGAGGTGTGTCTCTTGTAGGCAACATATGTGTGGGTCATGCTTTCTTATCCATTCAGCTATTCTATGTCTTTTGATTGGAACATTTATTCCATTTACTGTTGGGGACCACCCTTCCTGGTCTCAGGAAGCTGTAACCCCCCATGACTTAGGCTGAGTGAAAGACCTCCAGACCAGGAGCCAATGAAGGAGACAAAACTTATTTCCCTGGCATGAACGCTGACTGTTCTATGCTGAAACCTCCTAGCTTGATCAGTTAGCCAATGACGGGTAAGATTTCCCATGGAGGGAAACACCTAAGACAGGCATGGTCATGTGCAGTCTTCTGGAAGAGACTCGGGGCTGTGGAAATGAAGGGGTGACGGACATCAACCCCTGCCCCCCTTGGCTTTGTCAAACCCTGAGTCTTTGTTCTTGGATGTGAGATATCCAAGTCTCCTGGCTGCCTTTGTCTTCTCTGTTAACTCAGAAGTGCATGGGCAGCCCAGACCAGAAATGGCGGAACCCCGGGCTGATCAGGCCTGGGACATAGAATATGCAAGATCCTGTGAGGTCTGTTTGCTGGAGGATGTTATTAACTTGGAATTTAAATGCACAGGCAGGAAACTTTTGGAACCTGTAGTTCTTTCATATGTTAAACACCACAAACCTTGCCCAGAATCACAATAGGAGCTCTGTCCCCGCCTTTGCAAGTTGCCTACATCTTTTGATATTTTCTGCCAGACTATGAATCCACAACCTAAGTCTGTTTTCTCAATAAAAATATGCTTGGGTATGGACACAGGGCGCCCTCCCGGAGAGAGGGTGGCCAAAGGCGCTCCCCACATGAGGAGTGGCCTTTCTGTTCCTATTCCTCCACAGGACCTGGTTGTCTCTGTGTATGTTTTTTCTCATGTTTGGATGAGCTTCCGCAGCCGAGATGGATACTGCAGGCTGGTATCCTCCACAATTCACATCTAATATTTTTACTCATAGGTACTTATTCATTGCCATTTTTGTACCTGTGTTCCTCTCTTTCTCTCTCTTTTCCTTCCTTTCCTTAAAGCAGGCCCTTTAGCATCTCTTGCAGCACTGGTTTGGTGAAGGTGTATTCTTTTATACTTCTTTTGTCTGGGAAGCTTCTTATTTGGCCTTCTATCTTGACTGAGAGCCTTTCTGGGTAAAGTAGCCTTGGTTGCAGACCTCTGGTTCTCATTACTTGGAATATTTCTTGCCATTCTCTTCTGGCTTGTAGTGTTTCCATTGATAAGCCAGATGCTAACCTTATTGGGGCTTCCTTGTATGTTACTTCCTGTTTCTCCCTTGCTGCTTTTAAGATTCTCTCTTTTTCTCGTTGTTTTGCCATTTTAATTATGATATGTCTTGAAGTAACCCTCTTTGGGATCCTCTTGATTGGAACCCTCTGTGTTTTCTGGATTTTTGTGACTTTTTCTCTCATCAAATTAGGGAAATTTTCCATTATCACTTTTTTAAATAGGTTTTCAATCCCTTGCTCTTCTCCTTCTGGTATCCCTATTGTATGGATATTATTACATTTCATATTGTCTTTCATTTCTCTTAATCCCTCTTCATTCTTCCTGAGCTTCTTTTTCTTTTCTTGCTCTTTCTGGGTGTTTTCTTCTACTTTTTCCTCTTGGTCAATGATCTGGTCTTCTGCTTCATCAATCCTGCTTTTCATTCCTTCTACTGTGTTTTTCAGTTCAGAAATTGTATTTTTCATTTCCTCTTGGCCCTTGTTGATAGCTTCTATTTTCCTTTTCATGTTGATATAGTTTGCAGTGAGTTCATTGTGGCTTCCCTGTAGTTTCTGGTAGCTCATTGTGAGCTCATTGAGCTTCCTGACAATCATTGCTTTGAACTCAATATATGATAGTTGACTTGCCTCTATTTTGTTTAGCATTCTTTCTGAGGCATCATCCTTTCCTTTCATTTGGGGATTGTTTCTTTGTCTTCCCATTGTTTGTGAAAATCTTCTTGTTAGCCTCAGCTTCTTAAATTGATCTGTTCTATCTCCTTGGGTTTATGGTGTGAAGTTCTGTGGTAGAATACCTGTGAGATTCAGTGGTGCAGTTTCCTTCATCTCCCAAGCTCACTGGTCTTGAGCTGTCATTTAAGTTGGCTCTGTGTTTATCTTTGGGTTTTGATTGTTGTTGGGTGTTCCTTTTGTGGTTCCTTCCTACCAGCTGGTAAAATGAGGGTCATTCTGTCCACCATCTCGTATTTTGTTGTGCTGTTGAGGGCAGGTTGTGTTGAAGCTGGTTCTTTCATGTGTATAAAGTTTTGAGGATTCTCTCTTGCTCTTGTTGAGTTGTTTTTACTGGGTAGTGTCTCCACTGTTTAGCTGTATTTCCAGATAGGTCCTGGATTGAGGTTTGTGTAGTTTCTACTCCCTCCTTCACCTTCTTCTGTTGTTATCTGTTAGTGGTACCTTTCTTGTTGGGTTTCATCTTCCAGCAGGTATCCTGGTGTTCATAGCTTCCCTGCACTCTTTTCTGTGATAAGTTGGGGGAGAAAGCAAAATGGTTTAAGACAGAAAGAGAGTATTCTATGATATTTACAGTAGCAGCCAGTAGAGAAGAGATAAGAGATCCTTTGGCTATGTATAGTGCTAACCATGATCTTCCCTCCAACTGGCTAAGGAGGGAAGAGGAGTGATCTTCACTCCTGGTGTCTTAAACCACTTTGCCTTCCCCCTCCAACTGATCAGAAAAAAAAGTAGGTCAACACCAGCATACCTGCTAGAAGAGGAACCCCACCAACAAATGAATTACCAATAGGTAACAACAGAAGAAGGCGAAGGAGGGAATGGAAGCCACACTAACCTCAACTCACAACAGACCAGGAAATACAACTAAATGGAGGATAAATTACTTAGAACAAACAACTGATCAGGAGAAACAAATAATCTCAAAACCTTGTACACACAGAAGAATCAGCCTAAACACAACTTGTCCACACCTGCACAACAGAGTACAAGGTGTGGTGTATGGAGTAACCCTCAGTTAACAAGCTTGAAGGGATGACACACCAAAGAAGACCCAACAACAATCAAAACCCATGGACATTGGGAGAGCCAACATAAATGACAGCCCAAGAACAGCAAGCTCCAGACATGAAGAAGACTGAAGCACTGAATCTCACAGGTCTTCCACCATAGAAATTCACACCATAAACCCAGGGAATCAAAGCACATCAATTTAAGAAGCAGAGGCTAACAAGAAGAGTCTCACAAACAATGGGAAGACAAAGAAACAATCCCCAAATGAAAGGAAAAGAGGAAGCTTCAGAAAGAATGCTAAATGAAATAAAAGCAAGTCAACTATCAGATATTGAGTTCAAAGCAACAGTTATCAAGAAGCTCAATGCACTCATAGAAAAGCACCAAAACCTACAGAGAAACTACAATGAACTCACTGCAAACTATATCAATATGAAAAGGGAAATAGAAACTATCAACAAGGGCCAAGAGGAAATGAAGAATACAATTTCTGAACTGAAGAATGCAGTAAAAAGAATCAAAAGCAGTCTAGATGATGCAGATTATCGTAACAGCAAGTGGAGGACAAAGTAGAAAAAAAAACAGAAAGGACAAGAAAAGAAAAAGAGGCACAGAAAAAATAAAGAGGGGTTAAGGGAAATTAAGGACAACAAGAAAGATAACAATATCCATATACTAGGGACACCAGAAGGAGAAGAGGAATAGCAAGGAATATAATACCTGTTTGAAAAAATAATGATGGAAACTCCCCAAGTTTGATGAAAGAAAATGTTACACAAATTCAGGAAACAAAGAGAGTCCCAATCAAGAGAAACATAAAGAAACCCACTTCAAGACACATCATAATAAAAATGGCAAAACTCCAAGACAAAGAGAGAATCTTAAAGGCAGGAAGGAAGTAACATTCAAGAGAACCCCTATAAGATTAGCAACTGACTACTCAGTGGAAAAGCTCTAAGCCAGAAGGGACTGGTAAGAAATATTTCAAGTAATGAAAACCAAAGGCCTGCAATCAAGACTACTTTATCCAGTGAGGCTCTGAATTAAAATGGAAGGCCAAATAAGGAGCTTCCAGGACAAAGGAAGTGTCAAAGAATATACCTCCTGCAGCCAGCTCTGCAGGAGATCCTAAAGGGTTTGTTTTAAAAGCAGGAAGAAAAAGAGTGAAAATAAAGAGGAACACAGGCACAAAAACATGGCAATGAATAAGTACCTGATAAAAATAATCTTAAATGTAAACAGATTAAATGTCCCAATCACAAGACACAGAGTATTGGAATGGATAACAAAACATGACCCACTAACATGCAGCCACAGGAGACCCACCTCAGAACAAAAGACCTACACAGACTGAAAATGAAGGGCTGGAAACAATTATTCCAAGCAAATGAACAGAAAAAAAAAGCCAGGGTAGCAATACTCATATCAGACAAAATAGACTTCAAAAAAAGAGCCATAAAAAGAGACCCAGAAGGTCACTTCATAATACTCAAGGGAAGAATCCACCAAGAAGACATAAACATTATAAATATATATGCACCCAACATTGGAGCACCCAAATACATAGAGAAATCTTAGAAGACTTCAAGAAAGACATTGACAGCAACAAAATTATAGTAGGGAATTTTAACACCCCACTGTGAAAAATGAACAGATTTTCCAAACAAAATATCACCCAAGGTGTTGTGGCATTGAATAATGCCGTAGATGAAATGGGCTTAACTGATATATATAGAGCCCTACATGCCAAAAAAGCAAAATACGCATTCTTTTCAAATGCACATGGAACCTTTTCAAAGATAGACCACATGATAGGACACAAAGCAAGCCTCAACAAATTCAAGAAAATTGAAATCATATCAACCATTTTCTCTAACCACAAGGGACTGAAACTAGAACAAACCTGAAGGAAATAACCCCAAAGCACTCAAAATCATGCAGATTGAATAGTATACTATTAAACAATGAATGGGTCAAAAATGAAATGAGGGAAGTAATCAAAAAGTTTATAGAAACAATCAAAAATGAACTCAAAACAATCCAAAACTTATACGACACAGCAAAGGTGGTCCTGAGAAGGAAGTTCATAGTGATACAGTCTTACCTAAAAAAGTTAGAAACATTTCAAACAAACAACCTAACCCTACGTGTACAAGAACTCGAGGAACAACAACAAAGACAGCTCAGAGCAAGTAGAAGGAAGGAAATAACCTAGATCAGAGAAGAATTAAATGACATAGAGACTAAAAACACAATTCTAAGGATCAATGAATCCAGGAGCTATTTCTTTGAAAAGATAAAGAAAATGGACAAGCCTTTAAGCAGGCTCATCAAGAAAAAAAAGAGAAAGAGGACCCAAAAGAAACCAATCAGAAAAAAAGAGAAGAGATTATAAGTGATACCACAGAAACACAAAGGATTGTAAGAAATTGCTCCAAAGAACTACATGCCAAGGGATTTGAAAACCTAGATGAAATGGATAAATTTCTAGAAAATGTAATCTTCCAAAACTGAAACAAGAAGAAGTAGAAAGCCTGAACACATCAACACTTGATGAAATTGAAACAGTAATCAAAAATCTTTCCAAACACAAAAGTCCTGGACCAGACAGTTTCACAGGAGAATTTGACAAAGCATTTGAGGGAAAGCTAACCTCCATCCTCCACAGATTATTTCAAAAAATTCAAGAAGATGGAAGACTTCCAAACTTTTTTTATGAACAAGCATCATCATAATCCCAAAACCAGATAAAGATTTAACAAAGAAAGAAAACTTGAGGCCAATATCGCTGATGAACATAGATGCTAAAATCCTCACAAAGTATTGGCAAACCACGTTCAGCAATACATTAAAAAGATCATACATCATGACCAAGTGGGATTAATCACAGGGATGCTAAGATGGTATAATATTTGCAAATCAATAAACTTGATACACCACATAAACAAAATGAAAGACAAAAATGACACAATCATATCAATAGATATGAAAAAAACATTTCATAAGGTATTGCACCCATTTATGACAACTCTAGACTACTCTAGACTACTAGACTAAGACTACTCTATACAGACAGGCTTTCATTTAAAATAGAAGGAGAAATAAAGAGTTTCCCAGATCAAAAACAAAAACAAATGTAGTACATTTCCACCAAACCAGTATTGCAAGAGATGCGAAAAGGAATACTTTAAGAAGAAGGAGTAATAGAGAGAGGAACACATGTTCAAGGGGGAAAATATTAATGAATAAGTACTTATAAATAACAACCTTAAATATAAATGGATTAAATGCTTTAATCAAAACGCATGGGGTAGCTGAATGGGTAAGAAAACAGGACCATATATTTTCTGTCTAAAAGACAACCACCTCACATAAAGAATTTATACAGGCTGAAAGGGAAGAAATGGAAAAAATATTCCAAGCAAATGTACACACAGAAAAGAGCTGGGATTGCAACACATATATATTACAAAATAGACTTCAAAACAAAGACCATAACAAGAGACAAAGATCACTACTTAATACTAAAAAGATCAATTCAACAAGAGGACATACATGTTGTAAGCATATATACACACAATATAGAAGCACCTAAATATATAAAAAAATTGTTGGAAGACTAACCAAGAGCTGGATAGCAATACAGTCATTGTAGGGAGTTTAAACACCCCACTTTCACCAAAGAACAGCTCTTCCAGACAAAAAAAAATCAACAAGGTAACAGCTACTTTAAATGATACATTAGATTAAATAGAATTAATTGACATTTACATATCATTTCCTCACAAGGGAATAGAATACACATTCTTCTCAAGTGCATATGGCTCATTCTCAAAGATAGAACACTTGGTGGGACACAAAATAAGTCTTATCAAATTCAAAAAAATCAAAATCATATCAAGCATTTTCTCAGGTCACAATCAGCTGATTAATATAAATCAAACTTAATTTAAAACTCAAAAATATTCAAATACATGGAGGATAAATGACATGTTATTAAATAATAAATGGGTCAACAATGAGATCAAGAAATACATCAAAAACTACTTGGAAACAATTGAAAATGAGCCAATAGCAACTTAGAAACTAAGGTACACGGCATAAGTAGTTCTTCAAAGGTCATACATAGTATGACAGGTCAATCTAAAAGAGAGAGAAAAGTCTCAAATAAACACTTAATCCTATACCTAAAAGAACTAGTAAAACACCAACAAATGAAGACCAGAGTTAGTAGAAGGAATCAAACAAGCAAGGTCTGAGCATAAATAAATATCATAGAATTGTTGTGGCTATTTGAGGTCATTTATGTTTCCATATACATTTTTGAAATGTTTTTTTTATACCTGTAAAATATGTCATTGGTATTTTAATAGTGATTGTATTGAATCTAGAAATTGCTTTCAGTAGTATGGACATTTTGGTGATGTTATTTTTTCTAATTCATGAACATGGTGTATGTTCCCATTTATTAGTGTCTTCCTTCCTTTCTTCAGTGTTGTATAGTTTTCTGAGTACAGGTCTTTTACCTCCTTGGTTAGGTTTATCCCTAGGTCTTTATTTTTCTTGTTGCTATAGCAAATGGGATGTTTTTCTGATTTCTGTTTCTGATATTTCATTTTTGGTATATGTACACAATGGAATAGTGCACAGTGAAAAGAAAGAAGGAGTACCTACCTTTCACAACAGCATATATGGACTGGAGAGCATTATGTAAATGCAATAGGTCAGGTGGTGAAAGACAAATACCATATGATCTCACCCATAAGTCGAACCTAATCAATGAGACAAACAAGCAAGCAAAATATAACCAGAAACATTGAAATAAAGAACAAAATAACAGTAATTAGAAGACAGGGGGGAGGAAGATAATGGGAGAAAGAGGGGAAGGTTTATCAAAGAACATATATTAAGGAACACATGGGCAAAACCAAAGGGGGGTAAGATTGAGAGTTGGAGGAAAATGGAGACAACTGTACTTGAACAACAATAGAAAATTTTAAAAAATTATATAAAGACAAAAATATTCAAAAGATCAATGAATCCAGTTCTTTGAAAAGATGAACAAAATTAACGACTCTGACTCATCAAGAAAAAAAAGAAAGAGGACCCAAGAAAATTAAATCAGAAATGAAATAGAAGTAAAAATTGATACCACGGAAATACAAAGAATGTAAAAAAATACTATGAACTATATGCCAAGAAAATTGACAATGTGGGTGAATGAATTAATTTCTAGAAACATACACTCTTCCAAAACTAAATCAAGAAGCAAAAGAAAATCTGAATACATCAACAAGAATTAGTAAAACTGGAGCAATAATAAAACAACTCCCAGCAAACAAATTTCATGGACCAGATGGATTTACAGGCAAATTTTACCAATCATTAAAAGAAAACATAACACCTATCCTTCTTGAATTATTCCAAAATATTCAAGAAGAGGGAAGACTTCCAAACTCTTTTTACAAGGCTATCATTATCCTAATTCCAAAACCATTTAAAGACCCAACAAAGAAAGATTACAGGCCAATATCCTCAATATACATAGATGTTGAAATCCTGAACAAAATATTAGCACACAAGATCCAGAAATACATTAAGAAGATCATACACTATAATCAAGTGAGATTTATCCCAGGGATGCAAGGTTGGAAAAATATTTAAAAAATCAATACATTTTATATATCACATAAACAAAATGAAATACAAAAATCACATCATCATATCAATGGATGCTGAAAAAGCATTTGAAAAACTCAGCACCCATTTATGTTAAAAATACTCAACAAAGTGGGGATAAATGGAGCAAATCTCATCATAATAAAAGCCATATAAAAAAAAATCATATTGCTAATATCATAACCAATGGGCAAAAATTAAAACTGTTTCCCTTAAGACAAGGAAAAGACAAGGAGGTCTCCTTTCACCACTCTTATTCAACATTGTAATGAAAACCCAACCTATAATGATCAGACAGGAAGAATACATAAAAGTCATCCAAATTGGAAAGGAGGAAGTAAAACTGTCATTATTCACAGATGACATCATATTGTGCATAAAAAAACCCCACTGTCTCCACTAATAAACTACTTGAGCTAATAAATGATTTTGGCAAAGTAGCAGGATACAAAGTCAATGTTAAGAAATCAATAGCATTTTTATATACCAGTAATAAACTATCATAAAGGGAAACTAAGGAAAGTAAATCCCATTTACTTTGCAACAAAAAAACTGCAACCAAAAAAAAATGACCTAGGAATAAACTTTACCAAAGTGGTAAAATATCTGTACTCTGAAAACTATTGGACACTGAAGAGAATTGAGGAAAATACAAATAAGGGAAATCAAAATCACATTCATGGATTGGAAGAATTGACATCATTAAAATGTCCATACTACCCAAAGCACTCTATAGTTTGAATGTAATTCTTATTAAAATACCAGTGAAATATTTCACAGATCTAGAACAAATATTCCAAAAACTTATATGGAACCAAAAAGACCCTTAATATCCTCAGAAGTCCTGAAAGAGAAGAACAAATTTGGACAGATCAAAACACTGGATATGAAACTATACTATAAGGCCACTGTAATCAAAATAGTCTGGTACTGACACAAGAATAGACACAAAGATAGGTGGAACAAAATAGGGAGCCAAGAAATAAACCCACATTTGTAGTAAATTAATACTTGACAAATGAGGCAATAGCATACAGTGCAGTAAAGGTGGCCTCCTCAAAAAGTGGTGCTAGGAGAACTGGACTGGTACATACAAAAAAATTAAACTGGACCACCATCTTATATCACAATAAACTCAAAATTAATAAAATACTTATTATAAGTCATGATGCCATAAAAATTTTAGAGGAAAACATGGGCAGTAAAATTTCAGATGTCTTGCATAGAAATATTTTTGATGATACATCTCCTAGGACAAGGGAAACAAAGGGAAAAAATAAACAAATGGGACTTGTCAAATTATAAAGCTCCTGCACAACTATAGAGGTAATCATCAAAATGAAAAGATAATCCACTGAATGGGAGAACATATTTGCCAACATACATCAGAGAAGAGTTTAATCTCCAAAATATATAAAGAACTTATATGACTCAACACGAGAAAGACAAATGATACAATAAAAAAAATAAGCAAATGGCATGAATAGACACTGCTTTGAGGAGGACATACAGATGGCCCACAGACATATAAAAATGCTTAACATCACTAGCCATCAGAGAGACGCAGATTAAAACCACAATAAGGTATCACCTCACACCTGCCAAAATGGCCATCATTAATACATCAACAAAGAAGAAGTACTGGTGAGGATGTGGAGAAAAGGGAACCCTAGTGCACCATTGGTGTGAATACAGACTGGTGCAGCCACTGTGGAAAACAGTATGGAATTTCTTCAAAAAAATTAAAAATGGATCTGCTTTTTGGCCTAGAGATTCCACTACTGGGAGTATGTCCTAAGAATCTTAAAAGACCAATGAAAAAGAATATACGCACCCCTATGTTCATAGCAGCACTATTTATAATAGCCAAATTTGAAAAAAGTCAAAATGTCCATTAGTAGATGAGTGGGTAAGAAACCAGTGGTACATCTCACACAATGCAATATTAGAGAGCAGTAAAAAAGAAGGACTTCTTACCTTTTGCTAGAGAATGGATGGAAAACTGGAGACCATTATGCTAAGTGAAATAAGCCTGACAGTGAAAGATAAATACCATATGATCTCCCTTATAAATTGAATCTAATGAACAAAATAAGCTAAGAAGGACAAAGAACCAGAGGCATAGAAATGGAACAGACTGAGAGCTGTGAGAGGGAATGGGGAGGTGTGGAACTGGTTGAAAGAAGGTGAAAGGGATTAGTCAAAGACCCTATATGAAAGTCCCATGGACATGGTGTAGAGAAGGATTCTGGGAATGGGATAGGCTGGGTGGAAAGGGGTAAAAGGATAATTGGGACAACTGTAATAGCACGAACAATAAAACATTTTAATTTTAAAAAATCCAGAGCTATACCTTATTTTTTCTATCATGTGTGGTTGAATGAGATACCTTTAATAACACAGGTAATTCATTTTTACATAAAAAGTTATTATTTCTCATTATGAAGTAATACACTTGTTTTAAAGTGATGAGAATTTCAGATAGCAATAAAATTAAAATAGCTGACATGCATAAATTTAATCTAATAACTTGCCCTGGCTGGCATAGCTCAGTGGATTGAGCATGGGCTGAGAACCAAAGTGTCGCAGGTTCAATTCCCAGTCAGGGTACATGCCTGGGTTGCAGGCCATGACCCCCAGCAACCACACATTGATGGTTCTCTCTCTCTCTCTCTCTATCTCCCTCCCTTCACTCTCTAAAAATAAATAAATAAAATCTTAAAAAAAAGCACTTTGTTAAAAAAATTTAATCTAACAACTTGAGGTGTCAGTTCTGCATGTGGACAAAAATATACTACTTTCATAATAATAATAAACAGATAAACTATATCCACAGTATCATTTATTGAAAATAAAATATATTTATATTTGCTAAACTTAATAATAACTCTGTTTTCTCATTTTTGAAAGATTTTATTCATTCAATTTTAGAGAGATAAAAGGGAAGGAGGAAGAGAGGGAAAGAAATATCAATGTGTGGTTGCCTCTCATGTGCCCCCTACTCAAGGTCTGGCCTGTAACCCAGGCATGTGCCCTGACTGGGAATTGAACCAGTGACCCTTTGGTTGCAGCCCACACTCAATTCACTGAGCTACACCAGCCAGGGCTGTTTTCTTATTTTTTATTTAGATGCTTCAGGTAACATCTGAGAAATATGCAGAAAGATTACAAAGCAAGTTATTTTCTAAAAGTTAACAAGCTAAATTAACAAAGAAGTAACTCTTCAAGTTGTTTTAAATATTGCAAATCTAATTACTGCATGTCTCCTCTATGATTGTATAGGGATGGTTATATATGTATCTCCAGAGAAAGCATGAACTTTTATATGGTACTTTATGCTTCTTAGATTTTGTTCTAACCATCTCCAAGTATCAGTATAGTAAAGGCATGGCTCTCTTTTAAGTATTTACTAATGATTTTTGATAAACTGGATCCTTTAAACAATATTCTTTTTTCATATGGTTTACAAGGGAGCAAATAGAGAGTGTGATCTGTATACTTGGGAAAAGATATGACATTTATTTTTTTCAGTAAAACATTTTAAAACTAAAAAATTACTATATTTAGCAATCTTTGGTAGATTAGGAAGTACAGATAATATAAAAAACATATGACTCAAGATTCTGTTAGATAATATTGGTTTTATTTATTTTTTGTTTATTTTTAATGGACCACTTTAAATATAAACAATGATTTCTAACACCAATGTAATATAGCAGCTAAAAACAACAATATCATCTTGATAGCAAGGTCACATATTATGGGTTTGCTCATGTTTCTTCCTCTAGTTTAACATTTTAATTTGTCTTCAATTTCATATTTTAAGGCACATTTTATTTTCCCTTGAGTCTTGCCCTATACTAATTTTCAGAGATGAATTCATAGTTCAGATGATAAAAGAAGTGAAATAAATGGAAACAGAATAAAATAATATGAAATTAAAAATATAAATATGATCTTTGTTCATATGTTATAGGGAACTGGTCCATGTGGCAGTGGCAAATGTAGCTCAGTCCTGGTTTGGAAAACTGATAGATGCAAGGTGGCACACAGGAGCCAAGCCCACAGACTGGCTTTCTTATGGGGAACTAGGACTGCATTGTAATTAGGCTGCATTGGGGCTTGCTTTTGCTGAAACTCCCTCACCCTAAGTTAAGGCAGCAACTGCTTAATGCATATCTTTGAAGTAACTTCCTGAAGTCTCTGCTAAACTTCCCAATGAAGGAGTGTACACAGTTCAACCACTTTCCCCCCTTGAGTTTGCAACATTCTTTTCTTTGTTATCTATAAGAAATAATCAGCAACATCCTTTTCTTTGTTATCTGTAAAAAGTAGTCATCTAAAGCAAACCTAAGCCCATAATGAATGGATCTTATTTGATGTAATGCTCCCAGAAAAGCAATAAAAGCCTGTCCAGGCAAGGGTTGGAATGCTCTCTCACTCAGAGAGTGGCCATGCTGTCCTTTTTCACCACATGACTTCTGCAGTCCATGTGAATTTGTTTATCACATCCACAACACCACAGACACTGCTGGTCAGAGTCTGCACCAATGTGTGAAGATGATTCCTCCAACAAAATTAACTACTAAATTTTTTTCAGTAAAATTATTTAGCTTTTAATTTTATTTTTACTTTTTGGCAATAAAATATAAAATAATTAGAATGTAGAAATAAAGAACAAGCCAAATAGAGTCCTCAAGAATGTTTCTGTTTGGGATGCTTAACTAATTAAACACAAAGTTTGTCTGTAGCTCTATAATATCAGTCATAGATGAACAAACCAGAGGAAGAAATTTAAAATATGAACAGCCAAAATGCTCACACTGCACCATCTATTTGAATTTTAAGTTGCCAGATGGCAAAAAAGACTAACACATGCTTGGAAGAAACCCTCTCATGTGTGAAATGTTGTTTTAAATAAAAGAGTCTACACTGTATTTGCCTTGCAGCAGTTAACATAATTATACAGGAAAAGAGAAACCTAGCCTGTATCAAGTAAGAACATTGTAATGTTAATTGGTGGTTAGTAATTACTTTAATTGATATTTACTTTGAGGGGGTGAGTTGTATGTGAATGTCACAGAAAGAAAGAAAATTAATCAAAGTTATTTCAAATTTATAACTTCTGTAAATAAATACATGAATGTAAAGCTAAGCCAAACAACAGTTAAGCAGCTCAAAGGCACATACTCTCTAAGAGACACACAATAAATACTTGAAATTCAAGATAAGGGGATTCAGTCAAGTCATATATGGACAATCATGGAAATCTTTTTAATTGAGTTTATTTAAAGCAAATATCCCACCCATGTTAATTTCTAGTTGTTTCTCCTCTTTTATTTATCCCTTAATCAATGTTTAAAGTTTTAGTTTTATTGTACATAAAGTTATACTTTCCTTTATTAATCAATTATGTTTGGACTTACTAACCCTTGCTCATTCATGCTTTATACTAAATTGCATATTCCACCTGTGTATTTACAATGTTTGATGGCCAAAAACAGGTAGTTGCATGATTGTTCTTTTAATAGTACTAGAGTTATAAAATTTCAGATGAGGGCTTAAAAACAAGCTATATACAGTCTATATATAGTCTAGATCTTCATATACACTTGATCTGGACTGTACACTGGCAGATAGTACACACTTGATTTGAACCAGAAACATAGATGTGGTAACTTGGAAATTAGAGATGTTTTAGTAATTTCAAATTAGTCTGTTGAAATGTTTCTAATATATTCTAAAGTAGCATATGTTGTCTCTGTAAATAACATAAATACCTACACCTATACTTACTTTAGTGTCCCAATTTCTGTGAAATATGTTCACTCTTGTCAAAAACTCAACAAATAAAATAGTATAACTTAAAATAAAAATATATTTCTATATCTACCAAATAGGTCCTTATCTTCAATGACTGCCATTTCAACCTCATCTCCAGTGATTACTGTGCATGGGAAAGGATCCTGAAGAAGAACACTGATCTCACCAAAGGACTCCTGCTTCTTCAGTTGACCCATATAAACCAGTTTTTTAATTTTTTTCTGTAAGAAACATAGATAATTGGTGTTTAATTAAACCACTTCCATACCATGAATAAATATTATTTCTATCAGAAATGCTGTTCATAGATCATTTTGGTGTGTGGTATTTAAAATAAATTTCAATTTTGTGGAAACCAGAGAAAACATTTACTTACATATATATTTAAATTATACTAGAACAGTAGCAACTTGAAAGACAACTTCAACATGCCTAACATAATTGAAAGCACTGTCATTTAGTGCTATGCAAATAAAATTTTTTAATCTGCCAAGATGTTATGAAAATATTTAGCTTATTCTATTTTTAAAGCTCTAGGATGCCATTTCCATGAGCTTAGGTTAGTATATTTTCATTGACACAGGAATAAATTGGTAAACAGTAAGATTTAAAAAAGAATGAGCGAAACAAGAAAAAATAGTGTAGCCCTCAGAACAGGGCCATGATAGGAACTCTAAAAAGAGGTCAAAATCCAGTATCTAACTTGAAGATTTGACATTTTTTTATAAACAGCAAATCTTTAAACTGACTATCATTAGTGCAGCAGAATTCAGTTAAGTTTGCTTAATAAATTGAATTAATTGAAGATTGCCTGACTAAGTAGGCTTAGTTCTAACTTTTATATCATTATGCATTAATTACTGTTTTGCCTCTTCTAGAACTTCATAAAATGGGCATCACATAGCATGTACTCTTTCAGTTTTGATATTTTTGCCCAATCTAATGTGTTGAGACACCCGTATTCTTGAAAGCATCATTATTTCTTTTCATTGAGATGTGGCATTCCATTATCACACTATGCTAGTATGGCAGAACACACTACAATATTACTGTTTATTCAATTGTTGATGGACATTTGGATTACTTACAATTTTTGGTTTATGAAGATTCATGTAGGATTCTTTGAAGGCATATAATTTCATTTCTATTGAGTAAACATCTAGGGTAAAATTCCTGGGTTATATGTTAAGTGTATTTTAGCCAATCTGATATGCTTATAGTGATATCTTGTTTTGGATTTAACTAGCATTTGTCTGATGAATACAGATGTTAAGCATCTTTTAATGTGCTGATTGGGTATTAGGCACATTGGTCACTGGTATATTGGTCACAATTCAATATATCTTACAACATACCTTACATTCTGGTATCTTACAACTGAGTAATAGGGACAAAAGAATCCAACAAAAAAATTGTCAACAATGATTATAAATTTCATGTAATAAGACAAACAAACTATAAATGTCCAAAAAAGCACATGAAAAGATATTCAACATCTTTTATTCATTAGAGAAGATTAATGGATTAAAGAGAATACATAAGTTTAAAACTTACCACTTTTTTTGACTGTAGTTTCACAAGTCCTACAATATTTCTATAAATGTTACAATGTCCAGAATTAATATAAGCCACAAAAGAAATTATGTTTCCACTTTCCACTATCACTGAAAACAAGAGAGATAATTTGTTATTTTACACATTCTTCTCTATAGGAAATTATTTTAGATATTATGACAAGAAAATGGCATTCATTCATTGATTATAAATGGTAAATTTCTGAATGGATTCCAGTTTATAGGCAGTCCTTAGCATATGATAGAAGTCTACATATGATCTATTTATAGAAATAAGTGTGATGAGACTTTCTCAGTAGAAGCAGTGATGGGCAGTAATCTGGTGGAGGAGATGAAGAGGTGTCTAGGGCAAGCTCTTATTTGTATCATTTGTCAACCTTCATGGTATAAATATTCCTACCACGACTAATTTCAAACTGCCAATGGTTTAACAACTGTCTCAAAAATTCCCTGAATATTTGACAGTACCCACAACCTGACAACAAACCCACCCTAGCACTCTACTAATTACACCAGGGTTTACAGCAATGTCTGTGAGACCACATTAGACTGGTTTAAAACCCTACTCTGCAACTTCCAGTGTGGAACTATATAAATTATATTAATTCTCTTAGCTTCAGGTTTTTCACCTTGAAAATGACAAAACTGAGTCCTGTTCTATACTCAACATGAGGTAATTAAGTGCATATAAAGTACTTAACGTGATGCCTGGCACCTAGTGTTAAATAATAAATCATGCTGTTAATATCATTAGTTTTTTATCAAATTTGTGAAGGAACCCTAAGTCCAAGAAATACTTGAAGATGAACTGGGTAACACCTTTATACCTATCAATGTACATATTAAAAAGCAACTGGAACCTAATAAACAAAACAAAACAAGCAAGTGAAATGCAACCAGAGACATGGAAATAAAAAAACGAACTGACAGTAGTCAGAGAGGAGAGAGGGATAATAGGGGAAGGGCCATCAAGGAACACATATAAAGGACACATGGACAAAACCAAGGGAGTAGTTTAGAGGGTGAGAGGTGGGGATGATTGGGGCAGGGGGGTGTGATGGGGTGAAAATGTAGACAACTGTACTTGAACAACAACAACAAAAAAAGAAAGAAAATATTCTAAATCCTTGGTAATTAGCCCATTAAAATTATAAATAGAGATTTTTGGCCAAGATGGAGGCATAGTGTAGATACACTTTGCCTCCTCCCACAACCAAAAGAAAGACAACAACAAATTTAAAAACAAACAAACAAAAATAACCAGTACTGACAGGAAATCAGATTGTGTGGAAAGTCTGACAACTAAGGAGTTAAAGAAGAAACATTCATCCAGACTGGTAGGTGGGGCAGAAATGGACACCCTGAGTGGAGAGGACTCCTGGCAAGGTGGCACTGGAGGACCAGGGCAGGCAAGACAGCAACTGACAGAAAGGGAAGCCCCACATTTCCATGCACATGAACTTGGAGGAACAACTGAGGAGTGAGACAGATTGCTCAACCCAGGATTCTAGTGAAGAGAAATAAAGCCTCAAAACCTCTGACTGAAAAAATCTGTGGGGATTGTGGCAGAAGGATAAACTCTCATCCTTGCAGGAGAGTTCATTGGAGAGACCTACAGGATACTAGAACCTAACCACCCACCTAGGAATCAGCAGCAGAAGGGCCCAATTTGATTGTGGATAGCAGAGGAAGTGACTGAAAGCCAGACAAGAGATGACCAAGAGGCACTGTTTCCTCTCAGACCACTCCACCACACACAGCACCATAACTCAGTGAAGTGGGTTGCCCTGAACTGGTGAATACCTAAGGTTTCACTTCTTACTATGTAACTGGCATGCTGAGACAAATATATATGTATATGTATATATATTGCCCTGGCCCAAATGAAAGAACAGTCAAAGCTCCAAAAATAGAACCAAGCAATGAAGAGATAACCAGTCTATCAGAGGCCCAGTTCAAAACACTAGTAATCAGGATGCTCACAGAAATGGTTGAGTATGGTTACAAAATGGAGGAAAAAGTGAAGGCTATGCAAAGGAAAATGAAGGAAAGTGTACTAAGAACTAAAAAATGAGTTATATATAACACAAGAAAAACTATTGATGTTATTAAAATAATAAGCTTAAGAATAACATAGCTCTTTTAAAATTATAGTTAAAGAACAAGGTAACTAAAGAACAAGGTAACCATAAGCCAAAAAAATTAAAATAATCACCAACATGCAATGGAAAAATACTTTAAGATAAATCAAGTGTCATTTCAGTACTTTTGTTGACATGTATATGAGAATATGTAATCTCCCTTTACTCATATAATATTCAGAGATCCAAGTTTAAAATAGAAAAATTAAAAGGTTATGCTACTATCAGCAATTGTTCATTTTGCTTAAATAAATTATTGTGGTAACACTTATAATGTCTTATACTATGATTCTTAGAGCCAAACAATGATATTACAAAGTTATCTTAAGGTATCAAAGTACACTACATCTGTAGAATTGTATAAATTGTACAGAGAAGTGAAAGTTTCTCATACATTGATTCATAAAAGTAAAGAGTGATCCTCCAAAAGGTGGTATGACAGTAGAGACTGCTTTTCTTCTTTTAGTCAGTCAAGAAATCAATTGGAAATAACAAGGCATGGAGCATACTGGCAATGTACCAGGTAAGAAAGGATGCACTTATACACTAATGAAACCTTTCTTCTTAATGCCTGGGCTGCACTGCTCTAAGTCTTTCCTGAAAGCTAAGCCCTCTATGGACCACAGGGAAGCACCCATAACATCAAGGAGGAAGAGACCTTGTGTTGAAGGACAGACTACAACAACAAAGCTGACCCACTGCAACCAAACCTATGATGAAGCAATGTCATTTTTTAAAATTAAATCATTTTTACTCTTATTCTATTATACTTGTCTAATTTCTCCCCATTTTCCCTCCTCTGCCTATTCCAATCTTGCTCCCACAGTCAATTCCCACACTACTGTCTATGTCTGTAGGTCATTCATACATGTTCTTTGCCTAGTCCCTTCCCCTTATTTCCACAATTACCCTCCCCCACCTCCCCTCTGGTCACTTTCAGTTTGTTCCATATTTCGATGCTTGTGGTTCTATTTTGTTCATTAGTTTATTTTGTTCATCATATTTCTGTTATAGGTGAGCCCATAGACATATGAAAAGATGCTCAACATCACTAACCATCAGAGAGATGCAGATTAAAACCACAATGAGATATCACCCTGCACCTGCCAGAATGGCCAACATCAATAAATCTGCTAACAACAAATGCTAGTGAGGATGCGGAGAAAAGGGAATCCTAGTGCACTGCTGGTGTGAACGCAGACTGGTGCAGCCACTGTGGAAAACAGTATGGAATTTCCTCAAAAAATTAATAATAGGTCCGTCTTTTGACCCAGTGATTCCACTACTGAAAATATGCCCTAAGGATCTCGAAACACTAATGAAAAAGAACATATGCACTCTTATGTTCATAGCAACACTATTTACAATAGCCAAGTAGGCTGGCTAATATAAATAGCCTAAGTGCCCATCAGGAGTTTATTGGATCAAAAAACTATACTACATTTATACAATGGACACAACAGAAAGAAAGAATGAACTCCTATTTATTGTGACATCATGGATGGAACTGGAGAGCATTATGCTAAGTGAAATAGGGTAGGTGGTAAAAGACAAATACCATATGAACTCAGCTATAAGAGGAATCTAATGAAACCATGTCTTTCTAAGAATGATTGATTCTTCCTAACAATCTTAATGAAGACAATGCATTGGAACTCTTTTCATCTAATCAGTCAAGTTTAATGACAAACTTGTGTTTTTCCACACTTAAATGAGAAATTTTATTTTATTTACTTTTTATTTTTAGGAAATAAAGTTTCTAGACATTTATTTTACTTGTTAATAAATTCCAAATCTTATTAGACTACATTGTAAGGAGCACTGAGAAAAGATAAGGTGTTTTTTTCGCCCTTTTTATATTGTTGTTCAAGTACAGTTGTCTCCATTTTCAGAAATTTTAAATAGTATTGTTGCTTAGAAAAAAGTCATACCTATTGCTTGTGACAGACTTAATGTCCCCTCATTGTGTTTTCTAGTTTTACTGATTCAGCCTCTGGTCCTCTTTCCCATTCCCAACAACTGCCAAAGATGTCAAGATAAATGTTGTAAACTCCTCACCCTTTCCTCTAGGTAACATAGAAAGTGACAGACAACATAGAAATATCCAAAGGATTATAACACAATTTTAATTGAACAGATTTAGTCATTAACTATATAGATGAAATTTTATGCATTATTATTTAAAGGTCATATTCATTAATGTTCAGGAGATAAAGTTTATTTGTATTTAAAATTAGGTTTTAAAGAGCCTTGTTGAAACTCAGACTCATGTTCTAAAACCTAACAGGGGTGTCCAACTTGTGGTCCTCAGCAATGATTCCCTGGCTGGTTGCATGTGGGGGGCCACTGATCTATACCTCTCTCACACATTAATGTTTCTCTCTCTCCCCCTTCCTCCCTCTCTAAAAGCAATGGAAAAATGTCTTTGGGTGAGGAAAAGAAAAAAGAAGGAATGAGCATTTATGTGCAGACATCTATATGGCTAAATAGAGAAATCCTAAATAGAAATGCATATCAGAAGAACTGATCATTGATTGTTTAATTTTCAATTCATGGCACATTGAAATATGTCATTTTCATAATGTACACTACATGTAAAACCCTCATGTATAGTAAGTAACTGTTACATTGCATGAGAAGTAAAAATCTAAATGAACATTTCTCTAATCTCGTAAATCTTTGATTTGAAGAAAAAAGTTACATGCAAATCGATTATTGATAGAGGAAATCCAGAGAGAGATGGATGAAATTTTAAATTTTCAACATGCCTCAGAAATTATTCCAAGAACTTACCAAAATAATACATTTATAAGGTTATTTCACAGAAAATGGCAATGAATGACTCACTGCACAACAGGGCAGATGAAGAAGGGTTGACTTGGTATTAGATCTGGTAGTTCTTCTCTCTTCTCCTCATTCCCCCCACACTTCCCTCTCCATCTCCTAGTGCCCAAGCTGGATAAATTTTGGGACTCAAACCCTTCACAGGTCAAGGGAGAGGTAGGTTCATCCAGACTGGACTCCCAGACCCAAGACCCCGTAAGCCATACCCTCATCTCCACTGTCTCACATGTCTTCTCAATGAGCTCAACCCTGACTTCCCACTTCACCCTACAGTTTAACCTGATGTTCCAGGCTGTCACCCCACTCTGCTCTTTTCCATGGTTTTGTGACTAACATACCACTTTACTGATTTATTCTTTGTGCTTATTGTCTATTATACTCTTTAGCTCCATTGAGAAAAAAAATTATCTTTTGTTCACTCATATATCCGCATAGTAGACACTCAATATACATTTGTAAAATGAATGCAAAATCTCAATAATAAATTCCAATTTCCATCAAAGAGTAAACTAAACACATGAGGAAGTTCAAGGTTTGGTGGCTCTGATTTTTATGAAACTCTGAATAAAATATTTAACAATATCTGAGGTGGTAAAAACCAACAAAAAATCTCAAAAGCCAGAAATAAAAAGTAAGTGAATAACCACATGATGATAAAATCTGGACAATCTCCCAAAAGCCCAAAGGGAATACTCTCAGGGATGAGCTAGAAAAGCCCACCTAACAAAGGGAGTCTGGAGATACGTTCCACTACTGGTTATGGTGCTGAGTGAAATGAAGCAAATAAAAAGAAAAGAGAAAGTCTCTGAAAGTTACTAACCATAGCTCCTGGTAGTGGGGCTAAAATACATACCACCTGGGAGGCATTAAATTTTATTTTGAATTATACTGTGTTTTGCATCCTAAATGCTTGGAGGGGAAAGGAAACAAAACTTTTATTTCTTTCTTTTTCTTTTTGTTCAAGTAGGGTTGTCTCTATTTTCCCCAAACCACCTTGTCCACAGAACCCCCAGCCCCCACTCTCAATCCTAACCTGCTTTGGATTTGTACATGTATCTTTTATAGATGTTCCTTGATTAACTTTCCCCTTCTTCCCAACATTACCTCCCCCCCTTTGCTCCCCTCTGGTTACCATCACTTTGTTCTTTATTTCAGTATCTTTGGTTATATTTTGTTCACTTGTTTGTTTTGCTGATTAGGTTGAACTTATAGGTGAGATTATATGGTATTTGTCTTTCTTTGCCTAGCTTATTTCACTTAGCATAGTGCTGTCCAGATCCATCCATGCTGTTGCAAAGGGCAGGAGCTCCTTCTTTTTTTCTGCTGCATAGTGTTCCATGGTGTAAATGTACAACACTTTTTCAACAGTTTTTTTATTGTTGTTCAAGTACAGTTTTATGCCTTCCCCCCACCCTTCCCCACTGCCCCAGCCCTCCCCACCTTCCTCCCCTGTTTCCACCCATCCTTGTTATTGTCCATGTGTCCTTTATAATTGTTCCTGCAAACCCTTCACCTTTTTCCCCTATAATCCCCTCCCCTCTCCTATCTGGTCACTGTCAGCCTGTTCTCTATTTCAGTGCCTTTGGTTATATTTTGCTTGCTTGCTCATTTTGTTGATTAGGTTCCTGTTAAAGGTGAGATCATATGCTATTTGTCTTTCACCACCTGGCTTATTTTGCTTAGCATAATGCTTTCCAGTTCCACCCGTGCTGCTGCAAGTGGTAGGAGTTCCTTCTTTCTTTCTGCTGCATAGAATTCCATTGTGTAAATGTGTCATAGGTTTTTGGTCCATTTATTCATTGTTGGGCACTTAGGTTGCTTCCAGCACTTGGCTATTGTAAATTGTGCTGCTTATGAACATTGGCGTGCATAGGTTCTTTTGAATTGATGTTTCAGTATTCTTAGGATATAATCCTAGCAATGGAATTGCCAGGTCCGAAGGCAGTTCCATTTCTAGTTTTCTGAGAAAATTCCATACCGTTTTCTGCAGTGGCTGCACCAGTCTGCAATCCCACCAGCAATGCACTAGGGTTCCCTTTTCTCCACAACTTCTCCAACACTGTTTGTTGTTTTGTTTATGATGGCCATTCTCAATAGTGTGAGGTGGTATTTCATTGTGGTTTTAATTTGCATCTCTCTGATAACTAGTGATCATCAGAGCATCTTATATGTCCCTGGACTGTCTGTATATTCTCCTTGGAGAACTGTCTGTTGAAGTCTTTTGTCCATATTTTAATTATTTTTTTTGTCATCCCAAAGTGGAGTCATGTGAGTTCTTTATGTATTTTGAGATCAAACCCATGTCTGAGGTATCATTGGCAAATATGTTTTCCCATATGGTTGGTTCTCTTTTAATTTTAATGCTGTTTTCTTTAGCCATGCAGAAGCTTTTTTATTTTGATAAGATTGCATTTGTTTATTCTTTCCTTTATGTCCTTTGTTCTAAGGAATGTATCAGTGAAAATATTGCTGCATGGAATATATGAGATATTCCTACCTATGTTCTCTTCTAGGACTTTAATGGTGTCATGAGTTATATTTAAGTCTTTCATCCACCTTGAATTTATTTTTGTGTATGGTGTAAGTTGGTAATTGAGTTTCTTTCTTTTTTTTTTTACATGTAGCTGTCCAGCTCTCCCAACATCATTTATTGAAGAGGCTATTTTTGCTCCATTTTATGCTGTCTCCCCCTTTGTTGGATATTAATTGACCATAGAGACATGAATTTACTTCTGGGCTCTCTGTTCTGTTCCATTGGTGCATGTTTGTGTTCTTATGCCAGTACCAGGCTGTTCTGATTACAGCGGCCTTCTAATATAGTTTGATATCAGGTATTTTGGTCCCTCCTGCTTTGTTCTTCTTTCTCAAAATTACTGCAGCTATTCAGGGTCATGTATGGTTCCATATAAATTTTTGAAGTGTTTGTTCTATGTCTGTGAAATATGCCATTGGTATTTTAATTGGTATTGCACTGAATTTGTAAATTTATTTGGGTAGTATGGACATTTTGATGATGTTAATTCTTCTAATCCATGATCATGATATATGTTTCCATTTGTTTATGTCTTCCAAAATTTCTATCTTCAGTGTTGTGTAGTTTTCTGAGTACAGGTTTTTTACTTCCTTGGTTAAGTTCATTCCTAAATACTCTATTTTTCTTTTTGCTATAGCAAATGGGATTTTTTTTCTGATTTCTGTTTCTGATGTTTCATTGTTGGTATACGAAATTGCCTTTGATTTATGAATATTGACTTTGCATACCACTGTTTTGCCAAATCCATTTATTGGGTCAAGTAGTTTTTTGGTGTAGTCTATAGCATTTTTTATGTACAACAGGGTTTTTTTAATCCACTCATTTCCTGATGGGCACTTAGGTTGCACCCAGCACTTTGCTATTGTAAATTCTACTGCTATGAACATCAGGGTATGTAGGTTTTTTTCAAATGGTGTTTTGGGATTCTTAGGATATAATCCCAACAGTGGAATTCTCAGCTCAAAAGGCAGTACCATTTTTAGTTTTTTGAGGCAATTCCATACTGTTTGCCACAGTGGCTGCAGCAGTCTAGTGTACCAGGGTTCCATTTTATCCACAACCTCACCAGCACTTGTTTGTTGGTTTGGTTATGATGGCCATTCTGACTGGTGAGAACTGGTATTTCATTGTGGTTTTATATGCATCTTTCTGATGGCTAGTGATGCTGAGCATTTTTTCATGTGTCTATGGGACCTCTGTATGTCCTCCTTGGAATAATGTCTGTTCATGTCCTTTGCCCATTTTTTATTTGTATTGCTTGTCTTACAGCTGTGGAATAGTGTGAACTCTATATATATTTGGAGATCAGACCTTTTTCTGACATATTATTGGCAAATATGTGTCCCAATATTGGTTCCCTTTCCATTTTGCTGATGCTTTCTTTAGCCATGTAGATGTTTTGTTTTTTTTTTAATTTTGATGAAATCCCATTTTTTAATTCTTTCCTTTATGTCCTTTGCTCTAGGGAAAATATCAGTGAAAATACTGCTGCATGGAATATCTGAGATTTTCATGCCTATATTCTTCTCTAGGGATATAAAAGCCCTATAAAAGTGTCATGACTTATACTTAAGTCTTTTATCCACCTTGAGATTATTTTGGTGTATAGCATAAGTTGATGGTTGAGTTTCATTTTTTGCATGTAGCTGTGCAGGTCTCCCAACACCATGTGTTGAAGAGGCTCTTTTTACTCCATTTTATGCTCCTGCCCCATTTGTCAAATATTAATTGATCATAGAGACTTGGCTTTATTTCTGTCCTCTCTATTTTGTTCCATTGATCTATCTGTCTGTTCTTCTGCCAGTCCAGTCTATTTTTATTCTATTTTGGACTTCTTATATAGTTTGATATCAGGTATTGTTATCCATCCTACTTTGTTCTTTCTCAAAATTGCTGAGGCTATTGCAGGCCATTTATGGTCCATATACATTTTTGAAATGTTTGTTCTATATCTGTGAAATATGTCATTGCTATTTTAATAGGGATTATATTGAATCTATAAATTGTTTTGAGTAGTATGGAAACAATTCTTTCTAAAAATAAATTAACATTCCTCTCTTGCTTCAAAGATTTCCTTCACTAATGAGGATACTAAAAGCTCTCAATAGAATATACAAATTCCCCCCTTATGTGTGTTTTCAGTGGGGTACTCAAGATTTTTATCCTATGGGGAAAATAGTATTGAGCAAATTAGGTTTGGGTGGACAGCCCACAGAGAACTTCCTTCTGGGAAAGAATAGTTGATCACCAAACAATTTAGTTGACAATACCAGTAATTAATTAGATGTCAAATAATAGGAATTATATGATTATTGATTTCCAAAAATATTTCTGATTTACTGATAACACCCTTTTTTCCCTAGCACTGTCCTAAATCTTGATATATACATATATAGAAGAATAGTGAGTTAACTAGATAAGTAATTGTATATATTTCATTTCAGTGAGATGTTATATATTAGGAAAAGTAAGCATATTTGTTTAGTCTGACATATGGAATCACAATTCTGTTTTCATTTAAAATGGCAAAGTCAACTTTACTAATGGGGTTCTTTGAAGACCAAAGAAATCATCTAAGCTAATCTGCAAGAGACTGTTCTCTATAAATAGCACTAAGTTAATGGAAGAAAAACATTTTATCTTTGTGTAGAAAAAGAAAAGTTTCTAAGTTTTCACCTGACAATCTTATATTTTAATAATAAATTCTAGCTAATAATGGTATTGTTCATTTAACAATGATACACTGATTAGTTACTTCATTCTGGCCTTACCTAACCAACTGCATTAATTTCAGTTCAATTACTTAAGGAGCATTATTTTTCAGAGATGAATAATAGCATACTAAGTGGACTGGCCCAAGAAAGTACATGGATAATACGATGCATTTATCATTTGTGCCTAGTATACATAATAATTAAATTCATTCATTAATTGTGATAATGATTTTCTTTAAAAAAAAAGATTTTATTTATTTATTTTGAGAGAGGGAAGGGAAGGAGAGAGAAGGGGTGAGAGAGAGAGAGAGAGAGGTCAATGTGCGGTTGCTAGGGGTTATGGCCTGCAACCCAGGCATGTACCCTGGCTGGGAATTGAACCTGGAACACTTTGGTTCGCAGCCCGCGCTCAATCCACTGAGCTACGCCAGCCAGGGCGATAATGATTTTCTTCATTAATGGAATAATAATTTTGATTCAAGAGATATTCCACTTGGCATATTTTATTATAATCTGGGCTAGTACAGATGAACCATTTGTGTAGAGATGTATTACATGACTTTAGAACATTAATTATTTACATATGAATTAGTTCAATAACTCTATATGTTTATGCAAAATCACACTTCAGTATGCCTATTGATGACCTAGTCTTAAATTTTGTGCATATTTTTTTATTTTAAATGTTTAATTTGAAATGTTTTTGAACATTTTCAAAATAACACATTTTCAAAATAACACATAAGTAAAAGCAGTAAATATACAAGGTAGGAAGACATTTAAGTATGTTCAGGTTTTAGCCAAAACAGCTTGCAATAACTAGATTTTTAAAAATCCTAATTGGAGACTTTCACATCAGGGTCTAAATGCACAGTTTTTTCTAGGGTTTTTTTTTTCTACTTTATTGTTGTTCCATTACAGTTGTCTGTGTTTACCCTCCACCACACCCCCTCACCCCAGCCATCCCCTCCTCCCTCCCCTGATTCCATCCCACATTGGTTTTGTCCATGTGTCCTTTATAGTTGTTTCTGAACTCCCTTCCCCTTCTTTCCCCATCATCCCACTCCATCTCCACTCTGGTTACTGCCAGGTTGTTAATTCCAATGTCTCTGGTTATATTTTGCTTGCTTGTGCATAATATTTTGGCAAAAAGTGTGAATATTGTTGATTTCATTATTTTAGCATTTTTCAAAACAACTTTAAAAATAGATAATAAATCCATTCTATTTTCAAATATGGAATGTTAGCCCTGGCTTGTGTGGCTCAGTGGATTGAGCACTAATCTTCAAACGAAAGGGTCACTGGTTTGATTCCCAGTCATGGGACATGCCTGAATTATGGCCAGGTCTCCAGTAGGAGGTGCAAGAAAGGCAACCACACAGTGATGTTTCTCTTTCTCTCTTTCTCCCTCCTTTCCCCTTTGTCTAAAAATAAATGAATAAAATCTATAAAAACATAAATGTGGAATATTAATGCTTTTCTTATTAGACTATGTGAACTCTTTCATATTAATCCTCTTTTGTAGTACTATGTGTTGATTATTCTGTTACAATTGTTTTCCTCTTAATCTCATTACTTTTACATATTGAATCTCAAAATTAATTGTAAACCCATATTCTTTTATTGTCACTTCTATTTTTAAGTTAATAATGAGTCTATTTAAAGTAATGTTTGTCACATGTAGGCTTAAATATCTAACTTAACCTATTCTCTTATGTGTGCAGATTATTTCCTAACACTTTTTATTTAAAAATAACTAGCCTATCCCCCCCATTGATGAATGACCCGTCCTCTGATATATACTATAATCCATTCTCTTGCACATTAGTGCTGTATATAAGCTAACACCTTAATAAAAACCTAGCCAAGTGTATAAAAAAGTTATTAATACTTAGACAAAGAATCAATTTACAACACATGTCAAGAATGATAGAATATATTTACATACATTGAAGAAATACCTCTAACTGTAAGAAATTTTCCTAAGAAAATAATCTGGAAAATAGTTAAGTATTCATGTATTAAGTATTCAAAACTGGCATGTAAGATAATTTAGGCAACTTAAATGATAATCAATAGGAAAGTGTTTAAATAAATTATGATCATTCACAGAAAATATGCTTCTATTAAAATTTCTACTTTGCAAAACTGTAACTGACATGGAATATGCTTCTTTTATAATAACCAAAACAAAAGCATTCCATTATCTCTACACTATTTAACTTTGGTAAATATATAAAAACAACTTGATTCTGAATTAAAAACCTGGAAAATATAGGAAAAGATTAACAGTTGATATCTATAAGAGCAGAATTACATATTACATATGCTTTATCTTCCATTTTCCCATAATGTATATACTGAATATACACTATCTTCATGATTACATGCCTGGGAGCCTGTTACTTCTCCAGAAAGCTCATGGCAGCTGCTTCTCCAAAAAGCTCATGGAAAGTAGAGAGAGCACAGTACAACCAATTCTTTCCCTCAAAGGGTAGAGCATTGGCACCTACATCCAATACTCTATTTTTTCAGCACAATGCCTGAAGGACTGGCTTCTCTGTTTGTGGATAGCCCCTGGAATACTCTAGCTATTTGAGGGCTTCTGAGAACAAAAAATAACTGGGTGGCATGCTGATACTTATTTTAGAGGACCAATGGTAACATAGCAGAGAGAGCAAGAGATTATGAGTGACCAGCAAATTCCTCTAATTAAAAATCTATAGGCACAAATCTGGAAAATACACATTGATGGAAAAGGTTTTAGAGGTCCCTGAGTCTACAGCTGAGACAACCATTGAAGGTCTTTCCCTATACATAGCCCAGAAAGACTGGGAGAGGTGGGTACTTTTTTAAATGTGCATATATGAGCATCAAGTTACAAATGTCATGAAGAAAGATGGAAAAATGGCCTCAATAGAGGAACAAAATAAATCTCTAGAAACCAACCCTGAACAAATGGAAGTATATGAATTAATGGAGAATGAATACAAAACAACCTTCCTAAATATGTTCAGCAAGTAAACAAGCTAGTAGCATGGTGGACTAGGAAGCTCCAGACCCTGCTTCCCCTCACAGAAATGGACACTACATGGACCAATTGCCTTTGTGAGAAACCTAGAAACCAGCTAAGAGGTTCCTACACCTCAGGAAAACACAAAGCCAACCACATAAAACCTGACAGAAAAATTCATGGCACTTTTTTGCTGGAACCCCTCCAACATGATTGGTAAAGAGATCACCAAGTCCCAATTTCTCTCTGGGTAGAGAAATGAGTAGAACAGATATAAAATGTTCTGATCTTTTGGGAGGAATCCTGGGAAACTGATTTCTGCCTTGCCTGGATCTAAGACAAGAATAGGTGCTACACTGATATCCACTGAGAAACATGGTGTTCACCATCTACTGGAGGCTGCAGTACCACAAACATTCTGTGGCATTCCTTTGTAGGACTTGGCAAACTTTTCAATAAGGAGGTTACACACAGAAGCCCAGAGAACACATCTGCAGGAAAGGCTCAGAAGATCACAGAATATCCAGCTGGGCTAACTGGGGAAAGCCGTCCATATGAAAAACAGTGACACAAAAACTGGGACAGGTGGTTGATTTTTCAAATCCAAAGTCCCAACGGATGATAACAAGACATACAAAAAAAGCAAGGAAATATGGGTCATTCAGAGGAACAAGTTAAATCACAAGAAGCTGACCCTAAATAAATTGAGATATATAAATAAGTAGACAAATAATTCAAAATAACCATCATAGAGATGTTTAATGAATTAAAATAGAGAACAGAGGAACAACTAAATGAAACATGTAAAATGACATGGGAACAAAACAAGAATATCAAAAGTAACAGAAGCTATGAAGAAGAACCAAACTGACATTCTGTAATTGAAGAATAATACAACTGAATTGAAAAATCCACTAGAGGGACTTAACAGCCCTTGACCAGACCAGACAAAGAATTAACAAACTTGAAGATGAGACTTCTGAATTTACCGAGACACAGGAGCAAAAAGAAAAATAATGAAAAATGAAGAGAGCCTAAGGGACTTATGGGACACAATCAAATGGAACAAGATGCACATTGTAGGATTCCCAGAAGGAAATGAAAAAGAGAAAGGGGCAGATACCCCCATGATAAAAACTTCTGAAATTTGAGGAGGAAAATGTACATACAAAGGAAGCTCAATTCACTCCAACTAAGATAAACTGAAAAAGACTAAAACATAGACACACCTGTTTTATTTTTTTAAAAATTCTCACTCAAGGATGTATTCATTGATCATAGAGAAAAAGGAAGAGGGAGAGAGAGAAACATCGATTGGTGGCCTCTGTACATGCCTCAAATAGGGATTGAACTCATAGCCTTTTGATATATCAGATGATGTTTCAAGAGCCACCCAGCCAGGGCAACAAAGACACTTCTTAATGAAGCCATCAAATGTTCACAAACATAATTCTGAAAGCAGCAAGAAAAAGTGACACATTACACAAAAGGTAGCTCTGATCTGCTATTCAACATTGTGCTTATAGTAACATTATGTTACATTTAAAAACTGTGGTGGAAAACTCATGTTTATGTTTTCGACCATAATAAAAATAAGCTGGCATTATCTTTTAACTTCTGAATTACTAATATTTTAATTATTTCTTCATAGAAACAGATCCTGTGAAACACAAACACACAATTTTCTATGAATAAAAGTTCCTTCAACTCTTGAGACACCGTTAATGAATCATTGATTTCTAAGAGATGGCATGTAATTTTAACTTTGAACAAAATAAAATTACTGCATCTAAACTTCAGAATTATAACACCACAAAATGCATTTACAGAGATAACTGAAAATAGTTTCAGTCAAATTTTTGGAGGTACTGAAAATATTTTTCTAAGTATGAAGACTTGATATATTGTCCTATATATTTAAAATGCAACTGCAGAGACAAAAGTAACCTGTTAAATTATTTAAACAAATGATTAGCATACAACTCCTTTCATGCACAAGAAATGTTATTTTCATTTTTTATTTTATTCAATTACAGTTGTGCTCATTTTTTCCCATTACTTTTCCCTGCCCTACCCATCCTTCACCTCCCATATTCAATCCTCCACCCAGTTGTCTGTGTCCATGTGTCCTTTATACATGTTCCTTGACTTGATCTTTTACCTTCTATACCCCATTATCCACCCCCCACCCCCCCCACCACACCTCTGGCCACTGGCAATTTGCTCTTTATTTCCATGACTCTTGTTCTGTTTTGCTTGTTTTTTTTTTTCTGATTATATTCCATTTATAGGTGAGATCATACAGTATTTGGCTTTCACTGCCTGGCTTGTTTCACTTAGCATAATGCTTTCCAGTTCCATCCATGCTGTCATGAAGGGTAGGAGTTCCCTCTTTCTTTCTGTTATTTAGTGTTTCTCTGTGTAAATGTACAACAGTTTTTTGATCCACTCACTGATTTATGGGCACTTAGCTATTATAAATAACACTGCTATGAACATTGGGGTGCATAGGCTCTTTTGAATTGGTGTTTCAGCATCCTTAGGGTATAGTCCCAAGAGTAGAACTGCAAGGTCAAAGGGCAGTTCCATTTTTAGTTTTCTGAGGAAATCCCATACTGTTTGCCACATTGGCTGCACCAGTCTGCATTCCCACCAACAGTGTACTAGGGTTCCCATTTTGCCACAACCTCACCAGCACTTGTTGTTTGCTGGTTTGCTTATGATGGCCATTCTGAACGGTGTGAAGTGGTATCTCACTGGCTAGTGATATCTCTCTTATGGCTAGTGATGCTGAGCATCTTTTCATATGTCTCTGGATGTTCTGTATGTCCTCCTTGGAGAAGTTTCTGTTCAGGTCCTTTGACCATTTTTAATTGGATTGTCTTCCTGGAGTGGAATCGTGTGAGTTCTTTACATATTTTGGAGATAAAATCCTTGTCTGAAGTATCATAGTGAATATATTTTTTCATACAGTTGGTTCCCTTTTAATTTTGCTGATGTTTTCTTTAGCCATGCAGAAGCTTTTTAATTAATGAAGTCCCATTTTTTTGTTCTTTGCTTTATGTTCCTTAATCTGTGGGATGTATTGGTGAAAATATTACTGTGTGAATTATCTGAGATTTTCCTACCTATGTTATCCTCTGGGACGATTGTGGTATCACAACTTATATTTAAGTCCTTTATCCACCTTGAGTTTATTTTGGTGTACAGTGTAAGTTGGTTGTTTAATTTCATTTTTTTGCATGTAGCTGTCCAGATCCAGCAATGCCATTTGTAGAAGAGGGTATTTTTATTCCATTTTATGCTCTTGTACTCTGTGTTTAATTTAATTGACCACAGAGATTTGTGTTTATTTCTGGAATCTCTGTTCTGTTCCATTGGTCTATGTGTTTGTTCTTTTGCCAGTACCAGACTGTTTTGTTTACCATGCCTTATAATATAGTTTGATGTCAAATATTGTGATCGCTCCTACTTTCTTCTTCTTCCTCAAAGTTGCTGAGGCTATCCAGGGTAGTTTATAGTTCCACATAAATGTTTGAAATATTTGTTCTATATCTGTGAAATATGTTATTTGTATCTTGATAGGGGTTATGTTGAATCTATAGATTGCTTTGGGCAGTATGGAAGTTTTGATTATGGTAATTCTTCTACTCCATTGACATGGTATATTGTTTCATTTATTTGTGTCTTCCTTCAGTGGTCTGCAGTTTTCTTTATGCAGGCCTTTTAACTCCTTGGTTAGGTTTATTTCTAGGTATTTTATTTTTCTTGTTGCTATTGCAAATGGGGTTGTCTCCTAATTGCTGTTTCATTGTTGGTGTAAAAAAATGCCTTTGACTTCTGAATATTGACTTTGTATCTTGCTGCTTTACCAAATTCATTTATTAGGTCAAGTGATTTTTTGGTGGATTCTATAGGGTTTTCTATGCACCATGTCATTTGCAACCAAAGACAGTTTTACTTCCTCCTTTCCAAGTTGGAAGCCTTTTATTTCTTTTTGTTGTGTAATTACTCTGGCTAGGATTTCCAATACTATGTTGAATAAGAGTGGTGAAAGTGAACGTACTTGTTTTGTCCTGATCTTAGTTGGAAAGCTTTTAGTTTTTGGCCATTGAGTATGATGTTGGCTATAGGTTTCTCATATATGGTTTTATTATGTTAAGGCAGCTCTCTTTACTTCCACTTTGTTCTTTTTATCAAAAATAGGTGCTGTACCTTATCAAATGTTTTCTCCATCTATTGATATGATCATGTAATTTTTGTCTTTCCTTTTGTTTATGCGATGTGTTATGTTTATTGATTTGATGATATTGTACCATCCTTGCATCCCTGGAATTATTCCCACATGATCATTATGTGTGATGATTTTAATATATTGCGGGATGTGGTTTGTCATATTTTGTTGAGTATTTTAGCATCTATGTTAATCAGCAATATTGACCTGTAGTTTTCTTTGTTGTGTCTTTATCTGGTTTTGGGAGAAGAATGATGCTGGGCTCATAAAAAGAGTTTGGGAGCCTTTCCTCCTCTTGGATTTTTTGGAATAGTTTGAGAAGGATAGGGGTTAGCTCTTCCTTAAATGTTTTGTATAATTCTCCTGTCAAATCACCTGGTCCTGGGCTTTTGTGTGTCAAGAGTTTTGGTTTTCTTTTTTTCTTTTCTTTTTTTTAAGCTTTCCCTTACTAGTTTTATTTATTTTCCCCATTTTCTCTCTGTTTTATTGTTGTTCAAGTACAATTGTCTCCATTTCCCCCCTCGACTCCCACCCACATCAGCCATCCCTACCTATCACTGTTATCCCCCTGTTTCCGGCTATTATTGGTGTTCAGGCTTTCTTCTCCTTCATTCAGGTTTGGAAGATTATATTTTTCTAGAAGTATGTCCATTTCACTCAGTTTTTTAAATTCCTTGGCATAAACTTCTTCATAGTAATTTATCACAATCTTTCATATTTCTGTGTTATCTGTTGTAATTTCTCCTATTTCACTTCTGGTTTTGTTTATTTGGGTCCTCTATCTTTTCTTCCTGATCAGTTTTGTTAAAGGCTTGTTGACTTTGTTTATCTTTTAAAGAACCAACTCCTGGATTTATTGATCCTTTGCATTATTCTTTTAGGCTCTGTGCCACTTAATTCTTCTCTGATCTGTATTATTTCTTTCCTCTACTCATTCTGGGCTTTGTTTCTTGTTCCTCCAGTTCTTGTAGATGTAGGGTTAGGTAGCTTATTTGAAATGTTTCTCTCTTTTTAGGTAGGCCTAAAGAATCATGAAACACAGTAAACTTGACTGTGGAACTATAGATCTATGGAAGCCTAGAGAACTCCTCATATAATAATTTTAGGAAAGACTCATTCTATAGATTTCAGAAAATTCATATGAGAGATTAGATTTTCCGAATCACCTGAAGGAGGTTGCAAATATACAAACAGAAAACAATATCTGCTTTGGAAAAATTTGGAGGGAAATTTGTAATTTAAAGGCCAATCTTAGCTTTGACCAAGTTGCTCAGTTTGTTAGAGCACTGTCCCGATATACCATAGCTATGGGTTTGATCCCCTCTCAGAGCACTTATAGGAGTCAACAAATGAATGCATAAAATAAGTGGAAAAACAAATCTCTCTCTCTCCCTCTCCCTCTTTCTCTCTTTCTACATTGCTCCCTCTCTTTCCCTCTTCAGCTGTCAAAAAAAAAAAACCCCTCTAATAACAGATACTGTTTTTAGGAACCTGGAAGTGACAGGGTACAATGGGTGTAGAAGCAGAGATGGTTTGGGCCATTAAGACATAGAGCCACAAGGAAGTCAAAGTATATCTGGGCCCCAAGGAGGTAGTCCTATCACCAAACAGCTTCATGCTGCATGGGGCTGCATGACACAGCCCCACATGGAGGGAGCATGGAGGTCTGTGTTGTTTCAGCACCTCTGCAAATACACACTCCCCCATTTGGGATTTACCTGGTTCAGTGGGGCTGCACCATTTTCCAGGGCAGGGCTGTAGTCCACCTTTAGTTGAACAAAAGATTGCATGTCCTAGGGGTGTCCATGTGACACAAGCCCAGCTAGGGAATTCATAGCACATTTTTCTTGGAACAATCAGGAAGAAAGTCTCTTTCACAGGGATTGTTGACTGTGACAAAAATGTACCCTGTAACTATTTTTGCCATAGCATAGTGAAACTTATTTAAAGAGGGAACAAATACAAAACAAAAAAGAACCAAGTGGAACAAACAATTGGAATGAAATCAATTTGGAGCTTGGATCCAGGCACTCCTGAAACATAAGTTCCTGTATTCCCTGTTACATGTACATGTGTTTCAGCAGAAGGTGCAGAGATTTCCCACATTTTTTATAAAATGCTTTAATTTACATTTAATTGAAAATGTGAAATTATGTGAATGATTAAATTTTAAAATTATTTTATTGAGTTTAACATTTAATTTTTAGTTAATAAATTTAAATTTTAAATTATTTTAACATAATTGAATAGAATTAAATTTAAATTATTAAATATCTTGACATTTCTTCTTTACCCATGTATTATTTAGAAGTATATTGTTTAACTTCTACATACTTTGAGGTTTTCCATTTACCTTTCTGTTATTAATTTATGAGGAATTTTACCAAAAAACATGATTTATTTATTGAAAAATGTATTTATTCTTACATGCTTAAACTTCAGTCACCTTCCAAGTACTCTCCATTTGATGCAATACACCTATTGAGATGTTTTTTCCACTGCTCAAAACAGTTTTTGAACTCATTGATTTTGATGCCTTTTAGTGCTTCTGCCATTTTTCGTCTCACCTCTTCTACATCAGCAAAATGTTTCCCTTTGAGGACTTGTTTCATCTGGGTTACAATAAACAGTTGCTTGAGGAAAGATTGGGTGAATGGAGAGGGTAGGGCACAGATGTCATGCTGTTTTTTGGTCAAAAACTGCTCAATAGTGAGCATTGTGTGGGCAGTCACAATTGTAAATGACTCATAATGAAACGGGAAAATGCACTGAAAAAGTCTTCAAAAAATTTACTGAAGCCAAGCGTAACCTCTCACAACAATGTCAGCTGGTATACTGATACAGATGACTTCCTTAAACACCTAGCAGGGGAAGCCTGTACCACAAGGGACTTACCTTCCAGACGATAAGTCCATATTTTGAGGGGGAACCCCCCTTGTATAGGTAATTCCATTGTGATCTAAGAGCAGATCTGTCATTTTTATTTATTTTTTTAATTTCTGAAGTTGCGTTTTATGTCTTAGAATGTGACCTGTCCTGGTGAATGCTCCATGGAACTTGAAAAGTATGTGTCCTCTGCTGTTGTTGGATGGATTAATTTGTAGATGTCCATTATGACCAGTTGACTGATAATATTGAATTTAATTGTGTCCTCACTGATTTTCTTCCTGTTGGATATTTCCTTTTTTGAGGCTTCTCATATGCCTCATCATAAAAATCCAAGTTAAAACAAAGAAATGACACTACAAATCTACTCAAGTAGACAAAATCTAGAGTACTGATAATACCCAATGTTGGAAAGAATGTAGAGCAACAGACACTCTCATTCACTGCTAGTGGGAATGCAAAATGGTGCAGCCACATTGGAAGACAGTGGTTTCTTATAAAACTAAATACATTTGTATCATACAATCCAGTAATTGCATTCCTTGATATTTACCCAAAGGAGCTGAAAACTTTGTTCACAAAAAAATCTGCATGCAGATGTTTATAGTAGCTTCATTTATAATGCTAAAATCTGGATTCAATTAAGATGTCCTTCACTCAGTGAGTGTACAGATAAACTGTGGTATATCCAAACAATAGAATATTATTTAGCATTAGGGAAAAAAATGAGTTAGCAAACCATTAAAAGATATTGAGATGCTTTAAGGGCATATTATTAAGTGAAAGACACCAGTCTGAAAAGGCTACATGCTATATGATTCCTATTACATAACATTCAGAAAATAGCAAAACCATAAAAAAATAATGAAAAGATCAGTGGTTGCCATGAGTTAAGGAGGAAATAGAAATGACTATGTAGTACTCAAAGAATTGTGAAGGCAGCAAAATGCTGTGTATGATACTATAATGGTGGGTAAATATCATAATACAGTTACCCAATCCACAAAATGTCCAAACCCAGAAGTGAGTGTTAATGTAAACTCTGTATTTGGTTGGAGATGTTTCACTGTAGGTTCAATTATACCAATGTACCACTCTGGCAGTGTATGCTAATAGTGGGAGATGCTATGCAAGATAGGGGACAGGGGTATGTGGGAGATCCTTGTACCTTCTCCTCAATTTTCCTGTGCACCTAAAACTGTTCTGAATAGTACAGTGTAATTTAAAATCATTAAGTGAATTGTTATGTTACATTAGAAAATACTCACTATCATGCAAAGAGACCAGTAAAGGAGGAATAAGGGAACAAAGACACAGGGATGAGTAGCATCCTTAAGTGCAACCTGGTTCTGGGATGCTCAGGATTAGGTCATAGAACTAAGAGTTCTGATACCCTGTGTAGTTCATTGATCTGAAAGAGACTGATGTCAAAAAGCTGGGATTTATAGTATAGAACTTCTAACTTCCATTACATAGAGCTTCAAAATAAATAATTCTGTGGTTCAAAGTTTCCAGTTTTAATTTGGGAAGACCAGGTTGTTGTTTATTTTTAATATTATTATATTGTCAATATTATATCTTTCAGAACTAAATTGATTACAATATTTTTAGTATCTCTGGTAATTATGTTTGTTATATCAAATCCTATCTGGAGCCCTGGCTGGCGTAGCTCAGTGGATTGAGCTCAGGCTGCAAACCAAAGTGTCGCAGGTTCAATTCCCAGTCAGGGCACATGCATGGGTTGCAGGCCATGACACCCAGTAACCACACATTGATGTTTCTCTCTCTCTCTCTCTCTCTCCCTCCCTCTCTAAAAATAAATAAATAAAACTTTTAAAAAATCCTATCTGGAAAATATATAAGCAGAATAACAATATAATGTACATCGATAGTACATTGAGGTGAAGTTATTTACCACTTTTTCTTGTATACATAATACACATGGAAACAGGTGAGAACAGCTAATTGCCATTTCCAGCCTGACACACCTGAGAAAAACACCTGTGAATAGTTTCATTGGTGTGATACAAACCAGATAGGCCTAAATTACAAGCAACATTGGAAATGTCCATTACAGACAGACTCCCCTGGCATTCGACCCCAAAATAGTAAGACTTAGGTTAACAAAGGTGAAAATGCCCGAAATAAGATTCACGGATTTCACAGATTACTCAAAATTAATCCTAAATTCTATCAACCTTTTGAATAATTAACTTAATCTCTCTGAAACTTCACCCAATACACATATCTAAAATAAGATGAAAACACAATTATGTTTTGGAAATCACACTACTACTAGTTTTAAACCTAGATAATGATGATGTTACTTGAACTACATTCTCTACATTCATTTTCCGATAAAAATTCAAAACAAATCTTGAGTAAAGTTTAGAAGTATTATATCTAATGCTTCCTTTTGATATATCAAGTTTGTCAGTACCATAAAAAATTAAGTTACATTCACAGGAATTATTCTTCACCTTGGTATGTTTATTTATAGGAGTCATAGTATTTCAGCTGAAAGGGACTTTAAAGATCATCTAGCAAAATTGTCATTCGTCCTCAAGAAGGGTAAATTATTTCTAAAACCATATAAATGTAAGCATAACATATTTATGTTTGTTAAAATAATGTTTCTTTGGACTTATTTAATTTCATCACAGATTTTCAAGGGCAATAAACAGTTTCCACCATTATCTTTAAAGATATTTTCCAAAAAGAACTTGAACCTAGCATTAGTCTCCTAAGCTGTGTCAATACCTTCTGATCTCTTTCATGCTAAATTTAAATATGTTACATTGATATTTTAGAGTGAGACAAATATTTATCATTTGTAATGAAATACATTAAAAGCATACCATTATTCCCCTTTTGTGAATTTTGTATTCTTTTGATTAACATAATTCAAAATGTCTCTGATTATGGTTTCTTTCCTCCTTTTAAATCACCTTAAAAATATTAATGTCAGCCCTGGCTGGCATAGCTCAGTGGATTGAATGCAGGCTGCGAACCAAAGCATTGCAGGTTCAATTCCCAGTCAGGGCACATTCCTGGGTTGCAGGCCATGGACCCCAGCAACAGCACATTGATGTTTCTCTCTCTCTCTCTCTTTCTCCCTCCCTTCCCTCTCTAAAAATAAATAAATAAAATCTTTAAATTTTTAAAAAATATTAATGTCTTAGCATATTGGCAAGGCTGAGATACTACTTTCTTATACAAAAATGTCTTAAAAAGAAAGCATGGACCAAGGTATGAAATCTCTGATACAAATTGGGGAAACCAGAATGAAGCCAAAACATTCACATTGAAAAAAAAACTGTTTTTTTATAATACAGATGTTGAATTCAAAAGTACTCAGTTCTCAATATTTTACAAGTCAGTTTACTACTTGCCTTCTATATGTACTATTGTCTAAATAAATGAATAAAATGGCATTTATATCTCATCAGCAAAGTTTTATGAAAAAAATGCAAAATGACCAATATTCAATTTTTAAAAGCAAAAGAAAGGTATATATTTCACTAAACAAGGGCTAGACACTGTATTTTAAAAAATGATAAATACTGCTGAAGGGGAAGGGTCAAGTCAAGGAAAATGTATAAAGGACCCATGGACAAAGCTAATGGGGGAGGATTGAAAGTGGAGGGTGGGGAGTGGGTAGGGCAGGGTAGAATAATGGGGGAGAATGAGGACAACTAATTAAATAACTAAAAATAAAGGTAAAAATAATAAAACACAAAATAAAAATAAAAATATATAAACAACAACACTATTGAAATTTGGAACAAATTCAGAAAAGGATTTAGAGTCTCACCAAATTGAATTGGTTGATTAAGGAATCTCAGTTTCTGAAGCACAAACCTTAACTATGATGATATTTCCTTTTTCCAATAAAAGAAACCTCTGTTCACACTATGCTGACCCTCACCATTCTATTATAGAATGACTCTCTCACAGGACATTTCTTCAGATACAAGAATTTCTCCATCACATGTTTATTATTAGAACAGTGGCATCATGGGACTTACAATTCAAATTCATTTTTTAGAACTTCAATTTTATACTTAATTCAGAATGTTCACCTGCCCCATGATCCATAGTCCTCACTACAATTATGGCTCTGGAGGCTTGAGGTGGAAGTGTTTCTTTCAAGCACTTCCTCTCTGTTATAATGTTAGTACTGGGTCACCCTGTGTGTGACTACAAAGCTCTCCCTTGTTGGGGGCTTACTCCTGTGGAGCAGAGTGATTCCTTACCAAAGGAAGTCTGGGCTCTGACCCAACTATAATTGTTCCTCTTAGACTGGTATCTTAGTCAGATAACAGATACCATAGAGGGGTGGCAAAAACAACAAATAACTTTCTCACAGTTTGGGAGGCTGTGAAGTCCAAGATCAAGGAACCTGGTTTAGTGACAGCTGCCAGATTGCTGTGTTTTCACAAGGCCAAGAGAAAGATATCACCTCTCAGGTCTCTTCTTATAAGGGCACTAATCCCATTCATGAAGGCTCCATTTTCAGAGCTAAATTCCCTCCCAAAGGTCCCACCCCCAAATAGCATCATGTTGAGGATTAAGGGTTCAACATCTGAACTTTGTGGGACAAAAACAATCATTCTATAGCATTTGGCATCTCTTATTTGGTGGGCTCTCCCAGGCAGAAAAATAGAAAAATTGTACAGAAGGACACAATGTCACCTGCACTTGTGAAAATGTAACCCAGGAAATGCACACATCATTGCCATATCATGCTGGATATCAGAAATGTGCAGCTACCATGCACCTTGACCTTACCTATTCTCTATCATTGTATTTCCACTGATAACATATAGCACAGGTACAAAGAAGCTACTTGTTGCTTAAGTGGGTGTTCAACCAGGAGAACAGGAAACAATGACCCTGATACCTTGTTGCATTCATCTTTTTTCAGTTTTGTCCCCACACTGACTGTTGGGATGGGACAAGCGTAGGCCTATGGCGGGACAGCAGGATGTGCAAATAAGGACAGTGGGAAGATCACTCTCCAAGCCAACTAAGAATGATTTTATAAAAACCGGTAATAATATAAATGCTTGATTCAAAGATAACATTAAATGAACTGAACACTCATGAAAAAAAACAGTGTATAAAACATTAAAACTATGAAAAAACTACAAATTCCAACAGTATAATATTATGCAAAAATTACCAAATTGCATTAAACTCACCATGACCTGGAGGAAATCTTTTCCATTTAACAAGAAGAACTAGCTCATATATGGATAAAGTAGGCCATTCCTCATAATATGGACACTTACGAATTAATTTCACTATTTGTTTATTTTCAAGTTTTGTTTTTTCCTAGAAAAAAGTCATTATCAAACTTTATATTAGGTAATTTAAAGAGAAGAAAAAAGATAGCAGATAAATGTCAGTAAAAGAAAAATAAAGGTTACATGATATAAAAATACAATGAAATACTTTTGATTTTATAGGAGCATCATTCTATGACCAAATAACCATAATGAAATTTTAATTTTCAGATGCACTACTAAAACTTTATTTTTCCACATTTCATAATAATTTAGATGCTGTGCTTTTGCATGTTTGGAAAGCAACTCTGATGTAGTCAAGACTAAACACAAAAGTTCAATTGATAGTATTAAATTAGTAATAATATTGTAAACATAAAAACAAAGCATACAAAGAAGATTGTTTTTAAAGCCAGCCACTCTGAAACCAGGAATTTGGAAGGAAGTTGAACTTTGAGAAAGTTATCAGTGTCACCAATGCTAAAACCATCTTATTGAAAGAAACCCCGACTCTTAGAGAACCAAATCAAGAAGGTGGGCATCCCTCCCATTTCCTTTCTACATGAGCACCCAGCCATGGTTTAGCCATTACCATGCACAACATGACTGGTCATTGAGACAAACTTCCTCTGCCAGCCAGGCAGGGAGAGTTAGGAGAGGGGACAAATTTGCATTTGACTAAAAGAGAATAAATTGTGAAACTTGAAATAAAAAAGTTAAAGCAGCAGAATTAGGGGATAGAATTAAGTAGTGATCACCTAGTTGTGCAGCCCTGAGTTACACTATGAAACAATGTGCCAGTCACACCCAAGTTAATTTTTTCTAAGGTAGACTGCAGAGATGTAGAGGTCTGTCTCCCTGGTTGTCCTGGTATTCCTAACATATAGCATGATGTTGACACCACAAAATATATATTTGTTGAATGAATAAATAAATTCTGAATTCATAAAAAAACAAAGTCATCAAAAATATACATAAAATACTATATACATAAAACCTGGTTTTATACTTAAATTACCCATCGCTATAAGAGGTTTAAGTGACAGTCATAAAATAAACATTTTTTATGTTGTGTAGGCCAAGTCAAATTAAAAATAAGAGAGATATGAATATGTGTCCAAAGCGGCAAAAGTTCTATTGAATTTACTACCATATCGTCTTCATATACAGATTAGATTTGATCATACCAATTTTAACTTGGCATAATTCTTTGCAGGGATCTTAAGAATTTCACAATCTTCTTCTGTCACCACTGAGTACTCCTTCAGTTCTGACTGAACCTGAGCTGTAACTTCCAGGGTTCCAAAGGTGCTCCATGGTCTAAGCTATCAAAAACAAAAAAAACAAACAAACAAACAAACAAAAAAAAAACAAAAACAAAGTCAACTTAAACTTCATTATCACATATCAACATTAAAATACCAATGATGGTGATAACAGCAATGTAGAAAAGTCTGCAAGTCTGTGAAGGAAAGGGGTCTGAGCAGCCTCATATGGATGTCCTGCTTTCTCCATCAATGTCACACACCAAAGCAAGAAAACATTTCCATTTTTTTACTACAGTAGGAAAACAACTTAGGATATTATTCTGTGCTTTTGTTAAACATTAAGCTTTTAAAATACAATCATATTAATGTAATCCATTCATTTTTCATTTTTGTATGACTACACTTAAATTGCAATTCATTTTTGTTGATAAACATTTGTGTTTTTATTGGTATTTGATATAAAACAATGATAATATGAGCATTAGCGTACAAGTCTCTTCATTTCATACATAACTATATCCATAAAATATATGACTAAGTATAATTTCTATGTTACAGAATGTGTTTGCACTTTAACATCTGTTTAACTACTTTCCATCTGATGCAAGTTCTAGCTAGCACCCTCTTTTCTGAAGCATAATGGACCCAGAGTCTGTTTCTGCACAAATATTCCAACATTTCATATTGTCTAATTTTTAATATTTTCCAATTTGGTAGTAATATTATTGATTGAGCTTTTTATTTATTTGCATTTACTTTTAAATGTAAAAATTATTACCTGCATATTTCCCAGGTTGCTAGTGGTAGAGCGCTTTTGCCTTTTCCAATTACCTAATGCATAGTTTGTGTTCTATAAAAGGTTGACTGTGGTGGGGCAGGGCAGGGGAGAGCAAAGGGGATAAAAAGTGGGACAAGATTCTGCCCAAAATGGAGGTGTAGGTAGATACGCTTCACCTCCTTGTACCAAAAGAAGGAAACAAGCAATTAAAAAAAATTCAGAACTATAAGAAAATTGAACTGTATAGAAGTCTGATAACCAAGGACTTAAAAAAGAAACATTCATCCATACTGGTAGAAGGGGCAGAGATGGGTAGTCTGGGCAATGGAGAGGACATGTGACAAGGCTGTTGTTTCAGGACTGGGCAGTTGCACATTCACATTAGATACACTGGGAGGAACAATGAGGAACTAGGCAGACTTCACAATCCAGGGTTCCAAAATGTGGAAAATAAAGCCTCAGAACCTGTGGCTGTATAAGCCTGTGGGGGTTCTGCATGGGAGAAAATGTCAGTCTCTTCAAAGCTGGTCAAGAGCCCAGCAAGTGGCATTGTTCCCTCTTCCACCTCTCTCTGACATACAGCACCACAATGCAGTGAATTGTGTTGCCCTGGCCTGGAAAATACCTAAGGCTCCACTCCTGACAATGTAACAGGTGTGCTGAGACAAAGAAAAGCAGCCCAAATGAAAGAACAGATCAAAACTCCACAAAAATAACTAAGTGATGAGAAGACAGCCAACCAATCAGATGTAGAGTTCAAAACACTGGCAATCAAGATGCTCACAGAAATTATTGAGTATGGTCACAAAATAAAGGAAGAAGTAAAGGCTATACAAAGTGAAATAAAGAAAAATATACAGGTAACCAACAATGAAGGGAAGGGAACTGGGACTCAAATCAACAACATGAAACAGCAAGGAGAACAAACATTCAACTGGAACAGAATGAAGAAATAAGAACTCAAAAAATTGAGGAGAGGTTTAGGAACCTCTGGGACAACTTTAAACATTTCAATATCCGAATCATAGGGGTACAAGAAGAAGAGGAAGAGCAAGAAATCAAAAACTTATTTTAAAAAATAATGAAAGATAACACCCCCAATCTGGTGAAGAAAATAGACATACAACTCCAGCAAGCTCAGAGAGTCCCATACAAGGTGGACCAGAGTAACACACTAAAACATATAATTAAATTGCCAAAAACTGAAGATAATGAGAGAATCTTAAAAGCAGCAAGAGAAAAGAATTAAAAGAATTACCTATGAAGGTGTTCTCATAAAGCTATCAGCTGATTCTGCAGAGAAACCTTACAGGAAAGAAGGGACTGGAAAGAAGTATTCAAAATCATGAAAAGCAAGAACTCACATACAAGATTACTCTATCCAGCAAAGCTATCATTTAGAATGGAAGGGCAGATAAAATGCTCCCTTGATAAGGTAAAATCATCATCATAAAGTCCTTATCATATGAAATGTTAAAGGGACTTATCTAAGAATAAGGAGATCAAAAGTGCGAACAGTAAAATAACAGTAAACTCACAACCAACAACAACTGAACCTAAAAAAAAGCTAAGCAAACAACAAAAAGGGTAACAGAATCACTGAAATGGAGACTACATGAAAGAGATCATCAGGGTTGGAAACAGGAAGAACAAGAGAAAAGGTACTGAGAATAAGAAGTATAAATGTTAGGTAGAAAATAGGGGGAAGTTAAGAATAGTGTAAAAAATGGAGAAGCCAAAGAACATATATATATATATATGAATATATATATTCTTATATGTATATATGTATATATCCCATGGACATGAACTTAGGAGAGGAAATGCTGGAGGGAATAGGGGTGTTAGGTGGAAGGGGATAAAGGAGATAAAAAGAATGGGACAACTGTAATAGCATAATCAAAAACATACTTTTAAAAATTTAATACCTGTAATTGAAGAATAAAAAATGAAAAAAAAAAGGTTGACATATGTTTAGTGTCTTTTAGATTTTCTTTTAGATTTTCAGGTCATTATGTGTCCCAGACAGTAATCCTTTGCCATCTTTTTGTATTAAAAATATCTCCACCTGAGGACTTACAGCCAAGATGAAAGCATAGGTAGACACACTGTGCCTCCTCGCACAACCAAAATAAGAATAATAATAATTTAGAAACAAAATAACAATTAGAATTGACAGAAAATTGAACTGTATGGAAATAAAATAGACACATTCATCCAGATGCGTAAGAGGGACACAGTCAGACAGCTGGGTGGAGAGGGGTCACAGCACAAAAAGTGGTGGCACCAAGCTCACCAGGCACCCAGGGTGTGCCAGGCACCCAGGGCACACAAGACAGCAACCAGTGGACCCTTGGTGTGCAGGCGGCAGATGGCAGACCATGGACACGGGGTGGCAATGGCAATGGGCAGACCCAGTGAGGCAGCGATTGTGAAAGGAGGCATAGCAGCAAGGCAGCTGGCTGACCAGGCAGTCCCACACTCATGCATAGATAAACCAGGTGAAACTGAGCAGTAAGACAGACCATGCAACCCAGGGCCCCAGTGCCAGGAAATAAAGCCTCAAATCACCAACTGAAAACATCTGTGAGGGTTGAGGCACAGGGAGAGACTCCCAGCCTCACAGGAGAGTTCATTGGATAGACTTACAGGGTTCTAGAATGTACACAAGCCCACCCACACAGGAATCAGCACCAGCAAGGCCCAGTTTGCTTGGCAGAAATGGTGGAAGGGACTGAAAGCCAACAGAGAGCAGAGCAAGCACCATTGTTCCCTCTCAAATCCCGCCCTCACATACAATGTCACAACCCAGTGACTGGGTTGCCCCACCCTGGTGAACACCTAAGACTCCACCCTTCATAAGTAACAGGTGCATCAAGACAAAAAAAAATATGGTCCAAACAGCAGGACAGATCAAAACTCCACAGCAAATACAACTAAGCAACCAAGAGGTAGCCAACCTATCAGATGCACAGTTCAAAGCACTGGTGATCAGGATGCTCACGGAATTGGTTGATTTTGGCTGCAAGTTAGATGAAAAAATGAAGGCTACACTAAGTGAAATGAAGGAAAATGCACAGGGAACCAATAGCAATAGGAAGAAAACTGGGACTCAAATCAATGGAGTGGACCAGAAGGAAGAAAGAAACAACCAAACAGAAAAAAAAAAATGAAGGAATAAGAATTTAAAAAAAAATGAGGAGAGACTTAGGAACCTCCAGGACATCTTTAAAGGTTCCAACATTTGAATTATAGGGGTACCAGAAGGGGAAGAGGAAGAGCAACAAGTGGAAAAGTTATTCAAACAAATAATAAAGGAGAACTTCCCCAATCTGGCAAAGGAAATAGACTTCCAGAAAGTCCAGGAAGCTCAGAGAGTCCCAATGAAGTTGGACCCAAGGAGGGACACACCAAGGCACATCATAATTACATTAGCCAAGATTAAAATGAAGGATAGAATTCTAGAAGCAGCAAAAGATAAGAAGACAGTAACCTACAAAGGAGTTCCCATCAGACTGTCAGCTGATTTCTCAAAAGAGATCTTGCAGGCAAGAAGGGGCTGGAAAGAAGTATTCAAAATCATGAGAAGCAAGAACTCACATCCAAGATTATTCTATCCAGCAAAGCTTTCATTTAGAATGGAAGGGCAGATAAAGTGCTTCTCAGATAAGGTCAAGTTAAAAGAGCTCATCATCACCAAGCCCTTACTTTATGAAATATTAAAGGGGCTTATCTAAGAAAAAGATTAAAAAAACATGTATAGTAATATGACAGCAAACTCACAATTATTAACAACTATACCTAAAACAAAACCAAAACAAACTAAGCAAACAACTAGAAGAGGAACAGAACCACAGAAATGGAGATCACATGGAGGTTTAGCAACAGGGGAGTGGGGGGAGGAGAGAGTGGGAAAAGGTACAGAGAATAAGTAGCATAGATGGTAGGTAGGAAATAGAGGGAAGGCAAGAGTAGTATGGGAAATGTAGAAGCTAAAGAACTTATGACATATGGACATGAACTAAAGCGGGGAATGTGGGTGGGAGAGGGTGTGAAGGGTGGAGGGGAGTGAAGGGGGGAATAGGACAACTATAATAGCATAATCAATAAATTATACTAAAAAAATCTTCACCCAAGCTGTGCCTGTGTTTTCATTACTTATGGTATCATGGAATGAGCAAAAGGTCCTTGAATTTAAACAAATATCTTTATAGTTTTCTTCTATAATTATCCAATTTTACAATCTTTTGCTATCATAATATTGTGAAGAAATTCTGCCAGGTGTTCTTAAAGATTTGAGTTCATTCCTTTTACAATTGAGTTTATTATCTCAATTGTTGTTTATGTGCAATGTGAAGTAAAAATACAATTTTAAAATTTTTCCCCACATAGAAAAATAAATTGCCTTAGCTCATGTTAATGCATCATCCCACCATCTTCTACACTGTTTCACATAGAAAGTGTTTGCAACTGTGGATCTAATTGTGGAACTTCTGGTTGCTAGCATGTTCACCTATGAGCCACTATTTGGATATAAAAACATTGTATTAATGACATATATTCACTGTTATGTCATATATGGGAGAGCAGGTACCTTTTCCCCAAGTGTTTTTTCATGAGTCTCTGGCTTGTTCTTGGTTTTGGTCTTCAGTATAATTTTTAAAATCACTTTCTCAAGTTCCACAAGGAAACTGAATTTTTCATTGGAATTGCATTAAAACCGCAGATCATTCAAGGAGACTTTTCTTAAAGTGTTGAAAGTTCCTGTCCATTAACATAGTGCAACTATATGTAAGCCTTCTCAAATATTTTCATTAAAAGTGTAAAATACTCTCCAAAATCTACTGTAACATTTTTATTATTTTTAAAGTAATTAATACTTTACGTAGTGATTTAAATAATTTTTATTATTGATATTTCTAACTGAATATAACCTATGCCTCTCTGAATTCTTTATTTTATTATCAAATTAACAATGTATTTACAAATTTTTTTATCACTTTTAGCCATTTTAGTTGTTTCCACTTAGAGAAGGGGTTGGCAAAGTTTTTGATAACAGACTAGAAAGCAAATTTTCACTTTTCCAGCCATAGGGTCTCTGTCACACCTACTCAACTCTGTCATGTAGAGAAAAATTGGTTAAAACAGTATACAACAAATTGTGTGGTTGTTTTCTAATAAAACTGGATTCAAAACAAAAGGTTGTAGTCCATATTTTGCCCAAGGAATTGAGTGTGTCACACTCAGATCTAGAGCTTCATTGATACTATCAAGTGCCCATAGTCTTTATTATTTCTTAATTATATAAATATGTGTAGTTATCATGGCAGAATATGTATGAAAATGACTTCTAATATTTAACATACAATGACAGTAATATTTTATATGATATATGGTATCATAAAAGAGTATCACTAAAATATGATTTTGTATAATTTAAATTTTAAAAATTAGAGTACCCTCTAGTAGCTTGTCTGTTCCTTGTAAATGCTTTACATATAATTTTCTTTGGCCTTAGAAATGAGTTTCCAAGCTTGTTGTATTTATGTTAAATATAAGTAAACTATATTATGTAAAACCTATTAAACTATTATAATACACAAAGTATAAAGCTTAGGAATTTTGATTTTCTTGGTAAAATTTAATGAGCCTGCTGTAAAACCCTTTTGGTTTATCACCCTGCTAATAATAGAGGAAATACATCCATTCTTGTTAGGTGTGAAATTACTGTAAGTGAATATAAAGCGAAGCCTTTGGAAAAACAATTACGCACTTGAGTTTATCTGAAAACAATTGTGTGTGAGTATTTATATGTTAGTTAAGGAAAGTCTTAGTCACCTCTATAAGGAATTATTACCATATAAAACCTATTATGGTGGAGGTTTATTAAACTCTTCATGAAACATTTTCTTACTGATTTGGAATAATAGCTGTATACTTTTTCAGTCTGATTAATGCAGATAGATTTTTGAAGATAGGTATAAGCAATTCCTTTAAAAATTCTTTGGAAAAATACCCACAAAAATTAATTTCTAGTATTATGATACACACACACACAGTTTTCATACAAATGACAAACTTAGAGAAATGAATTATGGTTATCACAGTTGATGAGGACACTATATTTAATGTCTTGTACTTGGTCCCCAAATTAAATGGTAAGACCTATGATTTTTTAACTTCATAATGGTACAAAAGCAATTACACATTCAGTGGAAACTGTATTTTGAGTTTCGATTTTTTCAGAATAGCATGTGGTATAACACATGTCATGATCCTGTGTAGCACCAGCAAGGTGATTCTGCCCAACTGCAGGCTAATGTAGGTGTTCTGGGAACATTTAACACAGGCTAGGCTAATTGTGATGTTTGTATAAATTCATTTTCAATTTATGATTGGTTTTATGGGTACATAACCACATTGTAACTCAAGAAGTATCTGTATAAACATTATTTGTCATTGAAGAAAAATGATCAGAATTGAGTCCACTATATACCACCATGTTTTTTATTATATATTTCAGGTGATACCATATAATGAACACATATAAAAGAGTTCCACTTAAAACTAAGAAGTCCATTTCCCATTCTCAAAGTAGGGCCTGGTTCTCCAAACCATCATTTTCTCCAAGGCCAAGACAATTTCCTATTTATTTCTGTAACAAACACATAGATGTTCAAAAATGTGAGTTGAAATGAATTTACCTTAAGGAAAATGCCAAAATATAGCCATTTATCAGAATAGGTAAGGACTTTTTAAAGTATTTTAAAATTTTAGGTGCTAAAGTGGTAAATTTTGTGATGATCTATCTCAACTGGGAGAATGAGGTTGAAATTTATCATTCTGCCTTTGGCCAGGGCATATTTTTAAAAGATTTTATTTATTTATTTTTAAGGAGAGGGGAAAGGAAGGAGAAAGTGGGAGAGAAATATGAATGTGCGGTTGCCTTTTACACACACCCCTACTGGGGACCTGGCCTGCAACCCAGATAGGTGCCCTAGACTGGGAATTGAACCGGCAACTCTGATTCACAGGCTGGCACTCAATCCACTAGGCCACACTAGCCAGGGCTGACCAGGGCATATGTTAATGAGATTCTTAAATGCAGGGAAAGAATAAAAGTATTAAATCTACAATTGAGACTTAATGCTATTAAAGGGGAGGAGCCTATCCTGAGACTCACTCAGAATGTTTTTGTCATTCTGATTCTAGTTTTCTAATCTTTTAATAATCTAATATGAATATAATATAATGTTTATCCATCCAGTATAATATGTTTAATTAAGAATTTATTAGGGACAAAGTATGATCTTTGAACTATACCTAAGTGAATTTTTGCCATCGTCAAGGTGAAGAAAAGCACAAACCTCAGACCCGTGAAACTATAACTGGTTTCTTAGCCCTGTAGCAGCACTAGACCTATGAGGAATATATCAGCCACTGAGGAAATGCTGGTTGTGATCAAATCTGGTCCCATAGAACAGAAAGAATGTGCTTGGTCTTCCAAGTATCTCCATACTCAGATATACCTCAAATAATTGGTAGTTTAATTATCAACTGCTTACAAAGAAAAAAATATAGTATAGTAAGAAAGCAGTATTACAAATAACTTGAGGTGAACCAAATTGTCAAGGTACACTGGAACAAAACTTTGAGGTTGTTGCTTGAACAAGAGGGAAAAATCAAATAAATCTCAGGAAAGGCAACACACTATACAAGGCAATCTTTTGGAGGAACTTCTAGAAAACAGAAAGCTAATTTCAAAAACATTATTTGTATGTGTTTTCATGAGATGTCAAGACTCTCAAAGGAGCAATTGAGCATTGGAAAGATTTATGTTGTTAGTAGAGAAAAAAATTGCTATATTGAACCCAATAAAAACCATTTTTGTTTTTTTCTAAATTACTAATATTTGGACATGGGAAGACAGACTGTTGGTACTCAAAACTCATGGCTTAATGAGCTCAAGAAGGATGGATTTGTTGAAGAAGAAATACACTATCATAGAACTTCTTCAATGGAGATACTTTGCAAAGTAAGGAACATTAACCCTAGACTTTCTGCAGTTGGCTAATGGGAGAGTCTCTGGGATGGAAAGATCCAAAATGCTAAAGTAGAAGATGGCAGCAAGGTAGATGGGATTCGAGCTTACTTCCCCTTGTGCACAGGTGGAACACCTAGCTGATCTTCTGAGGAACAGAGTGAACAACCAATGGAATCACAGCTTATATGAAGGCTGGAGACCAAAACTGTAGAGGACACTGAAAAATAGATGGTAAGGCAGTTGCAATAGGATGGTAAGGTACCTGGGACTAGTGTAGGGACCAAGGCTACTGCGGGCCCCTACCTGGCACCTGCCATAGAATCCTTGGAAGAGATTGAAATCAACAGCTCCATCCCTTAGAAATAGGGCGGACAGAGTAGCACAAGGATGGACTGGGATGCTTGATGTCCCTGGAGGGAATAAAGATGAAGTGGGAGACACACAAGAAGGTGACATTCACCCCCTGGGACTGTGGACTTCAGCTAGGTCATTGCCAGAGAAATTGGGGAATCAGATGACACCTGGAGAAGGGAGATTTGGGTCATAATGGACTCTGACAAAGATGGTCTCCAGTCTGGTTAGAAAGTTGAGCTGCGTGAGGAGCCAGGCACTTGTTAAGATCAGCAGATGTAAAAAAGAGGATATTATTCAAAAAAAGGTTCTCAGTTGCAGTTTAAGGAATACAGTGGCCAACCTCTCACACCATGGCAGCAGCTCTCCCTTCACAGAAGCTACAGCCCCACACCCCACTGCCACCAACGCTGCCCCCACTGTTGCCACAGAGGCCACCCCTCACCCAAGGGCACACCTGGCTTGCTAAGAGGAAGGAGGTGGCACACAGCACGGACTGTTCAGAGGAGGGCAGCAGGACTCAGGGACTTACCAGCCCCAGAAATATTTAACTTAGTGGTGGAGCTGAACTACCTTAAAGAGATTTGGGGAGTGACCAGTACCTAGGACAGCAAAGAGGGAAAAGGCAGTGTGTGAGTTGCCCCTAATTAGTGCACTTCATGGACAGCAAAATATGTGGATTAAAGGTGCCAGCCTGGAGCAGATGGACAGTGGAGTTATAGCAGTGCCTGTAGAACCTGGGATGAAGGCTGGGCAACTGTGAATATTGAGGCCCAGACCTGGCCCCCATCCTCAAAAACAATAGGAAGGGAGAAAAGCTAAGCCCAGCCCCTCTCAGCTTGTGGCATCCAGGCAGACCAGCAGAATTCGCAGGGCAGGCTTAAAGTCATCAAGGAGTTTTGTACTTTTTTTTCCTTTTTCTTTTTCTTTTTCCTTTTTCTCCTCCAAATGAGACAATAAGACCTGGAGCTGTGAAAGGCCTAGAGACAGACCCAAAGAGGGACCATAAGACTAAACCCAACAACTCAGAAACTGAGATGAATTTCACTTTGCTATTCTAGAGAACTTGCATATTATTGCTTATTTATATTATTTTTATTTTTATTTTTTCCTTCTTTTATTTATTAGTATTGTTTTTTTATTTTACTTATTTATTTTTAGAGAGGGAAGGGAGGGAGATAGAGAGAGAGAGAGAAACATCAGTGTGCAGTTGCTGGGGGTCATGGCCTGCAACCCAGGTATGTACCCTGACTGGGAATCAAACCTGCGACACTTTGGTTCGCAGTTATTAGTATTGTTTTATTTCTCTTCTTTATGTTTAGTTTTCTTTGTTTAATTGCAATGTTTGACTAGCTTTTCTTGTTTTCTCTTTCACATTGTATTTTAATTTTCCTTCTTTCACTTCATTTGTGTTCCAATAGCACACTACTATTGGTCAAGTACTTTCTATTCTTGTTATTCAGATCATATAGTTCTTGTTATATTATTGTTGTTCCACTATTATTGTAAATAATTATTGTTCCACATAATAGTAAATACTACACAGCACTCCTCCAGGATCTTAGACCATCACACTATCTTCCAGAGTATTATTACTGTGGTTGTTAACTCTATTCTCTTGCATACTACACCCACTTTCTATACTTTACTCTCACTATATCTCATAACCCAACCTCCCATAAGCACTCTGTTTCATGGATTCAGCTCACAAGCCTTCTCCCCTTTACAAGATCCTTAAGTCTTTTCCAGCTTTTATAAAAAGTGGTTAGTTGGGTGAAATATCAGTTAAGCTATACTTATTCAAAGGATCTTCTATTTCTTTTCTACATGTTGGCATTTTAAATACCATAGAATTCTTTCCCACTGTCTTAATCCATTTTGCTTTCCCCCTGTAACTGATCACATACAAGAGTAAATGGGACCTGTGAACACCAATATACCTGCTGAAATACAGAATCTGCCAACAAATGAACCACCAACAGATAATAAAGTAAGACAGTGGAGGAGTGAGCAGAAGCCACATTAACCTCTTCCCATGACCCATATGGAATTACAATTAAACTATGGAGAAATTACCCAGAACCAACAACTGAACAATAGCAAGAAAGAAGCCTTATAGCCTCAGACCAACAAAAGAAACAGCACTACCTGTCTGCACCTACAAAACAACACACAAGATGTGGTGGGTAGAGTGGCACTCCGCCAACCAGCTGGAGGGAAGGATCACCAAAGAAAGACCCAACAATAATCAAAACCTAAAGACTTACAGAGCCAATATAAACAACAGCCCAAGACTAGTGAGCTCGAGAGATCAAGGAGACTGTGTCACTGAACCTCACAGGTCTTCTACCATAGAAGTTCATACCACAAACTCAGGGAGTCAGAATATATCAATATAAGATGTTGGGGTCTGCCCTGCCTGGTCTCAGGGAGCTGTAACCCCCCATGACTTAGGCTGAGTGAGAGACCTTGAGACCAGGAGCCACTAAGGAGACAAAATGTATCTCCCTAGCATGAACGTTGCCTATTCTGTGCCTGGCCTCCTATGCTTGATTAGTTAGCCAATGATGGGTAAGATTTCCCATGGAAGGAATTGCCTAAGACAAGCATGATCACGTGGAGGCTTCTGGAAAGAGACTCAGGGCTGTGGAAATGAAGGGGTGATCAACATCAACCCCTACCCCTTCGGCTTTATCAAAGCCTGAGTCCTTGTGCTTAGTTGTAAGAATTCCAAGTCTCCCAGCTGCCTTTGTATCCTCTGTTGACTCAGACCTGCAGAAATAACAGGGGTGGTGCAGCCCAGACCAGAGTCGGTGGACCCCTGGGGTAATCAGGCCTGGGACATAGAATATGCAAGATCCTGTGAGATCTGCTTGCTGGAGGATGCTATTGAATTAGAACATGAAGGCACAGGCAGGAAACAAGACTAGCCTTTTAGGCCCTGTAGTGATAAAACCCCAAACTTTGCCCAGAATCCTAGCGGGAGTTCTGTCAGCACCTTTGAAAATTACCTACTTGTTTGATCTTCCCTGCCAGACTGGAATCCATAAATTGTGTCTGTATTCTTAATAAAAACCTACTGAGACAGGGGCTCGGGGCACTCTCCACTAGAGAGAGTGGCCATTTTGTCCCTATTCCCCACAGGACCCAGTTGTCTCTGTGTATGTTTTTCTCATGTTTAGATGAGAATCTGCAGCAGGGATGGATACTTCTGGCCAGTATCCTCCACAATAAGAAGCAAAGGCTAACAAGAAGAGTCTCACAAACAATGGGAAGACAAAGAAATCCCAAACAAGAGGAAAGGAGGAAACCTCAGAAAGAATGCTAAATGAAATAGAGGCAAGTCAATATAAGATACTGAGTTCAAGACAATGGTTATAAGGAAGCTCAATGAGCTCACTGAAAATTGCCAGAAACTACAGGGAAACTATGATGAACTCACTGCAAACGATATCAGCATAAAAAAGGAAATAGAAACTAGCAAGAAGGGCCAAGAGGAAATGAAGAATACAATTTCTGAACTGAAGAACACAGTAAAAGGAATCAAAAGGAGGCTCAATGAAGCAGAGAATCATATCAGTGAGCTGGAGTACAAGGTAGAAAAAAATGCCCCAAAAGAGCATGAAAAGAAAAGAAAAGACTTGGAAAGAATGAAGAGGTATAAAGGGAACTGAAGGACAACATGAAACATAATATCTATTTAATAGGGATACCAGAAGAAAGAAGGGAAGAAGAAGAAGGAGAAGAGGAGGAGGAGGAAGAGAAGGAGGAGGGGAGGGAAGGGGAGGAGGAAAGGATAGAAAACCAATTTGAAAAAGTAATGATGGAAAACTTCCCTAATTTGATGAGGAAAAGAAATCACACAAATCTAGGGCACACAGAAGGTCCACATCAAAGGGAACCCAAAGGGGCCCACTACAAGATACATCATAATTAAAATGACAAAATCCCAAGACAGAAAATCTTAAAAGCAGCTAGGGAGAAACAGGAAGTAACATACATTGGAACCCCAGTGAGATTAGCAGCTGACTTCTCAAGGGAAACACAGCAAGCCAGAAGCAACAGTCAAGAAAAAAAAATATTCCAAGTAATAAAAAACGAAGACCTGAAACCAAGACTACTCTATTAAACAAGGCTCTCAATTAAAATGGAAGGTAAAATAAGGATTTTCTCACACAAAATAAATCTCAAGGAATACACCTCCTGCTAACCAGCACTGAAAGATATGATAAAGAGGCTGCTTTAAGAAAAAAGAGTGAGAGAAAAGAACACAGGGATGAAGGATGAAAAATGGCAATGAATAAGTAACTATCAATAATAAGCTTAAATGAAAATGGATTCATATTCTCATTTAAAGTTATTATTGATGAAAACATAATCAACAGAAGAAAAAAGCAAACAAATATAACCAGAGTCATTGAAAATAAGAACATTCTAACAATAGCCAGAGGGGAGGAGGTAGGGGACAGTCAGGAGAAGGGTTTTCAGGAACTGCTATAAAGGTCACATGGACAAAGCCAAGAGGGAGGGTGGAAGCAAGGGAGAAAGGTGGGTTTGGCTGGGGTGGGAGAGAAGGAGGGGAGAAAATGCAGACAACTGTAATTGAATGACAATAAAGTAATTTTTAAAAAATGGATTAAATGCTTCAATCAAGAGACATAGAACAGCTTAATGGATAAGAAGTCATGGCCCACACATATGCTGCACATAAGACACCCACCTCGGAACAAAAGACCCACACAGACTGAAAGTGAAGGATTGGAAAAAAAATATTCCAAGAAAACATACAGAAAAAAAAGCAGGGGTAGCAATACTAATATCAGACAAAATAGACTTGAAAATAAAGGCCATAAAAGAGACCCAGAAGGACACTTTATGATACTCAAGGGAAGAATCCATAAAGAAGACATAAACATTATAAATATAAATGTACCCAAAATATATGAGTAAAATCTGGAGGATGTCAAGAAACATATTGACAGCAAAATAATTATAGTAGGGGATTTTAATGTCTCACAATCAAAAATGGATATATCATCCAAACAAAATATCAACAAAGATATTGTAGCATTGAACAATGTCCTAGATCAAATGGACTTACTTGCTATATATATATAACATTTCATCCCCCCAAAATAAAATTACACATTCTTTTCAAATGTTTATGGGATATTTTCAAAGAAAGAGCACATGATATGACAAAAAAAAAAAAAACAAGCCTCAACATATTCAAGAAAACTGAAATCATACCAAGCATTTTCGCTAACCACAACGGCCTCAAACTAGAAAGCAAGCTCAAGGGAAAAACTGTAAAACTTTCAATCACATGGAGATTGAATACCATGCTATTAAACAATGAATGGGTTAAGAATGAAATTAAGGAAGAAATAAAAAATGTCTGAAAACAAATGAAAATGAACTCACAACAATCCAATACTTATGGTACAGGTAGTACTGAAAGGAAAGTCCTGATAGGCAGTCCTGAGAGGGAAGTTCACAGTGATACAGGCCTACCAAAACAGATAGAAACATTTCAAATAAACAACTTAACTCTCCATCTACAAGAATTGGAGGAACAACAACAAAGACAGCCCAGAGCAAGTGGGAGGAGGGAAATAAACAAAATCAGAGCAGAATTAAAGAACATATAAACTAAAAGCACAATTCTAAGGATAAACAAATGCAGGAGCTGTTTTTTTAAAAAGATAAAGAAAATGGACAAGCTTTTAAGCAGACTGATCAAGGAAAAAAAACAGGACCCAAATAAATACAATCAGAAATGAAAGAAGATAAATTATAACTGACACCACAGAAATACAAAGGATTGTAAGAAATTACTATGAAAATCTATATGTCAAGAAATTTGACCACTTAGATGAAATGGACACATTTCTAGGAAAATGCAATCTATCAAAACAGAATGAAAAAGAAGCACAAAGCCTGAACACACCAATAACAGCTAAAAGAATCAAAGCAGTAATAAAAAAAAACTCCAGGCATACAAAAGCCCTGGACCAGATGATTTCACAGGAGAATCTTACAAAACATTTAAGGAAGAGCTAACCCCTACTCTTCAAAGAATTTTCCAAAAAATCCAAGGAGAGGGAAGACTCCAATGTTGGGAACCGCCCTGACTGGTATCAGAAAACTGAAACCCCCGCCTAGGCTAGGCTAAGGGAACGCCCTTGGAACCGTGAGCCAGCAAGGAGACAAAAGTTTATCTTCCTGGCAGGAATGCTGTTTCTGCTGCTTTGTTCATAACTGAACCCCCAAAAAGCTTGGTCGGTTAGCCAAAGACGGGTAAGATTCCCCACGGGGGAACAACCCAAGCCAGGCACGATCACTTTGGGAGGCCCCCCAAAAGAAGGACTTGGGGGGGGGGCTGCAGCAAAAGGGGGGTGATGGACCCTCACTCCTCGGCTTTGACAAAGTCTGAGTTCTCAGCGTCCGGAAGAAAATCTCCTTATCTCTCGGTGGCCTTAGTTCCCACGCTCCACCTAAGCCTGAAACAATGACGGGGAAGTACAGCTCGGTACTGGGAAGTGCGGATTTCCCGGGGTGATCAGGCCTAAGGAAGAACATGTAAATTACTGTGAAACCTTCTTTGTTTAAGAACGCTCTCAGTTGAATGAGAAGGGTCTTAGGAGGAAGCTAGTTTGTTCCTCAGCCTTACAGCTCTTTGACCCCCAACTCAATAGACCGGCAGAGTTCTTTGTTTTATATATTCCTTACTTCCCCTAATGAGTATTGTACGTTACCTGAGTTATTATGCAAAATGAGCCTAATAAAAGCAGGTATGGACGGTAAATCAGCGCGCTCCCCCACTAGGGGGGTGGCCATTCTGTCCCTACTTCCCCCACAGAAACTGGTTTGTCTCTGTGCATGTGTGTTTTTTCTCGCGTATTGTCGAGCCATCCACAGTGTGCCGTGGTCACTGCTGGCCGGTGACCCACGCGCAACAGCTGGCGCCCAAACGTGGGGCAGCGATTCGGGACCACAGAGGTGGGACCCCGTTCGAGACCACTTGGAACCAGCGGCTACGAGCCGTCGCTGTGGACAACGCATCAACTTCGGGTGGATTTGCGCGCTAACAGCCCAGGTAAGGGCCAACGACCCCGAACTCTTTCTCGGGCTTGTCGTGGGATGCGTTGAATTTTCAGGGAAGTAGGTCTTTCTTTTCTAGGTCGTTTCTCTCTTCGCGACCGCCTATAATTGGGTAAATAGTAATCTAATTCTCAAGTTTGAAAAAACAAACGATTTGCCTTGAAAAAAGTAATCAGGTGATTTGTTTTGGCCAATTAAAAGTAAATAAAAGTAAGCTTTTTCTTTAAAAAAGAAAAAAGAAGGGAGGTAAACATAGGTTGTAACTTATCTAAAGGGCAGAAATCTTTTCTGCGTATATTACAACAAGTTCTTAAAGAAGCAAAGTATAAGGAAGTATAAGAAAGTATAACAAAGTATAAGAAAGAAAAGCATTTGGTGCAGCTTTTTGCAATCTATAAGAAAATGTTGTCCTTCATTTCCTGATAGAGGGACGTTAGACATTGATGTTTTGGAAAAAGTGGGTGAAAGGTTGAAATCTTTGCAAAACAGTGGTATATCTATTGGTGCACACACCTTTGTAACCTGGAGGCTTGTCAGGGATTCTCTCGAGTTCATTTGGGCAAAGAAAACAGAGCTAGATGATGATGAATCTGATTCTGACAGTGAAATGGTGTGCAAATTGAGTGAGCAGATCACGGAGGCCCCACCTTCACCCCCACAGAGAAGGATGGATTTTGCTCTGTATCTGCTCTGAAAAAAAAATTGAGGATTCCAGGGAAGGTTGAAACTTCACACTCTAGGAATGTAAATGGGAAACTGTAAAGATAAATGGAAAAGTAAAAGTTTTAGGAAAGAAGTTATGTGATGTTAGTTAATAATTGAAGGTATAAGGCATGGAAATGCAATCTTGGTGAATATCAGAAGGAGTATGAAAGAAAGATTAGAAGGTTTGTGAATGTTGCAGAAAATCTGTGGAAGTAAACATTTTAAGAAAGAATTATGTGGTGTGTGTTAGTAATGGAAGGTCTAAGGCATGAAGATGCAATCTTGGTGGATATCAGAAAGTGTATGAAAAAAGAATAGAGAGTTTGTGAATGTTGCAGAAGGTCTGTGGAAGTGAAAGTTTTAAGAAGCCTGGTAGATATCAGAAGGAAAAGGATTTTCCTTCACACTTTATATTTTTCTCCCTACCTGATCCCTCCAGAATTTGGCATTCTAAAGGAGTAAGTAATGACATAAGGTTTCTTTGCATAAATCTAACAAGATCAGTCGTTAATAGTGGTTATGATTTAATTGTGTCTTCCAACTCTTTCCAAATCTGTTATCTCCAGAATATGACCAGAAAAATGAATGAATCCAAATGGCATTATAGCATTTAACAATGCACTGCTCTCCTTATGAGTCCGACAGTTTGTTAACACCTGGTTGCACTTATGGTTTAATCAATACTACTTTAGAATTAGTCCAACAGGCTCAAATAGATCAGGAGATCCTGACCCGCCTTTCTGCAGTTGAATCAGCACTGGACTGGATTGGCGAACGCCAGGACGCTCTCGTGATTCGTCAACACCTAACCTGTGACCCTGGTTTCTCCAGACTGTGTGTCACACCGCTACAGTGGAATTCCAGCCAACATAATTGGACTGATATACAACATCGCTTGAGGGGAGCTTTCTCCACTAACTTAAAAGGACAAATTGATAAATTGCAGTTGGAGTTACATCATCAGCTGCAGGACATTCAACGTTTAACCAAACAGGACATTTTTTCGAGCCCTTAATGAAAATATTAATTGGCTGAATCCTAAAACATGGTTTGATGGAATTAATTTGAGAATTTGGGTTTTTGGAGCTGCTGGTTGTTTACTGATTGTGATATTGATTTGTGTACTTCGGTGTATTTGCAAATTGTTTTCCCAGGGTCGTATCAGAGACCAACAGGTAGCCACCTTTATGGAACCCTTAGCAGTCCTAACTGAAAACAAGGGAGAAGGTATGAGAAACCACTCTGGCAGGCGTAAAATTAAAACTCAACACCCACGTAAGAAAGTAGGTGATGAGTTGGTGCGCAGAACTGCACCTGTTAAGAAATCCTCTCGTAAGAAGTCAGGCTTGCATTATGCTCAAACTGCCTTGTAATTTGCCTTTCCTGATATCTATGTAATTTCTCTCAAAGATTGAAATGTAATCAGACCTATTACTTTTGTTTTTCCCTTAATATGTTTTCTTGCACTGAATTTAGAAATTTAGGTATTCACCACCCATAGAATTTAGTTTCTGCTTTATATTTCTATTATTGCCTTATGATGTATGTAGATGTTGCTTTTCTTCTGATTTGCATTCGAAAACAGCAAAAGTAGGTTTCACAGGCTTAACGACCACAATTGATTTTAAAAAAACTAAAAAAGGGGGATATGTTGGGAACCGCCCTGACTGGTATCAGAAAACTGAAACCCCCACCTAGGCTAGGCTAAGGGAACGCCCTTGGAACCGTGAGCCAGCAAGGAGACAAAAGCTTTATCTTCCTGGCAGGAATGCTGTTTCTGCTGCTTTGTTCATAACTGAACCCCCAAAAAGCTTGGTCGGTTAGCCAAAGACGGGTAAGATTCCCCACGGGGGAACAACCCAAGCCAGGCACGATCACTTTTGGGAGGCCCCCCAAAAGAAGGACTTGGGGGGGGGGCTGCAGCAAAAGGGGGGTGATGGACCCTCACTCCTCGGCTTTGACAAAGTCTGAGTTCTCAGCGTCCGGAAGAAAATCTCCTTATCTCTCGGTGGCCTTAGTTCCCACGCTCCACCTAAGCCTGAAACAATGACGGGGAAGTACAGCTCGGTACTGGGAAGTGCGGATTTCCCGGGGTGATCAGGCCTAAGGAAGAACATGTAAATTACTGTGAAACCTTCTTTGTTTAAGAACGCTCTCAGTTGAATGAGAAGGGTCTTAGGAGGAAGCTAGTTTGTTCCTCAGCCTTACAGCTCTTTGACCCCCCAACTCAATAGACCGGCAGAGTTCTTTGTTTTATATATTCCTTACTTCCCCTAATGAGTATTGTACGTTACCTGAGTTATTATGCAAAATGAGCCTAATAAAAGCAGGTATGGACGGTAAATCAGCGCGCTCCCCCACTAGGGGGGGTGGCCATTCTGTCCCTACTTCCCCACAGAAACTGGTTTGTCTCTGTGCATGTGTGTTTTTTCTCACGTATTGTCGAGCCATCCACAGTGTGCCGTGGTCACTGCTGGCCGGTGACCCACGCGCAACACTCCAAAACTGTTTTCATGAAGGCAGTATCATCCTAATCCCAAAACCAGATAAAGACACAACAAAGAAAGAAAACATCAGTCCAATATTACTGATGAACACATATGTTAAAATCCTCAAGAAAATATTGGCAAACCACATCCAGCAATATATTAAAAAGATCATAAATAATGGTTAAGTAGGATTCATCCCAGGAATGCAAGGGTGGTACAATATTTGCAAATCAAATATTCACATCACATAAACAAAATGAAAGACAAAAAGTACATAATAATATCAATAGATGAAGAAAGAGCATTTATTAAGGTACAACACCCATTTATGATAAAAACACTTAGCAAAGTGAGAATGCAGGGAGCATTCCTGAACATAATAAAGACCATATGTGAAACACCTACAGCCAACATCATACTTAATGGAGAAAAACTAAAATCTTTCTACTTAAGATGAGGAACAAGGCAAGGATGCCCACTTTCATGACTTCTATTCAACAAAGAATCAGAAGTCCTAGCCACAGAAAATAGACAAGAAGAAGAAGTGAAAGGCATCCAAATTGGAAAGAAGGAAGGAAAACTGTCATAGTTTGCAGATGACATGATAGTACACATAGAAAACCCTATAGAGTCCACCAAAAAATTACTCAATCAAATAAGTGAATTTGGAAAAATAGCAGGATAGAAAGTCAATACTCAGAAACCAAAGTCACTTTTGTACACCAAAAATTAAATATCACAAAATAATAAGAAACATTGCATTTGCTATAGCAACAAGAAAAATGAAACATTACAGAATAAACCTAACCAAGGATGTAAAAGACCTGTACTCAGAAAACTACACAACACTGAAGAAAGAAATTAAGGAAGACAGAAATAAATAGAAGAAGATAGTGTGTTCATGGATTGGAAGAATTAACATCATCAAAATGTCTATACTACCCAAAGCAACTTATAGATTCAATGCAACCCCTATTAAAATACCAATCACATATTTCAGAGATATAAAGAAAGCACTTCAAAAATTTATATGGCACCATAAAAGACCTGAATAGCTGCAGCAATTTTGAGAAAGAAGAACAAAGTAGGAGGGATCACAATACCTGATATCAAACTATATTATAAAGCCACTGTAATCAAAACAGCCTGGTAATGGCATAAGAACAGACACATAGATCAGCTGAACAGAATAGGGATCTCAGAAATAAACCCAAGTCTTAGGGACAATTAATATTCACAAAAGGGTCAGCAGCATAAATTGGAGTAAAAATAGCCTCTTCAACAAATGGTGTTGGGAGATCTGGACATCTACAAACAAAAAAAATGGAACTGGACTAAGAACTTACACCATAAACAAAAATAAAACAAAGATGAATAAAAGACTTAAACATAAGTTGCTATACCATAAAAGTCCTACAGGAGAAGATAGAAAGGAAAATCTCAGGTATTCCATGTAGCAATATTTTCACCAATATGTTACCTAGAGCAAGGGACATAAAGGAAAGAATAAACAAATGGGACTTCATCAAAATGAAAAAGCTTCTGCATGGCTAAAGAAAACATCAGCAAAATGAAAAGGGAACCAACTGTATGGGAAAATATATTTGCCAGTGATATCTCAGACAAGGGTTTGACCTCCAAAATATATAAAGATCTCACAAAACTCCACTCCAGGAAGACTAAAACCCAATTAACCAATGGGCAAAAGAATTGAACAGACACTTCTCTAAGGAGGACATACAGAGGGCCCAGAGTCATATGAAAAGATTCTCAGAATCAATAGCCATCAGACAGATGCCAATTAAAACCACTATGAGGTACCACTTCACACTATTGAGAATAGCCATCATAAACCAATCAACAAATAATAAGTGCTGGCAGGGTTGTCGATAAAAGGTTACCCTCCTGCACTATTGGTAGGAATGCAAACTGGTATATCTGCTGTGGAAACAGTATAGAATTTCCTCAGAAAAATAAAAATTGAACTGCCTTTGGACCCTGTAATTTCACTGTTGGGATTATATCCTAAGAACCCTAAAACACCAATCCAAAAGAATCTATGCACCCCGATGTTCATAACAGCACAGTTCACAATAGCCAAGTGCTGGAAGCAACCTAAGTGCCCACCAGTAATTGCAACAGAAAGAAAGTAGAAGTTCCTCTACAGAGAAGCTTTGCAACAGCATAGATGGAACCAGAGAGCATTATGCTAAGTGAAATAGAGCAGGCTGTGAAAGATAAATACTATATGATCTAACCTTTAAGTAGAACCTAATCAACAAAACAAACAAGCAAAATATAACCAGAGACACTGAAATTGAAAACAAACTGACAGTAACCAGAGCGGACGTGGGAGAGGTCAATTGTGGGAAAAGGGGAAAAGGTTTTCAGAAACATCTATAAAGGTCACTTGGATAAAACCAAAAGAGTGGGAAGTGGGGATGCTGGGGTGGGGGGCAGTGGTAGGGTAAAATGGAGACAAATGTACTTGAATAAAAATTTTGAAAAATGCAAAAGTACATGATTGTTCAAGTCATTGTTTTTTTTTCTTGTGCACAAGAGCATTGTTCCCTTAATTTAAAATTATGTGTTTATAGATATCATATCATTTTTCAGTGTATTTTATTGGTTATGCTATTATAATTGTCTATTTTTTCTCCCCTTTAACTCCTTTAATCCTTTACCCTTCCTCCCTCCAGCATTGTCCCCCACCATCAGTTCATGTCCATGGGTAGTACATTTATGTTGTTTGACTTCCCCATTTCCTATCATACTGTAATAAAATATTTTTGTGGATATATTAATCTTACAACATCAGTCTCTTTTGTCTTTTGCTATTTAATAAAAACATAAAATGCTTCCTGATGCTAGACAACATGTTAAGGCTTTACAAATATTAGCTCCCTGAATCCCCATAAAAATTATGACATGAGTTCCTTTATTGGCTCTGCCACTTACCAGCTATATGATCTTCAATAAGTGACTTAGCCTTCTGAGTTTATGTTTATTTTCAAAATGAGAATGGTAACCTTCACTTATTTCTTCTATGATGCTCTTTTTTTTCTTTCCAGAATTGTGACATATATAAGTTCCTTCCTGTCTAAAAATTCTTCTGATATTTATTGCAAGACATGTATGCCAGCAACAGCTTCTCTCAATTTTCATGTCCGAGAAACAGTTACTTTTCCATCACTTTTTAAAGATAACTTCCCAGGGTACAGAACTCTAGATTGGAGATTTTTTTCTGTCAACACATTGAATATTTCACTAGAAGGGCAGGGCACAGGCCTGGAAACCCCCAGGCCTGTAAAGAGAGAACCTGAAAACTGGGACATGGCCCTGTGACAGGAGTTGGGACCTTAATGTAACAGAATCATCCAGTGACAGGCACTGAGGTGCCAGAGAATCCGCACCCTGACCTCCACTCTCCTGCTTCTTACTGGTCTCCATCCATGCTGTCCATGAGCGAAATCTAGCCACAGACCATGGGCAAAAGAGCCTCCCAAAGAAGGGCAAGGCAAAAAAGGGTGGAAATGGCTCTGTGAGAAAAAGAGAGTATACACAAACTTTATGGTCTTAGCTTTCCATTTACTTCTGAGACTGTCCTTGAATCTGTCCCAGCCCAAACTTTCCAATTTCTCTCTCTTCTCTCTTTCTTCTCTAGGCCTGTTTTTTTTTAATTATTTATCACTGAGATACCCAAACTTCACAATTGTCAGATGTTTGCTCATTTTCATGTTAAAATCTTTGCTTAAAAGAGGATTCCTCACAGAAAATATGTGCCCTCCCCTTTCCTGCAGAATCAAATTGTTCCTTTCTTTTAAAGTGACCAGATCCCTTCTCAAAAGGCATTTTCTGACACTCAGCCCCAGGTAATCTCCCCACCTCTGACATCCCATAGAATATTTTGTTTTGGACATTTATCACTTCAATAGAGATTATCTCACATCATATAATTTGTATGTATACGTGCTTTCAGCCCCCCACCACATTGTAAGCTCTCCCAAGGCAAGATAAAAATTGCTCATTGTTTTGCATTCCCTATGATATCTAACAAGTCTTTATAAATAGTGCACACTAGATTTTAAATTTGAGAACATGAACAATGTCACATTCATGTTTACTTTCCTGTACTTGGTAGTCAACACATAATATGAGTTGGTGGCCACTTAAGATTTGTTGAATTAACTACATTAAAATAAGCATTGAAAGAATAAATTATGTGCTTTTATTAACTTACTCTTTAAATAAAGTAACTAATTGCTCTTCTGATTATAAAGAAGTTTATAGGATCTGGATATGAAGTTGTCTTTATTCATGCAAATATAATCATGGAAGTAGAAACAATTTATTTTTAACAGTCAAGCAACTTCACAGAACTGAATATAAATGAAAAGTATACTTTGTTTCATATTTAAGTAAACACAAAAAGGAAGAAGGAGTTCCCATTTTCCTATATAAGACCTAGCACATCTTGAACCACCATTGATATTTATTATAACTCTGGTTATAACAGCATGAAAAAGTAGAAATGAATGTTAGAAGGGTCACAATGGATTTAATATAAATGACTGTTGTTCCATCAAAAACACATTATCAGCAATTTACATGGAAATACATAAATCTACTCATCAGATAGTGCAATCAAGATGGATTCCACAATAATGCTTTTCAAATCCACCTATGTCCACCACTTAAAAAAATATTTGCTTCAAGACATCTTACTCAGAAATATAAAAATAAAAAACACAGAGTACTTGGTGTAAGAGATGGTGTCTTAGAACCAGTTAGTGTGGGGGATGGGTGTGGGATGGGGTGGACGGTGAATAATCTACCCAAAGTGACTAGATAGTAAAATGAGAAAAATAGTGAGAGCATATTTCCAGCCACATGCAATTTAATATTAAGTAACACAGCACTTGGAAAGAACAAACACTAAATGGTGCCTAGAAAGAAGGGATCAGTGTAATTTCTAAGATTGTCACAATACAGAAGCACCATCCATGTTCAATACTCAAAATATTAGAAATATCACACGACAAAAACAAGGGAAATCACAATAATGGCCTTGAGGATCCTGTTTACATTTGATATAGAGCTCTGCTGATCTGTAGAATGTTTAAACTGGCTTGCATAATGTCATACTAATGTTACCAAACAGCAAGTGGGGTCCTGCTGTCCACACCACCCTCTAGGCAAAATAAAGAGGCAAAGGATTAGTGATTAAGGAAAGGAATATGTATTCAAAAGCTACACAATTTTGGAATAACAGCTTTCCACATGCATTAGTCATTTAAGCCCACTGAGTAAGGCTAAAATATTTAACTCTTGACTTCCCCCATCATTCCCCTTGTTAGTTTTTAATTGTCTTATTTCTATAGGATTAGTTTGCAAACTAAAACAACATAAGATACAAAAGCTACACAATTTGGGAAGAATGACAGATTTCTGCCTTAGAGCCTGTCAGCTCTAGAACACCCAGAGAAGAATAACCTTGCCACTCTATGAGAGGCCAGCCTGATTCTAGGCTGTACCTAAAGTTTCTTCTCACATCCTTTGGGAAATGCAGGCAGCTGCAACATGATCATCCAGGCATCCTCAAGGAAGAGAGCCTGAAAGCCAGTTTCTGCCCTCCTTTTATTTTAAATCTTCTGGCCCATAATTCCATGTACTCCAGAGGCTTTCAGCTTCTCAGCCAATCCCATCCTATACTATTTACCATTGCCTCAGGTGGTTGCCTCCTATGGCTCCTCCCTACTCTTTCCCAGTCATCTGATCAGATCTCTCTGTATCCTAACTCTTGAGAATTCTGTGTCAGAAACACATTCATCTACTCATCTACTCAACATGACTTACTGCTGCCTTACTTGTTCACAAAAGCCTGATTTTGTTCAAGCAGCAGGCTAAAAAGTGTCCAGAGATCACGGACTAAGCAAGTGGGGCAGAGTCGTGATTTATCTAAACTAATAATGGTCATCTTATTCACCTCTGTCAATTTTGAGTTGAAAAGTAGACCATTGTGTAACAGGGTGCAGCCAAGAGGGGTTGCCCAAATGGGGATTTGTAATGGAGTCCAGAACTCAGGGTATTCAGGAAATATTAGAGAAAAATACATATATAATGTTCTCAACCCCACCAGTCTGAGCTGGGGGTTGGGACTCAAGGAACAGGGCCACTGAGAGCTGTTTTGCATAACAACAGCTTTGCAGTGAACCTCTGGCATGGTCATTTAACATATCTATAGCCTCCAACTGCTTTCATATATATGTTAAATAGCTGTGGCCCTGCTTTGAGCTAGGGGAATTGAAGTGACTTCAACCTAGGGCATAACTAGAAAGCAACTCCCCCTGGTTACAGTGCCTATGTGAGAGCTTGGAGATGATTGGTTCCACGCCATGGAGCCATGCCTGCCTGGACTTACTATGGCAGCCTAGTGAAGCTGGAAGAATACAGGAATTCTGGCAGGTGTAACTGATTGTGGGAGGAGTCAGAAATGGGACTGCAGAGGAAGATTCAGCATGGGGATTTAAACCCAGGTGTGGCAGCCATACCAGTGCAGTACCATGTAGCTTTGGAGGAGTTGGGAATCACCACGTGGCTTTGGGTTGCTTCCTTTTGCCATGTGGCTTAGGAAGCAGGAGAGACTTTGCCTAGAAGAAAAAGGGTGAAAGGACTCTTGTTGGTAGGACATGAAAGGGTGCCACATGGCTTTGGATTAACTGGAGGTCATGGCGGTGACACAGCTGATGGTGCCAGGAGCCTGAGTCATGGACTTCTACTTCTTTTCCTGAGATACAATATCCCAGACTGAGCAAAAGGGAAAAGGAAGGATTGTGTGTGTTTGTGGGTATTCTAAAGAACTTTAGTATTTTAATGAAGGCATTAATTTATTACTTTAAGTCTGTATAACTTTTAAATAAATAATTCCTTTCCTTTTCACCAATCTCTGGCATTGAGAGATGTCTCTCCTGTAGTGGTGGGCAAAGCAAACCTAGTATGGGGGAAGAACCCCTGGATAAAAAAGGGGGGCCTTTTTGTAATAGTATATCGTTCACCCTGCCATGGGTCTGTTCTGTAACAATTGTAGCCCATTCAGAAAGCCATAACAAAATACAATATACAAAGTAACTTATAAAGAGTAGAAATGTCTGGAATAATGAAAATATTTTAGGAAGAAAGTCAAAGCCCTAAATTAACCACTCCCTGAGCCATCTTTCTCCAGTTTTCATTTATATGATGTAACATACTTATTGCTTAAAAACATTATTGATAAGAATTTCAGATTACACACATTCAAAATTCTCTTAATGGATAACAGAGGTTAAGGCAAGATTCTCTAAACAACTTTCATAAAATAAATTACAACTATAAGAAAATGTAAGTTTACATTACTGTAAAAAATTCTGACAGTTATTGACATGATCTAGTTTGCTAGGAACTAAAAAAAGCTTCACACTCTCAGGATGATCAATGGTAGAGTCTTAGTAATTATGAATTTAGAAATGAAAAACCATAAGTAAGTTTAATTCAGGAAATAGTGGGAAATTACTAGTGGAAAAAGTGGCCTGGTGCTTTTAACCTTATCTTTTCACCATCTTGAGTCTGTTAGAAAAATTTTAAAACCAAAATAGTGATAATAATAATAATAAAGGAATTGTAATCTTAACACAGTAGTCCTGGAAAACTTTCTGGGAATGAAATAGGCTGTAAAGTAAAGTAAATTTATAGTTATAAGAAATCAGTCCAAGAATTTCCTGGGCTTTCAGAAAATGTAACCGAAAAATTATATTTATATAATAGTGCAAGGTATAAGAGTGATCTTTACAAATGAGAGATGTATTTAATCACCCAAAAAATATAACTGGGGGATAATGGTAGCTGGAAGACCTTCTCCCACTTAATTTGCTAAGGAGAAAATAGAGATAGGGACAGCTACAGGCAAATAAATGAAATGTGGCCACCAACTTACACCATACACAAAAATAAACTCAAGGTGTATAAAATACTTAAACATAAGTCACAACACCATAAAAATCTTAGAGGAGAACATACACAGGAAAATCTCGATGGAGCAATATTTTCACCAATACATCTTCTAGAGAAAGGAACATAATGGAAAGAAAAAACAAATGAGACTTCATCAAAATAAAAATCTTCTACACGTCTAAAGAAAACATCAGCAACATGAAAATGGAACCAAATTCATTGGAAAATATATTTGTAAATGATACCTTAGACAAGAGTTTGATCTCCAAAATATATAAAGAACTCACATGACTCCACTCCAGGAAGATAAACACTCAATTAAAACAATGGGCAAAGGACCCAAATAGACACTACTCCAAGGGGGACATATATTGAAGCTCAGAGACATATGAAAGGATTCTCAGCATCACTAGCCATTAGAGAAATGCACATTAAAACCACAATCAGATACTACTTCACAGGAGTCAGAATGACCATCATAAACAAATCAACAAGCAAGTGCTGGCAAGTTTGTAGAGAAAAGGAAACCCTAGTACACCTTTGGTGGGAATACAGACTGGTGAAGTCACTGTGGAAAACAGTATGAAATTTCCTCAGAAAACTGAAAATGGAACTGCCTTTTGACATGGCAATTCCACTGCTGGGATTATACCCTAAGAATCCTGACACACCAGTCCAAAAGAACATATGCCTACCAATGTTCATAGCAACACAATTTGTAATAGCCAAGTGCTGAAAGCAACCTAAGAACCTAAGTGCTTGTTAAATAAATGGATCAAAAACTATGGTACATTTACACAATGGAATACTACACAGGAGAAAGGAGCTCTTACCCTTTGCAACAGCATGAATGGAACTGGAGAGCATTATGCTAAGCAAAATAAGCCAGGCAGTGAAAGACAAATACCATATGATCTCACCTTTAACAGGATCCTAAACAACAAAACAAAGAAACAAGCAAAATATAGTCTAAGACACTGAAATAGAGGACAGGCTGACAGTGACCAGAGGGGAGAGAAAAGGGAATTTCAGGGGAGAATGGGAAGGGTTTACAGGAACAAATTTAAAGGACACAAGGACAAAAAGTAGGGGGAGGGTGGTAATGGGAGGGAAGTGGGGAGGGATGGGTGGGCAGGCTGGAATGGTGGTAAAAGGGAGAAAACTGTAGTTGAACAATGATTAAAATAAAAAAAAATAAAATGTGTGATTCACATTCAGTACAGGAATTGAAAAAAAAAGAAAAATTCTAAAAACTGAAATCGTACTAAAAATGAAGTAGAACTTTTGTAACACAAAGAGCAAAACTACTAAGAAATAGAAATCACGACTAAAAAAAACGAAATGGAAGAGATAGATATCTGGGGACATTTGGGTGAAACTTCTGAGCTTTCTCAAGGAGGAAAAGGAGAAGCAAAAATTGAAGTTGGAAATGTTATTATTAGGATAGGTTATAGAGAGTGTAATGCACAGGCTTCAAGGTTGACTGTCTAGGTTTGAGTCCAAAGTTCACCATTTTTAGCTGTATATTTCTGAGCAATTTAGTTGACTTTTTATTATCTGGGGATCTTCCACTATAAAAGAGGAAAAAATAATAATGCCTACTTCACAGTTGTTTTTATTGATAAGTTAAAGACATTTAATTACTTACCTTATCAAGAGTTTTAAATAAACACCTGGCATGCATGCTTAACATCACAAATACTATTAACATGGGAAAATAAACATTATATAAATAAATATACATAGTAATGTTTCTGAAAATACTTGGAAAGAAAATATTAAAAATAGTAAATTTAAGAAAATAAAATATAAGCATAAAAAACCTTAAAATCAACTATCAATATAGTTTCATTAACTCACAATGTCATTTGGACAACCATAACAGAAAAAATTCACAGTTTGATATATGAAACAAGCAAAAAATGTGTAATAGTAGCAAAGAATATAAGGATGTAAGTACCATTTAAAAACTTTTTAGAAGTAATTTCCTATTCAAATCAGAAGCCAAAATAGAAACTACAATTATTTAATGTACAAAACTGATATTTAGTGGTAGTGCTGTGTCAATAGATTTCCTACTTTAAAAATTATAAATTTCCCTGGCTGGTGTGGCTCAGTGGATTGAGAACTGACCTGCAAACCAAAGGGTTGCCATTTCAAATATCAGTCAAGGCACATGTCTGTGTTGTGGGCCATGTCCCCAATGGGGTCCCATGAGAGGTAATCACACACTGATGTTTCTCTTCCTCTCTTTCTTCCTCTCTTATATTCTCTAAAATATATAAACAAAATCTTTTTTTAAAAAAACTATATTTACTTTGCAAATATGTGAAAAATATATTTCAGGACTTCCGGCCAAGATGGAGGCATAGGTGGACGCACCGTACCTCCACACACAACCAAGATTAGAACAACAACAATTTAGTGGCAGAATAACACCCAGAACTGATAGAGAATGTATCTGAATGGAAGTTGGACAGCCAAAAAGTTGAAGTAGACCCGTTCATCCAGACCAGTAGGAGGGGTGGAGAGGAGCAGCCGGCTCAGGCCATGGCGTGAGGAGAACAGGGAGAACTGGGCTCATAAGGCAACCAGGAAACCATAAGGCATCTGGGGTGTACAAGATCGCAGCAGGTGGACCCTGAGTATGCAAGCGGCAGCTGGCAGACCCAGTGAGGCGGTGATTGTGGAGCAGGGCAGAACGCACAACCCAGGATCCCAGAGAAGGGACTGGGGTCCCACGGAGAACGGAACTACTGCCATTGTTCCCTCCCGCCCCCAACCCTGCCCCCACATACAATGTCACAATCTAGTGACTGGGGTGCCCAGCCCTGGTGAACACCTAAGGCTATGCCCCTCACCGTAACAGGAGCGACCAGACCAAAGAGAGAGAGAGAGAGAGAGAGAGAGAGAAAGACATGTCTCAAACACAAGAACAGATCAATGCCCCAGGAATCATCATTTTAAGTGATTGAGAGATAGCCAATCTATCAGATGCACAGTTCAAAACACTGGTGATCAGGAAGCTCACAGAATTGGTTGATTTGGGTGCAAATTAGATGAAACAATGCAGGTTACCATAAAAGAGATGAAGAAAAATGTACAGAGAACCAATAGTGATGGGAAGGAAACTGGGACTCAAAACAATAGAGTGGACCAGAAGGAAGAAAAAAAACAACCAAACAGGAAAGAATGGAGAAATAAGAATTCAAAAAAAATGAGGAGAAGCTTAGGAACCTCCAGGACATCTTTAAATGTTCCAACATGTGAATTATAGGGGTACCAGAAGGGGAAGAGGAAAAGCAACAGATTGAACACATATTTGAACAAATAATAAAGGAGAACTTCCCCATTCTGACAAAGGAAATAGACTTCCAGGACATCCAGGAAGCTCAGACAGTCCCAAAGAAGTTGGACCCAAGAAGAAACACACCAAGGCACATCATAATTACATTAGCCAAGGTAAAAATAAAGGAGAGAATCCTAGAAGCAGCAAGAGATAAGGGGACAGTAACCTACAAAGGAGTTCCCATCAGACTGTCAGCTGATTTCTCAAAAGAGACCTTACAGACAAGAAGGGGCTGGAAAGAAGTATTCCAAGTCATGAAAGACAAGGACTTATATTCCAGATTACTCTATCCAACAAAGCTTGCATTTAGAATGGAGGGGCAGATAAAGTGCTTCTCAGATAAGGTCAAGTTAAAAGAGCTCATCATCACCAAGCCCTTATTATATGAAATGTTAAAGGGACTTATCTAAGAAAAGAAGATAAAAAAATTTATAGTAAAAGGACAGCAAACTCACAATTATGAACAACCACACCTAAACAAAACCAAAAGAAACTAAGCAAACAACTAGAACAGGAACAGAACCACAGAAATGGAGACCACATGGAGGGTTAGCAACAGGAGAGTGGGAGGAGTAGAGAGGGGCAAAGGTACAGAGAATAAGTAGCATAGATTGTAGGTTGAAAATAGATAGAGGGAGGGTAAGAATAGTATGGGAAATGTAGAAGCTAAAGAACTTATAAGTATGACACATGGACATGACTAAAGTGGGGGATGTGGGTGGGAGAAGGTATGCAGGGTGGAGGGGAATGCAGGGGAAAGTGGGACAACTGTAATAGCATAATCAATAAAATATATTAAAAAAATAACACACACACAAAGAAAAATATATTTCAGACTTCAAAAGCTCTAATATAAAAATAAAATCAGTAAGGTATAGAGTGAATTTTAAAAAACAAAATGTCCTCTTGATGGGTTCTTCCTTTGAGTATTATGAAGTGTCTTTCTGTGTTTCTTTTTTATGGAATTTTTTTGAAGTCTATTTTTTGTGATATAAGTAATTGTTTGATGGGAATTGCTACCTCATCTCTTTCTTGTCCATTTGCCTGCAATATTTTTTTATAACACTTCACTTTCAGTCTGTGTAAGTCTTTTGTTATTAGTTGGGTCTCTTGTAGGCAGTATATATGCAGGTCATGTTTTCTTATCCATTTGGCTACCCTACGTCTTTTGATTAGAGCTTTTAATCCATTTACATTTTAAGATTATTATTGATAAGTACTTATTCATTGCTATTTTACTCCCTCTCTACCTTTGTTGCTTTCTCTCTCACTGTTTTTCTTCCTCTTCTTAAAGCAGTCCCTTTAGCATATCTTGCAGTGCTGGTTTGGTGGATGTGCATTCTTTTAGCCTTCTTTTGTCTGGGCAGCTCCTTATTTGGCCTTCCATTTTAACTGAGAGTCTTGCTGGATAGCATAGTCTTGGTTGAAGGCTTTTGTTTTTCATTACTTGGGATATTTTTTACTATTTCCTTCTGGCCTGTAGTGTTTCCAGTGGAAATCAGCTGCTAGACTTATTGGGGCTCTCTTGTATGTTGCTTCTTGTTTCTTTCTTGCTGCCTTTATGATTTTCTGTCTTTGAATTTTGTCATTTTAATTATGGTGTGTCTTTGAGTGGGCCTCTTTGGGTTCCTCTTGATTGAGATCCTCTGTGCTTCATGGACTTGTGTGACTTCTTCTCTCATCAAATTAGGGAAGTTTTTCATCATTACTTTTTCAAATAGGTTTTCTATCCCTTGCTCTTCTTCTTCTCCTTCTGATATCCCTATTATATGGATATCATTATGTTTCACATTGTCTTACAGTTCCAATAACTTCTCTGCATTCCTTTTGTGTCTTTTTTCTTTTTCTTGCTCTTTCTGGGAGTTTTTTCTACCATGTCCTACAGCTCACTTATTCAATCCTCTGCTTCATCTAGCCTTATTTTGATTCCTTCCACTGTGTTCTTCAATTCAGAATTGTATTCTTCATTTACTCTTGGCTCTTGTAGACAGTTACAGAACAAACATTTCAAAAATTTATATGGGACCATAAATGACTCAGTATAGCCCCAGCAATTTTGATAAAGATGAACAAAATAACGGGATCACAAAACCTGATATCAAATTATATTGCAAGGCCACTGTAATCAAAATAGTCTGGTATTGGCATAAGGACTGACACATAGATCAATGGAACATAATAGAGAGCCATAAATAAACGCATGTTTTTGAGGTCAATTACTATTCAACAAAGGGGACAGGAGCATAAAATTGCATAAAAATTGCCTCTTCAACAAATGGTGTTGGGAGAGCTTGACAACTACATGCAAAAAAAAAAATGAAACTTGAACACAGGCTTGATTCCCAGCCAGGGTACATGCCTGGGTTGCAGGCCATAACCCCCAGCAACCGCACATTGATGTTTCTCTCTCTATCAATTCCCTCCCTTCCCTCTCTAAAAAGAAATAAATAAAATCTTTAAAAAAAAGAAGAAGAAAAAAAAGAAAGTTGGTAAAGTGTACTTAAAAAAAATGAAACTTGACCACCAACTTAACAACATACACAAAAATAAATTTAAGGTGGATAAAAGACTTAAACGTAAGTCATGACACCATAAAAGTACTAGAGGAGAACATAAGCAGAAAAATCTCAGATATTCCACACAGCAACATTTTCACCAATACATCCCCCAGAGCAGAGGTGTCAAACTCATTTTCACCAAGGGCCACATCAGCCTCATTGTTGCCTTGAAGGGCTGAATATAATTTTAGGAGTGTATAAATGTAACTACTCTTTAACTATGCCCTAAAATGTAGGGAAAGGAGCTCTATGGTTGGCCTTTTGAAGGCAGCCATGAGGCTAATGTGGCCCCGGTGAAAATGAATTTGATACCCCTGCCCTAGAGCAAGGAACATAAAGCAAAAATAAACAAGTGGGACTTCGTCAAAATAAAGACTTCTATATGGCTGAAGAAAACATCAGCAAAATGAAAAGGGAATCAACCATATGGGAAAATATATTTTCCAATGATACCTTGGACAAGGGTCTGATCTCCAAATTAAATAAAGAACTCACATGACTCCACTCCAGGAAGACGAACAACCCAGTTAAAAAATGTGCAAAGGACCCAAACAGACACTTCTCCAAGGAGGACATACAGAAGGCCCAGAGACATTTGAAAGGATGTTCAGCATCACTAGCCATCAGAGAAATGAAAATTAAAACCACAATGAGATACCACTTCACAACAGTAAGACTAGCCATCATTACCAAATGAACAAACAATGCTGGCTAGATTGTGGAATAAAGGGAATCCTATACCAACCACTTGAGGATAAAATGAAGACACTATGAGATAGGCATTTCACAGCAGACATGCAGCATTCAGAAACCAGAAGCTTCATCCACTTCTCATCATCTAAATAAATGTTAAGAAATTAACACCTACTTTAAATCTAATATAAACCTGAACTTGGTTATCATTTAACTCAACTATTTAAAAAGTTGAGAAAAACAACATATTTAAATATATTTTGGTGTCTTTCAAATAAATGAGAAACAAGCTTCTTAAAAAAGAAATGATTGGGGTAGATATAAAAAAATTTATTGAAACCTTTAATTCCATTAAATATATGTTTGTGAAATGAAATATATCTGAGTTAATATTTTTGTATGAAGTCATTTCATTTTGTGTTCCTTAAAAACTATTGTTAACCAAATTTTATATGTACTAATAAACATATCTTCTTTTTTACTTTTATAATATAAGAGCAATAACCCTGGCTGGTATGGCTCAGTGTACTGAGTGCCAGCCTGCAAACCAAAGGGTCACTGGTTCAATTCCCAATCAGGGCGCATGCCTTGGCTGTAGGCCTACCCCCTCTCCCAGCTGGGGGCACGTAGAGGCCACCACAAACCGATGTTTTTCTCTCTCTCTCTTTCTTTCTTCACTCCCCTCCCTCTAAAAATAAATAAACAAAATCATTTTTAAAAAGCTGTAAGAATATCTTATAAACAATATAATTTTAAAAAATTTCTCCCCTTCCTCAAACCCCTATCTATGGAGGTTTTTTCTTATTAAATTCCATATATAAGAAAGATCATATGGTATTTGTCTACTCTCTGTCTGACTTATCTCACTTAGCATAATGCCCTTGAGGTCCATCCATGTGAATTGTAAGATTTCACCTTTTATTATGGCTGAGTCATATTCTATTGCACTACCTCTCCTTTATTCAATCATTTGTCAATTGACACTAATGTCACTTCCATTTCTTGGCTATTCTAGATAATGCTGCAACAAACATAAGGGTGCATACATCCTTTCAAGTTAGTGTTTTTGTTTTCTTCAGATAAATTCCAAAAAGTGGAATTCCTTGATCATATGGTAATTCTATTTTTAATTTTTTAAGAAACCTTCATACTGTTTTCCATAGGTGCTGTACCAATTTACATTTGAACCAACTATGTATGAGCCACATCCTTGCTAATACTTGTTTTCTCTTAATTTTTGATAACAGCTCTGGTGTCAGACTTTAGAAAACCTGGCAGGGAAAGAGGGTCTGAAAAGAAGTATTCAAAGTCATAAAAGGCAATGACCTACATCCAAGATTACTCTATCCAGCAAAGCTAGCATTTAGAATGGAAAGGCAGAAAAAGTGTTTCCCATATAAGATCAGGTTAAAGGAGCTCATCGTCATCAAGCCCTTATTATATGAAAGGTTAAAGGGACTTATCCAAGAAAAAGAAAATGATAAAAAAACTATAAACAGTAAAATGACAACAAACTCACAACTATCAACAAGTGAACCTAAAAAGAAACAAAACAAAAACTAAGCAAACAACTATAACAGGAACAGAATCAGATAAATGGACATCACATGGAGGGTTTTCAAAGGGGAAGGGAAATGTGGAGATTGGGGAAAAAATGTACAAGGACTAAGAAGCATAAATGGTAGGTACAGTATAGACAAGGGAAAGTTAAGAATAGTACAGGAAATGGAGAAGCCAAAGAACTTACATGTACAACTCATGGACATGAACTAAGGGGGCGGGATGTGGGTGGGTGGGGTGTGCAGGGTGGAGGGGAATTAAGGGGAGGAAATGGGACAAATGTAATAGCATAATCTTAGCAAAATATAATATACTTAAAAAAGAAAGTAATCTTCAAGACCTATGTCAAGGAGCTTACTACCTAATTTTATGGTTTCAAGTCTTCAGTCCTTTTTGATTTAATTTTTGTGTATGGTATAACCTAGTCTTCTAGTTTCATTCTTTTGCATGTGGCTGTCCAGTTTTCTCAACACCATTTATTGAAAAGACTATCTCAGGGCGAGTCAAGATGGCAGCTTTACTCTAAGCAGTGTGTTTCTCCGCTTCTGTGAAGAGGAGGGAAATTCGCGGATTGGTGGAGAAACAGAGCAAGTGGACTAGGTTACCGAATCACTTTTGAAAGCAGGACATCAAAAATTATTGCGATCATTGAAAAACCAGATGGTAAGGAGACTGCTTCAGGACAAAAGGGACCCAGGGATCAGTGCGGGGAGTAGGGGTGTGCAGTCCCCAGGCCTGGTGCTCCTGGGTCTGCCTCAGGGCTCCCAGGAGAGGGGAGTCGCTGCTCCCTCCCCTGAATATGGGGGTTGAGCAACTCCAGGGAAGAACTTGTTGCTTTAAGGCACAGATTGGCCAGCTGGACTGGGAAAAAATCGCCCAGGGACTATGAACACCTGCCCAGAGACCTGGGAGAAGTGAGGGCCTCCAGCCGCACAACCAGGGGAAGCCTGGAAGAGTGCCTGCACCCCTATCCCAGTGGGAGCGCGGATTGGTGGAAAACCCAGAGCTGGGAAGGGCTCAGGCATTCTCAGGTTTTGGGAGCCTGCAGTTCTGATCTGTGGAAGTGGGCGCCCCATCCGGAATCCTGACTCGCACGCTGTAATCCCAGAAGGGACTCGGCACTTAGTGCATTCCTACAGTCCAAAACACAAAAATTTCCAGCCAGCTGGACCAGGGGCGGCTGGGAAATGCGCCCGCACCCCTAACCCAGTAGGAGTGTGGATCAGTTGAAAACCTAGACATCACAACCCCGATCCAGGAAAGGGCAAGGGCATTGTCAGGCTTTGGGAGCCTGCGGTGATGAACTGTGGAAGCACGTGCCCCACCGGGAATCCTTACTCTTGTGCTCTGAACCCGGAATGGTCGTGGCGCTTAGGGCGTTCCTAGAGCCTGAATCTCAAAAGTTTGGTGGAGGGGCGTGCCCTTTTACGATTCCCAGGGAGGGCAGAGTGAATCCCAAAATGTTGCGGGTGCCTCCTGAGATAATGGAGCTGGAACCCTGCAGGGGTGCCAGAATCCGGAAGAACATGGCAGTGAGCTCCTGAGAGCGAGTGTGCTCGGGAGTGCCCAGGGTACCTGAGAGATGTGCTGAGATCTGTCTGGAAAGAGAGAGAAGCATATCAAAGGTCCCTCAGCCAGCTGAAGCCAGCAAGATCAGAAAAACTGGTCTGGCCAGTTAGAAACAAACAACAGGGTTTTTTTGTTTAGTTTGGTTTGGTTTGGTTTGTTTTTTTGTGGCTGTTGTTCATTGATTGACTTCCTCTTGTGTTTTAAGTGACATTTTATTTTTCAATTCTTCTTATTTTTATATCTCGCAATCCCTTATGTTTCTCTTCCATTCATCCTAATATTATTCTTTCCACTCCAAATTTACCTCTCCTGCACTCCATTTCTGCTTTTCTTTCCTTTTTTTTAATCTTGCAAGTTACTGTAAATTTGTATTATTTTTTTCACTTTTCCAACATTTTTTATTTTAATAATATTTTGGTATTCTTTTTCTTTCTGTAAAATCTTCTTTGCTTGGCTGGTTATACTGTCATTTGATAGGTTCCCCCTGGTATCTCAGTCACAGTGTGTTGATAATTTACTATCCTTCATCTGTGTTCCATTAATATACCTATCAAGGTTCTATACTCTTTATTCTTCTTATCTAGATCTCATCAATTCTGCCACAAGACTGTCACTTTACTATTACTGTTAATAAGACCTAGCCCATACAATTGTAAATACTACTCAATACCCCTACCTGATCTCAGCCCACTTTGCAATTTCCTGAACTATACTATTGTGGGGGTTGTCTCTATTCTTTTACACACTACTCATATATACTACTATTTAATCCAACCCTACCTCAGAACCTGATCTCCCACAGCCTCACAGCTTTCTAGATCCAACTAACAATCTTCTTTTCCCCAATAACAGTCTTACCCTCTTTCCATCCTGTATAAAATGTGGATAGTGGGGTGGAGGATCACAATTAACACTATTAGGAACCAAACGATAACCCAACTCTTCTCTACTGGCTGCTAAAGTAAATATCATAGTATACTGTCTTGCTGTCTTAAACCATTTCGCCTAACTCCTCGAAATGATCACAAAAAAAGAGTAGGGGGAAGCTGTGAACACAAAGATACACGCAAGAGATTGCACCACTGAATCTCACAAGTATTCTACCACAGAAGATCACACCATAATTACAGGGAACCAGAACAGATCGATTTAAGAAACAGAGGTTAACAAGAAGAAACCCACAAACAATGAGAAAACAAAGAAAAAAAAACCCAATTGAAGGGAAAGGAGGAAGCCTCAGGAAAAATGCTAAATGAAATAGAGGCAACTCAACTATCAGATAGTGAGTTCAAAACAAGGATTATCAGGAAGTTCAATGAACTCACAATGAGCTATCAGAAATTAGAGGAACACTACAGCAATCTCACTGCAAACTATATAAACATGAAAAAGGAAATAGAAACTCTCAACAAAGGCCAAGAGGAAATGAAGAATACAATTTCTGAACTGAGGAACACAGTAGAAGAAATGAAAAGCAGGATCGATGAAGCAGAAGATCGGATTAGTGACCTAGAGGACAAACTAGAAAACAAAGTCCAGAAAGAGCAAGAAAAGGAAAAGAGGCACAAAAATAATGAAGAGGGATTAAGATAAATGCAAGACAATATGAAACACAATAATATCCATATAATAGGGATACCAGAAGCTGAAGAAGAAGAGCAAGGGATAGAAAACCTAGTTGAATAAGTAATGAAGGAGAACTTCCCTAATTTGATGAGAGAAAAAGTCACACAATTCCAGGAAACACAGAGAGTCCCAATCAAGAGGAACCCAAAGAGGCCCACCACAAGACATATCATAATTAAAATGGCAAAATTTCAAGGCAAAGAGAGACTCTTAAAGGCAGCAAGAGAGAAACAGGAAGTAACTTACAAGGGCACCCCAATAAGGCTAACAGCGGACTTCTCAATGGAAACACTTCAAGCCAGAACAGAATGGCAAGAAATATTCCAAGTAATTAGAAGCAGAGGTCTGCAACCAAGGCTACTTTAACCAGCAAGGCTCTCAATCAAGATAGAAGGCCAAATAAGAAGCTTCTTAGACAAAAAAACTCTAAAAGAATACACCTCCCCCAAACCAGCTCTGCAAGAGATTCTAAAGGGACTACTTTAATGAATGGCAGAGAGAAGAACACACATACATAAAAGACAGTGAATAAGTACCTATCAATAATAACCTTAAATGTAAATGGATTAAATGCTCCAATCAAAAGACATAGAATAGCTGATTGGATAAGAAAAAATGACCCACATAGATCATGTCTACAAGAGACCCACCTCAGGATAAAAGACATGCACAGGCTGAAAGTGAAGGGCTGGAAAAAAATCGTCCAAGCAAATGGACAGGAAAAAAAAAGCTGGGGTAGCAATACTCATATCAGACAAAATAGACTTCCAAAAAAGGTCCATAAGGAGAGACCCCCAGAAGGTCACTTCATAATATTCAAGGGAAGAATCCACCAAGAAGACATACATATTATAAATATATATGCACCCAACATAGGAGCACCCAAATACATAAAGAAAATCTTACAGGACTTCGAGAAAGATATGGACAGCAACACAATTATAGTGGGAGATTTTAAGGCCCCACTATCAAAAGTGGACAGATTTTACAAACAAAATATCAACAAAAATATTGTGGCATTGAACAATACCCTTGACGAAATGGACTTTACTAATATATACACAGCCCTCCATCCAAAAGAAGCTAAATATACATTCTTTTCAATTGTACATGGAACATTTTCAAAGATACACAACATGGTAGGACACAAAACAAGTATCAACAATTTCAAGAACATTGAAATCATACCAGGCACTTTCTTGGACCACAAGGAACTGAAGCTAGACACCAATCCCACGGAAAAAAACCCAAAACACTCAAATTCATGGAGATTAAATAGCATGCTATTAAACAATGAATGGGTTGATAATTATATTAGGGAATAAATCAAAAGGTTTCTGGAAACAAATGAAAACAAACTCACAACAACCCAAAACTTATGGGACACAGCCAAGGCAGTCCTGAGAGGGAAGTTCATAGCGACACACGTCCACCTAAAAAAAGTTAGAAACATTTCAAGCAAACACCCTAACCCTACGTCTACAAGAACTCGAGGAACAACAAAAAAGACAGCCCAGAGTAAGCAGAAGGAAGGAAATAAACAAGAACAGAGCAGAATTAAGTGACAAAGAGACTGAAAACACAATTCTAAGGATCAATGAATCCAAGAGCTGGCTCTTTAAAAAGATAAACAAAATGGACAAGCCTTTAAGCAGGCTCATCAAGAAAAAAAGAAAGAAGACCCAAATAAACACAATCAGAAATGACAGAGGAGAGATTACCACAGAAATACAAAGGATTGTAAGAAATTACTACAAAGAACTGTATGCCAAGAAACTTGAAAACCTAGATGAAATGGACAAATTTCTAGGAAAAATATAATCTTCCAAAACTCAATGGAAAAGAAGCAGAAAGCCTGAACAGACCAATAACAACAAAAGAAATTGAAGCAGTAATCAAAAAACTTCCAACACACAAAAGCCCTGGACCAGATGGTTTCACAGGAGAATTCTACAAAGCATTTAAGGAAGAGTTAACTCTTATCCTTCACAGACTATTTCAAAAAAACCAAAAAGATGGGAGACTGCCAAACTCTTTTTATGAGGCCAACATCATCCTAATTCCAAAACCAGATAAAGACACAACAAAGAAAGAAAACTTCAGGCCAATATCATCGATGAACATTGATGCTAAAATCCTCAACAAAATACTGGCAAACCACATCCGACAATACATTAAAAAGATCATACACCATGACCAAGTGGGATTCATTCCAGGGATGCAAGGATGGTACAATATTCGCAAATCAGTAAATGTAATACATCACATAAACAAAAGCAAAGACAAAAACCACATGATCATATCAATTGATGCAGAAAAAGCATTTGATAAGGCACAGCACCCATTCATGATAAAAGCACTCAGCAAAGTGGGAATAGAGGGAGCATTCCTCAACATAATAAAGGCCATATATGAGAGACCCACAGCCAACATCATACTCAATGGGCAAAAATTAAAATGTTTTCCACTAAGATCAGGAACAAGACAAGGATGTCCACTTTCACCACTCCTATTCTTTATAGTACTGGAAGTTTTAGCCACAGCAATCAGACAAGAAAAAGAAATAAAAGGAATCCAAATCAGAAAGGAGGAAACAAAACTGTCACTGTTTGCAGATGACATAATAGTGTACATAGAAACTCCTATAGACTCCACCAAAAAACTGCTTGACCTAATAAATGAATTTGGCTAAACAGCGGGATACAAAGTCAATATCCAGAAATCAAAGGCATTTCTGTACACCAACAATGAAACAGCAGAAGCAGAAGTCAAGGACAAAATCCCATTTGAAATAGCAAAAAGAAAAATAAAATACCTAGGAATAAACCTAACCAAAGAGGTAAAAGACCTGTATTCAGAAAACTACATAACACTGAGGAGAGAAATCAAGGCAGACACAAACAAATGGAAACATATACCGTGTTCATAGATTATTCAAAGAATTCATATCATCAAAATGTCCATACTACCCAAAGCAATTTACACATTCAATGCAATATCCATTAAAGTACCAATGGCATATTTCACAGACATAGAACAAACACTTCAAAAATTTATATGGAATCATAAACAACCCCGAATAGATGCTGCAATATTGAGAAAGAAGAGTAAAGTAGGAGGGATCACAATACCCGACACTAAACTATACTAAAAGGCCACTGTAATCAAAACAGCCTGGTACTGGCATAAAAACAGGCACATAGACCAATGGAACAGAACAGACAGCTCAGAAATACACCCAAGTCCCTATGGTCAATTAATATTTGACAAAGGAGACAGCAACATAAAATAGAGTAAAAATAGCCTCTTCAACAAATGGTGTTGGGAGAACTGCACAGCCACGTGCAAAAAAATGAAACTTGAGCACCAACTCACACCATATACAAAAATAAATTCAAGGTGGATAAAAGACTTAAATATAAAACATGACACCGTTAAAGTCCTAGAGGAGAATGTATGTAGGAAAATCTCAGATATTTCACGCAGAAACTTTTTTACTGACATGTCCCCTAGAGCAAGGGAGATCAAGGAAAGAATAAACAAATGGGACCTCATCAAAATTAAAAGCTTTTGCACAGCTAATGAAAACAGTATCAAAATTAAAAGAGAACCAACTGTATGGGAAAACATATTTGTCAATGATACCTCAGACAAGGGTTTCATCTCCAAAATATATAAAGAACTTACATGACTGCACTCTAAGAAGACAAGGAATCCAATTGAAAAGTGGGCAAAGGATTTAAACAGACACTTCTCCAAGGAGGACATGCAGAAAATCCAAAGACACGTGAAACAATATTCAATATCGCTAGCTATCAGAGAGATGCAAATTAAAACCACAATGAGATACCACTTCACACCAGTCAGAATGGCCATCATAAATAAAGCAACAAACAACAAGTGTTGGAGAGGCTGTGGAGAAAAGGGGTCCCTAGTGCACTGTTGGTGGGACTGCAGACTGGTACAACCACTATGGAAAGCAGTATGGAACTTCCTCAGAAAACTAAAAATGGATCTGCCTTTTGACCCTGTGATTCCACTGCTGAGACTCTATCCTAAGAATACTAAAACACCAATCCAAAACAACCTATGCATCCCAGTGTTCATAGCAGCACAATTTATAATAGCTAGGTGCTGGAAGCAACCAAGATGCCCATCAGTAAATGAACGGATCAAAAAACTATGGTACATTTACACAATGGAATTCTATGCAGCAGAAAGAAAGAAGGAGCTCTTACCCTTTGCAACAGCTTGGATAGAGCTGGAAAACATTATGCTAAGTAAAACAAGCCAGGCAGTGAAAGACAAATACCGTACGATTTCACCTTTCACAGGAACCTAGACAACAAAACAAAGAAACAAGCAAAATATAACCAAAGACACTGAAATAGTGGACAGACTGACAGTGACTACAGGGGAGAGTAGAGGGAATTTCAGGGGACATTGGGAAGGGTTCACAGGAACAAACTTAAAGGACACATGGTCAAAAACTAGGGGGAGGGTGGTAATGGGAGGAAAGTGGGGAGGGTTGAGAGCGGGGGCTGGATTGGGAGTAAAAAGGAGAAAACTGTATTTGAACAATGATTAAAATAAAATTAAAAACAACAACAACAAAAAAAAACGTACAGGGGAGTTAAGTCATTCACACAGTGCAAAGTACAGACTGGGAAAAGACAGTTTTGTGAATATGAATCTAGGTATGAATCTATCCTCCCATTTTCTGTAAAAGGTACTTTTCTCTCAGAATGAACAGTAATGAACTCTTTCTACACTTGTAATTCACACTGAAATGGGACTTTGTTGAACCAAACAGTTTTAATTAAATTTGTTGCACAGAGTTCATAACCAAAAAAAAAAAAAAAAAGAAAAAAAAAGACTATCTCTTCCCCATTATCTATTCTTGGCTCCTTTGTCATAAATTAAGTGACCATATAGACATTGATTTATTTATTGACTGTCTATTCTGTTCCATTGGTCTATTTGTCTATTTTTATGCAAATAGTGTTTTAATTATTATATCTTTGCAATATAGCTTGAAATCAAGGAGTGTGGTGCCTCTACATTTGTTCTTTATCAAGATATTGCTTATTTGGGTATTTTTAAGTGATTCCATATAAATTTTTAAATTATTCATTGTATTTCTTTGAAAAATACTATTGGAATTTTTTATAATTCAAAAATTTTAATAGCAATGAAATAAAAGCCTACTATTTCTAAATAAGCCTATTTGATGTTAAATTTACTACTTCATCTTACATAAAATATAATTAATAAAAAGAAAAGGAGGTCCAACAAAGCCCCCCAAATAACCCTCCAGGACGGTTTCCTACATCATCTCCATGAATGGCATCATGTCTGACATTTTGTTAAGGCCCAGGCTGATGAGGGTGGTCTTTTCCAGTTCCAAATAACTCTCATAGTCTATTTTCAGTTCGGCCTCCAGTTGTTCTTTTGTCTTCTGATATGTCTTAACTTTTTACTTCTCCCTCCCCAGCTCCATTTCTTTCTTTTCTTACTCAAAAATTTTCTTGCACTGTTCTACATATTTGAGGTGCTTGACTTCTTTTCCAAAGCAGTGGCTTATACTTGATACCTCATTGGCAGAAGAGTTACTTTATGTCCAGGGAATTTTTAATATATGAAGAGTCTGATAATATTCAGCTATGGCTATACATTGCTGCTTAACAGTAAAGGTCCAGGGTTTGAAGTAGACAATTGTAGTTATACAGATGTTTTGTGACTAGGCTGGATCATGGGTTTTCTCCAGAAGGTCCCAGATATTTATGTATCCATCTTTTGGGCCAATATTGAAGACTCAGAGCCTTGTCAGAGACTAGTGCCCTGAGATGTACCTTTTTGGAGCACAGGGTGACTGAAGGAGGGGTCAAATCATGACACCTTCCTTCCAGATGACCATATTCCATAACCCAATGGTGAGGATAATGTCCTTCTAAACAGGTGACCTGTGAACAGTGTGGATGGCACCATCATGGACAGTATACAGGCTCACTGGCTTCTTTGCTGTTAAAGTGGAAAAGGCCATTTCACCTTTAATAACACTGTATACATAGATAGTAAAAGAATGAACTGACTTCCAATGGACAGACAGGTCTTGATTAACAAGATCCAAGAGTAAAGAACTACAAGTCAGTTGTGGTGAATGAATGGAGGAATAGGTTTTCTTTTTTGTAAAATGTCCAGGGAATTTCCCATCAAAGCCACTTTTCAGAGGAATACTTCATGCGTGCGTGTGTATTTTTAGCACTTTTTAAATCATATTTTATTTTTGACACTATCAAATGTCTTTCAAAAATATGTTTTATCATCTTTAAAAGCAAAATTATTCAATACATATTAAAGAGAGCTCATATTCAGAAATCATAGTCTCTTCTAATAAGCATTCCTAAATCTCACTTGGTATGAATTAAAATTAAGCATGTTCAAACATTTCATTATAGCTTTCAGAGAATGAAAAGCAGGCTACAAGTGATTAGTAGACTCTGATAGAGGTATTTTCCTCATAAACTTAAGCAACTTCTTGATTTCAAGTAGTTTAAGACAGTGCATTTGCATTTCTTCATTCCAACCCATTTGCCTGTGTGAAACAATACATTGTTGAACACAGTGGACAAAAGACTTCTTTTACAAAACTATCGCTACATATCATGCCGTTTTTGGTTATAGAGATGTAACACATGTTGTTTCTTAATAGCTCTGTAGAGAACTTTTCATAACTTACTTATTCTCCTTGGAAAACAGAGTTTACCTAGGTTTAAAACACCATATTAAATGACTTGAAATTAAACCTATCAAAAGAGGCATTCATTTCTATGCTTATCACTACTCTACAATGAACAACTTTAATACACAAGTCCAGAAAACCATTAGAGCAAACTTGAAGTTATCAATGTGCAACTTGTTGTTTCTATCATGATATTTTTCCCAATACTAACTTCAGTGCCAACTGAACCACACACATATATAACTGTAGTTCTTTTTTTATTGTTGTTCAATTATAGTTGTCCTGATTTCCCCACATTATTTTCCCCCACTCTACCTACCCCATCTCTCACATTAAATTCTCCCTTGCAATTGTCTTTGTCCATGGGTTCTTTATGTATGTTCCTTGACCACCCTTCTACTTCTTTCTCCCATTGTCACCCCTCCCCTCTGGTTACTATCAGTTTGATAGGGTTAACACTGAATCTGTAGATTGCTTTGGGGTGTTTGGACATTTTAATAGTATTGATTCTTCTAATCCATGAGCACAAAATATGGTTAAATTAGCTTGTGTCTTCTTCAGTTTCTTTGATTAATGTGTTATAGTTTTCAATATATAGGCCTTCACCTTCTTATTTAAACTTATTCCTAAGTATTGACAGTATAATTTTTGTTGTTCTTCTAATTTTCAAATAGTAGTATATTTGCTGACCTAATATTTATTTTTAGTTACACACCCCACTTGACCTCTCTATAAAAATAAAAGGCCGCTACCTGTATTAATGATAAGTATCATTTTAAATAAATAACAAACTAAATTACATTTTTAAAGGACTGGAGAGATAATTAAGTTTCAATTTCTAATTCATTATTATAGCAAAAATATTTCCTTAGTATCTTTTTTAATTTTGAATATTCTAATATTTATATTTCATTTTAAGAACAAAGTATTGTATATATTTAAATATATCAATTAAGATGTAATAAATGCAGTATAAAGAAATAGAAATTGTGAACCAATGGAGATAAAAATTCTCTAATGTTTGCAGTTTAATTGAATCAAAACTCATTTCACAGTTATCTTTGATATTTTGAAGGTTCTGTGTAATTAAGTAAAACTAAATTTAATTAAATTTATTCTGACTGAAAACTTAAAAGTTCCTGGAATACTATAGTAAGCATCAGAGAAAGAAAAAAAAGTTCCCTCATGTCAAGGAAGTCACCTTAACATTGGAATAATAACATCTAAGATAGTTGCAGAGGATCATTCAAAAGAGTCTTTGAATAAATTAGACAAAAACTGTAAAAAATCAGTAGAAGCATGGACTGGGAATGACTGAGGAGTGTTTTCATATGCAGAGGCAAGAAAATAATGAGGGCAACTGAGCTTAGAGAACCATACACCCAGAAAGTCAAGCAACACCCATTCTCAGAAATCAGGAGGCAGAGGTTTTGATATCGTAAAGATAAATTTCTTATCTTTATCAGACATGATTTTGCCTTAAGTCTTCAGAATATCCCAATATTCTGCTTGGTCCAGAACTTAAAATTAATTGGAATCAATTTCCATTTCAAATCATTGGCTGAGTTTTATACTTGATTTAAAGTGAAATTGCTATTTATCCACCCTCTGAAAAAAATATCTTGTTTACAAGTAGGAACAACAATTTATAAATTCCTCTGAAATACCCCCAAATTTTCTCCAAATATTTCATAAAACCTGAGCCTTATTGGACAATGTAAGATCCTTATGGCTCATATACATTCACCTAAGAAAGGTACAGTCTGTATTGATAACACGGATTAGAAATATTTTGTAGTTGAAAAATTGAAAAATTGGTTTTCCATTGTTCAGTGATTAACTTGCTCAAAATACTTTCACTCCAGATTAAGGCTACCTACATACTGGCACCAAATTGCTTTTACCAATTCTTACCCTTCTCACAACTACCACCCAATCCTCACTCACACAGATTGACTGACTAGCTGGCAATTGATAAAGCCAGTAAAAGTGATATTTGAGAAGATGTTTATTCCCACAAAACATAGCAATTTATTTAAATATCAACAATAAAATTCATGTAACAAGGAATTAGATTATGCACATGTGGTTATTATCTCCAGCTACTAGATTTACACAATTAAAATGGGAAATAGAATTATTTCCTTTACCTGCTTTTGAAGGTATGTATAAATGGTTTAATTATAGTTATAAACTGAATGCAAATAAATATCATTTTATATCCTTTATGCACTGGTCCTAGCATCACATACTTAAAACTATTTGATTTATACAAGCACAAATTAAGAATTTAACTCCTATGTATTTAATGCACTTATAATATTACTCTTGGACCAGAGCAGTGATCATACCATTATTCTTCTTTATATACCAAGAACCCTGCTAGGTGTCTCTATAATTATTCTTTCAAAAGTATGACACATATAAATTGTATTAAATGCTAGTGTGGTACAAGTCAATGTCCATGATTTCAAGTAGATTCCAAATAAGAACAAATTCTTTAAACCTCAAATTCAATATCCTCTACTCTCTTACCTATTTTTCTAGTCATATCTTTAAAATAGTCCCTTAGATAAATTTATCACTCTAGTCAAAGAGTTTATTCAGTGACACCAAAAACATGCTGTGAATTCTGACTTACTAGTTTTCCTAAAAGCCCTTTATAACCACAAAATATGCCTTCCGTGATCTGCTCAGTCCATCCACTTAATTTTCTCAATTTATCTACTTTATTTATGTCCTACCAAGAGTTATGACTCTTTCCTTTAAGCTCAAATATTAAATGCTATCTACAAAGTTTATTTAGCAACTAATACCTATCACTAATATTTAATAATCGAAGCAGAATAATTTTAGCCCTTCTTGTGTTAACTATTGTCCTGGATTATTCTATTTAATCTTCAAATCAGAGCTATGAGAGGGATATTGTTAGTATTATTACTACCACTAAATGGATCTTACAGATTAAAACAAAAACTTGAACTTCAGAAAAATTAAGGAATATGCCCAAGGCCAAATGAGAGTAAACAACCTAGCCAGTATTCAAGCTGAGAATAGCCCCCTACCAAGTTCTGTTTTATTTTATCTTCACCTGTATTATTTCTTTTTTATGTATACATTTTATTAATTATGCTAGCACAGTTGTCCCATATTTTCTCACCTTTATTTCCCTCTGTCCTACTCCAATCTTCCCTCCAGCATCCCTCCCCCTCAGTTCATGTCCATGGGTAGTACATATAAATTCTTTGGCTTCTTCATTTCCCATGCTATTATTAACCTCCCCCTGTCTATTTTATAACTACCATTTATCCTTCTTATTCCCTGTAAATTTTCCTCTGTTGCTTCCCCTCTCCGTCCCCACTGATAACCCTCCATGTGATCTCCATTTCTGCAATTCTGTTCTTATTCTAGTTGTTTGCTTAGTTAGTTTTTCTTTTTGTTTCTTTTTAGGTTAAGTTGTTGATAGTTGTGAGTTTGTTGTCATTTTACTGTTCATATTTTTTATAAATGTCTTTTTCTTGGATAGTTCCCTTTAACATTTCATATAATAAGGGCTGGGTGATGATAAACTCCTTTAACTTGACCTTATGTGGAAAGCACTCTATCTGCCCTCCCATTCTAAATGATAGCTTTGATGGATAGAGTAATCCTGAATGTAAGTCCTCTCCTTTCATGACTTTGAATACTTCTTTCCAGCCCCTTCTTGCCAGTAAGATTTCTTTTGAGAAGCCAGCCAACAGTCTTATGGGAACTCCTTTGTAGGTAACTCTTTTTCTCTTGCTACTTTAAAAACTCTCTACTTATTTTTAAACTTAGGTAATGCAATTATGATGTTCCTTGGTGTATGCTTCTTTGGGCGCACATCTTTAGGACTCTGGGCTTCCAGGACTTCCTGGAAGTCTATTTCCTTTGCCAAGTTGGGGAACTTCTTCATTATTTTTTTCCAATAAGTTTTCAATTTCTTGCCCTTCCTCTTGTCCTTCTGGCACCCCTGTGATTCAGATGTTGGAATGTTTAAAGTTGTCCCAGAGGTTCCTAAGCCTCTCCTCATTTTTTTGAACACTTGTTTCTTCATTCTGTTCTGGTTGAATGTTTATATCTTCCTTCTGATCCAAACCATTGATTTGAATCTTGCTTTCCTTCCCATCACTGTTGGTTCACTGTAAATTCTCCTTTATTTCACTTTGCATAGAAATCATTTCTTTCTCTATTTTGTGACCATACTCAGCCATTTCTGTGAGCATCCTGATTACCAGTGCTTTGACCTCTGCATCTGTTAAGTTGGCTATCTCTTCATCACTTAGTTGTACTTCTCCTGGAGCTTAAATCTGTTCTTTCATTTGGGAGATATATATATATATATATATATATCTCCCATATATATATATATATATATATATATATATATATATATATATATATATATATATATATATATATATATATATATATATATCAGAGTGCCTGTCTCAGAGTGCCTGTTATGTAGTAAGGGGCAAAACCTTAGGTAGTCACCAAGTCAGGGCAACCCTTTTTACTGGGTTGTGGTGCTATACATGGGGGAGGTGTCTGAGAAGGAACAATGATGCTTTCTCAGCTTTTGGCCGGCTATCAGTCACTTCCTCCGCCATCCACAAGCAAGTTGGGCCCTTCTGGTGCTGATTTCCAGGGAGGAGAGTCTGTGTACATTCTATGACCCTGTAGGTCTCTCCAACAAACTCTCCTGTGAAGCTTCTTCTGCCACCTCAACCCTCAAATGATTGTACAGCCAGAGACTTTGAAGCTATATTTCCCCATGCTGGAACCCTGGGTTGTGCAGTCTATCTCTCTTCCCAGTTGTTCCTCTTGGTTTGTCTGCACACAAATGTGGGACTGTCTGGTCCTCCAGCCACTGCCTTTCTGTGAATCCTTTCCACCTTGGTTGCTTATCTTCACTCCTCCTACCAGTCTGAATGAATGTTTCTTCTTTAACTCCTTAGTTGTCAGACTTCCATATAGTTAAATTTTCTGGCAGTTCTTGTTTTTTTGTTTGTTTGTTTTTAAATTTGTTGTTGTTAGTCTTTTCGTTGTGCAAGGAGGCAAAGTGTATCTACCTACACTTCCATCTTGTCCAGAGATTCTCACGTGTATTATTTCAAATTGCACTTAATATGTCCTTGTTCTGTGCCTTCTCTTTCTAACTATAGTCCCTTCTTCATAATAGTATACATGTGTATTCTATACATTCTGTTAAGCATATGAGTATTTACAAGTTAGATACTCAATTTGGTAAGTAATGAAATATAATTTTGGAGATTGTGACAAAGCTAGATAGCCTAGCAAAAATAAATTGTGCATAAAAAGCACCCATCAATTAGCACTGATTGTTATACTGAATAACCACATGAAACAAGATCCAAAAGTGGGTTGCAAGGTCATGAATTAGATAGATACTGAAGTTGAAAAACTAACTAAGCTTCCTTCTAACCTAATCATCAATGAATGATATGTGAATAATTCTAATGAGTTGGATTTGAAATGAAGTATGGTATGCTATGTATCTGATTTGGTAGATACAGGAGCAAAGAAAGGAAGAGCTGTGACATAATTTTGAGGTAAGGAAAAGGAGAGGAAGAAAACAGTGTTTCCGTATTGTACATAAGAATTGCCTCCTATGGTTATGGCTCTTGAAGGTGGACTCAAGAGGTTCTCAAGTGGGAAACAAGATGTTCTCAAGTGGGAAACAAGATGTAATACTTAAGTGGGAAACAAGATGTAATACTTAACTCCTAATACATTGAGTGAGCTCATTACTGAGATAGACCAATTGCATATGCCCAACCTGGGAAATTGACTCCAGTAGACTCAGACTTGGTGGCAGTGTTTCAGAGTATGCAGCAGGGTATACACTGACTCCAGACTAGCAGCCATGCTAGAAGTTGAGAAAGAATTCATTATCCTACAGTATGTAGCAATATTCTTAATAATTTTTCTTGATTTGCTTCAATTACAATAATAACAAAAATAATATGGATTTGTGAAATCCATATTCTGTGCCAAAAACATGGTTGCATTTTCCTTCTTATGCAAGTTTCACAAAATTTCCTAAGGCAGGTACTTTGATTATTCCCATTTTACAGATGAAGCAATTAAGTAAATTGTACAATGGAGCACAGTTAGAAAGTGGACACACAAAGAAAGCTTGTGTTAAATGATAGTCTCCAAGAGATATGCTACACTATGGTTCTATGACACACATCTGCATTAGAATAAAAACACTCTTTGATTTAATGTATAAATCAATATCAAGAAAAACAAAGACAAGAACGCTTTCTGTATCTGTTCTGCACTATTGTGTTCCCACCATGCAGTCAATGCAGCAGAAATTTGTACTCAGAAATGTACTTATCTCACAAAAAAATGAACTTGATCATCAGACTGTATGTTTCTCATTTATGTTCACTGTGCTCAGATGATGCTCTCTTTTTAACAAAATTGTTAGAGGGTAAAATTGAAGAGTGAAGATGTCATTGTTTTTTTTTTCTTCTTTGCAGTTTGGTTCTCTGATACAGCACAATAAAAAAATCAAATGAAAGCAAGAAGCCAAATAAATGGGAAAAAAACCTTTGATTTTTTTGTGGGAAAAAAAAAACAACACAGAAATTCTCTATGCACAAATCTTTGGGAGTAGTAATGTTTTCACCTTTAAAATTCCCATTAAATAAATATACAGAAAGTTCATTTAGTAAAATTAAACAAAGAGCAACATGTTCTATAAATATAACTCATTTTATATATGGGACTATATCAGCAAGCATAATTCAAATTTTTAGTAATCTAACATAAATTTAGTGAAGAGTTACAGACTTGTCATTCAGCAGAGTTAAGAACAAATGCTCTAGAGTTTCTGACAGTTAAAATTGTCTGCCTTTATTTCTATCCTTTAAAAAATATATTCTATCAGAATTACAAAAAAAAAAATTGGAGCCATAAACTTCCTGCTAGCCACCCTGGAATAAAATTCCAGCACTGTAGTACTGATAGCCTCTGACATGTTGTACTAGTATAACTGATTCAAGTTTTAATGGCGGTGAACAGGGATGGGCTATTGGCTGAAAAGAATGCACTGAAAGCAACAATACCTCAGACTTTTGAGATGTTGGGGGATAATTACAACAACCACAGAATAGAATGACTGTTGCTGAGAGATATCAAGACACTGAGGAAAGAATAAAGGTTGAGAAAAATCAATCATCAGCTTCAGGTGAAACATGTAATCCAAGGTTTCTGTGGCAACACATAAAGAAAGAATCTTCTACCATTTGAATACAGAAAAAGCTAAGGACTGAGCCCAGTACTTAATTATAAGGATAGCATAGCTCCAGACAAGGTTGAACCCTGAAATCTGAGGTAGTGATTTTAAAATCTGGGTACATGAAGTGTCTTTATGGCCATCTGTTACACTGAGGAAATGTGGAGGACACACCAAAAACAACGAAGTTTTGTCCCAGGTCTCATTAACAGTGATTTCACTGGGTCATTAGACACAATTTGTGGCAATTTCCATGAGCCATAAATGAATAATTTGAATGGATAGATGGCAGAGCCCTCACATGGTCTCTTCATCATTGCGGTAAGAGTATCAAATCAGTAAAGGATATGAGGCATAAACCTCTGAAAAATTTTCCCCCTACCCTCCTGCACCTCAGCCAAGACAGGAAATCAAAACAGTATGACAGACATCGGCAAGATGACAAACCAAGAGATCCCACTCAGCCTTGCCCCCACAAAACAGCAATTTATCAATAATCCATAAACTAAAATAGATGTGGGAGAATATTGGAATTCAATTAAGAAGCTTCAATATCCCAATGAAGCGTAAAAAATGAGAATGGCCACAGAAAAATAAAGAGAGAATTTTACCTATGTCATCCCATTCCCCAGGCCAGCACAGTTAAGTGAGAAGAAAAATCCTCTTTCTTGTGAGTTTTACAGTGGGTATAAAGAACAGAAATGACCCTGGCAGCCTTCACCACTGAGGACCCCAGCGCTTCACCACGACTCTCTTCACTGAGGACTACCACCGTCATGGCTAATATGGACTCCAGCTGACAGAGAAAGCAGAGTCCATACTAATGTGCTTCCCTGGAATGGATCATGTGGACCCCAGAGATGGCACCACCAAGGTCCCTGAGCCCTGGTGCATGCTCATCCCAGACCCAGAACCATTACCACACATGCACACTACCTAGAGCAGGAACAGAGAAAGGAACAAAATGTGTACTTAAGGAAATAATGCCACCAAACTTCCCAAGCACAGAGAAGGAAATAAACACTTCTGTTTCATCAGCAGAAACATTTCAGGACAGAAGGGAGTTGTGTAAAACATTCAAGGTAATGAAAAGCAAAGACCTAAAACCAAGGAGAATTAAGAAACTTCCTAGATTAAAAAAAAAAAGCTGAAGGAATTTGTTAACACCATAACACCAAATCAGTACAGCAAAAAATGTTAAAGGTCTTGCTTTAAGAACAAGAAGAAAAAGAGAAAAAAAAGAAGGAAAATAGTCTAACAATAAAAGGACACTAAATACATACCTATCAATAATCATCTGAAATACAAAAGGCTGAAATTTCCCAACCAAAAGACAAGGATAGCTGAATGGATAAGAAAACACGACTCACATATATGCTGCCTCCTAGAAACCTACCTCAGATCAAACTATATACACAAAGTAAAGGGATGAGAAAAGATATTTCCTACAAATGGAAAGGGAAAAAAAGTTGGTATAGCAATACTTATATATGACAAAATACACTTTGAAACATAGGCTATAGTAAGAGACAAAGAAATAAACTACATAATGATAAAGGCAACAATTCAACAAGAGGATATAACCCTAGTTGAACATCTATGCACCCAACATAGGAGCACCTAGTTATGTAAAGCAAACCTTGGTGGACAGAAAGGGGCAGACTGACAGAATACAGTCACAGTCAGGGGATTTTAACACACCATTGACTTCAATGCATAGATCTTCCAGGCAGAATATCAAGAAAGAGACAGTGGCCTTAAACAACATACTTGATCAAATAGATTTAATTGATATGCTCAGAGCATTTCACACCAAAGCATCAGAATATACATACTTTTAAAAGTACACAGGGAACGTTTTCAAGGATAGACTAGATTTTAGGGCACAAAACAAGTCTCAATAAATTTAAGAAGAGTAAATACATACCAAGCCTCTTCTCTGACCACAAGGCTATGAAACTATAAATCAATCAGAAAAAGAACACTGAAAAACATGTAAAGACATGGAAGCTAAATAACATGTTACTAAACAATAAATGGGTCAACAACAAAATCAAAGAAAAAAAAACAAAGATTCCTTGACACAAACAAAAATGAATAAACAACCATTGAAAATCTGTGGGACACTGGGAAAGCAATCCTAAAATGAAAATTCATAGCATTACAGGCCTATCTCAAGAACAAGAAAAAGCTTAAATAAACAATCTAACTTTAAACAAATAAGCAAACTTGAAAAAGAGCAACAAACAAAGCCTAAAGTGAGTAGAACGAAGAAAATTGCACTGGGTGGAGGAGGGAAAATGGGGAAAAATTGGGAAAACAGTAATAGAATAACAATAAAAAGTAAATTTTAAAAGTACTCAAGTAATGAAAATAATAAAATTTTACTGATATGCAATAAAATTTAAAACAATAAAAATCAATAAATAAAAAATATTAATCCTATCAAAAGTGATATACAGATTCAATGCAAACCCTATCAAAATTTCAATGGCATAATTTACAATAATAGAAATAAATAATTCTTCCCTGACTGGTGTGGTTCAATGGGTTGAGTGCTGGCTTGCAAACCTAAAGGCCACCAGTTCAATTCCCATTCAGGGCACATGTCTGGGTTGTGGGCCAGGTCCTGCAACCAATGATGTTTCTGTCACACATTGATGTCTCTGTTGCTTTCCTTGCTGTCCCTTCCTCTCTCTTTAAGAAATAAATACAATCTTTTTTTTAAAGCAAAAACAATTCTAAAACATTATGAAACCACAGAAGAGACTCTGAATAGCCAAAACAATTTTGAAAAAGAACAAAGCTGGAAGTATCACACTTCTTGATTGCAAACTATCATCTTGGGTTCTAAACAAAGGGGTATGTTCTGAGAAATGCATTGTTAGCTGACTTAGTCATTGTATGAATATCATGGAGGGCACTTACACAGAATTAGATGGTGCAGCCTATGACAGACCTACGGTGTATTATTTTGGCTATCGGGGACTTTTGTGATTCCGTAGTGCTAAATAATTAGCTTTAATTGGTTTCTTTGACTCTCTCTTTCAACATCTTGACTACCCAAAATCTAAAACTACATTTTTAGCCACAATTCTAGGCAAAGCAGATCTGACCCCAGAGATCCAGAAGTATAATGAACTTTTATTCTGTGACCATCTGGTGGTCTTGAAATATTACCTATTGGCAAAACTTTCTTCAAGACTTTCTAATTGTAATGGAATCAACTTCTTTTTTTTACCATGTTCAACGAATTAATTCATTTTAATGCAATCTTTATTGTATATTTTCCATGACCATTTAGTCATGTTATACTTCCCTCATCACAGCAATCACTATACTATTGTCCATGTACATGAGTCCTCTTCCTTTTTGCTCAATCCCTCCATCTCCTAACCCCCTCCCATGACCTCTCATCCTGTTCTCCACCTGTGAGTCTGTCCCCATTTTTCTTATTTTGGTTAGTTCATTAGATTCCACATATGAATGAAATAATATGGTTTTTGTCTTTCTCTGACTGGTTTATTTCACTTAGCATAATGTACTTCAGGTCCAACCATACTGTCACAAAGGGTAAATTTTCTTCTTTTTTATTGTGGAGTAGTATTCCATTGTGTAACTGTCCCATAGTTGTTTTATCCACTCATCTATTGATGGACACTTGGGCTGCTTCCATATCTTGGTGATTATAAATAATAATGCAATGAACACAGGAGTGCTTATGTCTTTTGAATTAGTGTTTTGGGTTCTTTCAGATATATTCCCAGAAGTGGGTTCTTTCAGATATATTCCCAGAAGTGGGATCATTGGGTCAAAAGGCAGATACATTTTTAATTTCTTGAGGTACCTCCATACTGCTTTCCACAGTGGCTGCACCAGTCTGCATTGTCATCAAGAGTGCAAAATTGTTCCCCTTTCTCCACATCCTCACCAGCACTTTTTGTTGGTTGATTTATTGGTGATAGCCATTCTGACAGGTGTGAGATGATATCTCATTGTGGTTTTTATCTGCATTTCTCTGGTGATTAGTGACATTGAGCATCTTTTCATATGTCTATTGGCCATCTGTATGTTCCCATTGGCAAAGTGTCTATTCAGGTCCTTTGCCCATTTTTAAATTGGGTTATTTGTTTTTTTGGTGCTAACTTTTGTAAGTTCTTTATAAATTTTTGACATGAACTCCTTATCAGATGTATCCCTGAATATGTTGGCTGTCTTTTTTTTTATGAATTCCTTTGCTCTTCAAAAACTTTTTAGTTCAATGACCTAGGCATTGCTCTTGAGATAAACAGGCTCAGCACACATTCATAATTTTATTTAAAAGGCCTCTCATGATCTGTCCCCTGCCCTCCCCTTAGTCACCTATTCCCTTTCCCTCATCTCTCTCCTTCCTCATTCAGTGATTAAACCACACTGGTCTTATCCCCATTATCAATTATTTCACAAACCCCTTCCAGTGGGAAGTATGCTGTTTCAGGCATCTGTCATTAAATTCTTAACAAATTTTAGCCCTGGCTAGCATAGCTCAGTGGATTGAGCACGGGCTGTGAACCAAAGTGTCGCAGGTTCGATTCCCAGTCAGGGTACATGCCTGGGTTGTAGGCCATGACCCCCAGCAACCGCACATTGATGTTTCTCTCTCTTTCTCTATCTCCCTCCCTTCCCTCTCTAAAAATAAATAAATAAAATAAAAAAATTCTTAACAAATTTCAATATTAATAGCATAATTTTTTATATTTTTAACAGATATATTGTCATCCCAGGCTGGGTGGCTCATTTGTTTGGCATGTCATCCCATACACCAAGGGCTTACAGGTTTGATCCCTGGTCAGGGCACTTATGGGAGGCAACTGATCTCTCTCTTTCTCTTTCTCTCTCTCCCACTGCCCCTCCCTCCCTCCCTCTCTAAAGTCAGTAATCATATCCTTGGGTGCAGACTGAAAGTAACCAGAGGGGAGGTGGGAGGTGGACAATCATGGAAAGAAGGGGAAGGTACTGGACAAAGAACATGTATTAATGCCCCAGGGATATGGACAATAGTATGGAAGTTGACTCTGGGAGCAGTGGTTGGGATGCACAGAGGAAGTCAAAGGGGGAAAACTTGAGACAACTGTAACAGAATTACAATAAAAAATGATTTCAAAAAAGGAAAAATTTATAAAATATGTATTATCTTAACAATTTCATGACTTACTGAAGAAATGTAAATGTATCTGGAAGAGATCAAACTTTACAATAGTGATAGTGTTGCTTATGGAAAAAAAAACACATTCATTTCTTACCATGAGGTCACATACAGGCATGTGCATCTCAGCAAGCACAGTGTTTTCTAAGTCATCACTGGAAATGAGGCTGTGAAATCTCTGAGGAATGAAGGAGGCTGTCGACACATTTTCTTCAATCAAATTTTTATATACCTGTGTTCGAGGTCGAGCTAGGCCTTTTAGTATTATATAAAATCCATCATTTCCAACAACTGAAACAAAAAAAATGAAAGAGATAGATATTGTGTAGATTTTATTTTTCAGGCTTTTTAAAAATAGGTATGATGACCATGAATTTCACACTGGCTTCACTTTCAGCAGATCCCTTTATACAATGACAATAACTTTAATGCTATGCTTAGACATTCACAAATAATTTACTCAAATAACAAGAATCACAAACACTTGTCTACACATTTGGAGAAATTTTTTTCTGACAGTTATTATAATAATCAACCCTTTTAATGGAACTGAGACATTCTGGGAAGGAACCATGGTAACAAATCACAACATAGAATTAATACATTATAAAAACTGAACTTTTAAAAATGTTTACCTTGTCCTCAAAAAGCCATTTTGTGTATTTTATATTAGTTACAATGTATACCTACTATTAATTTTCCTTTATCTTTGGAAGGGAGATCATTACAAGGAAGAGGAGTTTGTTTGTTTGTTTTCCCATTATTTCTCCTACCCTCCATTGTAACTCTCCACAGTCGGTCATGTAAATCCCAGTTCCTGAATTTCAGCTATGTGTCTGGAGGTCTGGCAGATTTGTTCATTTGTGAGCACTTGAGATGCAGCTTAAATCAGTTGTATTCCTTCTGAAGCCTGTCTTATGGGAGAGAAAGGTATGGGAATGGGTTGCTGTCTCTCCATTGTTCATGTGTACATTACAGGATTGGAGCAAGTAATTCAATTGCTGTGAGATCTTTTCTTACACTTTGCTTATTAACATGCTGTAAATAGAAACTGTACATAATTTATTTAACAATGGTGTTTTTTAAATTATTTTATTGTTCATTTATAGTTGTCTGCATTTTCCCCCACCATCCCCCCCACCCCAGCCAAACCCACCTCCCTCCCTTGCTTCCACCATCCCCCTTGGTTTTTTTTAATGCCAACTGCTTGTCTTTTCTGCTTTTTTCTAAACCGATTGAAGTTCTAAATACTGATTTAAAATCAAAACGGAAAACAGAAGAGCAACTGCCTCTGGCAGATGGTCAGAGGTAGACCAGGAAAAAGCATGGAGGTGACTCTCTGAGGTGACACTGAAGCTCTACCTTGATAAGGATTGGGTTACAGTATTTGTCAAAACTCATCAAGCAATATATTTCAGATACAAATATACACATTACTATATGTAAATTTGACCTTAAAAATAAAGGACCAGAAACAAATATTAAATTCTGGATGTGAGCATTGAAGTGTTTAAGGATAACACGTTCTCATGCTATGGTTATATAAAAAGAATGAAACATTATAAAAACATAGTGGGGGAAATTGTAGGAAGAAAATGTGCCACTACAAGACAATAATAAACTTGTTTTACCTCTTTCTGTGTATTGAACCAAACACTATTCCAAACATATTACATATATTAATCCTTTGTATCCTCTTAGCAATCCTATATGGCAGGTACAATAACTGTTCCAATATCACAACTGTGCAAACTGTAGGTGCTGAGAAAGTAAACATCCTGCCCTGACTCAAAGACAGCAGCAGTATTTAAACACAGCCAGCCACAGCTTCCTAACTATGCTACCCTATGGGTAAGCCTAGCATCTATTACCTCCCTCCCTCTCCTTACCCTCCCCCCTCCTCTTTCTTTACCTCCCTTCCCTTCCTTTGCCTCCTCCTCCCTTTCCTTTCTCTCAATATATATTTGGCAGCAATGTGGTTTCAATTAGTGTACAGTGAGACACTATGTGTGACCTAGTCAGAGATCATGTTTCATTTTAAGTGTAAAGAAAGTATATTTCAAAGAAATATATGTTCATTTAAAATGTTAACAAATAAAAAAGTCAATATACATGTACCTATGAATACATGTTTATGGTATAAACATTAACAAAAAGAAGTCTGGAAAGGGATTTGGTAGTATAATTTGTAAAAAAATGGAGTGTAATTTAAATGCAGTTCATCAAAAAGGATGCTGTTAATTACAGAAGAAAATAATAGTTCTTAAACAGAATTACATCTACAACTCTTCCTAGATTTTCTCCATAAGGTTAATGGTCTTACAATCTTAATATGTGGGTTGATAGGCTATTCTAAAAAAAAATGCTCATTAAGAAACAAACTTCCTATTGATTTCCAAAAATAGGAACATAGCTGTTCCTGGCATCCAAATATGCTAAACTTTCTATAAAGAGCAAGCATTACACACTGAGCACCCATTATTGCCTGTGCACTGTGCAAGGTGCTCTAAGTCTAATTCTTTTAATAATCCAGGATGTCATTTATCATTAGTCCAATTTTAAGATAAAAAATTAAGACTCAAAATAATTAAGTAACATCAAAAGTCACAAAGTACATTAATTTATGCAGGTTTTCAAGTATATTCCAATATTGGAAAGATACACATACATACAAACACACATATACATATAGGAGTGTGCATGCAGTACATTATATGTATATTTATATACTATATGTGTGTATGCATATATAGTATATGTCTAAAATAAAATGTATACATATATGTATACACATAGAAGATTTTTTAAAAGATTTTATTCATTTATTTTTAGAGAAAGGGGGAAGAAGGGAGAAAGAGAGAGAGAGAAACATCAATGTGTGGTTGTCTCCCATGCGCCTCCTGTTGGGGACCTGGCCAAACATGTTCGTGAATTCCCTGAAAAGGATGGGCACAGGACCTTCAGCATAAATCAATCATTCTAAATTATTTAAATGTTTCCAAGAGTTATAATTGGGTGAATAAGGTCATATTGTCACCTTGTTAGTTCTTAGCCTACAAATTGAGTGTTCATGTGCTCTACCTACCAGGGGGATTCCCCTGCTCTTCTGACTTTTGCCTTCCTCCTGTGCAACCTAACTACTGTCCTCTTCAGGGCCCTGTCCTTACAGGATCTGTCTTGCACTCTGTCTGCATTCTGCCCAGCAACCATAGCTTTGTGGTTAAAGGCCTCTGATTTTGTCCTCCTATCTCCAACACATCACATGCTACCTAAACTGTTTTAGGCATTTAGCAAATAGTTGAATGAATGAAAGCTTAATTAATGACCTTCTGTTGTATTTCTATCCAAAGAATCTGATAAAATATCTGGAGAAAAAACAGGTTTTTTCTCTCAGAATTCTGTCCTCTGAGAAATGACAAAAAACTCCTGATGACCTATTTTCTACTCAAGTGGAAGCTTATGAAAATACAAGGAAGTTATATGAATTTTGATCTAGATGATTTAATTCATGGAAACCCCACTGTGAAATCTTAATGATCCCAGAGATAACATGATAGAAGCAATGAGTGGCCTTCTCATAGCTTTTGTGATTTTAAGATATCTTTGGAGATGAGGTTTGTTCTTGAGGACAATTTTTCCTCTGTCGAGCTACTAAGAATAGTTATTTTAAGGCACAAGCCTAATAACCTTACTTATAATATTTCTATAACATGTGGAAGACCAAAGACATGTAAAACTGCATATTTATTTTAAGGATTCTAAGAAACCAAATAAATAAATATTACCACAGAGCTAACCAGAAGGGATGAGAAGAAATTCATTTCACCTTATTTTTGGCTCAGACAGACCTTCAATTAGAATAGCTTCTCAATATTGATACTTTCTGTCAAATATTTCTAGAGGTTTCATAAAGGCAGAAGTTATAATTTTACAAATTGTTGGTGATTGTTTTTAATAACTTTAAAACCTATTACTTTAAAATCTTTTTACTTAGTCATTCTTACTAAGAAAAATCACTAAGAAAATTTATTTCAAAATCATTTACTCATATTCATACCACGCATATTCAGGTCAAGGCCTATGATCTTTTTCAGTAGAAGACATCATTCATTCATTGATACTCTCATGATCTGAAAGGAGTTATAATAAATAAGCTTACAAAAATACATGCATTGTTGCTTTAAATTTTAGAGATGAAATAGAATGAAGAGAAAATGGGTGAGAAAAAAGATACAGGCAAGAATAATTTTTAAAAGATTTTATTTATTTGTTTTTAAAGACAGGGGAAGGGAGGGAGAAAGAGAAGAAGAGAAACATCAATGTGTGGTTGCCTCTCAAATGCTCCCTACTGGGGACCTGGCCCACAACCCAGGCATGTGCCCTGCCTGGGAGTTGAACCAGCGACCCTTTAGTTCTCAGGCTGGAAATCAATTCACTGAGCCACATCAGTCAGGGCAGGCACGAATAAATTTTTGAAAAAATTATGTGAATTCTTATTTTTTTGCTGGGAGATGGTACTGGGTAAGCAGATAATTTTTGTTCCAATTTCCCTGCTTTAAATAATTTTAATGCTTAAAATTTCTGTCAAAATAATACCACACATGTTTTAAGTCAAGTAATTTTAAGAGCTTATAAAATGTTCTAATCTAATTCATATGTAATACAAAATATTATCATACACCTGATTTGCCTAGAAGTCCCAGAAACCCTGAATATATTTCTCTCAGACATTCTCAAAAAATAAAATGAAGTGTAAACACAATTAACTTTTCACAAAGCACATTATTAAAATACAGGGCATAACAGACCATAGCTAAGGACTTAAAAATAATTTCTATATGACAGGATGGAAAGAATGAAATCTGGGAGCCAGGATCTTTATTTATGGTAAAACTAAATATTTGATTACTTCTCTTATAAAAGCATATTATTTGAATTATGGTTAGCATATATGGAAGAGATGTCCACTACATTTTTCATGATATTTACCTACTGTGTTTTTATAATATGCTAAAATAAATTTACACCACAGCAGAAAATAAAGTCTATGCAGGTTTTTAAAATGTTAAAAACTTAGTAGTATAAAAAATTGAGTATTAAAAATAAATTTAAAATCATATCAAAATGAGGAACTATAACCTCAAAAGCTGGGAATAAAATGAAATAAAATGAACAAATAGAAGAGAATTAACACTGTGAAACTTAATGGACTTCAAATAAAGAAAACAGTGAAGGTGATATAGATATCAAAAGGAAAAAATCCTTAAATTAATTATTTCATGTGAATATTTCAACATTAACATAAAAGGAAGTACTAATAAAATTTTGATGGAGACTTTAATTCCAGGTTAGCCACTAAACTGTATTCTCAAGCAAGATTATTATTTTAGCTTTCATGAGCTTTAGGTTGCCAAGCATAAAAATGTCCCCTGCCCAGGACATAAAACTCTTGAGATCACTTTAACTAAGGTATAGGTATATAGTTTATAGTTTATATAGGTATAGGTATAGTTTATATAGGTATATAGTTTATATAGGTATAAACTATATACCTATGAGTATACAGAAACAGACTACTATATGCCATATATATTCTACACACTATTTTTATTATGGTAATCATGTTTTAGTATCACTTTCATTTAAAATACAGATATGTATGTTATTCAGTACTTCAAATCACAATATTTGTATCCCCGTTAATATTTTCTGGTTTAAGAAAACTGAATGAGAGGCTGAGTAAGTACTGGTAAGTTCAAGAAGCTGCCTTAAATAATAAAATTCCAAAGAACCTATGGCCAGAAAAGAGATAGAAGGTGTCAACAGCTGTTGAAATTTCAGGTGAGAAACCAAAACCTCAGCAGCAGTATGTAAGTCAGCAGCCGGACTATGCAGGAATACTTTCAACAACAGCAGAGGAAGGAAATACATATATGAGTAAAGACACAAGAATGAACTCAAAATAAATAAAAGACTTAAATGTAAGACTCAAAACGATAAAAATCCCAGAAGAAAACATGGGCAATAAAATCTTGGACATTTCTCTTAGCAATGAGAAATCAATGTTTTGATTTCTTATCAATGTTTTTATGATATATCTTCTCAGGCAAATGAAACAAAGGAAAACAAACAAATGGGACTACATCAAATTTAAAAGTTTTGCACAGCACAAGAAAATACCAACAAAATGAAGAGGGAACCCACTGAATGGGAGGACATATTTTCCAATGATACATCTGATAAAGGGTTAATATCCAAAATTTATAAAGAATTTATAAATGTAACACCAAAAACAAAACAATCCAATTTAAAAATGGGTAGAAGGTCAGAATAGACAGACATTTTTCCAAAGGGGAATACACATGGCCAAAAGACATGAAAAATGTGCAAAATCACTAATCATCAAGGAAATACAAATTAAACCCACAACAAAATATCACCTCACACCTGCCAGAATGACTACCATCAAACAAGAAGTGAACAACAAGAAGTGCTAGCAAGGATGTGGAAAAAAGGGGACCCTCATGTACCATTGGTGGGAATACAGACTGGTAGAGTTTCCTCAAACATTAAAAATGGAACTGTGTTTTGACCCTGAGATTCCACTTCTGGGAATATATCCTAAGAATTCCAAAACACCAATTGGAAAGACTATATGTACCCCTATATTCATAGAAGTATTATTTACAATAGCCAAGATTTGGAAGCAGCCCAAATGTCCATCGGTAGATGAATGAACTGAAAAGCTGTGGTACATTTACACACCAGAATACTACTGGGCTGTAAAAAAGAAGAAAATATTACCCTTTGTGACAGCATGTATGGACCTGGAGAACATTATGCTGAGTGAAATAAACCAGGTGGGGGAAAGACAAATACCATATAATTTCACTCCTATGTGGAATGTAATGAACAAAATAAACTAACAAAATAGAAACAGACTCATCGATGGACAGTTGTCAGAGAACCGGTTGGTTGCAGGGCTGGGTGAAGGGATTAAGCAAAAACAGAAAAACAAAAAACAAACAAAAAACCTCATAGATACAGACAATAGCATGAAGATTACCAGGGAGGAATGAAGGGAGAGGGTAAAATAGTAAATAAAGGGTGATGGACAGACACTTGTCTTGGAGTAGTGAATATACAATGTAATATACAAATGATTATAGATTGGGTGTGATAAAACTGTACACCTGAAATCTATATAATTTTATTAATCAATGTCACCCAATAAATAAATTAAATAAATACTTTTATTTTGTTCCAACCTAAAAAAGAAAGAAGAGAAAAAGGAGCAATAGCTGGTTAGGCATGTTTTTTAAGTTGGATAAACTAAAAGATTTACAAAGTTCAGATATTTAATGAGTTTTGACAGTGAAACAGATTTGATCTGTTGGAATTAGATGTCTTAAAAACTAAAAAGATAAGGATTTTGATATAGACAGATGTAAACACAGAGACTTCTAATTTTCTTAAGTGTTTGAAAGTATGAAATGTGAGTTAGAATGCCTTGTGTAATATAATTGATCATTTAAAGTTGATATTTGTCAAGAAAAGAAAGTTCATATTTTAATAGTCAATTATCTGAGTTATGAAGATGCCATCAGAATATTTGATTTAATTGTAACTTTAAAACTTTTGTGAAAAAAATAAATGTGTAGTTACAAGCACTGACACATGGATATACATTCACCATGGAAAATTCAACACAAATATGAGCATATGTAGAAGAAACAATTCATTGTTCCCATTCACTGACCCTCAATTCCTCCACAGAGTTAACAACTTTAAAAATATGTATTTTGGATTGTCCTTCAGGATATACCTTTATATATTTTAATATAAATATATAGATATATTTTTCAAGTATTTATAAAGATATACATGTGATCATTTTATTAACTTGACAGTTCAATTTTTTGCAGTCTTTAATAAGTTCCCACATCAATATACACAGATTTACTTCATGTTTTCAGCCATGGCCTGAAATTTCATGGAGTACCTGCATCACCATGTGTGCTGTCCATCCTCTGTTAAAGGGCATTCAAGTTGTTTCCATATTTTTCACCATAATGAATACAATTTCAGGAATTCATAATAAAACAAATAAAATTTTAATTACTATGCTCAAATAGCGAAGCAATGTCGAATGTTTGTTCTTTCCTTTCACTAACATTTGTCCTCTGAAAAACTCATGTAATTTAATTGTCCCTGTTTGATGTTGGCTTACATGAAACTAATTATGAAAGAGAACTGTTGGGGCAAAACTCTAAAAATATATCATCTTTTCAATAGACACATGTTCTCCAAATTTCCAATTAGATTTTAAATGCCATGACCCTGATGAACCACTTCATCAAACCAGTGTCATGATGGGCCAAGAATGAGTTCATCCTTAAGACTAAAGCGTGTTTGAAATTTAAGTCTTAGCAGGAATACTGCGCATATTTTGTACTTTAAGGTCCTCATCTGTAGAGAATAATCTGCTTTTATTTGATACTGCAATAGCTAAATAAGGAAGATCCCCTGACACACACATGAAAATGTATTACATAAATTTAGTTTGTCCTTCTAGTAGGTACTTAATAAACACACAAAGAAAATGATGTTTCACTCAGTTTAGGTGTGTATGACTCTATGTGTGTTGATTTGTATGCTTCCTCACATTAAAATATAAAATACCTCTGTTAAAGTATCCAATGTATTTTTGAAAAAAAAGACTAGAAATTAAAATTTGGAAACTAAAATCTTTCTGGAGGGAACTTTTCATCCAATATCTAATTAGTGTATGGATTGGTCAAATCATTGCTGTGACTACTTCCTGTCTTAACTATGAAAACCAAGCCTAGATTGTCATTAAATGTACATATCAATGATTTGTTTTCAAAGTGTGGTCCCAATACTAGCAGCATCACCCAGAATATTACTAGATATGCAAATTAATCCTCATCCCAAACCAACAGAAAAAGAAACTTCAGGAGTTGAACACAGAAGTGTGTTTGAGTGAGTCTTCTGGATGATTCTGATGTGTCTTGAGGTGGAGAAACTCTAGTGTATATCTTTAAAATATAAGCGCTAGTACATGAAATGCAATTCATTTCATGACATAATCTTTTTTTTAAAACATTTTTTAAAGATTTTTTATTTATTCACTTTTAGAGAGGGAGGGAGAGAGAGAGAGAGAGAGAGAGAGAGAGAGAGAGAGAGAGAGAGAGAGAAACATCAATGTGCCAATGTGCAGGTTGCTGGCGGTTACGGCCTGCAACCCAAGCATGTACCCTGGCTGGGAATCGAACCTGTGACACTTTGGTTCGCAGCCCGCGCTCAATCCACTGAGCTACGCCAGCCAGGGCCTCATGACATAATCTTACAAATGAAATATATCGAAATAGAACATTTTAACATGTGAAGTTAAATTATATGTATTATAATTAATAGAGAACTAAAAATAGTGACATTAATTTGATCTTGTCCAATGTTCCTCTATAGAGTCTGTTACCTGTGCTGCCTTTTACCCAGGTTTCAGAAATGACATTTTTACTAAATGTTTTCAAATGGTCATCTGTTAGCTGAGAAGCTAAATCTGGAATTGTTTTCAGCATCTTCCACACAGTGTTGTGTTCATGCTGCGTCCTATGAATGGGCCTTTAAGAAAGAAAAAGATTGCAAATTGAGAGATCATAGCACAAACACAAAGGAGTAAACCAAATAATTCTTGATTTTTGAGATCCCAATTGTGTATTTTCTTTTTATTTTAGGGTTGTTTAAGGATACCTGTGATGATGTTTTATTTTTTTTTCTCAACAATAAGGTGTACCTCCATGAATTTCTGGAAATTACCTGTACCTTTTTTAGAAACTCAGTACTTAAAGTATAAGGTTGTATCTTTTGTTATTGTCCTACTTGGAGTTCATTGAGATTGGATGAGTAGATGATGTTTTTCATCAAATTGAGAAATTGTTGGCAGTTCTTTTTTTAAATGTTTTCTACCCCTTTCCTCCCTTCTTTCCTTCTGGGATCCCCATCATGTTTCTGCTGATACACTTGTTGGCACCACATGTCTCTGAGTCTCTATATTGTTATTTTTCTCTGTCTCTTTGAGTGAATATTCTTAACTGATCTATCAGAAAGTTTTCTGAGCCTTCCTTCTGCCAGTTAAAATCTGTTGTGGATCCACTCTGGTGATTTTTTTTTTAATTCAGCCATTGTAGTTTTCAACTCCAAAATCTGTATTTGGCTTTTTCAGTTTTTAATCACATTGACATTATTTTTGTGGTGAGACATTATCATACTTTAACTTTATAATCTGTATTACTTCACATGTCCAACTACCTGCCTCTGATTCTTTCACTCTTTGGCCATCTAATTACTGGTCAGAAATTTCCTTAAATGCCTGAACCAACATACCCCCAGCTTTTGCTGATGGACTGGCTCTGTTATCATGCTTTTCTTTAATTTGTCAGACATGGTTTCCTTTATTTCTTTGAATCTACTCATAATAGTTGACTTTAACATTTTTGTCTACTAAAAATCAACATTGAATTCCTGAGGACATCATTAGCTGTTAACTGCTTTTTTCCCATATGTTTCATAATTTTTGTTGAGAACTGTGCATTTTAGATAATATAAAGTGGCAACTCTGAATATAAGGTTCCCCTTCCTACCCAGGGTGATACATCAATAATGTCCTATGAATGGGGCTCTTCCAGGGAGCTAGCAGACAAGTCTCATTGGCAATACTGAGGAGCTGTAACCAGTAGATCCCTCCAGGGATGCAAGGTTACTGGCTTTAAGACTGTCATAGAACTGGGAGAGGAGGATTAAAGTAGGTCAGGAAAAAGCCAGAAACCCTGCTCCTCTTCCCAAGAGTTCACCATTTTTCTTGAATATACTGTTTCTCATACTGTTACAAGCATTTGATTAATTTTCAGAGTTCTTAAAATATTTTGACAATTTTGGCCAGAATTTTACTGCTTTAGGAAGGAGCAGATATATAGAGATTCCACTCTGTCATACTGGAAGTCCTACACTCCACATAGTACAGTTTTTTAATTGAATTTATTGGGGTGACATTGTTCACAAAATAATACGGGTTTCAAGTGTACAATTCAATAAAACATCATCTTCACATTGCATTGTGTACCCATAGCCCAAAGAAAAGTCTCTTTCTGTCCCCATTATCTCCTCTTTGGCCCCTCTACCTACCCCTCCACTGTTCTATAACACACTGTTTCCCTCTGGCTATAACCACACTGCTTTCTGTGTGGTTATATACATATAAGCACATATGTATATATGCATATACATATATGTATGTATATACATATATACAAAAAGCATAGATATATATGCTTTTTTTGATTGATCTCTTCACCTTCTTTCATCCAGCCTCCCAACTCCTTACCTCTCTGACAGTTGTCAGTCTATTACATGCATCTATGTCTCTGTTACTGTTTCATTCATCTCTTTATTTTGCTTATTAGATTCCACATATAAGTGAGATCATATGGTATTTAACTTTCTCTGGCCACATAGAATTTTAAATTCTCTCATCTACAGCAATACCCATAACTCCTCCTATAGCTCAAGGTCAACACATATTTCAAGTGCCTAATGAAAAAGGGTTAGAGAAGTTCATATGACCATTGGTGGTAGGAGAGTCAAAACTATTTGGTAAAAACACTGCTAACAGAAGAGATTGGAAGAAATAATGCTTAAAGTCTAGAATTTGCTAAAAAATTACAGCTCAGTATCATTTTAATAAATGAATGGGCTTATAATTTACGTATTCTGACTAAACATGCAAAACATTTCCTATAATTAACCAAATTGCTCTGGAAATCCTATTACTAATAAATTCCCATTTTCAAATTCCTTCTACCTTTCCTACACTCAAAAACTTTCAAATTTTTGGAACGCCATGTTTGGACCATAAAGAAGCAGAGGGGTGGTAACTCACCCCCTATAACCTACTATTACCACCATTTTTTTTGGATGGTAAATCAAGACATACAGTTCTGAAAACTGACCTTTATTTCCTCTCTATAAATGTAGCTTTCCTTAACTTCCCTCTCAACCTCTGCCTTTATCCCTTGGCAGAAACTTCCTTTCCATACGTAATGCCTACTCTTCCTTTATCACAACTTTCTAGCCCATTCATCATATATAAATGTTTCAGTGAAAAAAAATAGATTAACAAAAAGATTCTGGTAAACTTGTAGTCAAGCAGAAAAAAAAAGAGTAATTCTAATTGCAAGAAAGTTTTCATTCTGAAAGGCTTACCAGAAGGCCCATGAAGGTATCCAATAATGAAAGTAAACTTTAGAGATGCTGATTATTTTCTATTTCTCACACATCATACATCAAAGAAAGTATCTCTAGATCCTGTCATAAACAATCAATTTTTAATTGGAAGTGAAGATATCTGGGGATAGTGCTAATTCATACATTTGAAGAGTTCTCAAATTAAAGAGTAGTTAAGAACATGGGGTACATATATTCTTCCTAATTGGTGCTTTAGGATTCTTAGGGTATGTTCCCAGAAGGGAGATCATTGGATCAAAAGGCATTTTAATTTTTTAAATTTTTGTTATTCTTTTTCATTGCTTTTTTATTGTTCTATTACAGTCATCCAAATTTTTCCAATTTGCTCTCCCTTGCCCCTCCCATGGTCCACTCCCAAAGTCAGTCCCCAACCCATTGTCCATGTCCATGGGTTATTTATACCTGTTCATTAATTAGACCCTTCCCCTTTTTCTCCCCTTATGCTTCCCCCCCTTCCCCTCTGGTAACTGTCAGTCTGTTCCTTGTTTCCATGCTTCTGATTCTATGTTGCTTGTTTGTTTCATTCATTAGGTTCCTCTTACAGGTGAGATATGGTACTTGTCTTTCACCACCTGGCTTATTCCACTTAGCGTAATGCTCTTCAGTTCCAACCATGCTGTCATGAAGGGTAGCAGCTCCTTCTTTTTGTCTGCTGCCTAGTACTCCATTGTGTAAATGTACCTCTTTTTTTTTTTTTTTTTGATCTGTTCATTTAGTGATGGGCACTTAAGTTTGCTTCCAGCACTTGGCTATAGTAAATTTTTCTGCTATGAACATTGGGGTACATAGGTAATTTTGAATTGGTGTTTCAGAATTCTTAGGGTATAATCTCAGCAGCAGAACTGCTGGGTTAAAAGGAAGTTTCATTTTTATTTTTTTGAGGAAATTCCATATTGTTTTTCACAGTTGCTGCCAGTTTGCATTTTCCCCAACAGCACATGAGTATTACCTTTTTTCTACATCCTCATCAACACTTGTTGATTTATTGATGGTAGATACTCTGGAGGCATTATTTACAGTGCCAAGATCTGGAAACAGCCCAACCAGCCATCAGTAAATGAGTGGATAAAAAGGCTGTGGTACATTTACACAATCAAATATTGCTCAGCTGTAAAAAAGAAGGAAATCTTACTTTTTGCACCAGTATGGATGATGAACCTGGAGATTATTATGCCAAGCAAAATGAGCCAATCGGAGAAAGATGGAGAAAGATAAATGCCATATAATCTTACTTATATATGGAATCTAATGAAAAAAATAAACTGACCAAGAAAGAAAGAAACAGCGACATGGATGCACAGAAAAAACTGATAGCTGTCCGAGATAAGGAAGTGTTACAGAACCAGCCAATGGTGTTCTAGAATAGCTGTAGGGTTCAACTGCTCACTGCCAATAACATGACTGCCAAGGCAAGAGTTTAATAAAAAAGGTTGTTTACTTAAAGGTTATATAGATTTACAGTAATGGAAGATTTCTGCCACTAAGTCCCACTTCCTTTGAAACCCCAAAAATGAAAATCCCTGCCTCCCTCTGCCAAGCCAGACCAATTTCAGAATATGCCACTCAGAAGTATAGTCTCTCAGAAGGACAGAAGACTGCAACTCAGTATTCCCAGTCCCTGTTCATCCCCAAACATGTCTCACAAGTCAGGGTGCACCAGCCTGAATCCTTCTTGCAGAGTCAGTTTCTCTTCTGTGGAGCTGACTTTACTCTAGCCATCAGCTCACCAGTGTGTCTGTGTGCTTGGCCAGGCTGTTCCCCTATAGCTTCACCAGCTCTGCCATCATCTTCTATAGGCAGACCTCCAGACAGACTTTCCTTATGTTTTTCAGCCTGCCCCAATTTTATGTCCTCAGCTCAGAACTTCCTGCCCAGCCAAACATCCAGCTTTTTCTATGGTGCATTAGTGTCCATAATTTTTGTGGGCTTCCCAGTGTTTTTTACTCTTTTATTGGTTGCCATCTTTAGTCAGGGTAAGAGTTCCCAGCCATGCACAAGCATCTGGGGTAGGCCTCCAATTCATGCAGCTCTCACAGGCACTGAGCTTACTTCTGGCTATGTCACAAGTCATTCTACTGAGTCACTCTGCCTGAGCACTTTCTAATAGTCACTACTCAGTTTGCCCCAGGGAATAGGCTTCTTCTGCGGCTTCTCACTTCTAAAAGTCACAAGCTGTTAATTTTCCTTTGTTATACAATGTACTTCAAATGCTGTGCTTTCCACTTTGTTGGCATTCTTTCCCTCATGCCCCTGTGCCTTTTTGAAGAATTTGAGAGGAATATGGGGTGCCCTACTTACAGGGAATCCACATGCTGTACCCCATTAGAGGAAGAGGAAGACACTGGATGAAAGAAGGTGAAGGCATTTTTCAAAGAACATATGTGCATGACCCATAGACATGGACAACAGTGTGGTGACAACCTGAGGAAAGGAGGAATGAGGGCTGAATGGAGGTAGGCAAAGGGGTAGGGGAATGGGGACATTTGTAATAGTGTCAACACTAACAATAAATTTAAAGAGTGGTTAAGATTATTTTATCTAACAATTTGAGTAGAAGATATGAAGAGGTTGATTTATTTCTTATTAAAAGGTACAATTAAGATATTAAACACAATAGAAGAGATCCTTGGGGAGTTACATAAACATTTCAAGTGCTAGCTTCCTTTCAAAATCCTCCTGCTGCTTGAGTTCTTACCATTTTTAAGTATATTTTATTAATTATGTTATTACAGTTGTCCCAAATTTTTATCTCCTGTATACCCTCTGCCCTGTACCACCCCACCCTCCAGCATTCACTTCCACTTAGTTCATGTCCATTTGTTGTGCTTAAAAGTCCTCTGGATCATCCATTTCCTATACTATTCTTAACCTCTCCCTGTCTATTTTGCATCTACCAATTATGCTTCTTAATCCCTATACCTTTTTACCTCATTCTCCACTCCCCCTCCCCACTGATAACCCTCTTTGTGATCTTCACTTCTGTGATTCTGTTCCTGTTCTAGTCGTTTGCTAAGTATTTGTTCTTGTTTTTCTAGATTCAGTTGTTGATAGTTGTGAGCTTTTTTTTTTCAATTTACTGTTCATATTTTTTATCTTCTTTTTCTTAGATAAGTCCCTTTGACGTTTCATATAAGAAGGGCCTGGTGATAATGAACTCCTTTAGCTTTACCTTATCTGGGAAGAACTTTATCTGCCTTTCCATTCTAAATGATAGCTTTGCTGGATAGAGTAATCTTAGAGGTAGGTCCTTTCTTTTCATAACATCAAATACTTCTTTCCAGACCCTTCTTGTCTGTAGGGTTACTTTTGAGAAATCAGCTGATAGTCTTCTAGGAACTCCTCTGTAGGTAACTCTCTCTTCTTCCCACTTTTAAATTTCTCTCCTTATCTTTAATCTTGGGTAATTTAATTATGTTGTGTCTTGGTGTGTTTCTTCTTGGGTCTAATATCTTTGGGACACCTTGGGATTCCTGGACTCCTTGGAAGTCTATTTCCTTCACCAGATTGTGGAAGATATCTTTTATCATTTGTTCAGATAAGTGTTCAATTACTTGTTCTTCCTCTTCTCATTCTGGCACCCCTATGATTCGAATGCTGAAGCATTTAAATTGGTCCAAGATGTTCCTCAGCCACACCTCATATTTATGAATTCTTGTTCCTTCATTCTGTTCTGGTTGAAAGTTTATTTATTCCTTTTGTTCCAAATTGTTGATTTGAATCCCAGTTCCCTTCCTTTCACTGGTCATCTGTATACTTTCCTTTGTTTCAGTTTGCGTAACCTACATTTCTTCCGTCACTTTACAACTGAGCTCAATCAATTCTGTGAGCATCCTGATTATCAGTGTTTTGATCTCTGCATCAGATAGGTTGCCTATGTTCTCATTGCTTAGTTCCTTTTCTAGGGTTTTGACATGTCCTTTCATTTGGGCCATGTTTTTTTTTTGTTTTGTTTTATTTGTATCTCAGTGCACATGATACGTTGTAAGGGGTAGAACCTTAAATATTTGTCAGGATGGGGCAATTCACCTGGCTGTGTTGTGGTGCTGTATATGGGGAAGTGGGGTCACCATCTGACATCACTAGAGGCAGATCCAGAAAGGAAAACTAGTGGTAAATATGAGTGGTAAATAAGAGGTGATCTTCTGCATGACTAGTGATATCTTCTTTCCAGCATAGCTTTCAAACATTCATTTCTTGCCCAACAAGTTTGTGCATATTAAATAACTAGAATATATACTATAGCTTATTTGTCTTCTTTCTTATAATAGATTTAATCTCTTTACACCTTTATTAATACTGAATCATTTACACTTGATAGTAAGACTGTGGAGAGTAAGGGGGGAATATATTTGTGGATGTGGGATTATTCCCTGGGCTTTGTGGTTTTGTTCTGGCAGAACCTATACAACAGCATATAAGACATGGGTGGTAGAGTGACCCTCAGTCAAATAGCTGGAGGCAAGGACCTTACAAAGAATGATACCAAAACAATCAAAACCCAAATTCACCCAGAGAGCCAAGATAATGACTTCCCAAGAGCACCAAGTTCAGGTGATCAAGGAGAATACACCAACTGAATCTCACAGATCTCCTACCATAGAAGTTCACACCACAAACCCAGGAAGTCAAAATAGATAAATTTAAGAAGCAGAGGCAAATAAGATGAGTCTAAAAAACAATGCAAAGACAAAGAAACAACCCCCAAAATTAAAGGAAATAAGGAATCCCAAGAAAATCCTAAATGAAATAGAGGCAAATAAACTATCAGATATTGAGTTCAAAACAATGGTTATAAAGCAGCTAAGTGAGCTCACAGAGAATTACCAAAAACTACAAGGAACTTACTGCAAACTAAGTCAACATGAAGAAGGAAGTAGAAACTATCAATAAGGACAAAGAGGAAATGAAGAATACACTTTTTGAATTGAAGAACACAGTAGAAGGAATCAAAATCAGGCTTGATGAAGCAGAGGATCCAATCAGTGAGCTAGAGGACAAAGTAGAAAAACATCTCAAAAAGAGCAATAAAAAGGAAAAAAACTGAAAAACAATGAAAAGGGGTTAAGGGAAAAGCAGGACAACATGAAACAGAGTAATATCCATATAATAGGGATACCAGAAGGAGAAGAATAGGAACAAGGGACAGAACATCTGTTTGAAAAAGTGATGATGGAAAGCTTCTCTAATTTCATGACAGAAAAAGCTACACAAGTCCAGGAAGCAGAAAGGGTCCCAATCAAGAGGAATTCTAAGAGGCCCATTTCAAGACAGTTCATAATTAAAATGACAGAATTCCAAGACAAAGAGAGACTCTTAAGGCAGCAAGGGAAAAGCAGGAAGTAGCATAAGACTAGCAGCTGACTTCTCCACAGAAACATTACAAAAAAGAAGGGAATGGCAAGAAATATTCCAAGTAATGATAAACAAAGGCCTGCAAATGAGACTACTCTATCCACCAAGGCTCTCCATTAAAATAGAAGGTCAAATAAGGAGCTTCCTGGACAAGAGAAGGCTCAATCAAAGAATACACCTCCACCAAACCAGCCCTGCAAGATATGCTAAAGGGGCTGCTTTAAGAAGAGGAATAAAAACAGTGTGAGAGAGAGAGAGAGGAACAAAGGTACAAAGGGAATCAAATGGCAATGAATAAGTACCTATCAAAAATAACCTAAAATGTAAGTGGATTAAATGCTCCAATCAAAATACATAGGGTAGCTGAATGGATAAGAAAACATGACCCACACATATGCTCACCACAAGAGACACACCTCAGAGCAAAAGACCTACATAGACTGAAAGTGAAAGGATGGAAAAATATTCCATGCAAATGACAAGAAGAATAAAGCCAGGGTTGCAATACTTATATCTGACAAAATAAACTTTAAACCAAAAGCCATAGAAAGATACCCAGAAGAATACTGCATAATATTCAAAGGAAGAATCCATGATTATCAACAAGCCTTTAAGGAGACACATCAAGAAAAAAAGAGAGAAGACCCAAATAAGCACAATCAGAAATGAAAGAGGAGAAATTAAAATGGACACTATAGAAATACAAGGGATTGTAAGAAACTACTATGAAGAACTATATGCCAAGAAATTTGAAAACCTAGGTGAAATTCAGGATAAATTTCTAGAAAAATATAATCTTCCCAAACTCAGTGAAGAAGCAGAAAGCCTGAACAGGCCAATAATAGTTGACAAAATTGAAGCAGTAATCAAAAAACTCCCAACACACAAAAGCCCTGGACCAGAGAGTTTCACAGGAGAATTTTATAAAACATTTAAGAAAGGGTTAACCCCACTCTTCAAAGAATTTTCCAAAAGATCCAAGAAGAGGGAAGACTCCCAAACTCTTTTTATGAAGCCAGCATCATCCTAATACCAAAACCAAATAAAGACACAATAAAGAAAGAAAATTACAGGCTGATGAACATAGATGCTAAAATCCTCAAAAAATATTAGCAAATTTCATCCAACAATATATTAAAAAGATCATACAACATGATCAAGTGGTATTCATCTTTGGGAAGCAAGGATGGTACAATATTTGCAAATCAATAAATGTAATACATCCCATAAACAAAATAAAAAACAAAAATCACATGATCATATCAATAGATATGGAAAAAGCATTTGATAAAATACAGCACCCATTCATTATAGAAACACTCGCAAAGTGGGAATAGAGGGAGTATTCTTCAAAATAATAAGGGCTATATATATATGAGAGACCTTTAGCCAACATCATACTCAATAGGAAAAAACTAAAATCTTTCCTATTAAGATCAGGAGCAAGACAAAGGTGTCCACTTTCAAAACTTTTGTTCAACATTGTGTTGGAATTCCTAGCCACAGCAATCAGACAAGAAGAAGAAAGAAAATGCATCCAAATGGGAAAGGAGGAAGTAAAACTGTCATTGTTTGCAGATGACATGATAGTGTACATAGAATACCCTACAGACACCACCAACAAACTACTCAATCTAATAAGTGAATTTGACAAAACAGCAGGACACAAAGTCAATATGCAGAAATTGAAGGCATTTTTGTGCACCAACAATGAAAAATCAGAAACAGAAATCATGAAAAAAATCATATTTGATATAGCAACAGGAAAAATAAAGTACCTAGGAATAAACCTAACCATGGATGTAAAAGATCTGTACTTAGAAAACTATACAACATCAAAGAAAGAAATTAAGAAAGACACAAACAAATGGCAACATGTACCATGCTCATGCATTGGAAGAATTAACATCAGCAAAATGTCGATACTACCCAAGGCAATTTATAGATTCAATGCAATCCTTATTAAAATGCCAATGACATATTTCACAGATATAGAGCAAGCACATTAAAAATTTATATGGAACCACAAATGACCCCAAATCACTGCAGCAATTTTGGGAAAGAAAAGCCTTAGGCCTGGGTAGTTAACAAAAGCCACACAAAAAGGCACAATAAGGTCTCAAAATACCTCAAAAATCACCTGTAATCTTGCTTTGTGACCATTTTCAATAGCAGTAAGCAAGATAATCATGGATTATTGAATACACAGATGTTTAGAAATTTTATTTAAGATTTTATACATCTTTTGTGCTTAGACACTTGAAAGAGCTGCTTCCAGGACACAAAATTGATGAAATCGATTTCTCTGTAAGAGAAACTGACTGGCAACTTTGTTGGGAATCTTAATTATACTTGATCACCTATTTTCTCTTTTTTGTGCTCAGAAAAATGTATTAACTGTGTCAGATTCAGATGGCAAGCAAAAGTTTCTAAGATTTTGGATTTTTGAGGTCTCCTCATAAACAGCCTCTACTCTCTGACTATTCACTCATTTATTTACTTAGCAATGGTTAACTTTCAGGCATGCAATATAGATAAAGTGTTACAAAATGCAGAGCACTGTGTGCCATGGAAAGTTAAGAGAGATGTATGTGATCTAAGGGTCAGAAAAGATTCCCCACAATGCCTGGTGTATAAAGTGACACCTGAAGAATTAATTGGGCAATGGAATGGAGAGAATATCCGTGTTGCAGGCATAGGGATTGCATATTCAAAGGTCAAGAGTTAAGTATTCCAGAAACGTTTGGTAAAGGGATTCCAGAGAAATCACAGCAGAGAGAATCGTGAGGATACTAAACACAGAGTGAGGCTAAAATGGCAGGCAAGGTTAAATGCCAGAGGGCACTGTAAACCCCGTGAAGAATTTTGGACTTTGTCTTAGGAAAAATAATATCATCCTAGGGCTTTATTAAGATCAATAACTGAAAATATTTGGATTGTTAAAAGTTCACTCTGGCTGCACAGAGGATGCCAGCATTCTTCTGATCCTGACTCATGGGAGGCCCTTTGTTCCTTCAGTACAGTTACAACACCTATGAGATGTTGGTTTCTCCTCCTTTCTGAAATGAATGAACTTCATATTAAATATCATCACCACCAACACATACTACATATTCAGTAGTAATAACAAATAAGTGACATGTCCTACCTGAGTACAGAAAGAAAAATCTGCTCCTAGTTCTGAGCACAGGTGCCCAGGCTGTGAACAGAAGACACATGACTCAGAACATCACCCAAGCCTGGGGATATGGATCCACATGACCATGGTTGCTGGGAAGGGTAAGGAAAAAGATTGACAATTTCTCCTTTTTCAATGAAATGAATTGTTTGGTCAGGCAATTAGCTTGCCTACAGTTCCCCCATCAAAACAGATCCCCTTGATCAGCAGCTATAGTAGTACAGTGGGTCCACTTCAATGTGGTATCACCTAGCTGGCACAAAATTCTGAAAATATGGCCTCAAATATATTTGTTTTCAATCTTTGTTCTTAGGTCTGGAAATTGTCTGAGTGACTGAGGTTACCTACCACATAACTCTGAGTCAGATCCAGACCCCCTCTGCATCAGAGCTGGGGGATTTTGGCAGTACATGACTCATAAAAGTTTGGTGGGATGCCTGTCAACATTTTCCACAGGGATCTGTGGTCTATAAATGAAAGATCACAGCATATTAGTGTATTCATACCTTTACATTAGTATTCCCCCATGGCTGCCACAGAACATTCTAAGTTCAAATCTAATTCTGCCTCTTCCTAGTTATGTGTTAGAACAGTCATTAATCTTTGTGAATCTGTTTTGTCATATAAACAATAATAATAAATCTGTTTTACAAGACTGCTATGGGGAATGACCAAATTTAAATGCATATTTATGTATGCGTGTTTATTTATCAAGTCCAGTATACCATAATTCCAAACTAATGACAGATTAAATCACCTCTAAGACAAGAAAATTTTTGAAAAATGTAAATGTTTTTAATAAAAGACTACTATCTAGTATAAAATCAGAGTAGAAGGGAAAAAAGATTAAATTCTGACAAGAAATGTAACTATTTTATATGAACTTAATTTACAAAAACACTATAAGAATAATTAAATATTTTCCTACAATACTTACATAAAAGTTAATCTTATGATTATTGGAGTATATATGAAAGTTTCCTAACTAATGATATATTTCCTTTTTAGTGTTAAAATTTCAAAGAAAAAATAATTAGTCATGCCAAAAAATAGCCTAGAAAGTTCAGGGACCCTTTTCAGAAAATTATTGTGTATGAAATAATAAAAGCAAATGGGGCATGCTAAAAAATATGAAAACAAGAAGAATGACACCATAAGGAATTAGAAAGTAAAAAAGTGAAAAAGACTCAGAGGGTAACATAACTTTAAAAACACAGTTCAAGCAATCCTTCAATGCAGATGAATTTACTAATAAATGGATCTGCCTTGGCATTTTTATTTATTTTGTCTAGGTTGCTCAAAATTAAGATTTATCATTCTGGAGGTTGTTCACAGTTTCAGGCCCTAAAAAAATAGGCTAGATTGTCACATATTCAAATTATGTTTAATTACACAGGAATAAATTACAATTCATGTACAGTTTTTTTAATTTCTCAAAGTTCAGCCAATTAAGTAGAAATTATTCTGAGCAATATTTCAAAGAAGTTTTATGTTAATTCAAAAATGTAAGAAGACATTTACAAATGCAGTCAGAAATGCACATTTTAATTCTTGGATATAAGACCACTGGCTGTTGTTAACAAAAAGCCATATTAACAAAATTGTCCATGTAACTAAAATATATTAATTAAAAATGACAGAAAAGTATTTTTTATTCATGCAACAGATATTTAAAGAACAATATCCAAAGACAAGGTAGTGTTCTAGGAATCAGCAGTAAACCAATAAATAAATATGAGATTGTTCTTCTCATGGATGTTATATTCTAAGAATGGGGAAAAGAGAACATTGAACATATGATTGATAGATACACAGATAGAAAAGTAAATATTTGGTAATTCAAGTTGTTATAGAGAGAAAAAATAGAAGTATGTAATAGAGAGTGACATGATGATTCTGATAGTCTAAAAGGTATCCAAGAAATGACTAGTCTTTGATACAATCAACACTGAAACAGAGAATTTCAGGAAGAAGGAGCAGCAAACAGCAAAGGCATAGTGGTGATAGGGTAGATAGAATGGAGGATTCTGCAGACAGGCAAAGAATTTGGATTTTATTTTAACTGTCAGAGTAAGCCACTGAAAATTTTAAAAAGAGGATAAGGAGATAAAAGTAATTTCATTTTTAATTTTCATATGTATGAAAAGTACAGCAACTTGTACCATGGTAGCCATAATGGAAATGGAAAGAAATCAAAAGACTCAGCACATTGTTGGAATATGTGCTTCACAGGACTTGCTGATAGAGGCATGAGTGAGAAAAGAGGATTACTCCTGTTCATTAACTGGGGTAAACAGGGTCACAGTACAATGCTGATGACCAAAATAGAGAAGACAGAATACAGGACAGGAGGAGAATTGGTTTTTGGTCCGTTTATGTTTATCAGCATCAACATATTATTTAAATACAAGGGACTCAGCAAAGTAGTTCAACATCAGTAAGGTTTATAACACAACTTGGTAACCTGAGACTAAACATACTGGAGCAATGGCTTAAAAACATCCAGTTCATTATTTAATGATATACTTTTCATGCATAATATATAACTTACTTATATATTAGGAAATAGAAAAGTATTTTTGTACATTTATGTCTTTCATTATTTCCAGAAAACAACTATCTATTATGTTTTCAAATATTGCTCTTCTTCCATTTCCTTTATTCTCTCTCTGGAGCTCTAGTTAGATATTGGTGTTCATTTTAGATTTCATATTTTTTAAAGTATATTTTATTCATTATGCTACTACAGTTGTCCCAACTTTTTTTTATCCCCTCTATTCCCGTCTGTGCACACTCTACCCTCCAGCATTCCCATCTCCACCTTAGTTCATGTCCATGGATCATACATATAAGTTCTTTGGTTTCTCCATTTCCTATACTATCCTTTATCTCCCTCCATCTATTTTGTGCTCATCTGTTATGCTTCTTATTCCCTGTACCTTTCCCCACCCCCCCATTATGCCCCTTGCCACTCTGTTGGGAATCACCCTGCCTGGTTTCAAATGCTGTAATCCCCCATGGCTAAGGCTGAGTAAGAGATCTTGTGGCCACAAGCCACTAAGAAGATAAACCTTATCTTCCCAGCTGGGGTACCACCTCCACCCCCATTATTTCACCCTGTTTGGCCCTGGGTGGATGACTAGTTAGCCAATGACTGGTAAGATTCCTCAAGGGGGGGGGTAACCTAAAACAGGCGTGGTTGCAATGGGGCCCTCAGGGAAGGACTTGGGGGGCTATAGAAAAGCGGGGTGGTAGACCCTCACACCTTGGCTTTGACATAGCCCAAGTTCTCATTCTGTCTGTAATAAGTCTCCTAATCTCTTGGCTGCCTTACTTCTCCTGCCTGATTTAAGCCTGAAACAATGCCAGAGGGCAGGTGCAGCCCTGGGCAGGAACAGGCGGTTCCTGGGAGCAATCAGACCTAGAAAAGAATGCTTAAAATCCTGTGAAACCTGCTTTGCTAAGAATGTCCTCAACTTTCTGATAAGGGTCTAAACATGAAATGAGTTTCTTTCCCAAAGTTTTATGGCCCTCCAGCTAACTGACTCTGAATCAGAATAAGCTCTCATAGTTCCTTGAATATTATCTATTGTTTGATCATTACTGCCTGATAATGATTGATGAGCTTTACCTCTATTCCTGTGCAAATTGAACCCAATGAAAGCCCATTGAGGAACAGGCTCAAGGCCCTTCTCCTCAGAGAGACTGGCCACTTCTCTTCCCCAAGCAGATCATGTCTTAGTAGACTTATTCTCATCTGTGGGGGATTGGGCAGGCTCTAAGTGCAGAGCTCCCCCACAGCCCTCCCCACTGATTATCCCCCATGTGATTTTCATTTCTGTGATTCTGTTCCTGTTCTAGTTGTTTGCTCAGACTATGTTTTTCTTTTTGTTTTTTTATGTTCAGTTGTTGATAGTTGTGAATTTGTTGTCATTTTACTGTTCATAGTTTTTTATCTTCTTTTCCTTTCATGTAATAAAGGCTTGCATATTTCTTAACACATTCTTCAAATTATACACCCCTTTGTACTTTCCATTGTATTCTGCTTAGCTCCTGAAATTCTTGTTTAAAAATATAACTGATTGAACAGGCAGGATAGCAAAAATTTCTCACCAGATTTTTCAAGCTGTCTATAGAACCCATTGTATTTTATTTTATTTTTATTCTTTATGTTGTTAGAGTTATCCAGTTTTTTTTTTCTCCCTTTCCCTACCTAGCCCCACCCTCTCCCCTCCCTAAATCAATCCCCCTATTGTTGTCCCTGTCCATGGGTTGTGCATAAATGCTTTTTGGTTAATCCCTTCACCATAATTCATCCCTCCCCCACAATGCTACAGAACCCTATTTATTTTTAATCTAAACTTCAAAATTATTGATGGATTAGAAGCAAAAAATTAAAGTATTACTTTTGCATAAACTAGTTAATTCTGTTTAATTATGAAAGTGAGAGACATAACTCACATTTTGGAAATGTCCATAAGTGCCATACACTACATGATGTTGCACCCATTTCACGTGATTTTTGTTTGTTTTATATTTATTTCTAAACTTTTCAGAACATTACAAAAAAGTTATATTTACTTAAATTAATTTTACTCCAGTTAAATATGAATGCTTAAACAATTTTGCCTTCATGTGATTCCATATCCATCCTAAAATTTGCAATTAAATATTTTTAAGAAATTATCACCAGCCCTACTCTTCACAGGTTATCTTAGTTCCCCTCAGCAATTTCCAGCTTTGGAAAAAAGCCTGCAGTTCAGTTTCCCTGCTCTTTTTTGAAACTCTAAGAAAATATCATAAAACTATGATGAAGGACTTCATTCTTTTTATTCCCAGCCTCACTGTTTCACAAAGCCTTTATTCATCTAAAAACAGCATTCTTTCTTACTTGTAATAGCTCTTCCAAATTTTGACACCTCTCCCAAACACTACCCTACCACTCTATCTAATGGTGACTCAAATGTCCTTATTTCATTTCCTTGTTAGCCCTTTCTTTATATTTGCTCTCTCTTGCCAAATAGTTTGACTTCAGTAAATGTTTGACAAATACATTAATAAATAAACACATTCAAGTGAAAGCAAACACAAGTAATTTAATAGCAGAATGTGAATGACTTTATTCATTTTGTGTAATTAAATCTGTTCATAGTTAAAGGAGTCTTTTTAAAACCTCTCCCATAAGAAGAATCTACCTAATTTAAAAGCAACAATTACATTATAAATGTAATATATGCTTATGGCTTATATTACATTTAAAACTTGGCTAGTATTAAGAGCATATGAATGATTTAGTGTGGGTCCTCAGTACTGTGAAATTTAAAAAGAGATCCTTTCTATTTTTTCAGAATATAAAATTTAATTGGACATATGTTCAGATTAGAACTTTGATAAGTATTCTTATAGAATTTTTACCAACTAACCATGTTCTTTCTTTTATACATCTGCTGCTCTTATTGAATATCAGGATTATTTTAAGTTTTCACCTTTTTGAGTTATTATTAAAATATATATGTAATATGTAAAGAACAATAAGACATAAATTATGGAAATAGCTATATTTTTGAAGACTTAGGAAATTTCTAAGCATAGACAATATTAAAAATGATTATAAAACCATCTACCCTGAATGGAATAGACATTAACTTGACTATAATTAGGAGAATTGGCTATGTGTTCTGATTTTTTTTGACAAGTTAGAAATAGTAAGCTTTTATAACAAGACTGACAGAAAAAAAAAGAATAAGATCATATATATTTACATCACCTTTTCCTCTTCAAGGAACAAGGAACAAAGAAATCAACACCAAATACAACTCATGCACTTCACTTTTTAGTTACAACAGCATTGATGTCTGTGTCATTGTATCATTGAAAATACAGAAGGAATGCTAAATATGCACAGTAAGATTTCATAATAATCATTTTATGTAGCAGATACACAGTCAAAGGCCATTTCCACTCAATGTAGTGAATGCCATGTATTAACTATAAAGCCTGCAGATTCTTAAAAATAAAAATAATTAACAATGTTGACAGAATGTTTTTGAATGTATGGAATGTGAAAACTGTAGAAGACATGTTACTTTTACAGTCTTTTTTAAAACTTAGTATTTGCTAAAATAGAAAAAGATTTAGCAGACCCAAGAAGTAACACTTTGTTGTGTGTGGCAGGAAGGAAATTCCAATGAGTAGCATCCTGCAGATGACATCTGATAATGGCCACTACACATATGATCACCAAGTTTCCTTCTCTGGGGCTTTTTGACATTTTATACTGTGGCTTTTATTACTTATTAAAGTGTTTGATGATATATAACATGATATCTTGACAACTGAAATGGTTGAATCTTTGACATTTTTATATTTTTAACATAAATCTTAACATAATATAATTTTTAAAAATTGTTTTTTAAAAATTCTCTCCCCAAAACACTTTATTTCTCTGGGAAAAAAAAATTTTGGTAATCTCACTCCATATCATGACTTCACTAAACAGCAAATCATCTGTTTAATATTAATAGGTCAACTAAATCATCAGGGATCTTTTACATTTAATATTTTATAGGATAGTTGTCTTCAAGCCCCATGTTTCAAAGTCATTTGCCAGCAATAAGTGAGAAAAAGAATAGATTATGTTTGAAGAAGTATCAGTTCTTTCAGTCTATAAAAATAAATGAGAATTGCAAAACTTCTGAAGGAAAATAGACCTAAATTTACATCCTAATTCTGTCATTTATCAAGTGGATTTGATCAACTTACATGACATCTTCAGCTTCTTCATCAGTTAAAGAGAAACACCTGTATTATGTAATGGGACTCCGTGTATGTGTGTGTGTCAATGTTAATACAAAGTGTATGAAGTGCTGACATGAGGACTAATTGCTATGTACCCAGCAATAAATGAGCAAAAGAAGTGTGTGTGCATTAATGTACTGCTCTTTGTGAGAAATGGGTCCCTGTGTTTGAGTAATTACAAATATATCTTCTCCTTTTTTAGAGCTTGATCTTGGTAAAACTAATATAGCAAGTTAAGATATTTTTGCACCAAGAACTTAAGAATACAAACACAACTTTTTATTTCTCTGAAAAGTATTCTTTAAGTTGACACTCCAACTAAGGGCGAGTAACAATCATTCTTATCAACCTGTCATTTTAGGTATGAATGAAAGCTGGGCAGTTCCCTGGACCACTAGAACACTTGTGGTCAGGAGAGGCTTTGATGCTTGCTGTCTAGAGAGAGACTAGGAATCTAACCCTTGGCCTCTAGCCATCTGGCACCAGCTCTTCTGATTCCCGGGCTTGGGTGTGCTGCCTTACGTAGCAACTTCTTCCATCCCAATCACAAGAGATCTTTGAGCCCACCAGCACAGATAGGCTCTCAGGTCACTGGACACCAGCCACTGGTCCACACCATTCTAGCTGAGGGAATCTCTCTGCTGGTTCTTAGGATTCATGCCGACTGGTCAGTGTATTCTCCCATTGCCCAATATGCCCACATAGTTCAGAAATTCAAAGAGCAGCAATCTTCTGGTTTCCTAGGTTCCCCACCTAAGTCTGATATTAGTCTCTCTGGTGAAAGCTTAGCCTGCTAAGAACAGAGGCACTTTCCTTCCAGAGACATCATCCTTTGCTATTCTATTCTCTTTTCTTCAACCAGTCCTATCAGAGATTCTGTTTTCTATTTTTGTAATAAAAATGCAATTATAGTAACAATGATAATAAAACCCACAAGTATTTCTGTTCCACTTTATATTTTCGCTGTGATCTCACTTCCTTTTTACACAGAAAACCAAGGTGAAGTTTGAGTGGAAAGGACTAAGAAGTAAACAAAGAAAGGTCAAGGATGATAAAAGCAAGGCCTTCACACCTTCACACTGCCATGTCTTCATACCATGAACAGGGATTTATAATGAAAAGTCATGATGTTAAGAATCTTTTAGCTTCTCTAGCCAAAGGATGCTTTCATAAATAAGTGGAATCCCTCCTATTCAGCAAAGCTTCCCTCAATTGATCATAATTTGTCTTATAAATCTCTAAGAAAATCATTTAGTGATGTTCTTATGTATTCTTCCACCAGGCATTTGTTAAGAATCTGTTATTGAACAGGACCTGTCCTGGTTGATAGAAATCCAGGAATGAAAACAGGTTCTAATCTCATGCAATTCACAGTCTAGTGGAGAGGACGATGCCCAAAACAGATAGTGATGTTATGTTTACATTTTCATGTGAATGTTACAGAGGAACACCAACCCCAGACTAGGCCATTAGGAATTCCCATTAGTTAAAATTAAAGGATTAGCAATTGTATATCAGCAAAAATTGAGGAAAATGCTGTTCCCAATAAAGAGCAGGAGTAGCCCCAAAAGAAATGTGTGTAGGGATTTAGCTCAACCACACCACAGAGATGAAAAAACAAAAAAACAAACAAACAAACAAACAAAAACATGCTCACAATCTAGGCAGCCAGCAATGAATGAACTTGACTTTTTCCTCTAGGTTGAAAGTGAGATCTTTGACAGAAAACCAGCAGGAACGTGATCTGGTCAAATTGCCCATCAGGTAAGCCATCTGGAGATGGTGCCTAGATGGCTTCTAAACTGCACTCACCTGATTTTTGTGCCTCAAAGTTGCTCCTTAGTTTTTCCATGCAATTAAGTTTTACTGTACTCAGTGTGTACCCTCCTAAATGCCCAAATAATAGTTGGAATTTGGGCTCTAAGTAAAACTTGGTGAATCAAAAGTTGAATAAGTAGGAAAAAATTCTCCCTCTGTATTCTTAAACTGGTGAGATAAAGAAAAGCTAACACGACATGGGATGCCCTTCCTCATTCTGGGACAACCAACCATTCAGGTTACAGTATTTGAAAAAAATAGCTAGTCTCCTGAAAAATAATTCTAATTATATATTTTTGTTGTTTTTAAAATGGGATAAATTTGAAATAAAATAGGTATCAAGTTTCTTCTCTTCTTTTCCACAGGGCTTCAAGAAAAAAAAAAGAACCGCTCATTATCACACAATCATAATTATGGCAGAAACTCTGAAAAGTATTGTTCTATAACCTGGTGAATGAAATACACATTAGTCATCCCAAATAACTTTCTTTCTTATTATTTAACAGCCTCTACCTAGAACAGAGATTTTCCTATGTCTCATCATTATAATTGTTCTTTATCAAACTCTTCCTATTCTTATGTTTTCCCTATTTTTCCATAAAATAAGGGTATGAAAACATCCATAATAAAAATGTATGCTTCTGGCCCACATATTCTATCATATTCTAAGCACACAGATTTCACACAAGAGAACAGCATTATCTTCCATTCATTAGGATGTTAACAGAAATCTCATGTGTAATTTAAACAATATCATGTACTTTGAACTTGATGACAATTATAAATCACTCAACTTGACAACAAATGCTGCAGAATACACATTCTTTTCAAGGAAACATGGGAAATTCACAAAGATAGACCATATCTTAAGCCATAAGACAAGTCTCAATAAACTTCAAAACATTAGAATCCTGCAAAGTATGTTCCCTGACCATAGTAAAATTATTTATAAATGAATAACAGTATATCTCTAATAAAGACCAGATATTTAACAAAAAATCACACTTCTGATAAAAGTTGTTAAAGGAAAACTCAAGAAAGAAATTTTTAAATATTTAAATTGAATAATAAAAAATAACAGAAAGTATGGGATATGGCTAAAGCAGTGTTGGAAAAACATCCATTGTTTTATGACTTTATGTACATAATAAATAGCTGTTGTCATTGTTAGTGTGAAAAACTAAATAGACATTTTTGTGTTCAATATCAATATATCCCTTGCCCCTCTTCTTTGCCTCTTTTTAATTTTCATTAAGTTATAAAGATACAATCTTAAATGCTCAGCATAATGATACTAAACATAGAGAAAAACTGTGTTAAATTCAAATAAGTTCTTCTCACACATTCAAAAACATGATGGCTGTTCCCACATAAAAATATTTCTTGCCATACACAGATACATATATGAGGGGGAACCCCCAATAAATAAAATTTATTTTTTAATTGTATATTTATTCTTATGTGTTTAAACTTCAGTCATCTTCAAAGTACTCTCCATTTGATGCAATATACCTATTGAGACTTTTCTCCAATGCTCAGAGCAGTTTTTGAACTCGTCGATTTTAATGCCTTTTAATGCTTCTGCCATGTTTTGTTTCACCCTTCCACATCAGCAAAACATTTCCCTTTGGGACGTTTTTCATCCAAGGAAACAAAAAACAGTCACTCATCATGAGAGTAGGTGAGTAGTGATCATGGGGCATGAGGGTTCATGCCATTTTTTGGTCAAAAACTATAGAATACTCAGCATGATGTGGGCAAGTGTGCTCCTAAATCACCCATCCTGAAATGGGCAAATGTGTTAAGTCTTCAAAAAAAATTTGCTAAAGCCTGACATAGCCTCTCACAACAATGCCAGCTGGTATACTGATATAGATGGGTTCCTAGAATACTCACCATGTGGCAGAAGCCTGTTCTACAACAGGCCCACCACCCCAGAAGATAACTGTGTTTGGGGGGATCCCCCCTCATATACTCAATCTTCTTTCCATGAAAATCAGAACTGAATTAGAGAAATCAGATATGCACTATTGATTTAAATAATAGTTTAAACCTCTAACATAATCCATATTTAAAAATATACATAAATATTTTATATATATGCATACAAAACAGAGAGAATACATACATAAAGATTACATACATAAACAAGTAGCATATCAGCATTTTTAAAAAGCTTTATTACTTTCTTTCACTCTTTAAAACTGCTTCTGACTGTCCATTATTTTAAATTCTTAGGATGTAACATTCACATGTGAGGACAACTTACATTTGTTATTTTTTCCCAGGTCTAATTGAACCACTGTCACAAGATAGTCCAAAGGGACTTAAATCATCTAGATACTCCACAGAACAGACAGACCCATTGTACTAATGACACCAAACAAACAACAATTGATCAACACTCCAGATTCTCTTATTTAGGTGCCTGTTCCAGAGGACAAGAGACAGGGACTTACCACAGAAGTCCTCAGGAGTTCATTGGTCTGGGCATACAGAGACAAACCTCTGAGATAAAGGACAAGTTACTATGCCTCCTGTCACTCACCATGAAGACAAAAGCCTCTTCTTATGTTGGAGGCAGCCTACAGTACCCTCGGGGTTATTGCTCTCATTAATTTCTTAGGTGTCACATAAGGTCACATTTGAGTGGGGCCCAGAACAAGAAAGGACATGGAAACAGGAACAGGTTTCCCACACGTAGGCCATATACCAGCAGATTTCATACACAGATACCATCAATAATAGATGAGAGCTCTGTGTGGGATCTATGGTAAGCCCCCATGGACACGCACAGGGCAGAACCAAACATTATATGATCATCATACCATCACACTCTCTGGGGTGGCCCTAAAGACAGTGGATAGGGGAAGCTTCCTAATGGACAGAGCATCTGACACTAATACTTTGTTCATTTTCATTACCTAGTATCTTTTAGCCTATCCAGTCAGGATTCTGTAGAAAATAAATTATAACTTGTATATTTCCACCCAGCTCAGGTATACTAACATAGTTCTATATTATAATGAGCATTATATGAGCTGAATTATGGTAAATGCTTTTATTAGGTCAGATATTAATTTTAAAATATACTGTACCCCTATATTTCAACCACAATAACCAAAGCTAACTCCCACAAAATCATTATTCCTCAATATCCATGCATGAATTCTGTGATCAACCAAAGGAACGCTGACCTGGCACTCAATATGAATTACATTGCAGCATCCCTGAGAAACTGTAATAGCAAAATCAATAAAATGTACTTAAAAATAAAAAAATAAAAAAAGAAAGAAATAGACCCAGGGATTGGAAGTACCACCACTTCTGATGAATACACTTAGGATTTAATTTCAGCCTTCAAGTGTTTCCCCTCAACAAGAAGCAACACCAAATGCTTTACAGGAGGTGAGATGTTTTATCTCATCCGCTTTGCCATCTTCATATATTACAAATCTTGCGATAATTAAATCTAGTTATGATAATGTACTTGGATAAGCTGGATACATGAATTTCATCACTCTGTTCAAAACAATATGTTAGCAGGATAAAGTGGAGGGTCAATTAAAATAATATTTTCCAGCTGTATAAAAACTTTTATCAGAGACTTTTTGGTTACTTATAAAGGCCTTCATTTTGTTCCTACAGAAGCTATAAGATTTGTTTGGCTATAAAATCAAGAGATTAAAGGGACTGAAATCCAAGAATAGTATTTCACTGTAAACCAAGGAAACCTATAGAAACATCTTCACACAAACCATAAAAGCCATTATTATCATAAATATAGGAAGAGATTACAGGTGAAGGACAGGAAAATAGTCTACTGTTTATGGAAAGAGTGCCAAAATTCCAAATTTACGAAGTAGGTTAATACATTAACTCCAAATACTTGGACTTTTTTAAGATTCACTTAGTAAAAGCTCTTGACCTTTTCCTATACTAAACTCTCAGAAACTTATTTAATAAATTAATTTGGGAAAATTCAGAGAGAAATTACTTAGAGTATTGGTTCTTAAGAGACATGCATCATAGTCACCTGTGAAGCTTTTAAACAATACATAGACTCCAATAGTCACCATCCAGACCCCCAATTTATCTCAGCTATTTGTCTAATTAAAAAACCTGCTCTAGTTGCTGTGGCTCAGTAGATTGAGTGCTGGCCTACGAGCCAAAGGGTTGCAAGTTCAATTCCCAGTCAGGGAATATGCCTAGGTTGCAGGCCAGGTCCCCAGTAGGGGGTGTGTGAGAGGCAACCACACATCAATGTTTCTCTCCCTCTCTTTCTCCCTTCCTTTACCTCTCTCTAAAAATAAAAAAAAAAAATTTGAGAGTTCCAGCCAAGATGTAGGCATAGATAGAAACCCTTTGCTTCCTCACACAACCAAAAGAAAGATAACAACCAATCTAAAAATAATAAACAACCAGAAGTGCCAGAAAATCAAACTGCATGGAACTCTGACAACCAAGGAATTAAAAAAAAAAACAAAACAGTAAACCAGACCAACCAGACCAGTGCTCTGAGACAAAGAGATATGGCCCAAATGAAAGAACAGAACAAAACTCTAGAAAAAGAGCTAAGATATGAGGAGATGGACAACCTACCTGTTCTGGAATTCAAAACCCTGGTGATTAAGATGCTCACAGAACTGACTGAGCTTGGTTGAAAAATGAAAGAACAAATGAGGGGAACCCAAAGTGAAATAAAGCAAAATATTCAGGGAACCAACAGTGACAGGAAGGAAACCAGGACTCAAATCAATGATTTGGAACAAAAGAAAGAACTAAACATCCAACTGAAACAGAATGAAGAAACAAGAATTCAAAATAATGAAGAGAGGCTTAGGAACGTCTGGGACACCTGTCTGAACATTCCAATTATCTGAATTATAGGGGTGGCAGAAGGAGAATGACAACAAGAAATTGAAAACTTATTTGAACAAATAATGAAGGAAAACTTCCTCAATCTCATGAAAGAAATAGACTTCCAGAAAGTCCAGGAAGCCCAGACAGTCCCAAAGAAGTTGAACCCAAAAAGGAACATAGCAAGGCCCATCATCTTTAAGTTACCAAAGATTAAAGATAAAGAGAGAATCTTAAAAACAGCAAAGGGAAAGGACAGAGTTACCTACAGATGAGTGTCCATAAGACTATCAACTGATTTCTCAAAAGAAACCTAACAGGAAAGAAGGGGCTGGAAAGAAGTATTCAAAGTCATGAGAGTCAAGGACCTACATCCAAGATTACTCTATCCAGCAAAACTATCATTTAGAATGAAAGGGCAGATAAAGTACTTCCCAAATAAGGTCATATTAAAGGAGTTCATCATCACCAGGCTCTTATTATATGAAATGTTAAAGGGATTATCTAAGAAATTGAAGAAGATCAAAAACTATGAACAGTAAAATGACAACAAACTCACAACTATCAACAACTGAACCTGAAAAAATAACAACAATGAAAACAAATACTAAGCAAACAACTAGAACAGGAACAGAATCAGAGAAATGGACATCACATAGAGGGTTTTCAGTAGGGGAGGAGGGGAAGAATGAGGGGAAGGTACAGGGAATAAGCAGCATAATTGATAGACATAACATAGACAGGGAAAAGTTAAGAATGGTATAGGAAAAACAGAAGTCAAAGAACTTATATGTACAACCCACGAACATGAACTAAGGTGGTGGTGTGTGGGGGGGAATACTGGAAGGTTGGGAGTTGCAGGGCAGAGGGGGGATAAAGGGGAAAAATTGGGAAAACTGTAATAGCATTACCAATAAAATATACTTTAAAAATAAATAAATAAAATCTTTTTAAAATAAAAAATAAAAAATCCACAAGAATCCTTCACAACATATCCACATATTAAATGATCACATCACATATTTTAAGTATTTATAATTTTTACTTGTCAATTATACCTCAATAAAGCTGAAAAAAGAAAGCCCATGAGTAATTCTGCTATATACTTTGGCTGAGAATTACCAACCACTTTAACAAATGTAAAGAGTTCTGTATCCAAATTTGACCTCAGACACTATGTGTACTATGTGAACATAGAACACAAAACATTTTAAGTGATGTCTTGTTTGAAATCATACCATGAGGATTTTACTTAAGGCATATTCAATATGCTTAAAGAACTAGTTTGAGGACAAGGCAGGGAGTTTAACCACATGTACGATATAGCTTTTGTGGACAAATATGACTGTAATGTTAATTTACCTATAAACTCTTAGTATATAGCTATAGGGAACTACCGGTACTGAAGATTATTACATCATTAATGGAGAGAAGAGAGTTCCTCTGCCAGTTAAGAAACTATGTATTATTACTATATAGTTATACAAATACTATGACATGATTTTATTTTTTATTGTTGTTCAGTTACAGTTGTCCCTATTTCCCCCCCATTACTCTCCCCTGCACTACTCACACCCTACCTTCCACATTCAATCCCCTACCCTTGTTGTCGTCATCCATGGATGCTTTATACAAGTTCTTTGATTGATTTTTCCCCATCTTACCCCCATTAACCTCCTCCCACTTCCCCTCTGGTCACTGTCAGTTTGTTCTTCATTTCCATGTCTGTGGTTCCATTTTCCTCAGTTGATTGTTTTGTTGATTAGGTTCCACTTACAGGTGAGATTATATGATATTTGTCTTTCACCACCTGGTTTATATTACTTAGTATAAGCTCTCCAGTTCCATGCAAGCTGTTGTGAATGGTAGAAGTTCCTTCTTTCTTTCTGCTTCATAGTATTCCACTGTGTAAATGCACCACAGTTTTTTGACCCATTCATTTACTGATGGGCACTTAGGTTGTTTCTATATGAAATATGTAGCCAAAAAATAAAACAAACTAATAACAGATATATTAAGGGCATGTAAGTTCATCAGGTCCTGTGGGTACATTGCAGTGTATGTGTTAAAATAAGCTGTTCCCAGGAAAGAGATGTTTGGGTGTCAGGACATGAGGTCCAAGTCTAGATGAGATCCACTGATAAAACACCCTAGTGAGACCAACACCACAGTGTTAAAAGACATCAGATAGAGGTTCCACAAAAACAATTCTTAAGATAATGTCATTCTTCAAATATTTATTGTATATTCTCCAGATACTAAATTAGATGATGATACTCAAGGGTATACAAGATAAAAGTGATTTATACCTTTCTAAAGCTTATATTCTTACAGATAAAACACTTTCAAACTGTAGTAAATAGTGCTATCAAAAAAAAAAAAAACCAGCCAGGACACTGAAATAGAGAACAATGGACCTGATAACATTATAGGAATAATTGATAAAGAGCTCTCTAAAAGTGCAATATTTAAACTGAAACATAAAGGAAGAACCTGACAGGCAAAGAGGCTGGGATGGTCAGCATCCCCAGTGTGAATGTGCTTTCTATATTCAACAAATGAAGCAAAATGAATGTTGCTAAAAGCTCTAGAGCAAGGGGAAGTTTCATGGAAAGAAAATCAGCACAGTGACAGGAGTTACTCGAAGTACAATTAGAATCTAGATTTGGGGGATAATGCCAAGAGTTTAGCTTTGTCCATAATACTTTTACCTATTGAAAAAAAATAATAAAAATAAGAGTATCCCAGGAGAAGACATTGAAGAACATCTACCTTCAGAGCATTGGTATAGGATAACAGCCAACAGTGAAAACCAGCAAGACATCCAGTGAAGCTGAAGAGAAAGCTCAATGTGGTTTGTGTACTTGTCATAGAAACTTGAACCTAGATGCCCATCAGTAAATGAATGGATCAAAAAACTATGGTACATTTACACAATGGAATTCTATGCAGCAGAAAGAAAGAAGGAGCTTCTATCCTTTGTAACAGCATGGATGCAACTGGAAAGCATTTATGCTAAGTGAAATAAGCCAGGTGGTAAAAGACAAATACCATATGATCTCACCTTTAACAGGAACCTAAAGAGCAAAACAAAGAAACAAGCAAAATATAACCAAAGACACTGAAATAGAGAATACTCTGACAGTGTTCAGAGGGGAGAGGAAAAGGAATTTCAGGGGAATTTCAGGGGAAAATGGGGAAGGGTTTACAGGAAGAAGTATAAAGGGCACATGGATAAAAACTAGGGGTGGGTGGAAATTGGAGGGAGGAGGGGAGGGCTGGGTGGGTGGGTTGGGATGGGAGTAAAATATATAAAATTGTACTGCAACAACAATTAAAAAATATTTAAAAAGAATGCATTAAAAACACAAATATTTTTTCAATTAAAAAAATAAAATAGGGAGGAGGGGACAGAAAGAGGGAAGAGAAACACACACTGGGTGTGGGCTCTGGATGAAAATGCTACAAAACTAAGGTAAGCTCTTGAATATGAGGAAAAACATTAACAGTTGTTATTTGATTATAACCTAAATGTATTGTCTATAGAAACACCTACTATTTCTCTCAATGCTAACAGTGGAAAACACTCATATTGTATTGCAATGCAGAGCATGGTCAGGGAACATCAGAGGAAAACCAGTGTTGTTACTGTGGAGCCATGCGGGGTTCTACTGCCTGTCACCCACAAGGTTCAAAGTCAGAAGTTTGGTGAAAAAGGAAAGGAGCCTTTTATTCAAAGGCTATATATACAATTTTGGAAGAATAATGGTCTTTTGCCTCAAAGCCCATTCCCTTTAAAACACCCAAAGATAAATAACCCCTCCGGATCAGTTCAGGACTGTACCTGGAAATCCTTTTCCCAGTACCATTTTGAGGGATATACAGGGGGCTGTAGCATGATCATCCAGGCAGCTTAGCTGGTTCCCAGTCACAGTCTGGCTCCAGGCATCTTTTGAAGTCTGTGCAAGTAAGTGTCCTATTCATTGCACTCTGCATTTTTCTCTGGCTACTGCCTGCCAGTCCAGTGCTTGCACCCCATCCCTCTGGCCATCAGGTTCCTAGTGCATCTGTGCACCAGGCCAAGCTGGGCAGTGCTGCATAGTGCCAGTCACCAGTGCTGCCTCCACTTCTTGCATGGGGAGGGTCACAGGGCTTGTCACCTGGCCACACAGTCTCCAGGGCCCACTGGCCCAGCAATACTAGGCCCTTAGACCACCAACAGGGCTAGAGAGGAAAAGGAAAGAGAGCAAGTCTTCATGCTCCCTCTGTTTAAATCTTCTGCACCTTTATTCTGCACCTGTGAAAGCCAGTAGGAGGGTCTTTCTCCCTGTCCAAACATTTCACTAGCCTAGTGCATAATATGTGCAGACTTCCTTCTGCTGTGTCACACAGTGCTGCTCAGTTGCCTGGGCAACACTAGCTTGTGCTTGGCTGGTTCACTGCACATCTCTAGCTTGTAGCTTGTTTAATGTTGCCTCTGCAGCCTTCTCCTATGGCTCCTCCCCTTTTCTCCTGGGGGAAGACAGGCTTTTTCACACTGCCTCAGGGATCCCTGCGGTCTGCTCAGTGATCTTGCCAGATCCCTCCTGTTACAATATGATCAGTTTTACAGAGCGATGTGCTCTCCCATGGTAGCTCTGTCAAACATACACTCTGCCTCTGGTCCCTGTTGGCACTTTGGTCCTGGTTGGTAGATCTAATTATGTAATTAAATGACAAAGTGAAGACATTCCCCAATGACAGAATACGTGAACACTAGCAATGACTCTTCTACTGTAAAGATAGCAAAACCTCACTGAAAGTTGGGTAAGAAAAAGAAGAGCCTGGGTCTTGGCTTCATTAGAGTAAGAGCCGGAACCCATTTAAGTGCCCAGAAATTTCATCTGCAGTGTCCAATATTCAGTCTGAGGAAGGGTTCAGCTCATTTCCTTCATCCAGCTGCTGACTTTACAGGAAGAACTGGGACCTTCCCTTCATGTGTAGTTTGGTGAGAAGACAAAAGACTTTGGCAGAGTTACTACCTAGTTTTTTAGGTTTAACCTCCTCTGCAATTTTTCAGTAATTTTCCTGTTTCTCAGCCATATCTGACCTCTGGCCTCTGATAACTGAGCTTTTTAAGATTTGGATTTCTGCTATCCCCACCAGACTGAGAAGTGCCATCAGGACAAAACATATTTTTTTTAAAGGCAAACACATAAATCTCATCTGATAAAGTTTTCAATTTTCAGGGATCTAATTCCCTCCAGTTTTTGCCTATTTTGAGTTGTTCTACAGTTCCTTCAAGTAGTTGTTTTGTTTTAAACCATTTTTAAACATTTTATACAAAAAATATTATTACCTGCAGATTGGTTAGTATGACAAGATATTCTTGTAGCAACAGCTACAGTCCCAAGACTACAAAAAAAATTGTCAGCATCACCAGTGGCCCCATAACCTACACCCACTGGTCAATTATCAGCCTCCAAATTACCCAAACTTCCAGCAGCATCTGACACTCCTGGGGTCACTTACCCTCCAGGGAAATAACCTCTCCTGCTTTCCTCCTAACCAGCATTTTCTTCTTAAGCTGTTTTCCTGATTCTTTCTCTTCTTCCATGCTTCTTAACGCTAAAAATATGCCATGAATCAATTTTGCAACTTTTATTTTCTGTCTACAAGCATTTCTTTGGTGATGTCATCCAACCTAGTGACTTTAAAAATATCCAAATTTACAGCTGTTGTCCCTGAATTCCAGACATATCTCTAACTCCCTGATTACCATATCCACTTTTAAATTTACGTTCCCCAAACATGTCTAAGCTACATTCTTCAGTATATTATTATTGGTTATTTCAGACATCTAGCTGCACAGATAAACAAAAATGTTGAGGTCTTCCTTGAATGTTCTGTTTTGTCATACTCATATTCAAAATGTCAAAATATTTAAATGCTCAACCCTACAGGACTTCTCTTTGATAGCTGGATAAAGTCCAAATTTCTAATATGTTTTATAATCTTCTGAATAATATTGGTCTCTATCCCTGAAGAGTTTCATGTCTTTAATAAGTCTTTGTCTCCTCATGGGTGTATATATATATATATATATATATATATATATATATATATATATATATATTCATGTTCTAACTCTCTTCTTTCAAAAATTCTTCCCTTACTTTTTCAGTCTGATTTAGTTTTACATTGTTCCCAGATGAACTTTACTTAGTGTAATATTTGTGCATTCATCTGAAACACAATATTATAAGTCATTCATAAAACAAGATCACCTTTCTTCCATGCTCTACTGAATTTCAAATATTTGGTCAAATATAGTATTTGTTAAAAATAAAACCTAAAGTTTTTAAAACTGAGTAAACCAAGGCTTGCTTGTGGCTATAGAACATTGATGTGGAAAAGTCAGCATCTGAATTCAAGTCTTTCTAACACCACATTCTTTCCATACAAAACATGCATGAATTACATATTTTTTCTTTTTTTAATAACACATTTAACATACCATATTACATTTTTTCTAATAGAAGTTATTAATCATCCCTGGGATTCATCTTACAAAAATGAGTTTTTCTATAGCAATATGCGAATTGTTCCATAACAATGATATACATATTCTTCTTTAGACATACATATTGCACTGGCCAAAAAAGTCCATATAGTTTTTTCCCATAAAATGTAAGACACATTTTTCATTTTCACCAATAATTTTATTGATTTGGATATGTTTAATATGTCAGCTATCTCTCATGTAGTAAAATATCGATTGTTCCCAATTAATGTCTTGATTTGATCACTATCAACTTCAACTGGTCTACCCAACTATAGAACATCATCCAGCAAAAAACCTCCAGCATGAAACTTCACAAACCACTTTTGACATGTTCAATCAGTCACAGCACCTTCTTCATACATTGCATGGATCTTTTTTGTCTTTCAGTTGCATTTTTACCTTTCTTGAAATAAAACATAATATGCTGAAAATGTTGCATATTTTCTTCCATCTTCAATACTAAAATGGTTACCCCAAAATTCATCAATTTTTATAAGTTTTTTAAATGCATGCTGATATGATTGCTGTCACAATACAATCTAACAAAATTGTTTCAGATGAAGTTTAAAGACAACTAAGTGCTACTAGAGCCATCTTATGGAAAAAACGAAACGTACTTTTTGGTCAACCCAGTATTTATGTATCATCAGTTTTCAAACCACTTAAAATATTTTTCAAGGGTTGGGTATCACAACACAGTGAGAACTATTTCTATGGAATGAAGTCAATTCATAGGGGAGGGTGTCACAAGTGCAACTTTCAGCTGCTCATACAGGGAACTCTGAAAAGTTAGCCCCTAATACAGAGGAATATGGAGGCAAAACATCGTCAAATGCTAGTCCATGTAGTCAAGTCTACACTGACGTGCAGGTGATGTGCATTGAACTGAAATTCCTCAGAGAAAACAATAGAAGAGAAAGTTCAACATGAAAAACACTAATGAAGAACAAAGTAAAAGTCATCATTTGAAGGTTGGTCTTCCCTACTAGGCACACATCAAAGTAAAAAATGGCTTCCTGTCCCACTATGAAAACTATAATTATTTCTAATGGTTGACAAACAGAGCCTGTGATTATCAAGTAAAGAAACAAATGTTTTTCTTGTTTCACACAAGTGTTTTATATGAGAAACAACAGTCTTTGAGGTCAGTCTCTCTTGGTCAGTCTTCCCTGATTGGGAGCTATGTACTTTTACACATGTTACATAAACTGCGAGCCTCAGTCTTCTGTAAATTGCATAAACATTTTTTACTCTCAGATTACTAGTAATTCAAAAAATTGTCTTAAATGACATAAGCACATATTAAAGGAAATAAGGAATATGGAATATCAAAGCTAGAGCTGAATTGGAAAAGTAAAATGAAGTTTATATAAGTGAAGTTCATGGCACATAAAAAGCTCAGAAAACCACTTTCCTTTTCCCCAAGACACAATCTATAAACTGTTTTCTTTCACTAAAAGTTAATTGTTAATGCTCAGAAGTGCCCTTGAAAAGAAAATGTCAAGCCCTGGCTGGCATAGCTCAGTGGATTGAGCATGGGCTGCGAACCAAAGCATCGCAGGTTTGATTCCCAGTCAGGGCAAATGTCTAGGTTGCAGGCCACGGCCCCCAGCAACCGCACATTGATGTTTCTCTCTCTCTCTCTCTCTCTCTCTCTTTCTCCCTCCCTTCCCTCTCTAAAACTAAATAATAATAATAAAAAAGACTACAAATAAAAAAAATATGTAAGCATTTAAAAAAAAGAAAGAAAAGAAAATGTCAGACTACAAAGAGCCCATGTTAAAGCAGCTAAGTCTGCTCCTGATGTACCTTGACTTTCCTCATCCTCTTGCATTGATATCTACTTTGTTCAGTGCATCAGATGTTACTTTTTGGCATTTAAATTTACCTCTTCTCAACTGTCTTTTTAATATGCTATTATTACTATATGAAGCTTTATACACTAAAGTCTTGGGGAAAGAAGAACAAAAAAAAGAGAAAGAGAAAGAAAGAGAGAGAGAAGGAGAGAGAGAGCAGAATCAGGAGAAATAAAAATAAACAAAGCCCCCTCATCTTGGCATCTTCTGTGAATATTCCACAGCCCTGACTACATTGTCTTGCCTGTGATTTGGAAGTCAGACTCAAATGACAGTGCTAGACAGACACCACCTTCTCCTCACCTGCAGGGCAGGAACCACCTGAAAGGAAAATTCCCTGGCACCTAGTTGTCATTTCACTCAATTCTCTTTCAGATGCCTCATAATTTAATCATGTTTTCAACATTAAAAATAGACCTTTCCATTAAAAGTGATTGATGCCCATGCCATCAACTGAATTGTCTCCCCCAGATTCAAATGGGGGAGACAATTTACCCAATGTGACTGTACACCCAATGTGACTATATTTAGAGTTACTAATTAAGGTAAAGTGATGTCATAAAGAGGGGCTCTATCAGATAGGATTAGTGTCCTTATAAGAAGAGACACCAGAGAGCTCAGTCTCTCTCTGCCATGTGAAGACACACCAAGAACGTGGCCATCTGCAAGGCAGAAAAAGAATTCATATCAGAATCTGATGGACCAACACCTCCATCCTGAACTTACAGTGAGCTTACTCTCAATAATATGAAGAAGCAAAGAAGTTTTCATTCATTCATTCATTCATTGATTCATTCACTAGAAGGTAATAACTGAATGCTTACCACAGGCCTAGTTACAAGGACAATAAGATTGTCACCTTGCCAAGGGCAATTTAGTAGAGGACAGAGATACACAGGGTAATAATTATGATACAAACATCACAAGTTAAGAATAAAAGCTATTTATTGATTATTATAACACCAAAGAGAAAAGACATCTAATCTAGAATAAAGGAAATAAGAAAAAGGACAATATTCAAATTAGAAGTTATCCAAAAGAGTACAGTCTGATCTCCTAATCAATTTAGTATATTCAGCACAAGCCATTATGTATATTATCTTAAAGCACTGGGCTTGCCAGGAACCAAAATGCAAATTAGACAACCCCTTACCCCCCTAAAAAAGAAAAGGTAATTCTAAATTGTAGCTTCTAGGTTATTTTGCTCCATCTATATGCTTTGTGAGAACAAAACACAGACAAAATTAACCTTTATTTAATTGGAAGATTTCATCATTAGGTGAAGAGGCTTTGCTGTTGTGAATGTGATTGTTTGCTAGGTTACAGAGATCTGCTCACAATGCATAAATTGTTTTGTGGATTTAACTGAACTGCCCTGGATAAAGATGTCTGATAACTTGCCTTCTGGATTAAAGTCATAGAGAACACAGCCTCTGTGTGCACATGTTTCCAGGAGTAAACACTCAATAGTGACAGCCAGGGAACCAAGTAGTCATCCAATATCTCAGGGCTAGAAGTGATTTAAAAGTTTTAAAAATTAGCATTCTTATTATGAAATGAATAAGTGTGTAAATATGAAATGCCTTCCTTTTTGATAATTATTTTTACCACTGTATGAAAGTGAACCTGAAAAAATATAATTTCATCTTAAAAAGCACTAGAGAATAAAGAAAAATCAAGATAAGTAATAGAAAAAGGAAAGATTTGCTCTAAGAGCTTCACCTAAGAGCTTGTGCCTATATTTTCAAACTGTGGTCCCTTCCCACCTGCAGTGACCTCTAACTGTTCTAACTGAACTAGCTGCCTGGAGGGAGGAGAGAAGAAAAGTGAAAAACTGAGTCCCAAGGGACCTTATCTGGAACACCTAAGCATTAAGCACCTTTGCTTATCCAAAATCCTAGCACTGTCACCACTGAACCTTTCCCATCTACAGAGTATTCTTTCCTCTTTGTAGTTGAGGGACAAGAGGGAGAGTAGGGAACAGGGGGCTTGTCATAAATGCCTCTCTCACAGAAGCAGACAGTAGTGGCAGAGACTGTGCAGGTGAAGTCATTTTGAATTAAATGACTGTTGCATATCTGTGATCCAGCCATGAATTAAAAAAACTATTGCATATCTGTGGTATGCTACTATACCTAGAAAAGAGTAGAGATTTTAAATAAATGTATTAATCAGTATAGGGTGTTATGGAAGCACTTAATGGAGGAATTAACCTGGTCCTTGAAATTATAAGAGGCTGCATTAACAAAGTTCCATTGAGAATTCAGAAAAATAAATGGCTCCGTATCAATGGGGCAAGAACAACAACTGGCTGAGGGGTCTCTGGGACACAAGATGAAAGCAGGAATTACTGGAACTAAGTAAGGCCAGAATGGAATAGACTGACCAAGAGCCAGTAAAGCACAGGCAATAAGAGAAAACTACATTAGATAAAGTTGGAAATGTTGTCAAGAAGCTTATAGGTGATGCTAAGAGTGAGGCTATATATGTTAAGAGTGACACAATGAATCTATGGTTTTGGAGGGGTGTTGGGAACCGCCCTGCCTGGTATCAGAAGCTGTAACCCCCGCCAAGGCTAAGGCTGAGGGAACGACCTAGGAACCCTAAGCCACCAAGGAAACAAAGGCTTATCTCCCTGGCAGGAGCACTGCTTTTGCTACTTCATCCATAACTGGCCCCCAATGCTTGGTCGGTTAGCCAATGATGGGTAATATTCCCCAAGGGAGGAATGATCCAAGACAGGCACGATCACATGGGAGGCCCCCAAGGAAGGACATTGGGGGCTACAGCAAAAGGGGGTGATGGACCCTCGCCCCTCATCTTTGACAAAGCCTGAGTCCTCATTGTCTGTAAGAAAATCTCAACTGTACTTGAACAATGATTAAAAAAATAAAATTAAATTAAAATAAAAAAAATTTAAAAAAAAGAAATTCAAGAGAAAACCACAAAAAAGAAAATCTCCTTATCTCTTGGTTGCCTTAGTTCCCTTGCTCCACCTAAGCCTGAAACAATGACAGGGTGGTGCAGCCCTGTGCTGGAAAGGGCGGGTTCCCTGGGTGATCAGGCCTAAGAAAGTATATGTAAAATCCTGTGAAACCTGCTTTGTTTGGAATGCTCCCAATTGAATGATAAGGGTCCAAGGAAGAAGTTTGTTCCTTAAAGTTTTTTACAGCTCTTTGACCCTGACTCAAAATAGGCCCCCAGAGTTCCTTGTTATCTATTGTTTGATCCTTACTTCCTGGCAATGAGTAATAAGCTTTACCTGAATTTTTATGTAAATGAACCCAATAAAAGCATGCTTGGGTGGGAGAATGAAGTGCTCTCCCTTAGGGATGCTCCCCACTAGGGAGAGTGGCCATTCTGTTCTTAGTTTTCCACAAGACCTGGTTGTCCCTCTGTATGTTTTTCTCATGTTTCGATGAACCATCTGCAGCGTTCCGTGGTCACTGCCGATTGGTGGTTGTGACAGAGGGGGACAAGCAATGGGGTGAAGGTGTGCAGGTGTTAAATACACTGTTTAAATGAAGCTGATGCCCCATTGATCAGCACTGTGTTGAACGTTAACAGAAAGTCTGAAAAGGATAAAGTCTTGCCTGCATTTTATAAAGAGCTGTGCACCACACGTCTCACAGAAACTTCCTTTAGAATACCCTGTACACATGTTTACTCTCTGTGATCATTAATTTTATGTGTGAATTGGCCATGCTAGGGTGCCTAGTGGTTTGGTCAAACAGCAGTTGCTGTGAAAGTATGTTTAGATGTGATTAACACTTAAATCAGTAGACTTTGATTATACAGATTACCCTTTATAATGTGGTTATAATGTGATCAGTCCAATCCATTGACAGCCTTAAGAAACAAGGCAGAGGCCCTGCATAGGAAAAGTTCTGCCTCCTGACTGCTCATGATGCTGAGTCTCAAGTGAGGACTCCCATGGGTCTCTAGTTTCCCTTCAGAGGTTGGCCATGCTGGACCCTTAGTCACAAAATCATGCAGCCAATTTCTTAAAATAAATCTCTCTATATACATATATCCCATTAGTTCTGTTTCTCTGGAGCATCACAAGAGAAACACTCTTCCAAGTGAGACCCTGGAAGTGAAGCTCTCTTCTAGCCACAGAAATTTACTGTCCCTCCTCCTACCAACACCATGATCCATGCCTGACTCATCCTCTCCCAGACACAGTGGCTTTCATGATGTCATTCCCACTTCCATGAGCTGCTCTCAGTGGTCATAATATTAGCAACTACACAAGCGTTAGCAATAGCTCAAGGAACCCACAAACAGGAATTCTGATTGATGCCATTTCCAAAGAATTGGCCCTTTTACCAAATTGTAGACAACAAAGGAGTTGCCAAGAGTTCACAAAGGAAATAAGGATACATTTATCCCAGAAGTCAGGAAAAGAGAAGATGGTGTTGATTCCTATATTAGCAGTCAGAATCCCTGCTGCAGACACCTAGGAAGTGAAGGCATGAGACTCAATAAGAAACTCAAGAAACAGACATGATGAAAGACTTCTGGCCAAGATGGAGGTATAGGTAGACACATTGTGCCTCCTCACACAACCAAATAAAGACAACAACAAATTTAAACACAATAAACAACCAGAACAGCCAGAAAATCAAAATGTATGGAAGTCTAACAACCAAGGAGTTAAAGAAGAAACATTAATCCCGACCAGTCAGAGTGGTGAAGACAGGCATCCAGGCAGGGGAGACTCATGGCAAGGCAGCAGCTGGAAGACCCAGTGAGACAGTGGATTGTGGATTAGGCAGTCCCACATTCATGTGCAGATAAACTGGGAAGAACAACTTGGGAAGAAGACAGACCATGACCATGCAACACAGAGTTTCAGTGAGGGGAAATAAAGCCTCAAACCTCTGAAAACACCTGCGAGGGTTGAGGTGGCAGTGGGAAAAACTCCCAGCCTCACAGGAGAGTTCACTGGAGAGACCAAGAGGGTCCTGGAATATACACAAGCCCACCCACCCAGGAATCAGCACCAAAGGGGCCCAATTTTTTTGTGGGTAGCAGGGGAGGTGACTGAAAACTGGCATAGAGTAGAGCAAGCAGCATTGTTCCCTCTCAGACCCCTCCCCCACATACAGTGAAACAATGCAGTGATGTGGGTTGCCCTCCCTCGGTGAACACCTAAGGCTCCTCCTTACTACATAACAGGTGCACCAAGACCAAAAAAAAATGGCTCAAATGAAAGAACAGATCAAGGCTCCAGAAAGAATACATTTAAGCAACGAAGAGATAGCCAACCTATCAGATGCACAATTCAAAGCACTGGTGATCAGGATAATCACAAAATTGGTTGAATTTTGTCACAAATTAGATTAAAAAATGAAGGCTATGCTAGGTGAAATAAAGGAAAATGTACAGGGAACTAACAGTGACAGGAAGGAAACTGAAACTCAAATAAATGGTGTGGACGAGGAGGAAGAAAGAAATACTCAACCAGAACACACTGAAGAGATAAGAATTCAAAAAAATGAGGACAGGCTTAGGAAGTTCCAGGACACCTTTAAACATTCCAACATCCAAATCAGAGGGGTGCCAGAAGGAGAAGAGGAAGAGCAACAAGTGGAAAAGTTATTTGAACAAATAATGAAGGAAAACTTCCCCAATCTGGGAAAGGAAATAGACTTCCAGGAAGTCCAGGAAGCTCAGAGAGTCCCAAAGAAGTTGGACCCAAGGAGGGACCCACCAAGGCTCAGCATAATTACATTAGCCAAGATTAAAGATAAGGAGAGAATCTTAAAAGCAGCAAGAGAAAAGGAGACAGTTACCTACAAAGGAATGCCCATCAGACTATCAGCTGATTTCTGAAAAGAAACCTTGCAGGCAAGAAGGGACTGGAAAGAAGTATTCCAAGTCCTGAAATGCAAGGACCTACATCCAAGATTACTCTATCCAGCAAAAGTATCATTTAGAATAAGAGGACAGATAAAATGCTTCCCGGATAAGGTCAAATTAAAGGAGTTCATCATCACCAAGCCTTTATTATATGAAATGTTAAAGGAATTTATCTAAGAAAAAGAACATCGAAAATATGAACAGTAAAATGACAACAAACTCAGTTATTAACAACCACACCTAAAAGAAAAACAAAACAAAACCAAGCAAATAACTAGAACAGGAACAGGATCACAGAAATGGAGATCACATGGAGGATTATCAGTGGGGGAGAGAGAGAGGGAGAGAAGGGGAAAAGGTACAGATTATAAGTAGCTTAAATTGTAGTTAGAAAATAGCCAGGGGGAGGTTAAGAATCTTATAGGAAATGTAGAAGCCAAAGAACTTGTATGTATGAACCATGGATGTGAACTAAAAAGAAGGGAATGTGGGTGGGAGGGGGTATTCAGGGCAGAGGGGAATAAAGGGGGAGAATGGGACAACTGTAACAGTATAAGCAATAAAACACATTTTTAAAAAAGACAAAAATGAATGAGGAGGGAGGAGGAAAATGGGACACTCCAGGCTTCTGTCTTACTCTAACTACATTAATGAAACAAGGCCCTTCATCTTACTAAGAGTGAATCCTGAGGAGGAACAGGTTTGAAGTCATGAAGTTTTGGAGATATGATAAGCTAACTTTTGAGAATTTGAATGTGGGTGACTATGAGACATCGAATTTCAGAACTGATAGATGAATCTGGAGGTCAGAAGACAGGTGACACCTGGGTCTACAAATCTATGAGATGACAACTTTCAGACTCTTGTCTAAGTCATTGGTGGCCTAGTAAAAAAAAATTAATAGAAAAAGAAAAGAACAATAAGCTCTGAAAATTATCCAAACTTAGCATTCAGGTACAGGAAGAGTAGCCAGCACTGTAAATAATAATGAACATCAAAATAAATGGAAGAGGTAGAAATTACATAATATATATAAGAGCCAGCATTATAGAATCCTCTGATCTCATCAATGTTCTGTGATAAGTAAAATTGAAGTTACAAATCAATCCCAGACATACTAATATGTGGAGTTTCTCTGGAGTGAAAATATGAGACAAGCAAGAATATCTCTGCTATCAGAATTAGATAAAGCCAAATTATTCTTCAAGGTCAGAAGTTGACTGGAGTTAGAGGTGGAATCAATAGATCTATACCCTAACCTGGAATATTTATCTTGCTCTGGCATATTCTAATTTCTCTCTGTGTTAGTTTTGTCTTCAGTAAAATTAAATTATCTAGCGATAATTGTTAAACAGTAGAATGGACAGGTTATACTCCTGTCCACAAAAATGCCAAGTGTAATGTAAGTGCTTCATTTTTTGTTATCTTACATTAAAGATTTCAAGATTTGTTTTACAGATTGGTTTCTTTAAAATTATTCTTTCACTGTTAATATCAAGGATGTGGGGTTAATGAGGACTTTGGTAACAAAAAGCTACTTAAACCAATGTCAAGATATACTCCTCCCTATAACTCTAATCATAATAGTATTACCACTATTAATACATAAAATATTTTCTCCAAGTAAACTTTTAAATGTCTCAATAAAATATTATTAAAAGGAAAATTATTTAGCATGATGTTTTTAAAAAATATCACTGCTAAAAAGAGTTATAACTTGGAGTGTCAGGATTCAAGAAAAATGATAAATTTATTAATGATTTATAAATCATTTATAAAACCCAAAAATGCTTTTTTCATGTTATCCTGAAATATAGCTATGCTATATGTATGTACAAAACATCCTATGTGCTCAGTGAGGCACAATAAAACTAAAAATACTTAGTTTTGCTCTAAAAAAGAACATTCTATTTGGCATTCAATGCCAAGAGGGGCCACCTGAGTTACAACAACTTATCATTAGTAGTGCATAAACCTCTAACATTGCTTAATATTCATGACTGTTAGTAAGTGGCAGTGTCAAAGATGAAATATTTTTAAAATGTCTTTGAAAAAGAAGGAAAAAATAATATGTCTTTCAATGTGAAAGTTTCATTCATAGCAGGCACACATAAACATGGCCTTTGGAAAGGGGAATAGAATTTTTGCAATCAAATTATCACTTCAAAAAGGCTATTATATAGTGACAAATGACTTTATGTGCACATAATGTAATCATTTCTTTCTCAGAATAAATATGGGCTAGTGAAAAGAGCAGCAGACTCAAAGACAAAAATTACCTTCTCTCCCAGACTGTAAAAAGGTGTAGCCAAGAGGCGGGGCCCCAAATAGGGATTTGGAATGGGGTCCGGAACTCCAGGTGTCCAGGAAATATTAGGATGTCCTCACCCACCCCCCACAGACGTGGGTTGGGGGAAGGGACAAATGGAGCAGGGTCATTGAGAACTGTTTTGCATAGCAACAGCTTTGCAGCTAACCTTGTGTGGTCATTTAACATATCTATAACCTTCAACTGGTTACATACATATGTTAAATAGCTGTAGCCATGCTCTGAGCCAGGGGAATGGAAGTAACTTCCCCACCAAGATGTAACTTGGGGGCAGGTCCCCCGAGTTACAGTGCCTGTGTGGGAGCTTGGAGAAGATTGGCTCCATGATATGGGGCCACACCTGCCCGGACTCATGATGGCAGCCCAGTAAAGCTGGAAGGATATGAGAGTGTTGCCAAGTGTAGCCAATTGTGGGAGGAGTCAGAAATGGGGCTGCAGAGGAAGATTGGTGCAGGGGTTTAAACCCAGATGCAGAAGCCATTCGAGGGAGAACCACTTGGTCTTTAGCAGAGTGAGGGTTTTCACAGCCCTGTGAGAGAATCGCCACTAGGCTTTGGTGGAGTGGTGACCCGCCTCCTTGCAGCCCTGGGAGAGAGGGCCACGTGGCTAGGGCAGTAGAGGGAGAACCACACAACTTTGGCAAAGTGGAAACTCCCACAGCCATTGTGCAGAGAGGACCATGCTGCTGGGGCAGTGGAGAGAGAACCACTCGGTCTTTGGCTGAGTGGGGACTCCCGTGGCCCTGTGAGAGAGAATCATCATGCGGCTTTACCAGAGAACCACCACTTGGCTTTGGCAGAGTGGAGACTCCAGCAGCCATTGTGCAGAGAGGACCACGCAGTTTTGGCTAAGTACGGGCACCTGTGGCCCTGGGAAAGAGAACCACGTGGCTTTGCCAGAGTAGAGACCGCCACCCGGCTTTAGCAGAGATCCTGGCGACACAGCTGATGGTGCCGGGAACCAAGGGAGGCCTACCAGCTGAGACAGATTACTGGGAAGAACTGGGGGCTGCCTGAGCCATGGACTCCTATTTCTTTTCCTGAGATACGGTACCCCAGAGTGGGCAAAGGGGGAAGGAAGGACTGTGTGTGTTTGTGGGTGTTTCAAGGGACTTTGGGATTTTGATGAAGACATTAGGTCACTACTTTAAGTCTGTACAGCATTAAATAAACATTTCCTTTCCTTTTCACAAATCTCTGGCATTGAGAGACATCTTTCCTCTGGCAGTGGACATAACAAACCTGGGGGGTTTCTTTGGGGTAATAGTATATCGCCCTTGCCCCCACCCCTTGTTGTTCTATAACAAGACTTTACCACCTGCTGCCCACATGACCTCTGTCAAATCAGGTAGCACCTCTGGGCTCTGTTACTTCATCTACAAAATGATAAAGGTGAGATCAGGGACCTCTCAAGTAATCCTAAGACCTCAAATATTAAAACTGCAGGAATATATATGAGGGGGGAACCCCCAAAACAGAATTAACTTCTGAAGGGTGTGTACCTTGTGGTTCATGTTTCCTTCACTAAGTGAGTGTTCTAGGAACCCATCTCTATCAGTGTACCAGCTGATGTTGTTGTGAGAAACTGCATTTGGCTTCAGTGATTTTTTTTTGAAGACTTTATCAGCATGTTTGCCTACTTCATTATGGGTGATTTACAAGCACACCTGCCTACACTGCACTGAGTGTTCAGCAATTTTTGACCTAAAACAACAATGTGACCCCTGGGCCCCACCCTCCCTATTCACCCAGTCTCACACCAAATGACTGTTTTTTGTTTCCTTGGATGAAAAAAAAGTCCTCAAAGGGAAATGTTTTGCCCTTTGTAGGAGAGGAGAAACAAACAAAAACAGAAGCACCAAAAGGCATCAAAATCAATGAGTTCAAAAACTCTTTTGAGCAGTGGGAAAAAATCTTGATAGGTGTATTGCACCAAATTGAGTGTACTTTGAAGGTGACTGAAGTTTAAACATAAAAATAAATGTACAGCTTTTTATGAACAAATTATTGAAGGAGATCATTCTGTGTGGCGTGGGCCCAGCTCCACAGAAGATGCACAGGACCCATGCCCATGGATAAGTTCTCCCGTGGGGAATCAAGCCTGCAATGTACCTAGGCCTCCATGAGTCTTGTTTTTTGCTAAAACTCCCTCACCTTGAATTGAGGACATTTACTGCAAAGCAACTTCCTAAAATCCATGCAAAACCTTCCAAGGATGAGTATAAATGGTTCAACCACTTTTGCCTTTTCATTTGTAAATATCCTTCTTCTGTGATGTGATTAGCAGCATTGGCTCCTTTGTTTTCTGTAAAAGGTAACCACCTAAAGCAAGCCTGTGCATGGTTAATGAGGACCTTCTTGTAATGTGCCCAGTAAGACAATAAAAGCTCATTGGAGCAAGGGCTGAGGCTTTTGCTCCCCTTGGGAGAAAAGCCACACTGTCCCTTTTCCTTCACTGGACTCGGTAGTCTGTGTCAATGTCTCATTTCATCCATAATGTTGTGAACACTGTGGGCTGATGTCTGCATCAAATTCTGGCTGTTTTGGATCCCCCCTCATAATTAATAGAACAGTCTCCAAGACCTTTCTCTGACTATACTTTTAACAGCATACTTACTGCTATTTTGCCAAGTATTGTCATATTTTTCTCTACTTTTGTATGTAGACAGTGATTTTTCTCCATGAACTCTAAATCTCCAGTGTCTAATTTGGTACTTTATACCAGGCACTCAAAAAAACAAAGTACCTGTAGAATGAATCCAAGAAATGTTTCACTAGCATTCATTTTTATGCTTCTCAAGTATCCTTGATATTAACTTGCATTTCATTTTATTCTAAGGAAGCTGAATTTACTGTCTCTTTCCAGAAACAACCCTGTGAGTTAGGCTAATCCAGGGACCATATTTCATCCACTCAGGTATAGTCATTGGTTCAGGGTCAGCATATGACCAGACCTGATTTAAACAGAATGGTCCTTGAGTTTTTGCCTTGAATGCTGGGTCTTCTTCCTTGCATTAACAGTATCATGTCCAAATGTAGGGTCAGGGATAGCTCAGCCAGGAAAAGTATTAAGCTGACATCCAGAAAACACCCAAAGGGAGGGACTGCAGAGGATGCCAGCAGAGCCCGGTAAACATGATGAACCTCTGGTTCAACCTGCACTTGAAATGCAGGTTGCCTTCAGTTTGATGGTTTAATGAGGAACTGCATTTACTTTTCAGTTTGAGGAAGTTTAAGTCAGATTTTATTTTATGTGCAACTGAAGTTTTCAGATGCGTGCAACTAATGAACCTATAAAGGATCTGATTAGCAACACTTCAGAGATCTCTCAAACGCTAAATACTGAGTATGAAAAATTCATTATTTTAATACTTTCTTTTGTTTTATGGTTTGACATCAAATTTATAATTTGTATTTTTAGTAAATATAATCCCATAATCCAAAGAGTTCTTTCCCTTTTAATGAAATCTTCATTTTGAAAATAGTATTTTGGAAGGAGGGCTAAGATGGCGTCAGCGTAGGAAGGAACAGATTCTGCTTCCCTCTGCTCAGGGGAGAAAACCCTGACAGATCTATGGAGTAAAGAAGCAAGCAACCAACATGATTCAGCATTTTTGAAAATAGGGGACCAAGGATTGTGGCAGAACCAAAAAACGGGACCCTAAGAAGAATGCTGCAACAATGTAGGGTCCTGGGGACTAGCATGTGATCTGGGGGCTGCAGACCCAGGCCCAGGGCCTGCGGCTGGGTCTGCCACAGAGTCCTTGGGAGAGATCCGGGACAACTGCTCCCTCCCCAGTCAAACAAGGTCTGAGTGGCTCTGGGAGGAATCCAGGTGCTAGCAAACACAGAAGGGCTGTGAGCACATTTGGAGGCTGTAGACACCGGAGAGGCTGGGTTGCGCAGCAAGCCCGGACCCCCACAGTCACCGGTCTCTCTGGAGCATTTGGTGGTGGGAGAAGCCAGACCACTGTGGGGAGCAACAGGCTTGAACGGGAGAAATTTCTCAAGAGGAAGGAGTGAATAGACACAGACACTCTTTGGGGGAGTCTCCAAAAGTGACCAGTGGCTCCAGCCTCCCTGCTACCCAGCCATGGGTGTCTAGGCCACACAGGCACGCCTACAGGGAGAGCATCCCTGCACTCCAGTCCACAGCAGTAACCCTGGGGAAAGACCTGATTCCCACACCCAGGGTGCAAGGCTGAGGAGCCAGTGTAAGCTCAGCTGGCCGAGGAAGAAAAGCTATACCAATCACCCTTCAGCCTGCCTCAGCCAGCAGGAACAGAAAAACCCGTTTGGCTACTTTGAAATCAAGAGACATTTTAATTTGAATATTTTTTTAACAATTTTTAATTTTTTAATTTTTATTGTTTTTATTCTCTTTTGATTTCTTTTTCCTCTCTTACATGATTTCTTGTTTTATTCCTTCCTCCTTCCTATCCTCCAATTTTATCTCTTCTTCCTTCCTTCGTCTGCCTTTTCTATTTTTACTTTATTAAATTTTTTCTAAATACCTACAAGTGAGACAAAATCCTGGATCTGTGAAAAGACCAAAGTTGAACCCAAAGGAGGGGCATCACAACAGCTGGGACAGTGAGATAAATTTCACTCTGCTATTACAGGGAACCTGCAAGTTATTCCATATTTGTATTATTATTATTTTTTCAGTATCCCTACATGTTTTTTTAAATACTATTTTTATATCCCTCTTCTTTTTGTATAGTCTGCTTTGCTAGGATGGATACATTGTATGACCTGACAGCTTTCCCCTAATATCTCTTTCCATACTGTATTGCTAATCTACTGTCCTTTAACTCACCTGTGTCCCATTAGCACACTACTCAAGGTTCTGTACTCCCTATTCTTGTTACCTAGATCTCATAGATTCTGTCATTTGATTGTTGCCATAATATTATGGTAAATAACTGCTGTTCCATGCAATTGTAATTACTTCACAACACCCCTCCTCAGATCTTACCCCATTTCAAAGTTTCCTGAACTCTATTACTGTAGTAGTTAACTCTACTCTATCACACACTACATGTATTTACTATCCTTTACTCTCACCTTACCTCAGAATCTGACCTCCCAAAATCTCCCTGCTTTATAGATCCAACTCACAATCCTTCCTTCCCCAACAACAGTCTTATCTCCTTTCCATCCTTTCTAAAAATCAGCTAGCTGGGTGGAAGATCACAGTTAACACTATACATAGTCAAAGGATCTCCTATCACTTCCCTACTTGCTATTACTGTAAATAGAATAGAATTCTCTGTTGCTGTCTTAAACCATTTTTCCTTCCCCCTCCAAATGATGACAAAAAAAGAATAGGTGGAGGTGAAGAAGACCAGGATACCCCACTGGAAGAGGAAACCCAACAACAAAGGAACCACTAACAGATAACAACAGAAGAAGGGGAAGGAGGGAGTAGTAACCACACAAACCTCAATCGAGGACCTATCTGGAAATACAACTAAACAGTAGAGACAGTACCGAATACAAACAACTGAACAAGAATTCTTTAAACCTTATACACATGGAAGAACCAGCTTCAACACAACCTGCCCTCACCAGCACAAAAAAAATACAGGAGGTGGTGGAAAGAGTGACCCTCATTTAACCAGCTGGTGGGAAGGAACCACCAAAGAAAGACTCAACAATAATCAAAACCCAAAGGAAAACACAAAACCAACTTAAATGACAGCACAGGACCAGTAAGCTAGAAGATCAAGGAAACTGCACCACTGAAAGTCACTGCTATTGTACTAAAGAAGTTCACAACATAAACCCAGGGAGCCAGAACAGATCAATATAAGAAGCTGAGGCTAACAAGAAGAGGTTCACAAACAATGGGAAGACAAAGAAACAATCCCCAAATGACAGGAAGGGAGGAAGACGAAGAAAGAATGCTAAATGAAATAGAGGCAATTCAACTATCAGATACTGAGTTCAAAGCAATGATTGTCAGGAAGCTCAATGAGTTCACAATGAGCTACCAGAAACTACAGGGAAGCTACAATGAACTCACTGAAAACCACATCAGCATGAAAAAGGAAATAAAAACTCTCAACAAGGGCCAAGAGGAAATGAAGAATACAATTTCTGAACTGGAGAACACAGTAGAAGGAATGAAAAGCAGAATCAATGAAGCAGAAGATCGGATCAGCGAGCTAGAAGACAAAGTAGAAGAAAACACCCAGAAAGATCAAGAAAAGGAAAAGAGGCTCAGAAAGAATGAAGAGAGATTAAGAGATATGCAAGACAATATGAAACGCAATAATATCCATATAATAGGGATACCAGAAGGAGAAGAAAAAGAACAAGGGATAGAAAACCTATTTCAAAAAGTAATTATAGAAAACTTCCCTAATTTGATGAGAGAAAAAGTTACACGAATCCAGGAAACACAGAGAGTCCCAATCAAGAGGAACCCAAAGAGACCCACCTCAAGACACATCATAATTAAAAAGGCAAAATTTCAAGACAAAGAGAGAACCTTAAAGGCAGCGAGGGAGAAACAGGAAATAACATACAAGCGAGCCCCAATAAGGCTAACAGCTGACTTCTCAAATGGAAACACTCCAAGCCAGAAGAGAATGGCAAGAAATACTCCAAGTAATGAGAACCAGAGGCCTGAAACCAGGACCACTTTACCCAGCAAGGCTCTCAATCAAGATAGAAGGCCAAATAAGAAGCTTCTCAGACAAAAGAAGTCTAAAAGAATACACCTCCACTAAACCAGCTGTGCAAGAGATGCTAAAGGGAATGCTTTAAGGAAAGAAAGGAAAAGAGAGAGTGAGAGAGGAACACACATACATAAAAGGAAATGAATAAGTACCTGTCAATAAAAACCTTAAATGTAAATGGATTAAATGCTCCAATCAAAAGACATAGAATAGCTGATTGGATAAGAAAACATGACCCACACATATGCTGCTTACAAGAGACCCACTTCAGGATAAAATATCTGCACAGGCTGAAATTGAAGGGCTGAAGGGCTGGAAACAAATATTGCAAGCAAATGGACAGGAAAAAAAAGCGGGGATAGCAATACTAATATCTGAAACAATAGACTTCCAAAAAAAGGACCATGAAGAGAGACCCAAAAGGTCATTTCATAATACTCAAGAGAAGAATCCACCAAGAAGACATAAATATTGTAAATATATATGCACCCAACATAGGAGCACCCAAATACATGAGGAAAATCTTAGAGTACTTCAAGAAAGATATTGACAGCAACACAATTATTGTGGGGGGATTTTAACACCCCACTTTCAAAAATGGACAAATCTTCCATACAAAATATCAACAAAGATATTGTGGCATTGAACAATATCCAAGATGAAATGAGCTTTACTGATATATACAGAACCCTCCATCCCAAAGAAGCTAAATACACATTCTTTTCAAATGTACATGGAACATTTTCAAAGACTGACCACATGATAGGACACAAAACAAGCCTCAACAATTTCAAAAAAATTGAAATCATACCAAGCATTTTCTCAGACCACAAGGGACTGAAGCTAGAAACCAATCCCAAGGAAAACAACCCAAAACACTCAAATTCATGGAGATTAAATAGCATGCTATTAAACAAGGAATAGGTCAAGAATGATATTAGGGAACAAATCAAATGGTTTCTGGAAACAAATGAAAACGAACTCACAACAACCCAAAACTTATGGGACACAGCCAAGGCAGTCCTCAGAGGGAACTTCATAGCGATATAGGCCCACCTAAAAAAGTTAGAAACATTCCAAACAAACAACCTAACCCTACGTATACAAGAACTCAGCAAAGGAACAGCAACAAAGACAGCCCAGAGCAAGCAGAAGGAAGGAAATAACCAAGATCAGAGCAGAATTAAATGACATAGAGACTAAAAGCACAATTCTAAGGAACAATGAATCCAAGAGCTGGTTCTTTGAAAAGATAAACAAAATAGACAAGCCTTTAAGCAGAGTCATCACGAAAAAAAGAGAGAGAACCCAAAGAAACACAATCAGAAATGAAAGAGGAGAGATTACAACAGATACCACAGAAATACAAAGGATTGTAAGAAAGTACTACAAAGACCTCTTTGCCAAGAAATTTGAAAACCTAGATGAAATGGACAAATTTCTAGGAAAAATGTAATCTTCCAAAACTCAATGGAAAAGAAGCAGAAAGCCTGAACAAACCAATAACAGCAGAAGAAATTGAAGCAGTAATCAAAAATCTCCCAAAACACAAAAGCCCTGGACCAGATGGTTTCACAGGAGAATTCTACAAAGCATTTAAGGAAGAGATAACCCCTATCCTTCACAGACTATTCCAAAAATTCCAAAAAGATGGGAGACTCCCAAACTCTTTTTATGAGGCCAACATCATCCTAACTCCAAAACCAGATAAGGACACAACAAAGAAAGAAAATTTCAGGCCAGTATCACTGATGAACATTGACGCTAAAATCCTCAACAAAATACTGGCAAACCACATCCAACAATACATTAAAAAGATCATACAGCATGACCAAGTGGGATTCATTCCAGGGATGCAAGGATGCTACAATATTCGGGAATCAGTAAAGGTAATACATCACATAAACAAAAGCAAAGACAAAAATCGCATGATCATATCAATTGATGCAGAAAAGCATTTGATAAGGTACAGCACCCATTCATGATAAAAACACTCGGCAAAATGCCTCTATCCTCGGATAGAGGGAGCATTCCTCAACATAATAAAGGTCATATATGAGAGACCTACAGCCAACATCATACTCAATGGGCAAAAATTAAAATGTTTTCCACTAAGATCAGGAACAAGACAAGGATGTCCACTTTCACAACTTCTATTCAATATAGTACTGGAAGTTTTAGCCACAACAATCAGACAAGAAAAAGAAATAAAAGGAATCCAAATCGGAAAGGAGGAGACAAAACTGTCACTATTTGAGGATGACATAATAGTGTACATAGAAACTCCTATAGACTCCACCAAAAAACTGCTTGACCTAATAAATGAATTTGGCAAAACAGCGGGATACAAAGTCAATATCCAGAAATCAAAGGCATTTCTGTACACCAACAATGAAACAGCAGAAGCAGAAATCAAGGACAAAATCCCATTTGAAATATCAAAAAGAAAAATAAAATACCTAGGAATAAACCTAACCAAACAGGTAAAAGACCTGTATTCAGAAAACTACATAACACTGAGGAGAGAAATCAAGGCAGACATGAACAAATGGAAACATATACTGTGTTCATGGATTGGAAGAATTAATATCATCAAAATGTCCATACTACCCAAAGCAATTTACAAATTCAATGCAATACCTATTAAAGTACCAATGGCTTATTTCACAGACATAGAACAAACACTTCAACAATTTATATGGAACCATAAATGACCCCGAATAGCTGCTGCAATTTTGAGAAAGAAGAGTAAAGTAGGAGGGATCACAATGCCTGACACTAAACTATACTACAAGGCCACTGTAATCAAAACATCCTGGTACTGGCATAAAAACAGGCACATGGACCAATGGAACAGAACAGACAGCCCAGAAATAAACCCAAGTCTCTATGGTCAATTAATATTTGACAAAGGAAGCAGCAACATAAAATGTAATAAATATAGCCTCTTCAACAAATGGTGTTGGTAGAACTGAACAGCTACGTGCAAGAAAATGAAACTCGAGCACCAACTTACACCTTATACAAAAATAAATTCAAGGTGCATAAAAGACTTAAATATAAAACGTGACACCATTGAAGTCCTAGAAGAGAACGTGGGCAGGAAAATCTCAGATATTTCACACAGAAACGTTTTACTGACATGTCTCCTAGAGCAAGGGTCATAAAGGAAAGAATAAACAAATGGGACCTCATCAAAATAAAAAGCTTTTGCACAGTTAAAGAAAACAGTATCAAAATAAAAAGAGAACCAACTGTATGGGAAAACATATTTGCCAATGGTACCTCAGACAAGGGTTTAATCTTCAAAATACATAAAGAACTTACACGACTCCACTCTACAAAGACAAGTAACCCAATTAAAAAATGGGCAAAGAACTTGAAGAGACACTTCTCCAAGGAGGACATACAGAAAATCCAAAGACACATGAAACGATGTTCAATATCGCTAGCTATCAGAGAGATGCGGATTAAAACCACAATGAGATACCACTTCACACCAGTCAGAATGGCCATCATAAACAAAGCAACAAACAACAAGTGTTGGAGAGGTTGTGGAGAAAAGGGGACCCTAGTGCACTGTTGGTGGGACTTCAGACTGGTACAACCACTATGGAAAGCAGTATGGAACTTCCTCAGAAAACTAAAAATGGATCTGCTTTTGACCCAGCAATTCCACTGCTGGAACTGTATCCTAAGAACACTGAAACACGAATCCAAAAGAACCTTTGCACCCCGATGTTCATAGCAGCACAATTTACAATAGCTAGGTGCTGGAAGCAACCTAGATGTCCATCAGTAAATGAATGGATCAAAAATCTATGGTACATTTACACAATGGAATTCTATGTGGCAGAAAGAAAGAAGGAGCTCCTACCCTTTGCAACAGCATGGATGGAGCTGGAAAGCATTATGCTAAGCGAAACAAGTCAGGCAGTGAAAGACAAATACCACCTGATATCACCTTTAACAGGAACCTAAACAACAAAACAAAGAAACAAGCAAAATATAACCAAAGATGCTGAAATAAGGGACAGACTGACAGTGACCAGAGGGGAGCGAAGAGGTAATTTCACGGGGGAATGGGTAGGGTTTACAGGAACAAATTTAAAGGACACATGGACAAAAACTAGGGGTGGGTGGTAATGGGAGGGATGTAGGGAGGGTTGGATGGGTGGGCTGGAATGGGAGTAAAAGGGAGAAAACTGTACTTGCACAATGATTAAAATAAAATTTAAAAAATAGTATTTTGGCCTCTAAAAGTGGGCTTATATATAATATCATATATAATATCTTGCTCAAAGGACAATATTTTAAAACAGTAACATCTGAAATGTCTGACCATGGGGTAGGGCCAGAATCACTGAGAAAGTCCCACTCCTAAGACCCAGGTACAAACCTGCCTGAGACTGAGGCTGAACCAAGACCACAGAGAACCCCGCGCCCCACATTGAAACTGGAGTCTAGTCTCTGCACTGGCTCCTATGCTTGTTAAATTATTCCCACGGCATCTGTCCCTTGTGACATTGCTTGGAACAAGTATTTTATCTACAAATGTACTGCTTTAATAAATGAAACCAGCTACATTTATAGAGTCCTCTAAACATTAACATTGCTATTCCAGCAACCTCTTCACAAAGTAATATCACATTTATATTCAAGGAATGTTTCAGGAACTTTCTAAAAGCACTCTTCTAAAAACAATAGATAACCTGTCTCATCTCCTGGACTGTAAAAATCACTTAGAAACTCTTGCCTCTCTGGGTCTATCATATCTACTCATAAAATATCATATCCTAAACCTTGTCTAATTCTAATCAAGTCCAAACATTGCAAAGATCTTGTATAAGCCATGTCTTTCAAAGCCCCATACATACTTTGCCTTTGTCCCCCTTTCTGAGACACTATTTATCTCCCTTTCTGTTGGAGCAATAAACCCCACTCTGTTTCATCCACAGGTTATTTTGGTGGTGTTTGCAAGGAGTAAACTTTTAACAGCTTTCAACATCAACAAAACTAAGAAGTCTCAGGACGTTCAATTCCTCATTCACATAATGTACAATGATTCAAGAAAGTCTCAAAGAAATCAGTTCATAGAATCTCCATTTTACCATGAATGATTGCCCCTAAATTCCTCAAATAACTCTTTCAGTTACATAATCCTGCCATAAGACACTCTATTCAGGTGAGTAGAAAACTGATGCAATTAATATTCCCCTAACACTAATATTACAATTAGGGCACCTTGTGGTTAAGTTATAGAAAATTTAGATCACTAATAATATCAGCCAAAAGTCCTATTAGAAGAGTGACCATATCTTTGTGCCAAATTGTATCCAGCCCTGTTAACATAGCAGCTGTAATTACCACCATGTATCACCACTCTGCATGGACTCCAGAAACCAGGGCATCTCTCAAAGGTTTAATCAGAGCTGCTCCCTGCACTCAAGTTCCTCTGTAGGTCCCCTCACTTCATGCTGGGATGTTGTAGCTTTTCCTACATAAATGACAACCTGCCTTCCTCTCTCTCTCATCCCATCTGCACTTTCTTTCAGAAAGATCTGGGTGGCTGCTTGTGTAATGTACCCTGATCTATAGCACTGGTCTAGATATTGTTCTTTAGTGTGTCAGGGGAAATTTGAAAGACAGAAGAAAATTCATGGGCTAAAGATGTCTCTCTCAGAGAGTTATTATAGTCAAAACAAACAAGATAAACAGAAAGTGTTCCCCAAACTTATATATATGTATGGTTCAAATACAAACAGCATATGGGCATACTATATATTTTTACCTCACTAATAATTGAAGAAATGCCAATAAAAGCAATTTCTTTTATCTTTGAATAGATATTTTTAAATGAGTGACTTACTAATAATGCTTACTAATGCCAGAGATTATTTTAAGCAATAATATTTTACAAATGTTAACTTGTTTAACTTTCATAAAATCCCTATGAGGAAGGTATAACCATTATCCCCATATACAAATGAACAAATTGAGAGAAGTTATGGACTTTTCCAGAAAGGATTCAATGAGTAATTGGAAGAACAGGATCCAGGCTCCTTGCTGCTAAATTATGCCACCATTCAGTGTCTACTGCTGGAGAAAATGAAACAATACTTCCTCAGGCACTTTCAGAAAATGGAATAGTAGGAAAAATTTCATAGTTCATTTTATGAGGTCAGAATATCCTTAAAAACAAAAAACATTACAAAGAAAGGAAAATGGGAGACCTAATTTTCTGATGAAAATGAGTCAAAAAATTGTAAATGAAATATTAGCAACTTAAACCTAGCAATAACCAAAAAGATAATACATATAACCAACATGGGTTTATAACAAGAGTAAATGATGTCTTCACCTCCAAAAACCTACCAATGTCATTCACAATTAAAAAAATACAGGAAAAACTCACATGATCTTCTTAACAGATGTAAAGAAAAGAGTATTCAATAAAATTCAACAATCTTGATCAGAAATTCAGGAGATGGTGTCCCCAAGTAAGTGTGAGCTGAGCCCACTTGCTCTTGCACCCAACTCAAACACTTAGCTGATCTTCCATAAAACAAAGGGAACAGTCAACAGAATCTTAGCTAATATGAAGTTTGGAAGCCAAAAAGTACAGAGGACTTCAAAAGGGCAGTAAAGAGAGTGAAGATGTTTTATAGGTGGATGGGGAAAGTATCCAGGTGTGGTGCCAGCAGCTATAGCTGCCTAGCTGTCAGGGAAACTGCATTAGTGGAGAGCCTGGTCAGAGACAGCAGCCTAGCAGTTTCCTCTCCTTCCAGGGCAGAGAATCCCCAGACCCAGCCAGGAGTGACTTGGATACTCAAAGTTGTGGAGTAGAACCAGGCTACATACATACACAGCTAGCACCAGGAGACCAGGAGAGTGCCAGAGATATTGTCTTCACCTGGATCTGGTGGAGGATGAAGGCCAAGGCTGGCCAGCTGACTGAGATTAACTTGACTTTTGTGACAGGTGGGGTGTGTGGTAAGCCAGAGTTGCTCAGCACTGCAGTGGGGGCACTCAGAGAGATTTTTTTAAATGGGGGAGCCAAGGCATGTTAAGCAAGGTCTCCATGGTGCAGCTGCCTTGGCAACAAGATGGCAGGATTAAGGACTAATTTGCTCTCAGTCAGTACAGTTGGATAGACTGATCAAAGGGGTACAAAGTGAGGTGGCTTCTCAGTCCCAGCCCAGCGCAAAGACACAGAGCAAAGAGCACAGTCTACACAATGCTGTGAGGGCAGTGTGTTGGGAACTCTGCACCTGAGATTATTTGAGTACAGACTGAACCCCCGTCCTTAGCAGAACCTCCAGGAAAGTAAGGTTGAGCCCAGCCTCTACCTCCTGCAGGAGCAGGGTTGGGGGAATCTGCAAAACTGGCTGGGCAGGCTTAACAACATTTCAGGGAGCATTTTTACAATAGTAAGACAGCAAGATGAGCACCTGAAAGGGTCCATTTTGAACTCCTCACAGGGAGACAAAAAACACTAAGTCCTAGGGACCTATTTCACTGAGGCCATCAAAGCAGGAAGTTCAAAAAGTGAGCAGCAAGAGGGATTCAGGGCACTGCCCAGGCTTGGTTCTCACAGAGTTGCCATCTATACCAAGCAGGATAGAGCTGACACTCTCACACATCCCCCACCCTCAGCCCATTAAAACAGACAGCTGTTTAATCAGAAACCATACATTATTGGAAATAAATTCGGACAGGCTAAGACAGAAGGGGTAGGGCCAAGGAAGTCACCCACAATTTTCCAAGAAGACTGAACAGTGTCTTCGAGGGGACACATAGAGGATCCACCTTCTCAATTGCAACAGAAGCTCCCTCTAGAAGCAGGGGAAAGAGATACAGGTGGTATTGCCAGAAGTTGTATGACCCACCTCAGGGCTTTGAACTGTTAAAAAAAATAGAGACAAATCCAGAAAGAAGTCAAAAGGTGAACACCAACAGCTGAAATGAATTACCTCACTCTTCCTCAGAACTTGTGTTTCTTTTTTTTCTTCTTTTTTCCTTTTATGTGGCCTTTTAATATTTCTTCTTTTTATTCAACTGTATTCCAACTGACTCACTACTTTTAGTCTTTTTTTTATTCTTTTTGGTCAGATTACATATTTTTCATATTATTATTTCAGATCCCACTTGGTACCCTTCCCTGGTCTTACTCCATTTTGCCTCCTTACTGACTTGTTGCTGTAAACTTTATTTTTTCCCATGCTATGCCATGTTCTTATTCCTTACTCTTACTATTTCTCTTCCATCTATTCTTGCAAAAGCATTGTTCCTTCCCTAAGTCAGTTCACATTGTTTTTCCCCTCCTATAATAGTTTTATTTCCTTTCCACCCTCATAAATTGTGGCTAGTTGGATGAGCATATCATGGTTATTGCTATTCTTCTCCAACAGAATTCCTATTTGTTCACTATTTGTTTGTACTTTAAATTCCATAGGACACTCTCCCCTGCCTTACTCAATTTGCCTTCCTCCTGCTCTTTTTTGATCAATTGAGTTAGAACTTTCATTTTTTTTCTTTCCCTTTCTTAGCCTGGGATCTATTCATTACTCTTATTAGTTTTCTTCTCCCATCCTCTCAAAATCATTCTTCTTTACTGTAGACATGACATATTCACTTTTCTCTTTTATAATACTTTTTTCCTTTTTCATCTTTATTAATCTCCACTCAGCTGTCACTATTCTTGAAACTGCAGTGACTTTTCTGCAATTTTGTTCCTGTTGGTTCAATACCTTTTAAATTTTACCTCAAACCCCATAGTATACTCTTATCTTCCCTTATTCCATTTTTGCCATTGCCCTTCTATAGGGAACTGGTCAGCATAGCAGTGGCAAATGTTGCCCAGCCTTGAACTGGAAAACCAGCAGGCATGGGCAGCACACAGTACCCAGGCATGCATATCAGCTCTCCCATGGGGAACCAGGCCAGCATTGTACCTAGGCTGCTTTAAGTCTTGCTTTTGCTAAAACTCCCCCACCCTGAGTTAAGACTGCAGATGTTTAATGTATATATCTGAAGCAACTCATTAAAATCTGTGCTAAGCCATCCCAAGGACGGAATGTAACCAGATCAATCACTTTTATCATTCCATTGCATTTGGACATTTTCTTTCTTTGTCATCTGTAAGAAGTAACCACTTAAAGTAAACTTAAGTATAATGAATAAGAACCTTCTTTAATGTAATGCTACTAGAAAGCAATAAAAGCCTGCCCAGGCAAGGATCAAGGTGCTCTCTCTCTCTCAGAAAGTGGTGGTACTATCCCTTTTCTCCACAGGATTTCTGCAGTCCATGTGAATTTGTTCATTGCATCCACAACACCACGAACACCACTGGTTGGGGTCTGCATCACCTTTTCCTGTTTTACTTACATTTGAAATTTTATTCTCTCACTTTCTTCACTTTGTTTCCATTCCCTACTCTTTTAATTTCACTTCACTCTCCCCACTTACAATCATTTTCCCTTTTTTAGTCATCTCATATTTCCTCTTTCTTATATATTAATATTCTTAAACTTTCTCTACTTTTATTAATTTTGCTCAATTGCCATTTATATTGCTGTTGTGATAAGGGGGTTTTCTTGCTAGGTAGGTTTGGTTTTCTGGTAATATTGTTTTGTTAACCAACACCTGTACAACAACATACAAGACATGGAGGGAGTTGTGACTACCAGTCAGCCAGCTGGAGGGGAGAACACACCAGTGAATGAGCCACCAACAAGCAAAGATCAAATATAACAAGAGACCCCACACAAATAGAATAAAGGACAAATCTAGAGCATCCAGATCAGAAGATGAAAGAGACTGCACCACTGAGTCCCACAGAACTCTTACCACAGAAGTTTACCCCATGAAGACAGGCAGGCAAAGCAGACCATCCTGAGATGCAGAAACAAAAAAATCACACAAATTTTTACATAAATGGGGAGACAAAGAAAGAACCCCCAACTAAAAGGAATGAGGATCTCCAAGAAAAGAGCTAAATATAATTGAAGCAAGCAATCAGACAAATAATTTTTAAAAAATGGTTATAAGGATACTGAGTAACTGAATGACAAATAAAAGAAACTTAGTGGGACCTACAGCAGCATGAAGAGGGAAATAGAAACTATAAACAAGATTCAGTGAGAAATGAAACATACATTATCTAAAATAAAAATACACTAGAAAAAAGTAAACTTATGCTCGATAAAGCAAGGTACTGTATCAGTGAGCTGGAAGACAACATAGAAACAAACCCCTAAGCAGAGCAACAAAATGAAAAAAGACTAAATAAGACCAAGGATGAATAAAAGAACTTCAGGGCAACATGAAACATAATAATATTCATATTATAGGAATATCAAAAAGAGAACAAAAGGAAGAAAGGATAGAAAACCTGTTTGAAAAAATAATGACAGAAAACTTCCCTAACTTGGTGAGAGGAAAAGTCACCCAAGTTCAGGAAACACAGAGAGTGTCAAAGAGATGAACTCAAGGAGTCCTGCTCTAAGACAAATCATGATTAAAATGCCAAATATTAGTGACAAAAGGAGAATCTTAAAGGCAGCAAGGGAGAAACAGTAATATACAAGGGAGCTCTGATAGGGCTAGCAACTGATTTCTCAACAGGAACAATACAAACCCATGGGAATGACAAGAAATATTCAAAATAATGAAAAGCAAAGGCCTGCAACCAAGGCTAGTCTACCCAGCAAGGTTGTCATTTAAAATGAAGGGTGAAATAAGGAGTTTCCCAGACAAAGGAAGGCTAAAAGAATATACCTCCACCAAACCAGCATTGCAAAACATGGCAAAGGGACTACTTTAAGAAGATGAAGGAAAAGAGAAGAGAGAAAGGAACACAGCTATAAAGGGGGAAAATAGCAATGAATAAGTACCTATCAATAACAACCTTAAATGTAAATGAATTAAATGTTCCAATCAAAAGGCATAGGGTGATGCTGAATGGATAAGAAAACATGCTCTGCATATATGCTGTCTGCAAGAGAGCCTCCTCAGAACAAAAGACATACACAAACTGAAAGTGAATGGTTAGAAAAAATATTCTAAGCAAATGGACAGGGAAAAAAGTCAGGGTAGGAATATCTATGTCAGGAAAAAATAAATTTCAGAACAAAGGCAACAAAAAAAGAAAAAGAAGGACACTTCATAATGCCTAAGGGTAGAATCTATCAAGAGCATGTAAACATTGTAAATATATATGCGCCCATCATAGTAGAACAAAAATACCTAAGGAAAATATTGGAAAACTTGAGGAAATATATAGACAGCAAATAGTGGAGGATTTTAACACCTCACTGTCAACAATGGATAGATCTTCCAAACAAAATATCAACAAGGATATTGTGGCACTGAATGACACTTGAGATCAAATGGACTTCATTGATATATACAGTGCATTTCACCCCAAAGAAGAAAAATATACATATTTTTCAAATGCACATGGAACATTGTCAAAGATAGCCCACATAATAGAACACCAAAAAAAGCCTCAAAATTGAAGAAAACAAATGACATGAAGTATCTTCCAGGATCACAATGACTTAAAACAAGAAACAAATCTCAAGGAAAAAACTCAAAAACAACCCAATTCTAGGAAATTGAATTAACATGTTATAAAACAATGAATGGGTTAAAAACAATATCAAGGAAGAAATCAAAGTTTCTGGAAACAAGTGAAAATGGACACACACAGATCAAAACCTATGGGACACAGCAAAGCAGTCCTAAGAGGGAAGTTCATAGCAATATAGGCCTACCTATAAAAGATAGAAAATTTCAAGTAAACAACCTAACTCTGAACCTAGAAGAAATAGAAGAACAATAAATAAAGCCCAGAGTGAGTAGAAGGAAGGAACTAATTGATACAGAGCAGAATTAAATGACATAGAGACTAAAAGAACAATTAAAAGGATCAGTAAGTCCAGGAGCTGGTTCTTTGAAAAGATAGACAAAATCAGGAATCTAGGGAGTTCCAGCCAAGAAGGAAGCATAGGTAGAAACCCTTCACTTCCTTGCACAACCAAAAAGAGGAAAACAACCAATCTAAAATAAAAAACAACCAGAAGTGCCAGAAAACCAAACTGCATGGAACTCCAACAACCAAGGAATAAAAGAAAAAATCAACCAGAACAACCAGACTGGTAAGAAACCCCATGGTGAGGCCACAAGGGGGTGGGGCTAGCTGAAGGCAAAACTGAGACTCAGAGCTGTGGACTACAATAGGGGTTGTTGCAGTGCAAGAAACTCCCACTCTCACATGAGAGTTCACTGGACAGTGGGATAGAGACCAACAGGCAAGCTGCATTGTTCCCTCTCTGGCCCCTTCCCCACAGTCAGCACCCCAGCGCAACAATGAGGGTTGCCCTGCCAAGATGAATACCTAAGGCCCCGCCCCTGGACAAGTTAACAGGTGCCCCAAGACAAAAAAAAAATGTGGCCCAAACAAAAGAACAAAGGAAAACTTCAGGAAAAAAACTAAGAGATAAGGAGATAGCCAACTTATCTGATGGAGAATTTAAAGCCCTGATAATCAAAATGCTCACAGAACTGATTGAACTTGGCCAAAAATGAAAAAACAAATGAAAGATACCCAAAATGAAATAAAGCAAATATTCAGGGAACTGACAGTGACAAGAAGGAAATCCAGACTCAAAGCAACGATTTGGAACAAAAGCAAAAAATAAACACCCAACTGAAACAGAATGAAGCAATAAGAATTCAAAAAGTGGAGAGAGACTTACAAACCTCTGGGACAACCTGAAATGTTCCAATATCTGAATTATGTGGGTGTTAGAAGGAGAACAACAGCAAGAAATTGAAAACTTATTTGAACAAATAATGAAGGAAAACTTCCCCAACCTGGTGAAGGAAATATATTTCCAGGAAGTCCAGGAAGCCCAGACAGTCCCAAAGAAGTTGTACCCAAAAAGGAACACACCAAGGCACATCATCATTAAGCTACCCAAGCTTAAAGATAAAGAGAGAATTTTAAAAGCAGCAAGAGAAAAGGAGACAGTTACCTACAAAAGATTTCCCATAAGGCTATCAGCTGATTTATCAAAAGAAATCTTGCAGGCAAGAAGGGGCTGGAAATAAGTATTTGAAGTCATGAAAGGCATAGACTAACATTCAAGATTACTCTATCCAGCAAAGTTATCATTTAGAATGGAAGGGCAGATAAAGTACTTCCCAGATAAGGTCAAGTTAAAGGAGTTCATCATCACCAGGCCCTTATATGAAATGTTAACAGGACTTATCTAAGAAAAAGAAGATTAAAAACTATGAACAATAAAATGACAACAAACTCACAACTATCAACAAATGAACCTAAAAGAAAAGAAAAACAACAAAAACTAAGCAAACAACTAGAACAGGAACAGAATCAGAGAAATGGACATCACATGGAGGGATTTCATTGGGAAGGGGAAAGGGAGGAATAAGGTACAGGGAAAAAGAAGCATAATTGGTAGGCATAGCATAGATGGGGAGAGATAAAAATGGTATAGGAAACAGAGGACTCAAAGAACTTATATGTACAACCCATGGACATGAACTAATGATGGGGGAATGCTGGAAGGTTGGGGGGCATGACAGAAGGAGTATAAAGGGAGAAAGTTGGGAAAACTCTAATAGCATAATCAATAAAAAATACTTAAAAATAAAATAAAATTAATCTATACAAATAAAAAAAGAAATAGTACATCAGTGGAGATCATTTTAAAGAGGCAAATTAAAAAATACAAGGTTATGAATTAAGTAGGAAGTGAAATAAGATGGCTTTTGTTCATTAATTATAATTTGTGAAACTATATAACTATATTTAACTATTGTATAACTATACATAAAAAAAATGCCCAGAAACCTTTCGAAGAATGCCTCCACTTACTCTGAGGAAAATAAAAATGTGGAAAATGTTAAATATTTATAACTAAATATAATTTTTTTTACTTTAAAGTTTCCTTGTTAAAACTTTTTTTAAATATTAAAATGTGGACAAGAATGCTGAATGTTATAAAACTTCATAAATCACATTTTTAAAAATCAAAGGAGGAAGGTTACACTTGTGTATGATGAATACTTTCTGGGAGCATCACAGGAGTTTAAGATCTCAAGAGTGAACTCAAAAGACCACCATGAGAATTAGTAATCTCCTGATAATTGCATAACTATTAGAGGAGACCTTTATGTTTAAAACTTAGTATATATACATTTTGAGAAACACTGTTGCTTTCTTTGTATTTTTATACATTTTTCCCCAAGCCTATTCACTGGAATTAATACAAATGGTCCATTTGTAAAGATTTTGTTCACATATGAGCACCAAATATAGACCTGTTTAATATTCTGTCTCCAAACAAGTATGCCCAACTCTCAAATGTATCATCATGTAGAAGAGATGAGGGTCCTCTATATGTCTCTCACAAATCATGATGGCATACAAGTGCATTGCAACTATGTTAAAAAATGCAGCCAGTAGAATGATTCTTTTTCCAAATCTACATGAATCACAGAGCCCTAAAATTTTAGATATGGAAGAACCATCAATATCATCTAATCAGCTTCTATTTTACGAACAAAACCCAGAGATGCCAACTTTCTAGCTTGAAGGCATGAAGAAGTAACTATCAATAAATTGTAACACAATTAGTAGATTGAAGAATGCAAAGCTAAAATAAAATATAATGACCATGTTGACATGTACCATTATATGTATAATGGTATATATAAAACTATATATATATGTATAGTTTTATTCACAATTTTGAAATAATGACTAATGGTCAATATAGTAAATTACAATCTAATAGAGGCAGTTTTCAAAATTAGTAGATTCCTAAATACATGGGTTTATCAGTATATCAAGCAATAATATTCTGGAGAACCTCTATCTGGAATTATGATACATAAGGCTGCACATTGTAATTATATTAAAAAAATAAGACACAAATCTCCAATCAAGTGTCCTGGACATATTGTCAGGAAGGCAGGACTGGAGTAAGGAGAGGTTAGCGAACAAGCACATAGAATTTAAACCACCATTATGTAGACAACCTGGGTCATTAAACCCAAAAGGAAGTTTAACCCTTGCTATGGTGTATTCCCAAAGTTTATTGCAGGACTGTACTAAAGTTCACACTCTGGGTCACCTGCATTTCTCTGGTAACATCCAGGAATCACCACTGTGCATTGTTCTTTGAAACTTAAACATAGGGATCAGTAGGAAAGAGTCACATATGGGTTCATATGGGTTAAGAGTATGTGCTTTAGAACTGAGGGAACTGGTTTTGAGTCCAGCATCCCTAGGTTTAAACATGTGTCTTTGGTCAAGCCCAAAATTACTCTTTAATTTGGTGAAAAAAATGGAGGATAATTTAAATGTCTGAACAAAATATGAAAATATTTATTGTACATGGGGGCATCAGAGCACCCCTAATGTCATGAAGAAAAGTGAACTGGATATTTGGAGTTGCCTTTCATTGAGAGATTTATCATTTTTTTAAAGTTTTGTAGTAAAAGAAGAGGAATAAAAATTGGAATCCATGTCTGCTAAGGGAGTGCCTAGTAAATACTAGGGCTGGCAGCCAAAAGGCTATATTTTCAGAATAAGAGTGAACTAGAGGAAGGATCACAGAGGAACTATGGCCTAATGTTAAATCATCTTAATTCTTTAAACTGGATTGATTAAGAAGTACAGATTACTAGTGCTCCAGCAAAAGTAATATAAATCCTGTCTGGAAAAAGAGAATATCAGTAGGGCTTACAGTATTTCTTTAATCTTTCAAATTCAGTGGCTGGTACATGAAAAACAATAACAAGGCCCAGGAGGAGGAAGATATCACAAACCAATAAAATAGCAGAAAAACAGACAATATAAATAAATCCACAACTTCAGATATTAGAGTGACCAGGCATTGGCTGTAAAATAAACTATACTCACTATATTTCAAGGAAGCATGATTAGAGGCATAAAACAAAATAAATTCTGCAGAAGACAAAAAAACCTATAAAAATTATATGACAGATTTGAAATTACAAAACTGAAAAACACAACAACTAATGTAAGAACTGATAGATGGGAATACAGAATAAACACAGATATAGAATTGATAAACTAAAACAGAAAAGGAGAAACAGGCATACTGAAGCATGCAGAGATGAAAAAATGGAAACTATAGGAGATGACAGTAACAGTTGGGAAGATCTAACACATGTAATTGCTGCTGCAAAAGAGGAGTGAATGGAACAGAACAAATTTTGGGTGGATAATGGCTATTTTTACTGGAGCAATACTGTGGGATAGGGGGATGGGCTGGGTGGAGGAGGGCAAAGGGGAAAATATTGGGACAACTATAATAGAATAACAATAATTTAAAAAAGACAGCAAGCCTCAGGTTTTAAAAAGCCCAGGGAAAACAACACAAGATAAGTAATAAGTAATCTATTTATATACCAGAAAATCTAGAAATCCATTCAAAAGAAAGTGGCCTTTAAAAGTGAATATAAGGTAGGAGGGAGCAGATTCCACTTCTCCCTACACATGGGAGAAAAACTAACAGATCTACGGAGGAACAGAGTAAAAAGCCAATGATATCATAACAGCCAATAATATCACAACATTTATGAAAATAGGACATCAAAAATTATAGTGGACATTGAGAAACCAGACAGTAAGGAGACTGCTTCAGAATAATAAGGGCCCAGGGATCAGCGCTGGGACCAGAGAGGTTGCAGCCCTCATGCCTGGTGCTCCCGGGTCTGCCTCAGGGCACTCAGGGGAGAGCAGAGTCAACCACTCCCTCCACAGCCAAACAAGGATTGAGCAGCACCAGGGGAGGCTTTGTTGCTTGAAGGCACAGAGAGGGGAGTGAGGACTGAGAGACAATCACATAGGGGTTTTGAGCACCCACACATAGCCATGGGAAGAGTGTGTGCCCCAGCTTGTGCAACCAAGGGCGGCCTGGCCATGCGCCCTTCCCCCCAATCCAGACATAGTATGGTTTCGTGGAAGACCCAGACCCCACAGCCCTGAACACGGAAAGGCATGGGTGCTCACAGGATCCTGGAGCCTGGGGTGGTGAACTTGGGGGAAGTGTATGCCCCCACGGGATCCCCAGAGCTTACACTGTGAACCCAGAAAACACATGGGTGCTCTGCGGGACCCTGGAGCCTGGGAGCCTGCGGAAGTGAGCTCTGGAGAGCGTGGTTGGGAGCACCCAGACCCATACACAGGGCCCTGCAGAGAAGCACCAGATTGGCTCTGGGGAGGGCACTTCGCAAGCCCTGGTGACAGTATGCGAGAGACTGACGGAGTTCTGACTGGGAAGGGTGAAAAGCATTCCAATCACCCCCCAGCATACTGAAGCCAGCAAGACCAGAAAAACTGGTTTGGCCAGTTAGAAAGCAAAAACAGGTTTGTTGTTGCTGTTGTTGCTGTTGTTGTTGTTGTTGTTTGATTGTTGTTGTTTGATTTTTTGATTGATGATTTTATCTTTTTTTGAAGTAACTTTTTAATTCTTATTATTTTTATCTCTCAATTCCTTATGCTTCTCTTCCTTTCATCCTAGTATTATTCCTTCCTTTCCAAATTTATCTCATGTTTATTCCATCTTCTGCTTTTTTTCCTTTTTCTTTTTGAACATGCAAGTTACTGCAAAATTGTACTATCATTTTTTCATTATCCTTACATTTTTTACCTTAACAGTATTTTGGTATTCCTCTTCTTTCTGTATAGTCTTCTTTGCTCGGCTAGTTATACTGTATTGTTTCATAGGTTTCCCCTGTTATCTCATTCATAGTGTATTGCCAATTTTCTGTCCTTCATTTGTGTTCCATTAGAACACCACTCAAGGTTCTATACTCCCTATTCTTGTTATCTAGATCTCATAGATTCTGCCATATGATTGCTGCCCTAATATTACTGTAAATAAGTCCTATTCCATACAATTGTAAATACTACACAATACCCCTCCCAGATCGTAGTCCACTTTGTGGTTTCCCGAATCCTATTATTGTAGTGGCTAACTCTATTCTCTTGCACACTACACCTATTTACTATTGTTAACTCTCAGCCCTACCTCAGAATCTTACCTCCAACAGGTTCACTGCTTTCTAGATCCAACAAACAATCCTTCCCTTCCCAACAAGAATCTTATCTCCTTTCCATCTTTTCTAAAACGTGGCTAGTGGGGTGGAAAATCACGGTTAACATTATACATAGCCAAAGGATCTCCTATCTCTTCTGTACAGGCTGCTACTGTAAATATCATAGAGTACTCTCTTGCTGTATTAAACCATTTTGCCTTCCTCCTTCAACTGATCACAAAAAAGAGTAGGCAGAAGCTGTGAAAACCAAGATACCCAAAGTAGACTGCACCACTGAATCTCACAGGTATTCTATGACAGAAGTTAACACCATAAACCCAGGGAACCAGAACAGATCAATTTAAGAAACACAGGCTAACAAGTAGAGTCTCACAAACAATGAGAAGACAAAGAAACAATCCCCAAATGAAGTAAAAAGAGGAAGCCTCAGAAAGAATGCTAAATGAAATAGAAGCAACTCAACTATCAGATATTGAGTTCAAAGAAATGATTATCAGGAAGCTCAATGAGCTCAAAATGAGCTACCAGAAACAACAGGGAAGCTACAACAAAATCAATGAAACTATATCAACATGAAAAAAAGTAGCAACTATCAACAAGGGCCAAGATCAAATGAAGAATACAATTCCTGAACTGAAGAACACAATAGAATGAATGAAAAGCAGGATTGATGAAGCACAAGATTAAATCAGTGACCTAGCAGACAAAGTAGAAGAACACACCCAGAAAGAGCAAGAAATGGAAAAGAGTCTCAGAAAGAATGAAGAGAGATTAAGAGAAATGCAAGACAATATGAAACATAATAATATCCATATAATAGGGATACCAGAAGGAGAAGGAGAAGAGCAAGGGATAGAAAACCTATTTAAAAAATAATGATGGAAAACTTCCCTAAATTGATGAGAGAAAAACTCACACAAATCCAGGAAGCACAGAGTCCCAACCAAGAGGAACCCAAAGAGGGTCACGTCAAGACACATTGTAATTAAAATGGCAAAATTTCAAGGCAAAGAGAGACTCTTAAAGGCAGCAAGAGAGAAACAGGAAGTAACTTACAAGGGAGCCCTAATAAGGCTAACAGCTGACTTCTCAATGGACACACTCCAAACCAGAAGAGAATGGCGAGAAATATTCCAAGTAATGAGAACCAGAGGTCTGCAAGCAAGGCTACTCTACCCAGCAAGGCTCTCAATCAGATAGAAGGCCAAATAAGAAGCTTCCCTGACAAAAGAAGTCTAAAAGAATACACCTCCAATAGACCAGCTCTGCAAGAGATGTTAAAGGGCCTGCTTTAAGGAAAGGAAGGAAAAGAGAGAGAGAGAGGGAGACACAGGTATGTAAATGGCAAGGAATAAGTACCTATCAATAAAAAACCATAAATATAAATGGATTAAATGATCCAATCAAAAGACATAGAATAGCTGAATGGATAAGAGAGCATGACCCACAAATAGGCTGCCTACAAGAGACCCACCTCAGGATAAAAGACCTACACAGACTGAAACTGAAGAGCTGGGAACAAATTTTCCAACAAATGGACAGGAAAAAAAAAGCAGGGGTAGCGATACTCATATCACACAAAATAGACTTCCAAAACAGGGCCACAAAGAGAGACCCAGAAGGTCCCTTCATAATACTCAAGGGAACAATCCATCAAGAAGACATAAACATTGTAAATATATATGCACCCAACATAGGAGCACCCAAATGCATAAAGAAAACCTTACAGGACTTTAAGAAGGATATTGACAGCCACACAATTATAGCAGGGGATTTTAACACCCTATTGTCAAAAATGGATAGATCTTCCAAACAAAATATCAACAAAGATATTGAGGCCTTGAACAAAGCCCTAGATGAAATGGACTTAACTGATATATACAATGCCCTTCATTTCCAAAGAAGCAAAATAGACATTCTTTTCAAACACACATGGAACATTATCAAAGACAGACCATATAATAGGATACAAAACAAGCCTCAACAAATTCAAGGAAATTGAAATTATACCAAGCATTTTCTCTGACCACAAGGGACTGAAACTAGAAACCAACCCTAAGGAAAAAAACCCAAAACACTAAAAATCATGGAGATTAAATAGCATGATATTAAGCAATGAATGGGTCAAGAATGAAATTAGGAAAGAGATCAAAAGGTTTCTGGAAACAAATGAAAATGAACTCACAACAGCCCAGAACTTATGGGACACACCTAAGGTGGTCCTGAGAGGGAAGTTCATAGCTAAAACAGGCATGCCTAAAAAAAGACAAACATTTCAAACAAACAACCTAACCCTACGTCTACAAGAACTCGAGGAACAACAACAAAGACAGCCCAGAGCAAGCAGAAGGAAGGAAATAACCAAGATCAGAGCAGAATTAAATGACATAGAGACTAAAACCACAATTCTAAGAATCAATGAGTGGGCTAAGATGGCGTCAGAGTAGGAAGGAGCAGATTCAGCTTCCCTCTGCTCAGGGGTTAAAATCCTGGCCGATCTATGGAGTAGAGAAGCAAGGAACCAACATACTTCATTTCAGGATATGTGAAAATAGGGGACCAAGGATTGAGGTGGAACTGAAAAACCAGACACTACGAAGAGTGCTGCAAGAAGGTAAGGTCCCAGGGACAGTGTGGGGTCCGGGGACTGCAGCCCCAAGCCCAGTGCCCACTGCTGGGTTTGCCACAGAGTCCTTGGAAGAGAGCTGGGACAACTGCTCCCTCCCCAGCCAAACAAGGTTTGAGCGGCACTGGGTGGAATCCAGGTGCTAACAAACACACGAGGGCTGTGAGCACTTTTGGAGGCTGTGGACACTGGAGGGGCTGGTCTCGCAGCGGGCCCTAATCCCCACAGTCAGGGATCTAGCTGGAGAGTTTGGCTGAGGATGAAGCCAGGCCATTCTGTGGAATGGCACGCTTGAACAACAGGAATTTCTCAAGAGGAAGGAGTGAAAAGACAGACACTATTTGGGAAATTCTCCTAAAGTGATCAATCACTCCAGGCTCCCTGCCACACAGCTGAGGGCACGCAGGCATGCACGGGCAGGGAGAGCATCCCTGCACCCCGGTCCACAGCAGTAACCCTGGGGAAAGGCCTGATTTCCACACCCAGGGTGCAAGGCTGAGGAGCCACTTTAGCATCCCAGACAGTGCGGGAGCCAGTGTATGCCCTGCTGACCAAGGAAGAAAAGCCATACAAATCACCCATGAGCCTGCCACAGACAGCAAGAGCAGAAAAACTGGTTTGGCCACTTTGAAACCAAGAGACTTTTTAACTTGATTTTATTTTTTAACAATCCCTAAATTTTTAATTTTTATTGTATTTATCCTCTTCTCATTTCTTTTTCCTCTCTTCCCTGCTTTCTTGTTTTATCCCTTCCTCCTTCCTGTCTTCCAATTTTATCTCTTCTTCCTTCCTTTGTCGGCCTTTTTTATTTTGAAAAATTTTTTCTAAATACCTACAAGTGAGACAAAATTCTGGATCTGTGAAAAGACCAAAGTTGAACCCAAAGGAGGGACATCACAACAGCTGGGACAGTGAGACAAATTTCACTCTACTATTACAGAAAATCTGCAAGTTATTGCATATTCATATTATTATTATTATTATTCCAGTATTCTTACATCTTTTTAAATAGTATTTTTGTATCCCTCTTCTTTTTGTATAGTCTGCTTTGTAAGGCTAGTTATATTGTGTGAACTGACAGCTTTTTCCTAATATCTCTTTCATAGTGTATTGCTAATATACTGTCCTTTAACTCACCTCTGTCCCATTATCACACTACTCGAAGTTCTGTACTCCTTATTCTTGTTACCTAGATCTCGTAGATTCTGTCATATGATTGTTGTCCTATCAACCATTATAAATAATTGCTGTTCCATGCAATTGTAATTACTTCACAACACCCCCCCCACCAGATCTTAGCCCATTTCAAAGTTTCTTGCACTCTATTACTTTAGTGGTTAACTCTATTCTCTCACACACTACACGTATTTACTATCCTTTACTCTCACCTTACCTCAGAATCTGACCTCCCACAACGTCACTGCTTTATAGATGCAACTCACAATCCTTCCTTCCCCAACAAGACTCTTATCTTCTTTCCATCCTTTCTAAAAATCAGCGAATTGGGTGGAAGATCACAGTTAACACTATACATAGCCAAAGGACCTCCTATCTCTTCTCTACTGGCTGCTACTGTAAATATCATAGAATAGTCTCTTGCTGTCTTAAATCATTTTGCCTTCCTCCTCCAACTGAACAGAAAAAAAGAGTAGGTGGAGGTGGTGAACACCAGGATACCCACTGGAAGAGGAAACCCAACAACAAAGGAACCACTAACAGATAACAACAGAAGAAGGGGAAGGAGGGAGTGGAAACCACACAAACCTCAATCCAGGACCTATCTGGAAATACAACTAAACAATAGAGACAGTACTCAACACAAACAACTGAACAAGAGCAAGAGAGAATCCCTTAAACCGTATACACATGGAAGAACCAGCTTCAAAACAACCTGCCCTCACCAGCACAACAAAATACAAGAGGTGGTGGACAGAGTGACCGCATTTAACCAGCTGATGGGAAGGAACCACCAAAGAAAGACCCAACAACAATCAAAACCCAAAGGCAAACACAAAGCCAACTTAAATGACAGCCCAAGACCAGTGAGCTCTGGAGATAAAGGAAACTGCACCACTGAAACTCACTGCTATTCTACTATAGAAGTTCACATCACAAACCCAGGGAGCCAGAACAGATCAATTTAAGAAGATGAGGCTAACAGGAAGAGTCTCACAAACAATAGGAAGACAAAGAAACAATCCTCAAATGAAAGGAAAGGAGGAAGACTAAGAAAGAATGCTAAATGAAATAGAGGCAATTCAACTATCAGATATTGAGTTCAAAGCAATGATCGTCAGGAAGCTCAATGAGCTCACAATGAGCTACCAGAAACTAAAAGGAAGCTACAATGAGCTAACTGCAAACTACATCAGCATGAAAAAGGAAACAGAGACTATAAACAAGGGTCAAGATCAAATGAAGAAAACAATTTCTGAACTAAAGAACACAGTAGAAGAAATGAAAAGCAGGATCGATGAAGCAGAAGATTGGATCAGCGAGCTAGAGGACAAAGTAGAAGAAAACACCCAGAAAGAGCAAGAAAAGGAAAAGAGGCACAGGAAGAATGAAGAGGGATTAAGAGAAATGCAAGACAATATGAAACATAATAATATCCATATAATGGGGATACCAGAAGGAGAACAAGAAGACCAAAAGATAGAAGACCTATTTGAAAAAGTAATAATGGAAAACTTCCATAATTTGATGAAAGAAAAAGTCACACAAATCCAGGAAACACAGAGAGTTCCAAACAAGACGAGCCTAAAAAGGGTCACGTCAAGACAAGTCATAATTAAAATGGCAAAATTTCAAGACAAAGAGACACTCTTAAAAGCTGCAAGGGAAAAACAGGAAGTAATATGCAAGGAACCCCAATAAGGCTAACAGTGGACTTCTTTATGGAAACGCTCCAAGCCAGAAGAGAATGGCAAGAAATATTCGAAGTAATGAGAACCAGAGGTCTGCAACCAAGGCTACTTTACCCAGAAAGGCTCTCAATCAAGATAGAAGGCCAAATAACAAGCTTCCCTGACAAAAGAAGTCTAAAAGAATACACCTCCACCAAACTAGCCCTGCAGGAAATGTTAAAGGGCCTGCTTTAAGTAAAAGATTGAAAAGAGAGAGAGAGAAAGAGGAACACAGGTACAAAAATGGCAATGAATAAATACCTATCAGAAATAACCTTAAACATAAATGGATTAAATGTTCCAATGAAAAGACATAGAATAGCTGAATGGATAACAAAGCATGACCCATTCATATGTTGCCTACAAGAGACCCACTTCAGGACAAAAGATCTACACAGACTAAAAGTGAAGGGCTGGAAACAAATTTTACAAGCAAAGGGACAGGTAAAAGCAGCAGGGGTAGCAATAATCATATCAGAAAAAATAAACTTCCAAAAAAAGGCCATAAAGAGAGACCCAGAAGGTCACTTCATGATACTCAAGGGAATAATCCACCAAGAAGACATAAACATTGTAAATATATATGCACCCAAATAGGAGCACTGAAATATATAAAGAAAATCTTACAGGACTTTAAGTAGGATATTGACAGCAACACAATTATAGTAGGGGTTTTTACGCCCCACTATCAAAAATGGTCAGATCTTCCAAACAAAGTATCAACAAAAATATTGCGGCACCCTAGAGGAAATGGACTTAACTGACTTATATGGAGCCCTTCAACCCAAAGAAGCTAAATACACATTCTTTTCAAACGCACATGGAACATTATCAAAGATAGACCACATGATAGGATACAAAACAAGCCTCAACAAATTTAAGAAAACTGAAATTATACCAAGCATTTTCTCTGACCACAAGGGACTGAAACTAGAAACCAACTAGAAACCAACTAGAAACCAACCCCAAGGGAAGAAACGCAAAACACTCAAAATCATGGAGATTGAATAGCATGCTATTAAATGATGAATGGGTCAAGAATGAAATAAGGGAAGAAATCAAAAAGTTTCTGGAAACAAACAAAAATGAAATAAGAACAACCACAAATTTTTGGGAAACTACCAAGGCAGTCCTGAGAGTGAAGTTCGTACTGATGCAGGCCTACCTAAAAAAAAAATAGGAACATTTCAAACAAACAACCTAACCCTACATCTACAAGAACTCAAGGAAAAACAACAAAGACAGCCCAGAGCAAGCAGAAGGAAGGAAATAACCAAGATCAGAGCAGAATGAAATGACATGGAGACTGAAAGCACAATTCTAAGGATCAATGAATCCAGGAGCTGGTACTTTGAAAAGATATACAAAATTAACAAGCCTTTAAGTGGGCTTATCAAGAAAAAAAAGAAAGGATCTAAATAAGAACAATCAGAAATGAAAGGGGAGAGATTACAACTGACACCACAGAAATACAAAGGATTGTAAGAAATTACTATGCAGAACTGTATGCCAACAAATTTGAAAACCTAGGTGAAATGGACAACTTTCTAGAAAAATATAATATCCCCAAACTCAATAAAAAAAATAGCAGAAACCCTGAACAGACCAATAATACCACATGAAATTGAAGCAGTAATGAAAAAACTCCCAACACACAAAAGTCCTGGTCCACATGGTTTCACCAGTGAATTCTACAAAGCACTTAAGAAAGAGCTAACCCCTATCCTTCACAGACTATTCCAAAAAATTCAGAATGATGGAAGACTCCCAAACTCTTTTTATGAAGCCAGCATCATCCTAATTCCAAAACCAGATAAAGACACAACAAAGAAAGAAAACTTTAGGGCAATATCACTGATGAACATAGACGCTAAAATCCTCAACAAAATACTGGCAAACCGCATCCAACAATACATTAAAAAGATCATACACCATGACCAAGTGAGATTCATCCCAGGGATGCAAGGATGGTACAATATTCAGAAATTAGTATATGTAATATATCACATAAACAAAAGCAAAGGCAAAAGTTACATGATCATATCAATAGATGCGGAAAAAGTATTTGACAAGGTACAGCACCCATTTATGGTAAAAACACTCAGCAAAGTGGGAATAGAGGGAGAACTCCTCAACATAATAAAGGCCATATATGAGAGACCTACAGCCAACATTATACTCAATGGGAAAAAACTAAAATCTTTTTCATTAAGATCAGGACCAAGACAAGATTGTCCACTTTCACCACTTCTATTCAATATAGTATTGGAAATTATAACCACAGTGATCAGACAAGAAAAGGAAATAAAAGGCATCCAAATCAGAAAGGAGGAAACAAAACTGTCACTGTTTGCAGATAACATGATAGTGTACATAGAAAATCCTATAGACTTTGCTAAAAAAACTGCTTGACATAATAAACGAATTTGGCAAAACTGTGGGATACAAAGTCAATATCCAGAAATCAAAGGCATTTTTGTATACCAACAATGAAACAGCAGAAACAGAAATCAGGAAAAAATACCATTTGACATATCAAAAAGAAAAATAAAATACCTAGGAATAAATTTAACCAAGGAAGTAAAAGACCTGTATAAAGAAAACTACACAACACTGAAGAAAGAAATTAAGGAAGACACAAACAAATGGAAACATATATTGTGTTCATGGATTGGACGAATTAATATCATCAAAATGTCCATACTACCCAAGCAATTTACACATTCCATGCAATACCTATTAAAGTACCAATGGCATATTTCACAGACATAGAACACACACTTCAAAAATTTATATGGAACCATAAATGACCCCAAATAGGTGCTGCAATTTTGAAAACGAAAAGCTAAGTAGGAGGGATCACAATACTTGACAACAAACTATATTACAAGACCACTCTAATCAAAACAGCCTGGTACTGGCATAAAAACAGGCACATGGAGCAATGGAACAGAACAGAGAGCCCAGAAATAAGCCCAACTCTCTATGGTCAATTAATATTTGACAAAGGAGGCAGCAACATAAAATGGAGTAAAAACTGTCTCTTTAACAAATGGTGTTGGGAGAACTGGACAGCTACATGCAGAAAAATGAAACTTGAGCACCAACTTACACCATACACAACAATAAATTCAAGGTGGATAAAAGACCTAAATATAAGCCATGTCACCATTAAAGTCCTAGAGGAAAAGATAGGCAGGAAAATCTCAGATATTTCACACAGCAAAATTTTTACTGATACCTCCCCCAGAGCAAGGGACATAAAGGAAAGAATAAACAAATGGGATCTCATCAAAATAAAAAGCTTCTGCACAGATAAAGAAAACAGTATTAAAATAAAAAGAGAACCAACTGTATGGGAAAACATATTTTCCAGTGATACGTCAGACAAAGGTTTAATCTCCAAAATATATAAAGAATTTACACAACTCCACTCTAAGAAGACAAGCAGACCAATTAAAAAAATGGGCAAAGGACTTGAACAGACACTTCTCCAAGGAGGACATACACAGGATCCAGAGACACATGAAAAGATGCTCAATTATCACTAGCTATCAGAGAGATGCAAATTAAATCCAAAATGAGATACCACTTTACACCAGTTAGAATGGCCATCATAAACAAAGCAACAAACAACAAGTGTTGGAGAGGTTGTGGAGAACAGGATACCCTAGTGCACTGTTGGTGGGATTGCAGACTGGTACTACCACTATGGAAAGCAGTATGGAATTTCCTCAGAAAAATTAAAATGAATCTGCCTTTTTACCCAAGAATTCCACTGCTGGGATTATATACCAAGAACCCTGAAACACCAATCCAAAAGAACCTATGCACCCCAGTGTTCGTAGCAGCACAATTTACAATAGCCAAGTGCTGGAAGCAACCTAGATACCCATCAGTCAAAGAATGGATCAGAAAACTATGGTACATTTACACAGTGGAATTCTATGCAGCAGAAAGAAAGAAGGAGCTCCTACCTTTTGGGACACCATGGATGGAGCTGGAAAGCATTATGCTAAGTGAAATAAGCCCGGCATTGAAAGACAAATACCATATGATCTCACTTTTTACAGGAACCTAAACAAAACAAAACAAACAAGCAAAATATAGTCAAAGACACGGAAATAGAGGACCGAGTGACAGCGACCAGAGGGGTGAGGGGAGGGAATTTCAGGGGCAAATAGAAAGGGTTTACAGGAACACGTATAAAGGACACATGGACAAAAACTAGGGGGGTGTTGAAATAGGAGGGAGGTGGGGAGGGATGGGTGGATTGTCTGGAATGGGAGTAAAGGGCAGAAAACTGTACTTGAACAATGATTAAAATAAAAATAAAAATAATAAATAAATAAAAAAGTGAACATGTCATAACATTTTCTTTTTTAATATTAATTTTAATTTCTTATTGTTTTTCAGTTATACTTGTTCCACACTTTCCCATTTTCAAATAAATAAAAATAGATGCTTGTTACTTAAATATACACTAAGAGAACACTAAAAGTGTCTTCTTCAGACAAATAAAATTGGATATGTGAATAGAAATAAAGGGAAAATATAATATTGACTATGTAAAATAATAACATCTTTTGGAGCTTAAAATACACACAAAAAAAATTGCATGTAATTCAGGATGGAGGATAGTGAATTTGAGTGTTCTAAGACCATTTCCATACCTAGGAAGAAAATAAAAGTATCAATTAACATTATAATTTGAAAAGTCAAGGGTACTTGTGGTGATTTCTAGAGAAATAAAATAGATAAAATAATGTATTAATTTTCAAGCTAATATATTGCAAAATCACATAATAAAACATCCAAAGGAGGATAAGATAGGAGAAAAAGAACATAGAAAATTTTAAACAGGAAACAAGAGGGAGAATTTATTTGAAAGCGGATATGTTAGTAATTTGTAGAAGTTAGTACACTAACTGCTGTGATAAAGGTCACATGAGGTGAGGGAATTCTCAACTTTATATCCAAGACCATTATTTTACTTAAGACAGAATAATGAATTAATATTGCTATGGGGTAATGGTATAAAAATTAGAAAGAATGGAAAAAATTTTCAACCTTCACAGATAATAAGATTATGTGTAGTAAAAAGAGAGAGAGTACAGATAAATTATTTGACTTAACAAGCAGCTTCAACTGGCTACAGAATTGAAGTCAATATACCAAAATCAATCACACTTCCATGTAGTAGCATTAATTAACACAAGTACAATTTTTAAAACATAACATTTATAATAGCATCAAAATGTGAAACTACTACAAATAATTCTAACAAAAAAATCAAGTCCTTTCTTAAAAATACTGTAAAGATAATTGAGAGAATTTTTGTAAAAATTAAGTAAATGGAAGGATAAATTTACTCATGTGTTGGAAAATAAATATTGAAAAGATCTCAGTTTTCCTAAAATCATTATACTTATAATGGAACCCTAATAAAAAACCCAAAACTTCTTTTTTGGAAATTGATTATTTGATTCTAAACTTTATATGAAGATTCAAGGGACAAAAATAATTTTGACTCTCACAGTTAAAGAACAAAATTTGAGAACTTTATCAGATATCAAGTATAAGTATAAAGTTAAGTTAGATGACACAACCTCAGCATAAAGCCATACAATAGACTGCGTAAGTGAACATAAGCCAGAACCAACTGCTTGAATATATGGACACTTTATCTGGCACAAAGATGTCACCGTAATGCAGAGCAATAGAAAATTCTTGGTCTTACTCACTGAACAGGAGAAGATATTCTCCAGTGATACATCTGTAAGGGGTTAATGTACAAAATTTATGAAGATTTCAGACAACTGTATATCAGAAAAACAAACAACCCAATTAAAAAGAGGGAAGGAGACCTAAATAGACACTTCTCCAAAGAAGACATATAGAGGGCCAATAGACATGAAAAGTTGCTCAATATCACTAATCAGGGAAATGCAAATTAAACTTCACACATGTCAGAATGGCTATTATCAATAAACCAAGCAAAAACTAGAGTAGGTGAGGATATGGAAAAATGGAAACCCTCATGCACTGTTGGTGGGAGTGCATATTGGTGTAATCACCATAGAACATAGTTCAGAGGTTCCCCAAAAAGTAAAAATAAAATTGCCCTAAGACACAGTAATTTCCATTTCTGGAAATATATCCAAAGAAACCTGAAACACTAATTTGAAAAATATATATGCATCCCCTGTTTATTGCAATCCTATTTACAATAGCCAAGATCTGGAAGCATCCCTAGCGCCCATCAGTAGATGAGCGGATAAAAAAAATCTGTGGTACATTTACACAATGGACTACTACTTGCCTGTAAAGAAGATTGAAATGTTAACTTTTGGAACAGCTTGAATGAACCTAGTGAAATAAGCCAGTCAGAGAAAGAAAAATACCATATGATTTCACTTATATGTGAAATCTAATAAGTAATATAAACAAACAAAATAGAAACAGACTCATAGATTCAGAGAACAGCCTGATAGCTGTCAGAGGGGATGAGGGTCTGAGAGCTGGATGAAAAACATAGAGATTAAGCAGTACAATTAGTAGTTGCAGAACAGCAACAGAGATGTAAATTGTAGTAAAGGGAATATAGTCATTAATATTGGCATGAGTATATGTGGGGCCAGATAGGTACCTGAAGCAGCAGTAACTATTTTCTAACAACTTTGCTGTATATCTGAAACTAATACAGAATAATGTTGAATATAAACTGTATTTTAAAATAAATTTTAAAAAGAAAAATTTCAGCCCTGGCTGGCATAGCTCAGTGGATTGGGCTCGGGCTGTGAACCAAAGCATTGCAGGTTCAATTTCCAGTCAGGGCACATCCCTGGGTTGCAGGCCAGTGGGGGCCACGTGAGAGGCAACCATACGTTGATGTTTCTCTCTCTCTCTTTCTCCCTCCCTTCCCCTCTCTAAAAAAAAAATTAATAAAATCTTTAGAAAAAAAAGAAAAGAAAAATCTCTTTAAAAAGAAAATTCATGGTCTTTTACTATAAGTGGTGCTAGGGCAATTGGACATCCATATATGGTCATTATGGACCATGCTATTACAACCTTTACAACATGGATTCAATCAACACACCCTTTCCAGGATTAAAGTCCCTGTGTTAGGAGGTCTTAATACCAACCATCGTACTACTCCTGTGCATTCTTGTCACCAGTTAGCTTCCAAAGTTCCTTAAACTGTTCATCACATGCTATGGCTTGTGGACCACTCACTATTATGGTTACTTTCATCCCTATGGGCTGCAATTTATCTTTCTCAGAATACATAACCAAAAGTGATTATGTTTCCAGTGAATCTGACCTGCTTTAGTATTTCTTGTGTTTCCGTTGTTATACTATTAATACAGCTATATATTAATTTTCTTGGGGCTGCATCAGTAGACAGCTTGTACTAACATTACAATCAGCTAAAATCTTTTTTCCACATGTAATAAGACCTGTTGCCTTCACTTTGAATTGTAGAGTTGCAGAATACCTTTAACCTAAGCCCCAAGGTTTATATTAAAACCTACTATATTTAAGGAGAAAATGAACTATAATATATAAATCATTTTGATATGGTACCTGATTTACACTGAGCAATCAAAATATTAACTGTTAAAAATTGTCATTTTTTCTTTCATTTTGAATACATTCTAGGAAGATGACAATGCTTTACAAATAACACATAACAAAAATACACACATGGGCATGGATGTGACCAGTTATCTTAATTCTAAAATTAGTGTTGAGAGAAGTTGGCATGGTCAAGAATTTTTCATTGAAATTAACTTTACCTTGAATACTAAAAATATAAACCTACATGGAAACTGGAAGTAACCCTGGTTGTCACTGCAGACCTCTGTAGCTGACTAAGATGTTTGAATGAATATTACCACTTGCTGGGGACTGGACGTGTTGGCAAAGGCAATCTCACTCTCATTTGGCTCCTGTCATAGCTTAGATGTCTCTGAAGGCTCACACTCACCACTGGACAACTGAATACATGTGCTCAGCAATCATTACTAAGCTGAAATAGATTAACATTGATCATTTTATGTTCTCAGTCAGACTCAGCTGTGCTGACAACACCATAGCATAGGATAATTAAGGAGATGCCTGCAGAGAAGCCATTAGGCAGTTGGGTGGTCCTATGTCAGAGCTGCTGCTTCTCTTTTTACATATAAATAACTATTTGGGAAAAATGTGTCTTCACATTTTACTCGGAAAACATTTTTCTTACACAATTTTTGTATTCTCTGAAATACACTTGTTTGGAACACATGAAACAAAGACAAATTAATCTATTTGAAATGTCATCAGCTTACCCCATACTACTTAAATCTCAGAATGGGGCACACATACCATATTTAGGCCTGAAAGAACCCCCACTAAATAGCTGTTTCAAGTTGTGAAAGCATCTCCATTACAAAACATTAGTTAAGTTCAAAATGACTGTAAGTGATTATAAAAGCCATTCTGGGAGGTCAGTGGGGATAGGGATTAGGAGTATTAAATCTTTATGATTAGAAGAGAAATGTTCAGAAGGAACAAAAAGGTAAATTAGCAACTTGTGGGAATCATAAAACATCTTAAGAATATAACTGTTTGCAGTATTAGTCTGCAATCTGCTATCAATGGAGTTCTTGTTAACCAAATCCAGATGAATCTTCCACTTGAAATGATTGATTAGCCCTGATCCTGTTTAGTCACTTCTTATCTCACAATTTTCTGCTTGTCTCCTACATGGCACAAATTTAAGGTTTACCAGCATTGATTCATAGGTGTGGAGTAGAAAAAATTTTCCACTACTGCAACAGAAGCAAGGACAATACTCATTGCATGCAGCAATAGTAAATTTTATCTCCAGGTTGACTATCATGAACTTAGCTTTTTGGAAAAATATTGTATTAAATGTGGAATTTGAGTTTCACTACTACGGAAACCTGGGATCCTCAAATTCATCTTGTGTCAAGACAGGGACTAAAGATAGTAAGTATAGTATTGTTACAGAACAGAACAAGGGGGGGCCTGGGATGATATACTATTATTTAAAAGGCCCCCAGGTCCGTCATGTCCGCCGCCCGAGGAAAGACATCTCTCAATGCCAGAGATTCATGAAAAGGAAAGGAAATGTTTATTTAATGCTATACAAACTTCAAGTAGTGACCTAATGTCTTTATCAAAAACCCCAAAGTCCCCCAAAACACCCACAAACAGACACAGTCCTTCCTTCCTTCCCCCTTTGTCCAGTCCAGAGTACCATATTTCAGGGAAGGAAAACGAAGTCCATGGCTCAAACAGTCCTCTGGTTCTTAGTCCTTCTTCTCGACTGTAAGACCTCCCTGGGTTCCCGGCACCCTTGGCTGAGTCGCCAGGATCTTTGCTAAAACCAGGTGGTGGTTCCCCCTTCTAAAGCTGCGGGGGTCCCCACTCCATCCAGGCCTCGTGGTTCTCTCTCTCTGGGCTGCGGGAAGGGGAGAGCCCCCACTCTGCCAAAGCCGCGTGGTTCTCCCTCCTAAAGCAGCACGGTTCTCTCTGGGATGCAGGAGTCTCCACTCCGTCAAAGCCGCGTGGTTCTCCTCCTCAGGGCTGTGGGAAGGGGAGAGTCCCCACTCTGCCAAAGCCACGTGGTTCTCTTTTCTAATGGCCGCCAAGTCTGGGTTTTAAATCCCCTTGGTCAATCTTCCTCTGCAGCCTCATTTCCGACTCCTCCCACACTCGGCTTCACATGCCAGAACTCATATCCTTCCAGCTTTACTGGGCTGCCATCCTGAGTCTGGGCAGGTGTGGCCCCATGTCCTGGAGCCAATCTTCTCCGAGCTCCCACGCAGGCGCTGTAGCCTGGGGGAATCTGCCCCCAGTCACGTGTTGGTGGGGAAGTTACTTCCATCCCCCCCCACCCCCCCACCCCCGGCTCAGAGATGATCACAGCTATTTAACATATCTGAGCAACCAGCCAAAGGCTATAGATATGTTAAATGACCATGCCAAAGGGTAGCTGCAAGGCTGTTGCTATGCAAAACAGCTCTCAATGGCCTTGCTCCATTTGTTCCTTCTCCCAACCCACACCCTGGGTGGGGGGGGGGGGGAATCTCCTGGACACCTTAAGTTCTGGACCCCATTTCAAATGCCCATTTGGGGTCCCCCCTCTTGGCTGCACCCTGTAACAGTATTTCCATGATATTCACATCTTTCAGTCTTTAACCAAGGAAAGGAATCTCTATTGCTGGCCAGCTTCTTCCCTCATAGATAAGACTTCTTTAATATAAAGTTTATAAATTGCTTATCTTTTGTGAATGGCATTCTTTATCCATTTTCTTTTTCAGAATCTATTAACTCACCATATGATAGATATATTACACTTTTAATGTTTGATAACAGCATTTTTAATTTTTAAAATATTTACTTTAGTTATACCATTGTTATTCTCAGAAGTTTTTAAATATATGTAGATTATTGTTTAATCTGAGACATATTTTTATCATTCCCAAAAGTAGAATGGAATAAGATTTAAAAATTACTTTATTTTAGTTGTCTTGTGGTTTGATTTTTCTTAGTATGATACATCTAATCTACCTGTCATTTGTTTCAGTGATGTGGCAGTGATTCTCAGTGACATGGGGTAGGTATCAGTACATTCAGGTATGAGGAGGCACTTCATGTAATTTGTGGTGTTCCTTTATAATATATTAGGTTTTTACATATAATAGACTAAATTCAAAATTATCTCTTTTCCATTGGTCAGTCTGTTCATATTCAAATTCTCTCCTTTTAGTAAGGGTTTTTGTAAGATGGAGTTAATATTTCCCTACATATTCTATATTAATTCTGAATTGCTGCATAATGAAATTACCACAAATTCAGCAGCTTCAAAAAACACACATTTATTATGTCACCATTTCTGTAGGCCAAGGGACTGGATATAACTGTAGCCTCTGCTCATAAACTCACAAGGCTGCAATCAAAGAGTAAGCAAGGCTAAATTTCCATCTAGAGGCTTAACTAAAAAAGAACATGCTCCTGCTCATCCAGATAGTTGTCAGAATTATTTTCATGCAATCGTGGGACTAAGGATCCCACTTTTTTTTACTGGACAGCAGATGGATGCTGTTCCCTGTTCTAGGTGACCACCTACAGTTTCCTACTCTATGACGCTCTCCATGACCTGTCCCAGCATGGATGGTCATTTTTCTTGAAGATGGAGAGTCTCTCCCTCCAATCTGTGAGGATTAAGTTTTTATTTTTTTATTGTTGTTCATGTACAGTTGTGTCAATTTTCCTCTCACTACTCTACCCCTCCCCACCACCCCCAATTCCCACCCAGTCCACCCCTCTTTGGCTTGGTCCAGGAGTCCATTATACATATTCCTTGACCAACTTTCCCTTTCTTTCCCCCATAATCCCCCTCCCCACTCCTCTCTAATTATTGACAGTTTGTTCCTTATATCAATGTTTCTGGTTATATTTTTCTTGCTTGTTTGTTTTGTTGATTAGGCTCCGCTGATAGGTGAGATTACATTGTATTTGTCTTTCACCACCTGGTTTATTTTACTTAGCATAATGCTCTCCAGTTCTTCCATGCTGTCGCAAAGGGTAGTAGCTCCTTCTTATTTTCTGTTGCATAGTATTCCACTGTGTAAATGTACCATGGTTTTTTGATCCACTAATTTACTGATGGGAATTTTGGTTGCTTCCAGCACTTGGCTATTATAAATTATGCTGACCTGAACATTGGAGTGAATAGGTTCTTTTGAATTGGTGTTTTAAGATACATAGGGCACAATCCCAGAAGTGGAACTGCTGGGTCAAAAGGCAGTTTCATTTTTAGTATTTTTAGGATCCATACTATTTTTCACAGTGGATGCATCAATCTGCATTCCCACCAACAGTGTATTAGGGTTTCCTTTTTTCCACAACCTCGCCAGCATTTGTTGTTTGTTGATTTGGTTATTATGGCCATTCTCACCAGTGTAAAGTGATATCTCATTGTGGTTTTAATTTGCATCTCTCTAATGGCTACTAATGCTGAGCATCCCCCCATATGCCTCTGGTCTTTCTGTATGTCCTCCTAGGGGAAGTGTCCTTTACCCATTTTTAAAATTAGGTTGTTTGACTCCAGGAGAGGAGTCATGTGAGTCCTCTATATATTTGGGGATCAAATCCTTGTTCGAGGTATCACTGGCAAATGTATTTTCCCATATGATTAGTTTCATTTTGCTGATATTTTCTTTAGATGTACAGAACCTTTTTATTTTGATGAAGTCCCATTTGTTTATTTGTTTCTTTATGTCCCTTTCTCTGGAGTACATATTGGTGAAAATATTGTTGTGCAGAATAGCTGAGATTTTCCTGCCTATGTTCACCTCTAGGATTTTTATTGTGTTACAACTTACATGTAAGTCTTTTATCCATCTTGAGTTTATTAGTCTGTATGGTGTAATTTGGTGGTTTTATTTCATTTTTTTTTGTATGTAGTTATCCAGACCTCCCAAAACCATTTGCTGAAGAGGCTATTTTTTTTTCCATTTTATGTTCCTGCTCACTTTGTTAAATATTAGTTTACCATGGAGACATAGGTTTATTTCTGGGCTCTCTATTCTGTTCCATTGAGCTATGTGTCTATTCTTATGGTGGTACATATTGATGAATGTAGCCTTCTAATATAATGTGATGTCAGGTTTTGTTACCTCTCCTACTTTGTTCTTTCTCAAAATTGCTGCAGCTATTTGGGATCATTTATGGTTTTATATAAATATTTGAAATGTTTTTTCTATATCTGTGAAATATGTCATTGGTATTTTAATAGGAATTGTGTTTATTTCTATAAATTGTTTTGGATAGCATGAACATTTTGATGATGTTAATTCTTCCAATCCATGAACATGGTACATGCTTCCATTTATTTGTGTCTTCCTTAATTTCTTTCTTCACTGTTGTATAGATTTCTGAGTACAAGCCTTTTATCTCCTTGGATAGATTATTTCCTAGGTACATTATTTATCTTGTTGCTATAGCAAATGCAATGTTTTGTAATTTTTTGTGATATTTCATTGTTGGTGTACAAAAAATGCCTTCAATTTCTGAATATTGACTTTATGTCCTGCTGCTTTTCCATATTCACTTATTATGTTGAGTAGTTTTTGCTGGAGTCTGTAGCATTTTCTATGTACACTATCATGTCTTCTGCAAACAGTGACAGTTTGCTTCCTCCTTTCCAATTTGGATGCTTTTTCTTCTTCTTGTCTAACTGCTGTGGCTAGGACTTTCAATACTATGTTGAATAGAAGTGGTGTGGAGTTCCAATAGAAGTTCCAATACTATGTTGAATATAAGTGGTATGATGGACATACTTGTCTTGTTACTGATCTTGAAGGGAAAGCTTCTATATTTTGCCTATGTCATACTATTGCGTATGACATTGGCTGTTTGATTTTCATATATGGCCTTTCTGACATTGAGGAATCCTCCCACTATTCCCACTTTGCTGAGTGTTTTTATCATTATGGGGTGCTATACCATATCAAATGCTTTTCCATATCAACTTATACACATATGATCATGTGTATTTTGTCTTTCCTTTAGTTTATGTGAATTATTATGATTATTGATTTCTGAATAAGGTACCACCCCACATCCCTGGGATGACTCCCATTGGATCATGGTGTATACTCTTCTTAAGAATTACTGGATAAAGTTTATCAATGTTTTGTTGAGGACTTTAGCATCCATGTTCATCAGCGATATTGGCCAGTAGTTTTCTTTCATTGTTGTGTCTTTATCTGGTTTTATAATTAGGGTGATGCTGACCTCATGAAAAGAGTTTGTGAATCTTCCCTCATCTTGGATCTTTTGTAATAGTCTGTGAAGAATAGGAGTTATCTCTTCCTTGAATGTTGTGTAAAATTCTCCTGTGAATCAGTCAAGTCTAAGGCTTTTGTGTGCCTAGAATTTTATGATTACTGCTTAATTTTGTCAGCTGTTATTGGTCTGTTCAGGCTTTCTACTTCTTCTTCATTCATTTGTGGAAGATTATATTTTTCTAAGAATTCATCCATTTCACACAGGGTTTCAAATATCTCCCATATAATTGTTCTTAGTAATTTCTTACCATCCTTTTTTATCTGTGGTATCATTTGTAATCTCTCCTCTTTCATTTCTGATTGTGTTTATTTGGGTCCTCTCTCTCCTTTTCTTGATGAGTCTTCTTAAAGACTTGTCAATTTCGTTTATCTTTTCAAAGAACCACCTCTGGATTTATTGATACTTTGACGTCTCTATGTTGTTCAATTCTACTCTGATCTTGATTACTTTTTTTCATCCTACTTGCTCAGAGCTGCATTTGTTGTTGTTTCTCCATTCTTCTAGATATAGAGTTAGGTGGTTTATTTGAGTTGTTTCTATCTTTTTAGGTAGGAATGTATTGTTATGAATTTCCCTCTCAGGACTATCTTTGCTGTGTCCCATAGGATTTAGACTGTTAGGTGTTCATTTTGATTTGTTTACATAAACTTTTTGATTTATTCCTTGATCTCATTCTTCACCCATCACTGTTTAATAGTACGCTATTTGGTCTCCATGAGTTGAATATTTTTGAATTTTTCCTTGAGGTTGGTTTTTAATTTCAAAGCTTTTGTAGTCAGAAAATGCTTGATATGTTTCCAATTTTCTTGAATTTGTTGGGGTTTGTTTTGTGTCCTATCATATGGTCTATCTTTGAAAATGTTCCATGTGCATTTGAAAAGTATGGCTACTTTGCTTCTTTGGAATGAAAGAAGATATATATATATGAAAGAAATACTATATATAGTATTATAGTATTATAGTGATTATATATATATATTTATATATAATATATAATATATAAATATAAATTTATATATAAATATATATATAAATATAAATATATATATTTATATAAATATAAATATATATATATAAATATATATATATAATCAGTTAAGTCCATTTGATCTACTGTGTTGTTAAGTGCCACAATATCTTTGTTGATATTTTGTTTAGAAAATCCACACATTGTTGAGAGTGGGGTACAATCCCCTACTAAAAGTGTGTTGCTGTCTCCTTGAAGTTCTCCAAGATTTACCTTATATATTTGGGTGCTCCTATAGTGGGTGCATATATTTTTACAATGTTTATGTCTTCATCATGGATTCTTTCTTTGAGTATTATGAAGTGTCCTTCTGTGTCTGCTTTTATGGCCTTTGTTTTGAAATCTATTTTGTCTAATATAAATATTGCTACCCTGGATTCTTTTTCCTTTCTTGTTGCTTGGGATATTTTTTTCAATGCTTCACTTTCAGTCTGTTTAGGTCCTTTGTTCTGAGGTGGGTCTCTTATAGGCAGCATATGTGTGGGTCATGTTTTCTTATCTAATCAGCTACCCTATGTTTTTTGATTGGAGCAGTTAATCCATTTACATTTAAGGTTATTATTGATATTATTTATTCATTGCTATTTTACTCCCTTTGTACCTGTGTTTCTTCCTCTCACTCTCTCTCTCCCCTCATCTTTTTAAATCTGTCCCTTTAGCATATCTTGCAATGGTGGTTTGGTAGAGGTATATCCTTTTAGCTTCCCTTTGTTTGGTAAACTCTTTATTTTGCTTTCCATTTAAATGAGAGCTTTGCTAGGTAGAGTAGTCTTTGTTTCAGTCCTTTGCTTTTCATTTCTTGGAATACTTCTTGACATTCCCTTATGACTTGTAATGTTTCTGTTGAGATGTCAGCTGCTAGCCTTGTTGGGGCTCCCTTGTATGTTACTTCCTCTTTCTCCCTTGCTGCCTTTAAGATTCTCTCTTTGTCTTTGAATTTTGCCATTTTCATTATGATGTATCTTGAAGTGGGCATCTTTGAAGTGGGGTTCCTCTTGATCAGGACTCTCTGTGCTTCATAGACCTGTGTGACTTTTTCTCTCATCAAACTAGGGAGTTTTCCATCATTACCTTTTCAAACAGGTTTTCTATCCCTTGCTCTTCTCATACTCCTTCTGGGATTCCTATTATATAGATATTATTATGTTCCGTGTTTGATATCCTGCAGTTTCCTTAACCCTCTTCATTCTTTTTGAGTTGTTTCCTTTATTTCCTCTTTATGGGAGTTTTTTTCCTACATTGTCATCCATCTTGCTGATTTAATCCTCTGATATCTAGTCTGCTTTTGGTTCCTTTTATTATATTCTTCAATTCAGAAATTGTATTCTTCATTTCCTTTTGGGTCTTGTTGACTGTTTCTATGTCCTTTTTCATGCTGATATAGTTTGAAGTACTTTCCTCATAGCTTCCCTGTAGTTTTTGGTAATTCTCACTGAGGTCATTGAGCTTCCTTATACCCATTGTTTTGATGTCAATATGTGAGTGTTTATTTGCTTCTCTTTCATTTAGATCTCTTTCTAAGGATTCCTCCTTTCCTTTCAATTGGAGGCTGTTTCTTTGTCTGCTTATTTTTTTGTAAGACACTTCTTGTTTGCTTCTGCTTCTTAAAATAGTCAATTTTTCCCTGGCTGGTGTAGTTCACTGGATTGAATGTGGGTTGAAAATGAAAGAGTTGCCAGTTTGATTCCCAGTCAGGGCACATGCCTGGATTGCAGGCCAGATACACAGTGGTGGCCATGTAAGAGGCAACCACACATTGATATTTCTCTCCCTTTTTTTCTCTCTCCCTTTCCCTCTCTCTAAAAATAAATAAATAAATAAATAAATAAATAAATAAATAATCCTTTTAAAAAATGGTTAGTTTTGACTCCTTGATTTTCTGGTGTGACCTTCGATGGTAGGAGAACTATGAGATTTAGTGGTGCAGTATTCTTATCTTGATGTTCTTGGGATGCCCTTTATGCCATTTTTGTTCACTTTCTGGATGTATCTGGGTTATGGTTAAGGTTGGGTTATTCTTTGGTAGGTCTTTCTCCCAAGTTGGTTGATTGAGTGTTACTCCACCTACCACATCTTATATGCTGTTGTGCAGGTTCTGCCAGAACAAAACCACCAAGCTCAAGAAACAAACACACCTGCAAAAATAATTCCTCCCCTGCAATCCCACTATCAACAGCAAATGAACCAGTATTAGTAAGTGTGTAAAGAGCTTTAAACTATTATAAGAAAGGAAAGTGAATATGAGATGACCTATTGAAAGAAAAGTGATTTTGAGGGAGGAGAAGGAGGAGCACTAATAAGTGTTGGGAGTTGGAACAATGCAAAGAAAGAAAGTAAAATTTAGATCATGAATAACAAAGGGAGTGAAGAAGGTGGGATATGCACAACTTAATGGGCAAGAAATGAATGTTAAGGACCATGAAGACAGAATGGACTTCATCTTGGTAGCCTTAGTATTTATCACTCTTTTTTCTTTCTAGATCTGCCTCTGGTGATGTCACATGTTGACTCTATTTTACTGTAGGCAGCTTGTTCAAGACTTCCAGGGACATTGAACTGTCTGTGGCTGTCTCCTTTAGTTGTTAATCTTAGCCACTTGTACACTCAACAGTCAGGCTTAAGCACCATAGGGTGGGACAGAATCCTTCTTGGTATCAAGGCTATTGCTTCCCCTCAGGCCGCTGCCTCTCAGAGGAGAGTGTTCTGAGTAAGCAGGATGGTTGCTGCCATATGTGAGATGTCTCAGCTTGGGATCCAGATGTGTATCATCTCCGTGTCCTCCCCAAATCTTCTGTCCCCAGTCTCTCCTCAGGCTTCTCTAGCCCACTGTGCCCCTAACTTTGACAGAGCCCAGAGCAAGTGGGTGCAAATGAAAGTAACAAAATCAGGCCCACACTCTCTCTCTCTAGAGCACACTCACTACTTTTCCCCTTATCCTTCCCCCAGGTGCATTACCTCTGCTTCTCTTTCTCCTAAACTCCAAGGAAGGGCCCTTGTTTTTTCTCTGTAACTCACTTCCTGAGCATACACAGCCAAGCAGGCTCATTTCTATCCTGGCTCATTTCTTCTACCTCTGTGACTTTCTAAACAAATTAAAAAAAAATAACAAAGTCATGAAGGCAACATCCTTTGCCATATGCTATCAATTAAGAGTAAGTCACAGGTTCCAGCTACAGACACATGAAGACACTGGTATAACACCAGGAATAGAGATCATGAGGGTCACCTTAGAATGCTACTTATCATATACTTGTTTTATAGTAACTTTTATTATTTTTAAGACATTTATTTGCAAATAAATCAAGATCACCTTCTCAAAGAGGCCTTTTAACAGTATGTTTAAACTAGCCTTCATTCCTGTTATCCTTCTCTAGCCTGTATCATTCATTATTTTCTTCATAGTGCTTAACATACATTCAGACTATACTTCTTTTAATTGTACCCTTTTTTGCCTGCAAAATCCCTAAAAATATCTCTTTTCTATACTTGAATATTTTAAAACAAATCTGTGTATCTTTTTAAATCTAAAACAATAAATTATTTTAATGAGGAACCACAATAATGTACCACATAAAAATTAATACTTCTATTGTAAAGAATACTTCCAAACAAAATGTAACATTTTATTATATCTACATAGAATATTTTATTATTAAATGAAGGTATTAAAACTAAGTTAAACATTCAACTCAACAATCAAGACTAAACTACAAAATATTTTAAAATTATATGCTAAGACTCAAGACAAAAGAAGTTATCATATCTTGAAATACTTTAAAAAAGTAGAAGTGAGAAACAAAGCCAAGAATAGCTTCTTATAAAAGGACAATAAAACAGACAATCCTCTGGCAAATAATACTTCAAAAATTAAAAAACAAAACAAAACTGAAAGGCCCTGGCTAAGTGTCTCTGTTGGTTGGAGCATTGTCACATACTTAGATTTCCAGTTCAATCCACAATTGGGGACAAATCTAAGATGGCAGCAGATTAGCTGATAACTTCTCCACTTTCTCTGAGACCCTTACTGGACTTAAAATCAAAACACAGAACGGAGGACTTCAGTCCAAGATGGAGGCATGGGTAGGCATACTGTGCCTCCTTGCACAACCAAAAGAAAGACAACAATAAATTAAAAAACAAAACAAAACCCTGAACTGACAGAAAATCAAACTCTATGGAAGTCTGAAAACCAAGGAATAAAGAAACATGCATCCAGACTGGTATGAGGGATGGAGGCAGGCAGCCAGGAAGAAAGGACTTGCAGTAAGGTGGCACTTGGTAGACCTGGCAAGGCGGTGGCTGGAGGTGCAGGCAGTCCCACATTTGCATGCAGATAAACTGGGAAGAACAACTGGGGAGCAAGAGAGACCAGCAAAGTGACAAGAAACTCACAATTATCAACAACCAAATCTAAAAAAAAAAAGATGAAAACCAAAACAAACTAAGCAAACAACTAGAACAGGAATAGAATCACAGAAGTGGAGATCACATGGAGGGTTTTCAGCAGGGAAGGGGAAGGGAGAATGTAGGGAAAGTTATGAGGAATAAGTAGCAAAAAATGCTAGGTAGAAGATAGGGGTGATTAAGAATAATATAGGAAATGTAGAAGCCAAAAAACTTATATGTATGACCTATGGATATCAGCTAAGGTGGGGTGGGGGGAAATGTGGATGGGAGAAAGTATGCAGGGCAAAGGAGAATAAAGGGTGGAAAATGAGACAACTGTAATAACATAGTCAGTAAAATGTGTTTTTTTAAAAGAAAAAAAAAACAGAGCAGAGAGTGAGTGAGAGCATCTAGGAGTAAGCATGTATGCAAACGGGAACATGGGAGTGCACTGCAGTAGGCAAGAATTGACCTGCCTGTCAGGTGCCCCAGAACTGGCAGTTCCAGCTTTTTAAATGAAACCACCAGAGCTGCACAGCCCAGCCCAGCCCAGCACTTCTGGCTGCACAGAGTTGGGGCATTGGTGAATGGGCGCAATAGTGATCATGTACCGGGATGGAAAGAAAAGGCCTGGGAGGTGCAGGCTCCAGAAATAGCTTTGTGATAACAGGCCCAGCTAAGGTTGAATGTCTCTGGAGGGAACAAAGCCAGCACTCTCTCACCACCCTGTGTTACAATATAGCTGAGGGGTTCTTCCCAAGGTCATTGGAAAGAACCGGGAAAGTCCAGAGAGAAATTTTATCTAAAACTGTGAGAGACTGAAAAGTGGTGGCCAGCTCTGACCATGAGAGATTGTATGATTTGGGGAGATGTGGAGCACGTGGAGAACTGGTGCTACAGCATGGGGGCACACAGAAACTCCAAGGACCAGTGCTATGGTGTGGAGACCACACCGAAACTCTTAATAGGGGAGCTGAGGTGAGACTTGAAACTCGACACGGACCTGGAGCTCCTATGCTGGTGCACACCACTGTGCGCAGGCGCAGTGGCTCTGCTAACCAAAAACTCAGAAGTATAGAGTACACTGCAGAGATAGTAAGACCTGACCCAGCACACTTTGTGGAGGAGTACTGTTCAGAGTGTAGAAATGAGGTCAAACCACCTGCGAGAGAGCAGTAGGCTAGGGACTGGAAGGCAAGAGCTGAATGCCTGAGATTTGCTACACCAGCCAGATCTCCTCACTGACAGGTGAGCCCAACCCCCACCTATGGGATTACAGGTTCTGCAGATCAGCAAGACCAGGTTCAGGACTTTCCTGCTGGGTACATTCCCCAGGAAAAAAGAAGAAAAAGCTCTGAAAGGGCTCTTCACCAGACACTACTGGCCACACAGTTCCTTGGACCCTGATCTATTAAACCCACCAAAGCAGAGAGAATTGAGACAGGTGCAACAAGGCACTATCTTCTCTCCTGCATAGCTATTTAACATTCCTTTCTTATCCTTTGAGTTTGGGGCTAATATGTTACCAGGTTTTATAGTCTAGTTTATATCAAAACACATATTTTGATCTTCCCTTGTACTTCATTTTACCTTCTTTCTTCCTCTTCTTATTTTTCTTTTAAATTCAATTTTCTCTCTTGCTATAATCATTCCTACTATGTACTCTTACTATTTCTCCCCCCTCCAGCCTTCAAAACCATTTGTAATTATAGTCATCTCACATTCTTTTCCCATTTTTAAAATACACTTACTTGGAGAAGGAAGATGGTGGAGGACTGAATGCAAGTCACCTGACCTCCTCCCAGAATGAATCAGGAATTACAACTCAGTTGTGGAGAAACCACCTAGAACAAACAACTGAGCAATAGCCAGAGAGAAGCATATAACTTTGGACATACAGAGCCAGCTTTGGCACAGCCTGTCCAGTAAGGAGTGCAGTGAAGACTTGAGAGGGCTGGCTGGGCTAGTGGGATAATTAAGCAGCTGGTTGGATCCCCAAAGAAGATTGGGGTCTAAATCCTGAGCTAAGATTCCCAGCCTAGAACACCAGAGCCCCAAAAGTAGAAAGATAACAACCAGTAAAAACCATCAGGGTTGCCCTTTGCCACAGACAAATAGTTGGAGATGCAAGGGCTGCATCTAGGGACTGGAAGTGGCCAAGACACAAATTTTCATTTGCAGCCACTTACCCAGGGCTCCGGCAAATGTAGGGGCACAGTGGGATGGAAACACCTGAGGACATACTGGAAACAGAAGCCTAGGGGAGAGAACTGAGAGAGTAGCAATCTGGATCCTGGTGCTCAGTCATCCCCCAGATGGCAGCAGCCTTTGTGCTCAGGCAGACTACTCCCATCTGAGTGGCAGTAGCTTGAGGGGAAACAATAGCCCCAACCCCAGGAGGGCCTCTGCCTTGGCACTTTGGTGCTTAAGCCTGACTGCTGAGTCCTAGTGACCAGATAAACAACTGGAGGAGAGAGCCAGAGATAGTAGATCACTGGCCAAGGTTGGGCAGAGTGGACTAGAGAGACTTGAGAAGAGACTGGGGATGGAGATCTTGGGGAGAGAAGTGAGAGAGTAGCCTCCACAATCCCATGCAGAGCCAAATCCCATACATAACAACCATCCTTCTCAGGCAGACCACATCCTTCCAAGAAGCAGCAGCCTGAAGGGAAACAATAGCCCCCACCAAAGGATGGATTCAGCCCAACCTACAGTGCTTAAACCTGACAGCTGAGTGCAGAGGGACCATATTAATAATTGAAGGAAATATCCAGTGACAGCCAATCATTAGAAGTATTCGAATAGGCTGCCTAAGGTCAGACAGGGTCAACATCTCACATCACTAGAGGAAGAGCCAGAAATGAAAAAAAAAAAAAAAACAGTGGCAGCACCTGTACAACAACACACCAGAAATGGTGGGCAAAATGACCCTCAGTCAACCAGCAGCAGGGAAGGACCCAGCAAAGAAAGACCCAACAACAATCAAAACCCAATTACATCCAAAAACCAGCATAAAAGTTATAAAGGACATCCCAAGAAGCATTAAGTACAGGTGATCAAGGAGACTACACCACTGTATCTCACAGGCCTCCCACCATAGAAGTTCATACCACAAAGTCAGAAAGACAAAACAGATCAATTTAAGAAAACAGAAGCAAACAAGAAGACAAAGAATGGGAAAGACAAAGAAACAACCCCCAATCACTAGAAAGATGCTAAATGGAATAGACATGATTCAACTCTCAGATAATGAGTTCAAAGCAATTGTTATAAGGAAGCTCAATGAACTCAGTGTGAACTACCAAAAACTACAGGGAAATTATGAGGAACTTGCTACAAACTATACCAGCATAAAAAGGACATAGAAACAATAAACAAGGGCCAAGAAGAAATGAAGAATACAATTTCTGAATTAAAGAACATAGTAGAAGGATTCAACAGCAGGTTCAATGAAGCAGAGGATCGAATCAGGGAGCTGGAGGACAAAGTAGAAAAAAATCCCAAAAAGAGCAAGAAAAAGAAAAAGACTGAAAAAGAATGAAGAGAGGTTAAGAGAAATGCAGGACAAAATGAAACGAAATAATATCTGTTTAATAGGGATAGCAGAAGGAGAAGAGAAGCAAGGGTAGAAAACCTCTTTGAAAAAGTAATGATAGAAAACTCCCCTAATTAGATGAGAGAAAAAAAATCACATAAGTCTAGGAAGCAGAGAGCTCCCAATCAGAGGAACACAAAGAGGCTCACTTCAAACATATCATAATGAAAATGGCAAAATTTAAAGACAAAGAGAGACTCTTAAAGGCAACAAGGGAGAAACAGGGAGCAACATACAAGGGAGCCCCAATTAAGCTGGCAGCTGACTTCTCAACAGAAATATTACAAACCAGAAAGGAATGGCAAGAAATATTCCAAGTAATGAAAACCAGAGGCCTGCAACCAAAACTTTTCTATCCAGCCAGGCTCTCAATTAAAATGGAAGGCCAAATAAGGAGCTACCCAGACAAAAGAAGGCTGAAAGAATAAACATCCACCAAGCCAGCATTGCAAGATAGGCTAAGGAGACTGCTTTAAGAAGAGGAAGAAAAACAGTGAGAGAGAAAGGAACAAATGTACAAAGGGAGTAAAATGGTAATGCATATGTACCTATCCTAATAACCTTAAATGTAAATGGATTAAGCACTCCAATCAAAAGACATAAGGTAGTTGAGTGGATAAGAAAACATGATCCACACATATGCTTGCTACAAGAGACCCAACATAGAACAAAAGACATACACAGACTGAAAGTGAAGTGCTGGAAAAAATATTCTATGCAAACAGAAAGGAAAAAAAAAGCCAGAGTAGCAATACTTATACCTGACAAAATAGACTTCAAAACAAAAGCTGTAACAAGAACCCCGAAGGACACTTTATAATACTCAAAGGAAGAATTCATCAAGAACACATAAACATTGTAAACATATATGCACCCAACATAGGAGCACCCAAAGACATAAGGAAAATTTTGGAGGACTTCAAGAAAGATATAGACAGCAACACACTTATAATAGGTGATTTTAACACCCTCTGTCAAAAATGGACAGATCTTCCACACAAAATATCAACAAGGATATTGCAGCATTGAATAATGCCCCAGATCAAATGGACTTAACTGTATATACACATAAACAGAACCTTTCATCCCCCAAAAGCAAAATACACATTCTTTTCAAATACACATGGAACATTTTCAGACAGACTGCTTCACAGACCACAAAGGCCTGAAACTAGAAACCAACCCGAAGGGAAAAAAAAAAACTCAAAAATACTCAACCTCACAGAGATTGAATAGCATGCTGTTAAACAATGAATAGGTTAATAATGAGATCAGGGAAGAAATAAAAAAGTTTCTGGTAACACGTGAAAATGAACTCACAATAGTCCAAAACTTATGGGACACAGCAAAAGCAATCCAGAGTGGGAACTTCAAAGCAATACATGCCTACCTAAAAATATATATAAACATTTCTAATAAGCAACCTAACCCTACATCTACAATAACTAGAAGAACAACAACAAATACAGCCCAGAGGAAGAAGAAAGAAGGAAATAACCAAGATCAGATCAGAATTAAACAACAGAGAGACTAAAGAAACTATTTTAAGAATCAATAAATCCAGGAGCTGATTGTTTAAAAAGATAAGAAAAATCAACAAGCCTTTAAGCAGATTTATCAAGAAAAAAAAAAAAACAGGGCCCAAATAAAACACACCCAGAAATGAAAGAGGAGAAATTACAACTGACATCCCAGAAATACAAAGGATCATAAGAAACTATATGCCAAGAAATTTGAAAACCTGGGTGAAATAGTTTCCAAAAAATTTCTAGAAAAATGTTATCTCTCAAATTTCTAGAAAAATGTAATCTTCCAAAACTCAATGAAGAAGAAGCAGAGAGCCTAAACAGACCAATAACAGCAAAAGAAATTGAAGCAGTAATCAAATATCTCCTAGTACACAAAGCCCTGGACCACACAGATTCACAGGAGAATTTTACAAAACATTTAAGGAAGAGCTAACCCCTATCCTTCACAGACTATTCCAAAAAATCCAAGAAGATGGAAGACTCCCAAACTCTTTTCATGCAGCCGTCATCATCCTATTCCCAACACCAGATAAAGCCACAACAAGGAAAGAAAACTGCAAGCCAATATCACTGATGAACATAGCAGCTAAAATCCTCAACAAAATATTGGCAAACCACATCCAGCAATACATTAAAAAGATCATACACCATGACCAAGTGAGATTCATCCTAGGGATCCAAGGATGGTACAATATTCACAAGTCAATAAACATAATACATCACATAAACAAAAGCAAAGACAAAAACCACATGATCATATCAATAGAGGCAGAAAAAGCATTGGATAAGGTACAACACTCATTTATGATAAAAACACTCAGCAAAGTGGGAATAGAGGGAGCATTCCTCAACATAATAAAGGCCATAGAGGAGAGACCTACAACCAACATCATACTCAATAGGCAAAAACCGAAAGCTTTCCCACTGAGATCACGAACAAGACAAGGATGTCAACTTTCACCACTTCTTTTCAACATCATATTGGAAGTCCTAGCCACAATAATCAGACAAGAAGAAGAAATAAAAGACATTCAAATGGGAAAGGAGGAAGTAAAACTGTCATTGTTTTCAGATGACATGATAGTGTACATAGAAAATCCTATAGACTCCACCAAAAAACTATTCAATCTAATTAGTGAATTTGGCAAAACAGCAAGATGTAGTGTCAATATTCAGAAATCAAAGGCATTTTTGTACACCAACAATGAAATATCAAAAACAGAAATCAGGAAAAAATCCCATTTGCTATAGCAACAAAAAAAATAAAATACCTTGGAGGTAAAATACCAAGAAGGTAAAAAACATTTATTCAGAAAACTACACAACACTGAAGAAAGAAATTAAGGAAGACACAAACAAAAGGAAACATATACCATGTTTATGGATTAGAATAATTAATATAATCAAAATATCTATACTCCCCAAAGTAATTTATAAATTCAATGCAATTCCCATTGAAATGTCAATGGCATATTTCACATATATAGTACAAACACTTCAAAAATTTATATGAAACCATAAATGATCCCAAATAGCTTCAGCAAGTTTGAAAAAGAAGACTAAGTAGGAGGGGTCACAATACCTGATATCAAACCATATTACAAAGCCACTGTAAATAAAACAATCTGGCACTGGCATAAGAAAGACACCTAGATCAATGGAAGGGAATAGAGAGCCCAAAAATAAATCCATGTCTCTACGGTCAATTAATAGTTAACAAAGGGGGCTAGAGCATAAAATGGAGTAGAAATGGACTCTTCAATAAATGGTGTTGGGAGAGCTGGATGGGTACAAGGAAAAAAAAAATGAAACTAGACCACCTACTTACATCATACACAAAAAATAAACTCAAGATGAATTAAAATCTTAAATATAAGTTGTGGCATCATAAAAGTCCTAGAAGAAAACATAGGCAGAAAAACTTCAATTATCCTGTTAGCAGTATTTTCACCAATACTTCTCTTAGTGCAAGGAAAATAAAGGAAAGAATAAACTAATGGGACTACATCAAGTTAAAAGTCCTATGCATGGCTAAAGGGAATATCAAAGTGAAAAGGGCACCAACCATATGGAAAAACTTAGTTGCCAGTGATACATCAGATAAGGGTTTGTTCTCCAAAATATATACAGAGTTTATAAAACTCCACACCAGGAAGACAAAAAATCCAGTTAAAGACACTTCTCCAGTGAGGACATATAAAGGGCCCACAGTATATGAAAAGATGCTCATCATCACTAGTCATCAGAGAGATGGAACTTAAAACCACAACAAGGTCCCACCTCACACTGGTCAGAACGGCCAACATTAACAAATCAACAAACAAGTGCTGACAAGGATGTAGAGAAAATGGAACCCTACTACACTGTTGATAAGAATGCAGACTGATGCTAACACTGTGGAAAATAATATAGAATTTGCTCAAAAAACAAGATAGATTTCACTGCTGGGATTATACTCTACAAATCCTGAAACACCAATTCAAAAGAACCTATGCACTCCAATGTTCATAGCTGTGTTACTTACAATAGCCAAGTGCTGGAATCAACCTAAGCACCCATCAAATTGTGGCAGGAAAAGAAACTGCTCTCTGTAACACTTGCAAGTTTTGTCGGGACAAAAGCTGAGTAAAAGTTATTTTTAGGTAAAGAGCTGGGTAGCGGGGTTGCTAGGTAACGTTATCTCACGGTCACTAACCTTGCCCCTGCTTCTGAATGCTTGCTTTCAGCAGCTGGTCCCCCTCCCTTTCTGCCTGTGTAACTGGTATATAAAAAGGACCCCTAACCCAGCCTTTTCGGCTCAGGATTTAGGAATTGACTCCTTTGAGCCCCACACGTGTAATAAAGTTTGTGCTTCGTTATCTCCTGAGTGTGGGTGGATTTTCCACAACATTTTGGTGCATTGGCTGGGAAATCCCTCACGCGAGCAGGTATTTTGCCTCTGGTGAAGGTGACCGGGGAGTCGGTGGGGGAGCCCTGCCACAGGGGAGGAGCACGTGCCCTGGTGATTCCAGGCTTCCCGGGGCAGAGACTCCCATGCCACGTCCCTGACCACTCTAACACCCGGGCAGAGGGGAGAGACGAACCACAAACTGTCAGGGGCACCAATCAGGTATCAGTAAGTTCCCTAGGGACCAGACTCGAGCATCGGGGGGAGTTGATCACCCCCAACTGGGAAATTCAGGAGTCTGGGCCGAGACCCAGACCATCGGGCTCCTACTCGAGGCAGAACTGTGTGACTGACTGTGTGTGAATGTGTTTGTGACTCCACGGAGCCAGTCAGGCTTACGGAGTCTGATTGGGCCCCCCGCCTGAAGTGGGCGTGTGAAAGATCCCCTTTTCCTTTGTTTGTCTGCGTCAGTTGGGAGAATTCATCATGGGTTGGGGGGTTTCTGCCACAGTACTATATTGCATGTATGTGGGTGCGCCACCATTTTGGATAAAATGGAGGACGAGCCACGTGAGTGCCCCCACCCCCAGGGTGGAGGTGAGTGGATGTCGTCATCTTGGATGATGGGTCACGTGAGAGCCCCTCCATCTTGGAACTGGGAAAGGTGCCAGGCTAAGAGCTCTCTCTCCAGACTGCATGTGTCTGGTTCTCTGTGTAACTGGTTCTGATAAGGATGGCTCTGAAGGACATGTACTGAAGTTTAAGGAAAACATCTGGTCTATAGAGTGTTTGCAGGGTCTCAGCTTCAGAAAACTGCAGCCTGCAGTGCCAGGGACTTTCAGCTGTCCTTTCCAGAGTGGGAAAGGAACCAGGATTAAAAGAATAATGGTTAAATCTGAATGAGTAAAATTATGTATAAAGAATGTAAAGTTTTAAACCTGGAGTAAAGGAAACCTCAACTATTTGTTTTCTGGTTTGGTGGAAAAAGAGCAGTGTTGTTTCTGATCAAAAACCCTCTGTATTTAAATCTGTTTAAGGTTGCCTGTAACCGGTTGGGGAGGATGCCTTTGCCACTCGGGACCCAGGAAGGGTCATTTGAGGCTGGTAAGTGCTTCAGTCAGAGGCAAAGCAGCATGTCTCTGCCAAAAGAACGGACCTGAAGGAGCATGTCTCTGTGCGAGAGAATGCCCCTACCTGTGTACTGTTCTGGAAACTCTGTGTTTTGGGTTTTGCTCTGCATCTGCTCTAAAAAGGAAATGAAGGATTCCAGGGAAGGTTAAAACTTCACACTCTGTAGAAAAGTAAATTTTATATATATATATATATATAATTTATATTATATAATTTATAATTATATAATATAAATTATATATAATTTAAATTATATAATTTATATATAATTTATATAATTTATATATATATATAAGAGTGTGTGTATATATATATATATATATATATATATATATATATATATATATGAACAAGTTCTGTGGGAAACTGTACAGATAAATGCAAAAGTAAAAGTTTTGGAATTATGTGATGTTAGTTAATAATAAAAGGTATAAGGCATGGAAATATACTCTTGGTGGATATCAGAAAATGTATAAAAAAATAAAAGGGTTGTAAATGTTGCAAAAAGTCTGTAGAAGTAAAGGTTTTAAGAAGCCTAGGAAATATCAGAAGGGAAAAGATTTTCCTTCAGGCTTTGTATTTTTCTCCCTATCTGATCCCTCCAGAATTTGGCATTCTGAAGGAGTAAGTGAAAACATAGGGTTTCTTTGCATAAGACCAATAAGACCAGTAGCTAATAGTGGTTTTATTACCCAAGACTTTGACTGGAACGTCACATCTGATGGAGGCATGTATGGGTTCTGGTCGTCACCAGAAAGCCCTGAGGAACTGGGATTGACTTGCGAAGCTAGCGTAAGCCCACAAAAAGCCTGGTACTTTGGTTGGTTGTGCAGTTCATGGCAGTCTTTCCAGGGAAGGAACGAAGGTTGCTTTCATGAAAGATGGCTAAAAAGGAACCTGTGGGCACAATGAAAACCTCAAGAATCTGAGTAAAACAACTGGTACAGGTGAAGCCAGATGGCGGATGTGTGGCTTTGCTTCTGTGCCCTGAGGTGCAGACTAAGAAGTCAATCTGAAAGTTCCCTGTGGGAGTTCCAACAAAGCAGACTTAAAGATCATAAGTAATTCAGGCTGCTCTTGGTATGTTTATGCAAACAAACAGTCAAAATAAAAAACAGAACTCAAAGTAGTCCCTTTAATAACAGTGAGGGTGATCTTGAGAAAAATTATGGTTCAAGGAAAATTACTGTGCTCAGTATTAAACATCAGAATAACTCAGCTGTGTTAAAGTTTTGTTTTCATTTGAAGGTTAAAACTGGTTCTGTAAGATCATCAAAATGTACAATTTACAGGTGCAAAGGACCTGTCAAATTGCCACTGCTGAGTGTCCTTGCAGGAAAGACCTTGCAACTGAATGCCTTCCCAAAGACAGTCTCACAGGCACGGAGACTGGTTTGGGGACTATTGTGTAAATTAACCTGTGTGTTCTTCTGTTTTCAAGGACGTATGCCTATGACTTCATGGCCTGAGTGATTGGTTGCAATATAGGCCTCACTTAAGGAGCCCATTTTCATCGTCGCCCCCTGGAGCTCAATGGTTTGGCTAAACTAAGTAGTTGGGTTAGTAAGCAGTTTAGGCGATCTGTGGGCTTCACTTTAAAACTGATTTTCCCTTTTCTGTCTTAGTGGCTTGAACAGGAAAGGTTTAGATATCTGTAAGGAGGGAAATCATAATATATTCCCTTCAGCCTGAGTAAAGTATAATGGACCACAAAAGCTTTGGATAGGTGTAGCATGTCTTGTACACCTTCCTCCAGATAAGCCATACCTAAGCCCCTGCCTTTGTCATTTAATGGTTATGATTTAATTGTGCCTTCCAACTCTTTCCAAATCTGTCACCTCCAGAATATAACCAGGATGCCAATGGTCCAGTAATGCCAGCCTTTGGACACCAAGCCTGCGACTTCCTGGTAACAGCCAACTGACCAGTATTCTGTAAGATCCTTCCCCTTACAGGAAGGACTCCTTCCATGCTGCACCCCCTTTCAGGGCACCCCAGACACATGGGAGGTAAAACAATGTCCATTTCCAGCTGGAAGCAGTTACAAGAAGATGAGACCTTCGTCCACTGTCCTTTAAAAGAATTTAAAGTGGGCATATATCTAAAATGAAAAATTGGTACAAAGTGCAGCCAAGGCAGGGGGGGGACCCCAAATGGGCATTTGGGACGGCATCCAGAACTCAAGGTGTCCAGGAAATTTTAGGATGTCTTCACCCCTTCCCCACAGGTGTAATTTGGGGGAGGGACACACAGAGCAAAATATGAGGGACTGTTTTGTACAGCACCAGCTTTGCCATTGACCCATGGCATGGTCATTTAACATGCCTATAGCCTTCGGCTGGTCACTTGGATATGCTAAATGGCTGTGGCCATGCTCTGGGCCAGGGAGATAAAAAAGATTTCCATGCCCAGGATGTGACTGGGAGGCAGGTCCCCTGAGTGGGAGCTTGAAAAAAATTGCCTCCATAACAGGAGGCCACACCTGCCCAGACCCATGATAGCAGCCAGATGGGAGCGGGTACTAGCCTGTCCAGGATCTGTGGGCCTCTAAGAAGCAGCCGATAGCTGCCGCCCGGTGGTCCCGAACCCGTGTACCCTCCTAAGCCAGCTTCCCCCAATAGCAACATGGTTTACCTGCCTTAATCTGAAGGATGCCTTCTCCTGCATTCCTGTGGCACCTTCCAGCCAACCCATTTTTGCCTTTGAATGGAAAGATCCGCACACAGCGGTCAAGACTCAGTTAACCTGGACTAGACTGCCCCAGGGGTTTAAGAACTCCCCAACCCTATTTGGGGAAGCCCTAGCAGGAAACCCCTCACTAAGAGGGGACAGACTTGACTATTCTGCAGTACACTGACAACCTCCTCCTGACAGGCCATCCCATGAACGGTGCTGGGAGGGCACGCTGTGTGCATCTGAAGTGCCTCCGACAGCCATCTGTGCAGTCCTCTGTCATGGCCCTTCACGTTGCTCTATTGGGTTCGCCTGCCCCAGTAGCCTGCAAGCTCCCTTGGGGCTCTGGCAATGTCACCAGGTACAGAGCTCAGCAACCAGGCTTGCCAGAAGTACTCACAGTGTGATCAGGGGTGAGGACAGAAAATGGCAGAGTTGCCAACGCCCTCCAGAACCTTGTCTGATTTCTGAGGAAAATGCTCATTTTCCTAAGGGAAGGCCAGCCTGCACCCTGCGGCTGTGGAACTCGGCCCTATTACCAGGCTTTGAAGGGTCCGGACATTAAGAAACAGCCTTCCAAAATATTAAGGGGTGCCTCAGTAATGTTCCCACCCTTGGACTGTCAAAGCCAGGGTGGCCTTTTAATCTGTATACCCACAAAAGAGACAAGGTAGCCCTTGGGTCCAGGCCCAGCCTGTCGGACTATGGCAACACCCAGTGGCTCACCTGTCTAAGCAGTTGTACCATGACACCACCGGCTGGCCACCTCATCTGAGGACAGTCACTGCTGCCATAACCCTCTTGCAAGGGATATAAGTGGCTGTCAAACCCCAGACTGACTCAATACCAGGGCATCCTCCAAGGAAACCCAAGGGTGCATGTTAAGACCATGAAACAAGTCAATCCAGCCACCTACTTCCCAACAGAACTTACAGAGCTGGACCAAGATTGTCTTAGAGTAACCAAAGAGGTCCACACCAGCCGGCCAGACCTCAAGAACCAGCCCCTGGCCCAACCTGATGTTAATGTCACCCACTACATGGATGGAAGTAGCTATATGGTTAAGGGCAGGAAAGTCGCCGAGTATGCAGACCAGAAAACTGGACTTCCCTGGACAAACTTACTGCTGCAGGAATCACCCCTTGGATCTACTACAGCCGGGCCAAGACAGCAGCAGATCCCAAAGACCTGAGGGCTAGGCCTGTGCCAAAAACCCACGCTAAGACAGTGGAGGATGCCAACCAGTACAAAAAAAAAAAAAAAAGAGAGAGAGACGCCAAGGAATAGACTGTTGTTCCACAGGGTACCTGACTTTAATTGACACCTTCGCAGGAGCATTGACAATTGGACTAGTGACTGTGGCCCCTGAGGAATGGAATCCCTGCAAAGCGGGTCACCCTAGAAATAATTTGTCTCTGTTTGATCTCTGTATTTAGATTTATTGTATGCTTTGCTTAACAAATGCGGCCCCTGTCTCAGCCCCAGCCTGCAAATATAATACCCCCAGGCATAGGATTATGCTCAGAGGTAAAGTGGTCTCTTACTATCTCCCAGGGTCAGCTTTCAGCTCCTCCACTGACATGCCATCGGGTTGTGTTCAGTCACAGCAATCCCTCTGCACTTGGGGAGGGAAGGTATACCGGACTGGAGTAACATCCAGGACCATGAAGTACCAGACCCGGAGGTGTCAGGCATATCCGGACCTTAGTCCAACACCTAGGGCTACAGTGACTCATAGGGCAGCCACCACAGTGCTAGCCCTCCAGTGGTACCAACACCAGTATCAGCAGTTGTAACCCTCCCAAGGCCCTCAGCCTTATAGCCAGGTATTAGTGATGCTAAAAGGGATAAAACACCTTATAGCATCAAAGGGGGGAATGTGGCAGGAAAAGAAACTGCTCTCTGTAACACTTGCAAGTTTTGTTGGGACAAAAGCTGAGTAAAAGTTATTTTTAGGTAAGGAGCTGGCTAGCGGGGTTGCTAGGTAACGTTATCTCAAGGTCACTAACCTTACCCCTGCTTCTGAATGCTTGCTTTCAGCAGCTGGTCCCCCTCCCTTTCTGCCTGTGTAACTGGTATATAAAAAGGACCCCTAACCCAGCCTTTTCGGCTCAGGATTTGGGAATTGACTCCCTTGAGCCCCGTGTGTGTAATAAAGTTTGTGCTTCATTATCTCCCAAGTGTGGGTGTATTTTCCACAACAAAATGAGTGGATCAAAAAACAGTGGTACATTTATACAATGGAATACTATGCAGCAGAAAAAAAGGAACTCTCCTACCTTTCATGACAACATGGATAGAACTGGAGAGCATTATACTAAGTGAAATACGCCAGGCAGTGAAAGTCTAATACCATATGATCTCACCTATAAATGGAGAAAAATCAGCAAAACAAACAAACAAACAAACAAAATAGAACCAGACACAAGGAACAAACTAACAGTGACCAGTGGAGCTGGGGGAGGAGTATAACAGGGTAAGGAAGGGAACAATATAATCAAGGAACATATACAAATGACTCATGGACATGAACAACAGGTTGGAGATTGATTGTGGGAGAGAATGTGGGCAGGCAAGGGGAGAGCAATGGTGTAAAACTTGGCACAGCTATAATTGAACAACAATAAAATTTAAAATTAACACAATTATTAATTTTTAAAAATGTCCTGTTGAGGCATATATAGTAGGCAACTAATTATTGTTTCCCTCTTCTTCTTCTCTCTCTCTCTCTCTCTCTCTCTCTCTCTCTCTCTCTCTCTCTCTCTCTCTCTCTCTTCCTTTCTCTGTAGACAAAAAGAAAAAAAAAGAGAAACCAGTGCACATAACCTTGGGAAATAATTAAAAAAAAAACAGAAAGATCTCAGGAATATCCAGAAATAATAATAATAATGAGAAAAGAGCTATAATCTTAGTCAAGGAAAGGACTGTAACCTATAAGTACAAACATGCTTAGCAAATTGGTGATTCACTAATTCAGTAACAGAAATTTACAAAGACATATGAACTTTAATAAACAAGTCACTTTTGAATTTCCAAAGACCTACAGTCATAGTAATCACTGGTGATAATTCAAGTCTGCATATTCAAGAGATAATCAACTCCTAGCTAAACATAGCAGGTTAAAGATGGGTGTTTATTCATTCCTGAAATATCACAAAATAAAAGAACTTAAAAAGACAATGAAATTCAGACAAATGTAAATAATGGATGAAGAGTTAGTAGTGGATGAAAGAGATCAACAAGATCTCAGAAAATGAAAACAAGGTGAATAGTAACTAAGTTGAACTTCAAGTGTCTCTGTTCTGTTAAAGGTCTGCAACTGGGAAGAAGCCTATCACAGTAAAAGATGTAATGCATAAACCCCTAGGGAAAACTAAAGAATCAGAGGCAACTGGTTCCACTGAAGGCATTAAAAGGAAATGGAGTTGAGAATAAAAGATAAAAAAGGACTATTGATTGAACGTAAACATAAAGACATTAGGTCTCCACATTTCCTTCCTTATCCCATATGGGCAGATGTCCACTTCTATCGGATACAGATTACTCCTGATTTGATCTGGGCAGCAGACAACAAAGTGAGGCATGCTACTGAACACAAGGTGTTCAAGTCTACATACCAAACTGTGAGGACCCAATCTTTCCTCTGCCCCTATCATCAGATCCCAGGAATACTTGCCATGAAACTCTGCACCCTGCCAACACGTTAATGCAAACATTTTAGAAGTTTATGTTCTACCTAACACTGTACAACTTGTGCCTAATTAGCCAGGGATCTTTGATCACATTTCCATGACACAGTATATCCCAAGGTCATCATTTAATAATTACTTTTTTTTAACTTAAACTGCAATGTTACTTAGACATCACCCACCATTTTTCCCATTATGAATACCCTGGAAGAATTCACTATTGACTGACTTCACAAATGTCATTTCCAACCCCTATTCCCTTGTCATACCTCATTAGATATTTATGGTGGAAAGACCTATTTATATTTCCTCAAACTTTTTAAAACCTAGGAGCATCAATAAGATCTGACTGTGAGACACAACCAGAAATAGAGTTACAGAAAAGGGTTTCTGAGAAAGTTATATTTTCTCTAGATAAAATAGGAGTATGTAGCCATCATCATCCTCCCCCTTCCTGCTTTGACCACAGATGCTACAGCTGGAACTGTGTGTCTCAATTGCATTCTGAGGTCCAGCTGAATTACTGCAGATTCCACTTCAGATAATATGGCAAGTGTGTATGTTAACTAAGAATACTAATGACATACTGCATCACTGAGTAAATTCTGACAACATCAAAGTACACTGATGATTACACTTCAAAACACTTTTAAATCTACAGTGTCTTCATTCATGCAGATTAGGAATAGCAGAGGAGAAGAATGAGCAAAATTAATGGAGTTTATGGTGATAAGAGAACAAAAAGGAATAGATGATTTCTGTGGATATAGACAGATGTCTAAAATTTTGTAGCTTCCCTAGTTCCTTCACTACCTCCCCAAAGTAAGCCAATCTATAAAGATAAACCAAAGTACTGGAGTAGAATGCCAAGAATAATTAAAACTGCTTTGGTTTTAATGCTTACATCTCCCATTTTCCAAGCCACACCATCAAATCAAAATAAGAGGAAGTATAAATATTCTTACAGCTGTCAAAGTGTTTGTGCTTTTAAACATATATTTTAAATCCCATTCAAGCATGAAGTATTTTGAGATGGTTTCCATGGTTACTTCTGTTAACCCCAGCCTCCATGAAACATTTAGTAAGCTGCCTAAAACAAATTAGTGTCATTAGCATTTCTTTTTAATTTTAAATGTTTATATTGACTACTAAGCATTTCTGCAGTATAATAATAATTTTGAAAACTTAAGAGATGTGTTAAATTCAGGGAAGAATGGACAGCATTCACTAAAAATGCATATCTAAATTTATTTTACTTTTATTTTTGATTGTTTATATCTGTCACTTCAATTTCTATGTGGAATGCTGAACACACATATGTGCCTGTCAAAGTATATTAAAGATTAGATCGACATGAATTAGTCATGGTTTCACTTTTAGAGTAGGTTGTAATTATTTTGTATTTAGTAGGTTCAGACTTTGTATTTCAGAAACTTAATCCCTCAAAATGAAAATCCATTTTAAAAACAAAACCTCATAAACTTACAATTTAAATACATCATTATACCAATGAACGTATTAAAAATCAAATTAAGGGTGGACTAGCTGGATGGATATAGTCCTGTACACCAAAAGATTCTGGGTTCAAGGAGCTAAACACATCCCAAACCTAGTACAGATCATGCAGATGATGACAGTGCCCAAAGGATGGTGGGCCAATAAAATAGAATAAAACTGGGTCCCTAAATGAGTGTATGGAACCGAGCTGTGAACCAATGTGGGTGACTTAACCTCTTATATGGGAAAGAAAAAAACTCTTTATTAAACTCTTTTATTAAAGCCAAATAAACTCTTTTATTCACTCTTTTATTAACTTCTTTTATTAAAGAGATAAATAAACTCTTTTATTAAAGCCAAAAATAAAAAAAGATTCTGGGTTCAATACCCAGGCAGGGCACACAACTGGGTTGTGGGTTCAATCTCTCTCTCTCTTTCTCCCCCCTTTCCTCTCTCTCTAAAATCAATGAATATATCCTTGGGTGAAGATAATATAGAATTTACAAAATTAAGACATATAATATATACAAATTATTTTCCATAAACCTTTAATCCCAATGACCCTTTTTTTCCAAAAACTATTAAAAGACTTCTAACAAAAAGTATGAGACCCTTTCTCACTCCTCCCTTGTATGCCTCATATGAAACAACCATTTTTGACTATTTTTATCTTCCTTACACTGTTTTATGTCCCCCACTTTCCAATAGAGTTATACAACTGTACAAAAATTGCAATAATTTTGGTTAGCTCTATACAAAGTGAGGCAAAAGTTGATTTACAATTGCAAGTATTCAAAACAGAATTTATCCTTGCATAATTATTAATTATTATACTATTTTCCATACAAACAACTGTAAACCTAATTTTGCCACACCCTGTATTTGCTGTTTAAGTAATATGCACCTGAAACTTTCCATGACTATGATTCCTTTGCAGTTTACCTGTTTTCTTGTCTATTTAGCTTCTCCTGCCTAATATTGTGCTGTGCTTCCCTCATCACTTAAATAAATCTAAAAGAATGTTCTCAAATGAAACATATTCAGGTTTCAAAATAGAGAAGAAAAAAGAGGGGGATTGGGAAAAAGAAGTGAACACATTATTAAAAAATCAATTATTAAGACAAACCACTGCTTTTTCTTCTATTTAAATCACTTTTATTTAAAACCAAGTATTTTGTGTATGTTTTAAATTAGAGTGGCTATTACAAAAATCCTTTTTAATATGTCTTCTCACTCATACACAGAATAGTCATTTCCATGAGACTTGCTATAATATTCTATTACTACTCTTCTGTTTCCTGATATGATTTTTAAATCAAGAGTGACTACTGGCCTCCAAACCCCTCAAATTATAAAACAGTCCTATTGACCCCATATTTGATTTTGAAATATAAATCCATAATTTGAAGATTAGGCAAATTTTAATATAGTTATTTTTTATGTCTGTATATTTTTAAAGATTAGAAATAGCACATTTTCCCCTCAAAGTACTGTTTAAAAAGTAGAAGTACCCTATCAAGGAAGGAAGGAAGGAAGGAAGGAAGGAAGGAAGGAAGGAAGGAAGGAAGGGAGGAAGGAAGAATGGAAGGAGAAAAGAAAAGAGAGGAAGATAGGGAGTCATGGTTATAGTAGCTCTATTAATTGCAAGGAAGCCATCATTCTAAAGACAGAATTTGATCCTTTCAGTGTTTATAGATCTCACTGTGAGCTCCTCATTTGTATTGTGTGCCCCTTGTCAGTGATGTCTGTGTATTTTTCATCTGTTATTCTCAGAAAAAAACACTCAGATAAAATATATTTAATGAAGTCAAGAATAGTAGCACACTATTCTGTCAAGTAGAGGAAGCATGATTTGAGAAAGACCAGTCTTAGCTAGCTTGGGCTGCTGTAACAAAACACTATAAATTTTTATGCAACAGACATTTATTTTTCATGGTTCTGGAGGCTGGAAGTCCAAGATCTAGGTTACAGCACATTCAATGTCTGATGAGAGCCCATTTGCCAGTTCATAGATGGTTGTCTTGCTGTGTCATCATATGACAAAGGAACAAGCCAGCCCTTGAGGGTCTCTTTTCACTAATCCAATTCATGTGGGCTACACCGTCATGATCTAACCATCTCCCAAAGGCCCCACTTCCAAATAAAGCTGCCTTGGGGATTAAAATTTAACATATGAATTTGGGGTCACAAACATTCAGTCTGTAGCAATGACTTTTGCCTCAAAACATGAATTCAAGTTTCATTTCTTTAATGAGGAGCTAAAAACACAGTTTGCAATTTCCTTTTATGTAATGGTGATAACAATATCCACTTTCTAGGGTTACTGTAGGTTTAAATGCTATAATATTTGAAAATTCCTGGTCTCAAAATATCATTCTCTTCTCATATTGCCTCCCACTACATCTCTTTTTAAAATTTGAAATCCAATGCACAAACATTAAAATTATATTTAAATTCCAAGTGGTCTGAATCCTGTTTTATCCACCTTCATCTCTTTTTGCTTTTTTAAAATTTTCATCTTTATTTTCTACCATCTTGTGTCTTAACCCCTGCCAATGAGACAACAACATACACAGACTCAGGGGGTGTCAGAGACTGGCTTTACAGTGCAGTGAGTCCTTACACTTTCCTGGGAACCAGACTTGAGGCTTCCCCCTCACAGAGAGCTGTAGAAACACCTTACAAGTTTCTGGGAAGACCTAAAATCTGGGTTCTGGAGGCCCTACCCACTACCTTATTACTGGGCCCACCCTGTCAAGTTTGGGTAAATAACCCCTGACAGACTCAAATTAGTGGCTCAGGGGCAGGAAAACACACCTATCATCTTCCCTGAAGTCTGAAAGGCACCTTGCATAAGAGATGAAGGAGCCCAATCTTCCAAATTCTGCCAGAAGCCTGCTCAGAAAAAAGTCAGTGACTGGTCTAAGACTGACAGCAGTCTAGTAGGCAAAGGAAGGTAGAGATGGATCTTACAAGGCATTGGGATGTCTGCTGACCCACCCTTGTCCCCAGTGCTGATAAAAACCATCTTCACACAGCAGGTTGGCCCATCCAGTGCTTAGCCAAGCCCAGAGAAAATGGCCACAAATTGTGGCTAGCTTGTAGCTACAAACAGGATGTTAAGGGCTAGACATGACAGCACCCTAGCATTGGCTTACACAAGCCTCAGACAAAATCAAAGCCAAATTCAAAGAGAACTCAGCAGGCAAACACTAAACTGTGCTGAGAACTCCAGTTTGTTCTTATCCATTATTTTCTTCCTTATAACTTTATTAGTTTTTACTTTTTGTCTTTCGTTGTTCTATTTTTCTTTCATATCTCTTAGTTTACTCTTACCTTTGATTGCTCCATTTTTCCTTTCTTTCTTTTTCTTAATTTTGTTATTCTTTTTCATTCTTTGTCCCTTTCTCCCATTTTCTTCTTTCTATTCATTATTCATATTACTTCTCTTCCTTTACTCCTCTCATAATCACTTTTCCTTCCTGTGGTCTTCTCTTATTTTTTATTACTTTTTCCCTTTCTCTTCTTTTTTCTTGCTTCTTTTTAATTTTTAAAATTATTTTATTATTCAACTACAGTTGTCTGCATTTACCCCCTACCACTACCTCCACCCCAGCTAAACCTCCCTCCCCCTCTTGCATCCACCCCTCCTTGCTTTTGTCCATGAGTCCTTCATAGTTATTCCTGAAAACCCTTCCCCCCATTTTCTGCTGGAAGATGCCTTTCTGTTCTATTCTATGTCTGTTTTCACTTTTATTATTCTTTGCTATTTTGTCATTGATTTTGCTCTTGTTGGGTGGAAGTTCTGCTTCTCTTGGGTTGTTGTTGGGTGTGTGTATGTGTGTGTGTTTGTTGTTGTTTTGTTCTGTCAGCACTTGTACAGCAGTGTACAAGACATGAATTAGGGTTAAGCATCTCACTCAGCCAGCCAGAGAGGAGACTCCAGCAATGAACATACCAAGAACAATCAGACCCAAATACAATATGAGAGCCCATATAACCCATACAAAGACATTCTTAGAGTATCCAGCTCAGAAGATCAAACACACTGCACCACTGGGTCCCACTGGACTCCTACTACATAAGGCCAACCCATGAACACAGGGATTCAAAGCAGATCTATCTAATACATAGAAACAAAGAAAAAGAGACAAAAATGAGGAGACAAAGAAGCAACATCTAAATGTAAGAAAAGGAGGGATACCCAGAAAAAGATCTAAATGAAATTGGGGCAAATCAATGATCAGGTATAGAGTTCAAAGAAATGGTAATAAGTACACTTAAGGTAATTAGTAAGAATTACATCAACTTGAAAAAGGATATAGAATTTATAAATAAGAATCAGTGCAAAACAAATAATAAAATATTTGATCTGAAGAATACACTAGAAGTAATTAAAAGCAGACTAGGCAAAGCAGAGGACTGAATTAAGTGATTCAAAAAACAACGTAGGAAAAACATTCAATCATAATTACAAAAATAAAAAAGACTTAAAAATGAGGATGGTTTAAAGGAACTTTGGGACAATATGTAATATAACAATATTTGAATCATAGGGTCACCAGAAGGCAAAGAAAAATAGTAAGTGAATAAAACTTTTTTGTAAAAATAAAAACAGAAAACTTTCTAGACAAGTGAAGGAAAACATCATGCAAGTCAGGAAGCACAGAGTGTCCCAGTCAACATGAACCCAAAAACACCAGCACCAGGACACTTCACAATTAAAATGGCAAAGTTTATAGACAAACTGTAAATCTTAAAAGCAGCAAGAGAGAAACAGTTAGTTACCTACAAGGGAGCTCCAATAAGGCTTCCAACTGATTTTTCAACAAAAACACTGTAGATCAGAAGGGATTCACATAAAGTATTCCAAGTAAAGAAAAGTGAGGAACTACAACTAAGACTACTCTATCCAGGAAGGCATTAATTTAACATAGAAGGCAAAATAAAGAGCTTTCCAGACCAAAAAAAAAAAAAAAAGGCTAAAGGCATACATTTCCACCAAACCAGCATTGCAAGAAATGCTAAAGAGACTGTTTTAAGAAAAAGAAGAAATAGAAAGAGGAGTACAAGTACAAAGGGGGGGAAATGGCAATGAATAGGTACCTATCAATAATAACCTTAAAAGTAAATGGATTAAATATTCCAATCAAACAACACAGGGTAGCTGAATGGATAAGAAAACACAACCCATACATAAGCTGTATACAAGAGATCCACCTCAGAACAAAAAATTTACCCAGGCTGAAAGTGAAGAGATGGGGAAAAATATTCCATGCAAATGAAGACAAACAAGAATCTGGGATGGCAACACTTATATCTGACAAAATTGACTTCCAAACAAAGGCCATAACAAGAGACAAAGAAGGTCACTACATAATGCTAAAGGGACTACTCCAACAAGAGGATACAACCCTTGTAATCATATATGCACTCATTATAGGAGTACCTAAATATATAAAAAAAATCTTAGAGGACTTTAAGGAAGACATCCATGTGATACAGTCATTGTAGAAGACTTCCTGCTGTCACCAATGGATAGAACTTTCAGATAAAAAATTAACAAGGAAACAGCTACTTTAAATGACACACAAGATTGAATGGATTTATTTGACATTTACAGAACATTTCACCCCAAAGCAACAGAATACACATGCTTCTCAAGTGCATATGGATCATTCTCAAAGACATGGTATTTTGTGTCCACATTGTATGGCACAAAATAGTCCTCAACAAGTTTGTGAAAATTAAAATCATATCAAACACTTTCTTATACCACAATGGCTTGAAACTATAAATCAACCTCAATAAAAAAAACCCTCAAAAGTATTCAAAGACATGGAGGTTAAATAACATGTTATCAAATAATAAATAGATAAAAAATTAGATTAATGAAAAATTTAAAAGCACTGGAAACAATTGAAAATGAGCACAAAACAACCCAAAACCTATGGGACACAGTGAAACTAGTCCTGAGAGGGAAGTTCATAGAATTACAGGATTAAGTAAAGAAGATAGAAAAATATCAAATAAACAACCAAACACTACACCTAAGAGAAGTAGAAAAACGTCAACAAACAAAACCCAGGAACAACAAGATTGTGTCTGGGACAAATTAATTTCTCAAATGAGGTGGCCTGGAGGAGCTCTGCTAAATGGAGTTCCTCCCACATCCTTCCACCAGGTCACTATCCAACATCATCAGATTACTCTTTTATAATCAGTGCAATAATTAGTTTTCTCAATCCTTCTACCATATATCTCAATTCTACCAGGAAATGGGCAGGGAAAACACAAAAGACATGTTTTCACCCTCAACATAACTTCTTTTTTGAGGGGGTGCATAATTTATTTTTTAGTGTTGTCCAAGTACAGTTGTCTCTAAACATTACTTCTGAATCACTGTAGCTTAACAATCTTGTCTACAACATTTCAATTCTGACAGAGATTGTTTGTATTAACTCAATAGTAGTGACTGGATTTGTGTATTTTATACATATTTCTTCAGTACTCACTTTACAGTAGAAACTGTGTGCCAGCTGTGTTATAAACAATGAGGAGAAGACAATCCCTGACCCTTTAGGGAGATTCTAGTGTAATAACAAGAGTGTAACATGTAGGCATGCAAATAAACTCTTCTTGTACTAATAGAAATATTTACATAAATACCTTCTGTCCTAGCAGCTCAGATAATCATAGATTTTAACCTAGAGTATCAGAAAAGGCTATGCAGTAGAAGCTGAAAAGTGGATGGAAGGAGACGTATTCAAAGCACAGGCTCATGAAACAAAGGCCCCATCAGAGAACTATGGATAATTTCCCATGGATGTGCACAGGACAGTGTAGAGTAGAATGGATCAGGGCCAAAAGGTAAAGATCTGATGTAGCTCTAGGGATTTTGGAAATGTTACACATATTTACATAGAGTAACACACATATTGAATCAAACAGGAAGGAGATGACACATTCAGAAGGGTTAATTAAGGGGATTTTAATGAAAGATTTATTTACAAAAGTATAGACAGGTTTGAGGGAAGTCAACCAGGGGTAAAGGATCAGTAAGTAGCTGGAATGGGATAAAGGACAACAGGAAATGTTTCCACCCAAAGGCTAGAAGGTTGTCAATATCTTGATAGGGTTGCTATTGTAGAGCAGGCCACTGTGATATTTGGGAGGATGTAGCCAACCTTCCACACTTGGCAGAAAGGGGCCAGAGGAATGCAATTCTGACCTCAACCTCCTTTTATCTTTGTCAATTCTAATGTCTCCCATTGCACTAAATCCAGCCAGCAGGTGTCCAAGAACAGTAGCAGCCACAGTTTATTAGATCATCTGCTGGAGCGAAATAGTGGGCCAGGCAAGAGAAAAGGTATATGTGTGTATACTTCACTTACTATATGAACAACTTTGTACCTTTATGCACTTCATATGAACTTTCTCTCAGCTTCATAAAAATCTGGGGAATGAACATATTTCCTACCTTTTTATGAATAAAGAAATTCAGATAAATTATTTATAATCACATATCTAGCCAGTTGCAAGCTGGCTTTTCAACTCAAGATATTTTGATAACAAAGCTTCTAGTCTAAAGTATATTTCTTTCCTTAAAGCAAGAGCCAATGTCAACCAGTATGGTAAAGCACTAATGGCATGCTTTTAAAACAAAATGCCTGAAAAGCTGCTTACTATCCCCATAAATATTTACTTAACAATATTTAATGTTATATTTAATGCATTTAGATGATAAATGAAAATAGACCATATCTAACTGAAAGGAAATAAAATAAGGATTATTTTAGTATTAGGGCACTTAAAATAATTTTCAAAACAGTTGAAATATATTAGAATTAACATAAATTCAGGAGGTAGTTAGTTACCAATATATATGAACCTAGTTAGGTAGCTTTTACATATACTCAAAATACTTAGAAAATACAATTATTTGAAAATTGCTAAAAAGAAAACATTAGCAAAATGAAAAGGGAACCAACCATATGGAAAAATATATTTGCAAATGATACCTCAGACAAGGGTTTGAGCTCCAAAGTATATAAAGAACTCATACAACTCTACACAAGGAAGACAAAAAAACAAATTAAAAAATGGGCAAAGGACCTGAACAGACACTTCTCTGAGGAGAACATACAGAGATCAATAGGCATATGAAAGGATACTCAACATCACTTTCCATCAGAGAGATGCACATTCAAACCACATTGAGATTCCACTTCACACCAGTCAGAATGATCATCATTAACAAATCAACAAACAACAAGTGCTGGCAAAATTTAAGAACAGGTAATCCTAGTGCACTGTTGGTGGGAATATAGACTAGTGCAGCTACTGTGGAAAACAGTGTGGAAATTTCTCAAAAAATTAAAAATAGACCTGACTTTTGATGCACTGATTCCACTGCTGGGATTATATCCTAAGGATGCTAAAACACCAATTCAAAAGAATCTATGCATCCCAATGTTCAGAGCAGTACAACTGACAATAGCCAAGTGTTGGAAGCAACCTAAGCATCCATCAGTACATGAGTGAATCAGAAACTGTGGTACATTTACACAATGTAATACTACACAGCAAAAGAAAGAAGGAATTTCGACCTTTCATGACAGTATGGCTGGAACTGGAGAGTATTATGCTAAATTAAATAAGTCAGGTGATGAAAGACAAATACCATATGATCTCACCCATAAGTAGAGCCTAATCAACAAAACAAATAAATGAGCAAAGTAGAACTAGAGACATGGAAATAAAGAGCAAACTGACAGTGACCAGAAGAGAGGGAGGAGGGGTATAATATGGAAAAGAAGGGAAGGGGCAAGTCAAGGAACATTAATAGAGTACTCATGGGCACTAACAACAGGGTGGGGATTAACTGTGGGACCAGGGTGGAGGGGTAGCAGAGGAAAGTAATGGGGGAAAGGTGGAACAACTAACTGAACAATAGTTAATAATAATAATAATAATAATAATAATAATAATAATGATAAAATGGAACCTAAAAGTTTCCATCACCAGGGATTAAAACACTGTTTTCCCTCTTTTTCTTTTCTTTTTTTTTACATAAGATGATGGATGTTAACTAATTGTAATCACTTCACAATATGTATAAGTAAAGTCATTATGCTGCATACACATTAAACTTACACAGTGGTCCATGTCAAATACATCTTAATAAAGCTGAAAATTTCTAATATATTTTGCTCACTAATTTCCTTTGAGATTGAATTTGAAAAAAAGAGAAAATATGCTATTTATAATATTCATAAAACACATAAAACTTAGGAAATTGCCTCAAAAAAATATAGAACCTACATGAAACTCTAGTAAGAGTCACCAAAGGAGACTAAAATAAATATAAAATATACACCATGTTCCTGAATGAGAAACTTAGTATTTTAAAGATCTATTAAATATCCAAAGTTATAAGAAATTATCAGATATCAAAGCACACCTTAAAACCAAAATTATTTTTAATCCATATAAAACTGGCATAAGACTAGACAAATTTCAATGAAAGAATAGTTAGCCCATGTATATAATAATTACTAAATGTGATAAAATTGCATCACAAAGCAATCATTATAACTGAAAAGGTAGAAAGTTAAATGGTAATATGAAGATTATCATTTGGCAAAGAGTGGTACACTTTAAAAAAGAGTGTCCTAGAGATTTTTAGAAATGATAAATGTAGTAACTGAGATTAAGAACTCTGAATGAGATTAACATCCAGGTAAGGTACAGTTAGAGAATTGGTGAACAGAAGGTAGTGACAGAGAAAATACATAAATTGATCAATTTCTATGGGAAAAAATATTTCTAACTTGAAGTACAAAAATGAAATAGTCACCCAAGACAAGAAGTCTCATATAAGTGGAACTTAATCAACAAAACAAACAAGCAAGCAAAATATAACCAGAGACATTGAAATTAAGAATAAACTAAGAGTAACCAGAGGGGAGGTAGAAGGAGATAATGGGGGGGAAAGCGGGAAGGGTTTTCAGGAACATTTATAGAGGACACATGGACAAAATCAAAAGTGGCTAGGATCAAGGATGGGAAGTGGTGACGGCTGGGGTGGGGGCAAAATGGAGACAACTGTACTTGAACAACAATAAAAAATGTGGGGGGTGGAGACAAGAAGTCAGCTTTAACATTCCTATCTGTACTGAAATAACATATACCTTATTATGGGCTGAATGTTTGTGTCCTCCCAAAATGCTTCTGTTAAAATCCTAAATCCCAATTTGATGGCATTAGGAGGTGTGGACTTTGGGATATGATTTTTTCATGAGGAGCCCTCATGACAAAATCCCATGAGGAATGGCATTAGTGTCTTTATAAGTACCCCAGAGAGTTCTCATCCCTTTGGCCATGTGAGGACATAGCAAGAAGACAGCATCTATGAACCAGGAAAGGTGTCTTCACCAGACAGGTAATCTTCAGGCACCTTGATCTTATACTTCCCAACATCCAGAACTGTGAGAAATAAGTTTCTGTTGTTTAAGTCAAGGGTCCTCAACTTTTGGGCCATGGACCAATAGTGGTCTAGACCTGTTAGGAACTGGGTGCACAGCATGAAATGAGTTTGAATGTAATGCACTTAAATCATCCTGAAACTATCCCCACTCCCAACCCCAGTCTGTGGAAAAATTGTCTTCCATGAAACTGGCCCCTGGTGCCAAAAAGTTTGGGGACCACTGGTTTAAGTCACTCAGTATATGGTATTTTTGTTATGGCAACCCAAATGGATTAAGATATATCTACACAGTGAAAAAAATAAATTTTACAAGAAATATCAGAGGATATATGTTCATTTCTGAACAATTGAACAAAGGTATAAAGGTGCAATTTTTTTAAATACTAGTTAATTTGTGATTGTGACCAAACAGTAGTTCCTGAAACTCTAGGATAAAATATCACTGGCAAATTTTTAAATTAATGTAAATATATGATAAATGATTTATAGCTATTATTTCTTCATACACTACAAAAGAAATTTGCATATTATTTCTTGAAGGAATAAAAATGGATGCTTTGTTGTTGTGAAATACTAGGAATCCCCTTATATTTCACCTGTAGTAAGTACACAGCAAAGCCACTTTTACAAAAACCTACTCCAGTGTGTAAGATTCTTTAGGAAAGGGAAGACGTACATGTACAAAGGGACTGTAATAGAATATGCATGGGCTTTTAAATTTCTAACTACATTTGAACTTCACAACAATGATCCTTTGAGGTTAATATATGTGCCCATTTTATTGATTAGTGAACTAAGTATCTAGAGGTAGAAATTTGGCCAAGATCATGCAACTAGTAATGGGTGAAGTACAGTTCAAAGCCCAGTGCTTTCTGACTCCAAAGTCCAGGTATTTTCTGATATGTGCAACTCAGATGTAATTGAGCCTTGCACTGCCTGGGAGATCCCAAGATCAGCACCTTCCTTTTCAGTAATAACAGCCTAGTGCCAATGGGCTTCTAATCTCTGTCCATCATTAACTTATTTCCTTAACACGAATAATTCTCTTCCACTAGTTCCCTCTCTTATGTTCTAAATGATTACTGTTTATGTCAGAAATCTAAATCACTTTTAGTATTTATACCATTCTTTATTAACCTGTGTTCCCTTTTAGCTTCAAATAAAACATCTATTTTCTAGGAGAAAGCTCCTCTAATTTCTGTCCATTTCCTCCAAACTGTATTTTTAACAAAATTCATAGCAGCACAAAGTATTCTCTCTCATCTGCATATAACCCTTATATATAGTTTGAGACTGCAATTCCTCATCCTATATGCCATTTCACTGGAAGACAGCAGTGTGAGAACCATATTGTATTTGGATTTTAAACAGCCTGAATCTGAAAAGCAAAAATCCTAATGTCCCCCCAGGGAACAATTCGTGAATCATTGCTCAGCAGTGGCTCTGCCTCACTGCTCCTCCACAACATAATGATCTTTAGACATTGCATTCTCTGAGAGGAAACATCTTTAATTGGAGAAAGTAGAAGAAAAAACAATTGGACCAAGTTTTTTCAGAGGATTTTAAACTGTTTTTCACAGCTCTTTTATAAGTTTATCTCTTTTCCTACCCTTTCCATAATCCCCACAAATACACAAGCATGTCACTTTTTTCACAAATCAGTCATTTATAAAAAAAAAAACAATTATTTTTACCAAAGCAATTCATAATTTCATTTTAAAAGCTGGTGGTGTTATAGGCCACGCAATCAAATGCAAATGTTTGAGATTGGCCCAGCATTCGCCTTGTTTGTGGTCAAGATCAGGAAAGACCCTGATGTTTCCAGGACAGTCAGTTGAAACCTACTTATGTGTGATTGTTGTTCAAGTACAGTTGTTTCCATTTTCACCCCACCACAGTCCCTTGTCCCACCCATCACCACCTCCCACCCTCAAACCTACCCCCTTTGGCTTGGTCCATGTGTCCTTTAACATGTTCCTTGATGGACTTTCTCCTATTTTCCCCATTACCTCTCTACTCCCTCCTTTCTGTTACTCTCAGTTTGCTCTTTATTTCAATGTCTCTGGTTCTATTTTGTTTGCTTGTTTGTCATGTTGATTATGTTCCACTTATAGGTGGGATCATATGGTATTTGTGTTTCACCTCCTGGCTTACTTAACTTAGCATAATGCTCTCCATTTCCACCTATGCTGCCAGTAAGGATAGGAACTCCTTATTTCCTTTTGCTGCATAGTATTCAATTGTGTAGATGTTTCTACTTATGTCTTAAAAAAAGAAAGAAAGTCAAATTCTAAAAGTCAAAATGAACTCCCTTGAAACAGAACTCAGGACACAATCATCTCTCAGCTAGACCAATTCCACACAGCTTCCAACAGGTCATGCCAAATCTCCTCCTAGCACCCACAGTCAATCCTCCACACATGACCTTCCCATATTGCCAGTCACACTAACATTAAAAAACTGACACAGTGTACAAGGCCCTACATAATCACTCAAAATTCTGGCCCCTTACCACATCTGAAGTATTGCTTGCACCACTCTTCCCCTTACTGCAGCATTTACATAGCACAAGCCTCCATGCTATTTTTTATTTTTTATTTGCAAAGTATGTTATCATCCCTGGGCTCTTGCACTTGTGTGACCTCTGCTTGGAATTCACTCTTCAAAGATATCCAGTTGGCTAGCTCTCTCATCTAATTAAAGTACCCTTATAGAGAGGACTTCTCTTATCATTGCCATCATGCTCTATCCCTACTATTCATTAGTTTTTCTTCCTAGCACTGATCACTAGCTGACATAATATGTATGTGTTCATATTCTCTCTTTCTCTTTCTCTCTTCCCCTCTCTTTCATATGGGAATGTAATCTCCCCATGAAGGCATAAATAGTGTGAGCTCACCACCATAGTCCCAATACCAAGAATATTGCCATAAATATACAAATATAAACATTCAAAGTATATGTTGAATCATAAATTAAGACATGAAAAATAAATTAGTCAAAATTATTTAGAAATTAAAAATCCAAGTTTTGTTTCAGTTCATAGCTTTTAATGTTTATTCATTATTCATTTATCACTCCTTCTGAAATACTTTTTCTTTTGAAATGCCATCCCTTTACCAATTGTAGGAACAATGGGAAAAACTGTAAATCAAAGTGTACCATCCCCTCAGCATTCATTCAACAATTGGGCACAAACACACACTACAACAATTTGATTTCCTGTCCCTAGAACTAAAATGTGAGCCCAATAACTCCCAGTCAAAAGAGTTGTAATGAACATATTCCAATGCTGGGTCTTGGCAAGCCCTCCAGAGTTGCTCCAGTTCATATGTTCTCCAGAATCAATAATTCTTTCACTTGGAAGCCAGCCAGTACTTTTCCATAGACTACCCATTTCTCTCCACCATTTTTAAATTAATCAGTCAATTTCTGTTTCTCACAATTTAAATCCTAATACACATGATAAGCTTACATTCGATCTCATATGCCTTCAAATATACAACTTAACAGGAGTCTCTCAGCTCTCTTTTATTCTGTCTCTCTCCTCTCCTCTCCCCCCACTGTTTTTTCTGCATACGCATTCCAGTTACACAATGCCCTGTAGTTAGTTCAACACTTCCTCTTTGGTGATACCTTCCTACTGTGCCCTTTCCAATGATTTTAACATTCCAGACAAATTTACCCTTCCTCCTGTCTAGCACTGTTTACTCAGAGCTGCTGTAGAAGTTAAAAAGCAATCAATGTTTCCTTTCCACCTTTCACCCTGTGCCACAAATGCATTACAAAAGTCTCCTCCATTCCAGGCAGTTCACATACCTGAATTCACCACCTCTCCTTAAGCACCTGTATAAAAATTTGTGCAACATGGTGAGGGTTGATCCTCACAGTCAACCATCTTGAGGGTTGAGCTCACCCATTAATGGGACAACAGCAATCAAGAACCAATAGGAGGGTCCACATATCACATACAAAAGTCATTCCTATAGCATCCAGCTCCTCAAGTGATTGAGGAGATTGTACCACTGCTTCCCACAGGACACCTACTATAAAAGGCAACCTCATCAATTCTGGGAGTCATAGCAGATCTATTTAATGCCTAGAAACAAATACAAAGAGACCTCTAAAATGGGGAAACAAAGAAACAGTCCCAAAAGGAAAGAAGAGAAAAACTCTCCAGAAAAAGAGCTAAATGAAATGTGGACCAGCAATTTATCAGACAGTGAGTTCAGAAAAATGGTTATAAGGATGCTCAACAGCATTATAAGTACGTAGAAAGCACTGGGAAGAAATGAGTAATAACATATCTGAAATAAAGAATACACTGGAAAGAATAATCAGGTTGGCTGAAGCAAATGATTGAATCAGTGAATTAGAAGACAAGATAGAAAAGATCAATCAGAGCAGCAAAAGGAAAAAAAAGAATTAAAAAGCAGGAGGACAGTTGAAGGTATCTTTGTTACAAAATGAAACATAACTACCACCGCATCATGGATATACCAGAAGGAAAAGAGAACAAAGGATAGAGAACCTGTTTAAAGAAATAATGACAGAAAACTTCCATAACTTTGTGAAGGAAAAAGTCACATAAGTTCAGGAGCACAGAGAATCACAATCAAGAAATACCCAAACAGATGCACACCAAGTTATATATTAAGTAAAATGGCAAAGATTAAAGACAGAGAGTGAATCTTAAAGGCAGCAAGAGAGAGGAACACGGTTACCTACAAGGGAGTTCCCACTAGCTGAACTTTTCACCAAAAGTGAGTGGCATGATGTACTCAAAGTAAAAAAAAAAAGATCTGAATCTAAGATTACTCTATCCAGCAAAGCTATCATTTAGAATTAAAGGTAAAAGAAAAAGCTTATCAGATAGAAGAAAACGCTAAAGGAGTTCACTACCCCAAAAATCACCATTACAAGAAATGTTGAAGGGGCTGCTGTAAGAAGAAGAAATGAAGAGAGAAAAGATCATAGGCATAAAAACTAAAAATCACAGCCCTGGCTGGCATAGCTCAGTGGATTGAGCACGGGTTACAAAACAAAGTGTCACAGGTTCGATTCCCAGTCAGGATACATGCCTGGGTTGCAGGCCATGACCCCCAGTAACCGCACATTGATGTTTCCCTCTCTCTCTCTGTCTCCCTCCCTTCCCTCTCTAAAAATAAATAAATAAATTTAAAAAAATAAATACAAATCACAATAAATAAATACTTATCAATAATAATTTTAAATGTAAATAAATTAAATGTTCCAATCAAAAACATAAGATAACTGAAAGGTTAAGAAAAAAAGACCCTTCTAAAGGGACTGCTTTAAGGAAGGGAAGGAAAAGAGAGAGAGACAGGAACACACGTACACACATACATAAAAGACAATGAATAAGTACCTATCAATAATAACCTAAAACATAAATGAATGAAATTATCCAATCAAAAGACATAGAATAGCTGAATAGATAAGAAAAAATGACCCACATATATGCTGCCTACAAGAGACCCACCTCAAGATAAAAGACCTGCACAGGCTGAAAGTGAAGGGCTGGAAACAAATTTTCCAAGCAGGTGGACAGGAAAAAAAGGCCGGGGTAACAATACTCATATCAGACAAAATAGACTTCCAAAAAAGGTCCATAGAGAGAGACCCAGAAGGTCACTTCATAATACTCAAGAGAAGAATCCACCAAGAAGACATAAATATTGTAAATATATATGTACCCAACATAGGAGCACTCAAATACATAAAGAAAATCTTAGAGGACTTCAAGAAAGATATGGACAGCAACACAATTATTATGGGGGATTTTAACACCCCACTATAAAAAATGGACAAATCTTCCATACAAAATATCAACAAAGATATTGTGGCATTGAACAATACCCTTGATGAAACGGACTTTACTGATATATACAGAGCCCACAATCCAAAAGAAGCTAAATATATATGCTTTTCAAATGTACACAGAACATTTTCAAAGACTGACCACATGATAGGGCACAAAACAAGCCTCAACAATTTCAAGAAAATTGAAATCACACCAAGCATTTTCTCAGACCAAAAGAGACTGTAGCTAGAAACCAACCAACCCCAAGGAAAACAACCCAAAATATTCAAAATAATGGAGATTAAATAACATGCTATTAAACTATGAATGGGTCAAGAATTATATTAGGGAGGAAATCAAAAGGTTTCTGGAAACAAATGAAAATGAACTCACAACAACCCAAAACTTATGAGACACAGCCAAGGAAGTTCGGAGAGAGAAATTCATAGCGATACAGGCCCACCTAAAAAAGTTAGAAACATTCCAAACAAACAACCTAACCCTACGTCTACAAGAACTCAAGGAACAACAACAAAGACAGCCCAGAGCAAGCAGAAGGAAGGAAATAACCAAGATCAGAGCAGAATTAAATGACATAGAGACTAAAAGCACAATTCTAAGGATCAATGAATCCAAGAGTTGGTTCTTTGAAAAGATAAACAAAATCGACAAACCTTTAAGCAGGCTCATCAAGAAAAAAAGGGAGAAGACCCAAATAAACACAATCAGAAATGAAAGAGGAGAGATTACAACAGAAACCACAGAAATACAAAGGATTGTAAGAAATTACTACAAAGAACTATATGCCAAGTAATTTGAAAATCTAGGTGAAATGGAAAAATTTCTAGAAAAATATAATCTTCCAAAACTCAGTGAAAAAGAAGCAGAAAGCCTGAACAGACCAATAACAACAAAAGAAATTGAAGCAGTAATCAAAAAACTCCCAACACACAAAAGCCCTGGACCAGATGGTTTCACAGGAGAATTCTACAAAGCATTTAAAGAAGAGCTAACCCCTATCCTTCACAGACTATTCCAAAAAATCCGAAAAGATGGGAGACTCCCAAACTCTTTTTATGAGGCCAACATCATCCTAATACCAAAACCAGGTAAGGACACAACAAAGAAAGAAAACTTCAGGCCAGTATCACTGATGAACATTGACGCTAAAATCCTCAACAAAATACTGGCAAACCACATCCAACAATACATTAAAAAGATCAAACACCATGACCAAGTGGGATTCATTCCAGGGATGCAAGGATGCTACAATATTCGGGAATCAGTAAAGGTAATACATCACATAAACAAAAGCAAGACAAAAATCACATGATCATATCAATAGATGCAGAAAAAGCATTACATAAGGTACAGCACCCATTTATGATAACAGTACAGTGGGAATACAGGGAGCATTCCTCAACATAATAAAGGCCATATATAAGAGACCTACAGCCAACATCATACTCAATGGGCAAAAATTAAAATCTTTTCCACTAAGACCAGGAACAAGGCAAGGCTGTCCACTTTCACCACTTCTATTCAATATAGTACTGGAAGTTTTAGCCACAGTGATCAGACAAGAAAAAGAAATAAAAGGCATCCAAATCAGAAAGGAGGAAGCAAAACCGTCACTATTTGAAGATGACATGATAGTGTACATAGAAAAACCTATAGACTCCACCAAAAAACTGCTTGACCTAATAAATGAATTTGGCAAAACAGCGGGATACAAAGTCAATATCCAGAAATCAAAGGCATTTCTGTACACCAACAATGAAACAGCAGAAGCAGAGATCAAGGACAAAATCTCATTTGAAATAGCAAAAAGAAAAATAAAATACCTAGGAATAAAACTAACCAAAGAGGTAAAAGTTTTCTGTATTCAGAAAACTGCATAACACTCAGGAAAGAAATCAAGGAAGACACAAACAAATGGAAACATATACCGTGTTCATGGATTGGAAGAATTAATATCATCAAAATGTCCATACTACCCAAAGCAATTTACACATTCAATGCAATTCCTATTAAAGTACCAATGGCATATTTCACAGACATAGAACACACACTTCAAAAATTTATATGGAATCATAAATGACCCCGAATAGCTGCTGCAATTTTGAGAAAGAAGAGTAAAGTAGGAGGAATCACAATACCTGACACTAAACTATACTACAAGGTCACTGTAATCAAAGCAGCCTGGTATTCACATAAAAACAGGCACATAGGCCAATGGAACAGAACACAGAGCCCGGAAATAAACCCAAGTCTCTATGGTCAATTAATATTTGACAAAGGAGGCAGCAACATAAAATGGAGTAAAAATAGCCTCTTCAACAAATGGTGTTGGGAGAACTGGACAGCCATGTGCAAAAAAATGAAACTTGAGCACCAACTTACACCATATACAAAAATAAATTCAAGGTGGATAAAAAACTTAAATATAAACTGTGACATTATTAAGTCCTAGAGAAGAATGTAGGTAGGGAAATCTCAGATATTTCACACAGAAACTTTTTTTACTTACTTGTCCCCTAGAGCAAGGGACATAAAGGAAAGAATAAACAAATGGGATCTCATCAAAATTAAAACCTTCTGCACAGCTAAAGAAAACAGTATCAAAATAAAAAGAGAACCAACTGTATGGGAAAACATATTTGCCAATGGTACCTCAGACAAGGGTTTAATCTCCAAAATATATAAAGGCCTTACATGACTGAACTCGAAGAAGACAAGAAATCCAATTAAAAAATGGGCAAAAGACTTGAACAGACACTTCTCCAAGGAGGACACACAGAAAATCCAAAGACACATGAAACGATGTTCAATATCGCTAGCTATCAGAGAGATGCAAATTAAAACCACAATGAGATACCACTTCACACCAGTCAGAATGGCCATCATAAACAAAGCAATAAACAACAAGTGTTGGAGAGGTTGTGGAGAAAAGGGGTCCCTAGTGCACTGTTGGTGGGACTGCAGACTGGTACAACCACTATGGAAAGCAGTATGAAACTTCCTCAGAAAACTAAAAATGGATCTGCCATTTGACCCAGCAATTCCACTGCTGAGACTATATCCTAAGAATACTAAAACACCAGTCCAAAAGAACCTATGCATCCCAATGTTCATAGCAGCACAATTCACAATAGCTAGATACTCGAGCAGCCAAGATACCCATCAGTAAATGAATGGATCAAAAAACTATGGCACATTTACACAATGGAATCCTATGCAGCAGAAAGAAAGAAGGAGCTCTTACCCTTTGCAACAGCTTGGATGGAGCTGGAAAACATGCTAAGTGAAACAAGCCAGACACTGAAAGACAAATACCATATGATCTCACGTTTAACAGGAACCTAAACAACAAAAAAAGAAACAAGCAAAATATAACGAAAGACACTGAAATAGAGGACAGGCTGACAGTGACCACAGGGGATACAAGAAGGAATTTCAGGGGACATTGGGAAGGGTTCATGGGAACAAATTTAAAGGACACATGGACAAAAAGTACGGAGAAGGTGGTAATGGGAGGGAAGTGAGGAGGGTTGGGAGTGGGGCTGGATTGGGAGTAAAAGGGAGAAAACTGTACTTGAACAATGATTAAAATAAAATTTTTAACAAACAAGACCCATATATATACTGTCTATAAGAGACCCACCTCAGAAAAAAAGATTCACACAGGCTGAAAATGAAGAGACGGAAAAAAATATTCCATGCAAATGGAATGAAAAAAAGCTGGAGTAACCATACAGTAACCCGAGTGGGGGGAGGAGGTTAATGGGGAAAAGAAAGGGAAGAGTCATCAATGTGTACAAAGGACCCATGGAGAAAGACAAAGGTCGTAGGATTGAGGGTGGGAGGGAAGTGGTGGTAAGAAAATGGAGACAATTGTTCTTGAACAACAATAAAAACAAGTTCAGGATCCAGAGTCGCCCCAGATGATCACTCAGCCTCAACCAGAAAGGTCTGTGCAGGAGACAGAGACTTTGACCCTGGCCTGCACATATGAAAATAGTGACAGTGATTATTATTTGCTCTCTTACAAGCAGCCTCCCTGTGGGGAGGTGATTCTCATTATCCACCAAGAAACGTATAAGAAACAAAATGCAATGAATAATCGCGTCTCTGTGAACTTCCAGAGAGTAAGCAAACACTTCAGGATCAGGATCTCAGACTCCCAGCTGGAGGATGCAGTAATGTATTTCTGTGCTCTCATGAGGGCACAACAAGATGAGTGACAGGGAGAGGCATACAGAAACCTCACTCTATAGCACCAGTGTTAGGGGGTAGGGGAGAAGTGGCTGGGGTAACAGGAACATAGAAAATCATTGTCTTCTTTTGGGAATATAAGTTCCTTCTATCTGAATATAAAAAAAATGAAAAAGAGAAAGAGAAGACAAGATTTTTAGAGAGTACAAGGTAGTTCCTTTTAAAAATGTGTTGTCATAGTACTGAAGTAGCCCATCAATCTGGTCATCATTCAGTTAGTCAAAGATAAACAAGAGCTACAGATCTGACAGGTTTTAGTAGAATTACTTCTGTGTGTGTATATATAAAGCACACAGCCCATTTCAAATGTAATTAACATAGTCACAAAAAGATTTGAAATATTAACAAGTATGAATAACACACCTTAAGGTGACCCCTAAACCCCTCTCCCTGATTTTTGGGATGTGGGAAAAACCAATGATTTCTTTCTAATCAACAGAATCTAGCCAAGGTTAGTTAACTGCAGGCCCTTGATTAGGTTATGTGAAATTTCATCTTAATAGAACCAGACACATACTCTCCCTGGCTGCTTTTGAAGATATAAGCTTCCACATTACATAAGGTCTGACAGAGCACCATGCAGCAAGGATCTGTGGGATCTCTAGAAGCCTCCCACTGAGAGCCAGGAAGAAAGTATGGACCTCATACCTACACCCACATAGAACTGAATTCTTCCAAAAACACAGGTAAGCTTGGAAGTGAACCTCATTCTCCAGAAAGGAATGCAGCCAACACACATCTGAGTGAGACCTATAGACATGAGCAGAGGACCTGGCCAAACTCTGCTTTGAGATGTAATAAACATGTTGTTTTAAACATAATTTGTTCCACAGCAACAGAAAATGAGCACACTAGTGCATGAAGGAGACAGGAAGACAAAAAGCATGTTCTGTAGAAGACCAAAGGTGAATTGTAGATTAACATATGCATTGCTCTTTTACTTACCAGCTTATCTACATGATCCACTTCAAGGCAGTAATGTGAGTTTCCTTTTTATTTACTCTGCTATTCTAATTCAGTGGCTAAATTATAATTACTGTACATTCAGCTACAAACAACTAACTTTAGAAAATTCAAAAGCTATCCAAAAGAACTTAACTACAAAAAGTAATAAATTAAAAATACTTACAATTTCTTTAAGATAGCTAGGAATTCTTCTAACTTTTCTTCAGTTTTTTTGGATCCATAGAGAGTACGACCACCACGTGCTTTTTTAACATAGACAGCTATGTTGTGAGAGTCATCATCAGATTGTTGGGGCTGAGTTTCTTCTGTCTCTTCAGAGGGTTTTCTGAACAAGGAAACAATATTTTACCATATTGCATATTACACACAAATTACTGACATGAATTTTTACTTTATTGTCAAGAATAAAAATTCACTGTTCTGAGATAATTTGGCATTTTAATAATATATTCTTTTCCAATGCTTTAGTTCTCTTCTTTCATCATCAGTAGAGCAGTTAAATATGTCACTCTGCTAAATCTAAAAATTAGCATTACATAAAATATTGTTTACATACAGAATTTTAGTATAGGTATTATAATTGTCCTAAGTGATTAAAAATAATAAATTAAGTCTACATCATTTAGGGAAATACTTTAACTCAATGGTTAACATCCTTATCTTCACACCCAAACACTTGTTTCTCAGTGATTTTTTAGCTATAAGTGTTTTTATAAAATTTTTGTTTCCAACTGACAAACTATGAACATTTTGAAAGCAACCATCATACTTTATTCTTGTGCTACCATATAAGTTGCACACATAAGTCCTCAAGAGATGTAAGAATATATGACTATTTCCCATTCATTTTTCCAGTTACAACCACTTATATTAAGAGGTCACTGAAAACCTAGACAATGAATCTAACAAATAATGTCCATCCTTAGGGAAAAATAGTGCAGGAGATGATAAAAAACCCAAATTATCATAGATTCATCACCTTTACTTATACATGAGAAGATTTAAAAATAAAGTTAAATATAAACATTATACAGAATAAAACAATGGTGTCAAATAAGAAAGAACTGAGGTTTCAACATAAAACAAAGTTTATTGAGGGTGTCTAGGGATTCCAGTCTGGGAGTCACAGATTCAAGAGGAAACCTGAAATGTGCTCCAGAGAAGACAAAAAGCCAGAGCATATACAGTCAAAAACCACAAATTGTTTTCAAACATTTCTTATTGACTATTTAACATGACAATCTGACTAGTCTAAAATGGTTTAGCCAGGACCAGTAGACAATATTCTGGGGCAGACCTTAGCTGAAAATATGGAAGTAAAAGCCAAGTGTGAACATGCACGAAGCACATACACAAAAAGCTCAAAAGTAGAAATCTGACTGCGCTAATGGCCTCCTCACTCTATGTTGGGCCATTTGACAGTAGTGACTCCATTCCAGATTTTTTAAATTCACAATAACATCACACATTAATTTCTAACACAAATTTGAGTCCTTTTATGTGGGCTACTCTGCTAACCATTATACACACATATCTACTTAACATTAGTCATGTGACATAAACAATGTTGTCCCCCATTTATACAATAAGGAAAATGCAGCTTGAGTTTATATAATTTTGGGGAGATGCAAGATGGTGGAGGAGTAAATGGTAGCCACACTAACCTCGTCCCAGGGAAAATCTAGAATTACAAATAAATTGTGGAGAAATCACCCCAAACAAACAAACAAACAATAGTGAAAGAGAAATCTAATAACCTTGGACAGACAGAAGAATTATCTCCAGCACTAACTGTTTGGTAAGGAGTGTGGTGGAGACTTGAAAAGGCTGGCTAGGTGCCCACCGTCAGCAGTACTGGAGGGATAATTAAGCAACTGGTTGGATCCCCCTGAGCAGTGCGGGAGTTGGAACTCTCAGCCTAAAGCACCAGAGCCCAAAAAGTACACAGATGACAGCTGGTGGCAAGAAGCAGCAGGGTTATTCTCTGCCAGAGATGGACAGCTAGAGATGCAAAAGCCTTTTAAAAGGCCAAAGCGCAAATTTTCATTTGCAGACACATACCTGGGGCTTTGGCAAAGGCAGGGGCAGAATGGTGAAGAGACACCTGAGGAGAGATTGAGGATGGAAGCTTTGGGCAGAGAGTTGAGAGATACCCACTGGAATCACAGTGCTGAATCATCACCCATACTGCAATAGTCATCATGCTCCAGGTGACCACTCCCCTGAGCATCAACAGCCTGAGAGGAAACAACAGCCCTGCCTGCAGGAGAGACTCTGTTCCAGCTCTGCGGTGCTTAAGCCTGACTGCTGAGTACAGAATGACTAGAATAACAACAGAAGGAAACAGCCACAGGCAGTAGATACTTAGCAAATGGGGCACAGAGTGGACTAGAGACACTTGAGGAGAGACTGGAGACAAAGGCTTTGGAGAGAGAACTGAGAGAGTAGACACTGGGATTCTGGTGCTGAGTCATTCCCCCTTACAGCAGCAGTCATTCAGCTCAAGGAGACCATTCCCCTCCAAGCAGCAGCAGCCTCGGGATAAACAATACCCTCAACCCCAGGAGGGATTCTGCCCTGACCTATGGGGCCTAAGACTCACTGCTGAGTGGAGAGTGACTAGATTAAAAACTGAAAGAGATAGCGTCATACACTAGATGCCTGGTAATCTCAGAGTCAACTGCCTAAGGTCAGACAGGGTTAACATCTGACATCACCAGACATGGATCCAGAAAGGAAAAATAGTGGTTAATTCTAGAGACTACTGAGATGAAATCCACTGTGGTCTTCTCCATGATTAATGATATTTTCTTTCCTGCATAGATTTTTAACATTCATTCCTTGGACATCAAGTTTGTTAATATTAAGTTATTAGATTTTATAATATAGTTTATTTCTCTTTCTTATAATAATCTTAATCTCTTTATGCCCTTAATGATAATGGTTCATTTCCTGCTGATAATGGGATTACTGAAGGGATATTTTTCTCAATGTGGGTTTGTTCCCTGGACTTTGTGGTTTTGTTCTGTCATCACCTGCACAACAGCATACAAAATATGGTGGGTGGAGTGACCCTCAGTCAACCAGTGGGAGGGAAGGATCCACTGAAGAACAACATTCAAAACCCAACTACATCCATCGAGCCCATATAAAGGGCATAAAGAGCACCCAAAGAGCATCAAGTACAGGGGTTCAGGAAGACTGCAAAACTGAATCTCACAGGTCTCCTCTCATAGAAGTTCACGCCACAAACTCAGGGAGTCAAAACAGATCAATTTAACAAGCAGAGGCAAACAAGAAGAGTCTCACAAAAAAATGGGAAGACAAAGAAACAACACCCAAATAAAAGGAAAGGGGGAATCTTCAGAAAGAATGCTAAATGAAATAGAGGCAAGTCAACTATCATATATTGAGTTCAAAGCAATAGTTATAAGGAACCTCAATGAGGTCACTGAGAATTACCAAAACCTACACAGAAACTAGAAGGAACTCACAACAAATTACATCAACATGAAAAAGGACATTGAAACAATCAACAAAAGCCAAGAGGAAATGAAGAATACAATTTCAGTAGGGAAGAATATAGTAGAAGGAATCAAAAGCCAGCTAGATGAAGAATAGGATCAAATCAGCAAGCTGGAGGACAATTAGAAAAAGCTCCCAGAAAGAGCAAGAAAAGGAAATAACACTTAAAAAGAACAAAGAGGGGTTACGGGAAATGCAGAACAACATGAAATGTAATAATATCAATATAATAGGGATATCCAAAGGAGAAGAGGATAGAGAGATAGAAAACATCTTTGAAAAAGCAGTGATGGAAAATTCCTGTATTTTGATTAGAGAAAAAGTCAGGCGAATCCGGGAAGAAAAAACGATCCCAATCAAGATGAACCCAAAGAGGCCCACTCTGAGACACATCATAATGAAAATGGCAAATTAAAAGACAAAGAGAATCTTTAAGGCAGAGAAGGAGAAACAGGAAGTGACACAAAAGGAATTCCCCTTAAGGCTAGCACTGACTTCTCAATGGAAACACTACAAAGACAGAAGGGAATGGCAAGAAATATTCCAAGTAATGAAAAACAAAGACCTGCAACCAAGATTACTCTATCCATCAAGGCTCTCAATTAAAATGGAAGGCAAAATAAGTAGTTTCCCAGATAAAAGAAGGCTGAAAGAACACACCTCCACTAAACCAGCACAGGAAAATATACTAAAGGGACTACTTAAAAAAAGGAGTGGAAAAAGAGTGAGATATGATATATATATGGTATACATATATATATGATATATATGCATCACCCCATTCATATATATATATACACACACCCCATTCATTCCAAAGGTGCAAAACACCTATTCTTTTGAAATGCACATGGAACATTTTCAAAGATATACCACATGATAGGACACAAAACAACCCTCAACAAGTTCAAAAAAATTGAAATTATATCAAACATCTTCTCAGACCACAAGGGCCTGAAACTAGAAGACAACCTCAAGGATAAAACTCAAAAACATTCAAATTCATGGAGACTGAATAGCATGCTATTAAACAATGAATGGGTTAATATTAGATGAAGAAAGAAATCAAAACATTTCTGGAAACAAATGAACTCACAACAATCCCAAACTTATGGGACACGTCAAAGGCAGTCCTGAGAGGGAACTTCATAGTGAAACAGGCCTACCTAAAAGAGATAGAAACATTTCAAGTAAACAGTGTAACTCTCCAACTACAAGAACTGAGGAATAAAAACAGGTGCAGCCCAAAGGAAGTAGAAGGAAGGAAATAATCAAGAACAGAGCAGAATTAAAGGACATGGAGTTTAACAAATAATTATAAGGATCAATAAATCCAGGGCTTGTGCTTTGAAAAGATAAACAAAATGGACAAAACTTTAAGTGAGTTCATGAAGAAAAAAAAAGAGAGGACCTAGAAACACAAAATCAGAAATGAAAGAGGAGAGATTGCAACTGATACCAAAGAAATACAAAACAAACAAGCAAGCAAAATATAACCAGAGACACTGAAATTAAGAACAAACTGAAAAAGCTACAGGAGAGGTGGGAGAAGTGATTGGGGAAAGGGAGAAGGGTTGTCAAGGAACACGTACAAAAGACATACGGACAATACTAAAGGGTGGTAGGATAGATGGTGGGAGGTGGGGATAACTGGGGTGGGAGGAGTCATGGGGGAAAATTGAAACAACTGTACTTGAACAACAATTAAAGGAAATAAAATAAAGATCATCTTCAGATAAAAAAGAAAAGAAATACAAAGAATTGTAAGAAGGTACTACAATGAACTTTATGCTAGGGAATTTGAAAACCTGGTTGAAATGGACAAATTGCTGAAAAAATATAATTTTCCAACCTGAAATGAAGAAGCAGCAGAAACACTGCACAGACCAATAAAAGTTGGAGAAATTGAAGCAGTAATCAAAAAAATCTCAACACACAAAAGTTCTGTACTGGACAGTTTCACAGGAGAATTTGATAAAACATTTGAGGAAGAGCTTATCCCTATCCCTCACAAAGTATTCAAAAAAAACCTAAAAAGACAAAAGAGTCCCAATCTCTTTTTATAAGCAAGCATCATCTTAATCCTAAAACCAGACAATGATATAACAAAGAGAGAAAACTACTGACCAATATTGCTGATGAACATTAAACTAAAATCCTCAACAAAACATTGGCAAACCACATCCAGCAATACATTAAAAAGACCACACAACGTGATCAAAAAGGAATCATCCCAGGGATACAGGAATGGTACAATATTTGCAAATCAAAGCACATAATACATCACATAAACAAAAGGAAAGACAAAAATCACATGATCATATAAACAAATGAAGAAAAAATATTTTGAGATACAGCATCCATTTATGATAAAAAAAAACACACAACAAAATGGGACTAAAGGGAGCATACCTCAGAATAATAAAGTCCATAAATAAGAAACCTACAACCAACATTCTACTCAATGTGCAAAAGCTAAAAGCTTTCCCATGAAGATCAAGAATAAGACAAGTATGTCCATTTTCACCACTTCTATTCAATGTAGTATTGGAAGTCCTAGCCACAGTGATCAGACAAGAAAAAGAAATGAAAGGCATCCAAAATGGAGAGAAGGAAGCAAAACTTTCATTGTTTGCAAATGAAATGATAGTGTATGTAAAATATTTTATAGATTCCACAAAAAACTACTCAACCTAATAAGTGAATTTGGCAAGATAGGAGGATACAGTCAATATTCAGAAATTGAAGACCTTTTTGTACACCAACAATGAAATATCAGAAACAGAAATCAGGAAAAAAATCCCATTTGTTATAGCAACATGAAAAATAAAGTACTTAGGAATAAACCTAACCAAGGAGGTAAAAAAACCTATACTCAGGAAACTACACAATATTGAAGAAAGAAACTAAGGGAGGCAAAAATAAATGAAAGTATAAACCATGTTCATGGTTGGAAGAAGTAACATCGTCAAAATGTCCATAGTAACCAAAGCAATTTATATATTCAATTCAATTCCTATTAAAATATCAATGACATATTTCACAGATATAGAACAAATATTTTAAAAAGTTGTATGGAACCCCTAATGACCACGATAGCTGCAGGCATTTTGAGAAAGAATAACAAAGTAGTAGGGATCACAATACCTGATATCAAACTATACTGCAAGGCCACAGTAATTAAAACAGTCTGGTACTGACATAAAAGCAGATGCATAGATCAATGAAAGATAATGGAGAGCCCAGAAATAAACCGAGTCTCTGTGGTCAATTAATATTCAAGAAAGGGGGCAGAAGCATAACATGGAGTAAAAATAGCCTCTTCAATAAATGTTGTTGGAAGATGTGGACAGCTATATCTAAAAAAGTGAAACTTCACCACCAACTTATACCATATACAAAAAAAACACTCAAGGATAAAAGGCTTAAATATAATTTGTGACACCAGAGTAGTCCTACAGGAGAACATAGACAGGAAATCTCAGATATTCCATGAAGCAATATTTTCACTGATATGTCTCCTAAAGCAAAATACATAAAGGAAAGAATAAACAAATGGGACTTCATCAAAATAAAAAGTGTCTGCACAGCTAAAGAAAACATCAGCACAATGAATAGGGAAGCAACCATATGGCAAAATATATTTGCAAATGATACCTTGGACAAGGGTTTGATCTCTAAAACATATAAAGAACTCACAGGACTTCACTCCAGGAAGACAAATAGTCCAATTAAAAAATGGGCAAAGGACCATTTATCAAAGGAGGACATACTGAGGGCTCGGAGACATATGAAAAGATGTTAAATATCACTAGCCATCAGAGAGATGCAAATTAAAACTACAATGAGATACTGCTTCTCACCAGTCAGAGTGATCATCATAAACAAATCAATAAACAAGTGCTAGTGAGGTTGCATAGAAAAGGGAACCATAGTGCACTGTTGGTGGGAATGAACACTGGTGCAGCCACTGTGAAACGCCATATGGAATTTCCTCAAAAAAATAAAACTGGAGTTGCCTTTTGATACAGCAATTCCACTGCTGGAATTATGCCCTATGAATCCTAAACAACCAGTTCATAGAATCTATGCACCCCAATGTTCATAGCAGCACAATTTACAATAGCCAAGTGGTTGAAGCAGCCTAGGTGCCCATCAGTAAATGAGTGGATAAAAAAACTGTGATATATTTATGTAATGGAATACTACTCAGCAGAAAGACAGAGGAGCTCCTACCCTTCATGACAGCGTGGATGGAAGTGGAGAGCATCATGCTAAGTTTATTAAGCCAGGCAGTAAAAAACAAATACCATATGATCTCACCTATAATTGGAAGTGAATCATCAAAACAAGTGAGCAAAATAGAAACTGAGATATTGAAATAAAGAACTGACAGTAACCAGAGGGTTGGTGGGAAGGGATAATGCAGGGGGGAAGGGCACAGGGTCATTAAGGAACATGTATAAAGGACACATGGACAAAGCCAAATGGGGGTAGGATCAAGGTTAGGAGGTTGGGATGCCTAGGGTGATTGGGAGTGGTGGGAAAAAAATCAAAATGAGGTAATAGATGTTTAACTAGACTTACTCTAATGATCATTTTGTAATATATATATATTGAATATATATATATTGAATCATTATATTGTATACCTAAAACTAATATAACATGTTAATTATACATCAATTATAAAAAAGAATTGCTTAAAAATTAAATTAAATTTTGATACAAAAAATTCATCTACAATAAAAAAGTTTTTAAAAAATGGTATTTAGAGATGTGGACAGCTACATCCAAAAAATTGAAACTTGACCACCAACTTACACCATACAGAAAAATAAACTGAAGATAAAGAAAAGGCTTAAATATAATTTGCTAAACTATAAAAGTACTGGAGGAAAACATAAGGAGGAAAATCTCAGATATTCCATGTAGCAATATTTTCACTGATATCTCCCCTAGAGCAAGGGATAGAAAGTAAGAATAAACAAATGGGACTTCATCAAAATTAAAAGCTTTTGCATGGCTAAAGAAAACATCAGCAAAATGAATAGGGATCCAATCTTATGGAAAAATATATTGGCAGATGATATCCCAGACAAGGGTTTTCTCCAAAATACATAAAGAACTCATATGACTCCACTGCAGAAAGACAATCAATCCAATTTAAAAATGAGCAATGGGGCCCTGGCTGGTGTAGCTCAGTGGATTGAGTGCTGTGAACTAAAGGGTTACCAGTTCGATTCCAAGTCAGGGAACATACCTGAGTTGCAGGCCTGGTCCCCAGTTAGGGGCATATGAAAGGCTACTACACATTAATGCATCTCTTCTTCTCTTTCTCCCTCCCTTCCCCCTCTCTCTAAAAATAAATAAGTAAAATATTTTTAAAATAATGGGCAAAGGACCTGAACAGACACTTTTCCAAGGAGGACATACAGAGGGCCCAGACACATGAAATGTGCGCATCAGTAGCCATTAGAGATATGCAAATTAAAACCACAGTGAGATACCACTTCACACTGGTCAAAATGGCCATCATTAATAAATCAATTAACAACAAGTGCTGTCGAGGTTGTGGAGAAAATGAATCCCTAATGCACTATTGGTGGGAATGAGGACTGGTGCAGCCACTGTGGAAAACATTGTAGAATTTCCTCAAAAAACTATAAATGGAACTTCCTTTTGACCAGGCAATTCCACTGCTGAGACTGTACCTTAAGAATCCTGAAACACCAATTCAAAAGTACCTGTGCACCCCAATGTTCATAGCAGCACAATTTACAATAGCCAAGTGTTTGAAGCAACCTAGGTGTCCATCAGTGAATGAGTGGATAAAAAAACTGTGATATATTTACATAATGGAACACCATGCAGCAGAAAAAAAAAGAAGGAAAGCCTACCCTTCACGACAGCATGGATAGAAGTGGAGAACATTATGCTAAAGAAAATAATTGAGGTAGCAAAAGACAAATACAATATGATCTCACCTATAAGTGGAACCTAATCAACAAGTCAAACAAGCAAGCATAATATAAGCAGAGACATTGAAATTAAGAACAAACTGACAGTAACCAGAGGGGAGATGGGAAGAGATAACAGTGGAAAATAAGGAAGGGTAATCAGAGAACATTTATAAAGGACACATAGACAAAGCCCAAGAGATGTAGGATGGACGGTGGGAGGTGGGGATAGCTGCGGTGGCTGGTAGTGAGTGGCGGGGGGAAAATGGAGACAATTGTACTTGAACAACAATAAAAAAGTTAGGAAAAAAGTTCATATATTTTGTCTAACTATTCATAGCTAATGAACTGAAAAGAGGTTTTTAAATCTATCTAAAGCTCAAAGATTATTAAAGCTTAATAATAATACAGTTATTTGAAGTATGATGTCTGTCCAGAAGGTATCCAGCCATGTATTATTAAAAATAGAGACATGTATTAAAGAAGATACAAGATATAAGAAACATTGTGCATAAAACAAGGATATCTCAGTGCCCTTCAATGTAGGCACATTGGAACCTCACACACTTTTCCCAGTCACCATCAGCTCACCCATCATATTTTCCTGAATCTCATGAACAGTCTGAAATCTTTTCCTCTTCAAAGGTAATTTTAATTTTGGGAAAATCGATAATTTTCATGGCACCAAATATGGGCTATAGCAGGGCTGAATCAACTGAGTGATTTGACATTTCACCAGAAAACTCTACATGAGATGTAATGCATGAATGGGTGCATTGTTGTGATGAAGCTGCCAATCACCAGTTGACCATAGTGGTGGCCTTCTGAATCATCTAAATAGTTTCCACAGAGGAATGTTTAAGCTTAATGCAAGATTTGATGCAAATTTGTTGCTGCATTCACTCATTCATTCTGAATGTGTCAGCCACACAGTGTAAGTGTTCACTCAATGGTGTCTAGTGCTCCCACTGATAGTACAGTGAAGCCATCATTGTTCATACACATGCACTCTGGTCCACTCTCCTTGTCTGCCAGGTTACATCAATGTCACACAAACTGTTCTTGTATGTTAACAATGACTAGACATTTTCTGGACAGACCTCAAATATAGGAAGAAGATTCCTGATTATAAATACAAAACTGTTAAAAGCCAATATTATTTCCCTGCTACCACTTTCACAGAACTTCTAGCCATTCCACCCACAGCAGTGTAAAACCCTACTTTAAACTATCCCTAGTTATTCCTCTAAATATATTACAACAGTAAGTTCAGTAAAACTTAACAAGGATGAAAATTCTGATACAAAGCAACTTCCTCCTCCAGCCCTGTTTTGCAAGTGCAAATGGTATGTTTTCTTATCTTTCAGAGAAGAGGCGGTCCATGGAAGGGAGTGGAGGTAAAGGTACAGTTGGCACACTTTTAGGCAGAAGTGTGAAGAATGAAGCCTGTTGATCCAGTGCTCTGCCCATTTATCTCAAGCTTGCCAAAAGATTCAGAAGTATCCCCAATGTATTTCAGACATCGAGGCCAAACAGGAGATACCAAACTGCCAAAAGCAACTAAAGCAAAACCATGGCCATATACATTAATTGATTCATTTATTGAGTATTTAAGTTGTGTCTTATGCTTTTCAGAAAATGGTATGAAATAATCTTCATCATTATATTTACATAACAAAACTTGCAATAATGCTATATGGATAGTCTAAAACTACAATCATATAAAATTTAAAATCATATTGTAAGAAATTACTACATATCTTGTGCAATCAGGCAAAGAAAGCCGAGAGTATCAGGAGACCATAGACATTTTGAATAAATATCTCTTTAACATAGGTTCTCACAATTCTGTGAATGTTTATTATTTGTACCTTCAATTACTATCATTTTCTTAAACTTATTTTTCTCCTCCAGAAATAAAATAATGTAAAGATGCATTGGTTAAAAGTCTACATCTTTTCTTCTTGTTATAAAAGGGTGATATTAAATTTATTGGAGCAAGTGATTCAGTGATTTTTTAAATTACTGTTAAGATTATGTTTATTATTTTGTTGCTATTGTCTAACCTGCTTGAAAAAGAGATAGAATTTCAGGACAGATGGTATAAATCTACATAAATCATTGTCAACTAAAATTCATGATAATAATAACAGCTAGTACAGTTAAAAGGCTCCTTCAATGCCACCTCTGAAGTATTATATTAATATTACCCTCTTTTCCTGAGTAAAAACTAAATTCAGTCATCGTTCAGAAACTATGCCAAAATAAGGTTGTTTCTTTTGGGCAAAACACAAATTCAAACCCAATTATTCTGGGTCAAAATTCAGTGTTCTTTTTATATCAATGTCTGGGCATTTTATTTCTTACATCTGTGAATATATCAAAATTTTCCTTCTTTCTAATTGATCCATGAATAAAATACATTTTAGAAAATGATCACAGTTCCAAGCAATCCTTGATCTCATTCCTGTCCTACATGCATAGTTTTTGCTCAAGTGGAATTGTTTCTCTACACCTCAGCAAGGTCTTCCAATTATTTTCATTAATGTAGCATTGCTCCAAATGGATTTAATGGTTAATCAAGCACTTCTACTCTCTTTACACATGACTATCTCCCTTCAATATTTACCAAAGGCTTTGAAATCAGGCATTTTCACCAGCTGCCCACAGTCAGGCAGGTGCCATTCTTCAAAGTCTTCCTATTGTATCTGTCACATGACATTTGTGTTAAATGAATTATCGAGTATTGAATATGACAATGATAATCAACGAAGACTATTGATGAATAATTTTAATAGTGTAGGAATTTAGTGTCTATTAAGACTTTTGTTTCCTCTCATCTCATCCTGCTAAAAGTTTCTCTGAATTACTTGGCCTCTGTTTTCACCTTCTGGACACATTTGTGTACATCATATTACAAAGGGGACTAGTATGAGATAACCTTAGAGAATATTTATAATTTATTAATGAATTATGTAAAATTTATTCTAATTCAGTTTAAGGTATGTTTATTGCTATATCAGAGTAGATTTCTTTCTGGTTGAACATAACTGTTTTTTATTTCTTAACAGTCCCCTTACTATACACATTAGATGTTAAAGCATAATTTTACTGTGAAACATGGATATTGAATTACATCAAATGCATTTTTAAACATAATATTATCTAGTGTTTCTCTTTGGGATATTTATATTATAAAATTATAGCAACGGCTTTTTTGATATTGAGCATTCTTTATATTTGTAAGATGAAGCCAATTAAACTGTGATGTATAAATCTGCCAATACACTGTGGCATTATTTCATCTACTAATATTTCATTTTGCATACTTACCTATATGGTCGTAATTAAAATTGATATTTCTTATTTATGTTATTCTTTTTTAATTGTGATACTATGGCTATATGCTAGTATGCATGGCAAACTTACAACCTACTTTCCATTGTGTATGTTCAGGGATAATTAAATTGCATAGAAATTACTTTTTCTTTAAAGGAACTTTGAATGACATCACTTGAGCAATGGGTTTTTAATTTTTACTTTTGTTCTTTTTTTTGCTTCCAAAATACTTTTGAAGAATACTTTTCACAACTTTCATTAACACCATCATTTAAAAAGCCTATCTTCTTAAATAAAGTGTATATTTTTAAGAAAACCAATAACAGCTAGATGATCAACTTCACCTCATTACATAAAGTAAGATATCATAATTTATAATTTCCTTTTTTCTCTATTTATTGTATTATCTTACTCATTTCTAATATTATTTTTATTTATTGTGTTTATTAGATAAAGTTAGTCGTTTAACCACTCTCATGAAAACACTCAGGAACCAACACACATTTATTAGTCCCAATGATCATACCATGATTTAAAACTCCTACAAAGTGACTATATGATTCTACCTCCCCCGCCATCTCTGCTTTGATCCTTACCCCTTCACATGATCAATACTTCCAGCATTTGAGTCCACTTGTCCTTCCATGCATGCACACACACATCAAACTCACATTCAAAAAAGACATCATTACCTTGTCTCCTCCTGTTTGGAAAGTTTGGGCAGTTTGTTTTTTTTCTGCAGAAATATTTTAGGATATTGCTTTATAAACTTATCGTGAGCTGATAGGATATTCAAAGCACTCCAGCTTTTGAAAGAAAGGGAAAGAGAGAGAGAGAAAGAGAGAGAGAGAGATTAAATTGTAAGTATCATCAGATAATAGCTTCCAAAGGAAGATTTTTTTAATCCAGTACATACAACTTAATTCTATACTACTTAGTCTAAGAAGCAAATAACAAAAATATGAAAACTTTTATGCTTTAAAAATACCCACACTATAAAAGTGCCTGTAGTTTGCTTCAGAAATATTTTTAAGAGTATCAAATTTATGGCAGTCAATGTAAAAAATTTAATTTTAAGTTAATCAAAGGCTTAACATTAGACCTGAAACCATAAAAATCAGAGAAAAAAAACATGGTAAAAATTTGCACATTGCTCGTAGCATTATTTTATCAGATATATATCTCCAGGCAAGGAAAACAAAAGAAAAAAATAAATAAATGGGACTTCAACAAACTAAAATCTTTTTGCACAGCAAAGGAAATCATCGACAAAATGAAAAGACAACCCACAGAATGGGAGAACATAGTCACCAGTACATCTAATAAGGGTTTAATATCTGAAATTTATAAAGAACTTACAAAACTCAATACCAAATAAAAAACCCAATTAAAAAGTGGGCAAACGACCTGATTAGACACTTATCCAAAGAGGACATGCAAATGGTCAATGGACATATGAACTTTTTTATACTTTCTTTAATTAAAGGCTTGCATAAGACATAACAGACTATTAAAATTTCTCCAAAATGATTCACATATATTTTAAATACACATTACTAGAAAGTATATTTATCTGAACCTTTGCAATGATTTTGACAATCTCATGCATTATATTTTTAGGGCTGGAATAAAGATGTCTTTGATCAAAAAATCAGCATTTCCCAAATCCAGCAGGTCACTGGAATTATCTGGAATATTTTTGTAAGTGCCAATTTCTGATATGTTTCCTATTGAAAGCTGGAGTCTGGGTGCAGTTCTATGCTTTAAATACTCCTGAAGTAATGCCTATTTCCTGCCAGATTTCATTCACTGCAAATATTAAAAATGTCAATAACAAGATCCACCTCAATAGGGTAATGATATTTGACTTTGGAATATTTGCCTCATTCAACATTCAATTGACAACCACTTCAAAAAATGGTCAATTATTACAATGCTAAACATTACTCTTGCCAGCTTATTTCAATAATTATCAAAGACCATCTTACTTAAAATTTAACAATGACAAATATCTTAGTCAATATTTGCCTCAGAGCAGTGAATGCAAAAATCCTTAAGAGAAGACTTTTCTTATATTATTGTCAATATAAATAATAATAACACATAGTAAAATATTTAAAATGGCTTTCTTTCTCTTGGCCAAAGTTCTTAAATCACCTTAATAGTTCTTTACAACTAGTATATATTTTAAGAATCTGTTTAACTTAATTTGACTTAACTGGTTCAAATAATGCATTGTGAATGTAACTTAATATGACATTAGAGATCCAAGATGGTGAGGAGTACGTAGAAGCCATACTAACCATTTCCGAAGATCAATCTGAAATTACAACTAAATTGTAGAGAAATTATCTTGAATAACCAACTGAACATTAACTGAAGAGAAACCTTATAATCATGGATAGACAGAAGAAACCACTTAAGCACATGACTGGTAGGGGGCAGAGGAGATGCAAGAGGGCTGGCTGGGTACTCACATGTGGCAGCTGAAGTGCCAGAAGGATATTTCAGAAGCCAGGGGTTCCCCCTGAGAAGTGTGGGGTCCAAACCCAAGTTGGACTACTCATGGTATAGCACCAGAGCTGGGAAAGAACCCAGAAAACTTCCAAATGTGAAAATCAGCAGGGTTTCTGTTGGCCAGGTATAAATGGCTAGAGGGAGAGAGCCTCTTAAAGGGCCAAAGTACAAAATTTTATTTGCAGCCATTTACCCTGGGTGTTGGAAGAGAGAGGGCAGAAACTCTTAAGGAGAGTCTGGAGTTGGTGGCTCTTAGGAGAGAACTGAAGGAATAGCCACCAGGATCCATGTGCTGATTTATTTACCATACCACAAAGTCATCCTTCTCAAGCAGAGCACTCCTCTATGAATGGAATCAGCCTTAGAGGAAGCAATACCCTGGCCCAGAATATTACTTGGCCATGCCCTGTGGTACTTAAGCTTGAGTGCTGATTACAGATTGATTACATTAACACCTGAACAGTTTAAAGGCTGATTAGTTTAATATCTAAGCAGAAAAATATGACGCAGCAGCCAAAAGGGGAAGACAAAGAGACCCCAAGTGAAAGAACAAGAGAATTTTCCAGAACAACTAGATGAAATAAAGGTAAGCAATTTATCAGATAGTTTAGAATAATGATTATAAGGATACTAAACAGCATCAAAAAAGACATAGAAACCATAAACAAGGATCAGTCAGAAATAAAGATAGCAATATCTGAGATAAATAATCTACACTGGAAGAAATAAATAGTACATTACATGAAACAGAGGATCAAATCAGTGATTTGAAAGAAAACACCCAAGCAGAGCAGCAAAAAGAAAAAAGAATTTTAAAAAATGAGGAGAGCTTAAGAAACATCTTGGACAACATGAAGTGTAACATCTGCATCGTGAGAATACCAGGAGAAGGCAGCAAGCAAGGGACTGAAAATCTGTTTGAAGAAATAATGACAGAAAACTTTTCTAATCCAGTGAAGGAAAAAGGCACACAAGTCCAGGAAGATTAGAGAGTCTGAAGCAAGTTGGACCCAAAGAGGCCTAGATCCAAGACACATCATAATGAAAATGACAAGCCTCAAAGATAAGGAGAGAATCCCAAAAGCCTCAAGAAAAAAAAAGCAAGGTTTTAGTTACAAGGGACCAACAATTACACTGTCATCTGAATATTTATCAGAAACATTTCAGGCCAGAAGGGAGTGGCATGAAATGTTCAAGGTGGTGTAAAGCATGGGCCTACAACTAAGACTACTTTATACAACAAGGCCATCATTTAAAATCGAAGGATAAATAGGGATTCCCAGACAATAAATAACTAAAGGAGTTTGTTAACAACAAACTAATACTGCAACAATGTTAAAAGGCTTGCTTTAGGAAGAAGAAAAAGAGAAAGAAAAAAAAAAACAGAAGAAAGCAGTCTAACAATAAGATGGCACTACATATGTATCTATCAATAATCACCTTAAATGTAAGTGTCTTAAATATTCCAACCAAAAGACACAGGGTAGCTGAATGGATAACAAAACAAGAACCACCCTGGGGTGAACCTCAATTCAGTGGATTGAATGCCAGCCTGTGAACCAAAGGGTCTCTGGTTTGATTCCCAGTCAGGGCACATACCAGGGTTGCGCACCAGGTCCCCAATAGGGGGTGATGAAGAGGCAACCACACATGGATATTTCATTCCCTTCTCCTCTCTAAATATAAATAAATAAAATCTTAAAAAAAAAAAAGAATGCAAGACCCATATAGTAGTCAAGGAACATGTATAAAAGACACAGGAACAAAGCCATGGAGTAGGATTGAGTTAGGGTGTGGGGATAGGTGGGTAGGGTGGAGTGGTGAAGGAAAAATGGAAACAACTGTACTTGGACAACAGTAAAGAAAAGAAAAGAGCCCTGGCTGCTGTGTCTCTGTGGATTGAGCACTGGCCTGTGAACCAAAGGGTTGCTGGTTCAATTCCCAGTCACAGCACATGCCTTGGTTGCAAGGCAGGTCCCCAGTTGGGGTGCTCAAAAGGCAACCACACATTGATGCGTCTCTTCTTCTCTTTCTCCCCTCTTCCCCTCCCTAAAAATAAAATAAATAAAATCATTAAAAGAAAAGTAAACAAGACCCATATATATGCTGCCTCCGAGAGATCCATCTCAGATTGAAAGATACACACAGGCTAAAAGTAAAGGGATGGAAAAATATATTTTCTATAAATGGAAAGTAAATGGAAAAGCTAGGGTAGCAGTACTTATATCTGAAAAACTATAAAAGCAAAGCTACAGTAACAAAGAAGGACACTACATAATGATAAAGGGAACAATGCAATAAGAGGATATAACCTTAGTAGACATTTATGTACCCAATATGGGAGCAACTAAATATGTAAAGCAAATCTTGATGAACGTAAAAGGAGAGATTGACAGAAATACAGTCATAGTTGGGGGGTTTTAACACTGCCTTGACTTGAATAGATAGATCTTCCAGGCAGAAAAGCAACAAGAAGACAGCCGCCTTAAATGACACACTAGATCAAATGGATTTAATTGATATCTTTGGAGCATGTCATCACAAAGCAGCAGAATACAAATACTTTTCAAGTACACATGGAATGTTTTCTAGGATAGACGACCTGACAGGATGCAAAACAAGTCTCAATAAATTTAAGAAGAGTGAAATCATATCAAACATATTATCTGACCACAGTTCTATGAAACTAGAAATCAATCGCAAGAACAACAAAAAACACACAGACATGGAAACTAAACAATATGTCATTAAACAATGAATGGGTCAAAAATTAGATCAATGAAGAAGTCAAACGATACCTTGAAACAAGTGAAAATGAGGGCACAAAAATCCAAATCGGTGGGACACTGGGAAAGCAATTGTAAGAGGGAAATTCATAGCATTACAGCCCTATCTCAAAACAACAACAACAAAAAAAGCTCAAATAAACAATTTAACTTTACACTTAAAGTATCTTGAAAAGGAACAACAAATAAAGTCCAAAGTTAGTAGAAGGAAGGAAATAATAAATATCAGAACAGAAAAAATGAAATAACATCTTTAAAAAAGCAATATTAAAGATCAATGAATCCAAGGGCTGGTTATTTACAAAGATAAAAGAGGTTAACAAAATTTTAACCACACTCGTCAAGAAAAGAAAGAGAAAAGACAAAAAAATAAAGTCAGAAATGAAAGAGGAGAAATAACTGACACAAGAAATAGAAAGCATCATAAGAAAATATGAACAATTATGTGTCAACAAATGGATAACCTGGATGAAATGGATAAATTCCTAGACATAAAATCTTCCAAAACTAAATCAGAAAGAATCAGAGAATCTGAATAGAAAAACTACACCTAATGAAATTGAAGCAGTAATAAAAAAAATTCACAACAAACAAATGCCCTGCACCAGATGGCTTTGCAGGTTAATTTTACCAAACATTCCAAGAAGAACTAACACCTCTCTCCCCCAAACTATTTCATAAAATTCAAGCGGAGGGAAGGCTCTCGAACTCATTTTTTTTGGCCAACAATATCCTAATGCCAAAACCAGATAAAGACACTACTAAGAAAAAAAATATAGGCCAATATATGTAATGAACATAGATGCTATTAAATCCTCACAAAATATTAGCAAACCAAATACAGCAATGCATTTGATAGATCATAAAGCGTGATCAAGTGGGATTCATTCTGGGAATACAAGGATGGTACAACATTTGAAAATCAATAAATGTGATTCACCACATAAACAAAATGAAGGATAAAAACCAGATGATTATATAAATAGATGCTGAAAAAGCTTTTGATAAAGTCCAGCACCAATTTATGATAAAAACTCTCAACAAAGTGGAAATAGAGGGAATATACCTAAACACAATAAAGGCCACATATTACAAACCCACTGCCAGCATCATACTTAATAGGCAAAAACTACATGTGTTCCCCTTAAGATTGGTAACAAGACAGGGAGGTCCACTTACATCTTTCTTATTCAACATAGTACTGAAAGTCCTAGCCATAAGAATTAGACAAGAAAAACAAATAAAAGGAATCCAAATTGGAAAGAAAGATGTAAAACTGCATTTGTAGGTGACATGATACTGTACATAGACAACCTCAAAGATTCCACCAAGGAACTACTAGAACTGATAAATGTATTGAGCAAAGTAGCAGGATACAAAATTAATATTCAGAAATCAGTTGCATTTTATATGCCAATAACAAACTAACAGAAAGGAAAATTAGGAAAACAGTCTTATTCACAATTGCTTCAAAAATAATAAAATACCTAGGAATAAACCTAATCAAGGATGTTAAAGTTCTGTACTCAGAAAATTATAAGACACTGAAGAAATAAATTGAAGAAGATACAAATACCATACTTTCAGACTATAGGACACACTTCCCCCCCAGAAAATTTGGGAGGAATAATGGTTGTTAATGCTGCTGTTGAGTTCTGTTTACATTTACATTGGTGAAATATTATGTTATTTATGTTATTAAATATTTTACTACATATTTTGCTTAATTTTTTTTCTATTGTCCTCCTCTAAAACCTAAGATGCATCTTATGGTCTGAAAATAAGCATATACCTGGTTCATGGATGGGAGGAATTAACATCACTAAAATACCCATATTACCCAAAGAAATCTATAGATTCAACACAATCTCCATCAAGATTTCAATGACCTATTTCACAGAACTAGGAGAAATATTTCAAAAACTTATATGGAACCACAAAAGGCCCTATACTACAACAGCAATCCTGAGAAAGAAGAACAAATTTGAAGGAATCATGCTACCTAATATCAAACTATACTACAAGTCCATCGTAATCAAAACAGCATGGCACTAGCATAAAAATAGACACATCTATCAATGGAACAGAACAGAGAGCCTAGAAATAAACCCATACTTTTATAGTCAATTAATATTTGACAGAGGAAGCAAACATGTATAATGGGCTAAAGATAGTTTATTCAATAAACAGTGTTGGGAATATGGACAGATATGTGCAGAAATATGAAACTAGACCACTTTCTTACACCACACACAAGCATAAACTCAAAATGGATCAAAGACTTAAATGTTTGATCTGAAACCATAAAAATGCTAGAAGAAAAATTAAGAGGAAAATTTCTATTGCTCATAGAAATTTTTTTATCAGGTATATCTCTCCGGGCAAGAGAAACAAAAGAAAAAAAATAAACAACTGAGATTTCATCAAACTAAAAAGCTTTTGCACAGCAAAGAAAATCATCAACAAAATAAAAAGATGATCCACAGAATGGAAGAACATATTTGCTGATACATCTGATTAGGGATTGATATCCAAAATTTATAAAGTACATTCAAAACTCAATACCAAAAAAACAAGCAGTCCAATTAAAAAATGGGCAGGGTCTCCCAAACACAGCACTTAACAAGTTTGAAGATGCAAGAAGAGGGCCCAAACACCCCCACACACAGCTTGCCTAACTGCCACACAGTATAGTAAAAGCTGGAAAGCTTTGCCCATGTTTGCCTCCTTAATCCCACTCTCTTTATTTTTTATTTTATTTTTTTTACATTTTAAAAGTATATTTTATTGATTATTCTATTACAGTTGTCCCAATTCTGCACCCCCCCCCACACACATACACATCCTTAGTTCATGTCCACTGGTTGAGGGTATAAGTTCTTTGGCTTCTCCAATTTTTATACTATTCTTAACCTCCCTATTCTATACCTACCAATTATACTTCTTTTTAATTTTTACTTTTATTATTTTTATTTTTATTGTTGTTTAAGTACAGTTTTCTGTCTTTTACTCCCATCCCAGCCCACCCCCATAACCCTCCCTACCTCCTTCCCATTTCTACTCCCCCTTAGTTTTTGTCCAGGTGTCTTTTATAATTGTTTCTGTAAACCCTTCCCCTTTTCCCCTAAAATTCCTGCCCCTCTCCCCTGTGGTCACTGTCTTTAAATGTGACTTCTTCTGGGATGTAGACTCTGTCAATAAAAGTTTTTCAGCCTGTATCCTAATTAGCCTATCCTTCAGCCCCAAAACTCATGTTTGTTTCATAAGGATGTAACATATGTATTTACAGTGAGCAACTGTAATGAAATTAAATAAATAAACAAACAAACAAATGAATGAATGACAAATAGACACTTATCCAAAGAGGATGGGTGGCCAATAGACATATGAGAAGATCCTCAATATCACTAATCATCAGAGAAATGCAAATAAAAGCCACAATGAGGCACCATCTCATACCTGTCAGAATGGCTATCATCAATAAATCAACAAATAAAGAGTGCCAGTGAGAAGGTGCAGAAAGGGGAACTCTTTTACACTTGGTGCAGCCACTGTGAAAGCAGTATGGAGATACCTCAAGAAATTAAAAATGGACCTTCCCTTTGACCTCCAAATCCCACTTTTGGGAATATATTCAAAAGAACCTGAAACACTAATGCAAAAGAATGTAAGCACCCCTATGTTCATTGCTGTGTTATTTATAATTGCCAAGATATGGAAGCAGCCCAAGTGTCCATTTACAGATGAGTGGATAAAACAACTATGGGACATTTATACAATGGAATTGTACTCAGCCATAAAAAAGTAGAAAATGTTACCCTTTGCAATGTTATGAATGGACCTGGAGAACATTGTGCTAAGTGAAATAAACCAATCATCGAAAGATAAACACCATATGATTTCACTCATATGTGGAATCTAATGAACAAACTAAACTATAAAGGAAAATTGAAATAGACTCATAGATGGAGAGCAGATGACAGCTAGTGACTAGTGGGTGGAAGGATTGAGCAAAAAGGAAAAAGGATTCATGGACATGGACAACAGCGTGGCTGGTGATTGCTGAGGAGAAAGGCAATATAAGGGAACTAAATGGCAGTGAAAAAATATAAGATTACAGTTAAAAATATGACTTTAGACATTTTCATTCTTACTCTTCCATTACAAAGATACATTGACCAAGAATCTACTTTTTATTCAAATCAAACCTCTAATATCAACTAGAAGCTTTTGCAAGATCTTTATTTTCTTTTTTTTTTTTCTATTTGGAACTGATTTTCTACAGTTATTTATTTTACACATTTACCTGTTATATTGGATACATGTTCTGTACCAAACATTGTACTAAGATCTTTACATTGCCTTTGTCTCATTTTATATTTACATGACCTTACAGCTTTGGTATATTTTACTGCCCATTCAATCCATAAAGAAACTGAAAACTGCCCCCTCTGGTCAGCTCAGTTGTTTGGAGCATCATCCTGTACACCAAAAGGTTGTGGGCTTGATTTCTGGTCAGGGCACATACCTAGGTTTCAGGTCCAATCCCTGGTTGGGGTACATATGGAAGGTAACCAATTGATGTTTCTCTCTCAGTTTCTCTCTCCTCTTCTCCCCTCCCCTCCCCTCTCCTCCCCTCCTTTCCTGTCCTCTGTTCCTTTCCCTTCCCTTCCTCTCTCTCCCTCTCTCTCTCTCATCAATGAAAACATATCCTCAGGTGAGGATTAAAAAATTTAAAATATTTTAAAAACTAACTGAAAGCTTAGCAATTTTCCTAATTCATATAACTGGGAAGCAGAGGACATAGGGCACAAATGAAAACTAAATTGACTTCAAAACCCATTCTCTTAACCTTTTGGATATATATGGCCCCATCCCAAATAATAAAAAGCATTATTTCTTATTTTGTGCCAGACACTATTCTAGGTCATTTACATGTATCAGATCATTTCATCTTTACACAATTATATTATCTGAAACTCCTATCTTTCCCAATTTTGTAGACAAAGAAACTGAGTCCCAATGAAGAACAAAAGTGTGCCTCAAGTTCACACAGCTGGGAAATGACAGTGCCAGGATTCAGATCAAGCAAACTGACTCCAGAGAGCAAGTATGGAATTCTTTATGTGAAGCTGAAAATCACTGGGAGTGAGGAGGCAAGAGTGTGAGGGAAAAATCATTCTGGAGAGAAATGCAAAGAATATCAAAGAAGCACACACTTCTCACTTTCTGTGAGAAAAAATAATAATGGGAAAATGTATGGTAATATAGAAATAATTTGAAATGGTTAAGAGGATGTGATATAGAAATATGTTCAAGTGGAGAAAGCCACTTTAGGGTAAAGTGGAATAGCCACTTAGGGTATTTTCTCAGCAGTCCCATGAAAGACTAGGAAAAGGCCTGTCTCTGTAAAGGAAGGTGGGAGGGTAGATGGACAAGGATGAATACAGAAGAAACTAAGTAGTTTCATAATTTCAAAAATCCAAGTTGGGCAAAGGAGTTGACAAAAAAAGTGATTTTAAAGTTATATTTCCAAGTATAGTATATATTAGGAATCCTGAGCTTTGAACCATGGTATTTCACAGTTCTTTGGCTTATTTATATTTCACCCATTCATCACCTATGAATTCAAGATTTGTGGTTTAAACTGTTCCATTTTGTTTTGGATGGAAGATTGTACCCAGAGACTGATTCGGTCTTGCCAGCTGTTGATTTATCACACACTTGCTGTAGGAATTGGGATAGTTTCATAAGCCAATAGTATACAAGGTAATATCTTAGCCAGTACAGAAATAGCATAGTCCAAACAAATGACAGATTATTTACACCTGTTCCAGGCAAGAGGAGACAAAAGGAATAAAATCCAAATTTAACAATGGTGAACCTCTTAATAGGAGTTGAGTTTCTTCACCTGACTTAACAGCTGCCAGCTCCAAAACCAAAGTCCCTTATTGTTAGGGAACCAAGGTGCTGGTGTTGGAGGGCAGGGTGGCTGTTCTCAGAGTCATCATTTCAGGGCTGGTGCATGTTAGAGAACCACACCCATCCAAAGAGTCACCTGGGCCAGGGCAGGAGCAAATGTTTCAGGATTTTCAGAGAGCTGTTTTAGGTCAGCAAAGTGTGCCTTTCTCAGACAGGAACTCTCTAAAAGTCTTTACAAACTCTCAGTATTTAGCCTAAAGACCCCCTTGCCATAGTTACTTCTTTATCTGGTCTTGTGGATAAACCCCCAGCTGGACCCCTCAGCACCTGAGCCTCTGGGTGCTTATCCACAACAACCAAGCAGGTGGTGATGTGCTGACATAACTTTACTTCTAAAAACAACTTTTTAATCCTTGCCATAAACAAATGGATTAAAACAATGTCTTTTAAGTCAAAAACAGGTGGATTTGAAATCATATCAAACAAATACATGATACCTTCAAATCTTTTTGCCAGATGACTGCTTTCTAAGTATCGGAAAGGAACCAAGTAGGAGTAAGTCATGTTTGAGGCACAAGATAGTGTTTCCCTAAAACATGATATATATATTAATATATGTGTGTGTACACATATGTGTGCATATATCATGTTTTAGAATTATATCATGTTGTGTGTGTGTGTGTGTGTGTGTGTGTGTGTGTGTTTGTATCTTGTCCCCTTAATCTGGAGAAATAACACCAGGTTTGCAAGTACTTTTATCTGTGTGGTAAATCATGTATCTATGAGAGTCAACAATGGTTAATTATTATACTTTATTCACGAAAGAAACTTAAGATTCACTTGAATGACAAAAGAAGCATGACTATCTTACCTGCTCTGTTGTCCACCCATGTGACATAATGCATTCAACTGACCATAATCAATGTGCTTAGACACTTTCAAGCCTACAAAAAAATCAATTAAAATGTGAGTAATTTTCTGCATTATTATTAACCAAGTTTATAAATAGAGTTTCATTGCAAACATTCATCATAGTAAAAGAATTCTGTGACTATAATGTGAGATTTTAACACTTTGAGGCACAAACAGAATTGAATAGGGTGATTAAAATAAGGAAAGTATTTCATGTTTTTCATTGATGTTATATTTGGTCTAGCATTGTTTGTGTTTGATTCCAGTAAATTCTTGAGTTTATGTGCCATATAATGTCACTCCTCTGAATGTAAGCCTTTGAGAACCCCCATCCTACACCTTTAGAATGTGAACTGGTTTCAGAACTCCAGTCATGACAATCCAAAAAAGTTTTCTTATAGTTTTTGTCTCTGTCTCTCTCTTTCTCTGCAAAACTGGTCATATTTATTTAATCCTATGCAGGTCTCCACCTTTGAGTAGCCCCTTTCCAGAACACCTTCAGGGTCTTGATTCAGTTTGCAATTGCTTGGGAAGTTCAAGGGTAAGCAAATCACACAAGATACCATAAGAGCAGAAAGATGGTAATCATAACCATGAAGCAAACTGTTCCAAAAAACAAAAACTGACATCCTTTGGAGTAGATAGAGGAAAGGCAGACTAGTGGGTACCATCAGCATCCTTAGGATGATTATAGAACCTTCCATTATGCCAGGAGAGTGCATGTAGTGAGTAACCCTGAAAAACAGAAAGCAATCATAGGTACTAACAAGCACAGCACTCATCCCTTTAGTGAAAAGGTATTGACAAAATCAGTATTTTAATGTATTCCTAAAAAAATTTTTCATTTAAAGTGTATTTTATTGATTATGTTATTACCATTGTCCCAGTTTTTTTCTCCCCTTTATTATCTCTTCACTGCGCTGCCCGCTTCTCCCCTCCAGTATCCCTCTCCCTTAGTTCACGTCCTTGGGTTGTTGATAAAAGTTGTTTGATTTCTCCATTTCCTTAACCTCCCCGTCTATCTTGTGTCTACTTATTACGCTTCTTATTCCCTGTACCTTTCCTCCCCATTCTCCCACTTTCCCACCCCACTGATAACCCTTCATCTGATCCACATTTCTGTGATTTTATTCTTGATCTAGTTGTTTAGTTTTTAGGGTTTTTTTAGGTTCAGCTGTTGATAGTTGTGAGTTTGTTGTCATTTTATTGTTCATAGTTTTTTATCTTTTTCTTAGATGAGTCCCTTTAATATTTCATTTAATAAGGTTCTGATGATGAACTCCTTTAACTTGACCTTATCTGGGAAGCACTTTATCTGCCTTTCCATTCTAAATGATAACTTTGCTGGAGAGTGTAATCTTAAATGTAGGTCCATGCCTTTCATGACTTCAAGTACTTCTTTATAGCCCCTTCTTGCCTGTAAGCTTTCTTTTGAGAAATCAGCTGGTAAACTTATGGGAACTCGTTTGTAGGTAACTGTCTCCTCTTGTTGCTTTTAAGATTCTCTTATCTTTCATCTTGGGCAATGTAATGATGATATGGCTTGGTGTGTTCCTCCTTGGGTCCAAATTCTTTGGGACTCTCTGAGCTTCTTGGACTTCCTGGAAGTCTATTTCCTTTGCCCGTTTGGAGATGTTTTCCAGCATTATTTGTTCAAATAAGTTTTCAATTTCTTGCTCTTCCTCTTCTCCTTCTGGCACTCTAATGATTTGGATGTTGGTGTGCTTAATGTTGTCCCATAGGTTCTTAATTTCTCTTTATTTTTTTCTTTTTGCATTCTTGTTTCTTCATTCTGTTCCAGTTGGATGTTTATTTCTTCTTTTTGTTCCAAATCATCGATTTGAGTCCGGGTTTCCTTCCCTTCACTGTTCCCTTCCTGTATACTTTTCTTTATTTCACTGTGTGTATCCTTCATTTCTTCCTTCATTTTGCAACCAAGCTCAATCAGTTCTGTGAGCATCCTGATTATCAGTGTTTTGAACATCGCATCAGATAGGTTTTTTGTCTCCTCATCACTTAGTTTTTTTCTGGAGTTTTGATCTGTTATTTAATTTGGGCCATGTTTCTTTATCTGTTAAATGGTAAAGGGTGGAACATTAGGTATTCCCCAGGGCAGGGCCACCATCTTTGTTTCCCTGTGGCACTGTCTGTGAGGGAAGTATCAGAGAGGTGGCAGAGAATGCCACATGCTCTGCTCTCATCCCACTTTCCATCACTTCCCTCACTTCTCATAAGCAGATTGTGCCTTTTCAGGTACTGATTCCCAGGTGGGTGTATACATTTTAGGACCCTGTGGGCCTCTCCAACAAACTCTCCTGTGAGGCTGGGAGTTTCTCTGGCTGCCACAATCCCAGAGATTTTTTTTATAGCCAAGGGTTTTCAGTCTTTAGTTTCCTGGATGAAACCCTGGTTTTTGCAGTCTGTCTTGCTCCACTATTATTCCTTCTGGCTTATCTGCATGCAAATGTGGGATCGCTCAGGTGGTCTACCACCTTGCCTTGCCCGAGTCCTCTCTGACCTGGCTGCTGGTCACCACCCTTCCTTCCAATCTGGATGAATGTCCATTTTTCTCCTTGGTTGTTGGACTTCCACACAAATTATTTTCTGGCAGTTCTGGTTGTTCTTTATTTTTAAGTTGGCTGTTGTCTTTCTTTTGGTTGTGTGAGGAAGTGAGGCATTTCTGCTTAGGCCTCCATCTAGGCCAGAAACCCTAGACCTAAAACTTTTAAAAATGTATTCATTGGTATGACGTCACAGTAGGTGGAAGTTGAATCTACTTGCTCCTGCTCCTAATCCCAACTTTCAGCTGAACTTTCAGCAATCAACCTGAAAAATCAACTGAATATTTCCTTATATAAAGGTTTAAACTCAAGGAGTAAAAAAGATACTTTGTAGATACTGGTAAAAGGGATTTATAAGTGGAAGGAGAAAAACCCTGTGGGTGACTTCTGCTGAAGCTGATACCAGACAGAAATTGCACCTCTGGAGATAATCTCCCTCATTAAAACCAGGAGTCTTAGTTCCATGGCCACAAGCCCACATCTACAGAGACAGGAAGAGTAAATTGACTGCTTGTTTGTTGAGGGAAGTTTGGGGAGGTCCACTGAGACTGTGGAAGCATGCAGAGCTTCTATTGTTGTAGTGCCAACATGGAAACCTCAGGATAGGGGCTCAGACTGATAAAAGGACCAGGTCGTTGGACCCGGGTCTTACAGAGGCACCTACAGGCTGCAACCAGTAGTGACTTTGAGAGATATTTTGCTCCTTGGGGAGGTTTTATGCGAAGCCCCAAACAGTGACTCAGTTCTGTGGTATGGGTACTGCAGACACTGATAAAAGAAATGGAAATACAAACGGGCAAGGAGCCCTTGTTTAGCCACTCTGCTGGCTGGGAGACCAGACTGAAATTGCAGCAGCAAGGCTCCCTCTCCTGAGAACTGGGGGGACATAATTCACCCAGCAATCCCCAATACACAACAATCAAGATGGAAAGTGGAGGCTGTGGGGTCAATGGCAGTGAGAAGTAATGTGGTTCCACTACACCTGTAAAAATCAGAGATTGCAAGTTTAGTATGAAATACTCATATGGTTTTGTCAACAGACTAAACAGTTTACTATATGATGTCAGAGTACAGGAGAAACCACAATACTGCAATAGGGCCTCTGAGGGCTGAAGACAGCAGTGGCATAAAAAAGATCTCTGGTTGTTGGGGAGGTGTAGGGTGGAAACCAAAACAGAAAACTTACCAGGTGACTTGAGAAAGAGAACTGGTTCCCCCTTCTCAAGAGTATGGGTGGTTCCCTGCTCCCCATTGTGAGCCAGCTGTTCCTCCTCCTCCATGGCTGCTGTTGCATAAGAGAGCCTACAAGAACCCAATTTTTTGGGGGCTCATTCTGAACTTGTCCCAGCCATGGCAAGCCACACTGGGTCTTCAGATCCTTTCCCACTGAAATCAGCCAGGAAGAGAGATCAGAACTTTGTGCAATGAGGGGTTTTTGGACCTTGCCTGGTTCAGTTTATAGACAGGCCAGCTGCTGCACATAGCAGAGGGTCTGGACTATGTCTCCTGAAAGAGCAATTGGCAGAGACTTAGACAGGTGAGAGTTGAGCACCTAGGATACTTTGAAGTGAGGCTAACCACTCTCAGCCCACACTGGCATGAAAAAGAGAAAGAGTGCCCACCCCCTTCCTACAAGGTTGCAAGCACCACCCCAAAAGGGAAACTCTGAAGAATAGCCCTGAGAAGTCCCAGGTTCCCCTGCTTAGTGCATTTCCATTGGGGGAGAAAAAGAAACTCAGAATAAGGACTTAACAAGTTTGAGATTTCTGGAGGATATTGCCTGGGAATGGAACAAAGAGCTGGGCCTCATACTGAGGTTCTATAATGAGACAGAGAACATAGCCCCCACCTGCAGTATGGTCTGGCTCCAGTCCCAGTGGGAGGCTCTTTTGATCTACCCAATGAAGTCCAGAGCTGCTGAGCTCACTCCTGCAATGGGGAAAGCTGGATGTATCCATCTTGAACCAGCAGTGAGCCCCCCTGAGGAAGCAAGTGCTAGAGTTACTGACAAAGATGGAAGGTGTTGGCTTTGAGTAAGGGCTATTCTTCTCCCCCTAAGTGCCCTACAGAGTGCACAACCAACAAAGTGGGAAACCTGCTAGTCTTATCTCAACACACCTGGTATCATCATACAGTCTCTCATCACGAAGTTCAAGAGGAAGGCCAATTAACGTCAGCATGGGGAAGAGCAACTGAAAGGGGAAGGCCAACCTCAGGAAGCATTGTATCCTTTACAGAACTTCCACCAATTGGCCCCTTACATGCACAAGCATGTCCAGCTATAGTGAGGTAGTATTACACACAATGTCTGAAAGCAACCTGTATCTGAATCCCATCTGAGTAGACACAGAACCTACAAAATCAATGATAGGCTTCAACCCACACCAAAGCTCGAACCAATGAGCCACACAATCAGTACACCCAAAGGGAGATTTCTGTAGGCTCCAGGCCCTGCTGGGAACAACACCTCATTCAAAGCATAGCAACTGCAAAGCATCCCACATATGGACATCATGAGTTACTCTTACAGTTGCCTAGCCTGAAGGGATAACTTTACCTACAAAAAGCCACCAGCATTTAAGACACAACTACAAAAAGGAGACACAGAACCCACAGAAAACACTTCTGGACCACAGAGTTCAGGTGTTCCAAGGATTATGCAACTGATCTCAGCAACACACTTTTATCATAAAATAATCACAAGAAGTATTTGGGAGACATAGCACACCTACCTAACAACACAGAGATCAGTCAAATGGCATAACAAAGAAAAACGTCCCAGGAAAAAGAACAACATACACCTCCACAAAAAGAATTAAAATATATAGGTGAAATAAAAGCTATACAAATAGTAAATTCAGATTTAAAATAATGGTTATAAGGATACTTTAAGAATAGAATGGGTAATTTCAATGAAAATATAGATATAGTAAGCATTAAAAATGACAGAAACAAATAAAAAACAGTCAGAAATGAAGATTACAATATCTGAAATAAAGAACTCTCTAGAAAGAATCAACAGTAGGTTAGATGAAGCAGGAGAATCAGCAAATAAGAGGGCAAGATGATAGTATCCACCCAAAGAGAAAATGAAAAAGAGAGAGACAGGAAGAGAAATTTAAGAGAAACAAAGAATGTCTAAGGTTGTGATAACATCAAGTGTAACAACTTCTGCATCATATGAGTGCCAGAAGGAGATTAGTGTGAGAAAGAGTTAGAGAACCTAGTTGAAGAAATAATGGCAGAAAACTCCCCTATCTTGGTGAAGAAAAAGGGCACACAGTTTAGAAGGGACAGAGTCTCAATCAAGATAAACCCAAATAGACCCATACTAAGACACATCATAATTAAACTGGCAAAGCTTGAAAACAAAGAAACAATTTTAAAGCCAGCAGAAAAGAGGCACTCAGTTACATACAAGGAAGCCCCCATTAGAATCTCAGCTGATTTCCCAAGACAAACACTACAGGCCAAAAGAGATTGGCAGGAAATGTTCAGAGTAGTGAAAGTTAAAAACAAACAGTCCATATTGCTCTACCCAGCAAGGCCATCATTTAAAATCAAAGGACAAATAAAGAGCTTCCCAGACAAAAAAAGGTTAAAGGAGTTCATTACCACCAGTTCAGCATTGCAAAAATGTTAAAGGACCTCCAAGAAGAAGAAGAAGAAGAAGAAGAAGAAGAAGAAGAAGAAGAAGAAGAAGAAGAAGAAGAAGAAGAAGAGGAGGAAGAAGAAGAAGAAGGAGAAGAAGAAATATAGAGAGAGAAAAACATAGACATTACATTGGCCAAAAAGTTCATTTTCTTGACTGGAAGTGTGACTGGAGTTAGGACAGTCAAGAAAAATGAACTTTTTTGGCCAACACAATACCTATGTTTTTCTATATAGATATATTCTTATTATTAAGGAAAGTCCTTTAACATACCTTGCAATGCTTGATTGGCCATAATAAACTCCTTTAACCCTTTTTTTTTTTTTGGTCTGGGAAGCTCTAGTCACTTTATTTGAAAACATACAAGTATAATCACAAACTGTCATTGTCTATGGTTTTCTACCCAACTGTACCCTAAAATAAATCTTGAGAGAAAAAAAACTTCAAACAGAACAGGAATAACTCACGACAAAACTGTGAGATCGGTAAGGTCTTTCTTGGTCGCCTTCCCACTTTGCGCTTCAGAATTCTCCTTCTTTTCCCGCTGCCCCCACCCCCTTTCTCCTATCATAGAATATGACATGCTGGTCTCCAACAGCTGTAGGTGATTGCTGTGGGGGTTCTTGTACTTGTCGTTCCTGAATAGCACTTACTTATCTGAATAAGAATGACTATCTTTTCTCCTCACAAATGCAATAAAGCATTATATATTCTATTTCATTTCTATCTCTTAGAACCCTGGTATTTTATTGCTTATCTGACAAAAACTGCAATGCAATTAATAGGTACAAATAAATTAGTTTACTTTTCCTTGAAAATAATTGTTTTTCTTTTTGCATAAGATGTCTCTAGTAGCACTTAGTTGTCTTTAACTTCATTTGAAACAATTTTGTTAGATTGTATTTTGACAGCTGTCATAGCATGCATTTAAAAAACAAAACTGGTGAATTTTTGTGTAGCGATTTTAATATCAAAGATGGAAGAAAATACACAACATTTTTGGTGTATTATGTTTTTTAAAAATGTTATGAGTTTATTTGAGCCAAAACTGACAACAATTGCCAGGAAGCAAGATCTCAAATGCTCCAGAGAATGACATTTGCAGTTTCTTTTATGCAATTGAAATTAAGGAAGGAACATAAGGTAGGTTACATGAAGGCTGTGAAAAAGCAAGGATGGATTTGATTATAGGATACTTAAGAAGATTATGTGCTCTCTTGAGAATAGTTATGCTTACTATTTCAAGAAAGGTAAAAAACACAACTGAAATGCAAAAAAAAATGTGCATAGTATGGAGAAGGTGCTGTGACTGATAGAATGTGTCAAAAGTAGTTTGCAAAATTTCTTACTGGAGATTTCTCACTAGATAATGCTTCACAGTCCCATAGACCAGTTGAAGTTGATAGCAATCACATTGAGACATTAATTTAGAATAATCAATGTTACCATGATGGAGATAGCTGACATGCTCAAAATAAAGTTATAGGTAAAAATTAAAATATGTCTTTTATTTTATTGAAAAAATATGGAGTTTTTGTCCAACTCAATACAATATTAAAACATGCCAATATATAAGTACTTCTGTATAATAACCTAATAAATTTAGCAAAGTAGCCAGATATGAAATTAATACTCAGAAATTGATGACATTTTCATACATTAATAATTAGCTATCAGAAAGAGAAACTAAGAAAACAATTCCATTTACTATTGTAACAATAACCAAAAATAAGATACCTAGGAATAAATTTAACCAAGGAGATAAAAGTCCTGTACTTGGTAAGCTATGTACCAATGGCATATTTCACAGAACTACAACAAACATTCCCAAAATTTTTGTGGAACCAAAAAAAAGTAAACCAAATAACTTCATCAATCTTGCAAAAGAAGAACAAACCTGGAGTTATCACAACACTTGATATCAAACTATACTATAAGCCTACTGCAATCAAAACAGCCTGGTATTGGCATAACAGGACACATAGATCAATGTAACACAACAAGAAATCCCAGGAATAAGCCCATGCCTGTATGATCAATTTATATTTAACAAAGGTGGCATGACCATACAATGGAGCAAAGACAGCCTTTTAAATAAATGGTATTGGGAAAACTGGACTGGTACAGCAAAAAACAACAACAACAACAACAACAACAACAAAAAACTAGACCACCAACTTACACCATACAAAAAAATAAACTGCAAATGGACAAAGACTTAAATACATGTCACAAAACCATAAAAATCTTAGAATAAGAAAACATACGCAGTAAAATGTCAGATTACTGACATAGCAATATTATTGCCAAAATATCTTCTAAGGCACTGGAAAAAAAAAGAGATTTTTTTAAATGAGACTAGATCAATTTAAAAATCTTCTGCACAGCTAAATGAATCATCAGTAAAACAAATAGGGAACATACTATATGGGAGAACATATTCACCAATGATACATATGATAAAGGTTTAATCTCCAAAATATATAAATAACTAATATAACACCAGGAAGACAAACAACCCAATTAAGAATTGGGCAAAAGACTTAAATAGACACTTCTCCAAAGAGAACATATAGATGGTTAATAGACATATGAAAAAAATGCTCAACATAACTACTCATCAGAGAAATGCAAATTAAAACCTCAATGAGATATCAACTTATACCTCTCAGAATGGCTGCCATGAATAAGTCAACAAACAACAAGTATTGGGGATGATGTAGAGAAAAGGGGACTCTAGAGCACTGTTGGTGGGAATGCAGACTAGTGCAATCACTGTAGAAAACAGTATGGAGTATCCTTTAAAAAATTAAAAATGGAACTGCCTTTTGACCCAGCAGTATCACTTTTAGGAATATATCCTAAGGATCCCAAAACACCAATACAAAAAAATATGTATACACCCCTATGTTTACAGCAATGCCATTTACAATAGCCAAGGTTTGGAAACAGCCTAAGTATCCATCAGTAGATGAGTGGATTAAAAAGCTGTGTTATTGTATGGTTACATGATGGAATACTGTGCAGCAATAAAAAAGAAGAAACTCTTAAATTTTGCAACAGTGTGGATGGAAATGGAGAGTATTATTTTAAGTGAATTAAGCTAGTTAGTAGAAAGACAAATATCACATGATCTCATTTATAAATGGAATCTAACAAATATAATAAACTAATGAACAAAATAGTAACAGAAGCTTAGATGCATGACACTGACTGATTGCTGCCAGAAAAGAGGAAAGGGAGGGCAGGATGAAAGATGATGACAGGATTAACCAAAGAACACTAATGCACAATGTCCAGACATGGACAAAATATGAGGATTGACTTAGGGAAGGGAGAAGGTGGGGCAGGGTGGAGGTGAGGAAAGAAAGAAAAAACAGTAACAACTATAATAGCATAAACTATAAAAGTAAATACATTTTTAAAAATAAAAATAAATGAAAAAACTAAAGAAAATATATTCATTGACCACATCCCAGCTATCAAGGACTGGCATTTGACATGTTCTAATGTATCCATTTTAATTTCAAATTACTGAATCATAAAATCTGGATTTTTGTTTAAGCTTTAGGTGATCTAAAAATTAATCATCAATAACAGATACCACCAGAAAACTAATTGTTACCCACATAAGTCATACCATTCAACAAATTTGAAAGTAATAATTACATGATTTCATCATTTTCTTATCTATATTACCCAGTTAAGTCTTAAGAAACAAAAAATCACATAACTGTATTTTAATATCATATGGAAAAATTATTTTAAATGAGCCAAGTTATAGCTAAATTATATCAAAATATACCTTTAGTGTACTGATGTTTCTGATATAGGGTATTACTATATGTAAAATCTTAGCAATATCAGATTTTTAGATATATAGATTAAAAGGAGACTTCTAACAACTATTGGTTGAGTGCCTTTTCCTGTCCCAGATCAGCAGAGAGTCAGATAGCCCTGGTGGCTGGTATCAACAACAAAGGAGGATAGTTCCATATAGATTTGGAAAAAAGTTTAGAAATTCTGACAAAAAAGGGGGGCTTTTAAAAAAGTGTATATCTTCATCCTTCAGCTAAAGCAGCTTACAAAAATAAAAATCACAGGATGAATGTTATAAGTCTAAGAATTTCTAAAATGAATAGAAAAATTGAAAACTCACTTTGCCTGAGAAACGCTACAGCACTTGAAGGTAAGGCTTTACACTAGACTTGGAACAGCCAAGAACTCAAAACCAGAAGGAACTACGTAGTACTTACTGCTTAAAAAGACACTTTATAGTGTCGCAGGTTCGATTCCCAGTCAGGGTACATGCCTGGGTTGCAGGTCATGACCCCCAACAACCACACATTGATGTTTCTCTCTTTCTCTCTCTCTCTTTCTCTCTCTCGCCCCCTCCCTCCCTCCCTTCCCTCTCTAAAAATCAATAAATAAAAAAATCTTAAAAATAAATAAATAAAATAAAAAATAAAATAAAATTAAAAGACACTTTACAATTTATTTCCTCTTCACTAATCCTCATTTCCAAGAGGTATCTGTCACAAGTTTCTTTTCAGGGTATCAAGCAACAGAATGGATCTGTTTTTGAAAGAGTTTTATTAAGAAGAAAAAAGCCAAAAGATTTCAACATAAAATTGTAACTTTATAAAGACTAGAAGTTGACCTGGTGACCAAATCTAATTCTGGCATAAAGCTTAAAGAGTTTCAGAGTACTAAGTTTCCATCTGCTTTTTCATCTTCTTCTCCTTTAATGAATACCTCTTAACCAGGCTTTTACAGAAGTAGAAGGGTCTTAACCTTGTAATGGAGATAATGTCAAGGATATTAACCAGAGTAAATTTGAAAAAGGATTAGAAGCTGATGTATAAAAGAGTGAATACAAGTTAATCTTAAACTAGAAATCCATGGTACAATAAAAAAACCAATTACCTTTATTAAAATAAGACCCATTATATATTATAAAAAAGAAAAGAAAAATATTAATATTTAACTCAAGATTTAAGAAAACAAATTTTATTTTAAATATTTTTATTGATTTTAGAGAGGAGGAAAAGAGAGAATTTATTTGTTATTCTACCCATTTATTCATTTGTTGATTGATTATTGTATGCCTATTTCAGGATCACACTCACAACCTTGGCAGTAACCAGAGGGGAGGGGGGAGGAGATAAGGGGGAAAAGAACAGGAAAGGGAAATGGTCATCAAGGAATGTGTATAAAAGACCTATGGACAAAGCCAAAAGGGGGAAGGTTTGAGGGTGGGGGTAAATTGTGGCAGGAAAATGAATACAACTTTACTTGAACAACAATAAAGAAAAAACCCATGACCTTGGTGTATCCCGATCACTCTACACCCGGACAACACTCTAATCAACTGGGCTACCCAACGAGGACTAGAAAAAGAAATTTTAAATAGGGAAATGGTAAGAAGAAAATAGAAAAACAGAAATTAATGAATTTATGAAGCAGAAAAAAACTGTAGAAAAGTAAACAAATTCAAAAGCTGTTTCTTTGAAGAGAAAAATAAACTAATGGTTTATCTAAAATGGGGGAAAACATTGTAAGTACTCAATGTCAGAAATAAAATTGGAAAATAACTGTAAACATATTATAAAGAAAATCAAGAGTTTTTGACACAACCATATATGAAAATAATCAAATTCTGAATAAAAATGAATATTGTCAATAAAATACATATTATCTAAGTTGACCCTAGAAGAGAGAGAAATCCTAAATAAATCAATTTTCCTGAAAGGAATAGAGAATAATCTTACAGCAGTCTCCCTCTACCACATGCACACACATACACTCCAAACAAGCTATTATTAAAGGTGAATTCTATCAACTCTTTTGATAAAAATAATTTCAAAGCCAGTCAAATGCTTCAGAACAGAGGAAAAGAAGCTTCTAAATTTCCCTGATGAAGCAAGCTAAACAATGATGCCCAAATGAGATCATAGAAAGAAACCAGATGATGAAAAGAAGGTGATGAGATAGGTGAAAGCCAAGCCCAGTTCTCCCTGTGCCCAGTTGGAATACCTAGCCAATCCTCTGAGGAACAGAGTGAACAGCCAAGGGAACCCCAACTTATATGAAGTTCGGGGGCAAAAAAATTGTACAGGGCATTGAAAAACAGATAGTGAGGAGATTGTGCTGGGATGCTAAGGTCCCAGGGATATGCTCAGGGACCTAGGCCACTGTGGCCACCTTCCTGGCTCCTACTGCAGGATACAGGGAGGAGAGTTAGATCACCAGCTCCCTCCCCTACCTGAGCAGAAAGGGCATGAGGGACCAAGATGCTGGAAGTCACTGGGGGGAATTGAGACTAAGTGGGAGACACACAGAGGTGGTATACATCCCCTGGGACTCTGTATGTTGGCTAGGCCATTATCAGAGAAATTGGGGTGCCACTTCTAGAGAAGGGAGAATATGGGCTGTGTTGGACCCTGACCTGGATAGTCTCCAGTCTGGTTAGAAAGTTGGGCTGTGTGAAAAAACATGTGCACCTTAACAATGGCAGGCAGCTGCTTTGTAAGGAACTCTCGTGCAGCTACTGGCTTGCCCCAAGGGTGACTTGAGCTGCCTGTTCAAGCTTGACTTACACTGAGTACCCAGAGACTGAGTGGCTGATTCGAGCCCCTCAGCTTAAAGACCACCTGGGATGGAGGCTGGGCAACTGTGAATATTACAGGCCAGATCTGGTCCCTATCCTCTCAAAGCCATAGGAAGGGATAAAAGCAAAGCCCAGCCTTCCTCTTCTGGTGACATCCAGGAAGACCAGCAGAACTTGCTCAATGGGTTTAAAGTCAAAAGGAGGCTTATTTTTTTCTTTCCTTTCTCTTTTTTCCCTTTAGTTCTTCCCCCAAGTGATACAATAAGACCTGGGGTTATGATAGGTCCACAGACAGATCCAAAGGGGGAGCACAAAGTTAATCCCCAAAACTGAGAAACAAAGGCAAATGTCACTTTGCTATCCCATAGAACTGGCATTTTATTGTTTATTTGTGCTATTATTATTTTTTCATTATTTTTACTTTTTTATTTTATTAGTATTTATTTATTTCTCTTCTTTCTGTTTACTTCTCTTCATTTTATTTCTTTTTAATTGAATTGTTTGACTGGTTTTCCTTATTCTCTCTTTCATATAGTATTTTAATTTTCCTTCTTTCACTTCATTCAAGTTCCAATAACACACTACTCTTGATCACGTACTTTTTATTCTGGTTATCTAAATCATATATCCCTTGTCATATTATTTTTGTTCCAGTACTATTGCAAATAATTGTTGTTCCATGCAATTGTACATATTACACAGCAACCCTCTCTGATCTTAGCCCACTTCACTTTATTCCAGAGCATTATTACTACTGCGGTTAACTCAATTCTCTCCCACATTATGCCTACTTTCTAAACTTTACTCTCACTATATCTCATCATCTAACTTTGCACAAGTGCTCTTTTTTTTGATTCAGCTCACCATCTTCCTCCCTTCTAATAAGAGTCTTATCTCTTTTTCACCTTTTATAAACAGTGGCAAGTTGAGTGAAATATCACAGCTAATGCTATACTTATCCAAAGAATCTCCTATCTCTCCTCTACTTGCTGGTACTTTAAATCCCATAAAATACTCTCTGCCTTAATTCATTTTGCCTACCCCCTGCCACTGACCACATACAAGAATAGGTGGGGGCTGCTAAGATCAGTATACCAGCCGGAGGAGAGAAACCACTGACAAAGAAATCACCACAAGGTAAAAACCCAAGTACAACAAGAGACCCCACACAAACAGAAGAAAGAGCAAACCTAGATAATCAAGACAAAGAGATCAAAGATACCACACCACTGAACTTCATAGAATTCCTACCACAGAAGTTCACCGTACACAGACAGCTAGCAAAGTGAAATGTCAGGAAGCACAGAAAGAAACAAAAAGAGTCACCTAAAATTAGGGAGACAAAAAAAAAGCATGCAATCAAAACGTATGGAAGGTTCCCTACCAAAAGAGCTAAATGAAATGAAGGTAAGCAAGCTATCAGAAATAGAATTCAAAATAATGGTTATAAAGATGTTCAAGGAACTCACAGACAACTGAGTTAGAAATACAACAGTATCAAAAAAGGAAATAGAAAGTATAAATGGAAACCAGGAAGGAATGAACAATGAAATTGCAGAAATTAAAAACACACTAGAAGGAATTACAATCAGGCTGGATGAAACAGAGGATAAAAATCAGTGAACTGGGTGACAAGGTAGAAATAATCACCAGAAACAAGAAGAAAAAGAAAATAGACTTAGAAAGAATGAAGAGGAGTTAAGGGAACTGCAGGAAAACATGAAATGTAATAAAATCCATATAATAGGGATACCAGAGGGAGAAAAAGAAGAGCAAAGGATAGAAAACCTGTTTGAAAAAGTAATGATGGAAAATGTACCTAATCTGATGACAGAAAAAGTCATACAAATCCAGGAAACACAGAGAGTCCCAATCAAGAGGAACCCAAAGAGGCCCACTTTAAGACACATCATAATTAAAATTGCAAAATTCCAAGACAAAGAGAGAATCTTAAGGCAGCAAGAGAAAAATAAGAAGTAACATACAAGGGAGACTCAATAAGACTAGGAGCTAACTTCTCAATGTAAAAGCTCCAAGCCAGAAGAGAATGTGAAGGGATAATCCAAGTAATGAAAAGCAAACATTTACAACCAAGAATACTCTACCCAGAAAGGCTCTCAATTAAAATGGAAGGAGAAATAAGCAGTTTCCCAGACAAAAGAAGCCTCAAATAGTATACCTCCTCCAAAGCAGCTCTGCAAGAGATGCAAATGGTCTGCTTTAAAAAAGGGGGAAAAAAGAGGAACACAGGTACAAAAACGGACAATGAATAACTACTTATCAATAATAGTCTTAAACATACATGGATTAAATGTGCTAATCAAAATACACACAATAGATGAATGGATAAGAAATCATGACACACACATTTGTTGCCTACAAGAGGGCAACCTCAGAACAAAAGACCTACACAGACTGAAAGTGAAGGGCTGGAAACAAATATTCTAAGCAAATGGGCAAGAAAAAAATCAAGGAAGGAATACTCATATCAGACAAAATAGAGTTCAAATAAAGAGCCATAGAAAGAGACCCAAAACGTCACTTCATAATACTCAAAGAAAGAATCCACCAAGACATAAACATTGTAAATATATATGTACACAACACAGGAGTACCCAAATACATAAAGAAAATCTTGGAGGACTGCAAGAAAGATATTGAGAGCAACACAATTATAGTAGGGAATATAAACCCCTTACTGTCAAGTATGGACAGATCTTACAAAAAAAACTATCAACAAAGATGATGCGGCATTGAAAAATGTTCTAGATCAAATGCATTTAACTGAAATACAGAGAGCCTTTCATCCCAAAGAAGCAAAATACGCATGCTTTTCAAATGCACATAGAACATTTTCAAAGATAGACCACATGATAGATGCAAAGCAAGCCTCAACAAATTCAAGAAAATTGAAATCATATCAAGCATTTTCTCTGATAACAGGTGAATAAAAAAAGAAACCAACCTCAAGGGAAAAACTAAAAATCTCAAACTCATGGAAACTGAATAATGTGCTATTAAACAATGAATAGGTCAAAAATAAGAACATGGAAGAAATAAAAAAGTTTCTGAAACAAATGAAAATGAACTCAAATCCACCCAAACAGATGGGACACAGTGAAGGCAGGCCTGAGGGAGAAGTTCATACCAATACAAAACTACCTAAAAGAGATAAACATTTCAAACCAAAATCCTAACCCTACATGTACAAGAACTAAAAGAACAACAATAATGACAGCCCAGAGCAAGTAGAAGGAAGGAAATAGCTAAGGTCAGAGCAGAATCAAATGACAGAGAGACTAAGTGCACAATTGAAAGGATCAATAAATCCAGGAGCTGATTCTTTCAAAACAAACAAAATCAACAAGCCTTTAAGTAGATTCATGAAAAAAAATAGAGAGGACCCAAATAAGCACAATCAGAAATGAAAGAGGACAGACTACAACTGATACTACAGAAATACAAAGGATTGTAAGAAATTTCTACTAAGAAATATATGCCAACAAATTTGAAAACCTAGGTGAAGTGGACAAATTTTTAGAAAAATATAATCTTCCAAACTGAATAAAGAAGAAACAAAAGTCCTGAACAGACCAATAACAGCTGATGAAATTGAAGCAGTAATAAAAAAAAAACTCCCAATGCACAAAAGCCCTGGACAAGATGGTTTCACAGGAGAATTCTACAAAGCATTTAAGGAAGAATTATCCTCTATATTTCACAGATTATTAAAAAAAATTCTAGAAGATGGAAGACTCCCAAACTCTTTTTTTGAAGCCAGCATAATCCTAATCCCAAAATGAAATGAAGACAAAACAAGAAAGAAAACTTCAGTCCAATATCACTGGATGAACATCCAGCAACACACTAAAAAAGATCATATACCACAATCAGGTGAGATTCATCCCAAGAAAGCAAGGATAGTACAATATTCACAAATCAATAAATGTAATACATCACATAAGCAAAAGCAAAGACAAAAATGGCATGATCATGTCAATAGATTCGGAAAAAGCATTTCATACAGCAACATTTATGATAAAAACACCCAGCAAAGTAGGAATAGAGGGAGCATTCCTCTACATAATAAGGGCCATATATACAAGAGACCTACCACCATCATCATACTCAATGGGCAAAAACTATAAACTTTCTCACTAAGATCATAAACAAGACAAGGTTGTCCACTTTCACCACTCCTATTCAACATATATTAGAAATCACAGCTACAACAATCAGACAAGAAACAGAAATAAAAGGCATCCAATTTAGAAAAGAGGAAACAAAACTGTCTTTGTTTGCAGATGACATGATAGTGTACATAGAAAACCCTATAGACTCCACCAAAAGTGGCTCAGCCTAACAAATGAATTGGGTAAAACAGTGGGATACAAAGTCAATATCCACAGATCAAAAGCATTTTTGTACACCAAAAATAATATATCTGAAACAGGAATCAGGAAAAAAAAATCCCATTTGATATAGCAACAAGAAAAACAAAACACATAAGAACAAACCTAACCCAAAAGGTAAAAGACCTGTACTCAGAAAACTACACAACACTGAAGAGAGAAATTAAGGAAGACACAAACAAACAGAAACATACAGTGTTCATAGATGAGAAGAATTAACATCATCAAAATGTCCGTACTCCCCAAAGCAATTTATAGATTCAGTGTGATCCCTATTAAAGTACCAATGGCATATTTCACAGATATAGAAAACAATTTATACAGAACTATAAATGACCCCAAATACTTACAGCAGTTTTCAGAAAAAAAAAAAGAGCAAAGGAGAATAGATCACAATACCTGATATCAAACTGCATTACAAGGCCACTGTAGTCAAAACAGCCTGGTACTGGCATAATAACAGACACATAAATCAATGCAAGAGAATAGGGATCCCAGAAACAAACCCAAGTCTCTACAGTCAATTAAAATTTGACAAAAGGGGAACAAGCATAAAATGGAGCAAAAATAACCTCTTCAACAAATAGTGTTGGGAGGACTAGAGAGCTACATGCAAAAACGAGAATCGACCCCCAACTTACACCATGCAAAAATAAATTCAAGGTGGTTAAAAGACTTAAATATAAGTTGCGACACCATTAAAGTCCTAGAGGATAACATCGGCAGGAAAATCTCAGATATTCTACACAGCAATATTTTCACTGATATGTCCACTAGAAAAAGGGACATAAAGGAAAGAATAAACAAATGGGGTCTCATCAAAATAAAAAGCTTCTGCACAGCTAAAGAAAACATCATTGAAATGAAAAAAGAGCCAGCCTTTTGGGAAAACATATTTGCCAATGATACCTCAGACAATGGTTTGATCTCCAAAATATATAAAGAACTCACATGACTCCACTCCAGGAAGACAAAAAAAATATTAAAAAATAGGCAAAGACTTGATCCATACTTCTCCAAGTAAAAAATACAGAGTGTCCAGACACATATGAAAGGATGTTCAGTATCACTAGCCATCAGAGAGATGCAAATTAAAACCACAATGTGATACAACTTAACTTTACACTGGTCAGAATGGCCACCATAAACAAAAGAGCAAAAAAAGAAATGCTGGAGCGGGAATTGGAAAGGGTGTGCAGAAAAAGGAACCCTAATGCATTGTTGGTGGGAATGCAGACTTATGCAGTCACTATGGAAAACAGTATGGAATTTCCTCAGAAAACTAAATATGAAAATGCCTTTTAACCAGGCAATTCCACTGCTGTGATTATATCCTAAGAACCCTGAAACACTAATCCAAAAGAATCTATGTACCCCAATGTTCATAGCAGCACAATTTACAATAGCCAAGTGCTTGAAGTAACCTGAGTGCCTGTCAGTAAATGAGTGGATCAAAATACTGTGGTACATGTACACAATGGAATTCTATACAGCAGAGAGAAAGAAGAAACCCCTACATTTTGTGACAGTATGGATGGAACTGGTGAGCATTATGCTAAGTGAAATAAGCCAGGTGGTGAGGGAAAAATACCATAAGATCTCAACTTTAACTGGAACTAACCAACAAAACAAACAAGCAAACAAAATATAACCAGAGACATTGAAATTAAAAATAATCTAACAATACCCAGAGGGGAGGGGGGAGGAGACAATGGAGGGAAAAGGGTGAAGGATTTTCAGGAACTGCTATAAAGGACACATGGTCAAAAACAAAGGCTGGTGGAATCAGGGGATGGAGGTGAAGATGTCTGGGTTGTGGGGGTCGGGGGAAAGACTGAAAACTGTACTTGAAAAACAATAAAAAAGTATTTAATAAAAAGAAAAATAAATATAAAGTAAAATGAAAGCAGCACATGATTTTAAAATACAAAAAAAAAAAAGAAAAGAAAGCCAGAGACTGATCTGATTTACAAATAAAAATAAATATTATAAGTATATGGTTCCCATAAACACATTAATAGGGCAATATTATACAATAAAGAAGAAATTATCCAAGTAATTTCAAGAAATTTCAATTATGAAATATAAATGTTTAATTTACCACAAGTCAAGATATTTTTTATGCTCACTGGAGGACATTTTTTCATTTATTTTAGAGACAGTGGAAGGGAGAGAGAGAAAAACATCAATGTGACAGGGATTCATTGATTGGTTGCTTCCTTATATAAAATGTGGCCAAGGATCATAAACACTGGGAATGGGAATGGAATTCACAACCTATGCATGTGCCCTGACCAGGAATCAAACCAACATGGGTCATGGGATGACACTCCAATCAACTGCAATAGACAGAGCTACCACAAGTAAAAATTTTTAAATCTTATACTCCTTGAATACCAAAAAGCATTTTATTTTATTTCATTTTTTCACTTGTTTCAATTGATTTTGAAAAATATTTTATTGTTGTTCAATTACAGTTGTCTGCATTTTCCCCCTACCACTCCCCACCCCACCCCAGCCAAACCTACCTCCCTCTCTTCCATCCAGCCTTCCCCTTGGTTTTGTCTATGCATCCTATATAGTAGTTCCTGAAAACCCTTCCCTTCATTGTAACCTCCCTCTTCCCCTACGGTTATTGTTAGATTATTCTTAATTTCAATGTCTCTGGTTATATTTTGTTTGCCTGTTTGTTTTGTTGGTTAGTTCCAGTTAAAGTTGAGATCTTATGGTATTTGTCCCTCACCACCTGGCTTATTTCACTTAGCATAATGCTCACCAGTTCCATCCATACTGTCACAAAATGTAGGGGTTTCTTCTTTCTTTCTGCTGCATAGAATTCCATTGTGTACATGTACCACAGTATTTTGATCCACTCATTTACTGACAGGCACTCAGGTTGCTTCAAGCACTTGGCTATTGTAAATTGTGCTGCTATGAACATTGGGGTACATAGATTCTTTTGGATTAGTGTTTCAGGGTTCTTAGGATATAATCACAGCAGTGGAATTGCCTGGTTAAAAGGCATTTTCATATTTAGTTTTCTGAGGAAATGCCATACTGTTTTCCATAGTGACTGCACAAGTCTGCATTCCCACCAGCAGTTCAGTAGGGTTCCCTTTTCTCCCCATCCTCTCCAACACTTGTTTTTTTTTTTATTTGTTTATGATAGCCATTATGAATAGTGTGAAGGAGTATCTCACTGTGGTTTTAATTGGCATCTCTCTGATGGCTACTCATGCTGAACATATTTTCACACATCTCTGGGAACTCTGTATGCCCTCCTTGGAGAAGAATCAGTTCAAGTTTTTGGCTATTTTTTATTGGATTTTTTGTCTTCCTGGAGTGGAGTCATGTGAGTTCTTTATATATTTTGGGCATAAAACCCTTGCCTGATGTATCATCAGATAATGTATTTTCCCATACAGTTGCTTCTCTTTTCATTTTAATGCTGTTTTCTTTACCCATGCAGAAGCTTTTTAATTTCATGAGACTCCATTTGTTTATTCTTTCCTTTATTTCCCTTGCTTGAAGGGACATATCAGTGAAGATATTGCTGTGTGGAATGTCTGAGATTTTCCTGTTAATGGTTTCCTCTAGGACTTTTATCATGTCATGACTTATATTTAATTATTTTATCCACCTTGAATTAATTTTTGTACATGGTATAAGTTGGTGATTGAGTTTCATTTTTTGCATGTATCTGTACAGATCTCCCAACACCATTTGTTGAAGAGGGTATTTTTACTTCATTTTTTGCTTCTTCCCCCTTTGTCAAATATTAATTTACCATAGAGAATTGGTTTTATTTCTGGGCTCTCTATTCTGTTCCATTGGTCTATGTGTCTGTTCTTATGCCAGTATCATGCTGTTTTTATTATACTGGCCTTGTAATACAGTTTGATATCAGGTATTGTCATCCCTCCTACTTTGTTCTTCATTCTCAAAATTGCTACTGCTATTAAGTGTTGTTTATAATTTGATATAAATTTCTAAACTGTTTGTAGTATATCTGGGAAATATGTCATTGGTACTTTAATAGGCATTGAATTGAATTTATAAATTGCTTTGGGTAGTTTGGCCATTTTGATTATGTTAATTCTTCCAATCCATGAGCAAGGTCCATGTTTCCATTTGTTTGTGTCTTCCTTAATATCTTTCTTCAGTTGTTGTAGTTTTCTGAGTACAGGTCTTTTACCTCCTTGGGTACGTTTATTCCTAGGTACTTTATTTTCCTGTTGCTATATCAAGTGGGATTTTTTCCTGATTTCTGTTTCTGATATTTCATTGTTGGTGTACAAAAATGCTTTTGATTTCTGAATATTGATTTTGTATCCCACTGATTTTCCAAATTCATTTATTAGGTGGAGTACTGTTTTGATGGAGTCTATAGGATTTTCTATGTACACTACCATATCACCTGCAAACAATGACAAGTCTACTTCCTCCTTTCCAGTTTGGATGCCTTTTATTTCTTTTTCTTGTTTGATTGCTGTGGCCAGGACTTCCAATACTATATTGAATAGGAAAGGTGAAAGCATGCATCCTTGTCTTGTTCCCGATCTTAGTGGAAAAGCTCTAAGTTTTCACCCATTGAATATGATGTTGGCTGTAGGTCTCTCATATATGGACTTTATTAGGTTGAGGCATGCTCCTTCTATTCCCACTTTGCTGAGTGTTTTTATCATAAATGGGTGCTGTACCTTATGAAATGCTTTTTCGACATTTGTTGATATGATCATATGATTTTTTTCTTTAGTTTTGTTAATGTGATGTATTGCTGTTATTGATTTGTGAATACTGTACCATCCTTGCATTCCTGGGATGAATCCCACCTGATTATGATGTATGATCTTTTTAACATGTTGCTGGATGCAGTTTGCCAATACTTTTTGAAGATTTTGGTGTCTATTTTCATCAGCAATATTGGTCTGAAGTTTTCTTTCTTTGTTGTGTCTTTATCTGATTTTGAGATTAGGATGATGCTGGCTTCATAAAAACAGTTTGGGAGTCTTCCATCATTTTCAATATTTTGGAATAATCTGTGAAGGAAAGCAGTTAGCTCCCCCTTAAATGCTTTGTAAAATTCTCTTTTGAAAACCTCTAGTTCAGGGTTTTGTGTGTATGAAGCTTTTGATTACTGCTTCTGTTTCATCAGCTGTTATTGGTGTGTTCAGGCTGTCTGCTTTTTCTTCATTTATTTTTGGAAGATTATATTTTTCTAGAAATTTTCCCATTTCACCTAGGTTTTCAAAGTTTTTAGCATGTAGTTCTTTATAGTAGTTTTTTACAATCATTTGTTTTCTTGTGGTATCAGTTATAGTCTCTCCTCTCCCATTTCTGATTGTGTTTATATGGGTCCTCTCTCTTTTTTTCTTGATAAGCCTGATTAAATGCTTGTTGATTTTGTTTATCTTTTCAAAGGACCAGCTCCTGGACTTATTGATTCTTTAAATTGTGCTTTAATCTGTCATTTAGTTCTGCTCTGATCTTGGTTATTTCCTTCTTTCTACTTGCTCTGGGCTGTCTTCATTGTTGTCCTTTCAGTTCTTGTAGGCATAAGGATAGGTTGTTTATTTGAAATATTTATCTTTTTAGGTAGGCTTCTATTGCTATGAACTTCCCTCTCAGGCCTGCCCTCGCTATGTCCCATCCATTTAGGGTTGGTTTGAGTTCATTTTCATTTGTTTCCTGAACTTTGAATCTTCCTTTATCTCATTCTTCACCTATTCATTGTTTAATAGCATGTTATTCAATCTCAATGAGTTTGTCAGTTTTGAGTTTTGTCCTCAAGGTTGGTTTCTAGCTTCAGTCACTTGTGGTCAAAGAAAGCGCTTGATATGATTTCAATTTTCTTGAATTTGTTCAGGCTTGTTTTGTGCCCTACCATGTGGTCTATCTTTGAAAATGTTCTATGTGCATTTGAAAAGAATGCGTATTTTGCTTCTTTGGGATGAAAGGCTCTATATGAATCTATTAAGTTCATTTGATCTATGACATTGTTCAATGCCACAATATCTTTGTTGATATTTTCTTGGGAGATCTGTCCATTTTTGACAGTAGGGAGTTGATATTCCCTACTATAATTGGGTTGCTCTCAATATCTTTCTTGAAGTCCTCCATGATTTTTTATGTACTTGGGTGCACCAAAGTTGTGTACATATATCTTTACAATGTTTATGTCTTTTTGATGGATTCTTTCTTTGAGTATTGTGAAGTGACCTTCTGGGTCTCTTTACGGCTCTTTATTTGAAGTCTGTTTTGTCTGATATGAGTATTGCTACCCCAGCTGTTTTTTTTTCCTGCCTATTTGCTTGGAATATTTGTTTCCAGTGCTTCACTTTCAGTCTGTGTAGGTCTTTTGTTCAGAGTTGGCACTCTTGTTGGCAGCATCTGTATGGGTAATGTTTTCTCATCCATTCAACTATTCTATTACTTTGGGGCATTTAATCCATTTACATTTAAGGTTATTATTGATAGGTACTTATTCATTGCCATTTTTAATACTTGTATTCCTCCCTCTCTCTCTCTCTCACTGTTTTTCTTCCTGTTCTTGAAGACTCTTTAGCATCTCTTGCAGAGCTGGTTTGGAGGATGTATATAACCTGAGACTTCTTTTGTCTCAGAAGCTCCTTATTGGCCTTCTATTTTAATTGAGGTAAAGTAGTCTTGGTTTCAGGCCTGTGGCTTTCATTTCTTGAAATATGTCTTGCCATTCCCTTCTGCTTTGGAGCATTTCCATTGAAAAGTCAGCTAGCCTTAAAAAGTCTCCCTCTAATGTTACTTTCTGTTTTTCCCTTCCTGCCTTTGATTGTCTCTCTGTCTTGGAATTTTGCTATTTTAATTACAGTGTGTCTTGAAGTGGTCTTCTTTGTGTTCCTCTTGATTGGGACTCTCCATGTCTCCTGGATTTGTGCAACTTTTTCTCTCATCAAATTAGGAACATTTTTCATTATTACTTTTTCCAACATGTTTTTTATTCCTTGCTCTTCTTCTCCTTCTGGTATCTCTATTATATAGATATTATTATGTTTCATGTTTTCCTGCATTTCCCTTAGCCCATATTTGTTCTTTCTGAGCCTCTTTACCTTTTTTTGTTCTGTCTGGGTGTTTTTTTCTACTTTGTCCTCCAATTTGCTGATCTGATCTTCTGCTTCATCAATCCTGCTTTTCATTCCTTCTACTGTGTTCTTCAGTTCAGAAATTGTATTCGTCATTTCCTCTTAGCCCTTGTTGATAGTTTCTACTTCTTTTTCCATGTTGATATAGTTTACTGTGAGTTCATTGTAGTTTCTCTGTAGTTTTTGGTAATTCTCTATGAGCTCATTGAGGTTCCCGATAACCATTGCTTTGAACTCAGTATCTGATAGCTGACTTGCCTCTATTTCATGTAGCATTATTTCTGAGGCTTCCTCCTTTCCTTTGATTTGGTGATGGTTTCTTGGTCTTTCCATTGTTCATGAGACTCTTACGTTAGCCTCTGTGTCTTATACTGATCTGTTCTGACTCCCTGGGTTTGTGGTGTGAACTTCTAGGGTAGAAGACCTGTGAAATTCAGTGGTGCAGTCTCCTTGATCTCCTGAGCTTGCTGGTCTTGGGCTATAGTTTATTTTGGCTCTGTGTATGTCTTTGTGTTTTATTTTTTGTTCGGTCTTTCTTTGGTGGGTCCTTCCTTCCAGTAAATTAACTGAGGATCAGTCTATTCACCACATCTCATATTCTGTTGTACAGGTGTGGGCACATTGTGTTGAAGCTTGTTCTTTAGTGTGTATGAGGTTTTGAGGCTTCTCTCTCACTTTTGTTCAGTTGTTTATTCTGGGTAATTTCTCCCCCATTTAGTTGTATTTCCAGATTGGTCTTGGGTGGTGGTTAATGTGGCTTCTACTCCCTCCTTAGCCTTCTTCTGTTGCTATCTTTTGGTGGTTCTTATGTTCTTGGGTTTCCTTTTCCAGCAAGTATACTGGTGTTCACTGCTCCCACCTACTCTTTTTTGTGATCAGTTGGAAGAGAAGGCATAATGATTTAAGACAGCAGGATTGTGTTCTATGGTATTTAAAGTAACAACCTGTAGAGAAGAGATAGGAGATCCTTTGGGTATGTGTAATGTTAACTGTGATATTTGACCCAACTAGCCACTTTTTTAAAAAAGTAGAAAGAAGATAAGACTCTTGTTAAGTGGGGGGAACTATTGTGAGTTGGATCTAGAAAGCAGTGACCTTGTGGGAAGTTAGATTATGAGGTAAAGTGAAAGTAAAGAATAGAAAATAAGTGTAGTGTATGAGAGAACAGAGTTAACTACAACAGTAATAAGGTTCAGGAAACATTGGATTGAGCTAAGATCTAGGAGGGGTGCTGTGTAGTATTTACAATTATATGGAATGGCAATTATTTGCAATAGTAATGGAGCAACAATCATATGACAGAATCTACATGATCTGAATAACAACCACAGGAAGCACAGGACCTAGAGTAGTATGCTAATGGAACATAAGTAAACTGAAAGACAGAAAATTTAAAATATACTATTGTAGCAGACCAATTTGTTTTAGTCTGGCAAATGTGACTTAGCTCTGCATGGAAAACCTACAGAAGTGAAGTGGTGGGCAGGAGCCAGACCTTTAAACCGAGTTTTCCCGTAGGAGTCAGGCCTAGAAAATGCATACAGACTGTTATGGCTTGCTCTTTCTAAAACTCCACCACCCTGGTCTAAAACAACAAATGTGTATTGTCTATCTTCAAGGTAATTTCCAAAGTCTGTGTGAATTCTCCCAAGGACAGAGCTAATCAGCTCACTGCCATTCCCTTCTGCATGTTATTTTCATTTTCTTGAATGTAGCTAAAATGTAGACAATAATATTCCATGTAATAGATAACGAATCTTTCTTTGATGTAAGACCCAAGAAAAAAACAATAAAAGCCTGTCTAGGCAAGGGTCAAGGCTCTCTCCTCTTGAAAAAGTAGCCAAGGCATTCAGAGGCACTCTCCCCTTGAGAGAGTAGCCGTGCTGTCCCCCTTTTCTCCACAGGATTGCTGTCTCCTGTACATTTATTCTTGTCTTCAGTCACAACAGGTGGACTCTGCTGGCCAGAGTCCATCACTTCTGGTGCCCAAGAATAGGAACCCAGAGGCTACAAGCTGTCGTTGCAGCCAACACACCAGCTGTGGTTGGAACACATGCATCAGCCCAGGTAAGGGCCGACGACACCTAGTGCTTTTCAGTAAGGTTGTATGGTGTGTTGTATTTCAGGGAAAAGGGGGTATTTTTTCAAAGTCGCCCTCTCTTGTGACTACATTCTCGTTAGTAAGCAGAAGTCTTGCTCTCTCTCTCTCTGTCAATTGCTGCACCTGACAGGCATGGCTAAAGCATTTAAGAGCAGGTGCACTCCCCACAACAAAGCCACCTGTGACAGAATGGTTGGACGTGGGCCAGGAAAAAACCCTAGGTTTCCTGTCAACTGAAAGCAAGAGCCTATGTAATGAGAGGCACACTGTAAAAAACATTCACAAGCCCATTCCCTTGGCAAAATCCCCAGTTAGGTTTTAGGTTTGGGAGAGAAAGCAATGAATTTTCCTTCAATTAGCTTTTTTTTTTCTTACAAGAGCCTCTGCACATTCTTTCTTTAAAAGCTGCTTTTTGCAGCCCTTTTGATTCTGCCTTTTATCTCCACCCACCTGTGAACACAAAAGCAGATAGTAAATGAGTGTTTTGGTTTCAACCAGACTCCAAAGATTGTTTTGAGAACTCAGTGTTAGTTACAGGGTTATTTAAGAGTGTCTCAGCTTCTTTCTGAAGCACCAAAGATAAGAGGCATTCCTCCCTCCACCTTGAGATCTCAGGCATTTCTACATGAGTAGGGGCCTTGGGGAGGTGTCTGGGGTCATTCCCCCAGACATCCAGGGGCCTCACAGGGAATTCCAATCACAGTAATTTAATTCTCAGCTTGGTCAGGGAGCACAATATAAAGGTGGGTCCCCTGGAACTTCGAGCCCCCCTCGCAGTCTTAAACAAGTGGAAAAAACCTGAAACCCATAAGCGGGGTTAGCGTACCCTGGATACCAGGCAGCCCTCCCTGATGGTTTTCACCACCAGTACATTTTTGACCCACCACACTGTATTCCCCAATAGCTAATTAGCTACGGTTTAGTATGGGCTGCAGAGTCTGAAAGGGCAGATATAGAAAGTAAAAATGGAACTTTTTAACAAGAATGGGCTCTCTAAAGAACAAGAGCAATGTTTTATGCTACTTTAGCAGTTTTCTAAAGATGCTAAATATCTCACTGATAAGGGATCTTTAGACTTAGTTATGTAGGAAAAAGTTCAGCAGAAATTAAAACAGCACCAGGTGGTGTGAGATAAAGGCTAATGCCTCACTCCTTTAGAGGATTTAATTTGAAAGTACTGGTTTGCTTGAATTTTATTTTTGTTTCTGTTTTAAAAGTAACATTTCAGTCTCAAAATGTTTTGGTAAGTATAATGAGATTGCTCATGTTTTTACATCATAAGAATTGTACTCAGAAATAATTTAAATTGATTATTTTAAAAAAGGAGAGGGAAAAAGGTCTCACTTCCCTCAAACAAAATGAAGGAAGAAAAACAATGAAAAAATGTGTCTTTTAACCATTCTGAATCCTCTTTCTGAAGACCCAAGGACTGCTTCAGTCCTGGGAACAAACTATGACTAGCTTAGCATCCTCCCTCCTTCTTCTCCAGCCTCCCCAACATTTTCAAGGGCACTAGATAATGAAACAGCTCACTTTTGAGCACATTCCAGGAATGCAGTAACCACCAAAATTTTTAAAAAAGTAAATGTATTTGCCAGTAGAGAAAAAAATGTTTCTAAAAATTATGAATGTGTTCATAAATTTGTCAATTTTATGACAAATTGGGTTATGTTAAGTGGGATAGGAGGTGTGACATGTTAAAGATTAAGAATCCTCCTTGTTTATGCAGGAGCCATGACCTTTTATTGTAAAAACAGAATATAAGTGTAATGTCTCCTGGGGAGAACTAGCCCTTCTCCATGGAAGACTAAGTATTATTTTTTAACTCAGTACCTGTAAACACTGACCTTTTCCTTGGGGAAGAACTGGCTACTCTTCTGGAGGGAATGGTTAGTCAATCAAGTCACAAAAGGCCCTTCGCACATAACCACTTTTGTCTAAAACATATTTAACTAGAACCCTCCCCCCATTCCCCTCACAAACTCGAAACTTAGAAGCTACCAAATCCTAAGAACAACAAGGCAGTTAACTTGCTGCTCAAACTCATTGCAGCTTGCAAAAAAAGCAGAGGGCCTGTCTTTCCAAGCAGACAAAAGAAAATGGCACTTTTAAAATTGAGACTATTTTCCAGCCACCACTTAGAACCAAACCTTGTTCACACTGCTCCCCACTTGGTGCAAACTAGGGTTAAGCCAAGGGTTAGGGGCTAAAAGCCAAGAGAAGCCCTTCCAGAAGGGCAAAAATCAGACCCCCAAAACTAAACAGAAAAAGTGATAGAAAAGTTAAAAGACTGTTTCTTTATCATCCCCATGCTTAAAAAATTATTAAGGAATGCCCTGACTCTCAAGCTCTTGAAGGCAACTCCATGCACAGGAGTTAACCCTCGAGGACTAAGCTCTCAAATGATTTGGCAAACAGATGTCACTCATTACTCTCCCTTTGGAAAATTTAAATACATTCATATTTCTATTGATATTTACTCTGGTGCCCTACATGCATCTGCTTTAACAGGGGAATCTGCTAAAAATATACAAGCCCATTGGCTTGAAGCCTTTAGTCACCTAGGATCGCCTCAGCAAATTAAAACTGGTAATGGCCTAGGATATCTTGCCCATTCTACTCAAGCCTTCCTTCAGCATTGAAATATCCAACATAAAACAGGAATACCTTATAATCCAACTAGTCAGGCAATTGTTGAACACAACCTCTTAAAACATAAAAAGGGGGAGTCAAGAGTCTACCCCTAAAATTTTGGGGAGTCTACCCCCAAAATTTGATTATGTTAGCTATATTCACCTATAATTTTTAAACTGTGATGAATCACTCTGTACCCCAATTGATAAACATTTTCAGGAGAAAGAACCAAAGTCATCTTATCCTCAGGTTTTATACAGAGATCCACTGGGAGATGGTACTTGGCAGGATCCTGTAGACCTCTTAACATGGGGAAGTGGGTATGCATGTGTTTCCAGCACTTAGATCATGGGAAGGAAAACTGAAAAAACCATTCCAGACTGAAGGAGACCAAAGAGACAAAACAATGAAATGCTTGATGAGATTTTTACGTGGACCCTTTAGTATAAAGAATATTATCAGAATAATTGGTTAAATTCAAATTGGGTCTAAGGATTATATTATAGTAATTTAATTGTGTTATTTTCTAGATTTTGTTGGATATACTTGATTATGCAAGGAAATGTTCTTATTTTTAAAAAAATACACACTAAGCCCTGGTTGGCGTAGATCAGTGGATTGAGAGCAGGCTGCGAACCAAAGTGTTGCAGGTTCGATTCCCAGCCAGGGTACATGCCTGGGTTGCAGGCCATAACCCCCAGCAACCGCACATTGATGTTTCTCTCTCTCTCTCCCTCCCTCCCTTCCCTCTCTAAAAATAAATAAAAAAATATTTTTAAAAATACACACTAAAATAGCTCAGGATAATGGAATGTGAAATGGCTCTGGAAAAATAAGTTTATATATTGAACTTTTAACATTTCTATAAAATCAGGGTTGTTTCAAGTCATCATATGAAAAAGCTGTTGAAATTTTTCAGTTATAAAAGACTTTTACAGTTATAAAATACAATGAGAAAGAGATATCTATCATGGTAGCAAGGAAAAAAGATAAAATGCCCAGGAATAAATTTTATTAAATGACATAAAAAGACAGTTGTATAAATCAGAAGTAGGAAGTTTGAATATTATAAAAATATTAGCCCTTGAATAGAAAGATTCAACTTCATAAAGACATCTATTCCCCATTAATTAATCTTCAAATTTAGCACATTTTCAGTGAATACACCAAATCATTTATTTGTATATATAATATTTCTAAAATTCAGTTAGAAAAATAAACAAAAGAATAGCCAGCAAAGTTTTTAAAAAAAAGTAATCAGTAAATGTACCATAGTTTTTTGATCCATTCATTTACTGATGGGCACTTAAGTTGCTTCCAACACTTGAGTATTGTAAATTGTGCTGCTATGAACATTAAGGTGCATGGGTTTGTTTTGAATTGGTGTTTCAGGGTTCTTGGGGTATAAAACAGGGGAGATGGGAGAGATAATGGAATAAGAGGGGAAGGGTTTCCAGGAACATGTATGTTGCGCGTGGGTCCCCGGCCAGCAGTGACCACGGCACACTGTGGATGGCTCGACAATACGCGAGAAAAAACACACATGCACAGAGACAAACCAGTTTCTGTGGGGAAGTAGGGACAGAATGGCCACCCCTTCTAGTGAGGAGCGCGCTGATCCACCGTCCATACCTGCTTTTATTGGGCTCGTGCTACATAATAACTCAGGTAACGTACAATACTCATTAGGGGAAGTAAGGAACATATAAAACAAAGAACTCTGCCGGTCTATTGAGTTGGGGGGTCAAAGAGCTGTAAGGCTGAGGAACAAACTAGCTTCCTCCTAAGACCCTCCTCATTCAACTAAGAGCATTCTTGGACAAAGAAGGTTTCACAGTAATTTACATGTTCTTTCTTAGGCCCGATCACCCCGGGAAATCCGCACTTCCCAGTACCGAGCTGCACTTCCCCGTCATTGTTTCAGGCTTAGGTGGAGCGCGGGAACTAAAGCCACCGAGAGATAAGGAGATTTTCTTCCGGACGCTGAGAACTCAGACTTTGTCAAAGCCGAGGAGTGAGGGTCCATCACCCCCTTTTGCTGCAGCCCCCCAAGTCCTTCTTTTGGGGGGGCCTCCCAAAAGTGATCGTGCCTGGCTTGGGTTGTTCCCCCCGTGGGGAATCTTACCCGTCTTTGGCTAACCGACCAAGCTTTTTTGGGGGTTCCGCAGCAGAAACAGCATTACTGCCAGGGAGATAGGCTTTTTTCTCCTTGCCGGCTCACGGTTCCAAGGGCGTTCCCTTAGCTTTAGCCTAGGCGGGGGTCTCAGCTTCTAATACCAGTCAGGGCGGTTCCCAACACATGTATAAAAAGCACATGGGCAAAACCAAAGTGGGATAGCAACAGGGTGGGAAGTGGGGATGGCTGGGTTGCTGGGGAGTTGTGGGGGGAAAATTAGGACATCTGTACTTGAACAACAATAAACAAAATGTGAAAAAATAAAAAATAATCAGTAAGAGTTAATCTTATCAAATATAAAAATGTATTATAAGACTTTATAAATTATAACAATTTAACATGAATACATAAATAGACAAGATATAAATGAAAAAAGCAAATAATAGATTCCAGAAACAGATAAAGAATGCATACAAAATGTATAATAAAATAAAAACTGACATCTCAAATTAATAGGAAAGAGAATACTCAACAAATGGTGTTAGAACAATTTGTTGGCCATTTGGAAAAATATTAAGTTGTAGCTGTACTTCACTATTCTAAACCAAAATGAATTCCAGATACAGCAAATATTTTATAAGCTTAATATTAAAAAAATAAAATAGTACAAGTACTAAAAGAAAGCACAGGAAAGTTATTTTATGTCTTGGCATGGAGAATGACTATCCAAGCAAGAATTGATGACAGAGGAGAAATACTATAAGAACATTCTAAAAATTTTGTATGACACAAAAATCACAGAGACTGAAACACACACACACAAACACAAACTCACAGAGAGAAAAATATTCATATAGTATATGCCAAAAGGCTAATTTCTTTGATACACAAAGTCCTTTCAATAAAAGGAAAAATAAACCTTAGTGAATGGGTAAGGGACAGAAACAGGTTTTTCACATACATAAATACAAATAATCACAAATATATGAAAATATTCTAAACCTCAATCTTTTAAAAAAATTTTTATTTATTTTTAGAGAGGGGAGAAAGGAAGGATAAAGAGAGGGAATGAAACATAAATGTGTGGTTAATTTTCACAGGCCCCCTACTATGGACCTGGCCCGCAACCCAGGATTTTGCCCTGACTGGGAATCAAACTAGTGACTCTTTGGTTCGCAGCTCAAACTCAATCCACTGAGCTACACCATCCAGGGCTAAAGCTCAGTCTTAAAGAAAGGCAAATTTAAAGAGCAATTAAAACTATTTTCAGTTAATTTACTGGCAAAATTTTTATTTTTTATTGTTTGTTTTATTATACATGATATTAGTGTACATATTGTGATATAAAAGCTTGCATATATTGATGGTGGGACTGGAAATTTGTACAAACTCTTTGATAGACAATTTTTCAATAGTTATCAAATTTAAAATGCACATGTCTTGTGGAATCACAGTTCTATTGAAACATTTGCTTACCAACTCAAAATGTATGTACAGCACGTTTATTTGGTGTTAACAGGTAAACTCACTAGAAACAAATCCCCTGTGAAACACTAGAAACAAATTCAGGAGACAGAAACCAAATCTGTAACCTTTTGAGAAAAAAATGAGACAAATAGCTGTCAGTGTCAGTGGGGTATTACAGAACTAAGGACACATAAAGGGAACACCAAATATAATCTCTATTTCTCCTGATGAAACAAAGGGACAAGACAATTGCTAAAACTTAGAAACATGGACTAATGGCCCTACAAAGTCAAGGCCCAGACCTCTGGAAACAAGCTCCAGAGAAGGTTCCGGGTTTTGGACGGGGGTGAGATGAGGTTATTTCCGGGGATGTTGGGACAACCTTTGCTGGAATAAACAGCCATTACTTGGGTGAAAAAGATACATTGCTAGAGCAACAGTCACAAAAAGCAGAAGCAAACCAGAAAGTAAAGACAAAAGAATGAACACTTTCCCCCACTTTCCTCTTGCCTTCCAATCTCCCTCTAACATCTGCTATTGACAGATCCTAAAAGCAAGCCAGTTGGCTGCCTGGGGGAATCAGTGATTTACATAGCCACAGCCTCAGCACCATGAAGCAGAATGTAGAGGGGTGGGTTGGAAGATGAGACACAATAGCTTAACAACAAGCACACTCATTAAAAGGATTTTGATTATTCAAACAATGACATACAATATAGCCACTAAAATACATAATGTGTATATGTATGCATTGATATGAAAAGGCCTTCATAATGTATAATATTAAGTGAAAAATAAAGGTATGAAATAGGATGATAAAAATATCTTACCCTATGTTTTAAAAAACAAGATTAAACACACATTCTTACATACACACATCTGTATGTACATGTGTATTATATAAATGTATATACATATATTATTAATATGCATGGAAAAGTTCAAAAAAATCTATAATAATTACTTCTGAAGAAAAGATTGAGACTATTCATTGGCAGAAAGTCTCACTCAATTTTTCAATAATATCTTGTGTCTGATTCATATTTTATTTGCAAAGTATTTTCAAAAGGTTCTTATTCACCAAAATTCCCATAAATTATGTGAGATTTGTTTATTATTCTTTCTATTTATTAATCACCTACATGCTAAACATTGGAAATACAAAAACATGTGAAGGATAACCCCTTATCTCCAGATATTCATATAATTAGAATCATAACCAACATGTATATAAAGAATCTGATGTGAAGTTACAAGTAACAGGAATTATAGGAGGGGTATAGAAAAAGAGCTAAGGACATTTCAGATAAGAAAGAGAGACCAAGAGAGTGTTTGTGGAAATGATAGTCACTGAGCAAAATTTTGAAAAATGGGAATGGTAGCACCAAATAGAGCAGGTGGAGGAAAGGGACCCCCAGAGGATACATGAGCTGAAGCAGGAGAGCATGGTGAGGAGTATGACTGTGCAACTCAAAGAGTAACTTTCTCTTAAGCATGAGAGCATTCCAGTTCTGCTCCCTGGATCCCAGATGAAGAGAGAGTCAATACATTGCTGGGTAGCACTGCTGACAGAAACAACAATCCCTTACTAGCAAGTTGCATCTGAACCAGGAGGGACTGTAAGTGACTACAAACACCTTATGGAGAGACACTAAAATGGGCACCTTTGGATACTGTGACTCTTGTGGCAGAGAGGTTCAATTCAGAAAACTTGGAAACAGGTCCCAGCCAATGTGGAGGCATAGGTAGAAACACTTAGCTTCCTCATGCAACTGAAAGAAGGATAACAACCAATCTAAAAACAATAAAGAACCAGAAATGCCAGAAAATCAAACTGCAAGGAACTCTGACAACCAAGGAGTTAAAGAAACATTCATCTAAGCTGGTAGGAGGGGCACAGAAGGGCAGAAGAGCAGAGAAGACTTGTGGCAAGGCGGGGCCTGGCAGATAGACCAGGTGGTCCCACATTCATGCACAGAGAAGCCAGGAAGCACAACTGGGGAGACAAACTGCAAAATGCAGGGTGTCAGTGTGGGAAACTAAAGACTCAAAACCTCTGGCTGTAAAATTCTCTGGGGGTTGCAAAGTTGGGAGAAAATTTTAGTCTCACAGGAGAGTCTGTTGGAGAGACCCAGAAGGTGCTAAAACATACACAAATCCACCTGCCCAAGAATCAGCACTTGAAAAGGCACAGTCTGCTTGTGGAAACCAAGGAAGTGATGGAAATCGAGGTGAGAGTCAAGCAAAGGAAATTGTTCCCTCTCTGACCCCTGCCCCACAGACAGCTCCATAACATAGTGAAGAGGTTTGCCCCACCCTAGCAAATACCTAAGGCTTCGCCCCTTACAATGTAACAGGTGTTCCAAGACAAAGAAATAGGGCCCAAATAAAAGAACAGATCAAAACTCCAAAAATAAAACTAAGCAATAAGGAGATAGCCAACACATCAGATGCAGAGTTCAAAGCTTTGGTAATCAATATGATCTCACCTATAAGTGAAGCCTAATCAACAAACAACAAGCAAGCAAAATATAATTAGAGACATTGAAACAAAGAACAAACTGATAGTAACCAGAAATGAGGTGGGAGGGGATAATGGTGGGGAAAGGGGGAAAGGTTTGCAGGAATATCTATGAAGGACACATGGAGAACACCAAAGAAGGGAGGGTCAACAGTGAGAAGTGGGGATGGCTGGTGTGGAGGGAGAGTGGTGGGGGGAAATGGAGACAACTGTACTTGAACAACAATGAAAAAATGTGAAAAAAAAAGAAAATAGAAAAAATGGTAATCAAGATACTCACAGAAATTATTGAGTTTTATCACAAAATGAAGGAAGAAATGAAGGCTATACAAAGTGAAATAAAGGAAATGATACAGGGAACCAATAGTGAAGGGAAGGAAACCAGGAATCCAATCAACAATTTGGAATAAAAGGAAGAAATAAACATCCCACTGGAACAGAATGAAGAAACAAGAATTCAAAGAAATGAGGAGAGGCTGAAGAACCTCTTGGACAGCTTTAAATGTCCCAAAATTGAAATCACAGGGGTGTCATCAGGAGAAGAGGAAGAGTAAGAAACTGGAAACTTATTTGAAAAAATAATGAAGGAAAAGTTTTCTGATCTGATGAAGGAAATAGTCTTCCAGGAAGCCCAGAGAGTCTAAAAGAAATTGGGTCCAAGAAGAAACAGACCAAGACACATTATAATTAAGTTACCCAAGATTAAAGATAAGGAGAGAATCCTAAAAGCAGTAAGAGAAAGAAGACAGTTACCTACAAATGAGTTCGCATGAGACTATCAGCTGATTTCTCAAAAGAAACCTTGCAAGCAAAAAGGAGCTGAAAAGAAGTATTCAAAGTCATGAAAAGCAAGGACCTACATCCAATATCACTCTATCCAGCAAAGCTATCATTTAGAATGGAAGGGCAGATAAAGTGCTTCCCAGATAATGTAAACTTAAAGGAGTTCATCATCACCAAGCCCTTATTATATGAAATGTTTAAGGGGTTATCCAAGAAATAGAAAATCAAAACTATGAATAATAAAATGACAACACACAACTCTCAACAACTAAAACTAAAAAAAGAACACACACAGAAACAAAAGCTAAGCAAACAACTAGAACAGGAACAGAATCACAGAAATGGAGATCACGTGAAGGGTTATTGGTGGGGAGTGAGAGTGGGAGCATGGGGGAAAAGTTACAGTGAATAAGAAGCATAATTTGTAGGCATAAAATAGACAGGGGAAGGTTAAGAATAGTATAGGAAATATAGAAGACAAAGAAATTATATGTATGACCAATGGATTTGAACTAAGGGGGGGTGGGGAATGCTGGAGGGTGGGGGGCATAGAGGGAGAAGGGTCATAAATGCAAGGAAAAAATGTACAATACTAATAGCATAATTAATAAAATATACTTTCAAAAAATGGAAACCATTTTAAAAAAAGAAAACTTACAAACAGCTCCTATGGATTTTTTAAAGATTTCGTATTGTTATTCTATTACAGTTGTCCCAATTTTCCCCTTTTGCCCTCCTCCACTTATCCCTTTCCTCACTCCCACAGTCAATTTCCATACTGTTGTCGATAACCATGGGTCATTCATACATACTATTTAACTAGTCCTTTCCTATGGATATTTACAGGCAATGAGCCTATAAAAATTATAAAAAGCTGAGCCCAGGATGGTATAGCTCAGTGGATTAAGCATGGTTCTGTGAACCAAAGGGTCACCAGTTCAGTTCCCAGTCAGGGCACATGTCTGGGTTGCAGGCCAGGTCCCCAGGAGGAGACGCATAAGAGGCAACCACACATTGATGTTTCTCTCCTCCTTCTTCCTCCCTTCCCTCCTCTCTAAAAATAAATAAATAAAATCTTTAAAAATTATAAAAAGCTGATAAAATAATTTTATAAGCCTTCAGTGGGCTATGAAGCTGTGCCCAGGGCAATTCAGCATATGCCCTATATTACTTTTATGACCTAGAGCCTGAAATACTACATGGGTGGCCATCAAAGGCTCTGTGGACTACTGTCCAGGCAGCTGTGAGAACTCCTCCTTGAAAGGGGAAGCTCTTCCAGATGCTCTTTTGAAAGACTGAGACTCCATCCTATATCCTGAGAACACATGTTAAATGTGGCCATCTGAATGTTTAATTTAATCTAGAAAATCCTCCTGTCTGGCTGAGTAGTGTTGCAGATGGGTTTAAAGAACATCCATCAAGCATTTTCACTACAGTGAAGAGTTATATCAATTGGAAGTGTCAAGTCTAACACAGACAGCTTTTAGCCAAATCATGAAAAATTTAAATGCCAGATTGAGGAAAATAGATTATAATCTAAGTTTTGGAGGAGACGAGAAACCTGACAACTTTTGAGTAGAGAGTTAACAAGATCAAATTACTATTTAAAACATTATATAAGAAAAGTTGCACCCATGCTGTTGTAAAGGGTAGGAGCTCATTCTTTCTGCTGCATAGAATTCCATTGTGTAAATGTACCATAGTTTTTTGATCCATTCATTTACTGATGGGCATCTAGGTTGCTTCCAACACTTGGCTATTGTAAATTGTGCTGCTATGAACATTGGGGTGCATAGGTTCTTTTGGACTGGTGTTTTAGGGTTCTTAGGATATAATCCTAGCAATGGAATTACTGGGTCAAAAGGTAGATCCATTTTTAGTTTTCTGAGAAAATTCCATACTGTTTTCCACAGTGGTTGTACCAGTCTTCAATCCCACCAACAGTGTACTAGGATTCCCTTTTCACCACAACCTCTCTAACACTTGTTGTTTGTTGCTTTGTTTATGATGGCCATTCTGACTGGTGTAAAGTGGTATCTCATTGTGGTTTTAATTTGCATCTCTCTGATAGCTAGCAATATTGAGCATCTTTTCATGTGTTTCTGGATCCTCCGTATGTCCTCCTTGGAGAAGTGTGTGTTCAAGCAAAATAAGCCAGGCAGTGAAAGACAAATACCATATGATCTCACCTTTAACAGGAACCTAAACAACAAATCAAGGAAACAAGCAATATATAACCAAAAACACTGAAATAAAGAATAGACTGACAGAGTTCAGAGGGGAGAGGAGAGGGAATTTCAGGAGACTTTCAGGGGAAAAGGGGAAGGGTTTACAGGAACGAGTATAAAGAACACATGGATAAAAACTAGGGGCGGGTGGAAATGGGAGGGAGGAGGGGAAGGCTGGGTGGGTGGGTTAGGATGGGAGTAAAAGACAGAAAATTGTACTGCAACAACAATTTAAATAAAATTTAGAAAAAATAAATTACCCAAGGTCACAAATAGAAATCAGTAAAGCACAGGTTTAAACTTAGGTCTGTCTAGAACAAGATTCTAAGATTTTAATAATTATTTCTAAGTAAATAATTTAAAAATTAAATTGCCTTGGATCTCAAGTATATGTCATGTTTGAATCGGATTTCAATTAAGTTAAATACACTTGGTGCCTACTATGTACTGAAGACATACATGTAACTTAAACCAATATTAAACTTAATTAAAAAAAAGAAAAGTAATTCAGTGTACATTATATGTCAGAAGGGAGACCAGGGATCATTTCAGTCGAAGGTGATGGAGGATGGATCTAGATGGATGTGGTGGATAAATGCATCAGGTATTTCTCAGATGATTGATTGAACTCAAGGATGAGCTGGGGTGACCTCTAATAGGCAGATCTGATTTGAAATCCACAACAATTTAACCTGAGAATTCCTGCCTGAACCCCCATCATAATCCAGCTCAAAGTTGCCATGACCTAATTTTTAAAGGCCACTCATGATTTTCTAATAAAAAGTACAAATATATTGAGATAGTTATAACAGTGATAAGAAAAAAAGAAGAAATGCTTGTTATTTGCAGCAAAACATCCATTTCTTTCTCTTTTGGGAATAAAAATAAAAAAACAAACACACTTTTACACTGAAAAATAAAGATGAGAAAATAATTTTCCAATACTCTTTTTCATAAATTATCTGATGTTCATAGGACTACAATTAATTATACAAACACAAAGCTATGCATAGACATTCAGCCACCTTTTCCATTTTGTATGCCTTCTGGAAATATCCATTCTCATCTCTCTGAGCTGTTTTTAAGCCTTGTTTTCTCATACATTACATGGTCTGCTTCCATCTTTCTTCTCACTGACAAGCCCCCTTTCTTCTTGTGAGCACTCCTAGGATTTGAGGTTTAGCACTTTAAAATGGAACAATATTCACTTTTCCATATATATCTATGTATCTTAAAACTCCTTTCATCTTTAGCTATGAAAGAACTGAAAGATGCTCAAATTACAGGAAATGCCCTTGAAGTGTTAGGAAGGGTGATAGTTTTTTTTTCCAGCTTTTGTGTAAATGTGCACAATGAAATGAAAGAGGAGCCAAGGAAAACATTCACAGAAAGAGCACAAGATTACATCTTGTTTCCAAATTCCTTCAGGTTCCCTGTCCCCTGTACATTTTCATATCAGGATAAGCAAAGTGTACCCACAAAAATTTCATGAAGCTGAAGCTTTTGTTGTGACTGAAACAAAAGCACAGAAATGCTTTCTTCCAGATAAAATACAGTCAAAATGTAAAGCGCAGTTTTGTACTTGTCCTTTCTCAGAAGGACAAGCCTAATAAGCATGAAACAAATAAAGGCACAGCCTCTGAACTCAAACAGAGCTGGCCAACAAGACCATCCTGCTAATAGTAAATGTAAAGGGGCTCCCTTCAGCCAAATGTTGAAGAACAGCTTCATGCTTTCTCTTAAAAAATAATAAGACATTTTCTTACTTTTGTCTCTTCAGGAAATCAATATCTAATAGTAACAGATCATATGTACATTCAGACCAGATGTTCCCCACAGGTGGTAAAAACTACTTTAGGGTTTACTAAATGTATTGTTACAGAAAAGATGACTGAGATGGCCTGGGAGTTTACAAAGTGGAGTTTATTCACGCATGTGGACCCAGAGGAGATAAAATTCCAAATTCTGGGCATTGAACTTAAGCTGGAGTTTCCTTATATGCTTGTTACACAGGCAAGAGGAGGAGGGGAAGGAGTGCAGCTGCTAAAAGCAGGGATTAGCATATGACCTTGAGATAACTGCTTATCTGGGAAAGACTGCTGGTCAGCTCCTACCTAAGAATGGCTACTGCTCAGCTATGTCCTGTCACAGTATGGCTTTTAAAAATAATTCTCATCCAGAATAAAGAGTTCCATGTGTGTTTTTGCTTTTGAGACCAATCATCTCTTTCAAAGGGTTAGCAAGCTGTGCAGATTCCTGAGACACAACTCAGAGACTACAGAAGAGGACTTGAAATTTTTTCAACAAAAATATATATGCAGAAGTTTAACTACTTGGTATGTGTGAGAGACTGATTTTCAGAGTAAGGAGACAGAACTGGAAGACAGTTGATAGGTGGCCCATCAGTTCTCTACCTCAAATCAATGTGCAAATGCAAACAATGCACAGACATAGTTTAACTGGTAACATGGGCAGGGCACCTCCAGGTGCTGGGCAAGGAGGAAACTGGGGTGTTGTTGACTGTTGTGTGCTTATAAGCAGAGAGAATTCATTGCATGGGGGATACTATGAAGAGTCTACACCCTAGGACAACTGTGCGAGCCTTAGGAAAAAACTTCAGCCTCGCTATTCTTAACTATAAAATGCACCATGTATTAATTTCCTATTGCTGTGGTAGCAAATTAGCACAAGCTTACTAGCTTAAATCAGCACAAATGTATTATCTCACAGTTCTTGGAGTTGGAAATCTGAAAGGGGTCTCACTTGGCTAAAATGAAGGTATTAGCAAAGCTCATTTCTTCTGGAGGCTCTGGGGGAGAAACCATATCTTAGCCTTTTCTAGTCTTATGAGGTCCCAAATTCCTTGGCCTGTGGCCCCCAATCCACTTTCATCTTCAAAGCCAGTAATGGCCAGTGGGCCTTTCTCACCCTATATTACTCCTCCATGATAAAAGAAGGACCCTATGATTACACTGGGCCCACCTGTAATGTGGGACCCTCTCCTTAAGGTCATCCAATTGGCAGTCTACACCCCACTGTCACACAACACAGCACATCTGCAGGTTCAGAGATTACAAGAGCGACATTACTGAGGGCCATATTATCCTACTACAGACCTCCTAATGTTCTTGTGAGAAACAAGGGAAATGACAATAGTGTACCAAATGCTTACACGATGCCTATGGAAGATACTGGATGAATGTTCCTTACATGTAAAATTTACAGACAAGGTAGACATGACTCACTAAACATAACCTACCTAACCTCGTCTGATGTGAACAAGAATGTGCATAATGGTTGGAAATTCTTAAGGTCCTTAACTAAAGCTTCCTATTTATACTCAGTGATTTTTTTTTAATTGTTAAAATTTTTTGAAGATTTTATTTATTTTTAGAGAGAGGGGAAGAGAGAAAGAAAGAGATGGAGAAAAACATCAATCTGTGGTTGCCTCTTGAGCACTCCCAACTAGGGACCTGGCCTGTAACCCAGGCATGTGCCCTGACTGGGAATCAAACCAGCAACCCTTTGCTTCTCAGTCCAGTGCTGAATCCATTGAGCCACACCAGCCAGGGCTATCCTCAGTGAATTTGAATCACCCTCACTAACCTGCTTTACAATTCTGGTCCAGTCATATTACAGATTTCAGACATCCTCATGAATGCTTTCATGGGTCATTTGTTTTAGCAAAGACCATCAGAGTTTGCTAAGGGAAATTGTTCACAGGCTAGAATTACCACAATGACACAGCTATTAAGCAAGCAGGACATGTCTCCAAAGAGAAATCACAGTAGAGAACATCAAATTGGAGCCTCTACAGGGGACATTGGGGGTTTGCTTCTTCCATTAAACTCTACTCAGTTCTGAGATCTAAATTGGTCATGATTTTTCATTTTTTAATCACTTTGCACACATTGAGTGTCCTTTGAAGATAATGCAGAGGTCAGCACACATCTCATTGCAGTGATCCTAAATTTATTTGGTCTCTTAACTTATAGCCACTGCACTTCCTGAGCTGCTAAAAAAATTGTCTTAGGATAACTTTTTTCCTTTTTTCATAAATGAAATCTGTACATTAGGAGCTCTGGCTTTTGGCAAAATTACATTTAATACTTATTTAAACTTGCATTAAAATGAAAAACATTTATTATGTGCAAAATAATTTCACAATAACAAAAGCATATGAAAAAGTAATGTATGTAGAAATTAATTTGGTTTAACATAAGAACTTTGTCTAATATCATTCAAAAAATAAGTATACCTCTTCAGGGTTTCCAGTGCTGCTTGTGGCACCATTTTCCCTAAAGACTATGATCATTAATTTAAAAAAATATGTATTTAGAGGAGGAAGATGGGGACATGATAGGAGGGAGCAGATTCCACTTTCCCCTGTGCACGGGAGAAAAAATAACTGATCTACAGAGCAACAGAACAAAAAGTCAAAAATATCACAACATTTATGAAAATAGGACATCAAAAATTATAGCAGACATTGAAAAACCAGACAGTAAGGAGACTGCTTCAGGATAATAAGGGCCCATGGATCAGCTCTGGGACCAGGGAGGTTGCAGCCCACAGGCCCAGTGCTCCCAGGTCTGCCTCAGAGAGTGGAGTCAGCCACTCCCTCCCCAGCCAAACAAGGATTGAGCAGCACAGGGGAGGCTTTGTTGCTTGAAGGCACAGAGAGGAGAGTGAGGAGTGAGAGACAATCACACAGGGGCTGTGAGCACCCACACATAGCCCTGGGAACAGTGTGTGCCCCAGCCTGTGTGACCAAGGGTGGCCTGGCTGTGCACCCACACCCCCAACCCAGAAAGAGTGTGGTTTTATGGAAGACCCAGACCCCACAGCCCTGAACATGGAAAAGGCACGGGCGCACCAGGGGGTCCCGGAGTGCACAGCAGTGAGCTCTGGAGAGTGGGATTGGGATTGTCCAGACTCACACCCAGAGCCCTTTGGAAAGGCACCTCACCAGCTCTGGGGAGAACCTGAAGATAACCCTGGGGACAGTACACAACAGGCTGACTGAGTTCTGACTGGGAAGGGAGAAAAGCCTTTAGAATCGCCCCTCAGCCTGCTGAAGCCAGCAAGACCTGAAAAACTGGTTTGGCCAGTTAGAAAGCAACAAGAGGTTTTTTGGTTGTTATTTGATTGCTTGATTTTACCTTTTTTTAAGTAACTTTTTACTTTTTTATTCTTATTATTTTTATATCTCTCAATTCCTTATGATTCTCTTTCTCTCACTATAGTGTTATTGTTTCCCTTCCAAATTTATCTCTTCTTCATTCCATCTTCTGCTTTTTTCCTTTTCTTAACGTGCAAGTTATTGCATATTTGTATTATCTTTTTAAATTATTATTACATTTTTTATTTTAACAGTATTTTGGTATTCCTCTTCTTTCTGTGTAGTCTTCTTTGCTTGGCTGGTTATACTGTATCATTTCACAGGTTTCTCCTATTATCTCATTCATAGTGTATCGCTAATTTACTGTCCTTCATCTGTGTTCCATTAGTATACTACTCTATACTCCCTATTCTTGTTACCTAGATCTCAGAGATTCTGTCACATTATTGTTGCTCTAATATTATCATAAATAAGACCAATTCCACACAATTGTAAATACTACACAACACCCCTCCCAGACCTCAGCCCACTTCATAGTTTCCAAAACTCTAATATTGTAGTGGTTAACTCTATTCTCTCACACACTACACCTATTTACTATTCTTCACTCTCACCCTACCTCAGAATCTGATCTTCCACAACCTCACTGCTTTATAGATCCAATTCACAATCCTTTCCTCCACAACAAGAGTCTTTTCAAAACATAAACTCAGGGAGCCAAAAAAGGTCAATATAAGAACCAGAAGCTAACACAAAGAGTCTCATGAAAAAAGGGATAACAAAGAAACAATCCCCAAATAAAGGGAAAGGATGAAGCCTCAGAAATAATGCCACATGAAATATGGACAACTCAACTATCAAAAATTGAGTTCCAAGCAATCATTCTCAGGAAGCTCAACAAGCTCACAATGAGCTACCAGAAACTACAGAGAAGCTACAATGAACTCACTAAAAACTATACCAACATGAAAAAGAAAACAGAAACTATCAACAACAGCCAAGAGGAAATGAAGAATAAAATTTCTGAACTGAAGAACACAGTAGAAGGAATGAAAAGCAGAATCCATGAAGCAGAAGACAGGATTAGCGAATTGGAGGATGAAATAGAAAAAAACACCTAGAAAGAGCAAGAAAAGGAAAAAAGGCTCAGAAAGAATGAAGAGGGATTAAGACAAATGCAAGACAATATGAAACGTAATAATATCTGTATAATAGGAATACCAAAAGGAGAAGAAGAGCAAGGGATAGAAAACCTACTTGGAAAAGTAATGATGGAAAACTTCCCTAATATGATGAGAGAAAAAGTCACACTAATCCAGGAAACACAGAGTCTCAATCAAGAGGAACCCAAAGAGGCCCACCTCAAGACACATAATTAAAATGGCAAAATTTTAAGACAGATAGGATATTAAAGGCAGAAAGGGAGAAACAGGAAGTAACATACAAGAGAGCCCCAATAAGGCTAGCAGCTGACTTCTCAATGGAAACACTCCAAGCCAGAAGAGAATGGCAAGAAATATTCCAAGTAATGAGAAGCAGAGATCTGCAACCAAGGCTACTTTACCCAGCAAGGCTCTCAGTCAAGATAGAAGGCCAAATAAGAAGTTTCCCAGACAAAAGAAGTCTAAAAGAATACACCTCCACCAAACCAGCTCTGCAAGAGACTCTAAAGGGACTGCTTTAAGGAAAGGAAGGAAAAGAGAGGGAGAGAGGGAAGGAGGGAGAGAGGAACACAGGCACATAAATGGCAATGAATAAGTACCTATCAATAATAACCTTAAACATAAATGGATTAAATGCTCCAATAAAAAGGAATAGAACAGCTGAATGGATAGGAAAGGATGACCCACACACAGGTTGCCTACAAGAGACCCACCTCAGGATAAAAGACCTACACAGACTGAGAGTGAAGGCTGAAAACAAATTTTCCAATCAAACAAACAGGGAAAAAAAGCCAGGGTAGCAATACTCATATCAGACAAAATAGACTTCCAAAAAAAGCCATCATGAAGAAAGACCCAGAAGGTCACTTCATAATACTGAAGGGAAGAATCCACAAAGAAGTCATCAACATTGTAAACATATATGCACCCAATATAGGAGCACCAATACATAAAGCAAATCTTTGAGAACTTCGAGAAAGATATTGACAGCAATAAAATTATAGTGGGGGGGGGGGTTAACATCCCACTGTCAAAAATGGATAGATCTTCCAAACAAAATAACAAAGATTTCATGGCATTAAACAGTGCCCTAGAGGAAATGGACTTACCTGATATATATAGAGACCTCCATCCCAAAGAAGCTAAATACACATTCTTTTCAAATGTACATGGAACATTTTCATAGATAGACCACATGATAGGACACAAAACAAGCCTCAACAATTTCAAGAAAATTGAAATTACACCAAGCATTTTCTCAGATCACAAGCGACTGAAACTGGGAACCGACCCCAAAGAAAAAATCCCAAAACACTCAAAATCATGGAGATTAAATAGCATGCTATTAAACAATGAATGGGTCAAGAATAATATTAGGGAAGAAATTAAAAGGTTTCTGGAAACAAATGAAAACGAACTCATAACAACCCAAAACTTATGGGACACAGCCAAGGCAGTCCTCAGAGGGAAATTAACAGCGATACAGGCCCACTGAAAAAAGTTAGAAACATTTCAAACAAATAACCTAACCCTATGTCTACAAGAACTCGAGGAACAACAACAAAGACAGCCCAGAGCAAGTAGAAGGAAGGAAATAACCAAGATCAGAGCAGAATTAAATGACATGGAGACTAAAAGCAAAATTCTAAGGATCCATGAATCCAGGAGTTAATTCTTTGAAAAGATCAACAAAGTCCACAAGACTTTAAGCAGACTCATCAAGAAAAAAAGAGAGAAGACTCAAATAAACACAATCAGAAATGTAAGAGGGGAGATTACAACTGATACCACAGAAATACAAAGGGTTGTAAGAAATTACTATGAAGAACTGTATGCCAAGAAATTTGAAAGCCTAGGTGAAATGAACAAATTTCTAATCTATTTTTGAATATAACCTTCCAAAACTCAATGAAGAAGAAGCAGAGACTGAACAGGCCAATAACAGCTGATAAAATTGAAGCAGTAATAAAAAAAACTCCCAACACACAAAAGCCCTGATTGTTCCACAGGACCAGATGGTTTCACAGGAGAATTCTCCAAAGCATTTAAGGAAGAGCTAACCCCTATCCTTCACAGACTGTTCCAAAAAAATCCAAAAAGATGAAGACTCCCAAACTCTTTTTATGAGGCAGCATCTTCCTAATCCAAAACCAGATAAAGACACAACAAAGAAAGAAAACTTCAGGCCATGTCACTGATGAACACTGACGCTAAAATCCTCAAAAAATATTGGCAAACTGAATCCAAGAATACATTAAAAGGATCATACTCCATGACCAAGTGAGGTTCATCCCAGAGATGCAAGGATGGTACAATATTTGCAAATCAGTAAGTATAACACATCACATAAAAAAAGCAAAGACAAAAATCACATGACCATATCAATAGATGCAGAAAAAGCATTTGATAAGGTACAGCACCCATTTATGATAAAAACACTCAGCAAAGTGGGAATAGAGGGTGCATTCCTCAACATAATAAAGGCCTTATATGAGAGACCTATAGCCTACATCATATTCAATGGGCAAAAGCTAAAATCTTTTCCACTATGATCAGGAACAAGACAAGGCTGTCCACTTTGACCACTTCTATTCAATATAGTACTGAAAGTTATAGCCACAGAAATCAGACAAGGAAAAGAAATAAAAGGCATCCAAATCAGAAAGGAGGAAACAAAACTGTCACTGTTTGCATATGACATGATAGTGTACATGGAAAATCCTACAGACTCGACCAAAAAACTGCTTGACCTAATGAATGAATTTGGCAAAACAGTGATATACAAAGTCAATATCCAGAAATCAAAGGCATTTCTGTACACCATCAATGAAGCAGCAGAGGCAGAAATCAAGAAAAAAAAATCCCATTTGATATAGCTAAATGTAAAATAAAATATCTAGAAATAAACCTAACCAAAGAGGTATAAGACCTGTATTCAGAAAACTACATAACACTGAGGAAAGAAATCAAGGAAGACACAAACAAATGGAAACATATACTGTGTTCATGGACTGGAAGAACTAACATCAAAATGTCCATACTACCCAAAGCAATTTACACATTCAATGCAATACCTATTAAAGTACCAATGGCATATTTCACAGACATAGAACAAACACTTCAAAAACTTATATGGAACCATAAACGACCCCAAATAGCTGCTGCAATTTTGAGAAAGAAGAGTAAAGTAGGAGGGATCACAATACCTGATACTAAACTATACTACAAAGCCACTGTAATCCAAACAGCCTGGTATTGGCATAAAAACAGGCACATGGAGCAATGGAACAGAGCAGAGAGCCCAGAAATAAACCCAAGGCTCAATGGTCAATTATTATTTGAAAAAGAGTGCAGCAACATAAAATGGAGTAAAAATAGCCCTTTCAAGAAATGGTGTTGGGAGAACTGGACAGCTACATGCAAAAAAAATAAAAAATAAAAAAGAAACACAAGCACCAACTTACACCTTACACAAAAAATAAATTCAAGGTGGATAAAAGACTTAAATATGAACCATGACACCATTAAAGCCCTAGAGGAGAACATAAGCAGTAAAATTTCAGATATTTCACTCAGCAACATTTTTACTGACATTTCCCCAAAGCAAGGGACATAAAGGAAAGAAAACAAATGGGATCTCATCAAAAGAAAAAGCTTCTGATGGCTAAAGAAAACATTATTAAAATAAAAAGAGAACCAACTGTATGGGAAAACATATTTGTCAATGATACCTCAGACAAGGGTTTAATCTCCAAAATATATAAAGAACTTTCACAACTCCATTCTAAGGAAACAAGCAACCAAATTAAAAAAATCAGAAAGGACTTGAATGGACACTTCTCCAAGGAGGAAATTCAGAGGATCCAGAGACACATGAAAAGATGTTCAACATTGCTAGCTATTGGAGAGATGCAAATGAAAACCACAATTACATATCACTTCACACCTGTCAAAATGACCATCATAAACAAAGCAACAAACAACAAGTGTTGGAGAGGTTGTGGAGAAAAGGGGACACTAGTGCACTGTTGGTGAGATGGCAGACTGGTACAACCACTATGGAAAGCAGAATGGAACTTCCTCAGAAAACTAAAAATGCATCTGCCTTTTGACCCAGAAATTTCACTGATGGGACTATAACCTAAGAACCCTGAAACAACAATCCAAAAGAACCTATGCACCCCAATATTCATAGCAGCACAATTTACAATAGCCAGCTACTGGAAAAAACCTAGGTGCCCATCAGTAAATGAATGGATCAAAAAACTATGGTACATTTACGTAATGGAATTCTATGCAGCAAAAAGAAAGAAGGAGCTCCTACACTTTGCAACAGCCTGGATGGAGCTGGAAAGCATTATGCTAAGTGAAGTAAACAAGACAGTGAAAGACAAATACCATATGATCTCAAGGAACCTAAACAACAAAACAAACAAACAAGCAAAATATAGTCAAAGACACTGAAATAGAGGACAGGCTGACAGTGACCAGAGGGGAGAGGGGAGGGAATTTCAGGAGAGAATGGAAGGGTTTATGGAAACAAATATGAAGGACACATGGACAAAAACTAAGGAGTTGGAAATGGGAGGGAGGTGGGGAGGGATGAGTGAGTGGGCTAGAATGGAAGTAAAGGACAGAAAACTGTACTTGAACAATGATTAAAATAAAATTAAAGAAAAAATATGTATTTAGTAAAGCTAACTCTCCCACGAAGCTTAAAGAATAGGTGGGTTAGGTTCTTCAATCAATACTATAAATTTACCATTCTATTAAAGTAATATGCACATAAAATAAATTAATAGTCAATATAATAAATGCTTTATCTCATATTTAATATGAATTTACTTACTTATTTACCTTATACTTAATAAAGTAAATATATTTTTGATATTAAAAGAGTCACAATTGTTAGGTTTGCTACCTAAAAGATGTTTTTAAATCTTAGTTATCACTAGGACTATTACATGTTAGTAATTATTAATATTGGTAAGCAAATAATAGGTTTATAAATTTGATGGCTATCACAAGAAGTCTAGAGAACAATGTTCTGAGTTTAGACTAGCAATATAAAAGAAAAAATGCTGGCAATTGCATAAAGTTCAAAATATTCAACCTTATATTTATAATCCCTATGATATTGTAAATCAATGACTACAAAATAAAAATAAAGTGGGAAGAAATTTCTGAGCAAGATAATAGGAATTGTCTATTTTTCCCTAAAAATTTTTAAATGAGAATGAAGATTAAGTATTAATTAGCCCCTGAAAGCAGTAGGACTGAGTCTGGGTAGTTATAAGGGCCTGATCAGAGGGGGCTCATGTTACCTCTCTAAGCCTTTGCATTCTCTCTTCTTCAAAAATACTTGCTAATGGGAGGCCTAAGAATTCATGCAGACCTTCATTTTAAAACATAAAAGACTTGAGATCTAAAAAACTAAAATGGCTTCAGGAGGACAAAACAGAATTTGTACATCCTTCTTTTTTCCATTCCAGTAATAAACTGGCAATAATATTGCCAATGTCCCTACCAACCAAGTCTGAGAAGACTATGTCTTATATCTGGGGTAAGTAACACTGGAGACAATGCCAGACCTTTGAGGAAGTCCCACTCACTTGGCAAGCTGCGAGGTGGAGGGGGAGGCACGCTGTTTATGGCTCTCATGTGAAACAGAATGGCTGAGGAAAGAGAAGACACAGGCATCTTGACGGCTTAAAGGCAGTTAGGCAGAAATGACTTGAGAGGCAAAGGATGACTTTTCCTTGATGCCTCATAAAGCCAAACCTTCAGGGTGCCCTCTGATAGGCTACATACTTCGGAACCCCCCTTATAGTTCTCACCAGTGTTGTCACTGCATTCCGAGAGGGAGGCTGGTCTAGGAATTCATGAACGGTGCTCTGGGAAATACCGTGAGTAACAGGAATGAGGAAGGAAATCCCAACAGAATCACAGAAATGGAGATCACATGGGGGGTTATCAGTGGGTGGAGAAGGGTGGAAAAGGTACAGGGAATAAGAGGCATAATTTGTAGGTACAAAATAGACAGAGGGACATTAAGAATAATATAGGAAATGGAGAAGCCAAAGAACTTATATGTACAACCCATGGACATGAACTAAGATTGGGGGAGTGCTGGAGGTTGAGAGGGCGCAGGGCAGCGGGCGATAAAGGGGAAAAAAATGGGACAATTGTAGAAGCATGATCAATAAAATATACTTAAAAAGAGAGAAGAATTCATTTCATTGGTCTTATGTAAATAAGAGAGAACACTTTCCCTGCCTGCTAAAAGTTCCCATTGGGTCTCATACCCTTTTTGTAGCAGCTTCTCTACAGGATATTTACACTGCTCTCCAAGACAGCATACATCAGATAAAACACTGCTTCTAGTATTGTATACCAATAAATTCACCCTTGCTAATATTTCAACAAATTCTGCTAGAGTGTTCTATATATGGGTTAGCCAAAAAGTCTACATAGATTTCTCAGTAAAATAACAGACCATTTTTCATTTTCACAAGTAATTTTATTCATTAATATTTCTGTTTGATAGCTATCAGCTTCAAATAGACTACCTGACTATGGAGCATTGTCCAGAGGGAAATCTCCAGTATGAAACTCCAAATGATTTTTGACATGTATGTTCAATTATAACACCACAATACACTGCACAATTTTTTTGTGTGTGTTTCAGTTGCATTTTTACCTTTCTTGAAATAATAAAGCATAATATGCTGAAATGTTGCATATTTTCTTTCATCTTCACTATTATAAAGGCTACACAAAAATTCACTAATTTTGATTTTTTAATGCACTCTGATATGATAGCTGTCACAATACAATCTAACAAAATTGTTTCCAGTGAAGTTAAAGACAAAAATGTGCTTACTAATGCCATCTTACAAGAAAAATCAAACAAATATTTTGTTTATTTTCTGCTGCTTCACAATCATTAAGGCTTGTTACAATGGCTAGGGTTTAAAGTTCTAAAGAATGTATCTTTTGATTCTGAGTATGTCCCCTGAGGGCCTTTAAAATTATTTTCCTGGATGGAACTGGAGAATATTAAGCTAAGTGAAATAAATCAGGTGGTGAAAGACAAACACCATATCATCTCGCCTATAAAAGGAACCTAATCAACAAAACAAACAAATGAGTGAAATAGAACCAGATACTTGTAAATAAAGAACAAAGTGACAGTGACCAATGGAAAGCAGGGAGGGAGGAAACGGGAAATAATGGAAAGGTGCAAGCCAAGAAACATGAATAGAGGACTCATGGGCATAGACAACGGGTATGGGGAGATTGACTGTGGGAGTAGTGTTGACAGGGAAGGGAAAACAATGGATAAAAAGGGAAAAATGTAACTGGCCAGCAATTAAAAACTAAAACTGAAAAAAAAATGTCCTGGTGTCATTACCATAATGGGTTATGCACAAAAGGATTGTGACTCACTTTGGAGTCTAACAGACTAAGATCCATTTACTGACCAACTTTGTCTAAAAACCATTAATAACCAGAATTGAAAACCTCAGTTATAGTATAGAAATAAAACATTTATCTTACAAAAGTTCCTAGGAAATTGTCTCTGTACAATAAACTTACATCATCATAACTTTTCAAAGGACTATACCTTGCCTCCTAAACTCTGGACTCACTGCAGACTTGAATTTGTCAGGTCTCATCAGTGTTTTTCAACTCTGTTTTCTACACCAGCCAGGCACCTTCATCTGCACAGAGCCCACCCTAGAATGGCACCTGGTTATCCTCACTATATCTTTTGGTCACTGATGCCTTCATTTGCCAGACTGCCCCAGACCCGCTGTCCTCCCATTCTCATGTTTAAAACTCCAAGAACCAAAGACCTGTTTATGGAAGTTGATTATAAAGTTCTCCTGCATTTTTCATGGATTTTAAATGGATGGTCTGTGTTATATGATTTTTCACATTCTTTTTTATTTATTTTTAATATTTTATTGATTATGCTATTACAGTTGTCCCATTTCCCTTCCTTTATTCCTCTCCACCCTGCACACCCCCTCCCACCTGCACTGCTCCCCTTTAGTTCATGTCCATGGGTCATATATATAAGTTCTTTGGCTTCTATACTTCCGACACTATTCTGAACCTCCCCCTGGCTATCTCCTACCTACCATTTATGCTACTTATTCTCTGTACCTTTTACCCTTCTCTCCCCTTTCTACTACCCCCATCGATAACCCTCCATGTGATGTCCATTTCCGTGATTCTGTTCCTGTTCTACTTGTTTGCTTAGTTTGTTTTCGTTTTTTCAATTTTGGTTGTTAATAGCTGTGAGTTTGCTGTTCATATTTTTTATCTTTTTCTTGGATAAATCAGTTTAACATTTCACATAAGGGCTTGGTGATGATGAACTCCTTTAATTTGACCTCACTTTATCTACCCTTCCATTCTAAAAGATAGCTTTGTTGGATAGAGTATACTTGGATGTAGGTCCTTGCCTTTCATGACTTCAAATACTTCTTTCCAACCCCTTCTTGCCTGCAAGGTTTCTTTTGAGAAATCAGCTTATAGTCTTATGGGAACTCCTTTGTAGGTAACTGTCTCCTTTTCTCTTGCTGCTTTTAAGATTCTCTCCTTATCTTTAATCTTGGCTTATGTAAGTATGATGCGCTTTGGTGTGTTCCTCATTGGCTCCAACTTCTTTGGGACTCTCTGGGCTTCCTGAACTTCCTGAAAATTTATTTCCTTTGTCAGATTGGGGAAGTTCTCCTTCATTATTTTTTCAAATAAGTTTTCAATTTCTTGCTCTTCCTCTTCCTTCTGGCACCCATATGATTTGGATTTTGGAATGTTAGAAGGTATCCTGGAGCTTCCTAAGCCTCTCCTCATTTTTTTGAATTCTTGTTTCTTCATTCTGTCCTGATTGAATGTTTCTTTCTTCCTGCTGCTCCAAATCATTGATTTGAGTCCCTATTTCTTTCCCTTTGTTGTGGAAAATCCACCCATACGCAGGGAGATAATGAAGCACGAACTTTATTACCCAGGGGCCCAGAGGGGGTGGCTAACATCCAAATCCTCTGAGCACCGATCCTCACTCTCCCGGGGTTTAAATAGTCCCGGGCTTCCTACCTACGTGGCGAAGCAAGGTTACAGAAGCCGAATGCGGAAGTTAGGTCCAGCTACCTTATATGGGAGACAAAGAGAAAACTCAGGAGGAATTTGCAGAAGCAAGGAGCGAGGAGCTTATCATGGGAGTCTGTGTACGACCTTGAGTAACTGGCCGTTGCTTTGGTTACGACTTGTCAGCTTCTACAGTCCTGTGTGAAACTTTGCAAGTGTTACAGTTACAGAGCATAAGAAACCTTTGGAGTTTTCTTTTCCTGCCACATTCCCCCCTTTGATGCTATAAGGTGTTTTATCCCTTTTAGCATCACTAATACCTGGCTATAAGGCTGAGGTCTTTGGGAGGGTTACAACTGCTGATACTGGTGTTGGTACCACTGGAGGGCTAGCACTGTGGCAGCTGCCCTGTGAGTCACTGTAGCCCTAGGTGTGGGACTAAGGTCCGGAGGATGCAGGGTCCTATATGCCTGACACCTCTGGGTCTGGTACTTTATGGTCCTGGATGTTACTCTAGTCTAGTATACCTTCCCTCCCCAAGTGCAGAGGGATTGCTGTGACTGAATGCAACCCAATGGCATGTCAGTGGAGGAGCTGAAAGCTGACCCTGGGAGATAGTAAGAGACCACTTTACCGCTGAGCATAATTCTATGCCTGGGGGTACTACATTTGCAGGCTGGGGCTGAGACAGGGGCCACATTTGTTAAGCAAAGCATACAATAAATCCAAATACAGAGATCAAACAGAGACAAACTATTTCTAAGGTGTCCCGCTTTGCAGGGATTCCATTCCTCAGGGGCCACAGTCACTAGTCCAATTGTCAATGCTCCTGCAAAGGTGCCAATTAAAGTCAGGTACTCTGTGGAACAACAGTTTATTCCTTGGCATCTTTTTTTTACTGGTTGGCGTCCTCCACTGTCTTAGCGTGGGTTTTGGCACAGGCCTAGTCCTCGGGTCTTTGGGATCTGCTGCTGTCTTGGCCCAGCTGTAGTAGATCCAAGGGGTGACTCCTGCAGCAGTAAGTTTGTCCAGGGCAGTCCAGTTTTCTGGTCTGCATACTTGGCAACTTTCTTGTCTTCAACTATATAGCTGCTTCCATCCATGTAGTGGGTGACATCAACATCAGGTTGGACCAGGGGCTGGTCCTGGAGGTCTGGCCGGCTGGCGTGGACCTCTCTGGTTACTCTAAGACAGTCATGGTCTAGTTCTCTAAGTTCTGCCGGTAAGTAGGTGACTGGATTGATTTGTTTCATGGTCTTAACATGCACCCTCGGGTTTCCTTGGAGGATGCCCTGGTATTGAGTCAGTCTGGGGTTCGACAGCCACTTATGCCTCTTGCAAGAGCGTTATGGCAGCAGCGACTGCCCTCAGATGAGGTGGCCAGCCGGTGGCGCCCAGCAGATGTCCAACTGCTTAGACAGGTGAGCCACCGGGTGTTGCCATGGTCCGACAGGCTGGGTCAGGATTCAAGGGTTACCTTGTCTCTCTTGTGGGTGTACAGATTAAAAGGCCGCCTCGGCTTTGACAGTCCAAGGGCAGGAACATTACTGAGGCACCTCTTAATATTTTGGAAGGCTTTTTCTTAATGTCCGGACCTTTCAAAGCCTGGTAGTAGGGCTGAGTTCCACAGCCGCAGGGTGCAGGCTGGTTTTCCCTCAGGAGAATGAGCATTTTCCTCAGAAATCAGACAAGGTTCTGGAGGGCATTGGCAACTCTGCCATTTTCTGTCCTTGCCCCTGATCACACCGTGAGTACTTCCGGCAAGCCTGGTTGCTGAGCTCTGCACCTGGCGACATTGCCGGAGCCCCAAGGAAGCTTGCAGGCCACTGGGGCAGGCGAACCTGACAGAACAACGTGAAGGGCCATGACAGAGGACTGTGCAGACGGCTGTAGGGGGGGGGGCACTTCAGCAGCGTGTGCGTTCTCTCCTGGCACCGATCCTGGGATGGGCTGCCAGGAGGAGGTCGTCCATGTACTGCAGAATTGTCAGGTCCATCCCCCCTTAGCAAGGGGTCTCCTGCTAGGGCTTCCCAAACAGGGCTGGGGAGTTCTTAAACACCTGGGGCAGTTTAGTATAGGTCAACTGAGTCTTGACCGCTGTGTGCAGAAAATGGGTTGGCTGGAAGGTGCCACAGGAATGCAGGAGAAGGCATCCTTCAGATTAAGGCAGGTAAACCACGTTGCTGTTGGGGGAAGCTGGCTCGGGAGGGTGCACGGGTTCGGGACCACTGGGTGGCGGCTGTTGGCTGATTTCGTAGACAGCCCACAGATCCTGGACAGGCCAGCACCCGCTCCCTGTCTGGCTGTTATCATGGGTCTGGGCAGGTGTGGCCCCATGTTATGGAGCCAATTTTTCTCCAAGCTCCCACTTGGGGGACTTGCCTCCCTGTCACATCCTGGGCAGGGGAGTCTTCCTTTATCTCCCTGGCCCAGAGCATGGCCACAGCCATTTAGCATATCCAAGTGACCAGCTGAAGGCTATAGGCATGTTAAATGACCATGCCATGGGTCAACTGCAAAACCAGTGCTGTATAAAACAGTCCCGCATATTTTGCTCTGTGTGTCCCTCTTCAACTTACACCTGTGGGGAAGGGGTGAAAACATCCTAAAATTTCCTGGACACCTTGAATTCTGGACTCTGTCCCAAATGCCCATTTGGGGTCCCCCCGCCCTTGGCTGAAACTTGTAACAATTTTTCATTTTAGATATATATACCCACTTTAAATTCTTTTAAAGGACAATGGATGAAGGTCTCATCTTCTTGTAACTGCTTCCGGCTAGAAACGGACGTTGTTTTACCTACCCGTGGGTCTGGGGTGCCCTGAAAGCGGGTGCACATGGAGGGAGTCCTGCCTGTAAAGAGAAGGACCTTACAGAATCCTGGTCAGTTAGCTATTACCAGGAAGTTGCAGGCTCAGTGTCCAAAGGCTGGCATTACTGGACCGTTGACATCCTGGTTATATTCTGGAAGTGACAGATTTGGAAAAGAGTTGGAAGGCACAATTAAATCATAACCATTAAATGACAAAGGCAGGGGCTTAGGCATGGCTTATCTGGAGGAAGGTGTATCAAGGCATGCTACACCTATTCAAAGCTTTTGTGGTCCATTATACTTTACTCAGGCTGAGGGATTATATTATGATTTCCCTCCTTTCAGATATCTAAACTTTTCCTGTTCCATCCACTAAGACAGAAAAGGGAAAATCAGTTTTAAAGTGAAGCCCACAGATCGCCCAAACTGCTTACTAACCCAACTACTTAGTTTAGCCAAACCATTGAGCTCCGGGGGGCGACGATGAAAATGGGCTCCTTAAGTGAGGCCTATATTGCAACCAATCACTCAGGCAATGAAGTCATAGGCATACGTCCCTATGAAAACAGAAGAACACACAGGTTAATTTACACAATAGTCCCCAAACCAGTCTCCGTGCCTGTGAGACTGTCTTTGGGAAGGCATTCAGTTGCAAGTTTTTTCCTGCAATGACATTCAGCAATGGCAATTTGACAGGTCCTTCATACCTGTAAATTGTACAGTTTGATGATATTACAAAACCAGTTTTTTTCTTCAAATGAAAACAAACTTTTAAGACAGTTAGCTGCGTTATTCTGATGTTTAATACTGAGCACAGTGATTTTCCTTGAACCATAATTTTTCTCCTTAAGATCACCCTCACTGTTATTAAAGGGACTACTTTGAGTTCTGTTTTTTATTTTGACTGTTCGTTTGCATAAACACACCAAGAGCAGCCTGAATTACTTATGATTCTTGATTCTGCTTTGCTGGAACTCACACAGGGAACCTTCAGATTGACTTCTCAGTCCGCCCCTCAGAGCACAGAAGCAGAGCCATACATCCGCCATCTGGCTTCACCTGTACCAGTTGTTTCACTCAGATCCTTGAGTTTTTTCATTATGCTTACAGGTTCCTTTTTTGGCCATCTTTCATGAAAGCAACCTTCGTTCCTTCCCTGGAAAGACTGCCATGAACTGCACAACCAACCAAAGTACCAGGCTTTCCTCGTGGGCTTACGCTAGCTTCACAAGTCAATCCCAGTTCCTCAGGGCTTTCTGGTGACGACCAGAACCCATACATGCCTCCTTCAGACGTGACGTTCCAGTCAAAGTCTTGGTTAACAAAACCATTATTAACTACTGGTCTTATTGGTCTTATGCAAAGAAACCTTATGTTTTCACTTACTCCTTCAGAATGCCAAATTCTGGAGGGATCAGGTAGGGAGAAAAATACAAAGCCTGAAGGAAAAACTTTTCCCTTCTGATATTTACCAGGCTTCTTAAAACCTTTACTGCTACAGACTTATCTAGCATTTACAACCCTTTTTATCTTTCATATATTTTCTGATATCCACCAAGAGTGTATTTCCATGCCTTATACCTTTTATTATTAACTAACATCACATAATTCTAAAATTCTTACTTCTCCATTTATCTTTACAGTTTCCTACAGACCTTCTTTATTTATATATAAATACTTAAATTATTTACTTTTCTACAGAGTGTGAAGTTTTAACCTTCCCTGGAATCCTTCACTTCCTTTTCAGAGCACATGCAGAGCAAAACCCAAAACACAGAGTTTCCAGAACAGTACACAGGTAGGGGCATTCTCTCACACAGAGACATGCTCCTTCAGGCCCGGTCTCATGGCAGAGACATGCTGCTTTGCCTCTGACTGAAGCACTCATCAGCCCCAAATGACCCTTCCTGGGTCCCGAGTGGCAAAGGCAGCCTCCCCAACCGGTTACCGGCAACCTTAAACAGATTTTAAGTACAGAGGGTTTTGATCAGAAACAACACTGCTCTTTTCCCACAAAACCAGAAAACAAATAGTTGAAGTTTCCTTTACTCCAGGTTTAAAACTTTACATTCTTTATACATAATTTTACTTATTCAGATTTAACCATTATTCTTTTTAGTCCTGGTTCCTTTCCCACTTTGGGAAGGACAGCTGAAAGTCCCTGACACTGCAGGCTGCAGTTTTCTGAAGCTCAGACCCTGCAAACATTTTACAGGCCAGATGTTTTCCTTAACTTTCAGTACATGTCCTTCAGAGCCATTCTTATCAGAACCAGTTACACAGAGAACCAGACGGATGCAGTCTGGAGAGAGCCCTTAGCCTGGCACCTTGCCCAGTTCCAAGATAGAGGGGCTCTCACATGACCCATCTTCCAAGATGACAACAACCCTGCACCTCCACCCGGCGGCGGGGGGGGGGGGACTCACGTGGCTCGTCCTCCATTTTATCCAAAATGGCGGCACACCCACATACATGCAATACAGTACTGGGGCAGAACCCCCCCCAACCCATGATGAATTCTCCCAACTGACGCAGACAAAGGAAAAAGGGGATCTTTCACATGCCCGCCACAGGTGGGGGGCCCAATCAGACTCCGTAAGCCTGGCCGGCCCGTGGAGTCACAAACACATTCACTCACACAGTCGCACAGACAGCCGCACAGAAGTTAGCTGTCCCTCCCCCGAGAAGGAGCCCGATGGTCTGGGTCTAGCCCAGACCCCTGAATTTTCCGGTCGAGGGGTGATCAGTCCCTCTCAGATTCTCGGGGTCAGGTCCCTAGGGCACGTCCAGATACCTGATTGGTGCCTCCGACAGTCTGTGGTTCGTCTCTCCCCTCTGCCTGGGTGTTAGAGCCCGTTGGGGGACGCAGCACGGGAGTCTCTGCCCCGGGAAGCCTGGAATCACCAGGGCACGTGCTCCTCCCCTGCAGCAGGGCTCCCCTGCCGACTCCCCCGGTCGCCTTCACCGGAGGCAAAATACCTGCTCGCGTGAGGGATTTCCCGGCCAATGCACCAAAATGTTGTGGAAAATCCACCCACACGCGGGGAGATAATGAAGCACAAACTTTATTACCCAGGGGGCCCAGAGGGGGGTGGCTAACATCCAAATCCTCTGAGCACCGATCCTCACTCTCCCGGGGTTTAAATAGTCCCGGGCTTCCTACCCTACGTGGCGAAGCAAGGTTACAGAAGCCGAATGCGGAAGTTAGGTCCAGCTACCTTATATGGGAGACAAAGAGAAAACTCAGGAGGAATTTGCAGAAGCAAGGAGTGAGGAGCTTATCATGGGAGTCTGTGTACGACCTTGAGTAACTGGCCGTTGCTTTGGTTACGACTTGTCAGCTTCTACAGTCCTGTGTGAAACTTTGCAAGTGTTACAGTTACAGAGCATAAGAAACCTTTGGAGTTTTCTTTTCCTGCCACACCTTCACTGTTGGTTCCCTGTACATTTTCCTTTATTTTACTTTCCATAGCCTTCACTTTTTCCTCTATTTTATGAACATGTTCAACCAATTCTGTGAGCATCCTGATTACCAGTGTCTTGAACTGTGCATCCTATAGGTTGGTTATCTTTTTGTCACCTAGTTGTATTTTTCCTGGAGCCTTGATATGTTCTTTCAGTTGGGCCATTATTTTTTGTCTTGGTGCAAATGTTATGTAGTAAGGGGCGGAACCTTAGGTGTTCACCGGCATGGGCCATGTTGCTGTGTTGTGACACTTTATGTGGGAGAGTGGTCCAAGAGGAAACATTGCCATTTGCTCCACTCTCTACCAGTTTTCAAATACCCACTACCCATAATGAAATTGGGCCCTTCTGGTACCAATTCCTGGGTGAGTGGGTTTGTGTATGTTCTAGGACCCTATGGGTCTCTCCAACAAACTCTCCTATGAGGCTAGGGGTTTCTCCCACTGCTGCTTCAACCCCTACAGGTGTTTTCAGTCACAGGCTTTGAGGCTTTATTTCCCCATATTGGTACCCTGGGTTGCACAGTCCATCTCGCTTCCCAGTTCCTCCCAGTTTATCTGTATGTGAGTGTGGGACCGCCCAGTATGCAAGCTGCCACCTCACCCAGTTCTCCAGCTGGTGCCTTGCCATGAGTTCTCTCCACCCAGCTACTCATCTCTGCCCCTCCTACTGTGTTGGGTGAGTGTTTCTTCTTTAACTCCTTGGTTGTAGGACTTCCATACAGTTCAATTTTCTGTCAGTTCTGGTTGGTATTTTTTGTTTGTTTATAAATTTGTTGTTGTCCTTTTGGTTGTGCAAAGAAGCACAGTATGTCTACCTATGCCTCCATCTTGGCCAGAAGACTTTTCACATTCTTTTCTCTATTGGGTAAGTCATTTAATCTACTTAGTTACAATCTTTTAATCTACATAACAGAGGACATGATAACACTTCAAACAAACAATAAAAATTAAATTTTATTTTTGTTTCATATATTAAAAACATTGTAAAACAGACTGACAGCTGTAGGAGAGGAGTGTGGGAGGAAAGTTGATAAGACCTAGTTGAAAGAAGGTGAAGAAATTAGCCAAAGAACATATATATGAATGACCCATAGACATGGACAATGGTGTGGGGATTTCCTGAGGGAGTAGGGGTGTTGCTGGGTGGAGGGAGACACAGAGGGAAAAACTGGGACAACTGTAATAGCATAAACAATAAAAAAAATAAAAAATGAAAAGAACATATACACTGAAAATTAATTACTGGCATAGTAATTTCACATCAAAGGGGCCCTTGTATGAAAACTTTGTGTGTGTGTGTTTGTGTGTGTGTGTGTGAGAGAGAGAGAGAAGTGAGAACCCAAGTAAATAATAACATTAAGGAGAAAAATAAACAATTTTAAAAGCTTAATTTTATCAAAGTCCATGTAACCTGTATGATACTGTGTGAGCATCTAGTAGTATCTCTGCCATGTATACAGAAAGAATCCAACAATTCACAAATTTAGCTCCCAGAACAAATTAAGTTTTTGATTAGTCTTCCAATATATTCTGAATCCTAAAATTCACTATGAAAACACAACATAACTGTGATTTTTCTTTGATAAACATGTGGATTAAATTGTTTGTCAATGCCTGAACATTACTCATAATATGCTCAGTCATCAAACACTTGCTTGTAAAATTATCTTGGGAAAGTCATTTAATCTGCTTAGTTACAATCTTTTAATCTATATAACAGAGGACATGATAACACTTCATACAAACATAATAAAAATTAAATTTCATTTTTGTCTTTTTCAGTTTATTTATATATTTATTTAATTCTTTTTTAGACCTCTTTTTTTTTTCATTGTTGTTCAACTACAGTTGTTTCCATTTTTGCCCTACATCAGACCCCCACCCCACCCATCCTCACCTCCCAACCATGAATCTACCCTCTTCAGCTTTTTCCATATGGTCTTTATACATGTTCCTTCATTGACCTTCCCCTATTTTCCCCCAATATCCCTCTCCCCACCCCGCACTGGATAATGTCAGTTTGTTCTTTAATTCAAGGTTTCTGTTTAAATTTTGCTTGCTTGTTTGTGTTGTTGATTAGGTTCCACTTGTACTTGAGATCATATGGTATTTTTCTTTCCTGATTTGGCTTTTCTTTCATGTCCATTGTCACCAGTGTAAAGTGTTACCTTTTGTTGTTTCAATTTGCTTCTCTCTGATGGCTACTGATGCTGAGCATCCTTTAGTACATTTCTGGGCCCTCCTTACTTGCTAAAGTGTCTCTTCAAGTCCTTTGCCCACATCTTAATTGGGTTGTTTGTCTTCCTGGAGCAGAGTCATATGAATTCTTTATATTGGATTTTGGAGATCAAGCCTAATCTGAAGTATCATTTGCAAATATATCTTCCTGTATCGTTGGATCCCTTTTCATTTTACTGCTATTTTCTTTAGCCATACATAAGCTTTTTATTTTGATGAAGTCCCATTTGTTTCTTCTTTCCTTTATGCCCCATGTTTTAGGGAATATATCAGTGAAAATATTGTTGCATGTAATATCTGAAATTTCCCTGTGTTCTCTTTTAGGGATTTTACTGTGCCTCAATTTATATTTAAAACTTTTACCCACCTTGAATTTATTTTTGTGTCTGGTGTAATTGGTGATTGACTTTAAATTTTTGGAATGTAGCTGTCCAAATCTCACAACATCATTTTTTGAAGAGGCTATTTTTATTCCATTTTATGCTTTTTGCCCTCTTTGTCAAATATTAATTGACCACAGAGACTTGGATTTCTTTCTGAGCTCTCCATTCTCTTTCATTGATCTATGGGTCTGTTCCTATGCCAGTACCAGACTGTTTTGATTATAGTGGCCTTATAATACAGTTGGATATCAGGTATTGTGATCCCTGCTACTTTGTTCTTTCTCAAAATAGCTATGGCTATTCACAGTCATTTATGTTTCACTATAAATTTTTGAAATGTTTGTTTTATATCTGTGAAATATGTCATTAGTATTTTAATAGGGATTGTGTTGAATCTATTAATCGTTTTGGGTAGTAAGGGAATTTTGATGATGCTAATTCTTCTGATTCATAAACACAGTATATGTTTACACTTGTTTGTGTCTTCCTTAATTTATTTCTTCAGTTTTGTGTAGTTTTCTGAGTACAGGTCATTTACCTCCTTGGTTAGGTTTATTCGTTAGTACTTTATTTTTCTTGTTGCTATATCAAATGGGATTTTTTTGCTGATTTCTGTTTCTGATATTTTATTTCTGGTGTACAAACATGCCTTTGATTTCTGAATATTGACTTTGTATCCCGCTGTTTCACCAAATTCATTTATTTGGTTAAGTAGTTTTCTGGTGGAGTCTATAGGATTTTCTATGTATGCCATCATGTCATCTTCAAACAATGACAGTTTTACTTCCTCCGTTGCAATTGGGATGGTTTTTATTTATTTTTCTTGTCCAATCACTGTAACTAGGACATCCAATTCTATGTTGAAAAGATGTGGTGAAAGTAGCCTTTCTTTTCTTGTCCTGATCCTAGTGGAAGAGCTTTTACTTTTTTCCCATTGAGTACAATGTTAGCTGTAGGTTTCTTGTATGTGACCTTTATTATGTTGAGGTATGCTTCATTCTACTTTCACTTTTCTCAGTATTCTTATCATTATAGGATGCTGTACCTTATCAAATGTTTTTTCAGTATCTATTTATATGATCATATGATTTCTGTCTTTCCTTTTGTTTATGTAATGTATTATTTTTATTGATTTGTGAGTGTCGTACCATCCTTGCACCCCTGGGATCAATCCCACTTGATCATGGTGTATGACATTTTTACTGTACTGGTGGATGTGGTTGGCCAATATTTTGTTGAAGATTTCAGCATCCATATTCATCAATGATATTGGCCTGTACTTTTCTTTCTTTGTTGTGTGTTTATCTAATTTTGGGATTAGTATGATGCTGGCTTCATAAAGAGAATTTGTGAATCTCCCATCCTCTTGGATTTTTTTGGAATAATCTGGAAAGGACAGCATTTAACTCCTCCTTAAATGTGTTCTAAAATTCTCCTGTGATACTGGTCTGGGTCCAGGGCTTTTGGGTGCTGGTAGCTTTTTGCTCACTGCTTTGATTCCACTAGCTGTTACAGGTCTACTCAGGCTTTCTACTTCTTCATTCAGTTTTAGAAGATTATATTTTTCAAGAAATTTGTGAATTTCACTTAGGTTTTCAAATTTCTTGGCATATAGTTCTTCATAGTAATTTCTTACAATCCTTTGTATTTCTGTGGTATCAGTTGTAATTTGTCCTCTTTCATTTCTGATTTTATTTATTTGGGTCTTCTTTTTTTCTTGGTAAGTTTGCTTAAAGGATTGTCAATTTTCTTTATCTTTACAAAAAACTCTCTTGTATTTATTGATCCTTTGAATTGTTCTCTTAGTCTCTATCTCATTTAACTCTGCTCTGATCTTTGTTATTCCCTTCCTTCTACTTGCTCTGGGCTGTGTTTGTTGTTGTTCTTTTGATTTCTTGTAGATGTAGGGTTAGGTTGTTTATTTAAAATGTTTATATATTTTTTAGGTCGGCCTGTATTGCTATGAACTTCCTGCTCAGGACTGCCATTGCTGTGCTCCATAAGTTTTGGACCATTGTGTGTTCATTTTCTTTTATTTCCAGAAACTTTTAAAATTTTTCCTCAATCTCACTATTGACCCAATTCATTGTTTAATAACATGCTATTCAGTCTCCATTAATTTGAGCATTTCTGAGTTTTTTTTCCCCCTTGGGGTTTGTTTCTAGTTTCAGGCCCTTGTGATCTGAGAAAATTCTTGATATAATTTCAATTTTTTTGAATTTGAAGCTTGTTTTGTGTCCTATCATGTAGTCTGTCTTTGATCATGTTCCATGTCCATTTGAAAAGAATGTGTATGTTGCTTCTTTGGGATGAAACTATATATATATATATATATATATATATATATATATATATATATATATATATATATTGTTAAGTCCATTTGATCTAGGGCAATGTTCAATGCCAAAATATCCTTGTTGATATTTTGTTCGGAAGATTGATCTATTTTTGACAATGGGGTGTTAACATTCCCTCGTATAAGTGTGTTGCTATCTATATTTTTCTTGAAGTCCTCCAAGATTTTGCTTATATATTTTATTACTCCTATAGTGGGTGCATATATGTTTACAATGTTTATGTCTTCCTGATGGATTCTTCCCTCAGTATTATGAAGTGTTCAGTGTCTCTTTATATGGCTTTTGTTTTTATGTCTGTTTTTGTTTTCTGATACAAGTATTGCTACCCCAGCTTTTTGTCCTCTCTATTTGCTTGGAATATTTTTTTTCAACTCTTCACTTTCAGTCTCTGTTGGTCTTTTGTTCTGAAATAGGTCTCTTATAGGCAGCATATGTATGGGTCATGTTTTCTTATCCAATCAGCTACTCTAGGTCTTTTGATTAGAGCATTTAATTCATTCACTTTTAAGGTTGTTATTGATTGGAACTTATTAATTTCCCCCTTTTGTACCTGTGTTCCTCTCTCTTACTCTTCTCCTTCCTCTTTCTATAGCAGTGCCTTTAGCATATCTTGCAGTGCTGGTTTGGTGATGGTGTATTCTTTCAGCCTTCTCTTGTCTGGAAAACTCCTTATTTGACCTTCCATATTATTTGCAAGACTTGCTGTGTAGAGTAGTCTTGGTTGCAGGACTTTACTTTTCATTACATGGAATATTTTTCCCCACTCTCTCCTGGCTTGCAGTGTTTCTGTTGACATATCAGCTTCTAGTCTTATCGGAGCCCCTTTGTATATTACTTCTTGTTTCTCCCTCACTGCTTTTAAGATTCTCTCTTTGTCTTTAACACTTGGCATTTTAATTATGATGTGTCTTGTAGTAGGACTCTTTGGGTTCATCTTGGTTGGGACTCTCTGTGCTTCCTGCATTTGCATGATTTTTCCCCTCTCCAGATTTGGAAAGCTTTCTGTCATTATTTTTTCAGACAGGGTTTCTATCCCTTGCTCTTTTTCTTCTCCTTCCTGTATTCCTATGATTCAAATTTTGTTGCTTTTCATGTTGTCTTGCAGTTCCCTTAAGCTATCTTTTCATTTTTTTTAGTCTTTTTTTTTTTGTACAGATGCTCCTCCTGGGTATTTCTTTCTATTTTGTCTTCCAGATCGATAATTCCTTTGTCTCATCCAGCCTGCTTGTAATTCCTTCCAGTTTGGTTTTTTTTTTATTTCAGAAATTGTATTTGTCATTTTTTTCTGGTTGTCGTTTACAGTTTCTATTTCCTTTTTCAGGTTGCTATAATTCCCAGTCAGTTCTTTGTAGTCATCTCTGAGTTCCTTGAGCATTCTTACAGTCTTCCTTTTGAATTCTATATCTGATAGTTTACTTGCCTCCATTTCATTTAGCTCTTGTAGTGCAGAGTCTTCCATTCCTTTCAATTTCAGTTTCTTTCTTTGTCTCCCATTGTTGGTGAGTCTTTTTGTTTGTTCCTGTGATTCCCTATGCTCTGCTTTGCCAGATATCTTCATATGGTGAACTTTTGTGGTAGGATTTCAGTGGGACTCACTGGTGAGTTCTCTTTGATGTCCTTGTCTGGAGGCTTTAGGGTTGCCCTTTTTGTCTATTTGAGTGGGCTTTCTTGTTGTACTTGGCTTTTCCCCATTGGTAGCTTCTTTGTTGATGGGTACTCTTCTCCAGTGAATTTACTAGTATTCACAACTCCCACCTTATTTTGTATGTGGTCTGCGGCAAGGTGAAGGTGGAGTGGGTTTTGACAGTGGTGGAGTATTCTATGGGATTTAAAGTACCAACAAGTGGAGAACAGATAGGAAATACTATGGAGAAGTACAGCCATAACCGTGATATTTAATCCAACTAACCACTTTCTTTTTAAGGTGAAAAAGAGATAAGACTCTTGTTAGAGGAGAAAAAGAATGTGAATAAAATCCAGAAAGCAGGGTGCTTATGTTAGGTTAGATGGCAAGATATAGTGAGAGTAAGGGATAGAAACTTGGCATAGTGTGTAAGAGAATGAAGTTAACCACAACATTAATAAAGCTCAGGAAAATAATAAAGTGGGTGAAACCAAGAAAGGGTTCTGTGTGGGAATGGGAACAACAATAATATGAAAAAATATATATGGTGCATCTGTTTTTCAGCATCCTCTGAAATCTTTGGCTTTCAAACATATCAACTAGGATTCTATCGGCTGTTCATTCTTCAGAAGATCAGCTAGGTGACCCAGGTAGGTGCACAAGAAAGTAGAATCAGCTCCTACCTACCTCACCACCATCTTCCCCTCTTTTAAAAATTAAATTTTAAAATGAATAGAAAGGTCTACATATACTAGCACTCAATTATCATTTTCACTAGTAATGATTTTATTATTGCTGAGGTAGATCTTGAAAAACTCACATGGATTATAAACTTCTTGAATACTTTAAATAGATTCTCTCAAACACATGTTTCATATGGATTCCATACATTATTGCTGCATAGTCAGCAGTAGTATACTACATGTTCATTGTTCAAGTTATATCTTAGGTACTGAATCTGTATCATAGAAACCTATAATAATAATAATAAACAAACTTACCATGATAAATTTCCATAGAATATTAACATTTTAAAAGGTTAATTACAGAAATAATACTTCAATTAATATTAAAACAATTCAATACATATGTTTATATTTAAAATTTAAGCAATAGGGACTTCTGGTCAAGATGGCAGCTTAGGTAAACACAGCCCACCTTCTTATACACTCACATCAAAATTACAACTAAACTAAAGAGCAATCATTATTCCAAACTGCCAGAAAACAAGCTTCATGGAAGTCCTACAATTACAGAATTAAAGAAAAACCAATCAAGACTGGTAGGAAGGGCAGAGACATGGAGTGGGCTGATCCCATACCCACATTTGATAGATAAAAATTAGGAGTGATATCTTGAGAGTGAGGGGTCCTAACCCCACACCAGGCTTTCCAGCCTGGGGTTCCAGGACCAGGAAGATAAGTTCCCGTAACTTCTGGCCGTAAAAAACAGTGGGGAGTGAGGCTGAGGAAGACAGAAACTGCCAAAGTCCAGGAAGGTCCTCTTACAGGGCCCCCACACAAACTTACTCATACTGACTCCTCCTGAGCTCCAGTACAGGGAAGCAGCTTGAAAGGCACCAAAGGCATACAGGGAGAAACTGAAGAGTCTGGCATAAGGGCAAGAGCTGGAGGGTCAGCTTTCTCTCAGAGAGAAGTGCTGGCAATCTCCCCATAGAGCCAGCAGGAGAGCACCACATCTGAGATTCCATCAACCTGGTTCACATTGTTTGCCTGCTTTGGTGATTCCCTGCGGCTCTGATCCATTTAACTTTTGGACCCACCAAGCTATTTCCAGGGGCTTTTCCATATGAATGGCTTTTCTTGGCTCATGTTTCAGATTTTCCTAAATTCTCTCAAACAAGGAACATCTGGTCTTAGAGAGCCCCATATGTCTTGCCAAGTGGCCCCAAACCACTAGTAGCAGCAGGCTGTGGCTCACAACTTGGCCTCACTTGGGCACCTCCAAGCCCAGAAGAAGTGGCAGCCGTCTACAGATCATTTTTTAGCTTATGCTGGGTATCCCTGGACAGAACACAGCCAGTGGCTGACCATGGCCTCCACTTCCCAGGAGGCCCCAGTGCCTGCACACTCAGGAGACAACAAAAGACCATGTTAGAGCACTACTACCCAACCATGTCAACAAGTGACACACACAATGGTGGATTCAAAGGGCACTATAGCCCTGCTGAAGTAAGTCCTGCACTGTGGAGTGAGCCCCTGAACAGCTGATCTTTCATGGTGGTCAGAGGTTTATAGCCAGCGGTCAAAGCCCACCTTTGCTGCTGATCAACCTGGATAGATACCTCCCATTGACCTGCCAACAGCAATCAAGGATCAGCTACAAGAGGAGGGTGTACACAGCCCACATGGAAGGCACACCTCAAGTACCCAGTGTAAGTAATTGGAGAGTCTATACCACTGGATCCTACCGAACACCTACTACATTGACCACTCTTCAAAACCAGGGAGATGTAGCAGCTCTACCCAATACATAGAAACAAACACAAGGAAGCTGCCAAAATAAGGAGACAAAGAAGCATGGCCAAAATGAAAGAACAAAACAAAAATCCAGAAAAAGAACCTCACAAAATGCATAAAAGCAGTCTGTTAGATGCAGAGTTCAAAACATAGGTTATAAGGATGGTGAATGAACTTAGGGGAAGGGAAGAAGAACTCAGAAATTCAGTAACATAAAAAAGGACATGGAAACCATGAAAGAGAACCAGTCAAAAATGAAGAAAACACTAACTGAAATGAAGAACAATTTACAAGGAATCAAGAGTACAGCTGATGAAGCCAAGAATCAAATCAGCAGTTTGGAATATAAGGAAACTAAAAACAACCAATCAGAACAGAAAAAAAAAGAAGAAGAAGAAGAAGAATCTTGAAAAATGACTGTAGTGTAATGAGCTTCCTGGACAACTTCAAGTGTACCAGCATTTGCCTCATGGGGATTCCAAAAGATGAGAGCAAATAATTGAAAATCTATTCGAAAAAATAATGACAGAAAACTTCCCTATCTTGGTGAAGGACATAGACATACAAATCCAGAAGCACAGATACTCAAACACAAGATGAATCCAAAGAAACCCTTACCAAAAGACATTGTAATTGAAATGCTGAAGGCTAAAGACAATGAGGGAATCTTAAAAGCAGCAAGAGAAAAGTAATTAGTTACCTACAAGGGAGTTCCCATAAGACTGTCAGCTGATTTCTCAAAAGAAACTTTGCACACTAGAAGGGATTGGCAAGAAATATTCAAAGTGATGAACAGCAAGAACCTACAGCCTAAACTAATCTATTCAGCAAAGCTATCATTTAGAATCGAAGAGTAGGTAAAGAGCTTCCCAAACATGAAAAAGCTAAAGGAGTCCTTCACCAAACCAGTATATAGAAAATGTTAAATTTCCTTCTTTAAGAAAAAGAAGATATAAAAAATGAACAATAAAATGGTAATAAATACTTATCAATAATTGACTCTAAAAACAAAATGAGCCTGGCTGGTGTAGCTCAGTGGATTGAGCATGGGCCTGTGAAACAAAGGATCACTGTTTAATTCCCAGTTAGGGCACATGCCTGCATTGCAGGCCAGTTCCCAGCAGGAGACACATGAGAGGCAACCATAGATTATATTTCTCTCCCTGTCTCCTTCCCTTTCCCTCTAAAGACAAATAAATAAAATCTTTTCAAAAATGAACTAGCAGAACAGAAATAGAATCATAGATACAGAGAATGTTTTGATGGTTGCCAAATGGGAGGGAATTTAGGAGGGTGCACAAAAATGTTGAAGGGGTTAAAAAGTACAAATTTGTTGTTACAGGATAGTTTCAGGGATGTAAAGTACAGTACAGGTTATATAACAGCCAAAGAATATATATACGTGGCCCATGGACAAGGACAATGATGTAGGGATTGCCTGGAGAATTGAGGTAGTCTGTGTGAAAGGAGGCTAAGGTAGGGGGGGAATTGGTACAACTGTAATAAAATAAATAATAAAACAGTTTAAATTTTAAAAAAGATCATTCAAATTAAAAAACTGTAAAAATATGTTTGTAAATTAAAATTGGTTAGGCACAAAACACATTTATATAAAATAAAGTGCCACATATGTCATTGGCCAATTTGTCCTTTGAAAAGAATCTATAAATTACATGTACATGTGTCTATAGAGCAAATTATTTATATATACATATTTGTGTTTGCATATTTTTTCATGTGAATGGTTAAAATAGTATCCAAATTAACTAGAATGTATATAATGAACATATAATCTTACCCTGACTAATAAAGTGCAATATTCACTTATATATATATATATATATATGCTATGGAAATGTATGGAAGTGAAACATATCATAATTAATATACCTACTTCAATTTATGTCAAATTTGCTAATAGAAAATACACTCTGAAGTTGCCTCCAAATATTAAAAATGGAATTGTCTTATGACCCAGCAATTCTACTTATAGGAATATATCCAAAGAAAACTGAAACACTAATTTGAAAAAACATAAACACCTCCAGGTTCATTGTACCATTAGTTACAATAGGCTAGATTTGGAAGCAGACCAAGTATCCATTAATAAGTGAGTGATTAAAAAAAGCTGTAATGCATTTACACAGTGGAATACTACTCATTCATTAAAAAAAATAAGGGAATCATACCCTTTGGATGGACCTGAAAAATATGTTAAGTGAAATGAGCCAGTCAGAGTAAGAGAAGTACCATGTGATTTCACTTATATGTGTAATCCAATGAACAAAACAAACTATCAAAATAGAATCAGACTTGTAGAGAATAGACTGACAAGTGTAAGAGGTGAGAAGGATTGTGGGGCTGGGTGAAAGAAAAGTGAAAGAACTAAGAAAAAAACTCATAATCACAAAAAACAGAAAGGTGATTACCAGAGGGAAAGGGGGTTGGAGGCAGTAGAAAAGCATATAGAGAAGATAAATAGTGATAAAAAGAGACTTGATTTGAGAGGGTGAACACACAATACAATATCCAGTTGCTGTATTATAGAACTGTACACCTAAAACCTATAAATTTTATTAACCAATGTCACCCCAATAAATTCAATTTTTAAATATGAGTACTCTACAAAAATATTGTCATTATCTTCTGACTTAAACAAATTATTTTGTTTCATTTATTCTAAATTACTCTGAGGTGTGTAATTTTTACGTGTTGTAATATGGTTAAGTTTTGTGAGATTAATTTATAAACAATTTAACCTCCAACTTACCAATACATTATTAAGCAAATAAATCTATTTTCCAGACTCAATTGACAATAATGTATTTATGTACACACATTAGAATATCTGTGTACCTATAATGTATAAATAATATACTTCCTGTTATTTAAAAAACTTGTTTTTGGTTCATATCAGCCTTTTACCATAGGGAAACCAAAATGACATATGTTCATGTAGAAATACTCACAGCATTTTCTGCAGATATAGTCTTTAAATGCACATTAAACTTACATCACAAAAAGTGGCCTTCCACTTGAATTATTTATTTATTTACCAGAAGAAGGTGACCAAGTTTCTCAACAAATGTAGCTGCACACATTTGTAAAACTGTGTTGCTGTGAAGTTAAGATAGTTTTTCCAGAGCTGCCCTAATCACTGCACCTGTGAACTAAACCCTATTTTGAGTATTTCATTCTGGTATAATATATTTGTAACTTTAGGTAGGGAAAAATATGTCAACTTAAGATATATGTGCATAATTTAATAAACAATGTCAAAAGATTTCCAAAATACTTTCCCTGTTGGTCTAGAGACTCACAAGTAAAATATGTTATGTCCAAGTAGCTTTACTGGGTGAGTGTCACATTTCCAAAGCTTCCATAAGCCCCAGGATCAGGCTTGAAACTCTTAAATAGCAAAGCCTAGAGAAACAAAAAGAAAAATCCTGAACAATTACATAGAAAATGGTCCACAAGTACTGACAATGTGGATCAGTATTGACTCAGAAACTATAAAACAAGAACGAAGAATAATAAACAGAATATAGAAAATACTCTAGCCACTCTTAGACAGGGCTTCCCCAATAACCAGTGGAAATAAGTGAATCACTGTAGTTAATCATGCTGTATTTTCATATGCATATTATTATCATGAAGGATCAGGCAGACACGGGTTCATATACCACCTCAGCCATTAACTAGCTCTGCCCTATATGACAAATTATTTATAGGCCTCAGTTTCCTTGTGTGTAAACTAGAAAGATATATATGTATAAGGTTATTTTGAGGGATGGAAAGAAAAATCACTTAACACAGGTTGTATAACACAGCTTTCCAATTACATTAGCTCTTCTCTTTTTTAGTTTTCTCTTTGTTTATATACTTATGTTACCATTTAGTGACCATAATATCTCATTCTTACAGGTTTATTATAAGGATTAAATTAGATGATTTTTTAATGCATGGCAGGGTTCCTTGAACATGTGGGCACAGTACCCATAACTGGTAGGTGTGAGTATGTATTTTCAGGAGCAGCAATAGTAGTAGCAATAGTGGCAGTGTTCCATATGTTAAGTTTAAGTTTGTCCAACTTATAAATCTGCTGTCATTTCAGGTAGAACCCACTACTTAATTTGAGTACCAATTTGAGTGTGCTGTGCTTATACTGAGAGTAAAAACAGAACAGACATTTGAGCTCCTTGTCACTGTGTTCCTAGTCCCCACAGTGTCACACAAAGATAATCATGTAATGAGTGAGGATTTACACTTTCCTGATACATTCCTTTTTTATGTGTGGCCCAATCTTCTTTCTCTCTCTCTCTCTCTCTCATATATATATATGAGAGAGATTATATACTAATATTATGTATATTATAATATATAATATATATAATATATGGTATAAAATATATATTTATATATATTATATTAAGATAAATATATATTTATATATTTGTGTGTATATATTCATATATATGATGTATCTATATCTATATCTATCTATATAGATTGATATATATAGATAAGGATAGATATAGATGGTGTATAGATATAGATGATATAGATAGAGATACAGGTACAGATACAGATGATATAGATATAGATAGATAGATAGATATGGTAGGCCAAGGGTTCATTAAGTTTTAAAGTAAAAATGAAGGGCACTTTTTTTTGCAATACTAACATAACACAAATGTGTTTAAATTAAATTTGAAACAATTTTCTTGGTTTGTAGAATGGCATGAAAGACAGGCTGATTTGAGAATGCCTAGCCAGCCATGAAATCAATGAGCAAAAATTTGGGTTGATTTTTTTTTTCATTTTACTGTATTTTCTATAACCATTTAACCCCCTTATATCCTGCATGCAATCATCACACTGTTGTCTATGTCCATGAGTCCTGTTTTCTTTTTACTCAAACCCTCCATTCCCTAATCTCCCCGACCAATAGCTGTCATCCTGCTCTCTCTGAGTCCATCTGTATTGTGCTTGTTAGTTGTTTGTTCATTAGATTCCACCTTTTCACCAATAATGTTATCAAATAATGTATTCACTGTTTTGTTCCACTATCTTCTGCCATCTTTCAGGTAACTTCATATTTCCATATTCTTAAACTTTTTTTATCTTTTTGAGTAATGAACTGTTCCAGATACCTTTTGCTATCTTCCAGGGAATTAGTCATTTTTTTCCATTAGGAAAATTGGGTAAAGACCAAAATAAATGGAAATCTGAAAGAGAAATGTCTGGTGAATACAGTAGATAAGTCAGAAATTCCTGGCCAAGCTGTAACAATTTTTGGCTCATCATCAAAGAAACATGTGGTCTTACATTGTTCTGATGGAAGATTATGTGTTTTCTGTTGACTAACTGGGAGCAGTACTTGTTAGAATTAATTGTTTGGTTTTTCATAAGAAGGTCATAATAGAAGAATACATCCCAATCCTACTTGGAAGGTTATGAAAACAACATGACCTTCTTTGGATGAAAACCAGCCTTTGGTGTACTTGGGGCAAGAGATCACTTGTCCCATGGTCTCTTCTGTTCCATATTATTGTAAAGTATCCACTTTTCATTGTCTGTCACGATTTGTTTTAAAAATGGATCATTTTCCTTATATTGAAGTAGAGAATTGCATGCAGCAATACAGTCAAGGAGTTTTTTCCTTCTTAATTTATGTAGAACCTAAGCATCAAAGTGATTAACATAACCAAAATCATGCAAATGCTTTTCAACACTTGTTTTGGATGTTTTGAGTATATCAGCTATCTCTCACATGGTATAATGTTGATTATTCTCAGTTAGTGCATCAATTTGATCTCTGTCCTCTTCAACTGGTCTGCTCAACCATGGAGCATTGTCCAGCAAGATTACTCCAGCATGAAACTTTGCAAAACACTTTTGAGACATTTAATTAGCCACAGCACACTCTCCATACACTGCATAGATATATTTTTTGAGTTTTAGTTCTTTTTGCCTTCCTTGAAATAATAAAACATAATACACTGAAAATGTTGGGAACTTGCTTCCATCTTCAATATTAAAATGGCTACACAAAAAATCACCAATTTCACCCTGGCTGGTATAGCTCAGTGGATTGAGCATAGGACTACAAACCAAAGGGTCATAAGTTCAATTCCCAGTCAGGGTACATGCCTGGGTCACATCCTCAGTAGGGGGCATGCAAGAGGCAACCACACATTGATGTTTCTCACCCTCTCTTTCTCCTTCCCTTTCCCTCTCTCTAAAAACAAAATAAATAAATTTTTTTTTAAAAAATTCACCAACTTTGATGGGATTTTTAATGCACACTGATATGACAGCTGTCAAAGTACAATCTAACAAAATGGTTTCAAATGAAGTTAAAGACAACTAAGTGCTACTAGCCATATGAAAAAAAAAAAGAATGAACCTTTTGGCCAACATAATATATATGTAATTTTATTCAATCAATGATGTGAATTATTTTGAAAGTATAAGGATAGACCAATCATATCTAATATTTAATTACAAGTCTTCTAAACTGGGTTCTTTTAGTTTACATCTTAATAACTAACAGTTATTAAGCATCAAATGTGATGCATTTGAGCATCACAGCATTTCCACATAAGAAAGGCAAATATATAGTTGTTTTCAAATGAGGAAATGATGTAATCATGAGGTTAAATGATTTGTTGGAGACTACACATGGAACAGTGGCTAAGAGTTTTAATAAGGTCTGTCTCAGAGCTGGAACTGTAGGGCCAGTACAGCATCAAGTCCAGAAGATGAGGTGATGGAAGGGGGCCAAGTAAGGAGTGTCAGAGTTGTTCAGAGTGTTATGGTGAATATTTGAACTAGGTCAGGGTAACAAGGAAGGAAAGAGAGAATGGTTGTTGAGTAATGAGGGTTGAGGAGGAGGACAAAGCATTCCTAGGACTCCATGTTCTATGTTGGGGTAGATGCAGCTACATGAACTAAAACAGAGACCAAATGATACTATGATGATGATTGATGATGGGGATGTTAACATAGCCAATAGTTAATGAGCACTTTTTTACAAGGCATCAATTTAGATACTCCACACAAATGTATCCTTCACAACCCCATTTGGTAGGTACAATTTATTACCCCTATCTATAGATTACAATATTTATGTACATAGAGGTAATTAACTTGAGAAGATTATGAAAAGCAAAGCCAGTCTTACTTTTAACCCTGAGAAAAAGCATCAGAAAAGCTGGACTTCATGAGTTATTTTTTGGAGTTCTTGAAAGAATGAGTAAATTTAGAAAAAATGGGAGATATGGGATACCTGCTCTTCTCTCCTCCCTCACAAGTATGAAACTGTATTTTATCCATGAATCCTAAAAATTTTTTTCTTTACCTATATCCTCCAGAAAATACCTATAAAATTTTTGGATCACATGTATAAATAAGAATTACATTTTAATATAGAAATAAATCACTATGAAGATGAATCCAGATGCAGTTTGATTTTTAAAAATGGAGAATAGTTCTTAAAATTCATAATACCAAACAAGTGCTGCCCTAAAAACATACAAATAAACTATCTTTCTCAAAGAATCAACAAACTTAACCAACAGGATCAAAGTAAGAGTTCATCCCAGCCCTTTTTATAGTAAATATAAATATTCAGCAGAAAAAGCAGTCATGCAGGATGATTGTTAAAAATGAGCAAGATGTTATCAACTGTTGATAATTATAAATAAAAATATCTTAAATGAAATCAACTGTTCAATGAAATAATCAAATATTATAACAACTGTGTAGTCTGGAAAACAACTGATATCAGATATCCTTGCCAGACTTGATAACATTAGCAAGGCCCAGGATGATTTTCAGATAAAATTAATCAAAACACATTTGATATGTCACAGAACTTTCAAAATATATCTTCTTGCTGACTTTAAAATTCTTTCTGTTTATAGGCAGTTAAAAACAGATGGAATCTCCTATTGAAGATATATTTTTTCCTAAATAAAATAGAAAAAGAAAACAAAATGTTTACATTACTAAGTAATTTAACTGGGATGGCATGTTGAGCATTCATTTTACTACATTATGAAGTGCCCTAGTTTTTAATGTCTGTTCAGAACTGACACTGAATTTTGCAATCTTCTTTGTGCTCCAAGCTCTGTGAGTTTATTTGATCAATATTTTCTTCAATAACATGGTGGGAAAAGTTTAACTCATAACATTTCTGTTCAAATTTCTATTCTCATGAGAGTAATAACTGAATTTCATCTGTCAACTATATTCCAATTTCCAAGCTGAATGATGCCATGCATTATTTGTTATTTATTTTGATCTTTGCACAAGTCTATGAGGCAAAAACTGATATATTCCCATTTACAAATTTGGAAACAATTCATGGTGATGATAAACAATTTCCCATCTTACAAACATTAAAATGCACCTCCAAGATTCAAATTCTGGCTGATTCTTCAGCCTATTGGTTCAGCATCCACTCTAGCAAAGGAAAATATGTTCAGCAGTCATTTCTCAGCCTTTTTAAAGTGTTATACCTCTTGAGAGAAGGAAGTCCCTTCAAATTTAAGCAAGTGAGTGTCTTGACAAAAACATGGATTACCCCACTGTTCTTCCTTGCTGTGAATACTGGCTGGCATGTGTTTTTTAGTTATACAATCTATTTTTTTCTTCTTGACTTTCTCCAGATACATTACTTTGAAATTACAACCTTTTATTCTACAGATACCCAAAATTCATTTAACAATAGTATAATATCCACTTTAAACACAGGAGGACATGAACCATGTCTTCCGTACCTAAAAGGAAAATATATATATGTCCCTTTTTCTTTCTTCCTCTTTTGCATTTTCTTTAGTGACTTAGATAGATTCAAAGATTTACTTGGCTGTATTCAAAACTGCTTAGAAAAGCATCTAAGTGGTCATACAGGTGCTCATGACACATGGGTCTTTGCCCAGTCATGTCCTGAACATATTCTTACTTTCTAGCTTGTGACAGGTGTGGCCAGAGGAGTGAAAGATGACATGGAAGCATTCACAGAGCCTATGAACTGCATGAGGCATTTCCTCCTTTTCGGGGTGAACCTACTTAATGCCGTATGTTTCCTGAAGATAAGATTCTCCTTTTTACTTGTGCAAAAGTTAGAATTGGACTTACTACTTCATCTAATCTAGGTTCACCTTTCTGAAAGTCATATAATGAATCAGGGGTGGAGTCATGATTGGAGCCCAGATTACAAATTCTTTGCCCAGCCAAGTTCTTCCTCCTGGTTGATATGTCTTCCCTTACTCAGTTAAGAAGTGACTCTTATTTCCCTCTTTACCCAGTAACTTACACTGATTCTGAGTTTACTAACACGCATGACTCTTCTGGAGATACCATTCACAACATATAATGAGCCCCTTGTCACCTTGTGTGTTTTATTCTAATGTACTCTCATTGACATTTAGGTTTAACATTTCAGAGATTTGAGCTCAAATGCAGTATACATGTTCCAAGTTACCCAGGGACATGTGCTGATCTGTCTTTTCCCCAGTGATTCAAGGAAGACATAATTCTTCCTCTTTTTTTCTCTGGCATTCCACTGTTCTCTTCCACAAATCACTATAATTGACACCAACACAGTACACTATCTGCATGAGGCGACCAGTAGAAACTTCTGAAATGGCCTATAATATTTTAAATCATTGCACTATTTTGGCATAAAATATTACTTATGTAAATATCAATTTCTGTGTATTTTTCCTCTAGAGAACTATTAGTCACATTTTATTGTGCATAAATAAAGCCTGTTCAGTCATATTTTTCCAGACATTTTGTTGTTTGGTGGCTGCTATTGTTTAACACTACACTTGAGTGCTTACTAGTCACTGTATCTTTGAATGAAAACATAAATTCTGTCCAGATATACTTCAGCCAGAGGTCTACTTGCCTGTTGGATTTCTAACATTTCCTTATTACAGTAAGTCCTCACTTAACATTATCAAGAAGTTCTTGGAAACCTCAATCTTAAGCAAAACTGCATGTATCAAAAAGAATGTTACCACAGGCTAACAGATATTAACAAGAGTTAAGTTCCATTTTCAAAGATAGATGACATGATAGGACATAAATCAAGGCTCAAAAAATTCAAGCATTTTCTTGGACAACAAGTGATTGGAACTAGAAACCAACCTCAAGGAAGACATTCAAATTCATGGAGGTTGAATAGCAGGTTACTAAACATTGAATTGATTAATAATGAGATTAAGGAAAAAATAAAAAACTTTCTGAATGAGTGAATGAATGGAAATGAACACCCAATAGTCCAAAACCTAAGGGGACACAGTGAAGGCAGTCTTGAGAGTGAAGTTCATACCAATACAGGCCTACCTAAAAAAGATATAAACTTAAAAAAAAAAAACAACTAACCCTACAGCTACAAGAACTGGAGGAACAATAACAAAGCCTAGAGAGAGTACAAGAAAGGAAATAATCAAGGAGAAGATGAGGAGATAGCCAACATATCAGATGCAGAGGACAAAACATTGGAAATCAGGATGCTAATGGAAATGGTTGAGGGTAGTTGCAAAATAGAGGGAAAAATTAAGCATATATAAAGTGAAATAAAGAAAAATTTACTTGGAACCAACAGTAAAGGGAAGGAAACTGGTATTCAAATCAACAGTTTGGAGAAGAAAGAAATAAACATGCAAGCAGAACAGAGTGGAGAAACAAGAATTCAAAAAGAGAGAGAGAGAGAGAGAGAGAGAGAGAGAGAGAGAGGGAGAGGCTGAGGAATCTCTGGGGGAATTTTAAATGTTCCAAAATCCTAGGGCTACAAAAAGGAGAAGAGGAAGAGCTAGAAATTGAAAAAATATTGGAAAAATAACAAAGAACTTTTCTAATTTGGCAAAGGAAATAGGCTTCTGGGAAGTCTAGGAATCCCAGAGAGTCCCAAAGAGGTTGGAGCCAAGGAAGCACACACCAAGGCACATCATAATTACATTACCCAAGGTTTAAAATAAGGAGAGAATCCTCAAAGCAGCAAGAGAAAAGGGGACAGTTACCAACAAAGGAGTGCCCATAAAACTATCAGCTGATTTCTCAAAAGAAACTTTGCAGGCAAGAAGGGGCTGGAAAGGAGTATTCCAAGTCATGAAAGTCAAGATCCTACATCCAAGATTACTCTGTCCAGAAAAGCTATCATTTAGAATGGAGGGGCAGATAAAGTACTTCCAAGATAAGGTAAAGTTAAAGGAGGTCAACATCACCAACCATTTATTATATGAAACGTTAAAGGGACTTATCAAAGAAAAAGAAGATCAAACCTATGTGCAGTAAAATGACAACAAAAGCACAACTATCAACAACTGAAACTAAAGAAAAAACACCAAAAAACTAAATGGGGATAGCAGAATGGGGGGAAAGTTACAGGGAATAGGAATTATAATTGACAAGTACAAAGTAGACAGAAGGAGGTTATGAGTAGTATATGAAATGAAGAAGCCAAAGGCCTTATATGTATGACCCAAAGATATGAACTAACTGGGGGTGAGAATGCTGGTGGGAGTGGTGCAGGGTGGAGGAAAATAATGGATAAGAAAAAACTGAGACAACTATAATAATCAATAATCAGTAAGCATAATCAATAAAACATATTTAAAAATAAAAAATAAAACTTTTCCCTAAAATAAAAAAACAACAATATTAAAAAGTCTTTATCAGGAAAAAAGAGACAGGACCTGAATAAATAAAGTCAGAAATGAAAGAGGAGATATTACAACTAAACCACAGAAATAAAAAGGATTGTACAAAATTATTACAAACAAATATATGCCAAGAAATTAGACAACCTGGGTAAAAGAGACAAATTTCTAAAAACATATGATCTTCCAAAACACAATGAAGAAGCAGAAAGACTTAAAATGCCAATAACAGCTAATGGAATTGAAGTAGTAATAAAAAAAACTTCCATCACACACAAACCCTGGACAGGTTGGCTTCACAGGAGAAGCCAACAAAACACTTTTACAAAACACTTAATGAAAAGCTAAACCCTATCCTTCACAGACTATTTCAAAAAATCTAAGAAGAAGGAAGACTCCCAAACTATTCCAATGAGGCAAGCATCATCCCGATCCTAAGACCAGATAAAGGCACAACAAAGAAAGAAAAATACAGGTTAATATTATTGATGAACATAGATGCTAAAATACTGAACAAAATATTGGCCAACTGCATCCAGCAATACATTTAAAAGGTCATACAACATGTCAAGTGGGATTTATCCAAAAATGAAAGGATGGTGCAATATTCAGAAATCAAAAAACGTAATACATCACATAATCAAAAGCAAAGAGAAAAATCACATGATCATACCAATAGATGCAGAAAAAGCATTTGATGAAGTACAACACCCATTTATGGGAAAAAAAAAACACTCAGCGAAGTGGTAGTGGAGGGAGCATACCTCAACATAATAAAGTCCATATATGAAAAAACTACAACCAACATCATCCTCAACAGGCAAAAACTATAAGCTTTCCCAGTAAGATCAGGAACAAAACAAGGGTGACCACTTTCACCACTTCAATTCATACAGTATTGGAAGTCATATCATAGCAATCAGACAAGAAAAAGAAATAAAAGCCACCCAAATTATAAAGAAAGAAGTAAAACTATCACTGGTTTCATATGACATGATAGTGTATATTTAAAACTTTATAGAGTCCATGGAAAAACTATTCAACCTAATGAGTAAATTTGGCAAAACAGCAACATACAAAGACAATGTACAGAAATTGAAGGCATTTTTGTACACCAACAATGAAATATAAAAAACAGAAGTCAGGACAGCATCCCATTTTCTATAACAAGAAAAAAAATACCAAAGAATAAACCTAACCAAGGGGGTAAAAGACTTGTACTCAGAAAACTACATGACACTGAAGAAAGAAATTAAGGAAGGCAAAAATAAATGGAAGTCTATACCATGTTTATGGATTGGAATAATTAATATCATTGAAATGTCCACATAAACCAAAACAATTTATAGATCCAATGCAATCCCTATTAAAATACCAATGACATCTTTCAAAATATAGTGCAAAAATTTAAAATTTATATGAAGTCATAAATGACCCCAAATAGCCACAGCAAATTTTCAAAAAAAGAACAAAGTAGGAGGGATGACAATACTAATATCAAACTATATTACAAGGCCACTATAATCAAAACAGTCTGGTACTGGCATAAGAACAGGCACACAGATCAATGGAAGAGAACAGAGAGCCCAGAAATAAACCCAAGTATCTACGGCCAACTAATATTTGACAATGGGAGCAGCAGCATAAAATGGAGCAAAAATAGCCTCTTCAACAAGTGGTGTTGAAAGTGCTGGACAGCTACCTGCAAAAAAATTAAACTTGAGCAGCAACTTACAGCATACACAAAAATAAATTCAAGGTGGATAAAAGATTTAAATATAAGTCACAACACCATTAATGTCCTAGAGGAGAACATAAGTGGGAAAATCTCAGATATTTCATGTAACAATGTTTTCATTGATATGTCCCCTAGAGCAAGGGACATAAAGGAAAGAATAAACAAATGGAATCTCATCAAAATAAAAAGCTTCTGCATGGCTAATCTAGACAGCATAATGTTAAGTGAAATAAGCCAGGTGGTGAGGGACAAATACCATATGATCTCAACTTTAACTGGAACATAATCAACAAAAGAAAAAAACAAATAAAATATAACCAGAGACATTGAAATTAAGAACAATCTAACAATAGCTAGAGGGGAGGGGGAGGGGACAGTGGGGTGAAGGGAAGTTTTTCAGGAACTACTATAAAGGACACATGGACAAAACCAAGGGTAAGAGTGGAAGCAAGGGAGGGAGGCAGGTTTGGCTTGGGTGGGGGGCAGGGGCAGAGAGAAAATGCAGACAACTGTAACTGAACAACAATAAAGTAAAAAAAAAAAGAAAGAAAACAGTATTAAAATGAAAAGAGAACCAACTGTGTCGGAAAACATATTTGGCAATGATACCTCAGACAAGGGTTTGGTCTCCAAAATATGTAAAGACCTCAAGCAACTCCACTTTAAGACAAGCAACCCAATCAAAAAATGAGCAAAAGAGTTGAACAGACACTTCTCCTAGGAAGACACACAGAGGATCCAGAGACACATGTAAAGATGCTCAGTGTCACTAGCTATCAGAGAGATGCAAATTAAAACCACAATGAGTACCACTTCACACTGGTGAGAATGGCCATCATAAACAAAGCAACAAAAAACAGTGTTGGAGAGTTGTGGAGAAAAGGAAACCCTAGTGCACTGGTGGTGAGATTTCAGAGTGGTACAACCACTATGGAAAACAGTATGTAACTTCCTCAGAAAACTGAAAATGGATCTGCCTTTTGACCCAGCACTTCCACTGCTAGGATTATATCCTAACAACCCTGAAACACCAATCAAAAAGAACCTATGCACCCCAATGTTCATAGCAGCACAATTTACAATAGCCAAGTGTTGGAAGCAACTTAGGTGCCCATCAGTAAATGAATGGATCAAAAAACTATGGTACATTTACACAATGGAATTCTATGCAGCAGAAAGAAGGAAGGGGCTCCTACGCTTTGTGACAGCATGGATGGAACTGGAAAGCATTATGCTAAGTGAAATAAGCCAGGTGGTGAAAGACAAATATCATATGATCTCTTTAACTGGAAACTAACTAATGAAACAAACAAGCAAGTAAAATATAACCAAAAACACAGAAATTGAGAACAGGTTGATAGTGACCAGAGGGGAGAGGGGAGGGAATTCATGGGAAAGCGGGAAGGGTTTTCACAAACTATTATAAAGAACTCATGGACGGTAACAAAGGAGGGTGGAAACAGTTGAGGGAGGTGGGGAGGTCTTAGGTGCTGGGAAAGGATGAGGAGGGGAAAAGGCAGGAAACTGTACTTGAACAACAATAAAAATGTTAAAAAGAAAAAAGAAAAAACTGGAAAGCCCATAACTGTCCATCAATAAATAATAGATTAAGTAAATAAATATTACTTTTGGGTCTGATTCAGGAATCCCCAAGACCACACTTAAGACTCAATAATGTACTAGAAAGATCGCCACACTTACTGAAACTATTGAACTCACACCTCTGGTGTATTATAGCAAAAAGATACCAATAAAATCTAGCAAAGGTAAAAGTCTTATCCCACAAACTCTAGAAGAAACCATATACAAGTTTCCATATGTTTTCTCTCAGTGGAGTCACATGGATGCATTTAATTCTCCTAGCAACAATGTGTGACATATGCCAACTTCTGCCCACTAAGGAAGTCCACCTGAGCCCTGAAGTACAGAGTTCCAGGTCTGTGGTGTTTGTTTGCATGACTGACTTCAACTACTCAGACTCTAGCCCTTTGTAGAGCAGAAAGCGTTCACCAAAAATCACATTATGTAAATTAACTGATCAAACTGGTACCCCATGCCTAGGGCCTCAGGAGTACAGAAACACTTTCATCAGGCAGACTACCTCAACTACTCAGAATTCTTATTCTAAGACCTGGCCAAGGCTTGGTCCTGAGAACAAGGTCTCCTTGGGATTCTTCAGGATTTGAGAAACCCTGGACTGCTGAGTTAACCTTCTCCTTCATGGAAAAATGCTAATCGTTTTGTAAAACCTACCACTTTTTCTTACCTAATAATAATTTCATCTGGGCACATGGAAAAAACAATTAGAAATCACATTTCCCTCTTACCTTGTGGCTGATAATGACTGTGTGACCAATGACTATGTGACCATGCTCTCTCCAACGGAAGGCATAAAAATCCCAACACACTTCTTTTTTACAAAATTTGTTTTTGCTGGGATTTCTTTGTCTTCTCATTCCTCCGGAATGATGATAGGCCAGCAATCCAGCTTCAATTTATGACCCAGAAATTTTGTATCTGATAATATAACTCAAGAAATTCTCACACGTCCATAAAGGGACAAAGACAAAGGTGTTCATTCAGCATCATTTGAGACAGCAGCAAATTGGAGGCAATGTAGGTGTCTGTCACTGGAAGAACTTATAAACAAGATGTGGATTCACACCAATCAGAGGGATGCACAATTATGAAACTAGTTATCTATTATCAGCCCCATTCAGTCAAACTGAGTACTAACCTTAGCACAGGAGTAGAGTCCTAGAGATCCCCAACCACCTCGCAAAGGACCTGGTGTCAACCTTGTAGATGCTGGGTTGTGTAGAGAAACAGAGATCTCATGGAGGAGCCCTGGCACTAAAGACTATTTAGCAACCCATGTGGAGATACTTCTGTAACAACTTCAATGGCCACACATGGCACAACAACTGTATGCAGTACTAGGCATTGGTTGGAATAAGTGGAATACATGGTCACCTAGCAGCATAGATGAAAAAAATAAGAAATAAAATCAGATGTATAAGTTCTGGCCAAAACAGAGGCATAAATAGAAACCCTTGGCTTCCTCATACAACCAAAAACAGGATAACAAAAAATCTAAAAGCAATAAACAAACAGAAATGTCAGGAAATCAAACTGCATGGAACTCTGACAATGAAGGAATTAAAGAAACATCCAACCAGACTGGTAGGAAGGATTCAGGCACTGGGAAGGCAGAGAAGACTCTTGGCAAGGTGATGGACTGTGCAAGCTAGGCAGGGTTGGCTGAATGGGAAACTAAGACTCAAAGCCAACTATAAACTATGCCAGGGGTTGCCATGGCAAAAGAAACTCCCAGTCTCACACAAGAGTTCACTGGAAAGTGGGGTTAGTGCTGAGCAAGTGAGCCTCATTATTCCCTCTCTGTCCCTTCTGTCACCAACCAGCAGTGACCGCGGAATGCTGCAGATGGCTCATTGAAACATGAGAAAAACATACACAGAGACAACTGATTCCTGTGGGGAAATAGGGACAGAATGGCCACCCTTTCCAGTGGGGAGCGCTTCGGACACCCTCCTAAGGGAGAGTGCCTCATTCTCCTGCATGAGCAGGCTTTTATTGGGTTCATTTACATAAGAATTCAGGTAAAGCTCATTACTCATTGCCAGGAAGTAAGGATCAAACAATAGATAACAAGGAAGTCTGAGGGCCTATCTTGTGTCAGGGTCAGAGAGCTGTAAAAATCTTTAAGGAACACACTTACTTCTTCCTTGGACCTTTATCATTCAACTGAGAGCATTCTAAACAAAGCATGTTTCAGAGGATTTTACATATTCTTTCTTAGGCCTGATCACCCAGGGAACCCACCCTTTCCAGCACAGGGCTGCACCACCCTATGTCATTGTTTTAGGCTTAGGTGGAGCAAGGGAAGTAAGGCAGCCAAAAGATTAGGAGATTTTCTCTCACACAATGAGGACTCAGGCTATGTCAAAGCTGAGGGGTGAGGGTCCATCACCCCCTTTTGCTGTAGCCCCCAAAGTCCTTCCTTGGGGGCCTCCCACATGATCATGCCTGTCTTAGATCATTCTCCCCTTGGGGAATCTTACCCATCATTGCCTAACCGAGCAAGCATTGGGGACCAGGCAGGGTGAAGTAAAAGGAACAGAAACGGTGCTCCTGCCAGGGAAATAAGCTTTTGTCTCCTTGGTGGCTTATGGCCCAAGGTCGTTCCCTCAGCCTTAGCCTTGGCAGGGGTTACAGCTTCTGACACCAGGAAGGGAGGTTCCCAACACCCTTCCCCAAAGACAGTGCCACTGGGCAAAGAGGGTTGCCCTGCCCTGAAGAATACCTAAAGCTCCATCCCCTTACAACATAACAGGTGTGCCAGGACCAATAAATATGGCCCAAATGAAAGAACAGAGAAAAACTCCAGGAAAAGAGCTAAACAATGAAGAGATAGCCAATCTATCTGATGCAGATTTCAAAACACTGGTAACAAAGATGCTAATAGAACTGATTGAGCTTGGTTGCAAAATGAAGGAACAATGAAAGCTACCCAAAGTAAAATAAAGCAAAATATTTGGGGAACCAACAGTGATGGGAAGGAAACCAGCACTCAAATCAATGACTTGGAGCAAAAGGAAGAAATAAACATCCAACTGGAACAGAATGAAGAAACAAGAATTCAAAAAAAAAAAAAAAAGGAGAGGCTAAGGAACCTCTGGGGCAACTTAAAACATTCCAATATCTAAATCATAGGGGTGCCAGAAGGAGAACAAGAGCAAGAAGTTGAAAACTTATTTGAACAAATGAATCAAAACTTCCCCCATCTCATGAAGGAAACAGACTTCCAGGAAGTCCAGGAAGCTCAGAGAGTCCCAAAGAAATTGGACCCAAAGAGGAACACACCAAGGCACATCATCATTAAGTTACCCAAGACTAAAGATAAAGACAGAATGTTAAAAGCACAAGAGGAAAGGAGAGAGTTACCTACAAAGAAGTTCCCATAAGACTATCAGCTTATTTCTCAAAAGAAATCTTACAGGCAAGAAATGACTGGAAAGAAGTTTTTGAAGTCATAAAAGGCAAGGACCTACATCCAAGAATATTCTATCCAGCAAAGCTATCATTTAGAATGGAAGGGCAGATAAAGTGCTTCCCAGATAAGGTCAAGTTAAAGGAGTACATCGTCACCAAGCCATTATTTTATGAAAAGTTAAAGGGACTTATCTAGGAAATTGAAGATCAAAAACTGTGAATATTAAAATAACAAACTCACAACTAACAACTGAACCTAAAGAAAAGAAAAACAAAAACTAAGCATATAACTAGAACAGGAACAGAATCAGAGAAATAGACATCACATGGAGGGTTTCAGTGGGGAAGGGGAGGGGAATAATAGGAATAAAAGGTACAGGGAATAAGAACCATAATGGTAAGCATAAAATAGACAGAGAGGGGTTAAGAATAGTATAGATAACAGAGAATTCAAAGAACTTATATGTACAACCCATGAACACGAGGTAAGGGGAGTGGGAATTCTGGAGGGTTCAGGGTGCAGGGCAGATGGAGGATAAAAGGGGAAAAATTGGGAAAACTGTAATAGCATAATGAATAAAATATACTTAAAATCAGATGCATAGCAGGAAACCATTTAAATTAAATATATTTGTACACAAGCCACAGTACACACTTTGTATAAATCACAAACAATGGATGTATTTTGTTTGCACTTATTTCATGAGCAGAGGGAAATGGCAAAAGAGAATAGGGATGAAGGAAAATAAATAAACAAGAGAGGGCCTGTGTAGACCAATGATAATAATGTCCAAAATATTCTATAACACCTAGTTTATCTGAGTCCAGCCAAATGCAATCAACCTGTCTCTTTAAAGATTCTTGTGTTAATCAACTTATTCAGAAGAAAATAACTGGTTCAAAGGCTTCTGGTCAAGATAGTGGTGTAGACAGACACAGCTCACCTCTTCACACAATCACATCAAAATTACAAGTAAAATATAGAAAACCATCACTCAGAACCATCAAAAATCAAGTTGAATGGAAGTCTGACAACCATGAAATTAAAGAAAATACATCCATCCAGACTGGTAGGAGGCATGGAGACATGGAACAGGCTGGTCCCTCACCCACATGAGGTGAATAAAAATTCATGAGAGATAGCTCAATATTGAGGAGTCTGAGCCCAACACCAAGCCCCTAGTACAGGGTTGCAGTGCCAGTTAGATTAAGTCACCACATTTCTGGCTTCAAAAGCCAGTGGGGGTTGAGTCAGTGGAAAAAATTCCAGGAGTCTCAAGCACTTCCTCTTAAAGAACACACACCTGGACTCACCTACTCAGACTCACTCCCTCTGAGCTCCATCACTGACATAGAAGTTTGAAAGGACCAGTGGCATAAAGGGAAGGTCTCAAGTGTATGGCATCAAGGCAAGCAGAGGCCACTCTCCCTTTTCTAGACCTTCCCCTGTGGAGCAGGCACAATTGGCACCATATCTGAGACTCCATCACCCTGGCTAATACTGTTTGACTGGCTTGGAGATCCCTAGAGACTCCTTGCCACCCAACTGATAGGCCCACCCAAGGTGCTTTTTCACATAAATGGTTGGTCTTGGCTCATGCTTCATAAACTCCTAATGGCTATCAAAAAAGCAATAGCTGACCTCAGTAAGCTCCAGGCACAGCACTAATTCACTGCCCAGCTTTGACTGGGATTCTTGAAGCCCAGAAAAAGTAGCAGCCATCTCAGATTACTTTATAGCTCAGGAAGAGCAGGCGGACCTGGGCAAAACACAGGTGGGAGCTGAATATAGCCTGCCATGCCCAGGAAACCCCAGGGCCAGCATGCCCAGTGGACAACTACAGACTACATCATAGTACCACCACCCTGCCCCTGAACAGCTGATCCACCATGGAGAGCAGAGGGTGGTGGGAAATAGTATTGAAATGACTCCATTTTGATGTTTGAAAGAGAAAATCATTGTTTCACCCAGAAATAGGAAGTTAGTGAAATAGTTATTGTTCCAGTCAGGAAAAAGAGAGAAAAAGTACTAATTTTAAGTGTTACAAGAAAAATTCTTAAGGGAAAGAATTTTTAGATATGCAAAATGTGAGCATACTTCTAGCCCAGGTAAAAGGGAATTATTAAAGATGAAAATTCAACTACTGATAGGAACTTGGGAACTTTCCAAATCTTGGCTATTATAAATAACACAGCAATGACCATAGCGGTGCATAAATTCTTTCAAATTAGTGTTTCATGTTTCTTCAGATGTATTCCCAGAAGTAGAATCACTGGGTCATAAGACAGTTTCATTTTTAATTTTTTGAGGAAACTCCATACTGTATTTTACATTGACTGGACCAATCTGCCTTCCCACCAACAGTGCACAAGGGTTACCTTTTGTCCACATCCTTGCCAGCAGTTGTTCTGATTTATTGATGGTAGCCATTTGGCAGGTATGAGGTGATATCACATTGTGGTTTTAATTTTCATTTCTCTGATGATTAGTGACATTGAGCATCTTGTCATATGTCTATTGGCCATATGTATATCCAATTTGGAAAAATGTCTATTCAGGACTTTTGTCCATTTTTAATTAGATTATTTGGGGATCAGGGTTGGTGTTGAGTTGAGAGGGCAGGTGGGGGACTGGGTGAGAAAGTTGAAGGGATTAAGAAAAAAACTTCAAGTTGCAAAGTAAAACCATAATGAGATACCACTTCACATCCGTCAGAGTGGTTATCTTAAAAAATTAAATGCCTAAGTGTCCATCAGTAAATGAATGGATCAAAAAAGTAGGGTACATTTACACAATGGAATACTATGCAGCAGAAAAAAAGAATGAAATCCTACCCTTCATGACAGCATGGATGGAACTGGACAGCATTATGCTAAGTGAAATAAGCCAGACAGTGAAAGACAAATACCATATGATCTCAGCTATAAGTGGACCAAATCAACAAAATGAACAAGTGAGAAAAATATAACCAGAGACATAGAAATAAAGAAAAACCTGACAGTATCCAGAGAGGAGTGGTAGGATAACAGGGTAAAGAAGAAGGGTCAAGGCAAGAAATTTGCATAAAGGACCCATGGACAAAGACAATGGGAAGTAGAATTGAATGTGGAAGGTGGGATGGGTAGGGCATGGGAGAATAATGGGGGGGGGGAATGGGGATAACTGTGATTGAACAACAATAAATAAATAAATAAATAAATAGGAATGACACATTAAATTAAAAATTAAATAAATAAGAAACTATAAAGAAAAACTTTGCCCTGGCTGGCATAGCTCAGTGGATTGAGCATGGGCTGTGAACCAAAGCATCGCAGGTTCGATTCCCAGTCAGGGCACATGCCTGGGTTGCAGGCCATGACCCTCAGTAACCGCACATTGATGTTTCTCTCTCTCTTTCTCCCTTCCTTCCCTCTCTAAAAATAAATAAAATCTTTAAAAAAAAAACTTCATAGACACAGACAACAATGTGGTGATTGCCAGAGGAAAAGAGATTGGGGGAGGTAGAAAGAGGGTAAAGGGGAAATAAATAGGGATGGAAGATTTGACTTGTGCTGTTGAACACACAATACAACATACAGGTGTGTTATACAATTGTGAACCTAAAACCTATATAATTTTATTAATCAATGTCACCCCTATAAATTTAATTTCTAAGAAAAGAGAAAAAATAGAGATTAAAATTCAAGATGGAAACATTAACATAAGGTCCTAAAGGAAAAGCAAGAGGAAAATCATGGCCTTAGTAAGGAGTATGGAAATGTCTTCTAGCCTGGCTAGATAACTATACACAAAAATATGTTCATTATATTGTTATGAAAGCACCTGAATTTTTTTTTGTCTCTGCAACCCAGAAACAAGGTCCCTACCTAGACATACCATTATTTTCAAATGGTAAATTGTTAGAGTGCCATGATTTCTGGAGGGTTGAAACAGAGTGTTGTCTACTCTGATGGTTCTACTGGAATTGTATGTGTACAAACCTACGCGATCTGCAGATATTCATCCTTTCTGAAGGGTTAGGCCCTTGAAGTCATGAGGGGGGCATGTACTCCCACAAGCAATGATTATTTGCTAGCATTATTTCAATTCAGTTAACAGTGAGCAGACTTTATCATCTTTGAATTTTATTTACTCACTAATAGCCCTGAAATAGTTATCCACAATACGATAACAGTTTCACTGGTAAACAACAGTACAAAAATATATATGCAAATATAAGTAAGAAATGAAATGAGTATACACCATCCTAATCCAAGAAATTTTTCACTTTAAAATAAATAAATATTTCAATACAACTGGGGCATAGATTTCAGAGAGCATAACTAGAACCACCTGAAGATTTGCAATTATGAGTCTAAGACACATTAAATCTTTTATTTCTCTCAGGTCCAAAAGTGATTTTATAATACAAACCCATTTAACCCAAAGCAGTTAGAGATTTTAAAAACTAATTTATCTAAACCTATTTCAAAGGGAATTTCTTTGCAAACAAAATCACAATTTATTTTAAGTCCCTATGCATTCCTATAACTATATATTGGGCATATATAGTTACATATGAAACACCAATGTAATATAGTTGTGATTCGTTCAGTTTCACCTGAATGGTGTAGTCATCAGGAATGAGTGTGGAATAATGTGCTAAGTTCTCCAAAATCCCTTAAACTCATTTTTAAATTGTTGTTCTGAGCAATTATCCTTTCATTAAAATCACCTCAAAGCCAAAATTTTGAGCTCAATATGTATTAAGTATGTGTCAATTGTCAGACATTGTGCTGCAATAATTACCATGTTTTTCAGACTATAAGAAGCACCTTTCCCACCCAAAATTTGGGAGGAATAATGGTTGTTAATGTTGCTGTTGAGTTCTGTTTACATTTATATTGGTGAAATATTATGTTATTTATGTTATTAAATATTTTACCACATTTTTTGCTTCAAAATTTTTCTCCTATTTTCTGCCTCTAAAACCTAGGTATGTCTTATGGTCTGAAAAATATGGCAAATATTGTCCTGTATATAAGGAATTATAAAATCACATGATTTGTGGGTGAGAGTTATTAACATATTTTATACCCCATACATATTACTTATGTCTTCTATTCTCTAGGTAAAGTTTTCATACCACTTCCCTCACAATTCAGATTTATCCTTCATATATCAGTGACATTCCAAGAACATAAATTTGATTTTTTTTCATGGCTTAAAACTCATCAGTGACTCTTTTTATCATACATATTAAATTCAAAACTCTTCAGTTGCTCTCTAGGTGTATCTATTCCTCTATCTTTTTCCTTTTAAAACAATCAGTTCTGAGACTGTAGTGTCTTTTTCATGCTCCATGCCTTTTCTAAGAGTTTCCTCTACACATGACCTTTTCTCTACTCCTCTCTATATCCCTGACTAACACTACCTAATAATCCTCATTTTATTCATTCCCCTACTGTCAGTTGGTCTGGCTAAATCTTGATTGCTTTTAAAAATACATTTCAGGTGTGTCTCATGGAAACTTTCTTCTCAAGAAACTCCAGCCACAACCCAATTATTGTCATTTGTATTCTGATATACATAACCACTCTTCCTCTTTGTCTTTTTTTATTTCCTGATCCTGTATTACGGGATCTATGACATTCGATCATACTCATTTGTCTTTATATCTATTAGATAATAATTTCTCTGAGAAGAGGAACAATATCTTATGTGGATGGTCTGGCTTATCATGGGTGTTCAATAAATATTAATTAAATGAATGAAAAATACTCAGTAGTAGACCAATCCTATGTAGCTTACTCTTTCTAGGGAACACATTTTTAGCTTTGAAAGTGGAATAAATTTCCTTTTGACTCTTTTACCTTTAAGAGTAGAGATACATTTTTGCATAAAAGGACACTACAAAAAAGAGCAATAAACTTCTGGGCAAGGTGGAGGCATAGGTAGACACATGTGCCTCCTCACACAACCAAAAGAAGGACAGCAACAAATTTAAAACCAAAAATAACCAGAACTGACAGAAAATTGAACTGTATGAAAGTCCAACAACCAAGGAGTTGTCCCTTGCTGCATAACAGTCATACCAAGACCAAAAAAAAAAAAATTGGCCCAAATAAAAGAACAGACCAAAGTTCCAGAAAAAAATACAACTAAGCAACAAAGAGATAGCCAATCTATCAGATGCACAGTTTAAAGCACTGGTAATCAAAATGCTCACAGAATTGGTTGAGTATGGTTGCAAGATAGAGGGAAAAATAAAGGCTATGAAAAGTGAAATAAAGGAAAATGAATAAGGAACTAACAGTGAAGGGAAGGAAAGTGGGACTCAAATAATGTTTTAGAGCAGAAGGTAGAAAGAAACATTCAACCAGGACAAAATGAAGGAATAAAATTCAAGAAAAAATGAGGAGAGGCTTAGGAACCTTCAGGATACCTTCTAATGTTCCAACATCCAAATCATAGGGGTGCCAGAAGGAGAAGAGGAAGAGCAAAAAGTTGAAAACTTATTTGAAAAAAATAATGAAGGAGAACTTCCCCAATCTGACAAAGGAAATAGAGTTTCAGAAAGTTCAGGAAGCCCAGTGTCCCAAAGAAGTTGGAGCCAAGGAGGAACACATCAAGAAATATCAAACTTACATTAGCCAAGATTAAAAATAAGGAGAGAATCTTAAAAGCAACAAGAGAAAATGATACAGTAACCTGCAAAGGAGTTCCCATGAGACTGTAAGCTGATTTCTCAAAAGAAATCTTGTAGGCTAGAACAGGCTAGAAAGAAGTATTGAAGTCATGAAAGGCAAGGACCTACATCCAAGTATACTCTATCCAGCAACGCTATCATTGCGGGGGCATTGTATTTGGTTTTATTTAAATTATTTTATTGTTGTTCAATTACAGTTATCTATATTTTCTCCCCAGCCCTCACTCCCACCCTCTCCAAACCCATATCCCTCCCTTTCTTCTGCCCTCCCCCTTGGTTTTGTCCATGTGTCCTTTATAGTAGTTCCTGAAAGCTATCATTTAGAATGGAAGGTCAGATAAAGTTATTCCCAGATGAGGTCAAGTTAAAAATGTTCATCATCATCCAGCCCTTATTATATAAACTGTTAAAGGGACTTATCTAAGAAAAAGATAAAAAAAATATGAACAGTAAAATAACAACAAACAGCTATTAAGAACTGAACCTGAAAAAAAAAAAAAAACAAAGTAAGCAAACAACTAGAACAGCAACAGAATTACAGAAATGGACATCACATATGGGGTTATTAGTGGAGTGGGAGAGTAGGAGGGGGAGAGAGGGAGAATAGGTACAAAGAATAAGAAGCATAAATGGTAAGTAGAAGATAGCCAGGGGGAGGTTAAGAATAGTATCAGAAATGTAGAAGCCAAAGAACATATACGTATGACCCATAGACATGAACTAAAGGCAGGGGGAATGCGTGTGGGAGGGGGTGTGAAGGGTGGAGGGGAATAAAGGGGGAAAATGAAACTGTAATAGCATAATCAATAAAATACATTTTTTAAAAAGAGCAGTACAATTCAGTGCTTTGGACCTGCAGTGATTTGGTTCTGCAATGTTGTAAAACTGGATTTGAATTGCAGCTCAGTCAGTTTCATTTTGTTGATGTTTTCTTAAAAATTATTTTATTGTTGTTCAAATACAGTTGTCTGCATTTACCCCCCACCACTCCCTGCCACCTCAGCCATCCTCGCCTCTCTCCTCTGCTTCCATACCTGCTCTTGGTTTTGTCCATGTATCCTTTATAGTTGTTCCTGAAAACCCTTCCCCTTTTTCCTCCCCAATATCCTCTCCCACCTCCCCTCTGGTTACTGTCAGATTTTTTTAATTTCAATGTCTCTGGTTATATTTTGCTTGCTTGTTTGTTTTGTTGGTTTTGTTGGCTGTGCAGAGGATTTTTTTGAAGAGATTTTATTTATTTATTTATTTATTTATTTATTTATTTATTTATTTATTTATGGCTTTCATTGTCAGATCCAAAAACTCATTGCCAATACATATGCCAAGGATATTACTGACTATATTTTATTTTCCTTTTTCAAAGGTTTTATTTCTTTATTAACAGAGGGAAAAGGAGGGAGAAAGAGAGAGAGAGAAACATCAATGAGTGATTGCTTCTCATGCTTCCGCTAGTAGGGACCTGGCCTGTGACTCAGGCATGTGCCCTGATTGGAAATCAAACCAGTTACCCTTTCATTTGCAAGCTTGCACTCAATCCACTGAGCCACACCAGCCAGGGCTACTGACTATATTTTCCTCTAGGAGTTTTGTGATTTCAGATCTTATATTCAAGTTTTTTATTCCTTTTGAGTGAATTTTGTTGTATGATGTAAAATAATGCAGTTTTATTCTTTTGCATGTGGCTGTCTAGTTTTATCAACACCACTTATTGAAGAGACTGTTCTTTCACTATTATATATTCTTGGCTTCTTTGTCACATATTAATTGACTGTATATATGTGTGGGTTTATTTCTGGGCTCTCTATTCTGTTCCATTGATGTATGTGTCTGTTTTTTTTTATGAAAATACCATACTATTTTTATTGCTATAGCTTTTACTAGGGTGAAGTCAGAGGAAGAGTGATGCCTTGAGCTTTATTCTTCTTTCTGAAGATTTCTTTGTTTACTTGGTACCTTTTGTGGTGCCATACAAATTTTCGTATTGTTTGTGCTATTTCTGTGAAAAATCCCATTGAAATTTTTCCAATTTTTCCAATTTTTCTAACTTTTCCATTTCTTCCAATGAATTTTGATATGGAGTGCATTGAACTTGTAATTTTCTTTGGATAGTATGGACACTTTAATAATATTAATTCTTCCAATCCATGAACATAGAATATTTTTCCATTTATTTGTGTCTCCCTCAATTTTTTTCTTTAATGCCTTATAGTTTTTAGTGTACATGTCTTTCCTTTCTTTGGTTAAATTAATTTTTAGGTATTTTACTCTTGTTGATGTAATAGTAAATAGGATGGCTTCCTTAATTTTTTCTGATTTATTAGTATATAGAAATAGTTTATTAGTATATAGAAATACAATAGATTTCATATTAATTCTGTATTCTGCAACTTTACTGAATTCATTATTCTAACATCTTTTGATAGTGACAGTTCCTCTTCTTCTATTCCAATTTGCATTTCTTCCCCCCCCCCACCCCATTCAATTGCTCTGGCTAGGACTTTCAATACTATGTTAAATAAAGGTGGCGAGAGTGGGTATTCTTGTCTTTATCAAAAGACTCGCATCAGTGGCTGCCATAGATAAATGAGGAGGAGGAAGGATTTTATTTTCCATTTTATACCTTTCATACTGTTCATACTGTTTGTCTAATGATATATACCAGTTACTTTTTTTAGATTCATCTTTATTTTTAGACATCATCTGGGCAGTGTAAGAGATCATTTTTTGGTTTTCTTCTTCATATTTGTTTCTGTGTGATATCCAACTAACCCAATATGGCCCTTAAATCATGTCTTACTATTATATAAAGTAAGTGTGGGGTACTTACTATGCCAGGCTAACTTCACACGTTACCTCTTTTAATTGTCACAAAATTTCCAGTGGTTAATCCACATTATAGAGTAAGAAAGTGAAGCTAAAAGGTGTTAAAGAATCTGCTAAAGGTCACACAACTAAGTGTAATGCTAGCATTCTAATCAAGTCCTGCTTAATATCACACTTCATGCTCATAATTGCCCCACTGTCAGTGGCTCAAGTTCTTACCCAACTCATATACTATTATCCTAGTATAAGCATAAGCCTGTCAGCTTTTCTTCATGTTGAAAGAAAAAAATTATTTAACTCTCAGTTAATTCCACCTATGAGAAAAGTTATTTTTTTCTGCCTGCTGAGCAACCTAATACTTCCTCCTGGTTCTTTTAAATATTTGAAGACAGTTATCAAGCCAGGCAATAGCCTTCTCTTCCTGTCCCACATATCCTTGCTCACATGCAAATACACATGCAAACACAAAAACTATTTCTTCTACAATATCTTTAAATCCTATCAAATAAAATCAAAACTTCCTTAATCCACAATTTCCCATTTCTTCACCATCATGACTCACTATCTTATACCCTATCATCTTGTTATAAGTAAAGCCTGCAAAATGTAAGTGATTTTACCAAGGACAAAAAGCTACCTATTATTTCAATATGGGACATCTAAATATTACATTTTTATGGATTTGATATTAGTATTCTTCATTAGGCACAGCTCACACAATTCTTTATAGTGATATTTATGAGTATTTATTCACATTCAGGCAGATAGATAATAGGCAGGCATATATATCACACTTTGATAGCACACTATTATAATATTAGCAGTTTTGGATAAAAATCCAACTATGGAGGACTAGGTTGAATATTTCACACCAGAAACAAATATTTTGGAATGCTTTCCATAGTATAATTACATAAATGACAATTGTGACCTTTCCTTACTGTGACAGACATATCAAAGAAAAATCATCCTGTATTTTGCTGAGTGAAAACAATCCCTGGCTAAGTAACATGTGCCCATTTGAATTAGGTATTTCTCTTCCAGAGAGAGCATATTACAAGCAAGTTTTATCACACCCATTGTTGGAGTCTGTGTACAAATGGTACCTGGGAAAATTTCACAGATGCCAATAAAGAGGCAACAATATAAGCCCATATTCAGTCTCTGGCTTCAGGCAGGAAGAATCGTGCCTTGGGAAGAGTGATCACATAATGTCCATCATAACTCTAACTTGCCCCAGATTATAGAGAGCCCATATTATCCACCCTTCAATCTCCACACCCTTCTCCTTACAACCTACCCACTTCCCACACATACCCATACAACCCTACAAACAACCCTTCGCAATAACATGACTACAATTTCTGTAGTGTTCATTAGGTGTGATAGGAGGGGTTGAACCCATGGAAGGACCAGATGGCTCCATTAAATTGTTTTTGCTTCTTTCTAAATCCCTCCCTAGTCCTGTATGTGAGATAGGGTCAGAGGAAAAAGATATAGATGAGTCCATATTCCCCCCATAAATCCTTAAATCATTTCCCTTCAGTGTTTTCCTTGATCATATTCTAAACTCCACTGCCTATAAAAGATTATTATTCTACTCCAATCCTTTATGTATTGATTATACTGAAAAAATGTGCTTAAAATAGTTCATCAATATGTTCCATAAACAGTAGTGTGTCTACTCTAACTGATACTGTGGAATTTTCCTTTTCCATTTATTTAAAATACAACTTCTTAGACAAATGTTCTTACTGACTCAAAGCCAAAAAACTTTTTTTTTTATCTTCTGAAGATTATCCAGAGAGTACTTTATTTTCTACTCAAGCCCTTGGAAGAGTTGAGAGCTTTGTCATCTTATTACGTTTTTTTTTTGTATCATGAAAACATTTTTTTGTAGTTGGTGATAGCTAATTGTTTCCTTACATACAGCACTATAAGCTTTTGCATAGTACCCAGGAGTTATGCACAGCTTCATAAAAGCCCAGACCATATGTAAAACAGACTTTGATATACTTACTAATTTAGTTGGAACATGTCATGGTTTGCATTAGAGTTCATAAATCTTGCATTATTTTAGAAAACATTATTCATATAAAGCCCCAAATGACAGAAGAGAACTGAGCTTTGGTGAAATCTAGTAGAGAAAAAAAATGTGTGTGATTTTGGTGCATACATTTTGTGATGGTAATAAACTACTACAAGTGGATTTTCATGTTTCAACTTAATAAATTCCAGTAGCTCATTACTGTGTAAATTAGGAGAAGGCCACTGTGAAATAACAGTTGGAACTATGCTATCAAACAACCCCTAACATACCTTTGAGACCCTAAATATTTTATGTATTGTCTTAGCTTGGTAGTGTTTTCCCATTCTTAACCTTGAAGCCCAGAATACTTCATTCAGCTAAGCTTTAGGAAATACTCCCAATCAATACAAGGAAACCAAAATCACCTAATATATACTGACCATGTACAACAAGAAAGACATCTAGGAGGGGCTAAGATGGCATCGGAGTAGGATTCGGCTTCCCTCTGCTCAGGGGAGAAAATCCTGACCCATCTATAGAGTAGAGAAGCAAGCAACCAACATACTTTAGCATATGTAAAAATAGGGGACAAAGGATTGTGGCGGAACCAAAAAACCAGACCCTAAGAAGAGTGCAGCAACAAGGTAGGGTCCCAGGGACCAGCGTGTGGTCCAGGGGCTGCAGCCTCAGGCCCAGTGCCCACTGCTGGGTTTGCCACAGAATCCTTGGGAGAGAACTGGGACAACTGCTCCCTCCCCAGCCAAACAAGGTCTGAGCGGCACCAGGGGAAATCCAGGTGCTAGCAAACACACAAGGGCTGTGAGCACCTTTGGAGGCTGTGGACACTGGAGGGGCTGGGTCACACAGAGGGCCCTGATTGCCACAGTCACTGGTCTGGCTGGAGAGTTTGGCTGCGGGAGAAGCCAGGCCACTGTGTGGAGCCAAAGGCTTGAACAGAAGGAATTTCTCAAGAGGAAGGAGTGCATAGACAGACACTGTTTGGGGAATTCTCCTAAAGTGATCAATCACTCCAGCCTCCCTGCCACCCAGCCAAGGGTGCATGTCCAGGGAGAGCATCCCCACACCCCAGTCCACAGCAGTAACCCTGGGGAAAGACCTGATTCCCACACCCAGGGTGCTAGGCTGAGGAGCCACGTTAGCTTCCCATACAGTGCAGGAGCGAGTGCGAGTGCCCCTGACCTAGGAAGAAAAAGCCATACCAATCACCCCTCAGCCTGCCATAATAGCCAGCAAGAGCAGAAAAACTGGTTTGGGCACTTTGAAACAAAGAGACTTTTAAATATGAATATATTTTTTAACAATTCTTAATTTTTAAAATTTTACTGTTTTTATTCTCTTTTGATTTCTTTTCCTCTCTTTCCTGCTTTCTTGTTTATTCCTAACTCCTTCCTTTCCTCCAATTTTATCTCTTCCCACTTCCTTCGTCTGCCTTTTTTATTTTTATTTTTTTAATTTTTTTCTAAATACCTACAAGTGAGACAAAATCCTGGATCTGTGAAAAGACCAAAGTAGAACCCAAAGAAGGAGCATCAGAATAGCTGGGACAGTGAGACAAATTTTACTCTGCTATTACAGAGAACCTGCAAGTTATTGCATATTTGTATTATTATTATTTTTCCAGTATTCTTACATCTTTTTAATAGTATCTTTGTATCCCTCTTCTTTTTGTATAGTCTGCTTTGCTAGGATGGATATATTGTATGACCTGACAGCTTTCCCCTGATATCTCTTTCCATAGGGTATTGCTAATCTACTGTCCTTTAACTCACCTGTGTCCCATTAGCACACTACTCAAGGTTCTGTACTCCCTATTCTTGTTACCGAGATCTCATAGATTCTGTCATATGATTGTTGTCCTAATATTATTGTAAATAATTGCTGTTCCATGCAATTGTAATCACTTCACAATACCCCTCCCAGATCTTAGCCTATTTCAAAGATTCCTGAACTCTATTACTGTAGTGGTTAACTCTATTCTCGCATACACAACACCTATTTACTATCCTATATTCTCACCTTACCTCAGAATCTGACCTCCCAAAACCTCACTGCTTTATTGATCCAACTCACAATCCTTCCTTCCCTAACAAGAGTCTTATCTTCTTTCCACCCTTTCTAAAAATCACCTAGCTGGGTGGAAGATCACGATTAATGCTACACATAGTCAAAGGATCTCCTATCTCTTCTCTACTGGCTGCTACTGTAAATATCATAGAATACTCTGTTGCTGTCTTAAACCATTTTGCCTTCCCCCTGCAACTGATGACAAAAAAGAATAGGTGGAGGCGGTGAACACCAGGATACCCACTGGAAGAGGAAACCCAACAACAAAGGAACCACTAACAGATATCAACAGAAGAAGGTGAAGGAGGGAGTGGTAACCACACAAACCACAATCCAGGACCTATCTGGAAACAAGAGAGAATCCCTTAAACCTTATACACATGGAAGAACCAGCTTCAAAACAACCTGCCCTCACCAGCACAACAAAATACAAGAGGTGGTGGACAGAGTGACCGCATTTAACCAGCTGATGGGAAAGAACCACCAAAGAAAGACCCAACAACAATCAAAACCCAAAGGCAAACACAAAGCCAACTTAAATGACAGCCCAAGACCAGTGAGCTCTGGAGATAAAGGAAACTGCACCACTGAAACTCACTGCTATTCTACTACAGAAGTTCACACCACAAACCCAGAGAGCCATAACAGATCAATTTAAGAAGATGAGGCTAACAAGAAGAGTCTCACAAACAATGGGAAGACAAAGAAACAATCCTCAAATGAAAGAAAAAGAGGAAGCCTCAGAAAGAATGCCAAATGAAATAGAGGTAACTCAACTATCAGATATTGAGTTCAAAGTAATGATCGTCAGGAAGCTCAATAAGCTCACAATGAGCTACCAGAAACTACAGGGAGACTACAATGAACTCACTGAAATCTACATCAACATGAAAAAGGAAATAGGAACTCTCAACAAGGGCCAAGAGGAAATGAAGAATACAATTTCTGAACTGAAGAACACAGTAGAAGGAATGAAAAGCAGGATCAGTGAAACAGAAGATTGCATCAGCGAGCTAGAAGACAAAGTAGAAGAAAACACCCAGAAAGAGCAACCAAAGGAACAAAGGCTGAGAAAGAATGAAGAGGGATTAAGACAAATGCAAGACAATATAAAATGTAATAATATCCTTACAATAGGAATACCAGAAGGAGAAGAAGAAGAACAAGGGATCAAAAACCTAGTCGAAAAAGTAATGAAGGAAAACTTCCCTAATTTGAAGAGGGAAAAAGTCACACAAATCCAGGAAACACAGAGAGTCCCAATCAAGAGGAACACAAAGAGGCCCACCTCAAGACACATCATAATTAAAATGGCAAAATTTCAAGACAAAGAGGGAATATTAAAGGCAGCAAGGGAGAAACAGGAAGTAACATACAAGGAAGCCCCAATAAAACTAACAGCTGACTTCCCAATGGAAACACTCCAAGCCAGAAGAGAGTGGCAAGAAATATTCCAAGTAATGAGAAGCAGAGGTCTGCAACCAAGGCTACTTTACCCAGCAAGGCTCTCAATCAAGATAGAAGGCCAAATAAGGAGCTTCTCAGACAAAAGAAGTCTAAAAGAATACACCTCCACCAAACTAGCTCTGCAAGAGATGCTAAAGTGACTGCTTTAAGGAAAGGAAGAGAGAGAGGTAGAGGGAGAGGGCGGGGGGAGAGAGAGAGAGAGAGAGAGAGGAACACAATTACATAAAAGGCAATGAATAAGTACCTATCAATAATACCCTTAAATGTAAATGGATTAAGTGCTCCAATCAAAAGACATATAATAGCTGACTGGATAAGAAAACATGACCCAAACACATGCTGCCTACAAGAGACCCACCTCAGGATGAAAGACCTACACAGGCTGAAAGTAAAGGGCTGGAAACAAATCTTCCAAGCAAATCGACAGGGAAAAAAAGCCAGGGTAGCAATACTCATATCAGACAAAATAGACTTCCAAAAAAGGTCCATAAAGAGAGACCCAGAAGGTCACTTCAAAATACTCAAAGGAAGAATCCACCAAGAAGACATAAATATTGCAAATATATATGCACCCAACATAGGAGTACCCAAATACATAAAGAAAATCTTAGAGGACTTCAAGAAAGATATGGAAAGCAACAAAATTATAGTGGGGGATTTTAACACCCCACTATCAAAAATAGATCTTCCAAACAAAATATCAACAATATTCTGGCATTGAACAATACCCTAGATGAAATGGGCTTTACTGATATATACAGAACCCTCCATCCCAAAGAAGGTAAATACACATTCTTTTCAAATGTACATGGAACATTTTCAAAGATAGACCACATGATAGTACACAAAACAAGCCTCAAAAATTTGAAGGAAATTGAAATCATACCAAGCATTTTCTCGGATCACAAGGGACTGAAGCTATAAAACAACCCCAAGGGAAAAAAAATATTCAAAACCATGGAGATTAAATAGCATTCTATTAAACAGTGAATGGGTCAGCAATGGAATTGAGGAAAAAATCAAAACGTTTCTGGAAACAAATGAAAATGAACTCACAACAACCCAAAACTTATGGGACACAGCCAAGGCAGTACTCAGAGGGAACTTCATAGCAATACAGGCCCACCTTAAAAAGTTAGAAACATTTCAAACAAACAACCTAACCCTACACCTACAAGAACTCAAGGAAGAACAACAAAGACAGCCCAGAGAAAGCAGAAGGAAGGAAATAACCAAGATCAGAGCAGAATTAAATGACATGGAGACTGAAAGCACAATTCTAAGGATCAATGAATCCAAGAGCTGGTTCTTTGAAAAGATAAACAAAATCGACAAGCCTTTAAGCCAACTCATCAAAAAAAAAAAAAAGAGAGAGAAAACCCAAATAAACACAATCAGAAATGAAAGAAGAGAGATTACAACAGATATCACAGAAATACAAAGGATTGTACAAATTTACTACAAAAAACTGTATGCCAAGAAATTTGAAAGCCTACATGAAATGCACAAATATCTAGAAAAATATAATCTTCCAAAACTCAGTGAAAAAGAGCAGAAAGCCTGAACAAACCAATAACAGCAAAAGAAATTGAAGAAGTAATCAAAAAACTCCAAACACACAAAAGCCCTGGACCAGATGGTTTCACAGGAGAATTCTACAAAGCATTTAAGGAAGAGCTAACCCCTATCCTTCACAGACTATTACAAAAAATCCAAACAGATGAGAGACTCCCAAACTCTTTTTATGAGGCCAACATCATCCTAATCACAAAACCAGATAAAGACACAACAAAGAAAGAAAACTTCAGGCCAATATCGCTGATGAACATTGATGCTAAAATCCTCAACAAAATACTGGCAAACCACATCCAACAGTACATTAAAAAGATCATACACCATAACGAAGTGGGATTCATTCCAGGGATGCAAGGATGCTACAATATTCACAAATCAGTAAATGTAATACATCACATAAACAAAAGTAAAGACAAAAACACATGATCTTATCAATAGATGCAGAAAAAGCATTTGATGAGGTACAGCACCCATTTATGTTAAAAACACTCAACAAAGTGGGAATAGAGGGAGCATTCCTCAACATAATAAAGGCAATATATGAGAGACATACAGCTAACATCATACTCAATGGGCAAAAATTAAAATCATTTCCACTAAGATCAGGAACAAGAGAAGGGTGTCCACGTTTACCACTTCTATCCAATATAGTCCTGGAAGTTTCATCCACAGTGATCAGACAAGAAAAAGAAATAAAAGGCATCCAAATCGGAAAGGAGGAAACAAAACTGTCATTGTTTGCAGATGACATGATAGTGTACATGGAAAATCCTATAGACTCCACCAAAAAACTGCTTGACCTAATAAATGAATTTGGCAAAACAGCGGGATACAAAGTCAACATCCAGAAATCTAAGGCATTTCTGTACAGCAATGATGAAACAGCAGAACCAGAAACCAAGAAAAAAAAATCCCACTTGAAATAGCAAAAAGAAAAATAAAATACCTAGGAGTAAACCTAACCAAAGAGGTAAAAGACCTTATTTAGAAAACTACATAACACTGAGGAAAGAAATCAAGGAAGACACAAACAAATGGAAATATATACTGTGTTCATGGACTGGAAGAATTAATAACATCAAAATGTCCATACTACCCAAAGCAACTTACACATTCAATGCAATTCCTATTAAAGTACCAATGGCTTATTTCACAGACATAGAACAAACACTTCAAAAATTTATATGGAAGCATAAATGCCCCCGAATACCTGCTGCAATTTGGAGAAAGAAGAGCAAAGTAGGAGGGATCACAATACCTGACACTAAACTATACTATGAGACCACTGTAATCAAAACAACCTGGTACTGGCATAAAAACAGGCACATGGACCAGTGGAACAGAGCAGAGAGCCCAGAAATAAACCCAAGTCTATACAGTCAACTAATATTCGACAAATGAAGCAGCAACATAAAATGGAACAAAAATGGCCTCTTCAGCAAATGGTGCTGGGAGAACTGGACAGCTACATGCAAAAAATGAAACTCGAGCACCAACTTACACCTTTCACTAAAATAAATTCAAGGTGGATAAAAGACTTAAATATTAACTGTGACATGATTAAAGTCCTAGAAGAGAACGTAGGTAGGAAAATCTCAGATATTTCATGCAGAATCTTTTTTACTGACATATCCCCTAGAGCAAGGGACATAAAAGAAAGAATAAACAAATGGGACCTCACCAAAATAAAAAGCTTTTGCATAGCTAAAGAAAACAGTATCAAAATAAAAAGAGAACCAACTGTATGGGAAAACATATTTGCCAATGATACCTCAGACAAGGGTTTAATCTCCAAAATATATAAAGGCGTTAAACGACTCCACTCTAAGAAGACAGGCAACCCAATTAAAAAATGGGCAAAGGACTTCAACAGACACTTCTCCAAGGAGGACATACAGAAGATCCAAAGACACATGAAACGATGTTCAATATCGCTAGCTATCAGAGAGATGCAAATTAAAACCACAATGAGATACCACTTTACACCAGTCAGAGTGGCCATCATAAACAAAGCAACAAACAACAAGTGTTGGAGAGGCTGTGAATAAAAGGGGACCCTAGTCCACTGTTGGCAGGACTGCAGGCTAGTACAACCACTATGGAAAACAGTGTGGAACTTCCTCAGAAAACTAAAAATGGATCTGCCTTTTGACCCTGCGATTACACTGCAGGGACTCTATCCTAAGAACACTAAAACACCAATCCAAAAGAACCTATGCACCCCAATGTTCATAGCAGCACACTTTACAATAACCAAGTGTTGGAAGCAACGTAGGTGCCCATCAGTAAATGAATTGATCAAAAAGCTATGGTGCATTTACACAATGGAATTCTATGCAGCAGAAAGAAAGAAGGAGCTCCTACCCTTTGCAACAGCGTGGATGGAGCTGGAAAATATTATGCTAAGCGAAACAAGCCAGGGAGTGAAAGACAAATAGCATATGATCTCACCTTTAACAGGATCCTAAACAACAAAACAAAGAAACAAGCAAAATATAACCAAAGACACTGAAATAGTGGACAGGCTGACAGTGACCACAGGGGAGAGTGGAGGGAATTTCAGGGGACATTGGGAAGGGTTCACGGGAACAAACTTAAAGGACATATGGTCAAAAACTAGGGGGAGGGTGGTAATGGGAGGGAAGTGGGGAGGGGTGTGAGCGGGGGCTGGATTGGGAGTAAAAAGGAGAAAACTCTATTTGAGCAATGATTAAAATAAAATGTGAAAAAAAAAAGAACAATCTGACAGCAACAAGAGGGTAAGGTAAGAGGGGATAAAGCAGGGAGGGGGAAAGCATTTTCAGAAACAACTATAAAGGACACATGGACAAAACCAAGGGTGGGTGGAAGCAGGTGAGGGAGGTGGGGATGGCTGAGGTGGTGGGCACTGGTGGGGGATAAACACAGACAACTGTACTTGAACAGCAATAAAATAATTAAAATAAAATTTAAAAATAATAAAATAAATATTTTACTGTTGCCCTGTCACAGTTGTCCTAATTTTCCACCTTCGTTTTTCTCCACTCAGCCCAAACCCTCTCCCACAGTGAATCCCCACCTTATTGTACATGTCCATGGGTCATTCGTACATGTTACTTGACTAGTTCCCTCCCCTTATCCCTCTCACCGATCCCCTCAGGTCACTGTCAATCTGTTCCTTCTTTCCTTCCCTCTGGATCTATTTTGCTCATTTGTTTGTTTTGTTTATTAGATTTCCCTTATAAATGAGATCAAATGGTATTTGTCTTTCACTGCTTGGCTTATTTCTCTTAGGATAATACTCTTCAGTACCACTCATGCTGTGGTGAAAGTTAGGATCTCCTTCTTTCTTTCTGCTGTGTAGTATGCCATTGTGTAAATATATCAGTTTTTTGATCCACTCATCTACTGATGGGCATTTAGGCTGTATCCAGGACTTGACTATTGTAAATATTACTGCTACGAATATAGGGGTACATAGGTTCTTTTGAATTAATGTTTCAGGAATCTTAGTGTATAATCCCAGAAGTGCAATTGCTAGGTCAAAAGGCTGTTCCATTTTTAGTTTTTTGAGGAAATCCCATACTGTTTTCCACAGTGGACACTCAGTTCTCCATTCCCACCAACTGTACACTAGGGTTCTCTTTTCTCTGCAACGTTGCCAGCCCTTGTTTGTTGATTTGTTAATTAATGATGGACATTCTGACCAGTGTGAGGGGATATCTCATTGTGGTTTTAATTTGCATCTCTCTGATGGCTAGTGATGTTGAGCATCTTTTCATATGTTTCTGGGCCCTCTGTATGTCCTCTTTTGAGAAGTGTCTGTTTTTGTCCATTGCTCATTTTTGGTTGGATTGTTGGTCTTCCTGGTGTGAAATCAAATGAGTTCTTTACATATTTTGGAGATCAGGCCCCTGTCCAAAGTATCATTGGCAAATATGTTTTCCTATGCAGTTGGCTCCATTTTCATTTTGATTATATTTTTTACCTGTGCAGAAGTGTTTTGATTTGATATAATCTTATTTGTTTAATTTTTCCTTTATTTCACTTGCCCTAGGAGATATATCAGTGAAGATATGACTGTGTGGGATATTTGAGATTTTACTGCCTAGGTTTTCCTCTAGAACTTTTATGGTGTCACAACTTGTACCTAAGTCTTTTATACATTTTATTCTGATATATGGCATAAGTTAGTAGGCTGGTTTCAATTTTTTGCATGCACCTGTCCCGATCTCCCTATACCATTTATTGAAGAGGTATTTTTACTCCATTTTATGTTTTTGCTCCCTTTGTTGAATATTTATTGACCATAGAGACATGGGTTTATTTCAGGGCTCTTTTTTCTGATCCATTGATCTACATGTCTGTTCTGATGCCAGTACCAGTCTGTTTTGATTATAGTGTTCTTGTTGTATAGTTTGATATTATGTATTGTGATTCCTCCTACTTTGTTCTTCTTTCTCAAAACTTCTGAGGCTATTCCAGGTTATGTGGTTCCATATAATTTTGGAAACATTTGTTTTATATCTATGAAACATGCCGTTCATATTTTAATATGGGTTACATTAAATCTATAGATTGGTTTGGGTACTGTGGACATTTTAATGATATTAATTCTTCTAATACATAAACACAGTATATGCTCCATTTATTTGCATCTTCCTTAATTCCTTTCTTCAGTGTTCTGTAGCTTTTCCAAATACAGATCTTTTACCTTCTTCATTAATTTTATTCATAGGTACTTTATTTTGCTTGTTGGTATAATAAATGGGATTTTTTTCTGATTTCTGTTTCTGATATTTTATTATTGGTGTGCAAAGATACCTTCAATTTCTGAATATTGACTTTGCATCCTGCTATTTTGCCAAATTACTTATAAGGTCAAGTAGTTTTGGAGTGGAGACTATAGGTTTTTTACATACATGTATGGGGTTTGCTATTATGTCATCTGCAACTAATGACAGTTTTACTTCCTGTTTTCCAATTTGGATGCTTTTTATTAATTTTTCTTGCCTGATCACTGTGGATGGAACTTGAATACTATGTTGACTGAAAGTGATGAAAGCAGACAACCTTGTCTTGTTCCTGATCTTAGGAGCAAAGATTTAAGGTTTTGCCCATTGAGAATGATGTTGGTTGTAGGTTTCTCATATATGGCCTTTATTATTTGAGGTATGCTCTCTATATTCCCACTTTGCTGAGATTTTCACCATAAATGGATGCTATACTTTATCAAATGTACATTATTGTGCATGTTAATAGATGCTTTTCAGCATCTGTTGATAAAATCATGTAATTTTCATACTTCATTTTTTATCTAATGTATTACATTTATTGATTTGCTAATATTGTACCATCCTTGCATGCTTGGAATGAATCCCAATTGATCATGGTGTATTATCTTTTTGATGTATTGCTAGATGTGTTTTGCCAATATTTTGTTGGGGATTTTAGTATCTATGTTCATCAGCAATATTAGCCTGTAGTTTTATTTCTTTGTCATGTATTTACCCACTTTTGGAATTTGGATAATACTGGCCTTGTAAAAAGACTTTGTGAGTCTTTCCTTTTCTTGATTTTTTTGGAATAGTCTTAGAAGGAAAAGATTTATTTCTTCATTAAATGTTTAATAAATTTTGCCTGTGAATCTACGCAGTCCAGGGCTTCTTTGTGCCAGAAGTTTTTAGATTATTTTCAATTTCACTAGTTGTTATTGGTATATTCAGACTTTCTTCTTCCAGATTCAGATTTAGAAGATAATATGATTATAGAAATTTGTCTGTTTCACCCAGGTTTTTCAATTTCTTGGCATGTAGTTGTTCCTAGTAATTTCTTACAATCCTTTGTATTTCTGTAGCATTGGTTGTGACTTCTCCTCTTTTGTTTCTGATTGTGTTTATTTGGGTCCTCACTCTATTATTCTTGATGGGTCTGCTTAAAGGCTTGTCAATTTTGTTTATCTTTTCAGAGAACCACCTCCTGGATTTATTGAAACTTTGAATTTTTTTATCTCTATAGCATGTAATTCTGCTGTGTTCTTGATTGTTTCCTTCCTTCTACTCACTCTGGGCTTTGTCTATTGTTCCTCTAGTTCTGGTAGATGTAAGGTTAAGTTGTGTTTCTATCTTTTTTAGGTAGGTCTGTATTGCCTTGACTTCCATCTCAGGACAACCTTCATTGTGTCCTATAGGATTTGTGCAGTTGTGTGTTCATTTTCATTTGTTTCCAGAAAGTTTTTTATCCCTTCCTTGGTCTTATTGTTAACTCACTCATTATTTATTGGCATGTTATTCAGTCTCCATATATTTGAATGTTTTTGAGTTTTTCCCTTGAGGTGGGTTTCTAGTTTCAAGCCTTTGTGATCTGAGAAGATGATTGATATAATTTCAATTTTCTTGAGTTTATTGAGGCTTGTTTTGTGTCCTACCATGTAGTCTACCTTTGATAATGTTCCATTTGCATAGTGCTTTTGAAAACAGTGTATATTTTGCTTCTTTGAGGTGAAAATTTCTGTATATATCTGTTAAGTGCATGTGATCTAGAATATTGTTTCCTGCCGTGATGTCCTTATTGATTCTTTGCTTGGAAGATGTATCCATTATTCAAAATAGGATATGAAATCCCATATGATGAGTGTGTTGCTGTCTACATTTTACGTGAAGTCCTCAAGAATTTTCCTTATATGTTTAGGTGCTCCTGTGTTAGGTGAATAAATGCTTACAATGGTTATATCTTCTTGATCAATTCTTCCCATAAATATTATGAAGTGTACTTCTTTGCCTCTTTTTATGTTCTTTGCTTTTAAATATATTTTATGTGATATAAGTATTGTTATCCTAACTTCTTTTTTCCTGACCATTTGCTTGAAATATTTTCTTCTAACCCTTCACTTTCTGTCTCTGTAGGTCTTTTGTTCTGAGTTGGGTCTCTCGTAGGCAGTATATTTGTGGGTCATGCTTCCTATCCATTCAGCTACCCTATGTCCTTTGATCTGCACATTTAATCCATTTACACTTAATGTTATTATTATTTTAAGGATATTTTATTGATTATGCTACTACAATTTTCCCAGTTTTCCCCCTTTATCCTTCCTCTGCCCTGAACCCCCTAACCCACCAGCATTCCCCCCTTAGTTCATGCCCATGGGTTGTTTATATATTTCTTTGACTTCTGTTTTTTATACCATTCTTAACCTCTCCCTGTCTATTTTATGCCTATTAATTATGCTTCTTATTCCCCTTAACTCCCCTCCATTTTTCACTTCCCATTCTCTATTGAAAAACCTCCATGTGATCTCCATTGCTGTGATTTTGTTCCTGTTCTACTTGTTTGCTTAGATTTTGTTTTCATTTTTTTAGGTTCAATTGCTGATAATTGTGTTTGTTGTCATTTTCTGTGCATAGTTTTTGATATTCTTCAATTTCTTAGATAAGTCCCTTTAACATTTCATATAATAAGGGCTCAGCAATGATGAACTCCTTTAACTTGAATTTATCTGGGAAACACTTCATCTGCCATCCATTCTAAATGATAGCTTTTCTGGATAGAGTAATCTTGGATGTAGGTCCTTGCCATTAATGACTTCAAATACTTCTTTCCAGCCCCTTTTCTCCAGCCCCTTTTCTTTTGAGAAATCATTGATAGTTTTAAGGACACTCCTTTGTAAGTAACTCTCACCTTTCCTCTTGCTGCTTTTAAGATTCTCTCTTTATCTTTAATCTTGGGTAACTTAATGATGATGTGCCTTGGTGTGTTTCTGGACTTCCTGGAAGTCTACTTTTTCTCCAGATTGGAGATTTCTTTCATTATTTGTTCAAATAAATTTTCAATTTCTTGCTCTTCCTCTTCTCCTGCTGTCACCCCTATGACTCAGATATTGGGATGTTGAAATGTCTCAGTGGTTCCTCAGAATCTCCTCATTTTTTGAATTTTTGTTTCTTTATTCTGTTTTGGTGGGATATTTATTTCTTCCTTTTGTTCAAAATCATTTATTACAGTCCTTGTTTCCTTCTGTTCACCGTGGGTTACCTGTATATTTTGCTTTATTTCACTTTGTATAACCTTCATTTTTTCCCTCATTTTGGAACCAAGCTCAATCAGTTCTGTGAGCATACTGATGACCAGTGTTTTGAGCTCTGCATCAGATAGGTTTGCTATCTCCCCATTGTTTAGATCTTTTTCTGGAGTTGTGATCTGTTCTTTCATTATGATCACATTTACTTTTCTCAGTAGACGTGTTATGTTGCAAGGTGAGGGACCTTAGTTATTCACCCCAGCGAGGCTACCCTCTTTGCTGTGTTGTGGCACTGTTTGTAGGGAAGGAGTCAGAGAGAGACCAATACTGCTCACTTGCTCAACTCTAGCCCCACTTTCCAACAAATTCTCTCCTGTGAGACCAGGGGTTTCTCCCACCATGACAACCCCCAAAGTAATTTACAGTTAGCTTTGAGTCCTTAGTTTCCCATTCAGCCAACCCTGCCTTGCCTGCACAGTCCACCATCTTGCCCTATGTCCTGTCCACTAGGCTGCCCATCTCTCCCCCTCCTGCCATTCTACAGGTCTGGGTGAATGTTTCTTTAACTCCTTGGTTGTTAGAGTTCCATGCAGTTTGATTTTCTGGCACTTCTGGTCCTTTATTGTTTTTATATTGGTTGTTATCCTTCTTTTCATTGTGAGAGGAAGCTAAGTGTTTCTACTTATGCCTCCATCTTGGCAAAAACTCAAGGTTATTATTGATAGGTACTTATTCACTGCCATTTCCCCTTCTGTACTTGTGTTCCTCTCTCTCTCTCTCTATCTATCTATCTATCTATATATCTATCTATCTATCTATCTTAAAGCCGTCCCTTTAACATCTCTTACAATGCTGTTTTGGTGAAGGTGTATTCTTTGAGGCTTCTTTTGTCTTGGAAACTTCTTATTTTGCCTTCTATTTTAATTGAGAGCTTTACTGGATAGAGGTTGCAGGTCTTTGCTTTTCACCACTTGGAAAAATTCTTGCCATTCCTTTCTGGCTTATAGTGTTTCTGGTGAGAAATCAGCTGATAGCCTTATTGGATCTTTCTTGTAAGTTACCAGCTGTTCCTCCTTGTTGCCTTTAAGATTCTCTCTTCATGTTTAATTTTGACATTTTAATTACGATGTGTCTTGTAGTAGGCCTCTTTGGGTTCATCTTGGTTGGGACCCTCTATGTTCTCTGGACTTTGTGACATTTTTCCTCATCAAATTAGGGAACATTTCTCCCCTGGTTGGTGTGACTCAGTGAATTGAGTGTCAGCTTGCAAACCAAATTGTCACTGGTTTGATTCCCAGTCAGAGCACATGCCTGGGTTGTGGGCCAAGTCCCCACTAGGGGGCATGTGAGAGCAACCACACACTGATGTTTCACTCTTTCTCCCTCCTTTTCCCTGTCTAAAGATAAATAAATGAGATCTTCTAAAAAAAATTAGGGATGTGCTTTTTCAAGCAGATTTTCTATCCCTCACTCTTTTTCTCCTGGTATCCCTATGTTATGAATATTATTATATTCCATGCTGTTCATCAGTTCCTTTAAACCCTTTTCATTCTTTCTGAGTCTTTTTTGTTGGGTTTCTCTGCCTGGGAGTTTTTTCTCCCTTGTCCCCTAGCTTGTGGATTCAACCCTCTGCTTCACCTAGTCTGCTTTTAATCCCTTCTAATGTATTATTCATTTCCTCTTGGCTCTTATTGTTAGCTGCTATGTCTTTTTCATGCTGGTGTAGTTCCCAGTTAATTCCTTGTAACTTCCATGGAGTTCCTTGAAGTTCTCACTGAGCTCCTTTAGCATCTGTATAACCATTATTTTGAACTCAATGTCTGATATCTCAGAACTTGAGATACAGTGAAGCCACAATAAGTGAACCATGATATAGCAAGGGACAACTGTATTTGAAGTCATGAAAGGCAAGGACCTACATCCAAAATTACTTTATACAGCAAAGCTATCATTTGGAATGGAATGGCTGATAAGGTCAAGTTAAAGGAGTTCATCTTTGCCAAGCCATTATTTTATGAAATGTTAAAGGGACTTACCTAAGAAAAAGAAGATAAAAAACATGTACAGTAAAATGACAGTAAGACTCACAATTATTAACAACCACACCTAAAACAAAAGCAAAAGTGAAGTAAGCAAACAACTAGAACAGGAACAGAATCATAAAAATGGACATCACATAAAGGGTTTTCAGTGGGGAGGGGGGAAGGGAGGAATGGGGGGAAAGGTACAGGAAATAAGAAGCATAATTAGTAGGCATAAAATAGATGGTGAGAGATATAAAATGGGATAGGAAACAGAGAAGTCAAAGAACTTACATGTACAACCCATGGACATAAACTAAGTGGGAGGGGGGCAGAATGCAGAGAGTTGTGGGCACAGAATGGAGGGGTGATAGAGCAGGAAAAATTGGGAAAATTGTAATAGCATAATCAACAAAAGTATTTTTAAAAGAATTTTTGTTTTCTATTAGAAATCCCTAGACAATTAAGTTCAAGAAATTGGAATAAATTAGCATTGAGGCAAGTAGTGAGTTACAAAGTCCATATACAATAGCTAATTACTTTTCTACTATAAATATTAGAAAATACAATTGATAAAAGAATCCACTTAAAACATAGCTAGAATACAAGCATAAATAAATATATTAGAGATGTAAAAACTATACTATGTTCATAGCATTATTTACAATAGCCAAGTGCTAGAAACAGCCTAAGTGCCCATCATTATAAGTGGATCAATAAACTGTTGCACATTTACACAATGGAACACTACAAAGCAGAAAGGCAGAAGGAGCTCCTACCCTTTGTGACAGCATGGTTGGAACTGGAGAGCATTATGCTAAGTGAAATAAGCCAGGAGGCAAAAGACAAATGCCATATGATTTCACCTATATGAGTAACCTAATGAACAAAACAAACAAATGGACAAAATAGAATCAGAGACATTGAAACAAGGAATAAACTGACAGGGGCCAGAGGGGAGATGGGAGGGAAATAAGCAGAGAAGAAGGAAAAGGATCTAGTCAAGGAACATGTATAAAGGACCCATGGACATGGACAACAGGGTGGGGACTGACTGTGGGAACAGGGGATGGGTGGGGCAGGGGAGAAAAATGGGAGAAAAATTGGTACAACTGTAATAGAACAATTAAAAAACAGAAAAATATATATCAATAAAAACATTAAAAATTAAACACTTATTAGCAAAGCACATGAATAAGCTATACTTCAAGAAAGAAATCAAATGCTTACTGAATATAAGAAAAAAGCATTCCATTTCATTAGAAATCAAAGAAAATCAAAATTATAAAATACCATTTTACCTATCAAATTAGTAAAACTATTAAAAATAATACTTCATTTAGAAAAGAACATCAAGAAATTACTTTTGTGAATCATTTGTTAGCATAGAAATGGGCACTAACTTTCTTGAAAGTAATTGGACAACAGTTATCAAGAACTATAGAGAAGTTTCTACCACTGTTCTTAGTAAAAATATATCCCATGAAAAATATATCCCATGAAAAAATCCCTGAAAAGATTATGTTTAAGTCTATTTATTATCAGTGTATTCAAAATATCCATAATACACATGGCAAGGTGGTAGGTGGCAGACCAGGTGGTCCTTACATTTGACTGTGGATAAACGGGAGGACAACTAGAGAGAGAGATGGGCCACACAGCCCAGAGTTCTAGCTTGGGGAAATAAAGCCTCAAAACCTCTGGCTGTAAAAACCTGTGGGAATTGTGGTGGCAGAAGAAATTTTCAGCCTCACAGGAGTTTGTTGGAGAGACCCCCAGATCCTAGAATGTACACAAGCCCACCCACCTGGGAATAAGCACTAGAAGGGCCCAATTTGTGGGTATGAGAGGAAGTGACTGAAAAATCAGCTGAAAACTGAAAATCAGCATTATTCTCTCTTGGACCCCTCCCCCACATACAGTGCCACAACACAGCGAAGTGTATTGCCCCACCCTGGGGAATGAATACCTAAGGCTCCACCCCTTAAATGTAGCTGATACACCAGGGCAAAAAAAAAATATGGCCCAAATAAAAGATCAGATCAAAGCTCCAAAAATAGAAATAAGTGATAAAGAGATAGCCAACCTATCAAATGCACAGTTCAAAACACTAGTAATCAAGATGCTCACAGAAATGGTTGAGTATGGTTGCAAAATAGTGGACTATGTGAAGGCTATAAAAATGAAACAATGTAAAACACTGTAAACACGGGTTACCCGTGATACAGTGATGCCACAATAAGTGAACCGAGATATAGCGAGGGACAACTGTACTCAGAATAGGCTTGAGTGAATGGTAGAGTCTGAATTGGGGCTTGAAGAATAGATAGTTTCTGAGAAGCTACAAGAGAAAGATTATTACAAGATAGTGAATGGCAAGAATGGCTGTCTCATCATCAATCTGGATTGCATACCATGAAAAATATTTCTAAATATTTTGTGTTTTAAATCAAGTTGTACATCAGAGGACTTCAAATTACTCTGATGAACTAACAATGAGTCACAATTGATCATCTACTATGGGCAGGCATCATACAAGACCCCTACTTTTTGCCAAGTACTATGCTCACCACTCAGGATATAACTATGAGAAAAAATAGCCAAGTTTTTACCCCTAGCATAATGAATGCAACAGACTTTAATCAAGGAAACTTACAGATTTATACAAGACTGAGAAAAAGTAAGAACCTGTCATATCACTTTTGAACTGAACAGATAGTATATTAATTTAAGACTAGGTGAGCTAAAGCTCATGTTCATTACATGGCACAGTAATATCTCTTGTGGAAGTTTTTCAAAAAGTGGTTGTACTTACTATGGCAGAGGAGGAAAACTTTGGTTCCAAGGGTTTAAGAAATAGTGACACAAATTTAGTCCCAACAGGTTCTGTAACAATTACAAATGTCACAAAGTTAGGCTGGCTTGCTTTTCATATAGAAATTTAATCAAAGACTAATTACTGCATGTCCAAAACATTTTAAGGCAAATTCTTGCACTGAAATCCCCTCCAACTTTGAGTCAGCTAAACAGTAAACATTGACTATAACTAGTAACAGGGTGCAGATCATAAGTCCCTGAAAATAGGAAAGCAGCTCCCACAATCCTTGATTGGGAGAAGGAAAGAGTGGATAGTATGGTATTTGAGACACATTTCATAACAATGACAAGTTAATAGCTGTGCCTCCCTGAAGGTAAGAGGGCTGTCACCCAGGGAAATTTGTGTATGTGACTCTGAGAACATTCAGGGATTCATAATATAGCCAGGTTATAGTGCTTATGCAAGAGGCAGGGGACAATGCCCATCCTAGAAGTTCACGGTAACTTTTTCCCTAACTAAACATGACAACCAAAAGAAGGTAAAAGATGTGAGGAAACTGGCAGAAATGGCAAACACTAACACATCATAAGACTGTATATGAGATCACACATGAAGTTCCAGGAGGGAAGAAGTTACACGGTCTGTAGTCAAAAAGGTGAAGCCATGCAGTCTGAAGTGAAAAAGGAGGAGCCATGAAATCTGGAGTAAGAGAAAGGAGGTATGAAAAGTTGGAAGTCCAGTGAATCACTGGAGCTGGTAGTGCAGAGGCAGGGGACCTGCCCAGTCACTCAGATTCAAGTATGCCTGGAGATGACGGTGGCAGAGCTAATGGAATTGCTGGACCTGCCTAGCACCCTGGATTCTTGAGGGACACTTGGAGCTGAACTGCGACTGGAAAAGCTGAGCTGTAGACTTCTGCTTTTCTGAAAGATGGTACCTCTGACTGGCATGTTCTGAAACTGGTCTGGCTTGGCAAAGGGAGGCAGGATTATTAGTTTTGGGGCAGTTTTTAAGGGAGCGGTACATAATGACAGAAATCTGCCATTATTCTAAATCTGTAAACCTTTAAATAAATAACCCCTTTCCTTTTTCATCAATCTCTTGCATTAGGAGTCATGCTTTTTGGTGGCAGGCAATTGAACCCCATGCTGTTCCAGAGCAGCACTGATGGGTTCTGTAACAACTATACAAAGACATGTGCAATAAAGACATTTCAAAAAGTAAATAATATGACATCTACTCTAAAATGATTGGATGTTCATCTAATGCCATTGATCTTTCCATTGATCATATTATTTCTAAAATCCTCCCCCCAATTCATATCTGAAAGCTCCTTTGTTTAGTATTTCACTTCAACCTTATCAAATCAAGGAGGAATTTGAAACATTTGGCTTTCTTAAGCACCTTTTAAATTTTCAACATAGTCTATACCAAATTACTATTTAACATCATCTCTTTAAAACTTTAAACTAAGACTTGATTTTAATTACATCTCAATTACATCTTGCACCACTCCTCTGAGCTAGATATTTTAAAGAAAGTGAAACTGCTAAGAATTAGATTTTAAAATGCAATATGACAACTTAAGAGTAAACTTTTGTTGCAATTACGAAATGGTTTTTCAAACAAGGCAACTTCATAAAATTTGTTTTCTTTTTTTTTAGTACATACCTCTCACTTATCACCTCAAATTTCTACATATATCTATGCCTTTTTCAAAAACAATAATAAAAAACAACAAGGAAGCATTGGTTGTTGGATATAAGGCCCCACTTAGAACTAGATAATGTCCAAAGCACAAGTATTCTCTGCATTGTTTATGCATAGGTGTGAAGACCTTGAAATAGTTTGAAAAAGAGTAATAAATGTGAACAATTTAGAATTTTATGGATTTATAATGTGATCACCCCTGCTGAATGGCTTCAAAAATTGTTCCAGTGAACAAAGGCTCTTATTAGTATTTAAACATTTTCTTTTTTTAGTTTTTATTTATTTATTTTTAGAAAGAGGGGAAAGGAAGGAGAAAGGGAAACATCAATGTGTGGCTGCCTCTCCTATACCCCCCACTGGGGAACTGGCCTGCAATGCAAGCATGCACCCCAGCCAGGAATTAAACCAGTGGACCTTTGAGTCACAGGCCCTCACTCAATCCACTGAGCTATAACACTCAGCGCTAAACATTTTCTTTTTTAAAAATTATTTAATTATTTAATTTTATTTTAATTGTTGCTCAAGTAAAATTTTCTATCTTTTATTCCCATCCCAGTCCACCCACGCAGCCCTCCCCACTCCCTGCCACCCCCCCTTAGTTTTTGTCCATGTGTCCTTTATACTTGTTCCTGTAAACCCCTCCCCTTTTCTCCAGAAATTCCCCTGAAATTCCCTACCCTCTCCCCTTTGGAAACTGTCAACCTGTTCTCTATGTCAGTGTCTTTGGTTATATTTTGCTTGTTGGTTTGTTTTGTTATTCACATTCCTGTTAAAGGTGAGGTCATATGGTAATTTGTCTTTCACTGCCTAGCTTATTTCACTTAGCAATGCTTTCCAGCTCCATTCATGCTGTTGCAAAGGGTAGGAGCTCCTTCTTTCTTTCTGCTGCATAATATTCCATTGTGTAAATGTACCATAGTTTTTTGATCCATTCATTTACTGATGGATACCTAGGTTGCTTCCAACACTTGGCTATTGTAAATTGTGCTGCTATGAACATTGGGGTGTATAGGTTCATTTGGATTGGTGTTTCAGGGTTCTTAGGATATAATCCTAGCAGTGGAATCGCAGGGTCAAAAGGCAGATCCATTTTTAGTTTTCTGAGAAACTTCCATACTGTTTTCCATAGTGGTTGGACCTGTCTGCAATCCCACCAACAGTGCACTGAGGTCTCTTTTTCTCCACAACCTCTCCAACACTTGTTGTTTGTTGCTTTGTTTATGATGGCCATTCTGACTGGTGTGAAGTGGTATCTCATTGTGGTTTTAATTTGCATCTCTCTGATACCTAGTGATATTGAGCATCTTTTCATGTGTCTTTGGATCTTCTGTATGTCCTCCTTTGAGAAGTGTCTGTTCAAGTCCTTTGACCATCTTTTAATTGGGTTGCTTGTCTTCTTAAAGTTTAGTCCTGTAAGTTTTTTATATATTTTGGAGATTAAACTCTTGTCTGAGCAATTGGCAAATATGTTTTTCCATATGGTTGATTCTCTTTTTATTTTAATACTGTTTTCTTTAGCCATGAAGAAGCCTTTTATTTTGATGAGATCCCACTTATTTATTCTTTCCTTTTATGTCCCTTGCTCTGGGGGACATATCAGTAAAAATATTGCTGTGTGAAATATCTGAGATTTTCCCACCTATGTTCTCCTCTAGAACTTTAATGGTGTCATGGTTTATATTTAAATCTCTTATACACCTTGAATTTATTTTTGTGTATGGTGTAAGTTGGTACTCAAGTTTCACTTTTTTGCACATATCTGTCCAGTTCTCCCAACACCATTTGTTGAAGAGGCTATTGTTACTCCATTTGATGTTGCTGCCCCCTTTGTCAAATATTAATTGACCATAGAGACTTGGTTTTATTTCTGAGCTCTCTGTTCTGTTCCATTGCTCCATGTGCCTGGTTTTATGCCATTACCAGGCTCTTTTGATTACAGTGGCCTCGTAATATAGTTTTATATGTTATTGTGATCCCTCCTATTTTGCTTTTCTTTCTCAAAATTGCAGAAGCTATTTGAGGTCATTTATGGTTCCATATAAATTTCTGAAGTGTTTGTTCTATGTCTGTGAAATATGCCATTGGTACTTTAATAGGTATTGCATTGAATGTGTAAATTGCTTTGGATAGTATGGACATTTTGATGATGTTAATTCTTTTGATTCATGAACATGGTATATGTTTCCATTTGTTTGTGTCTTCCTCAATTTCTTTCCTTAGTGTTGTGTAGTTTCCTGCACACAAGTCTTTTACCTCCTTGGTTAGATTTATTCCTAGGTATTTTAATTTTCTTTTTGTTATATCAAATGGGATTTTTTTCTTGATTTCTGTCTTTCACCATTTCTATTCAATATAGTATTGGAAGTTTTAGCCACAGTGATCAGACAAGAAAAGGAAATAAAAGGCATCCAAATTAGAAAGGAGGAAACAAAACTATCATTGTTTGCAGATGACATGATAGTGTACATAGAAAATCCTATAGACTCCACCAAAAAACTGCTTGACCTAATAAATGAATTTGGCAAAACAGCGGGATACAAAGTCAACATCCAGAAATCAGAGGCATTTTGTATACCAACATTTTCTTAATGAAGCAAACATACATTAACAGTAGTGAAGATGATTATGATGATAATTATGATGGTGGTGATAAAAGCTACATTTATCAACTATTTACTATGTTCAAGGCACAGTTATAAGCACTTTATATGTACTAGTTAATTTAGTTCCACAACAATGCTTTGAGAAAGATTCTAATTTTTTTCCACCATTTTATAGATGAGGAAATTGAGGCACATAGATTTCATAGAAAGTGAGAAAAAGTACCCAGATTCTAATTCTGGTAGTGTAGCCCCAAAACTTATGTTTAAGCCACTATGTTATTAATACCATTAATATCTGCCTGTTTTAAACAGATGACTTTCTCATACCACTTTTCCTATTTGAATAAGAGGACTAACTACTTTAAAATAAACATTGTCCATACACTGATGGAGTAATACATGTAAACAACCAGTGATGACATCATATTTGTACAAAGGAAAGCAAGAGATTAGGCAAACTCCATAATGAACATAACACTTCTGAGTTTAAAACAGGGCTTGGGAACATGTATAAAGGACCCATGGACAAAGCCAAATGTGGGTAGGATTTAGGGTGGGAGGTAGGGGTGTATGGGACAAGGGGCAGTGAGGGAAAATGGAGACAACTGTATTTGAACAACAATAAAAAACTAAAACAGTGCTTGACCCCTTCTCATCTCAGAAATTAGCCAAAACAATAATTTTTTAAAAAATCCTGAAACACAATTCCTTGTGTCTTAAAGTAAGAGATGCCTAGGAGCTAACAAGAACTGAGCACACAGGCTAGCTATAGAAGCATCTGCAGAATGGCTTGTTAGGGAAAAGAGTCTGGAAGCAGAGATGCATGAGGAAGTGGTCTTCTGTGAGACAGATTGAAAGAAGAGGACTATACCATGAACAGCCCTGGAGTTTCCCATCTTATAAGACAAGGAGAAAGTGAATACTGTAAAATACCCTACAAAACACATACTGCTGCAAACAAGGTAAAGGATATGGAAGACAGGATTAGGAAAAGGAAGCAAAATGAGATGAAAATGAGCAATTTAAATGAGAGAAAATCATACATTTGGAGGAGAAATAAGATTTCAACATAAACAAAATTAATATTTACAAAAAAGAAACAACATAATGGTAGAAAAATAAAAAGAAATGGTTTAACAAATTATCTAGAATTTTAGAAATACTTAAATCCATGGAGTCACAGAACACTGGATATCTGAGATAAAAATGCACAGAGCATGTCTAACACCAAGGCATTTCTTAGTTCAGCATCTGATTTTCATATCTTTTGTAGCTGGAGGTAAGGGAAGTAGGAGTCATTTAAAGCTGACAAGCCAAGTACTTACATATGAAGTCTGAAATAATGAAAAGAATAAATATAAGAACTAAGAAAAGCTTTACTATTAACTATATTCAGGTATGGAAAGAAAAAATCTAAAGTGGGAAAACAGAAATATTATATTATTAATGACACTAACTAATCAATAGACCTTCCATTAAGAAATAAGTAAGTACATTATATAAATTTAAAGTTATAATTTTAATCATTAGGAAAAAATCGCAATAATTACAAATAAATTATAAATTCCACAAAATGTGAACAGCAAAAAATTCAAACCACATTGAAAGCTTCAAAAATATACAAAAATATGATATCTTTTCTATTCTAAGTCATCTTCTATAAAAGATGTAATCAAAATATATCACTAGTCATTGAATAGCCTTATCCAGGAATATTAAGTAATCTCCACAATTTAGAAAATAGCCCTTAACATAAACATTTCAAACAGAAATATTTGAAGGTTAGGGATCATTTATTTATTTGGTACAAAGAGAGAGTTAAACTTTGATTTTAAAAGATCTTACAAACCCACAGTTTCATTTTCCCTTCTAAAACATCTAGATATGCCATAATTTCTGCACAGCATTTATATATTTTAAACTATTTTAAGTCTGTATTCTAATATATATATATGGCAAAATTGTTTTATGTAAATCTACCTCCTCTGTTGAAGTGTGTTGAAAGGAAAATACGATTCAACTTACATAAATGTTCTTATACTCTATTCTTTCAAGAACTGTATCCCTATACAGAATATACATTTTATTCCTCATCCAATGTAAAGTGGATAGGCAAAATATTATAATATATATTTTCTCATTTGTATTTACATTTTAATTTAAGTTTCTCAAGTCAAACTTTGACAGCAGGGTATCATACATTGTATTAAAGGTAATTTTTGTTTCCATATGATTGTCTTTACAAATGGATCTGCTGCTATTTAGAAATCACTTATTTATCTTAGCTCATTTATATGAGGTAATACATTTCTAGAACAAATAAAGTCAAGTCAGATTTGGCTAAAGAGTTAAATCTAGATGTTTCCTGCTATTTCTAAAAATTAAACAAATAGAGATTGCTTTCATTTTCATTTATGACTCTTCAATCATGGAATTTTATTGCCTTCATGAAAAGACTGACCTCTTTTTTATTTAAAGATGCTCTTTGCTAATGGAAACCTCTAGGAAAGGATAGCAATTCATATTTCTACTTCTTTGGATTCCTGACAGTGAATAGAACTAATATTGTTTTCATCTATTCTCCTTTTATTGTTACTTTAATCATTAATGAGTCTACTACTAAAGTAGTGTTATTTTTAATTTAGAATTTAATTTTTTATTTTTTTTATTGTTCAAGTACAGTTGTCTCCATTTCCCCCTCCATTCCCTGACCCCAGCCATCCCCACTTCCCACCCTTAATTTTTATTTCTTTGCTTTTTCCCCCTGTCTTTTCTGTCTCTCTGATTTTTCTCTGTTCCCTCACTGATCTCCTTTGCAATGACATATTGGTAAGAAGTGATTAAGGCAAATTTCAAACGGCCATAGACTTTGATCAGTTTCACAAAAAGTCAGTCATAATCCTTTTCTTCTTTCTTCTCTGAAATGCACACATATAAAAACAAACAATCCATCTGCAAAGGTCCTAGCAGGAAACAGATAGCACATTTAGAGAGCATAAATAGTCCTCAGAGAGACTCTTTGTGAGTGTATAGGCAGGGTTAAGGAACCCAGAGCCAGCAACAGAAGAAAGCCAGTATCCTACAGGAGTCCTGAACAGGCAAAAGAGGAATTCATGTTATTTGAACTTCATGCGATCTGTTAAAATAGTATTCAGCCCATGATAATTTAAGTTGTTTCCTATAGGTAAAGGAAGAGGGCTATATAAATAGCTTCTACAGGAAGAGAATGGTGTTGAGAGGAAATTAGTCCTCCAGCCTCCCTCTGCTTCCACTTTTCTATGGCTCCTGGAGATCATTGACTGAACCAAACAAAAGTTACAGAGCAAAGGAGATCAGATGATGTGGTGTTGGAGTGTAGTCTGCAGGAATTCCAAGTTGAGCAGAGAACAGTAGAGATTCATTAAAAGAGAGGGAAGGGGCCAAATGGATAGATACTAACTCTTACAGATGCACACAAACACACACTACTTTCTGTCACATGGTTCATATGTTCAATTCAAGAGTCGCCACAGAGGGAAGTCCTAAGATGGCAGCTTAGTTGGAGGAATCATGAACCCCTTCCTCTGTGCAGGGGAGAAAAACTCGTGGATTGGTGGAGGAACAGAGCAAGGGGCATAGGATTTCGAAACATTTATGAAAACGAGACATTAAAAATTAGAGTGTTCTGGAAAATCCACCCACATGCGGGGAAATAACAAAGCACAAACTTTATTACCCAGGGGCCCAGAGGGGGTGGTTAACATCCAAATCCTCTGAGCACCGATCCTCACTCTCCCGGGGTTTAAATAGTCCCAGGCTTCCTACCTACATGGCAAAGCAAGATTACAGAAGATGAATGCGGAAGTTAGGTCTAGCTACCTTATATGGGAGACAAAGAGAAAACGCAGGAGGAATTTGCAGAAGCTACAGAGCACAGGAGCTTATCATGGGAGTCTGTGTACGACCTTGAGTAACTGGCCGTTGCTTTGGTTACGACTGGTCAGCTTCTACAGTCCTGTGTGAAATTTTGCAAGTGTTACAGTTACAGAGCACAAGAAACTTTTGGAGTTTTCTTTTCCTGCCACAATAGCAGACATAGAAAAAACAGATGGTAAGGAAACAGCTTCAGGACAACAAGGACCCAGGGATCAATACAGGGACCAGGGGGGTTGCAGCTCCCAGGCCCGGTGCTCTCAGTCTGCATCAGGGCACCAGGGAGAGCAAGGTCACTGCTCCTTCCCCAGACAATGGGGGTTGAGCAACACCAAGGGAGACCTTGTTGCTTGAAGGGAGAGATAGGGGAGTTGGACTGGGAGAAAGTCTCCTAGGGCTGCTGGCACCCAAGCATAACCCTGGGAGGTGTGAGTGCCCCCAGCCAGTGAGACCAGGGGTGGCCAGGATGTGTGCCCGCATCCCCAGCCTGGTGGGATTGTTGATCTGTGGAAAACACAGACCTCGCAGCCGTGAATAAGGAAAAGGTGCGGGGGTTCCCTGGTTTCTGGAGCCTGCTGTAATGAACTCAGGGAAGTGTTCATCCCTTCAGGATTCCTGACATTCACGCTGTGAACCTGGAACAAACGCCGTGCTTTGGGGGTTCCTGGAACTGGCAATGGGGAAATTGGTGGAAGTGTGCACCCCTTTGCAATCCCTGGAGCTTGCACCTTGAATTCAGAAAAGATGCCAGTGCTTCCGGAGAACATAGAGCCTGCTACAGTGAAATTTGCGGGAAGGGCGCATCTCCTTGCAATCCCCGGACCTTGCACCATGAACCCGGAAAAGACACAGGAGCTCTGCGGGGCCCTGGAGCCCAGGAGACCAGGGCAGTGAGCTCCGGAGATGGTGCTGGGGAGTGCCCAGGGTCCTGCAGGGCGAAGTTGGATTGGCTCTGGGGATAGGCCTGCTGGCCCTGGGGACAGTACCCAAGAGACTGACTGAAGTTTGACTGGAAAGAGTGATAAGCATTCCAAAGGCCCTCAGTCTGCTGAAGTCAGCAAGACCAGAAAAACTGGTCTGGCCAGTTAGAAACTAATAGAGGTGTTTTGTGGGGTTTTTTGCTTGCTTTTCTTTTTCTTTTTTTTTTCTTTTTTTTTTTTTTAGCTGTTGTTGTTGGTTGATTTTTTATTTTATCTGGTTTTTTAAGTGACTTTTTATTTTTTAATTCTTATTATTTTTGTATCTCTCAATTCCTTATGTTTTTCTTCCTTTCATCCTAGCATTATTCCTTCCACTCCAAATTTCTCTCTTGTGCATTTCACCTTCTGCTTTTTTTTCCCTTTTTTTCCTGAGCCTGCAAGTTACTGCAAATTTGTATTATCTTTTTCTCAATTTTCTGAAATTTTTTATTTTAATAGTACTTTGGTATTCTTTTTCTTTCGGTATAATCTGCTTTGCTTGGTTGTTATACTGTCAATTTATAGGTTCCCCCTGTTATCTCAGTCACAGTGTGTTGATAATTTACTAGCCTTCATTTGTGTTCCATTAGTACACATCTCAAGGTTCTATACTCCTTATTCTTGTTATCTAGATCTCATAGATTTTGCCATATGAGTGTTACTTTAATATTACTGTAAATGAGACCTAGTTCATACAATTGTAAATACTACTCAACACCACTACCTGATCTCAGCCCACTTCGCAGTTTCCTGAACTAAATTATTGTGGGGGTTGTCTCTATTCTTTTACACACTACTCCTATTTACTAATCTTTATTCCCACCCTACCTCAGAATCTGACCTCCCACAGCTTCACAGCTTTCTAGATACAACTAACAATCCTTTCATCCCCAATAAGAGACTTATCTTCTTTCCATCCTTTCTAAAACATGGCTAGTGGGGTGGAAGATCGCAGTTAACACTATAAGTACACAAAGAATATCCCATCTGTTCTCTACTGGCTGCTAATGTAAATATCATAGAATACTGTCTTGCTGTCTTAAACCATTTTGCCTTACTCCTCCAACTGATCACAAAAAAAGAGTAGGGGGAAGCTGTAAACACCAGGATACATGAAGGAGACTGGGCCACTGAATCTCACAGGTATTCTACCACAGAAGTTCACACCATAATCACAGGAAACCAAAACAGATCAATTTAAGAAACAGAGGCTAACAAAAGAAAACCCACAAACAATGAGAAGACAAAGAAATAATCCCCAAATGAAGGGAAAGGAGGAAGCCTCAGAAAAATGCCAAATGAAATAGAGGAAAATTAACTATCAGATATTGAGTTCAAAACAATGATTATCAGGAAGCTCCATGAACTCACATTGAGCTATCAGAAACTAGAGGGAAGCTACATGACCTCAGTTCAAACTATATCACCATGAAAAAGGAAATAGAAACTATCAACAACGGCAAAGAGGAAATGAAAAATACAATTTCTGAACCGAAGAACACAGTAGAAGGAATCAAAGGTAGGATTGATGTAGCAGAAGACCGGATTAGTGAATTGGAGGAAAAAGTGGAAAAGAACACCCAGAAAGAGCAAGAAAAGGAACGGAGGCTCAAAAGGAATGAAGGGGGATTAAGAGAAATACAAGACAATATGAAAAGTAATAATATTCATATAATAGGGATACCAGAAGGATAAGAAGAAGAGCAAGGGATAGAAAATCTATTTGAAAAAGTAATGATGAAAAAATTCTCTAATTTAATGAGAGAAAAAGTTATACAAATCCAGGAAACACAGAGAGTCCCAATCAAGAGGAACCCAAAGAGGCCCACCTCAACAGACATCATAATTAAAATGGCAAATTTTCAAGACAAAGAGAGAATATTAAAGTCAGAAAGGGAAAAAAAAGAAGTGACATACAAGGGAGCCCCAATAAGGCTAACAGCTGACTTCTCAATAGAAACACTCCAAGCCAGAAGAGAATGACAAGAAATATTCTAAGTAATGAGAACCAATATGCTAAGTAATGCAACCAAGGCTACTTTACCCAGCAAGGCTCTCAATCAAGATAGAAGGCCAAATAAGGAGCTTCTCAGACAAAAGAAGTATAAAAGAATACACCTCCACTACACCAGCTCTGCACTCTTGCAGAGATCTTAGAGATGCTAAAGGCACTGCTTTAAGGAAAGGAAGGAAAAGACAGAGAGAGACAGAAACACACATACATAAAAGGAAATGAATAAGTACCTATCAATAATAACCTTAAATGTAAATGGATTAAATTCTCTAATCAAAAGACATAGAATAGCGGAATGGATAAGAAAACATGACCCACACATATGCTGCAGACAAGAGACCCACCTCAAAACAAAAGACCTGCACAGGCTGAAAGTGAAGGGCTGGAAACAAATTTTCCAAGCAAATGGACAGGAAAAAAAGCTGGGGTAGCAATACTCATAAAAGACAAAACAGACTTCCAAAATAGGGCTATAAAAAGTGACCAAGAAGGTCACTTCATAGTACTCAAGGGAAGAATCCACCAAGACATAAATATTGTAAATATATATGCACCCAACATAGGAGCACCGAAATACATAAAGAAAATCTTAAAGGACTTCAGGAAATATATTGAAAGCATGACAATTACAGTGGAGGATTTTAACACCCCACTGTCAAAAATGGACAGATCTTCCAAACAAAATATCAACAAAGATATTGTGGCATTGAACAATACCATAGATGAAATGGACTTAACTGATATATACATAACCCTCCATCCCAAAGAAGCCAAATATACATTCTTTTCAAATGCACATGGAACATTTTCAAAGATAGACCACATGATAGGACACAAAACAAGCCTCAAGAAAATTGAAATCATACCAAGCATTTTCTCGGATCACAAGGGACTGATGGTAGAAACCAACCCCAAGGGAAAAAAAACAAAATATTCAAAATCATGGAGATTAAATAGCGTGGTATAAACAGTGAATGAGTCAACAATGAAACTGGGGAGCAAATCAAAGGTTTCTGGAAACAAATGAAAATGAACTCACCACAACCCAAAACTTATGGGACACAGCCAAGGCAGTCCTCAGAGGGAACTTCATAGCGATACAGGCCCACCTAAAAAAGTTAGAAACATTTCAAACAAACAACCTAACCTTACACCTACAAGAACTCGAGGGACAACAACAAAGACAGCCCAGAGCAAGCAGAAGGAAGGAAATAACCAAGATCAGAGCAGAATTAAATAACATAGAGACTAAAAGCAAAATTCTAAGGATCAATGACTCCAAGAGCTGGTTCTTTAAAAAAAAAAAAAACAAAATTGACAAGCCTTTAAGCAGACTCATCAAAAAAAAGAGAGAGAAGACCCAAATAAACACAATCCCAAATGAAACAAAGATTAGAACAGATACCACAGAGATACAAAGGATTGTAAGAAATTACTACAAAGAACTGTACGGCAAGAAATTTGCAAACCTAAGTGAAATGGACAAATTTCTAGAAAAATATAATCTTCCAAAACTCAGTGAAAAAGAAGCAGAAAGCCTGAACAAACCAATAACAGCAAAAGACATTGAATCAGTAATCAAAAACTCCCAACACACAAAAGCCCTGGACCAGATGGTTTCACAGGAGAATTCTACAAACCATTTAAGGAAGATCTAACCCCTATCCTTCACAGACTATTCCAAAAAATCCAAACAGATGGGAGACTCCCAAACTCTTTTTATGAGGCCAACATCATCCTAATCACAAAACCAGATAAAGACACAACAAAGAAAGAAAACTTCAGGACAATATCACTGATGAACATTGATGCTAAAATCCTCAACAAAATGCTGGCAAACCGCATCCAACAGTACATTAAAAAGATCATACACCATAACGAAGTGGGATTCATTCCAGGGATGCAAGGATGGTACCATATTCGCAAATCAGTAAGTATAACACATCACATAAACAAAAGCAAAGACAAAAACCACACGATCATATCAATAGATGCAGAAAAAGCATTTGATAAGGTACAGCACCCATTCATGATAAAACACTCTGCAAAGTGGGAATAGAGGGAGCATTCCTCAACATAATATAGGCCATATATGAGAGACCTACAGCCAACATCATACTCAATGGGCAAAAATTAAAATCATTTCCACTAAGATCAGGAACAAGACAAGGCTGTCCACTTTCACCACTTCTACTGAATATAGTACTGAAAGTTTTAGCCACAGCAATCAGACAGGAAAAAGAAATAAAAGGCATCCAAATCAGAAAGGAGGAAACAAAACTGTCACTGTTTGCAGATGACATGATAGTGTACATAGAAAATCCTATAGACTCCACCAAAAAACTGCTTGACCTAATAAATGAATTTGGCTAAACAGTGGGATACAAAGTCAATATCCAGAAATCAAAGGCATTTCTATACACCAACAATGAAACAGCAGAAGCAGAAATCAAGGAAAAAAAAACCCATTTGAAATAGCAAAAAGAAAAATAAAATACCTAGGACTAAACCTAACTAAAGAGGTAACTGTATTTAGAAAACTGTATAACACTGAGGAAAGAAATCAAGGAAGACACAAACAAATGGAAACATATACCGTGTTCATGGATTGGAAGAATTAATATCATCCAAATGTCCATACTACCCAAAGCAATTCACACATTCAGTGTAATACCTATTAAAGTACCAATGGCTTATTTCACAGACATAGAACTAACACTTCAAAAATTTATATGGAACCATAAATCCCTTGAATAGCTGCTGCAATTTTGAGAAAGAAAAGCACAGCAGGAGGGATCACAATACCTGACACTAAACTATACTACAAGGCCACTGTAATCAAATCAACCTGGTACTGGCATAAAAATAGGCACATGAACCAATGGAACAGAACAGAGAGCCCAGAAATAAACCCAATTCTCTACAGTCAATTAATATTTGACAATGAAGACAGCAACATAAAATGGAGTAAAAATAGCCTCTTCAACAAATGGTGTTGGGAGAACTGGACAGCTACATGCAAAAAAATGAAACTCGAGCACCAACTTACACCTTATACTATAATAAATTCAAGGTGGATAAAAGACTTAAGTATAAACCTGACACCATTAAAGTCCTAGAGGAGAATTTAGGTAGGAAAATCTCAGATATTTCATGCAGAAACTTTTTTACTGACATGTCCCCTAGAGCAAGGGACATAAAGGAAAGAAGAAACAAATGGGACCTCATCAAAATTAAAAGCTTTTGCACAGCTAAAGAAAACAGTATCAAAATAAAAAGAGAACCAACTGTATGGGAAAACATAAGTGCCAATGATACCTCAGACAAGGGTTTAATCTCCAAAATATATAAAGGCCTTAAACAACTCCACTCTAAGAAGACAAGCAACCCAATTAAAAAATGGGCAAAGGACTTGAACAGACACTTCTCAAAGGAGGACATAAAGAAGATCCAAAGACACATGAAACGATGTTCAATATCGCTAGCTATCAGAGAGATGCAAATTAAAACCACAGTGAGATACCACTTCACACCAGTCAGAATGGCCATCATAAATAAAGGAACAAACAACAAGTGTTGGAGAGGTTGTGGAGAAAAGGGGACCCTAGTGCATTTTTGTTGGGATTGCAGATTTGTGCAAACACTATGGAAAACAGTGTGGAATTTTCTCAAAAAACTAAAAGTGGATCTGCCTTTTGACCTAGCAATTCTAGTGTTAGGATTATATCCTAAGAACACTAAAACACCAATCCAAAAGAACCTATGCACCCCAATGTTCATAGCACCACAATTTACAATAGCCAAGTGTTGGAAGCAACCTAGGTGCCCATCAGTAAATTAATGGACCAAAAAACTATGGCACATTTGCACAAAGGAATTCTATGCAGCAGAAAGAAAGAAGGAGCTCCTACCCTTTGCAACAGCTTGGATGGAGCTGGAAAGCATTATGCTAAGTTAAATAAGCCAGGCAGTGTTGCGCGTGGGTCACCGGCCAGCAGTGACCACGGCACACTGTGGATGGCTCGACAATACGCGAGAAAAAACACACATGCACAGAGACAAACCAGTTTCTGTGGGGAAGTAGGGACAGAATGGCCACCCCCCCTAGTGGGGAGCGCGCTGATTTACCGTCCATACCTGCTTTTATTGGGCTCATGCTACATAATAACTCAGGTAACGTACAATACTCATTAGGGGAACTAAGGAACATATAAAACAAAGAACTCTGCCGGTCTATTGAGTTGGGGGGTCAAAGAGCTGTAAGGCTGAGGAACAAACTAGCTTCCTCCTAAGACCCTCCTCATTCAACTAAGAGCATTCTTGGACAAAGAAGGTTTCACAGTAATTTACATGTTCTTTCTTAGGCCCGATCACCCCGGGAAATCCGCACTTCCCAGTACCGAGCTGTACTTCCCCGTCATTGTTTCAGGCTTAGGTGGAGCACGGAACTAAAGCCACCGAGAGATAAGGAGTTTTTCTTCCGGACGCTGAGAACTCAGACTTTGTCAAAGCCGAGGAGTGAGGGTCCATCACCCCCTTTTGCTGCAGCCCCCCAAGTCCTTCTTTTGGGGGGGCCTCCCAAAAGTGATCGTGCCTGGCTTGGGTTGTTCCCCCGTGGGGAATCTTACCCGTCTTTGGCTAACCGACCAAGCTTTTTTGGGGGTTCAGCAGCAGAAACAGCATTACTGCCAGGGAGATAAGCTTTTTGTCTCCTTGCCGGCTCACGGTTCCAAGGGCGTTCCCTTAGCCTAGCTAGGCGGGGGTCTCAGCTTCTAATACCAGTCAGGGCGGTTCCCAACAAGGCAGTGAAAGAGAAATACCATATGATCTCACCTTTAACAGGAACCTAAACAACAAAACAAAGAAACAAGCAAAATATAACCAAAGACACTGAAATAGAGGACAGGCTGACAGTGAATAGAGGGGAGAGAAGAGGGAATTTCAGGGGAGAATGGGCAGGGTTTACAGGAACAAATTTAAAGGACACAGAGACAAAAACTAGGCGGGTGGTAATGGGAAGGAGGTGGGGAGGGTTGGGTGGGTGGGCAGGATTGGGAATAAAAGGGAGAAAATTGTACTTGAACAATGATTAAAATAAAAATAAAGAGTTGCCACAGATTGGTGGATTCACAGACTGGGCTAGGTATTTTAGAAAGAGATTTACTGTGTAGTTTCAGTGCATGGTTTCATGAAATTCAAGTTCTACGGCCTTTGTTTATAATCCAGAGATGTCACATACCTTCCTTCTTGCATACAGAGATGATCTACATTGTGAAAACTTTTCTTTTGCTTAGCTGTTTTTAAAATATGATGTCATATAGACGGTTTAGCACCCCAGTGTTCAGGCAAACATCAGAACTTTTTTAGTTATCCTTTATGTCATTGTTGTTTCTGTATTAATAACTACAGTTTGACTATACTTTTCAGGCAGTGTATTTGTAATTTTGCATGTGCTACATAATTATAGCATTAAAGCAGCCCTGGCTAATGTGGCTCTGTGTTCTGAGTGCCAGTCTGCAAACTCAAGTGTTGCTGGTTCAATTCCCAGCCCAGGCACATGTCTGGGTTGCATGTATGGTACCCAGTGGCGGAGGGGCGTGCAAGAGGCAGTCACTCATTGATATTTCTCTCCCTCTCTCTCTAAAAATAAATACCAAAAAATCTAAAAAAAAAAAAAAACAGTTCTGTGAGAGAGTAGAAATTTTAGGGAATATTTTTAAGAAAAGTATTTTTAGAAAAGAATTGACATTTAGAGGTTAAATAACTCCTCAAGGTCATTGTGTTACTTAATAATAGTGCAGTAGTGTTGGATTCAAAACTCCAATTTACCTACCCCAAGGCAAGTTTGTTTCTTTCTACGTTGTACAGGTACTGCTTTTTATTGGATAGCAAGTTATTGCTCTGTTTGTGTATAGATTTAAAAGGCCTAGCACTCAAGCAACATCCAGAGCACTGGGGGATTGGGAGTGATAGTTGCTTGTTCTTAGTATTGAAGCTGTTATACATTTTTACATATACTTGTAAATTTACATGAGAAAACATTCATTCTAAAACCCTTATTAGCATATAAGTGTAACAACACTTAATTTTTTATATCTTTTTAAAAATTTTATTTATTTATTTTTAGACAGAGGGGAAGGGAGGGAGAAAGAGAGGGAGAGAAACAGCATGTGGCTGCCTCTTGCACTCCTTGCACTGGAGAACCTGACCTGCAACCCAGGCATGTGCCTTGACTGGGAATCAAACCAGTGACCCTCTTTTTCGTAATCCAGTGCTCAATCCACTGAGCCACACCAGCCAGGGCAACACTTAATTTTTTATTATAGCAATCATTCACACAGTCACAGTTATTCTTGTCAACTCACATTATTAATGCTGTTTAATGTATCTTATTATTGAATGTCCAATTAGTAGTTATGATATAATCAACCACTGAAATTAGTGACAAATGATGTACACCATGGAGAGAAGAGAACAGGGTGCTAAGTAGGCCAGGTGGAAGACAGAAAGGGTTTGAAAACAGCAACAGAAGGGAAAGGATAGATATAAGCAAGGTTGGGGGGTCTAAGTGCAAATTTAAAATTGGGGCCACTTCTTCAAAAGAACATGGGGAAAATCCATTAAAAGTACTAAAATATAAAACTGGTTTTTTCTCCCATGGTTTCTCTCTGGATTTATTTGCTGTGTGGCTCACTTGACATACATTTAATCCCCAGGAGAACTGCACAGGTTAAGTAAAATATTATTTCAAGGTTATGAATGATGAAACAGAAGAATTTTTTTGCTGAATTTTGAGGTTTTAGTAACACAAATACAATGTGTACACAATCTGTCTATTCATTTTCCTCACTGCACAGCTGGTGACTCTGATGGTCAGCTTGGCTGCTCTTTCCACAGTGGCTTTACAGTTCTCTGGGGAGATGTTGTGAAGACTCTCAGCACAGTAAGATTTGTTGCACATTAGCAGCACTTCAAGCTCCTTGACATTGTGGACCAGGAACTTTCAAAAACCACTGAGCAGCATGTGCTTTGTTTTCTTGGTGCTCCCATAACCAATGTTGGGCATCAATATCTGGCCCTTGAATCTTCTGTGCACTCTATTGTCAATACCTCTGGGTTTCTGCCAATTCTGCTCAATTTTAACATAATGGTCTGACTGGTGCTGAATTAACTTCTTGGTCCTCTTTCTGATAATCTTGGGTTTCACGAGGGGTTTGAGGGCAGCCATGGTGCTGAGTAAAAGATGGCTGCCACCTCCACAGGCAGCGTGGAGGAAGCTGAAACAAAATGTTTCCAGCATCCCTGGCTGGTGTAGCTCAGTGGATTGAGCATGGACTGCAAACCAAAGAGTCACTGGTCCAATTCCCAGTCGGGGCACATGTCTGGGTTGCAGGTCAGGTCCCCAGGGCAGGCCATGTGAGAGGCAACCACACATTGGTGTTTCTCTCTCTCTTAAAAAAAAGGTTTTGGCATTTGCAAAAGAAAACTGACTGAGGCTTTGATCCAATGCATAAGTCAATTCTATCTGCAATTACTGCTTCCAGTAGCCATTGGAAACTCTTGCCTACTTTAAGGAAAATTCTATTTTAAAATATATTTCTTCCATATAATGCCACTTACTATTGTTATATTTTGGGTTGTTTTATGCAAAGTAAGGGATAGATAGATTTAAAGTAAGGATAGGTATGTTCAAAGAAGGGTAGATAAGTAAGGCAGGAGTTGCATATCTATGTATTTTAAATATAAACTTTAATTATTTTACTCCTCTCCTAAAATACTTCTTAAATGTAAGTGAGAATTCCACAAGTGTGTTTCATGAGTGAAAATAAATTAGAATAAGTTATTTTATTCTTATAACTTATGAATAAAATAAGTTATATTTTATGTTTCACAGTTGAAAAACTCCAGCTTACCTAACTGTACACCCCAATGAAGCTGATTTGAGTCAGAAGGTGTTTTGAAGTTCATGGAAATGTTCAGAGCAGCATGCCATAAAGTATAAAATATGTCTTATGTTTAGTCATGGAAGTCTAGACAATCAGAGTAAAAATATTGACAATTACTTATTTATAAGGTTTTATAACCTTATTTTATAAGGTTGGAAAACTTATTTAAGTTTACTATGTGCATAGTTACAAATTTTGAATTCCATTTTCCAGTCGATTGGTAGAGAGCCAATTTGTTCTTTGATGGCATGGACTGAGGCAGCAGTGATTTCTGAAACCTTTTCAATGAATCATATAGCAACATGTTTGAGTAGGGAGAGGGCTGTAGCAACATCTCTAATTTTTCTGCCCACATGTTTCCCAGTCACACAGCTCTACATCAATTCCAACTTAACGTCAGCAGCAACCTAAGCCTGTTTAAAAGTTGGGTAAACCCCAAAAGGTATAGATAGAATCCTGGAAGTTTTCTCCTTATCTTTACTTTATATTTTTACTTTTCTCAATAATGGTGGTGATGATGATATGAGTGATAATTTAGTTGCTAGAGAACATGATAGATGTTTTATTACCTCATTTACTTTACATAAAAATTTTCAAAATTATATATTATTATTCTCCAGTGAAGATAGAAACACCAAGGCTTAGAAAATTAAGTTTTTCCAGTTATGAAATGGAAGAGAAACAGCAAGAATCAAGAAGGTAGATTTCTGCAACCTAGAAGGCATGTTGACAAATTCTGATCCTCTCTCTGGCTGCTGGAATTTCATACTGGCTATTCCCTCAGGCCAGAATGTTCACCACTCAGCTTTGCCCATGATGAGTCTGTCTCATTATTGAGAAATGTCTTTCCAGAAAGAGTTCTTTCTTGGCCTATGGTATCCTCTCCTACTGTATCTAATATTCTTGCCTATTGCCCCTAATATACTTCCCAGAGTTTGTGATTATCATAATGCTATTTACTTATTAAATAAATATCTGTTTCTCCCTCTTCAATGAAAGCTCCAGGAAGATGGAGATGTTTCGGTTTACTGTATTTCTAGAAGTAAGCATACTTCTTTTTTAGATTTCTTTATAATTATAGTTGAGATGTAATATTCTATTAGTTTCAGGTATTCGACATAGTGATTCAATGTTTATATATTAATAAAATACAAAGTGATAACCACAATAAGTCTAGTAACCATCTGTTAACATACATAGTTATTAAAATGTTATTGACCCTGTTAGTGACATTGTATCCCTATCACTTGTTTTATAGCTTAAAGTTTGTCCTTCTTAATCTGCCTTCTCTATATGTGCATATTGATCCATAATAAATGTTCAGTAAATGTTTATTAAATAAATGACTGAATCCTGAACAAAACAAGATCTAAGAGTATGGATGGCCCTTAAGACCAAGATGAGAGTCCCTACCCATGGGTCACTCACACACAAGATCAATGCACAAAGTAAAGAGGTAACTGGACAAAAAGCTGTTTTCTTCAAGCTACCTGACCAACACTTATTTTTTTCAACTATAATTTACATAATCTCTTATTGTGTGACATTCCAGATTGTTTCTAATTTTTCACTATTGCAAACAAAGTGGTGATGAATATCCTAGTGCCCATACATTTTTACAGTTATGTGATTATTTTCTTAGGGTAAATTCTACAGTGTGCGTCCCATACCCACCTGCCCTAAGGTACTGGTGTTCTTGTATCTAGGACATTGTTCCTTTTTGTTGAACATTATGGGTCTCAACTGAGGCAGTTCCTGACCAGCACTTATTGTTTATGGGAGGCAGTCTCTTTGACTCTCTGATCATGTCAACATGATGTGATCAGTCTCTGAAGTATCATGGAACAAAGAAGATATGTGCTCATTGCATGAGCATTGTCTTTTCCAAAATGTAGCCCCCATTTCCCTCCCTTAGGTGCACTCATGTCCATAGTTGGTCTCCCAGTTAGGAGCCTTATGTCCTCATGAAACCTGTTTGAGCCATCACTCATGTAGGTCCATTCAGGAGCAGTATTACATTTTAAAAAGGACAGTCCAGACAGATGAATAATATTATTAACATTAAAAATTAATGAAGAAGATTTTCAGGGTTTACTCATGCCTCCCAAGGTCATTAAATTAATACAGTTTGAGGGAAACACTGTCCTGTGAAGTCCTCCCTCTTGCAGATGAAGTAAGCTAGCCCAGACACATTCCATCTAGTGGGAAAGGGACTGGTGATCCTCTCTAGTAGAGAATGCCCCAAAACCTTCCTCAAAATGGCTCTTATTTAGATCAGTATACACAGGGGTATACAGCATACTTGCATAGCTAATCAGTTAAGGTCAAAAGTCTATAGTTACAGAAAACAGATATTATCTACAGATAACGATTGGAGGAATGCAGAGATCAGGTTAGATAAGCTCATGCCAGATGGTCATTGAGGCATGGATCATGAGTTCAGGAGTTCACTCCCTTATGCTTTGAACTTAAACATCTGGTTTATACCAACAGAGCTATACAAAGCAAAGCAAGCTTCAAAGGGTACAGTGCATTCTTCAGGCCTGATTTCCCAGAGGACTCTCAGTGCTAGCATCGGGTCATGTCTACCTCCTGCATTCCCAGTTTTCCAGTCAAGTCTTACAGGCCTTTTCAAGGCCCTGCTTGTGTCGGGCTATAGTCTCTGATACCACACAAAGTGGTCCCCAACAACAGGTTATGCCCCTCACTAATCCTTTGTGTTCCCCTTTTTTCACAGTCCAACACATGCATTCCATAGACAGCTGTTTGTCACTCCCTCTTCCTCGCAAACACATCATTTCCCAGTCTCCTACCTATGCCACCTCTGCCCTGTTTACAGACACCTTCTCCCTATCTTGTCACTGACCATTATGGGGTCATCACATGTAAATCAATACATTTTATCCTATCACATCTACAAAACTACAATTTCCCCTCTATGAAAAACAGTGGAAAGATACTGCTTTTATTTCAGTCCCTATTTATAGATAACTGTTTCATTTATAACAGGAAATCCATCTTCTTTGTGTGCGTATGTGCATGACTGTCTTCCTAAATCCATTAGGAAATATTTTGCCTGAGAAATAAAATGTTTAGCATCCATATGTTGATAGCTTTGAAATGTATAAATAGTTAAATTTGAAATTGTTAAATAGTATTATTTCTATACAAGAAACTTTGATTTCCCCTCAAGTGTCAGCAGTTCTTTATTTGTTACCATAAAGGTTTTGAGTTATGTGTCATATTCAGGAACAACCATTGTTACAAGCAAAGAATAATCATACTTCTGTTAGTTACATTATTAAGTTGTTTCAAAGTTCCAATCTCCAAGTTATAGTCTCTCCCCAAAACCATTGGAATACTTTAAAATATGATATGCATTCACCATACTTCCCTTGCAAAAATAAAAGTCTTTCAAGCCTAAGGTGGGTTTTTGTCAGAGTATAGACACATCATTTCTTTATTTGAATTTTTGTTCAATGGCCCAAATACCATGTTCTCTCCTATAGGATATTCTGATGAATAATTTCTCAAATTGCATTGTGCACATATGAGTTACATACTCAAATCACCAGATAAAAAATAAATAAAATACCCAGGATGATATTTTTTAATTAAAAAATCTAAAATAATAGGTAAAACCAGGGAAATTAAGAGGTACAAAAATTGCTACATATTAGAGTGTCATGTATTGGATTGTCTTCAAAATCTTGATATTATTGTACCCACCTGCCCCATTCTTTGTGATGTTGCAGGAGCTAGAAACCTGGAAGTTACATTCTTCAAAATTCTTGTCAGCTGATTTCAGGTTAGAATGTGCCAGCCACAAGCACTTGGATGAGATTTGAGAGGCAAAAGAGAAAAACAGTATATTATTGCTGCTCCAGTGGAGGCAGACAAAGACACAGAATGATGTGTATCAGCAGATGGGTTATTCTGACTCTGCCTCTGGGTGTTTTCCTACAAGTTACAAGCTCAGTTCTGGAAGCAGCTGGGAATACCACCAGTACATTTCTGTGGTTCTAGGGACTTTCTGAAAATTACAGCACTTGAGAGTAAATTTCACTAATTTTCATTCCTCTGACCTGCCACTTGTTTCAGAAGAAATTAATGACCTTTATTATCTAATTTAATATAATTAATTTATTGAATTCTTTTCTGCTTGAGATATCTTGAGTGGTTTTTGTTTTCCTGAAAAAACTTTGGATGACATATGCTATAATTTTCTGAGATGGCATATGGCCTATTAGCAGATTTTATGAGATAGAAGAAAAAGAAATGGAATGTGTCCTTAGCTGATGAACTGCTTAGGTCACAGAACTGCACTGATCTTGTGTAGCAGTGTTGCGTTCTGCAGCTGGCTCAGTTGAAGTTGACTCAAATATGATTGTATTGACACTGCATTTGTTGAGCTGTATCCTGGCAGATAAACAGAAAAGGAGAAAATGTCATATCCTTTGTCCTTCAGATACACAAAATCTAGAAAGAGAAGTAATAGCAATATACATAAACAACAACGATGAAGACAAAACATCTCCTGTAAGAGAAATAGTGCTTCCCCTTCTCTTCACCTGTCTGTCTCCTCTCATTCCATTTGTCTACTAGTAAATGATGTAGGTGGCCAACACCAAGTAGCTTGTAATGGACTAGCAGGTTTTCTAAAGGCAAAGAGGAACCAACCACAGCACAAGGAACAGGGGAAGAGAGGGAACTGGAAGATGTGATAGGAAGGAATACTGGGAAAGTAGTGCATTTTCTCATTGCTTTCTTTTTTTTTTAGAATTTTTTTCATTTTATTTTTTTATTAAATAGATCTGATTTTCATTGCTGTTCAAGCAAAGTTCTCTGTCTTTTCCCCCTCCCCCTCCCCACCACTTTAGCCTTCCCCACCTCCCTCCCCTGTTTTCATCCCACCTTGTTATTGTCCATGTGTCCTATATGGTTTTTCCTGTAAATCTTTCAACCTTTCCTCCCATTATCCCTTCCCCTCTCCCTTCTGGTTACTGTCAGCTTGTTACCAGTTTCAATGTCTTTGGTTATATTTTGCTTGCTTGTTTGTTTCATTGATTAGGTTCCATTTAAAGGTGAGATCATATGGTATTTCTCTTTCACCGCCTGGCTTATTTCACTTGTATAATGCTCTTCAGTTCCATCCATGTTGTCACAAAAGGTAGGAGCTTTTTTCTCTCTTTCTGCTTTGTACAATTCCATTGTGTAAATATACCATAGTTTTTTGATCCATTCATTTACTGATGGGCACCTAGGTTGCTTCCAGAACTTGGCTGTTATAAATTGTGCTGCTATGAACATTGGGGTGCATAGGTTCTTTTGGATTGGTGTTTCAGGGTTCTTAGGATATAATTCTAGCAGTGGAATTGCGAGGTCAAAAGGCAGTTCCATTTTTAGTTTTCTAAGGGAATTCCATACTGTTTTCCATAGTGGCTGCACCAGTCTGTAATTCCACCAACAGTGCAATGGGTTCCCTTTTCTCTACAACCTCTCCAACACTTGTTTTTTGTTGCTTTGTTTATGATGGCCATTCTGACTGGTGTGCAGTGGTATCTCATTGTGGTTTTAATTTTCATCTCTCTGATGGCTAGGGATACTGAGCATCTTTTCTTATATCTCTGGATCCTCTGCATATCCTCTTTGGAGAAGCATCTGTTCAAGTCTTTTCCTCACTTTTTAAGTCAGTTGCTTATCTTCTTAGAGTGGAGTTCTGTGACTTCTTTATATATTTTGGAGATCAAACCCTTGTCTGAGGTATCATTGGCAAATATATTTTCCCATATGATTGGTTCTCTCTTCATTTCAATGTTGTTTTCTTTAGCTGTGCAGAAGCTTTTTAATTTGATGTGATCCCATTTGTTTATTCTTTCCTTTATGTCCCTTGCTTGAAGGGACATATGAGTGAAGATGTTGCTACATGGAATATATGAGATTTTCCTGCCTGTGTTCTCCTGAAGGACTTTTATGGTGTCATGACTCACATGTAACTCTTTTTCTTTCTACCTTGAATTTATTTTTCTGTAAATTGGTGTAAGTTGGTGTCGAAGTTTCATTTTTTTTGCATGTAGCTTTCCAGCTCTCCCAACACCATTTGTTGAAGATACTATTTTTCCCCTTTTATGCTGCTGCCTCCTTTATCAAATAGTAATTGACTATAGAGACTTGGGTTTATTTCTGGGCTGTCTATTCTGTTCCATAGGTCCATGGGTCTGTTCTTATGTCAGTACCAGGCTGCTTTGATACAGTGGTCTTGTAATAAGTTTGATATCAGGTATTGTGATCCCTTCTACTTTGTTCTTCTTTCTCAAAAGTCCGCAGCTATTCATGGTCATTTATGGTTCCATATGAATTTCTGAAGTGTTTGTTCTATATCTGTGAAATATGCCATTGGTGCTTTAATAGGTATTGCATTGAATGTATAAAGTGCTTTGGGGAGTATGGACATTTGTATGATGCTAATTCTTTGATCCTAGAACACAGTTTATGTTGCCATTTGTTTTCATATTCTTTAATGTCTTTCTTTGGTGGTGTGCAGTTTTCTGAGTGTAGGTCTTTTACCTCCTTGGTTAGGTTTATTCGTAGGTATCTTATTTTTCTTGTTGCTATATCAAATGGGTTTTTTTCTCGATTTCTGTTTCTGATATTTCATTTTGGTATACAAAATGGTTTTGATTTGTGAATATTGACTTTGTACCCTGCTGTTTTTGCCAAATTCATTTATTAAGTCAAGCAGTTCTTTGGTGGAGTCTATAGGATTTTCTATGTATATTATCATGCCATCTGCAAACAATGACAGTTTTATTTCCTCCTTTCCAATTTGGATGCCTTTTATTTCCTTTTCTTGTCTGACTACTGTGGCTAGGACTTCCAGTAGTATGTTGAATAGAAGTGGTGGAAGTGGACAACCTTGTCTTGTTCCTGATCTTAGTGGGAAAGATTTTAGTTTTTGTCCATTGAGAATGGTGTTGGTTTTAGGTCTCTCGTATATGGCCTATGTTAGGTTAAGGAATGCCTTGTCTATTCCCACTTTGCTGCACATTTTAATAAATGGGTGCTGTACCTTGTCAAATGATTTTTCCACATCTTTTGATATGATCATGTGATTTTTGTCTATCATTTTGTTTAGGTGATGTATTACATTTATTGATTTGCAAATATTGTATCATCCTTGCATCCCTGGGATGAATCCCACTTCGTCATGGTGTATGACCTTTTTAATGTATTGTTGGATGTGGTTTGCCAATATTTTTTTGTAGATTTTAGCATCTGTGTTCATCAGCGATATTGGCCTAGAGTTTTCTTTCTTTGTTATGTCTTTACCTGTTTTGGGGATAAGATGGTGCTGGCTTTATAAAAATAGTTTAGTATTCTTCCATCTTCTTATGTTTTTGGAATGATCTGTGAAGGATAGGGCTTAGCACCCTCTTTAATACTTTGTAAAATTCTGTGAAAATGTTTGGTCCAGGGCTTTTTTGTGTCAGAAGCTTTTTGATTACTGCTTCAATTTCATCAGCTGTTACTAGTCTGTTCGGGCTTTCTACTTCTTCATTCAGTTTTAGTAGATTTACATTTTTCTAGAACTTTGTCCATTTCGCCCAAGTTTTCAAATTTCTTGGCATATAGTTCTTCAGAATAATTTCTTACAATCCTTTGTATTTCTATGGTATCAGCTGTAATTTCTCCTTTTTCATTTCTGATTATGTTTATTTGGGTCTTCTCTCTTTTTTTCTTGAAGATTCTGCTTAAAGCCTTGTTGATTTTGTTGATCTTTTCAAAAAAACAGCTCCTGGATTTATTGAATCTTACAATAGTGCTTTTAGTCTCTATGTCACTTAATTCTGTGCTGATCTTAGTTATTTTCTTCCTTCTACTTCCTGTGGGATATCTTTGTTGTTGGTCTTTGTTTTCTTGTAGGTGTAGGATTAGGTTGTTTATTTGAAATGTTTCTCTTTTTTAGATAGGCCTGTACTGCTATGAACTTCCCTCTCAGGACTTACTTTGTGGTGTCTCATAAGTTATGGATTGTTATGAGTTCATTTTCCATTGTTTCCAGAAAGTTCTTGATTTCTTCCTGGATTGCATTCTTGACTCATTCATTGTTTAATTGCATGCTATTCAATCTCCATGTGTTTGAGTGTTTTTGTGTTTTTTCTTTGAGGTTGTTCTCTAGTTTCAGTCCCTTGTGATGGGAGTAAATGCTTGATATGGTTTCAATTTTCCTTGAATTTGTTGAGGTTTGCTTTGTGTTTTATCATGTGGTCCGGGGCTTTGAAAGAATGTGTACTTTGTTTCTTTGGGATGAAGGGCTCTAAATAAATCAGTTGAGCCCATTTGTCTAGGACATTGTGCAATGTTGCAATATCTTTGTTGACATTTTGTTCAGAACATGTATCCATTTTTGACAGTGGGGTGTTTAAATCCCCTACTATAAGTGTATTGCTGTCAATATCTTTCTTGAAGTCCTCCAGGATTTTCTTTATATATTTGGGTGTTTCTATGTTGGGTGCATATATATTCACAATGTGTATGTCTTCTTGGTGGATTATTCCCTTGAGTATTATGAAGTGACCTTCTGGGTGTCTTTTTATGGCCCTTGTTTTAAAATCTATTTTTTTTGTTTGATATGAGTATTGCTACTCCAGCTTTCTTTTTTCCTGTCCATTTGCTTGGAATATTTGTTGCCAGCCCTTCACTTTCTGTCTGTGAAGGTCTTTTGTCCTGAGGTGGGTCTCTTGTTTGCAACAAATGTGTGGGTCACACTTTCTCATCCATTCAGCTATTCTGTGTCTTCTGATTTGGACATTTTATCCATTTACATTTAAGGTTATTATTGATTGGTACTTATCCATTGCCATTTTTTGTACCTGTGTTTGTCTCTCTCTCATTCTTTCTTCCTTCCTTTTTTTTTTAATTCAGCCCCTTTAGCACTTCTTGCAGAGCTGGTTTGGTGGAGATGTATTCTTTCAGACTTCTTTTGTCTGGGAAACTCCTTATTTTCCCTTCCATTTTAGTTGAGAGCTTTGCTGGATAGAGTGGTCTTCATTCCAGGCCTTTGGTTTTCATTACTTGTAATATTTCTTGATTCTCTTCTGGTTTAGAGCATTTCCATTGAGAACTCAGCTGCTAGTCTTATCGGGGCTTTCTTGCATGTTACTTCCTGTTTCTCTTTTGCTCCCTTTAAGATTCTCTGTTTGTTTTAGAAATTTGCCATTTTAATTATGGTGTGTCTTAAAGGGGGTGCCTTTGGGTTCCTCTTAATTGGCACTCTCTGTGTTTCCTAGATATGTGTGACTTTTTCCCTCATCAAATTAGGGGAGTTTTCCATCATTACTTTTTTAAACAGGTTTTCTATCCCTTGTTCTTCTTGTCCTTCTGGTATTCCAATTATATGGATATTATTATGTTTCATGTAGTCTTGCAGCTCCCATACCACCTATTCATTCCTTCTGAGGCTCTTTTCCTTTTCTTGCTCTTTCTGGGTGTTTTTTTTTTTTTGTACCTTGTCCTTCAGCTTGCTGATTCAATCCTCTGCTTCATACAGCCTGATTGTAATTCCTTCCTGTGTGTTATTTCCAAAATTTTATTGTTCATTTTTTCCTGGTATTTCTTTATAGTTTCTTTTTCCTTTTTGATAGTGTTGTAGTTCTCACTCAGTTCCTTGTAGGTGTCTGTGAGTCCTTGAGCATCCTTATAACCATTATTTTGAATTCTATATCTGATAGGTTGGTTACCTTCATTTCATTTAGCTTTTTTAGTAGGAAGTCTTCCATTCCTTTTGATTATGTGTTCTTTTTTTCTCCCCATTTTAAGTGACTCTTTTTATTTGTTTCTCTGCTTCCTGATGTTTTGCTTTGCTAGCTGTCTTTGTAGGGTGAACTTCCATGGTGGAAATTCTATGGGGTTCAGTAGTGTGGTCACTTTGATCTTTTTATCTGGATGCTCTAGGTTTGCCCTTTCTTCTGTTTGTGTGGGCTTTCTTGTTGTACTTGGGTTTTTACCTTTTGGTGATTCCTTTGTTGGTGGTTTCTCTCCTACATCAGGTATACTGATATTCACAGATACCACCTATTCTTTTATGTGATCAGTGGCAGAGAATAGGAAAAATGGATTAAGACAGTGGGACAGTGTTTTATGGGATTTAAAGTACCATCAAGTAGAGAAGAGATCAGAGATTCTTTGAATAAGTACAGCATTCACCCAAGTAGGGTGATATTTCACCCAAGTAGCCACTTTTTATAAAAGGTGAAAATGAGATAAGACTCTTGTTAGAGGGGAGGATGATTGCTAGCTGAATCCAGAAAACAGAGCACTTGTGCAACATTAGATGATAAAACATAGTGAGAGTAAAGGATAGAAGGTAGGCATAATGTAAGAGAGAACAGAGTTAACCATAACAGTAATAATGCTCTGGAATAAAGTGAAGTGGGCTAAGATCATGGATGGTTGCTGTGTAGTATGTACAATTGCATAGAACAATTATTTACAACATTACTGGAACAAGAATAATATGACAAAAAAAATATGTGATTGGGATAACCAGAATAGAAAGTATATGATCAAGAGTAGTGTGTTATTGAAACATGAGTGAAGTGAAAGGAGGAAAATTGAAATACAACAAACAGAGGGGACTTCCGGCAAGATGGAGGAATAAGTGGACGCACTGTGCCTCCTCGCACAACCAAGATTAGAACAACAATAATTTACAGATAGAATATCACTCAGAACTGACAGGATTTATCTGAATGGAAGTCGGACAGCCAAGAAGTTGAAGTAAACCCATACATCCAGACCGGTAGGAGACAACGAGCCAGGCGGGCGCGGGGCTGGCGCGGGTCGGCAGTGTGCGGAGGTCAGGGAAAATTTGGCACAAAGTCGGCGCGACAGCCATCCGGGGTGCAAGAATGCAGCAGTGATCCCTAAGTGTGCAAGCTGCAGCTGGCGGGCCCTGTGGGGCAGCGATTGTGGACCAGGGCAGAGCTCGCAGCCCAGGATCCCAAGGAAGGGCCTGAGCCCGGGAGAATGGAACTACCACCATTGTCCCCTCCCACTCCCGCCCCCGCCCACACATATAACGTCACAATCTAGCGACCAGGGTGCCCAGCCCCGGTGAACACCTAAGGCTCTGACCCCCACTGTAACAAGAGCGACCAGAGACAGGGAAAGACATAAGATATGTATCCAACAAAACAGATCAGTCCCCCAGGAATCATCCTTTTGAGCGACCAAGAAATAGCCAATCTGTTAGATGCACAGTTCAAAACACTGGTGATCAGAAAGCTCACAGAATTGGTTGATTTTGGGCGCAAATTAGATGAAAAAATGCAGGTTACCATAAAAGAGATGAAGGAAGATACGCGGAGGAGAGCCAATAGTGAAAGGAAGGAATCTGAGTCTCAAAACAATACAGTGGACCAGAAGGAAGATAGAATCAACCAAGCAGGAAAGCATGATGAAATAAGAATTCAAAAAAATCGAGGAAAAGCTTAAGAGCATCCAGGACACCTTTAAACGTTCCAACATCCGAATTATAGGGGTACCAGAACAGGAAGGAGAAAAGCAACAGATGGAGCATGTATTTGAACAAATAATAAAGGAGAACTTCCCCAATCTGGCAAAGGGAACAGTCTTCCAAGAAATCCAAGAAGCTCAGAGAGCCCCAAAGAAGTTGGACCCAGAAGAAACACACCAAGGCACATCATAATTACATTAGCCAAGGTAAAAATGAAGGAGGGAATCCTAGAAGCAGCAAGAGATAAGGGGACAGTAACCTACAAAGGAGTTCCCATCAGACTGTCAGCTGATTTCTCCAAAGAGACCTTATAGGCAAGAAGGGGCTGGAAAGAAATATTCCAAGTCATGAAAGACAAGGACCTACATCCCAAATTGCTCTATCCAGCAAAGCTCTCATTTAGAATGGAAGGGAAGATAAAGTGCTTTTCAGATAAGGTCAAGTTAAAGGAGTTCATCATCACCAAGCCCTTATTTTATGAAATGCTAAAGGGCCTTATCTAAGAAAAGAAGATAAAGAAAAGACATGTATAGTAAAAGGACAGCAAACTCACAATTATTAACAACCACACCTAAAGCAAAACCAAAAGAAATTAAGTAAACAACTAGAACAGGAACAGAACCACAGAAATGGAGGGCACGTGGATGGCTAGCAGCAGGGGGGTGGGAGGAGGAGAGAGGGGGAAAAGGTATAGAGAATAAGTAGCGTAGAATGTAGGTTGAAAATAGATAGGGGGAGGGCAAGAATAGTATGGGAAATGTAGAAGCTAAAGAACTCATAAGAATGACACATGGACATGAACTGAAGGGGGGGAATGTGGGTGGGAGAGGGTGTACAGGGTGGAGGGGAGAGAAGGGGGGAAATGGGACAACTGTAATAGCATAATCAATAAAATACATTTTAAAAAAAAGAAATACAACAAAGAGAGAGTAAGGAATAGCAGTCAAACAATGCAGTAAACAGAGAAATAAAAAAGAAAAACTAAGCATAAGGAAGAGAAATTTAAAAACTACTAATAAAATAAAAGTGGTAAAAATAATAAAAAAGAATAATAATAAATATAAACAATAAAATGTCAGCTTTATGGGATAGGAAAGTGACATTTGTTTCATTTCTCAATATTTGAGGTTAGCCTTGTGTTCCTTGTTTGGATCTGTCTCAGTACCCTTCATAGCTCCACATCTTATTGTCTCACTTGGTTGAAGAAAAAAAGGAAGAAAAAAAGAGGGAGGAATAAAAAAATAAACTTCCCCTTGACTTTCAACCTGTTCAGTGAGCTCTGCTTGTCTTCCTAGATGCCACAGGAAGGGGGAGGGGTGGTTAGGCTTCACTTTTCTCCCTTCTTATTGTTTTGAGCAGGTAGAGACCAGGTCTGGGCCACAATATTCACAGTTCCCCAACCTCTGGCCCAGGTCCTCCATGAGCTGCCAAGCTAAAATCAGCCACTCAGTCTCTGGGCACACAGTGTGAGTCAATCTCAGGTGTGCTGTTCCACTCAGCCACTCAGTCTTTGACCCACAGCTCAAATCACCCTCAGGGCCAGCCAGTCACTGTGCAAGAGTTCCTTACAAAACAGCTTCCCACCATTCTTAACAAGCAAATGGCTTTTCACACAACCTAATTTTCCAACCAGCCCTGGGGACTGTCCAAGTCAGGGTCTGACATGGCCAACTCCTCCCTTCTCCAGATGTCTCCCAGAACTTCAGTTTCTCCGGTGCTGGAGTCCACAGTCACTGAGGATGTATACTGCCTCTGTGTGTCTCTCACTTCATCTCTGTTCCTCCAGGGACTTCTAGCACCCAGGTCTCTCCTGATGCCAGGCTGCCTTCCCAACTCTCGTAGGGGAAGGAGTTGGTGGATCTTACTCTCTTCCCCATATCCTGTGGCAGGCACTGAACTTGGGGCCACAGAGGCCTAGGTCTCTGCACAGATCTTGTGGATCTACCATCACAGTGCAATCTTCTCACTGTCTGTTTTTCAATGTCTTCTACAGCTTTTGGTCCCCAACCTTCATATAAGCTTGGATTATGTTGGTTGTTCACTCTGTTCCTCAGAAGATGAGCTAGATGTTCCAGCTGAGCACAGGGAGAACTGGGCACCACTCCCACCTACCTTGCTGCCATCTTTTCCCTATTTTTTCATTGCTAATCTTGCTTGGAGGAAAAGCCAGATGTGGGACTTGAAACTATTATCCCTAAAGTCTAAAAAATCCAAAGATAGCAAAATATCAGAAATGGCATTAAACTGGGACTCTGGACAACTAGATTTTTATCTAATTTCTGCTAATAAATTTTACTTATTATCATTTTACCTCTCTGCCTTCAACTTTTTGTCAATAAAGTGATCACTTGAACTTCATCTCTAACAATGAGGCATCAGAACAACATTCTATCCAGGGTGTGTGATATCTTCCTGCCACACCTTCCAGTATTCTCTGGACAGTTCCACAATATCTCTGGGCATCTGCCATTGTTCCATTCTTCTCTATGTGAAAAATTTTTTAACCCAAATGGATAAGTACATTTTCAGAATCAGATATTCAGTTTTGGAAGAATCATGTCCATTCAAAGGAATAAAAATTATTTTTGTGAATCTGAGGCAAATCATTCTGATTCCTCTCCATTTGACTCTGGAGGAAACTCTCTCACTGTTGCTCACTATTTTAAATGTACTGAAAGTGAAAGATACATCTTCCTAGCTTTCCCAGAGCTCCACCATGACAATAAGACTAACCATTTCTCATTATAAGAAAGATAAACATACCCTTATCTTAAACACACAATCATCTAAATTCAGAGACATTTCCTCATGAATATTTAAATAATCAGTAAGTGGTAGTAATCACTCTCATTTTATGAAGTAGATGGATCTTATTTTTAATTTTTGGTGGATATTTTCCCCTCTGTTAGGCAGTCAAAACAATCCTTGATGAATGTGTGCTTTATTTAGTAAGAAAACAAAATTAAGTCACTCTGTTTTGGAAAAAATAGTCGATTAAACCATGCAAAATTTTTGACTGGAATATTTAAGATGTATAATTTTTTAAACTTCCTTCCTATGGATATGCAAGCCAAAATATGTAATATTAGCATACACATCTGTATGAATTCAACTTAGTGTAAAATAGAAATATGAAATTTCATCACATTCATGAAAGAATCCCATTCTTTAATCCATGTCTATCTTCAGTTTAATTATATTTCCCACTTGCTCCAAAGCCTGTTCTTAGGCACTATACCTGAAAATTAAATTTTTAAGTGAATATAAAGACTTTTCATGTGCATCCATCCTGACCTAAATCAGGAAGGATGAAAAAATTGACGTTAATTTATCTTTACCTTAAAAGGAAGTTGAGGAGTTCTGGCCAAGATGTAGCATAGGTAGAAACCCTTCACTTCCTCACACAACCAAAAGGAGGATAACAACAAATCTAAAATCATAAATAACCAAAAGTGCCAGAAAATCAAACTGCATGGAACTTCAACAACCACAGAATTAAAGAAACAGCCAAACAGAACAACCAGACTGGTAAGACAGCGGGTGCAAAGAAACCATAATGAGGAGGCGGATCATGGGGGCAGGGCTGGTGGCAGGCTGTGTGGTAGGGGCTTACTTAAGGGGAAACTGAGACTCAGAGGTGGCTGTGGACTACAGCCATTGCTGCAATGGGAGAAACTCCCAGTCTCACACAAGCATTCATTGAAAAGTGTGCTAGAGATGAGCAGGCAAGCTGCATTGTTCCCTCTCTGTACACTCCCCAATGGGCAGTGTCACAGAGCAGCAAGGAGGCTTGCCCTGCCTGGGTGAATACTTAAATCCCTGCTCCCTTACAACTTAACAGGGACTCTGAAAAAAGAAATAGGGCCAAAATGAAAGAACAGAGCAAAACCTCAGAAAGAGAGCTAAGAAATATGGAGAATTTAAAGCTCTGGTCATCAAAATGCTCACAGAACTGATTGTGCTTGTTCAAAAAAAGAAAAAACAAATGAAGAATACCCAAAGTGAAATAAAGCAAAATAGTCAGGAAACTAACAATGACAGGAAGAAAACCAAGACTCAAATCAATGATTTGGAACAAAAGGAAGAAATAAACATACAACTGGAACGGAATGAAGAAACAAGAATTGAATAAAGTGAAGAAAGTCTTACAAACCTCTGGGGCAACCTGAAACATTCCAATATCTGAATTATAGGGGTGTCAGAAGGAAGAAGAGGAAGAGCAAGAAATTGATACTAAGCAAACAACTAGAACAGGACAAGAATCAGAGAACTGGACACCACATTGTGGGTTATCAGTGTGGTGGGGGAGTGAGAGAATGGGGAGAAAAGGTACAGGGAATAAAAAGAATTATTGGTAGGTATGAAATAGAAGGAGGTTAAGAATAGTATGGTAAACGGTGAAGCCAAAGCAATTGTATATACAACTCATGGACATGAACTAGAGGGTAGGTAATGCTAGAGGGAGGGGGGTGCAGGTCAGTAGAGAATAAAGAGGAGAAATATATGACAACTATAATAGCATAATCAATAAAATATACTTTACAAAAAGAAACAGACCCCATATGAAACAACAAGAGAATTCTCCAAAAGAAGTAGATGAAATAGACCTAAGTGATTTATCAGGTAGAGAGTTTAGGATAATGAATATAAGGACACAAAACAGCATCAAAAAAGACTTAGAAAACATAAAAAAGGATCAATCAGAAATAAAGAATGCAATATCTGAAATAAGTAATACACTGGAAGGAAAAAAGCATAGGTTAGATGAAGCAGAGTATTGAAGCAGTGTTTTGGAAGAAAAGGTAGAATAAAACAGGCAGAGCAGTAAAAATGAAAAGAATTTTTAAACATGAGGAGAGTGCACTGGCTGGTATAACTCAATGGATTGAGTGCGGGCTGCGAACCAAAGAGTCACTGGTTCAATTCCCGGTCAGGGCACATGTCTGGGTTGTGGGCCAGTTTCCTAGTGGGGGCCACATGAGAGGCAACCACAGTTTGATGTTTCTATCCCTCCCTTTCTCCCTCCCTTTCCCTCTCTCTAAAAATAAATAAAATCTTTTAAAAAGTAAAAAAATAATGAGGAGAGTAAGAAACATCTTTGAAAACATGAATCATAACAGCATCCACATCATGGTAATACCAGGAGAAGAGAGAGAGTAAGGGGTTGAAAACCTATTTGAAGAAGTAATAACAAAAATTCCCATAATCTAGTGAAGGAAAAAGATACATAAGTCCAGGAAGCTCAGAGAGTTCCAAACAAATTGGACCCAAAGAGGCCTGCAGAGAGACACATCATAATTAAAATAAGAAGGATTAAAGACAAGGAGAGAATCCTAAAAGCCACAAGAGGAAAGCAGGTAGTTACCTACAAGGGAGCACCAATGATACTGTAATCTGAGTACTCATAAGAAACATTTCAGCCCAGAATGGACTGGCATGAAATATTCAACTTGATAAAAAGCAACGACCTACAGCAATGCTACTTTACACAGCAAGCTATCATTTAAAATTGTAGAAGAAATAAGGATTCTCCCAGACAAGAAAAAGCTAAAGGAGTTTGTTAACACCAAGTCAGTAATGCAATAAGTGTTCAAGGGCTTGCTTTAAAAAGAAGAAAAAAGAGAAAGGAAAAAATACAGAAGGAAAGAGCCTAACAACAAAATGGCACTATATACACATCTATCAATAATCACCTTAAATGTAAATAAGTCAAATGCTCCTACCAAAAGATAGGGAGTAGCTAGTGGAGAAGAAAACAAATCCCTATATATGCTGACTCCTGGAGACCCACTGCAGACTGAAAGATATACATACACTAAAAGTAAATGGTTGGAAAAAGATATTTCATGCACATGGTAAAGAAAAAAAGCTGGGGTAGCAGTATTTATATCCAACAAAATAGATTTTAAAACCAAGGCTATAGGAACAAACAAAGAAGAACACTACATAATGATAAAGGGAACAATCAACAAGAAAATACAACCCTAGTAAATATTTATGTGCCCAATATAGAAGCAACTAAATATGTAAAGCAAATCTTGATGGACATAAAAAGAGAGATCAGCAGAAATACAGTTGGGGATTTTAACACCTTACTGACTTCAATGCATAGATCTTCCAGGCCAAAAATCAACAAGGAGACCGTGGCCTTAACCAATGCACTAGATCAAATATATTTAACTGGTATCTTCAGAGTATTTCACTCCAAAGCAGCAAAATATACAAACTTTTCAGGTGTACATGGAACATTTTCTAGGATAGACACAAACTAGGATAGAAAAAAGTCTCAACAAATTTATGAAGATTGAAATCATGTCAAGAATCTTCTCTGACCACAATAATATAAAGCTAGAAATTAATGACAGAAGAACACTGAAAAACACCCAAGACATGGAAGTTAAATAACATGTTATTAAACAATAAATGGGTCAACAACATGATCAAGGAAGATATCAGAAGACACTTTGAAATAAATGAATATGAGGACATGATGATTCAAAATCTGTGGGACACTGGGAAAGCAATCCTAAGAGGGAAATTCATAGCATTACAGGACTATCTCAAAAAAAAAGAAAAGAAAGAAAGAAGAGAAAAGGGAAGGAAGGAAGGAGAGAAGGAAGGAAGGGAGGAAGGAAGGAAGGAAGGAAGGAAGGAAGGAAGGAAGGAAGGAAGGAAGGAAGGAAGGAAGGAAGGAAGGAAGGAAGGAAAAAATCTAACTTCACAATTGAACTGAAAAGGAAGAACAAACAAAGCTCAATGTAAGTAGAAGAAAGGAAATAATTAAGATCAGAGCAGAAATAAATTAAATAGAATCTTAAAAGGTGATATAATAAATCAATGAATCCAAGAACTGGTTATTCAAAAAGAAAAACAAGATTAACAAAGCTTTAACCAGAGTCATCAAGAAAAAAGAGAAAGCACTCAAACAAAATCAGAAATGAAAGAGGAAAAGTAACAACTGACACCAAAGAAATACAAAGGATTGTAAAAAAATATTGTGAACAGTTATATGCAAAAAGACTAGACAACCTGAACAAAATGGATAAATACCTAGAAACACACAATATTCTGAAAATAAATCAGGAAAAAACAGAGAATCTCAATAGACAGATTACATCTAATGAAATTTAAGAAGTAATCAGGAAACTTCCAAAAGACAAAAGTTCTGGGATAGAATTCTACTTGACCATAAAAAAATACAAAATATTACCCTTTGCAACAGTATGGATGGACCTGGAGAATATTATGCTAACTGAAACAAGCCAGTCAGAGAAATACAAATACCATATTATTTCATTCATGTATGAAATATAACAAACAAACTGAACTAACAAGCAAAGCAGAGACAGACTTATAGACAGAGAACAGATGATAACTAGTTGCGGGGCAAGGAGAGGTTACGGTGTGGAGGGATTGAGCAAAAAAGGACTCATGGACATAGACAACAGAATGGTGATTGCTGGGGTGAGGAAGTATGAGGGGACTAAATGGTAATGAAAAAATATATAACATAGATTATACATTTTTAAATATTAATAACAAATAAAAACCATGTGTATTGAATGGATGGAAGGAACTTCTGGAGATCCACGTAGTTCCTCTTAATGAACCCACACATGGACTGACCTACTTAGACTTACTCCTGAGCTCTAGAACCAGGGTAGCAATTTAAAAGGTACCAACAGTATACATGGAGAAGCTGAAGTTCAGGGGTCAAGGAGAACAGAGGCCATTGTCTTTTACTAAACCTCACCCAACAGAGCCAGCAACCTGGTAACATAACTGAGACTCTATCAACCTGGCTAAGTGTTTGACCTGCCTTGAAGATGCCCAGAGACTCCACCTCAACCAATTTACATGCCCACCCAAACTGCTTTTCCACATGAATTGCAGTTCTTGGCTCATGCTTCACAACTTCCTAAATCCTATCTAAGAAGCAACAGCTGGCCTCAGTGATGCCCAGGCCTGGCACTAGCAGGAACCAGCCTAGATTCACAGCTTGACTTCAGCTGGGAATCTCCTAGTTCAGCAAAAGTAGCAGTAATCTCAGATTGCTTTATAGTTCAGGCAGAGTGGCTGGCCCTAGGCAAAACACAAATGGAAGTTGAACTTGGTCTGCCCCACCTGGGAAACCCCAGGTCTTTCGCACCCAGTGGACAGCTACAGACCACATCGGAGCATCACCATCCTGCCCCTGAATAGCTGATCTTCTTCCATGGAGGGCAGAAGGTGGTGGGAAGTGGTATTGAAATGACTCCATTTTGATGTTCGAAAGACAGGAAACCATTGTTTCACCCAGAAATAGGAATTTAGTGAAATAATTATTGTTCCAGTCAGGAAAAAGAGAGAAAGAATATTAATTTTGGGTGTTACAAGGAAAATTCTTAAGGGAAGAAATTTTTATATGTGCAAAACATGAGCATATTTCTAGCCCAGATAAGAGGAAATGATTAAAGATGACAATTCAACTGCTGATAGGAACTTGGGATCCTTCTAAATCTTGGTTATTATAAATAATGGTGCAATGAACATATTGATGCACAGAGCTCTTCAAATTAGTGCTTCAGGTTTCTTCATATATATTCCCAGAGGTGGAATTGCTGGATCATAAGGCAGTTTCATTTTTAATTTTTTGAGGAAACTCCATACTGTATTCTACAGTGGCTGGACCAGTCTGCATTCCTGCCAACAGTGCATGAGGGTTCCCTTTACTCCATCTCCTTGCCAGCATTTGTTGTTTTTTTATTTGTTTATGATGGCCATGCTGACTGATATGAAGGGAAATCTCATTATGGTTTTAATTTGCATCTCTCTGATGGCTACTGATTCTGAGCTTCTTTTCGTATGTCTCTAGGACCTCTGTATCTGGACAGCTACAAGCAAAAAAAAAATTAAACTCAACCAACTCACACCATAGACCAAAATAAACTCAAGATGGTTAAAAGACTTAAATATAAATTGTTATACCATACAAGTACTAGAGGAGAACATAGGCAGGAAAATCTCAGTTATCCCACGCAGCAGTATTTTCAATGGTATGTCCCCTAGAGCAAGGAATATAAGGGAAAGAATAAACAAATAGGCCTCCAGCTTTATTAACTGCAACAATTACTGCAATTAACATTAATAAATGTCAGAAAAGAAAATGGCTAAATTTTATACATCACTTTTTAACTCCTAACTATTCCCTACAGTATTTTTCTTAATCAAAAGCTATTCTGTGTTGGGAACCACCCTGCCTAGTTTCAGAAGCTGTAACCATCCCCCCACCCCCTAAGGGTAAAGCTGAGGGAGCGACCTTGGGACCAGAAGCCACTAAGGAGACAAAGCTTATCTCCTTGGCAGGAGCACCACTTCTGCTCCTTTTACTTCATCTGTAACTGGCCCCCAATGCTTGGTCAGTTAGCCAATGACAGGTAAGAGTCCCCAAAGGGGAGAATGACCTAAGACAGGCACAATGACCTGGGAGGCCTCCAGGGAAGGACTTGGGACGCTACAGCAAAAGGGGTGATGGACCCTTGCCCCTTGGCTTTGACAAAGCCTGAGTCCTCATTCTGTCTGTGAGAAGTCTCAATCTCTTGGCTGTCTTACTTCCCCTGCCTGACTTAAGCCTGAAACAATGACAGGGTGTTGCAGCCCTGTGCTGGAAAGGACGGGTTTCCCAGACAATCAGGCCTAATAAAGAATATGTAAAATCCTGTGAAACCTGCTTTGTTTAGAATGCTCTCAATTAATTCATAAGGGTCCAAGCAAGAAGTGAATTTGTTCCTCAAAGTTTAATAGCTCTTTAGCTATCTGACCCTGACTCAAAATATGTCCTCAGAGTTCTTTGTTATCTGTTGTTTGATTCTTACTGTCTGGCAGTGATTAATAAGCTTTACCTGTATTTTTGTGCAAACAAACCCAATAAAAGCCCATTGAGAAAAAGTCTCTTGGCCCTCCCCCTTTAAGAGATTGGCCACCTTCAAGCAGATCATGTCTTGGTAGACTTACTCTCATCCATGGCGGCTGAGGTGCTCTATGGGTGGAGCCCCCCCCCCCCACAATTCTGCTTTTCTATGTTTGAGGTTTATTAAACAAAATACTGTCAGGCTATCAGTACATGATAAATTGTTCATCATTCCCATGAGTCTCATTGAGAAAAATGCAGCATAAGTCTTATCTATGCAGCCTTCGATTTCCTCTCACATGAAATGGGAACTCAGTGTGGGTTTAACTGGACTGGGGGTCTCTTGGAAGTTCTGCTGCCTAGATCACTAGTGGCATAGCTATCAGCAGGAGTCTTTAATTCATCACCACAGGGACCTTCCCTAGAGAAAATGACCCAAGAGAGCATAGGCAAGGTGCAGAGAGGAGTCAGCACCCTGTCTCAGAAGCGACCTAGCATCACTTTTGCCATGTTCTTTTGTTGGATGCAAAACCCAACTCTGGTAAATAGTTGGTAAATAGGGTGAGGATATAAGGAGGCAGCCCCACCAGGAGCTGTATTGCAAGAAGTCAATCACAGACATGAATAAATTCAAGATGCCCAACAAATCCCCTAAAAATAAATAAAGTCCACAACCAGACACCTCATGATGAAGCTACAGAATACTAATATGAGATATAAGATTTTTAACGATGGCAAAGACAAAAGATTATATTCGAAGGAGAAGGCTTGAAAGTGAGAGATGACTTCTCAACAACAACACTGGAAACCAGAGGCTAACAATCTGTCAATCTGCTGAAAAATATATATACCTACAAAAAAAAAATTTCTCAGGAATTAAGGTGAAATTAAGACATTTTTAAACAAAAAAATGTGAGAATTTGCCTCCAGTAAATTTTTATAAAAGAAACTTCAATGAATGTACTTCAGGCAGTTATGTCAGATGAAACATCTAAGGTGCAGGAGGAATGAAGGGTCAAACATAATAAATTATGCATTAAATAAAAATAACTTTGACTATATAAAATAATAATATGAATATGGCTTCATAGGATTTTTAACAAGAAGGTGGGAAATAAAGCGGTAATATGTCATGAAGCATCATTGCAGTTAAATGTTCTAAAGTCCTTGTGTTGCCTTGTAGAGGAGTGTTATGTATCAAAGTTTGATAGACTGAAGATAAATGTAGGAATTTTTAGGGTAACCACAAAATGACAGAAACTGAGTGGATATTACCCAAATCATTAGTGGGGTAACAAGAGGAAGTAATTATAAAAGATCAAAACCATTAGGTTTTTTAAAATTTTATTGTTGTTTAGCTACAGTTGTCCCATCTTTTTCCCTATTGTTCACCCCTACCCCTTCCCCCTGACTCTTACAGTCAATTACCCCATTATTAGTGTCCATGAGTCCTCTGCTCATGTTTCTTTGCTTGCCCCTCCCCTTTCTTTCCCCGATTAGACTCCCCTGACTCCCCTGTGGTCATATCAGTTTGACTCCCCTGTGGTCATATCAGTTTGTTCTTTATTCCCAAGTCTCTGGTTCTATCTTGTTCATTTGTTTTGTTAATTAGGTTCAACTTACAGGTGAGGTCCTGTGGTATTTGTCTTTCATGATCTGGCTTATTTTACTTAGCATAATCCTCTCCAGTTCCACCCATGCTGTCATGAAATGTAGCAGTTCCTTCTTTCTTTCTGCTGTGTAGTATTCCATTGTATAAATGTACCATAGCTTTTTAAAAATATATTTTATTGATTATGCTATTACAGTTGTCCCATTCCCCCCCTTCATTCCTCTCCACCCTGCACACCGCCTCCCACCCACATTCCACCCTTTTAGTTCATGTCCATGTGTCGTAAGTTCTCTGTCTTCTACATTTCCCATACTATTCTTGCCCTCCCCCGGTTTATTTTCTTCTTCCATCTATGCTACTTATTCTCTGTACCTTTCCCCCCTCTCTCCTCCTCCCATTCCCCTGTTGCTGTCCCTCCATGTGATATCTATTTCTGTGGTTCTGTTCCTGTTCTAGTTTCTTGTTTATTTTGTTTTTGTTTTAGGTGTGGTTGTTAGTGTGAGTTTGCTGTCTTTTTACTGTTCATATTTTTTATCTTCTTTTTCTTAGATAAATCCCTTTAACATTTCATATAATAAGGGCTTGGTGATAATGAACTCCTTTAACTTGACCTTATCTGAAAAGCACTTTATGTGCCCTTCCATTCTAAATGAAAGCTTTGCTGGATAGAGCAATGTTGGATGTAGGTCCTTGCCTTTCATGACTTGGAATACTTCCTTCCAGCCTCTTCTTGCCTGTATGTTCTCTTTTGAGAAATCAGCTGACTGTCTGATGGGAACTCCTTTGTAGGTGATTGTCCCCTTATCTCTTGCCGCCTCTAGAATTCTCTCCTTCATTTTAATCTTGGCTAATGTAATTATGAAGTGCCCTGGTGTGTTCCTCCTTGGGTCCAACTTCTTTGAGACTCTCTGAGCTTCCTGGACTTCCTGGAAGTCTATTTCCTTTACCAGATTGGGGAAGTTCTCCTTTATTATTTGTTCAAATAACTTTTCCACTTGTTGCTCTTCCTCTTCTCCTTCTGGTACCCCTATAATTCGGATGGTGGAATGTTTCAAGAATGTCCTGGATGTTCCTAAGCCTCTCCTCATTTTTTTGAATTCTTGTTTCTTCATTCTCTGATTGTGTATTTCTTTCTTCCTTCTGGTCCATTTCATTGATTTGAGACCCAGTTTTCTTTCCATCGCTGTTGGTTCCCTGTGCATTTTCCTTTATTTCACTTAGCATAGCCTTCATTTTTTCATCTATTTTGTGACCAAATTCAGCCAGTTCTGTGAGCATCCTGATCACCAGTGCTTTGAACTGTGCATCTGATAGGTTGGCTATCTCTTGGTCCCTTTAAAGTATTGGCTCTGAGGATTTTATTTGTTCTTCCATTTGAGCCTTTTTTTTTTTTGGTGGTTGTTTTATCACACCTGTTATGCATGAGGGGCAGAGCCTTAGGTGTTCACCAGGGTAGGGCAACCCAGTCGCTGGGCTGTGACACTGTATGTGGGGGTGGGGTTAGAGAGGGAACAATGGCTCTTGCTCTGCTCTCTGTCAGCTTTCAGCCCCTCTGCTGCTTCCCACAAACATTGGGCCCTTCTGATGCTGGTCCCTTGGGTGGGTGGGCTTGTGTACATTCTAGGACCCTGTGGGTCTCTCCAATGAACTCACCTGTGAGGCTAGGAGGCCCTCCCAGCACCTCAGCCTCCACAAGTGTTTTCAATCAGCACTTTTAGGCTTTATTTTCTGGTGCTGGGGCCCTGGGTTTCTCGGTCTGTCTCACTGCCCGTTTTCACCTGGTTTATCTGCGTGTGAATGTGTGACTGCAGACAGCCAGCTGCCTTGAGCACCTCACTGGGTCCACTCATTGCTTCCCCGCACTCATGTCCAGGATCTGTCATCACCAGAGTCTGCTAGCCTCTGCCTATGCCCTGCACGCCTGGGTCTGCCAGCCACCACTTTTTCCAGCGGCCAACTCCACACCTCTTACCAGTCTGTATGAATGGTTGTCGGGACTTCCATATGGTTCAATTTTCTGTCTGTTCTGGTCGGGTTTTTTTGTTTCTAAATTTTTGTTGTCCTTAATTTGGTTGGATGGAACCTACACTTCCATCTTGGCTGGAAGTCCTAAATGTACCATAGTTTTTTGATCCACTCCTTTACTGATGGGCACTTAGGCTGTTTTTCCACACTTGGTTATTGTAAATAACACTGCTATGAACATTGGGATGCATAAGATTTTTTGAACTGGTGATTCATAATTCTTAGGGTATACTCCTGGCAGTAGGGTAGCTGTATTGAAAAGCTATCTTTCATATTGAAAGGCACCTTTAATTTTTGAGGAAATTCCATACTGTTTTCCACAGTGGCTGCACTAGTCTGCAATTCCACCAACAGTATTACTAGGTTCCCTTTTCTCCACAACCTCACCAGCACTTGTTTGTTGATTTATTAATGATGGCCATTCTGACCAGTGTGAAGTGGTATCTCATTGTGGTTTTCATTTGCCTCTCTCTAATGGCTAGTGATATTGAGCAGTTCTTCATGTGTCTATGTGCCCTCTACATGTCCTCATTAGAGAAGTGTTTGTTCAAGTCCTTTGCCCATTTTTTTAATTGGGTTGCTTGTCTTCCTGGAGTGGAGTCAAGTGATTTCTTTATATATTCTGGAGATAAAATCTTGTATCATTGGTGTAGGGTAAATAGAGGCAGTCTGGCTTCCTTACCCAGATGTCTGGGTAACTAAAAGAAGCAATGTTCCCATATCCTTGAAGGGGTTGGATAAGCCTTAAGACTGGGTCTGATAAACTGTTCCCATAACATGAAGTGGGCTTGCATGTGCAGAATCATGCTATGTTATATAGTTTTCTGGCTTGAAGCCAGCTTTGTTTGCTTCTAATACTTAAGCAAGTATGGGTTGCTTACTAGAGACACATGCAGCTTGTGGCATGTGTGGCTTCCCCACCCATGAATAAAGGCATGTCAAGCATCCCTAAACTCCACACATTTTCTTCCATCTCCCTGAATCTAGAGTGGATCTTCCAGGCCTTGACATCCTGCAACACAATTGGCTTAGTCATCAGGATTTGCATGGTATGGAAATCGATGAGCCATCTGTATCTTCTGAAGGAAACCTCAATAGGTGTGCTGGTCCCAGGGAACTGTGGCACCAAGTAGCAAGCCTCCTGATCTCATAGGCCCCACCAAGGGAGTGGCCTGATGTCAGTGGCACACCTGACACCATGGAGAAAGCCCTACAGGAGCTTGGGGAGACCCTGTAGAAGCCCAACACCCACATGGCTGTGGGGGCTGTAGGCTGGGTGTTTCTTTCAGCTTTTTGAGCTGAGACAGGGACCACACTTCACAACACAGTGAAACTACATGAGCTCCAAGGATCAGAAGAAGCCCTGGAAGCCAGAATTGGTTCTCCAAAAGAAGATCTGCAAGAAACACAGATGTCTGTCTCCTGCTGCAGCAGACAAGTTGGAATCAGAGGAAAATGACATTGATGCAGAACCGTGTTCTCAGAAGGCCCGCCCCCATAGTGTTACAAAAAACGAAGTCCCAACATCCCATGGCACCTGGGGGAAACCTTGTGGGTCCCACTCAGATGGTAGAACATACTGCTTTAGACACTATATGCAGGACAAGCTTGTCAACCTCGAGAATTAGTTTCGCCAGAGACACGCGAAGCCCTTAGCTGTATGGCTCTTGTGACTGTGGGACCTAGGAGTGGATAGTATCATGTGCTCCTACACTGAGATGGAAAATTTACCACCCCCACAATGGGTAATGGCAGTGAAACAATACCAGTTGCCCAGAGGATGTGAGGAAATCATAGCTACTATAGGGAAGGTAGAGAAATTGGGCATAATTGGGGCTTCCCACAGTCCTTTAATTCTCCAGTGTGGCCAATAAAAAAGCCATCATGACACACCTCTCCCTGTGCCAGTAGCTGCAGAATAGCCAGAAGCACACTGAGGGGCAGGGCTCACATTCTTTGATGGAGTGGCTAATGGCAGCTATCCGTGCTGTCTGGGAAAATGCAGGTGTCAAGCAAGATACTGTGAGCAAGTGGCAGTCCTTTACAGACTTAGAGAAAATCTTGTGGGAGTTGGGCATGCATCAGGCCATGTTCAATCCCAGTACACAGGGCCTTGATGATGAGTGTTTTACATTTGGAATGAGGGATCTTGTGCTCCAGCATGCTCCCTCTACCTCTTTTGGCTCACCGATTGCAATTCTCACAATGTGTCAGTCATCACACAAATGGTATCACAACAATGGTGGCTAGCCTGGGAGAGGTGGAGTCTCACCACCAACAGAAAGCTATTTGTACAGTCTCTCAGAGTCCCCAGTCGAACAGCAGTCTCATGTGGGTGACTAGAGCACAGATGTGGTCAGATATTTTAGGGCACAGGTGGCAAACACAAGGCCCATGCTGAATCCAGCCTTCCACCTGGTTTTATCTGGCCTGGCACCTTATTTCTACCCAGTGGCAGCACCAAGCTCCTTGCCCCTGGTTAAGGAGTAGTTATATTTATAGTCCTAAAATTACATTTGACCCTTGAAGACAACTGTGAGACTGATGTGGCCCCCAGTGAAAATGAGTGTGACACCTCTGTTTTAGGACCTGGAGTCAATGGCACTAAGATTGACAGGAAGCCAAACTCTACCTGTTAGAGCACTGGAAACAGCTTCGAGCTGACAAATGCTTCTTGTGGCCCCAAAGAAGAAGAAACTGATGGGAAAATCTACATGTGCACCCCGAGAGCTCCAAGAAGCCCATTTGGTCTGGCTGGAAGATCATCTGGCTGTGTCAACCTCCTGAGATCAGGGAGAAGATATCCTTTGACATTTGGCTAGGAACAAAGCCAAGGGACCCATCTTCAGAGGACAGGAGGCTGCATGATGAACTGGCTATTCATTGGTCACCTGTAAATGTCCAGTGAGTGTTAGCTCTTGTGGATACAGAAGCTGAATGTACTCTCTTATATGTAAATCCTGAGAAATTTCCAGGGCCAAAGGTCTCTATTGATGGTTATGGGGGACAAAGTATAAGGGTGAAGGCTGTGAAGCTCTCCCTGGATATCAGATATCTGCCCCCCCCCCATGAATACATAGTCTGTGTCTCCCCCACCCCTGAGTATATCCTGGGTATTAACGTACTGCAGGGTTTGTGGTTACCTATGACCACAGGAGAGTTTCACTTGCAGATGCGAGTGGTAAAAAACATTTTGTGGGGACATGCTAACCATTCCCCTGTGCAATTGCCACCCCCACAATGGGTAATGGCAGTGAAACAATACCAGTTGCCCAGAGGATGTGAGGAAATCATAGCTACTATAGGGAAGGTAGAGAAATTGGGCATAATTGGGGCTTCCCACAGTCCTTTAATTCTCCGATGTGGCGAGTAAAAAAGCCAGATGGTACATGGAGAATGATGGTTGATTACTGGAACCTCAATAAGTTCATTCCTCCACTACATGCAGCAGTGCTTTCTGTGATAGATTTAATGAACGAGTTAACTAATGAGCTTTGAACTTAACTACTTTGCAGCTGATCTAGAAAATGCCTTTTTCTCCACTGACCTTGCTCCAGAGAGTCAGGATCAGTTTGCCTTCACATGGGAAGGCCAACAGTGGACCTTTACAGTATTCGCTCAAGGGTATTTGCACAACCTGACTATCTGTCACAGACCTGTGGCAGATGACCTGGCTAAGTGGCCACAACCTCCAGAGGTAAGCCTATGTCATTACATTGATAACATTTTGCTAACTAGTGATTTTCTTGCAGAATTAAAGAAGACAGTGACTCAAATGTCTCATTTGAAGTCATGTGGCTGGGTAGTCAATGAAACCAAGCTTCAAGGACCTGGATTGTATGTCAAATTCTTGGGGGTTTTCTGGTAGGGTAAGACAACAGTAATCTCTGATGAGGTGATAGATAAGATTCAGGAACATCCAACCCCTACCACTATAAAACAGCTCCAGACATTTTTGTGCCTGTTGGGATATCAGAGAGCATGTGCTCCATCTAGCCCAAGTCATTCATCTCTTGTATTCTTTGGTGAAAAAGGAAGTGAACTGGGACTGGACCTCAATCTCGGAAAAGGTGTTCCAAGGAACAAAGCATATCATTAAGTGTGCCCAGAACTTGCATGCTCTGGATCCTGCTAGACCCTCTAAACCAGGTGTGCATGTGACACAGGGAGGCTTTGGATGGGGTTTGTGGCAGTAATCAGAATGGCTACATCGACCCTTGTGTTTCTGGTCCCAACTATGGAAGTGAGCAGAGGTACTGTACTCCTTCCTTGAAAAGCAGTTGGCTGCAGTATATGCCGCCCTATTGGCCATGGAGGCCATAAAGGGAACTGTCCCCATGACAGTAAGGACCATGTATCCCATTGCAGGATGGGTCCAGGACTGGATGGCCAAGCCTCATAGTGGGACAGCACAGATGCCCACATTGGCTAAGTGGGGGGCTTATCTGCAGCAAAGGAGTACTCTGTCTACTAGCCACTTATGGGCTGAGCTACAAGAAGTGTTAGGCCCTGCTATTTATGTGGATGAGAGATCTACTGCTCCTGTCCATATAGAAGAAATAGGAGCTAGTCCCTTCTACAAAGAGCAAGCACATATTCCCTCAGATGGATGTGCTTGCACGTATTCCCTCAGATGGATGTGCTTTCTCTACTGATGGGTCCAGCAGGGGCCATCCTGCCATCTGGACCACCATGGCAATGCAGTCAGAGACAGACACAATCTGGTTTGGTACTGGAATGGGATAGAACAGCCAGTGGGTGGAACTCAGAGCTGTATGGCTCATGGCTGCCAATGGAGCCCTGCCCTTGACTATTTGCACAGAGGGTTGGACAATGTACCAGGGGCTAACATTATGGATCTCTACATGACATACAAATAAATGGATGGTTATGCATAGGCCATTGTGGGGATAGGCTTTGTGGCAAGACTTATGATAGTTAGGCCACCAGAAACAAATTACTGTATATCATGTTACTAGACATGCCCCTCTTGCTTCCCCTGGGAATGATGAGGCTGATAATCTAGCCAAGGTGTGTTGGCTAGAAATGGTGCCTGCCAGTTCCTCAGGAAGGGAAGTGGCTCAGTGGCTACACCACCACATGGAAGTGGCAAAAGACCATGTGGTCCACCATCAAAACTTGGAAGTTATCTGTCACTTTGGCAGAGGTACAAGAATCTTGTAATACCTGTGTTGTCTGCTCGTGAGAGCATCCCTCAAGGCCTGTGGGAACTACTGAACAAGTGGTGAGGGGACAGGTACTGCTGACTCCAAGGAAGGTGGATGTAATCAGGCCCCTACCTAGTTCAAAGGGATATAAGTATGCTATTACATCTGTGGATATGGCCACAAGACTTTTAGGTGCTTATCCTGGATGGCACCCAGATCAGAGAGCAATAATCACTGCTGTAGCAGTTATGTGCTGCTTATGGGAACCCTTAGTCATTTAAAGTGATCAGGGGACACATTTTACTAGTACCTTTGTACAATGGGCTCCAGACTTGCAGATTGGAAATTCTATGTGGCCTATCATTCCCAAGCTGCTGGAATGTTTGAATGGTACAATGGTCTCTTAAAGCAGGGCCTATGAGCAGCAGCTGCCACCCCTACACTGAAAAGATGGACAAAATGCTTATGGGCTGTCTTCCAGACTTTAAATGAGAGGAGTCGGAGTGGGTGCCTGGCTCCAGTGGAAGCACTGTTCCACTGGATGCAGCTCCAATTCAGCTGCAGGTGCACACTAAGGATGTTTTGCTGAAACCTGGCATGGGAAAACAGGGAAATAGTCTCTTGCCCATTCCTGAGGGCCTGTAGTGAGGACAAACAGCCACTTGGATGTGGTCTTGGGAAACAAAAGACCCTCACATACTGGGTAGCTCTTGCTGCCCGTTGGGGCCAAGGGGTAGAAAGTTACAAATAGTGCCCTGGGTGATTGGGACATGGCCTCCAGTCTTAAAGGTGACATATCCAGGGCCAGCAGACCTTGCACTGTTTCTTCGTGGCCCCTTTGTGATTTCCCTATGACCCATTATGAGTTCTCCCCTGTTATTGCAAGTAGATGCTGAACCCCCAGCTGAGGCATGAAAAGTCTGGTATTCATAACCAGGAAGACCTCCTCTGCCAGTCACTGTTCTATCTACTGACCAGAAGCTTCATTGTGTATGGCCTGAGGGTCGTGGCTTGCTTCTACTTGTGCCTATATCTGCTCTGTCTTTTCTCCCTTAGAGTGCAAAGTGACACCTTAGTGGACTGGATTCATACCTATAACTCAGTGGCTAACCAATCAGCATGCTGGGTCTGCACTGAACTCCCCTTGAGCATGTTGGCCAGCTTCCCATGGCACATCTCTCCTGCTTCTCTCTCATACTGGACTTGGCTTCAGAAGTAGTGGAACAGTGAACATCCCTTGTGGAATGCTACCTGGACTGACATCTATGATGGAGTGAAGCAGTGGTATGACTGGCCCAAGCTGTTAAATATCTATTCCATACAGGACAGCTTGTGGTAGCTCACAGTTAAGGCTGTGGAGCTGGATGGACAAGCTCCCCTTTGTGTTGAGAACCTCGAAGGACAAGCCCAGGTGAGCTGGACTCCAACAGGTGTGTGTCACACTCAGACTCCAGAGCATTTCTGGGAGGCACAGGATGATGGACAGGCTGCAGTTCCTACTGGAACCCTCAGGGTGTGTGGCCCACATGGGTGACCTTACCTGCCTGGAAATTGGACTGGCCAATATATTTGGGGATGGCCCTATTTGCCTGCTTGAGTTCAGAAAACTCTTGTAAGCCAACCATCAAATTGAGAAGCATTTAAAGCACGACACTGGGTAAAGCATACTCCCTGGTGGTATTACCCATTAGGTGTTTTTTCTCCTCAAACTGCTTCTAAGGTCACTGAAACTGAGATAACTGCTTTGGCTTTGCCCACTGCTGTGCAGTGAATATAACACATGATTCCTTAATCCTGTTAAATGAGAAAGTGTATCAAGAAAAGTAGCTTTGTAAAATCATATGGCTTTAGATATGCTTACTGCGTCCCAAGGTGAGGTATGTGCCCTAGTAGGGACAAAATGCTGTGTAAATGTTCCTAATGTCCACCACAATGTTAGTCAAGCTTTATGAGTATTAACCTCTGAGACCCATGACATTGAACGTCTAACAGGCGATCTTTTGCAGGAGTGGTGAGCATCTATAACCAGTGAATGGTGGTGGGTTCTTGCTGTCCTTCTTGTGGTTTATAGGTGCAGGGTTCTGCCTTCCTCACCAAGGGAACCTTGCAGAAGACACCCTCATATAGATTGTGCAGTGAGGAACCAAAAAGTGGTAGATTGTAGGGTAAATGGAGGCAGTCTGGCTTCCTCACCCAGATGTCTCGGTAACTAAGGGAAGTAGTGTTCCCATAACCTTGAAGGGGCCTGATAAATGGTGTCCTCACAGTGTTGAGACTGAGTCCAATAAACTGTTCCCATAACATGAAGTGGGCTCACATGTGCAAAATCATGCTATGTTTTACGATTTTCTGGCTTGAAGCTGATTTTGTGAGCCTCTAGTACTTAAGCAAGTAGGGGGTTCACACTAGTGGGACATGCAGCTTGCAGCTTGTGTGGCTTGACTACCAATGAATAAAGGCATGTCAAATGATCCTAGGGTCCACACATTTTCTTCCATCTCCCTGAATCTAAAGTGGACCTGCCAGGCCTTGACAGGCTACAACACAATTGTTCCCACACAGTTTGTTCCCTTTCCATTTTGTTGATGTTTTCTGTAACCACTCAGAAGCCTTTTAGTTTGATGTAGTCCCATTTGTTTATTCTTTCATTATCTTTTTAAAAAGATAATAAGGTACATTGGTGTATCATGAAGGAAGGGTGAGGAGAGTAGTTAGCTTCTTATAATAAGAGAGGTGAATCAACTTTAAATAATTAAAAATAGATTAAAATGGAATTCTACACAGCAGATAGAAAGAAGTAGCTCCTACCCTTTGCAACAGCATGGATGGAACTGAAGAGCATTATGCTAAGTGAAATAAGTCATGCAGTGAGGGACAAACACCATATGATCTCACCTTTAACTGAAACATAATCAACAAAAGAAATATAACCAGAGTCATTGCAAATAAGAACAATCTAACAATAGCCAGAGAGGAGCAGGGAGGAGACAGAGGGGAGAAGGGTTTTAAGGAACTACTATAAAGGACACATGGACAAAACCAAGAGAAAGGGTGGAAGCAAGGGAGGGAGGTGGGTTTGGCTGGGGTGGGGGTGGAGTGGTGGGGAGAAAATGCAGATAACTGTAATTGAACAACAATAAAGTAATTTTTTAAAATTGAGTCTGCTTTTTATTATCACCATACACTTTCAATGTTAAATAATAATCTACAAAAAATTCCTCACCACTACAGTAGACTCTTCCATTCACTCTCCTTCTGGGGAAAAGAGAAAAAGGCAGAACAAAGAGAAAGCATAACATAAAATTGTACATTAAAACTAATATATTGGGATACCCTTGAGAGAAGATGGCAGCAAGATAAGTGGGAGCAGAGTCCGCTTCCCCCTGTACACAGGTGAAACACTTAGCTGATCTTTTGAGGAACAGAGAGAACAGCCAATGGTATTCCAGCATATATGAACATTGGAGACCAAGAATTGTAGAGGACATTGAAAAATCAGATGGTAATGAGAGTGCTTAAGGACAATAAAGTCCCTGGGACCAGTGCAGGGCCCAGGGTGGCTGCAGCCACAGGCCTGGTGCCCACCAGGCCTGCTGCAAGATTTTTGGGAGAGAGCCAGGCTGGGCAGTGTGAAGGCCAGGTGCTTGTTTGGACTGGCGGGCTTGAATAGGAGGAATTTTTCAAAAAGAAAAAGAGAAAAAAAAGAGGCACTCTGTAGCTATTTGGGGAATTCTCCACAGCAGCCACCCACATCCTACACCCCTGCCCCCACAGCCCTGGAGTCAGTACATACCTGATCTGTGGCCCAGTGGTGAATCACCTGCACCCATGCCTGAAGCACCAGGGAGGAGTACCTCCCACCTATCCCCTGTGCCCAGAGCCCTGCAGAGCCTACTTGGCTCTCTAGGAGGAAGGCAGAAATTCCCCACAGAAGGGAGCTGCGGGGCTTGGGGAGACAGCAGTCCCCTAAAAGACTTGACTCAGTAGGCAACTGAGCTACGCTGAAGGGACTCTGAGAGTCCCTAGCATCTAGGACAGCAAAGAGCAAGAATGTGATATGTGAGTTGCTCCTAATTGGTGCACCTCAAGGACAGTGCAACTGGTGGACTAAAGGCCTAGGTGGGACACACAGGGGCACTGCAGAACTGGGCTGGAGGCTGGAAAACAGAGAAGAGTGCAGCTCAGGCAGGGAGAAAAGTGAAACCAATCCCTCCTCAGCCTGACTAGCCAGAAAGACCAGCAGAACTAGATTGACCAGTTTAAAGCCAGCAGTAGGCTTTTTTTTTTAATTCCTTCTTCCTTTCTGTCCTTCATTCTTTTTTTTATTCCTTCTTCCTTCCTTTCCTTTTTTATTCCTTCTTCCTTCCTTCTTTTATTTATTTCTTTTTTTAACTTTAATTTTTTATATTCTTTCTTCCTTTCTTTCCCTCTTTCTTTTGTTATTTCTTCTTCATTCCTTCCTTTCCATTTTTATTCCTTCTTCCTTCTCTCCTTCCTTTTTTCCTTTCTTCTTTTTCCACAAGTGAGACAACAAAACCTGGAGCTGTGACAAGAACAGAGTTAGACCCAAACAGGTATGATCCTAACAAAAAAGACAGTAAGACAAATTTGACTTTGCCACTCTAAAGAACTTACAAGGTGGGAGTGGTGAACACCAGTACACCTGCTGGAAGAAGAAACATACCAACAAAGGAATCACCAACCGATAACAAAGAAACAAGGTGAAGGAGGGAGTGGAAGCCACACTAACCTCAATCCAGGACTGATCTGGAAACATACAAAAAAAATGTGGAAAAATTACCCACAACAAACAACTGAACAAGAGTGAGAAAGAAGCCTTAAAACTTTGTACACACAAAAGAATCAGCCTCAACACAACCTGTCCACACTGGCACAACAGTATACAAGATGTGGTGGACTAGTGACCCTCAGTTAAGCAGCTGGAGGAAAGAACCCACCAAAGAAAGACCCAACAGCAATCAAAACACAAAGATATACACAGAGCCAACATAAACAACAGCCCAAGAAATGCAAGCTTGGGGAACCAAGGAGACTGCACCACTGAATCTCACAGGTATTCTACCATACAAGTTCACACCATGAACCTAGGGAGTCAGAACAAATTAATTTAAGAAAGACAAGCTAACCAGAAGTCTCACAAAAAAATGAGAAGACAAAGAAACAATTTCCAAATAAAAGGAAAGGAGGAGGACTCATAAAGAATGCTAAATGAAATAAAGGAAACTCAACTATAAGATATTGAGTTCAAACCAATACTTATCAGGAAGCTCAATGAGGTCACAGGAATTACCAGAAACTACAGGAAAACTACAATGAACTCACTGAAAACTATATCAACATGAAAAAGAAAATAGAAACAATCAACAAGGACCAAGAGGAAATAAAAAAAACAGTTTTTGGACTAAAGAATACAATAGAAGGAATTGAAAGGAGGATCAATGAAGAAGAGATCAGATCAGCAAGCTGGAAGACAAGGTAGAAAAAAACACCCAGAAAAAGCAAGAAAAGGAAAAGAGGCTCAGAAAGAATGAAGAGGGATTAAGAGAAATACAGCACAACATGAAATGTAATAATATCAGTATAATAGGGATACCAGAAGGAGAAGAAGAAGAGCAAGGAATAGAAAACATGTTTCAAAAAGTAATGATGGAAAATTTCCCTAATCTGATGCGAGAAAAAGTCACACCAATCCAGGAAGCACAGAGAGTCCCAATCAAGAGGAACCCAAAGAGGCCCACTTCAATGCATCATAACTAAAGTGGAAAACTTCCAAGACAGAGAGAATCTTAAAGGCAACAAGGAATATCAAGAAAGTAACATGCAGGTGAGCCCTAATAAGGTTAGCTGTTGACTTCTCAATGGAAATGCTCCAAAGCAGGAGAGAATGGCAATAAATATTCCAAGTAATGAGAATCATAGGCCTGTAAGCAAGGCTACTTTACCAAGCAAGGCTCTGAATCAAGATAGAGTGTCAAATAAAGAGCTTCCAAAGAAAAAGAAGTCTAAAAGTATACACCTTCACCAAACTAGCTTTGCAAGAGATGCTAAAGGGACTGCTTTAAGGAAAGAAAGGAAAAAAGAAACAGAGAGAGGAAAACAGGTATGAAAAGTGGCAATGAATAAGTATCAAAAATAACCTTAAATGTAAATGGATTAAATGACCAATTAAAAGACATAGAATAGCTGAATTGATAAGAAAGTATGACACAAGCATAAGTTGCCTATAAGAGAAACATCTCAGGATAAAAGACCTATAGACACTGAAAGTTAAGAGCAGGAAAAAAATTTCCAAGCAAATGAACAGGAAAAAAAAAAGCCAGGGTAACAATAGTCATACCAGAAGAAATAGACTTCAAAAAAGGAGCCATGAAAAGATATCCAGAAGGTCACTTCACAATATTCAAGGGAAGAATCCACCAAGAAGACATACACATTGTAAGTATATATGCACCCAACATAGGAGCACCCAAATACATATAGAAAATCTTAGAGGACTTCAAGAAAGATATTTACAGCAACACAATTATAATGGTGGATTTTAACACCCCACTATCAAAAGTTGACAGATCTTCCAAACAAAATATCAAGAAAGATATTGTGGCATTGCCAACAATATGCTAGATCAAATGTACTTAACTGATATATAGAGAGCATTTGAACCGAAAAGAAGCAAATTACACATTCTTTTCAAATTCACATGTAACATTTTCAAAGATAGACCGCATGATAGGATGCAAAACAAGCCTCTGCAAATTCAAGAAAATTTAAAACATAGTAAACATTTTTCTCTAATCACAAGGGACTGAAACTAGAAAACAACTCCAAGGAAAAACACCAAAACACCCAAAATCATGCAGAATGAATAGCATGTTATTAAACAATAAATGGGTCAAGAATAAGATCAAGGAAGAAATGAAGAAGTTTCTAGAAACAAATAAAAGTGAACTCAGAACAAACCAAAACTTGTGGGACACAACAAAGGCAGTCTTGAGAGATAAGTTCATAGCAGTACAGGCTCTTTTTTAGGATATTTCTATCCTAAAAAGATAGAAATATTTCAAACTAACAACCTAACCCTACATCTACAAGAACTCAAGGAACAAGAACAAAGACAGCCTCGAGAAACTAGAGGAAGATAATAACCAAGATCAGAGCAGAATTAAATGACATAGACTCTAAAAGCATAATTCTCAGGATCAATGAATCCAGGATTGGTTCTTTGAAAAGATAAACAAAACCAACAAATCTTTAAGCAGAATCTTCAAGAAAAAATGGGAGGGGACCCAAATAAATATAATCAGAAATGAAAGAGGGGAGATTACAACTGATACCACAGAAATACAAAGGATTGTACAAAATTACTACAAAGAACTATATGCCAAGAAATTTGACAACCTACATGAAATGGACAAATTTCTAGACAAGTATAATTTTCCAAAACTAAATGAAGAGGCAGAAAGTCTGAACAGATCAATAACAGCAGATAAAATTTAAGCAGTAATCAAAAAACTCCTGACAAACAAAAGCCATACACTGGAAGGTTTCACAGGAGAATTCTACAAAAAAAAATTTGAGGAAGCACTAACCCATATCCTTCACAGACTATTAAAAAAATTCAGAATAATGGAAGCCTCTCTGACTCTTCTTATGAAGCCATCATCATCCTAATCTCAAAACCAGATAAAGACACAACAAAGAAAGAAAACTGCAAGTGAATAGAGCTGGTGAACATATATGCTAAAGTCCTCAACAAAATATTGGCAAACTGCATCCAACAATACATTAAAAAGATCATACTCCATGACCATGTGAGATTCATCCCACGGATGCAAAAATGGTACAATATTCAGAAATCAATAAACATAATGCATCACATTAAACAAAAGCAAAAACAAAAATCACATGATCATATCAATAGATGCAGAAAAAGCATTAGATAAGGTACAGCATCAATTTATGATAAAAACACTCAGCACAGTGGGAATAGAGGGAGCATTCCTCAACATAATAAAGACCATATAAGAGATACCTACAGCCAACATTATACTCAATGAGGAAAATCAAAATCTTTCCCACTAAGATCAGGAACAAAACAAGGTTGTCCACTTTAACCACTTCTATTCAACATAGTATTGGAAGTTTTAGCCACAGCAATCAGACAAAAAAAGGAAATAAAAGGCATCCAAATTGGAAAGGAGGAAACAAAACTGTCATTGTTTGAAGATGACAAAATACTGTACACAGAAAATCATATAGACTCCACCAAAAAACTGCTCAATCTAATAAATGAATTTGACAAAACAGTGGGATACAAAGTCAATATCCAGAAATCAAAGGCATTTTTGTATACCAACTACGAAATTTCAAAAGCATGAATCAGGATATAAAATCCCATTTGATATAGGAATGAGAGAAATAAAGTACCTAAGAATAAACCTAATAAAGGAGGCAAAAGACCTGTACTCAGAAAACTACACAACACTGAAGAAAGAAATCAAAACAGACACAAACAAATGGAAACATAAACCATGTTCAAGGATTGGAAGAATCAACATCATCAAAATGCACATGGTACCTAAAGCAATTTACAGATTCAATGCAATACCTATTAAAGTACCAATGGCATATTTCACAGATATAGATCAAACACTTCAAAAATTTATAGATAACCATAAACAACCCTGAATAGCAGCTGCAATTTTGAGAAAGAAGAGCAAAGTAGAAGGAATGACAATACCTGAAACCAAACTGTATTACAAAGCCACTGTCATCAAAACAGCCTGGTACTAACATAAGAACAGACACAGACCAGTGGAACAGAACAGAGAGTCCAGAAATAAACCCACATCTCTACAGTCAATTAATCTTTTACAAAAGGAGCAGCAACATAAAATGAAATAAAAATACCCTCTTCAAATGGTGTTGGGAGAGTGGACAGCTACATGCAAAAAAAAAATGAAACTTGAGCACCAACTTACACCATACACAAAAACAAATTCAAGGTGGATAAAAGATTTAAATATAAGTTGTGACACCATTAAAATCCTTCAGGAAAACATAGGCAGGAAAATCTCAGACATTCCACACAGCAAATTTTCACTGATGTGTCTCCTAAAGCAACAGACATAAAGGAAAGAATAAACAAATTGGATCTCATCAACATAAAAATTTTCTGCCCAGCTAAAGAAAAAAAACATTAAAATGAAAAGAGAACCAACTGTATGAAAAAAACATATTTGCCAATGATACCCAAATAAGAGTTTGATCTCCAAAATATATAAAGAACTCACATGACTCCACTCTAAGAAGACAAAAAAAAAACTATTAAAAAAATGTGCAAAGAACTTGAACAGTCACTTCTCCAAGGTGGACATACAGATGACTCAAGAACACATGGAAAGATGCTCGGCATCACTAACCATCAGAGAGATGCAAATTAAAACCACAATAAGATAGCACTTCACACCAGTCAAACTCTCCATCATAAACAAAACAACAAACAAGTGTTGAAGAGATTCTGGAGAAGGCAACGCTCGTGCACTTCTAGTGCACTAGGTGGGAAAGCAAGCTGGTGCAGTCACTGTGGAAAACACTATGGAATTTCCTCAGAAAACTAAAAATGGAACTGCCTTTTGACCCAGCAATTCCACTTTGGGGATTATATACTAAGAATCTTGAAACACCAATTCATTAGAACATATGCACCCCAATGTTCATAGCAGCACAATTTACAATAGCCAACTAGTGAAAGCAACTTAAAGGCCCATCAGTAAATCAGTGGATCAAAAATCTATGGTACATTTACACAATGGAATACTATGCCACAGAAAGAAATAAAGACCTACTACCCTTTGTGACAGTATGGATGGAACTGTAAAGCATAATGCTAAGTGAAGTAAGCTAGGCAGTGAAAGGCAAATACCATATGATTTCACCTTTAAGTGGAACCTAAACAACAAAACAAGCAAGCAAGCAAAATATAACCAAAGACATTGAAATTATGAACAATGTGACAGTAACCAGATCAAATATGGGAGGGGATAATGGGGGGAAGGGTGATGTGTTTGCAGGAACAACTATAAAGGACACATGGACAAAACCAATGGCAGGTAGAATCATGGGAGGGAGGTGGGGATGGCTGGGGTGATGGGAGAGGTGGGGAGGAATGATAGAAAACTGTACTTGAGCAACAATAAAATTTAAAAGTATTGTAAAAAAAAGAAGAAGAAATGAAGAATACACAAATTAAAACAGAAAACAATTTACAGGGAAACAACAGTAGAGTGGATGGAGCCAAGAATCAAATCAATGATTTGGAACATAAGGAAGCAAAATACATCCAATCAGAAAAAGAAGAAGGAAAATAATGCCAAAATACAAAGACAGTGTAAGCAGCCATGGAGAACTTCAAGCATTTCAATATTTGCATCAAGAGTTGCCAGAAGGATAAGAGAAAGCAAGAAATTGAAAATGTATTTGAAAAAATAATAAAAGAAAACTTTAGTTTGATGAAGGGAATAGAGCAAGTCCAGGAAGGACATAGAGAACCAAACAAAATGGATGCAAAGACTCACACTCTAAGACTCATCATGATTAAAATGCCAAAAGTTAAAGATAAACAGGGACTCTTAAAGGAAGCAAGAGAAAATCAATTAGTTACCTCTATGGGAGTTCCCATTAAAACTGTCAGCTCATTGCTCAAAAGAAATTTTGTAGGCCAGAAGCTATTGGCAAGAAATATTTTTAAAAATTTTAAGTAAGTTTTATTGATTATACTATTACAGCTGTCCAACCTTTTTCTTCCTTTTACTCCCCTCCACTATGCACTTGCCCTCTCACCAGCATTCCCCCACCTGAGTTCATGTGCATGGGCCATACATATAAGTTCTTTGGCTTCTCCATTTCCTATACTATTCTTAACCTCCACCTGTCTATTTTGTACCTACCATTTTATGCTTCTTTTTCCCTGTACCTTTTCCCCAATTCTCCCCTCCCTGTCCCCATTCATAACCCTCCATATGTTCTGTTTCTCTGAATCTGTTCCTGTTCTAGTTGTTTGCTTAGTTGTTTTTTTTATGCTCAGTTGTTCACAGTTGCGAGTTTGCTGTCATTTACTTATTCGCATTTTTTATCTTCTTCTATTTCTTACATAAGTCCCTTTAACATTTATTATAATAAAGGCTTGGTGATGATGAACTCCTTTAGCTTGACCTTATCTGAGAAGCACTTTATCTGCCCTTCCATTCTAAATGATAACTTTGCCAGAAAGAGTAATCTTGGATGTAGTCTTTGCCTTTCATGACTTTGATTACTTCTTTCCAACGCCTTCCTGCCTGTGAATTTTCTTTTGAGAAATAAGCTGATAGTTTTATGGGAACTCCTTTGTAAGTAACTGTCTCCTTTTCTCTTGCTGCTTTTCAGATTCTCTCCTTATGTTTAATCTTGGGTAACGTAATTATGATGTGCCTAGGTGCGTGCTCCCTTGGGTACATTTTTGGTACTCTCTGAGCTTCCTGGGCTTCCTAAAAGTCTATTTCCTTTGCTAGATTAGGGAAGTTCTCCTCATTATGTTTTCAAATAAGTTTTCAATTTCTTTCTGCTTCTCTTCTCCTTCTGGCACCTCTATGATACAGGAACATTTAAAGTTGTCCCAGATGTTCCTAAGCCTCCCCTCATTTTTTGAATTATTGTTTCTTTATTATGTTCTGATTGAATGTTTCTTTCTTCCTTCTGCTCCAAACCATTCCTTTGATTCCTGGTTTCCTTCCCTTCACTGTTGTTTCCCTTTATTTCAGTTTTTATGGCCTTTACTTTTTCCTCTATTTTGTGACTATATTTCACCAATTCTGTGAGCATCTTGATTACCAGTGTTTTGAACTCTGCAGCTGGTAAGTTCACTATCTTTTCATTGCTTAGTTTTATTTTTTTCTGGAGTTTTAATGTGTTATTTCATTTGGGCCATAGTTTTTGTCTCAACTCACCTGATATGTAGTGAGGGGTGGAGCCTTAGGTATTCACCAGGGTGAGGCTACCCAAGTCACTGCATTGTGGCTCAATATGTAGGAGAGGGGTCTGATAATGAAGATTGCCACTTGCTCAGTTCTTGGCGGGATTTTAGTCATTTTCCCCATTACCCACACGTAAACTTGGCCCATTTTGGTGCTGATTCCTGGGCAGATGGGTTTGTGTATAATGTAGGACCCTGTGGGTTTCTTCAATGAACTCTCCTGTGTGGCTGGGAGTTTCTCCTGCCACCTCTACCCCCACAGTTTTTTTCAGTCACAGATTTTGAGGCTTTATTTCCCCATGCTGGAACCCCAGGTTGCATGGTCTGTCTCACTCTCCAGTTGTTCCTCCTAGTTTATCCACATGCAAATGTGGACCACCAGCCACCACCTCACTGGTCCTTGTCCTCCAGCCACCACCCTGCCACATGTCCCCTCCACTGCAGCTGCCCATCTCTTCCCCTCCTACCGTCTGGATGAATGTTTCTTCTTTAACTCCATGCTTAACAGAATTCCATACAGTTTGATTTCCTAGCAGTTCTGCTATTTTTTGTTTTTAAATCTCTTGTTGTCCTTCTTTCGGTTGTGGGAGGAAGCAAAGTGTATCTACCTATGCTTTCATCTTAGTCAGAAGTCTGCAAGAAATATTCAAAGTCATGAAAATTATGGATGTAAAACCAAGATTGATCTACCCAACAGTGATATCATTGAGAATTGAAGGCCAGGTACAGGGCTTCTCAGAAAAACAAAAATTAAAGGAGTTCATTATCACCAAACCATTATTATAAGAAATATTGAAGGGACTTATTTAAGAAAAAGAATATCAAAACTATGAACAATAAAATGTCAATAAATACATGTCTATCAACAAATGAATCTAAAAAAAAAAACTAAGTAAACAAGAGCTGAAACAGAATCATGGAAATGGAGAGTGTTTTGATGGATGCCAAATGGAAGTGGGTGCAGGGTAATGGGTGAAGAGGTGAAGGGATTAAGAAGAACAAATAGGTGGATACAGAATAACCATGGGAATATAAAGTGCAGGATAGAATATGGAGGAGCCAAAGAAGACAAAAACAAATGAAAACATACACCATATTCATGGATTGGAAGATGAACATCAAAATGTCCATACTACCCAAAGCAATTTACACATTCAATGCAATACCTATTAAGGTACCAATGGCATATTTCACAGACAGAGAGCAAACACTTCAAATATTTACATAGAACCATAAATGACCCCAAATAGCTGCTGCAATTTTGAGAAAAAGGGGCAAGGTAGGAGGAATCACAACACCTGATACCAAACTGTATTACAAGGCCACTGTAATCAAAACAACATGGTAATGACATAAAACAGGCACGTAGATGAATGAAACAGAACAGAGAGCCCAGAAATAAACCCAAGTCTCTATAGTCAATTAATATTTGACAAAGCAAGCAGCAACATAAAATAGAGTATAAATAGCCTCTTCAAAAAATGGTGTTCAGAGATCTTGAGAGTTACATGAAAAGAAAGTGAAACTTGAGAACCAGCTTATGCTATACTCAAAAGTAAATTCAAGGTGGATAAAAGATTCAATTATAAGTCATGACACCATTAAAGTACTAGAGGAGAACATAGGCAACTAAATCTCAGATATTTCATGCAGCAATGTTTTCACTGATATGTCCCCTAGAGCAAGGGACATAATGGAAAGAATAAAAAAATGGTATCTCATCAAAATAAAAACCTTCTGCCCAGCTAAAGAAAATGGCATTAAGATAAAAGGGGAACCAACTGTATGGGAAACATATTTGCCAATGATACCTCAGACAAGGGTTTAATCTCGAAAATATATAAAGAACTCACATGACTCCACTCTAAGAAGACAAGCAACCCAATCCAAAAATGGGCAAAGAACTTGAACAGACACTTCTCTGAGGAGGAAATTCAGAGGATCCAGAGACACTTGAAAAGATGCTCAATATTGCTAGGTATCAGAGAGATGCAAATTAAAACCTACATTGAAGTAGTATCAATGAGATACTACTTCACACCAGTCAGAATGGCCATCATAAACAAATCAACAAACAATAAGTGTTGGCAAGGTTGTGGAGAAAAGGGGATCCTAGTGCATTTTTGGTGGGAATGCAGACTGCTGCAGCCATTGGGGAAAGCAGTGTGGAATTGCCACAAAAAAAACTAAAAATGGAACTGCCTTTAGATCTAGAAATTCCATTGCTGGGACTATACCCTAAGAATCCTGAAACACCAGTTTGAAAGAACCTATGCACCCCAATATTCAGAGCAGCACAATTAACAGTAACCAAGTGCAGAAAGCAACCTAACTACCAATCAGTAAATTAGTGGGTGAAAAAACTATGGTACATTTACATAATGGACTACTATGCAGCAGAAAGGAAGAAGGAGCTGCTACCCTTTGCAGCAGCATGGATGGAACTGGAAAGCATTATGGTAAGTGAAATAAGGCAGAAAGTGAAAGACAAATACCATATGATCTCACCTTTAACAGGAGTCTAATCAACAAAACAAACCAACAAGCAAAGTATAACCAAACACACTGAAATAGAGAACAGGCTGACAGTGTCCAGAGAGGAGAGGTGAAGGAATTTCAGTGGAAAAGGAGTAGGGTTTGGGAGGACAAGTATAAAAGACACACAGACAATAACAAGGGGGGTTGGAAATGGGAGGGAGGTGGAGGGTTGGGGGCGTGGGCTGAGATGGGGATAAAAGACAGAAAACTACTCAAACAACAATTTAAAAGATTAAAAAAAGAAATATTCAATGCTGCCATCCTTGAGAATTTATTCTGTAAAAAGTTTAGCAATAACAGAAATGTCAATAAAAATAATCAGTAAACTAATAATTAGTAAAGTTTACTATGCACACACAAAAAAATAATTTGCAAACAAGAAGCACTCAAACCAAAACATGAATGAAGCTCAGGGTGTATTGTTATAAAGAAGATTATACAAGAAGAAAACAGTGACTATTTATTCCTCCCACTGGTGATAATATTAAAATTTTCTTAAATGATAGACATCAGTCCATTGTTACCTCCTATCAACTATGGGGCATAGTTCAAATTTGCTTATGATTTGCAGAGGTATATGTAAGAAATGACCCAGGTCAAGTCAATCTTACAAAATAAGATAAATTAAGCTTTGCTTATATGCTAAACTGGTTTTGTCTGCTCAAGGAATTTTCCAGATTGGTCTGTTTCTTCTTTATTGCAATAATTCTAAGGAAATATCTTTACCTGTGTAAAAAATTTTATGGTCACATGTTGGGAACCACCTTGCCTGGTTTCAGAAGCTGTAACCCACCCCCCCAAGGCTAAGGCTGAGTGAGCAACCTTGGACCAGAAGCCACCAAGGAGACAAAAGCTTATCTCCCTGGCAGGAGTGCCCCTTAGGCTCCTTTTACTTCATCTGTAACTGGCCCCCAATGCTTGGTCAATTAGCCAATGACGGGTAAGATTCCCCAAGGGAGGAACAACCTGAGGCAGGTACAATCATGTGGGAAGCCCCCAGGGAAGGTCTTGGGATGCTACAGCAAAAGGGGTGATGGACCCTTGCCCCTCGGCTTTGACAAAGCCTGAGTACTCACTGTCTTCCAGAAATCTCCTAATCTCTTGGCTGCCTTACTTCCCTTGCTCCACCTAAGCCTGAAACAATGACAGAGGGTGGTGCAGCCCTGTGCTGGAAAGGGCAGGTTCCCCAGACAATCAAGCCTAATAAAGGATATGTAAAATCCTGTGAAACCTGCTTTGTTTAGAATGCTTTCAATTAATTGATAAGGGTCCAAGCAGGAAGTGAGTTTGTTCCTCAAAGTTTTATAGCTCTTTAGCTATCTGACTCTGCCTCAAAATAGGCCCTCAGAGTTCTTTGTTATCTGTTGTTTGATTCTTACTGTCTGGCAATGATTAATGAGCTTTATCTGAATTCTTGTGTAAACAAACCCAATAAAAGGCCATCGAAGTACAGGCTCTTGGTCCTTCTTCTCTGAGAGATCAGCTACCTTTCCTCCCCAAGCAGATCGTGCCTTGGTAGATTTATTCTCATCCATGGTGGCTGCGGGGGTGGGGGGGGGGTGGCTCTGCAGGTGGAGCCCCCCCCACAGTCACAGATGATATTGGAACATTATCTTTACTAATACAAAATGTATACAATTCTTAAATGTCCAATGATAGAACCATGCAGAAGAAACTTTAAGAATTACCCACTGGTAGCTTCCACACACGTGCACACAGATTCTGAAGGCCTGACTATCTCAGTCCTCAAAGGTGATAAGGGTGCTGAGTGTTGCCTCTAGCCTCATATGGCTTAATCTTTCCAACTCAAAGTGCCTTAAAAATAGTCACTTTCTGGATGTGTCATGATAGGAAGGAAGATTAGGGGAATTATTTTATAGTATATACATTAAAATGTTTACAAGGAAATTTTAATAAAACAGGTTATTAATAACAAAGAGAAGAATACAGACTAGTATATACCATCTAATCTCAAACGTGTGTTTTCAAACCCACATATAGAACAAAAGACTTGAAGAATACACACCTAATGTTAGTAATGATTTCATTTGAATAGTATACTTGGAACTAATATTGTTTTCTCTTCCTTTTCTTTGATATATTTTCCTTGATAATGACTACAAGTATTTAATAATTAAAAAATAATTTTAAAGTCTCAAACTGTAAAATCTACTGTGAGATGGTGTGACAGTGACTGCCCAGTAAAGAAGCTGTGTTTTAGATAATACACTAAGTGATGTTCTTGTTTCTCTAGCCTTTAAAATTACCTCAAGAAGTCCACAGAAAACCTATCCTGAAAGACTGCATCATTATCTCTGTGGATATGAGATGGAGGGGATGCTTAGAAGGAGGTGAATTAGAGCTTGTTTGAGATGTCCTTCAAAACTTCCCTGCTGCACCAAAATTCAGAAAAAATATTGATTATTATTAATGTCAGATCCCCACATGTATTTCTTCTTTCTTTTGTTGGTATAATCTCTAAAACTTTTTATTTCTTAGAGCAGTTTGAAAACACTACAGAATATTACCAATAACTAAACAACAATAAAAGTAACAAAAACTCCTACTTCTCTCTTCCCTTCTTACATTTATATTTTTCTTTTATTTTGCACATTTTTTATTTTTTTATTTTATCTGTTGTTCAAGTACAGTTTTCTTCCCTTTACCCCCATCCCAGGCCACCCCCCAGACCTCCCCACAATCCTCCCATTTCCAACTCCCCTTGTTATTGCACATGTGCCCTTTAGACTAGTTTCTTCAAACACTTCCCCCCTTCCCCTGAAATCCCCTCCTCTCTCCCCTCTGGTCACTGTCAACCTGTTCTCTATTTCAGTGTCTTTGGTTATATTTTGCTTGTTGATTTGTTTTGTTGATTAGACTCCTGTTAAAGGTAAGATCATATGGTATTTGTCTTTCACTGCCTGCCTTATTTCACTTAGCATAATGTTTTCCAATTCCATCCATGCTGTCACAAAAGGTAGGAGCTCCTTCTTTCTTTCTTCTGTGTAAAGTTCTATTGTGTAAATGTACCATAGTTTTTGATCCATTCATTTACTGATTGGCACCTAAGTTTCTTACAGCACTTGGCTATTGTAAATTGTGCTGCTATGAACATTGGGGTGTATAGGTTCTTTTGGATTGGTGTTCCAGGGTTTTTAGTATATAATTCCTGAAGTGGAATTGCTGGGTCAAAAGGCAGATTCATTTTTAGATTTCTGAGAAAAATTCCATACTGTTTTCCATAGTGGTTGTACCAGTCTGCAATCCCACCAACAGTGCTCTAGTGATCCCTTTTGTCGACAACCTCTCCAACACTTGTTTGTTGCTTTGTTTATGATGGCCATTCTGACTGGTGTGAAGTGGTATCTCATTGTGGTTTTAATTTGCATCTATCTGATAGCTAGCCATGCTGAGCATCTTTTCATGTGTCTCTGGATCCTCTGCCTGTTGTCCTTTGAGAAGTTGGCTCAGATTGCTTGACTTAGGGAGTCAGCAATCCCAAGAGGAACCTAACTTAGTGGGAAGGCTGAACTAGCCTGAAGGGGCGCTGAGTCCCTAGCATGTAGGATGGCAAGGAGTGAGAAGGTGGTGTGTGGATTGCCCCTAATAGGTACAGCGCAAAGACAGCACAACTGGTGGATTGAGGGCCTAGGCTGGGCATAGAGGGGCACTAGGGGCCTGGCAGTGAATGGAGAAACTGGGCTGGAGGCTGGCTGAGTGCCAATCAGGAAGGGAGAAAAGCAAAACCAATCCACTCGCACCAGCCTGCTGCAGCCAGAAAGACTAGCAGAACTGGCTTGGCCAGTTTGAAGTCAGCAGGAGGCTTTTTTTTTTTAAGTAATTTTTTATTTTTTTTCTTTTAACTGCTTTTTCCTCTCTTTCCTTCTTTTTATATTCCTTCTCCCCTTCTTTCCCTGTAGGGAACCCTTTTGCAAGGCATGGAAATGTAGCTCAGCACCCACATAAAAAAACCCAGTGGGAGAGAGTTGGCACACAGGACCACACCTACAGAGAAGTTCTCCTGTGGAAATGGGGCCTGCATTATAAGTAGGCTGCTTTGTAACTTGCTCTCACCAAAATTCTCTCACCCTGAGTTCAGGCAGTGAGTGCATGCTGCGTCTCTTTAAAGTAACTTCCTGAAGTCTCTCTTAACTCTCCCAAGGATTGCAGTGTAATGAGACCTGTTATTCTTATCTTTCCTTTGCATTTGCAACATTTTTTCCTTGTTAATCTGTAAGAAGTAATCAGTAACATCTCTTCCAGTTGCTATCTGTAAAAAGTAATTACCTAAAGCAAGCCTAAGTGTAATGAATGAAAACCTTCTTTGATGTATGCTATTAGAAAGCCATTAAAAGCTTTTCAAGACAACAGTCAGCACACTCTCCTCTTCAGAGAGTTGCCAGGCTACTCCAAGGTGCTCTCCCCATGAGAGAGGAGCTGTGCCATCACATTTCCTCCACAGGACTTCGTAGTCCATGTGAAATTGTCCCATCTTATCTATAACACCATGTATACTGTGGACCAATACCCATGTCATTTTCCTTTTTATCTCTTCTTTCTTCCTTCTTCTTTTTTATTTAATTCCCACAAGTCAGAAAATAAAACCTGGAACTGTGAAAAGACTGAAGTTGGAAGCAAAGCAGGGGCATCCCAATAGCTAAGAAAGTGAGACAAATTTTACCTTGCTACCACAGAGAATTTGCAAGTTATTGTATATTTGTATTATTTGTTTTAATTATTCTTACATCTTTCATTTTATTACAATTTTCATATTTCTCTTCCTTCTCTTTAATCTTCTTTGCTTGGCTGGTTAAATTACATTGTCTAACTGGTTTCCCTGGTTCACTCTTTCATAGTATATTGCTAAATTACTGTCTTTCACTTCACTTGTGTTACATTAGCACACTACTCTAGGTCCTATACTTTCTATTCTAGTTACCCAGATCACATAGATTCTGTCATATGACGGCTGCTCCATTACTGTTGTAAATGATTGCTGTTCAATACAATTGTAAATACTACACAGCACAACTCCCAGGTTTTAGCCCACTTCATGGTTTCCTGAACTCTATTGTAGTTTTGGTTAACTCCATTCTCTCACACCCTAAACCTATTGTCTATCCTTTGCTCTCACTTTACCTCATAATCTGACCTGCCACAAAAGCAAAGCTTTCTAGATCAAACTCACAAGCCTCCTCAACCCCAACAACGGTCTTATCCTCTTTCCACACTTTCTAAAAAGTGGCTAGTTGGATGAAATATTATGGTTAACACTATAATATCTAAAGGATCGCCTATATCTTTTCTATGGGCTGGTATGTTAATTATCATAGAATGCATTCCTGTTGTCTTAAACCATTGCCCTGTCCCACTCCAACAGATCACAAAAAAGAATAGGTGGAAGCTGTGAACACCAGGATACCTTCTGGAAGAGGAAACCCAACAACAAAGGAACCACCAACAGATAACAATAGAAGAAGGTGAAGGGGTGAGTGGAAGTCATACTAACTCAACCCAGGAACTATATGGAAAACAACTAAGTGGTAGAGGAATTACTCAGAACAACAAAGGCACAAGAGCAAGATAGAATCCTCAAAACATTGTACACACAGTAAAACCAGCTTCAACACAACCTGTCCACACCTGCACAACAGAATACACAGGGTGGTAGACAGCATGACCCTCAGTTAACCAGGTGGAGGGAAGGGCCCACTAAAGAAAGACCCAACAACAATCAAAACACAAAGACATAAACAGAGCCAACATAAATGACAGCCCAAGACCAGAGATCTTGGGAGATCAAGGAGACAGCACCACTGAATCTCACAGATATTGTACCACAGAAGTTCACACTGGAAACCCAGGGAGTCAGAACAGATCAACTTAAGAAGCAGAGGCTAAAAAGAAGACTTTGACAAATAATGGGGAGACAAAGAAACAATCCCCAAATGAAAGGAAAGGGAGAAGCTTCAGAAAGAATGCTACATGAAACTGAGGCAAGTCACCTATCAGATATTGAGTTCAAAGCAGTGGTTATAAAGGAAGCTCGATGAACACACAGAGAACTAACAAAAACTACAGAGAAACTACAATGAACTCACTGCAAACTATATCAACATGAAAAAGGAAATAAAAACTATCGACAACAGCCAAGAGAAAATGAAAAATACAATTTCTGAACTGAAGAAAAAAACAGAAGGAATCAAAAGCAGGCTCAATGAAGCATAGGATCTGATATGTGAGCTGAAGGGCAAGGTAGAAAAAAAACTGAATGAGCAATAAAAGGAAAAGAGGCTCAGAAAGAATGAAGAGGGGTTAAGGACAATGCAGGATGACATGAAACATGATAATATCCACATGATAGGGATACCAGAAGGAGAAGAAGAGCAAGGGATAGAAACCTGTTTTAAAAAGTAATGATGGAAAACTTTCCTAATCTGATGGGAGAAGAAGTCATACAAATCCAAGAAACACAAAGAGTCCAGGAAACACAATCAAGAGGAACCCAAAGAAGCCCATTTCAAGACACATCATCATTAAAATGGCAAAATTCCAAAATAAAGAATCTTAAAGGCATCAAAAGAGAAACAGGAAGTAACATACAAGGGAGCCCTGATAAGACTAGCAGCTAACTTCTCAGTGGAAATGCTCCAAGTCAGAAGGGAATGGCAAGAAGTATTCCAAGTAATGAAAACCAGAGACCTGCAACCAAGATTACTTTATCCAGCAAGGGTCTCAATTAAAATGGAAAGCCAAATAAGGAGCTTCACAGAAAAAAAAATTAAGAATATACATCCTGAATATACCTCCTCCAAACAAGTTCTGCAAGAGATGGTAAAGGGTATGAATTAAGAACAGGAAGAAAAACAGTGAAAGAGAGAGAAACACAGGTATGAAAAAGTGGCAATTAATAAATACGTCTCAATATTAACCTTAAACATAAATGGACTAAATGCCCCAATTATAAGACATAGAATAGCTGAATGGATAAGAATGCATGATGTACACATATGCTGTTTACAAGATACACACCTCAGAACAAAAGACCCACATAGACTGAAAATGAAGGACTGGAAACAAATATTCCAAGTAAATAAACAGTAAAAAGAAAGACGGGGTAGCAATACTCATATCAGACAAAATAGACTTCAAAAAAAGAGCCATAGAAAGAAACCCAAAGGGTCACTTCATAGTACTCAAGGGAAGACTCCATCAAGAACACATAAACATGTAAATATATATGCACCCAACATAGGAACATCCAAATACATAAAGAAAATCATGGAGGACTTCAAGAAAGATATTCACAGTAACACAATTATACTAGGGGGTTTTAACACCCCACTATATAAAATGGACAGATCTCCAAAACAAAATATCAACAAAGATATTGTGGCATTGAACAATAGCCTAGATCAAATGGACTTAACTGATATATATAGAAAGCCTTTCATCCCAAAGTAGCAAAATACACATTCTTTTCAAATGCCCATGGAACATTTTTAAAGATAGACCACATGATATGACAGAAAACAAGCCTCAACAAATTCAAGAAAATTGAAATCTTATCAAGCATTTTCTCCGACCTCAAGGGACTGAAACTAAAAACAAACCTAAGGAAAAAACCCAAAACACTCAAAATCATGGTGATTAAATAGCATGCTTTCAAACAATGAATGGGTCAAGAAAGAGATTAGGAAAGAAATCCCAAAGTTTCTGGAAACAAACAAAAATAAACTCACATCAATCCAAAACTTATGGAACACAGAAAAGGCAATCTTGACTGGGAAGTTCATAGCCATACAGGCCTGCCTAAGAAATATAGAAATATTTCAAATAAACAACCTAACCCTACATTTACAAGAATTGGAGGAACAACAACAAAGACAGCCTAAAGCAAGTAGAAGGAAGGAAATAACCAAGATCAGAGCAGAATGAAATGACATACAGACTAAATCAATAATCCAAAGGATCAATGAATCCAGGATCTGTTTCTTTGAAAAGATAAACAAAATCAACAAGCCTTTAAGCAGACTCATCCAGAAAAAAAGAGAGAGGGCCCAAATAAACACAATCAGAAATGAAAGAGATTACAACTGATAACACAGAAACACAAATAATTGTAAGAAATTACTATGAATAACTATATGCCAAGAAATTTGAAAACCTAGGTGAAATGGACAAATTTTTAGAAAAATACAATCTTCCAAAACTGAAGGAAGAAGCAGAAAGCCTGAGCAGACAAATAACAGCAGATGAAATTGAAGCAGTAATCAAAAAACTCCTGATATACAAAAGCCCTGGACCGGTTTCACAGGAGAATTCTACAAAGCATTTAAGAAAAAGGTAACCCCTATCCTTCACAGACTATTCCAAAAAATCCAAAATGATGGAAGACTCTCAAACTCTTTTCATGAAACCCACATCATCTTAATCCCAAAAACATGTAAAGACACAACAAGGAAAGAAAACTTCATGCCAGAGACTTAAGATGGCAGTGAGTTCGGTGGGAGTGGAGCCCACACTTGCCCCTGCACATGAATGAAACACCTAGCCAATCTACTGAGAAACAGAGTGAACAGCCAACAGTGTTACAGGGTGCAGCCAAGAGGGGGGACCCCAAATGGGCATTTGAAATGGGCTCCAGAACTTAAGGTGTCCAGGAGATTTTAAGATGTCTCCAAACCACCCCCCCCCCCCGGACCCAGGGTGTGGGTTGGGGGAAGGGACAAATGGAGCAGGACCATTGAGAGCTGTTTTGCAGCTAAGCTCTGGCGTGGTCATTTAACATATCTATAGCCTTTGGCTGGTCGCTTAGATATGTTAAATAGCTGTGATCATCTCTGGGGGGGTGGGTGGGATGGAAGTAACGTCCCCACCAACACGTGACTGGGGGCAGATCCTCCCCCAAGCTACAGCGCCTGCGTGGGAGCTCAGAGAAGATTGGCTCCAGGACATGGGGCCACACCTGCCCAGACTCATGATGGCAGCCCAGTAAAGCTGGAAGGATATGAGTTCTGGCATGTGAAGCCGAGTGTGGGAGGAGTCGGAAATGAGGCTGCAGAGGAAGATTGGCCGCGGGGATTTAAAACCCAGACTTGGCGGCCATTAGGAAGGGGAGAACGACGCGGCTTTGGGGGAGTGGGGGCTCTCCCCTTCCCGCAGCCCTGAGAGAGAAAACCATGTGTCTTTAGCAGAGTGGAGACTCCCACATCCCAGAGAGAGAGAACCATGAGGCCTGGACGGAGTGGGGACCCCCGCAGCTTCAGAAGGGGGAACCACCACCTGGTTTTAGCAAAGATCCTGGCGACTCAGCCGAGGGTGCCGGGAACCCAGGGCGGTCTCCCAGTCGAGAAGGAGGACTAAGAACCAGAGGACCGTCTGAGCCATGGACTTCGTTTTCCTTCCCTGAAATACGGTACTCTGGACTGGGCAAAGGGGGAAGGAAGGAAGGACTGTGTCTGTTTGTGGGTGTTTTGGGGGGACTTTGGGGTTTTTGATAAAGACATTAGGTCACTACTTGAAGTTTGTATAGCATTAAATAAACATTTCCTTTCCTTTTCACGAATCTCTGGCATTGAGAGATGTCTTTCCTCGGGCGGCGGACATGACAGACCTGGGGGCCTTTTAAATAATAGTATATCGTCCCAGGCCCCCCCTTGTTCTGTTCTGTAACAACAGTACCGACAAACAGAGACCAAGAGCATCACTTAATAATACCCAAGGGAAGAGTACATCAAGAACACATAAACATAGTAAATATGTATGCACCCACCATACGAACAACCAAATACATAAAGAAAATCATGGAGGACTGCAAGAAAGATATTGACAGCAACACAATTATAGTAGGAGATTTAAACACCCCACTATAAAAAATGGACAGATCTCCAAAACAAAATATCAACAAAGATATTATGGCATTGAACAACCCCCTAGGTCAAATGGACTTAACTGATATATGTACAGCCCTTCATCCCAAAGAAGCAAAATACACATTCTTTTCGAATGCCATGGAACACTTTTAAAGATAGACCACATGGTAGGACACAAAACAAACCTCAACGAATTCAAGAAAATTGAAATCATATTAAGCATTTTCTCTGACCACAAGGGTCTGAAGCTAGAAGACAACCTCAACAACAACAACAACAACAAAAAAACAAATCCCTCAAAATCATGGAGATTGAACAGCATACTATTAAACAATGAATGGGTCAAGAATGAGATTAGGAAAGAAATCCCAAAGTTTCTGGAAACAAACAAAAATAAACTCACATCAATCCAAAACTTATGGAACACAGCAAAAGCAGTCTTGACTAGGCACTTCATAGCAATACAGGCCTGCCTAAGAAATATAGAAATATTTCAAATAAACAACCTAACCCTACATTTACAAGAATTGGAGGAACAACAACAAAGACAGCCTAAAGCAAGTAGAAGGAAGGAAATAACCAAGATCAGAGCAGAATGAAATGACATACAGACTAAATCAATAATCCAAAGGATCAATGAATCCAGGATCTGTTTCTTTGAAAAAATAAACAAAATCAACAAGCCTTTAAGCAGACTCATCAAGAAAAAAAGAAAGAGGACCCAAATAAGCACAATCAGAAATTGATGGTACATTTACACAATGGAATTCTATGCAGCAGAAAGAAAGAAGGAAATCCTACCCTTTGCAACAGCATGGATGGAGCTGGAAAGTATTATGCTAAGCGAAATAAGGCAGGCAGTGAAAGACAAATACCATATGATCTCACCTTTAACAGGAACCTAAACAGCAAAACAAAGAAACAAGCAAAATATAGTCAAAGACACTGAAACAGAGGACAGGCTGACAGTGACCAGAGGGGAGAGAAGAGGGAATTTCAGGGGAGAATGGGAAGGGTTTACAGGAACAAATTTAAAGGACACATGGACAAAAACTAGGGGGAGGGTGGTAATGGGAGGGAAGTGGGAAAGGATGGGTGGACGGGCTGGAATGGAAGTAAAAGGGAGAAAACTGTACTTGAGCAATGATTAAAATAAAATTTAAAAAAAGAAATTGAAGAGGAGAGATTTCAACTGATACCTCAGAAATACAAAGGACTGTAAGAAATAATTACAAAGAGCTATATGCCAAGAAATTTCAAAACCTGAGTGAAATGGACAAATTTCTAGAAAAAATATAATCTACCAAAACTCAGTAAATAAGAAGCCAAAAAACTGAACAGACCTGATGAAATTGAAATAGTAATTAAAAAGTTTCCAACACACAAAAGCCTTGGACTAGATGGTTTCACAGAATAATTTTACAAAACATTTAAAAAAAGACTAACCCCCATCCTCCACAGATTGTTTCAAACAATTCAAGAAGATGGAAGACTCCCACACCTTTTTCTGAAGTCAACATCATCCTAATCCCAAAACCAAATAAAGTCATAACAAATAAAGAACACTTCAGGCCAATGCCACTGATTCAACATAGATGCTAAAATCCTCAACAAAATGTTGGCAAACTGCATCCAGCAATATCCTAAAAAGATCACACATCATGATCAAGTGGGGATATACAAGGATGGTTATGTATTAGCAAATCGATAAACATAATACATCACATAAACAAAATGAAAGACAAAAATCACATGATCATATCAATAGATAAAAAATAAAAACATTTCATAAGGCAAAGTACCCACTTATCCTTGTGAGAATAGAGGGAGTGAGAATGGAGGGAGAATAGAGGGAGTATCATTCAACCTAATAAAGGCCATATATGAGAGACCTAGAGCCAACATCATTCTCAGTGGACAAAAACTTAGCGCTTTCCCTAAGATCTGCAACAAGACTAGAATGCCCACTTTCACCACTCTGATTCAACATAGTACTGGAAGTCCTAGCCACAGCAATCAGACAAGTCAAAGAAATAAAATGCATCCAAATTGGAAAGGAGAAAACAAAACTGTCACTGTTTGCAGATGACATGATACTGTACATAGAAAATCCTATAGACTCCCCCAAAAAACTACTTGACCTAATAAAAGAATTTGGCAAAACAGCGGGATACAAAGTCAATATCCAGAAATCAAAGGCATTTCTGTACACCAACAATGAAACATCAGAAACAGAAATCAGGGAGAAAATTACATTTGATAAAGCATCAAGAAAAATAAAGCACCTAGGAATAAACCTAACCAAAAAGGTAGAAGACTTGTACTCAGAAAACTATACAACACTGAAGAAAGAAATTAAGGAAGACACAAACAAATGGAAGCATGTATCATGCTCATGGATTGGAAGAATTAACATCATCAGAATGTCCATACTACCCAAAGCAATTTACAGATTCAATGCAATCCCTTTTAAAATACCCATGATAGAATTCACAGATATACAATAAACATTTCAGAAGTTTATATGGAACCATAAATGACTCCAAGTAGCTGCAACAATTTTGAGAAAGAAGAAAAACCAGGAGGGATCACAATACCTGACATCAAACTGTATTACAAGACTACTGTAATCAGAACAGCCTGGTACTGGCATATGAAGAGAAACATAGACCAATGGAAAAGAACAGAGAGCCCAGAAATAAACGCAAGTCTCTATGGCTAATTAGTATTTGACAAAGGGGGAAGAAGCATAAAATGGAGTGAAAATATTCTTTCCAACAAATGGTGTTGGGAGATCTGAATAGCCACATGCAAAAAAATGAAACTCAATCACCAACTTATACCATACACAAAAATAAATTCATGGTGGGTAAAAGAATTACTTATAAGTTGTGACACCATAAAAGTGCTAGAGGAAAACATTGGCAGGAAAATCTCAGATATTCGACACAGCAACATCTTCACTGATATGTACCCCAAAGCAAGGGACATAAAGGATAGAGTAAACAAAAGGGACCTCATCAAATTAAAAAGATTCTGCATGGCTTAATAAAACAGTATTAAAATGAAAAGAGAACCATCTCTATGGAAAAACATTTTTGCCAATGACACCTTGTACAAAGACTTGATCTCCAAAATATATAGAGAATTCCACGACTCTTCTCCAGGAAGACAAACAACCCAATTAAAAAATGGGTAAAAGATTTAAACAGACACTTCTCCAAGGAGGACATACAGAGGGCCCAGAGATATATGAAAAGATGCTCAACAAATCTAGCCATTAAAGACACACAAATTAAAACCACAATGAAATACCACTTCACACTGGGCAGAATAGCCATCATAAACACATCAAAAAATTAGTGTTGGAGAGGATATGGAGAAAAGGGCACCCTAAGGCACTATTGGTGAGAATGCAGACTGGTGCAGCCTCTGTGGAAAACAGTATGGAATATCCTCAGAAAACTAAAAATGGAACTGACCTTTGACCTCGCAATTACACTCCTGGGACTATATCCTAATATCCCTGAAACACCAATTCAAAAGAACCTATGCACCCTGCTTTTCACAGCAGCACAATTTACAATAGCCAAGTGCTGGAAGCTACCTAAGTTACCATCAGTAAACGAGTGGATTAAAAAACTTGGTACATTTACACAGTGGAATTTTATGCAGCAGAGAGAAAGAAGGAGCTTATACCCTTTGCAACAGCATGGATGGAACTGGAGAGCATTATGCTAAGTGAAATAAGCCAGTCAGTGAGGGACAAATACGATATGATCTCACCTTTAACTGGAACATAATCAACAAAAGCAAAAAGCAAACAAAATATAACCAGAGACATTGAAGTTAAGAACAATCTGATAATAACCAGAGGAGAGGAGGCAAGGGACAATAGGCGGAAGGGTTTTCATGAACTACTATAAAGGACACATAGAAAAACCAATGGATAGAGTGGAAGCAAAGGAGAGAGATGGGTTTGGCTTGGGTGGGTGGGGGCAAGTGGTGTGGAGAAAATGCAAACAACTATATTTGAACAACTGTAATAATAAATTATTTATTTTAATTAAATTAATTTTAAAAACTATTGAGACTTGTTTAGTGTCTTATAATGTGATCTATTATAGAAAATAGTCCATGTACACTTGAAAATATTGTATATTCTACTGCTTTGGGGTGAAATCCTCTGAAGACATCAATGAAATCCATCTGAACTATATGTCATTTAAGACTGCCATCCTTAAATGACATAGATTTTCTGCCTGAAAGATCATCTGTTGATGTCAATGGGGTGCTAAAATCTTCTACTATGACTTTGTTACTATATATCTCTCCCTTTATGTTTATCAAATGTGCTTCACATTTTTAGGTGCCCCTGTTTTGAATGCATAAATGTTTACTAGAGTTTGTCCTCTTGTTGGATTACTCCTTTTTCCCTTTTGTAGCATCATTCTTTGTCTCTTACTGCAGCTTTGGTTTTAAATTCTATTTTATTAGATATAATCATTACTACTCCCAGCTTTATTGGATTTCCTTTTGCATGAAATATTTTTTCACCTCTGTACTTTTAGTCTGTAGGTATCTTTCATTCTGAGGTGAGTCTTTTGTAGACAACATATATATGGGTCTTGCTTTCATATCCATACAGTTACCCTATGGCCTTTGATTAGAGCATTTAAGTCATTTACATTTAAATTGATAATTGATAGGAATGTATTTATTGGTATTTTATTCTTTTAACTATGTTCCCTGTTTTCTTTTTCTTCTTTGTCTCTTCGTAAAGCACTCCCTTTAACATTTTTTGTGATTTTGGTTTCGTGGTAACAAACTCCTTTAACTTTTTGTTGAGAATGGCCTCATATTAAATTCACTAATTACATCAGTAAAGCATCTAAGGTCACATTCTGGATTCCAGGTGGACATAAATTTTGGTAGAGTTCATTCAAGGTAGCACACTGCTTGAAATTTCCTGCTGTGACACTAACCTATATGTTTTACCTCAACTCTTTCCCTTTTTTAAGTCATACTTCCTCCTCACCACAAGTAATTACATCTTTTCTTTTTCAATTGTTTTACTAAAGCATAACTAGTGATTCCCCTCTCCTGCTTAGAATCCTGCTATGAGTCCCCATTGGTCTAACTGACCTTTCAAGACAAATTTTAAGTGATTTGGGATCCTGTGTCAAAGTGTTTGAGCCTACATTGTGCTCCACAAGGCAGCAACTAACACACATTTTCTCAGTCTATACCTTTGCCTTGAGTACTCTTTCTCCATTCAACCAAATTGTCATTCACCATTCAAGCTTCTCTTCAAATATTGTCACCTCCATGTGAACACACCCCTGTCCACCACTCCACATTTCACCCTATCATCATCTGTCTGTGTTATTCTGATGCAACAGTCTTAACTAGAGATCATATATTATGAGGTGACAGGAAACTTTCCTATCAAACACGAGAATTTCCAAAGGAACACTTTCATGATTCACATCTTATATTTGTATTTTTTTGTTTAACAGACATTTTTGAATTACAAGAATGTCATACCCACAGACCACAATGTCTCATTCCCACAAGTGTCTCTCCTCCTTCACAGGGGCTTTTCAAAATCCCATGACAAAAGAAAGCCCATCTCTAGGCCATCCCAGTATTACAATGATGCACCATCCAGAGTGAAAACATTTACACAACCCAACACAGGACAGTTGTGAATTACATGATGTTTTTCTTGCCTATAATTCTTAATGAATTTAAAGAAATGAGGAATACTGTTACCATTCTATTATTTTTCATCAGCTTTTTAAGAAATGATTTTCTCATTTATTCCTATAGAAACAGAAGTAAATATCATAATAGTAATTATTTCTTTTATTTTTCTTAGGTACATAAATTTTTATTTTATATTTTTATATTAGAATATACTTATATTTTCCACATTTATATTTTGCTTTTATCAAAAGACACAAGCAAGGCTTAAATAATTATTTTTAAGGTCTTTTCAATTTTTTTCTTGAATTTATTGATGTGTCACTGGTTACCAAACTTATAGAGGTTTCACGTGCACATTCCATAACACATCAATAAACAAATTTTTAAATCTTTATCCACCTCAATAAGAGTATCCAATAGTACTTCTATATTTAATTATCAAAATTTCTAAAATGCATGCATTATTTACTAAATCTTTTGTTAAGAAATTATGAGGAATAACTCTCCTAAATATATAGTATTGGTAATATGAATAAGAAATATCAAATACAGCTCAAATGAATTATAGTTATATAAAGTATATATAACCATTGGTTTCTTCCTTTACCTTCATTTGATCTTTTATTTATCTCATAAAATATATTTCTTCATCTCTCTTTGCCATTTTACATTCAACCACAAATTACCTTAAAAAATACATTCCTACCTTCCATATATATGTAAGTGGAGGAGAAGTTGGGAAAATATTACTATGAAAAAGAAGTTGGGGAAAAAGAAAAGATGATGAGAGAGATATACAAATGGTCGGCTAATGCAAAAAGATAAACATAGAGTACTTGAAATATACCTATTTATTTGAAAGGCTACATGATATCTAATACAATTTTCAACATTTTAACCATGGGGTAGGTTTGCACACTATAAACTGGTATGATTAAGTGGAAATTATATCATCAATAAGGGCTAGGGAATTCAACAAAGAAAAACATCCTCCTTAAGTTTTGTTTCCTTTTATAACCATTGTTTTAATTGTTGTTCAAGTACAGTTGTCTCCACTTTCCTCCCACCACTCTCTCCCACCTCAACCCTCCCCTCCTTTCCCTTTGATTTGACTTTTTTTGACTTTGTCCATGTGTCCTTTATACATGTTTCTGAAAACCCTTCCCTCTTTTCTCCCTATTATCCCCTCCCACCTCCCCCCTGGTTACTGCCAGTTTTTTCTTAATTCCAATTTCTCTGGTTATATTTTGCTTACTTCTTTGTTTTATTGATTAGCTACCACTTATAGGTGACATCATATAGTATTTGTCTTTTACTTCCTGGCTTATTTTACTTAATATAATGCTCTCCAGGTTCATCCATGCTGTTACAAAGGGCAGGAACTCTTTCTTTCTGCTGCATAGTATCCCATTGTATAAATGTACCACACTCTTTTGATCCATTCATTTACTGATGTGCACTTCGGTTGCTTCCAGCACTTGGCTATTGTAAATTGTTCTGCTATAAACATCAGGGTGCATTGCTTCTTTTAAATTGGTGTTTCAGGATTCTTAGGATATAACTGCAGCAATGGAATTGTCAAAGGAAGTTCCATTTTTAGTTTTCTGAAGGAATCCCATAGTGTTTTCCACAGTGGCTACAACAGTCCACATTCCCACCAACAGTGCACTAGGGTGCCCTTTTCTCCACATCCTCTGCAAAAATTGTCCGTTAATTTGTTTATGATGGCCATTCTGACCAGTGTGAAGTGGTATCTCATAGTGGATTAATTTTCATCTTTCTGATGGACAGTGATGCTAAGCATCTTTTCATATGTCTCTGGGCCCTCTGTATGTCCTCCTTGGAGAAGTGTCTGTTCAAGTTCTTTGCCCATTTTTAAATTGAGTTGTATGTCTTCCTGGAGTAAAGTCCTGTGAGTTCTTTATATGTTTTAGAGATCAAACCCTTGTCTGAGGTATCATTGGAAAATATGGTTCTCTAATCATTTTAATGCTATTTTCTTTAGACATACAGAAGCTTTTCATTTTGATGAGATCTCAATTACTTATTAAAATAAACCATTTTATTTATTTTATGAATATTAATTGACTATACAGACTTGGGTTATGTCTGAGCTCTCTATCAGTTCCATTGACCTATGAGTCTCTTCTTATGCCAGTATCAGGCTGTTTTGATTACAGTGGCCTTGTAACACAGTTTGATATCAGGTATTGTGATTCCTCATACTTTGTTCTACTTTTTCAAAATTGCTGTGGCTATTTGGGGTTATTTATGGTTCCATATACATTTCTGAAATGTTTGTTCTAGTCTGTAATATATGTCATTGGTACTTTAATAGGGATTGCTTTGAATCTGTAAATTGTTTTAGGTAATATGGACATTTTGATGATTTTAATCCTTACAATCCATGCACATGGTACATGCTTCCATTTGTTTGTCTTCTTTAATTCCTTCCTTCAGTGCTGTGTAGTTTTCTGAGTACAGGTCTTTTATTTCCTTGGTTAGGTTTATTCCTAGGTACTTTATTTTTCTTGTTGCCATATCAAATGGGATATTTTCCTGATTTCTGTTTCTGATGTTTCATTGACAGTATACAAAAAATGCCTTTGATTTTTAAATATTGACTTTGTATCCAATTGTTTTGCCAAATTCACTTATTAGGCTGATAGTTTTTTGGTGAAGTCTATAGGATTTTTTACGTACACTATCATGTCTACTGCAAGCAATGACAGTTTTGCTTCCTCCTTTCCAATATGGATGCTTTTTAATTTCTTTGACTTGTCTGATTGCTGTGGCCAGGACTTCCAATACTATGTTGAATAGAAGTGGTGAAAATAGACATCCTAGTCTTGTTGCAGATCTTAGTGGGAAAGCTTTTAGTTTTTGCTTACTGAGTATGACATTGGCTGTAGGTCTCTCATATACGGCCTTTATTATGTTGAGGAATGCTTCCTCTATCCCCATTTTGCTGAGTGTTTTTATCATAAATGGGTGCTGTACCTTATCAAATACTTTTTCCACATCTATGGGTATCATGTGATTTTTGTCTTTCCTTTATTTTATGTGATGCATTTCATTTATTGATTTGCAAACATTGTACCATCCTTGTATCCCTGGGATAAATCTCACTTGATCATGGCTCTTTAGGATCTTTTGAATATATTGCTGGATGTGGTTTGCCAATATTTTTCTTTAGGGTTTTAGCATTTATGTTCATCAGCAATATTGGCCTCTAGTGTTCTTTCTTTGTTGTGTCTCCATCTAGCTTTGGGATTAGGATGATGCTGGTTTAATAAAAACAGTTTGGGAATCTTCTATCTTCTAGGACTTTTTGGAGTAGTCTCTGAAGGATATGGGTTAGCTCTTTCTTAAATGCTCTAGAAATGCATAGTAGAATTCTACTGTGAAACCATCCTTTCCAGGGCTTTTGTGTGTTCGAAGATTTTGATTACTGCTTTGATTTCACCAGCTGTTGGTGTGTTCAGGCTTTCTGCTTCTTCTTCGTTGAGTTTTGGAAGACTATATTTTTCTAGAAATTTGTCCATTTCACCTACATTTTCATATTTCTTGGCATATAGTTATTCATAATGATTTCTTACAATCCTTTGTGTTTCTGTGGTATCACTTGTAATCTCTCCTCTTTCATTTCTGATTGTGCTTCTTTGGGTCTTCTCTCTTTTTTCTTGATGAGTCTGCTTAAAGGCTTGTCGATTTTGTTTATTTTTTAAAGAACCAGCTCCTGGATTTATTGATCTTTTGGATTGTTGTTTTAGTCTGTATGTCATTTCATTCTGCTCTGATCTTGGTTATTTCCTTTCTTCTACTTGCTCTGGGCAGTGTTTGTTGTTGTTCCTCCAGTTCTTACAGATGTAGGGTTAGGTCGTTTATTTGAAATGTTTCTATCTTTTTATATATGCCTCTATCACTATGGACTTCCATCTCAGTACTGCCTTTGCTGTGTTCCATAAGATCTGGATTTTCATTTGTTTCCAGAAACTTTTTGATTTCTTCCTTGATCTCATTCTTTACCCACTCATTGTTTAATAGCATGTCATTCAATCTCCATAAATTTGATTATTTGGGGTTTTTTTCTTGAGGTTGGTTTCTAGTTTTAGGTCCTTGTGGTCAGTGAAAATGCTTCATATGATTTCAATTTTCTTGAATTTGTTGAGGCTTGTTTTGTATTCTATCTTGTGGTTTATCTTTGAAAATGTTCCATGTGTATTTTAAAAGAATGTGCATTGTGTGGGAGCTTTGTCCAGTAGAGCTCCCCAAGACCTTGGTGGATGAGAATAATTCTACCAACACATGATATGCTTGGGGAGTAAGGCTAACCAATCTCTCAGAGGAGAAAGGTGGTTTAGCCTCTCTCTCAATGGGCATTTATTAAGTTTAGCTTGCTTAGGGATGCATATCAAAGAAAGGAGGTATGGCTTACAGATAACATTTCTGAGACCATAGGGGTCCTTTTGAGTCTGGATCTGGTAGACAGGCTGATTGGCTGTAAAGCCTTGTGAAACAAACTTACTTTGTGCTTGGACCTTTAACATTTGAATTGAGGATATTCTTAGCAAACAGGTTCCACAAGACTTTGTGCATTCTGTCTTAGTTTTGATTGCCCCCACAGGGAATTGCTGGTTCCAACACAGGGCTGCACCCCTCTCCAGCATTTTTTCAGGCTGGAATCAGCAGGGGAAGCAGCCAAGAGATTAGATTTTTTACAGGTAGAATGAGGACTCAGTCTGTGATAAAGCCAAGGGGTGAGGGTTTTTTGTGCCTTCTCAACAATTCTCTAAGTCCTTCCTTGATGGCCCCTTCTCAACCATTCCTGTCTTAGGTTGTCCCTCCCTTGAGTAATCTTACCCACCAGTGACTAACCAGTCATTCACCCAGGGCCAAGTAGGGTGAAGTAAAGGGGACAGAGGCTGTTCCCCTGTCAGGGTATAACTTTTGTCTTCTTAGTGGCTTATGGTCCCAAGGTCCCCTAGCCATGGGGCCTTTTCACCTGTTGGCAGGGTTACAGCCTCTGAAACCAAGCAGGATGATTCCCAATGGTGTATTTTGAGTCTTCAGGATGAAAGATTATATACATATTAGTTAAGTCCATTTGATCTAGGACACTGTTCAATGCTGCATTTGTTGATTTTTCATTTGGAAGGTCTATCCATTTTTGACAGTGGGGTGTTAAAATCTCCTACCATAATTGCGTTGCTATCAATATCTTTCTTGAAGTCCTCCAAGATTTTCCCCACATATTTGGGTTCTCCTGTGTTGAGTGCATGTATATTTACTATGTTTATGTCTTCTTGATGGATTCTTCCCTTGAGAATACGAAGTGTCCTTCTGGGTCTCTTTTTACAGCCCTTGTTTTGAAGTCTATTTTGTCTGATGTGAGTATTGCTACCCTGGCTTTTTTTTTTTTGTCCATTTGCTGGAGTATTTTTTTTCCAACCCTTCAGTTTGAGTTTGTGTAGGTCTTTTGTTCTGAGTTAGGTCTCCTGTAGGCAGCATATGTGTGGGTCCTGATTTCTTATCCATTTAGATACTCAAAACTTTTTATTGGTGCATTAATACATTTACATTTAAGTTTATTATTGATAGGTATTTATTCATTGCCATTTTACTTGTATCATCCCTGTGTCCATCTCTCTCTCACACTTTTTTTCTTTTTTCTTAAAGTAATACTTTTAGCATATCTTGCAGTGCTGATTTAAAGGAGGTATATTCTTTCAGCCTGCTCTTATCTGGGAAACTTCTTATTTCATCCTCCATTTTAATTGAGAGCCTTGCTGGATAGAGTAGTCTTGGTTGCAGGCCTTTGTTTTTCATTTGGAATATTTCTGGCTATTCCCTTCTAACTTGGTTGGAGTATTTCCATTGAGAAGTCAGGGGATAGCCTTATAGGTGTGCCCTCATATGTTACTTCCTGTTTTTCCCCTGCTGCCTTTAAGATTTTCTCTTTGTCTTGGAATTTTATCATTTTAATATGATATGTCTTGAAGTGGGCCTCTTTGAGTTCCTCTTGACAGGGACTCTCTGTGCTTCCTGGATTTGTGTGACTTTTTCTCTCATTAAGTTAGGTAAGTTTTCCATCATTACTTTTTCAAACAGGTTTTCTATCCCTTACTCCTCTTCTCCTTCTGGTATCTCTATTATACAGATATTATTATGTTTCATGTTGCCCTGCAGTTCCCTTAATACCTCTTCATTCTCTTTGAGACTTTTTTCCTTTTCTTGCTCTTTCTGGGTGTTTTTTTTTCTAATTGTCCTCCAGCTCATTGATTGGATCCTCTGATTTATTTGGCTTCCTTTTGACTCCTTCTACAGTGTTCTTCAATTAAGAAATTGTATTCTTCATTTCCTCTTGCCTCTTGTTAACAGTTTCTATTTCCTTTTTCATGTTGATATAGTTTGCAGTAATTTCCTCATAGTTTCCCTGTAGTTTTTTATAATTCTCTGTGAGAATTAATGTGAGCTCATTGAGCTTTTTTCTAGCCATTGCTTTCAACTCAATATCTAATAGTGAACTTGCTTCTATTTCATTTGCCATTCTTTCTGAGGCTTCCTCCTTTCCTTTTGTTTGGGGTCTGTTTCTTTTGTCTTTCCATTGTTTGTGAGACTCTTCTTGTTAGCCTCTGCTTCTTAAATTGATGTGTTTTGACACCTGAGTTTGTGGTGTGAACGTTTATGATAGGAGAACTGTGAGATTCAGTGGTGCAGTCTTTTTGATCTCCTGAACTTGTTGTTCTTGGGATGCTGTGTATGTTGACTCTTGGCGTGTAATTGGGTTTTGATTGTAATTGAGTCATTCTCTGGTGGGTCCTTACCACCAGGTGGTTGATGTAGAATTATTCCACCCACTATGTTTTGTATGCTGTTGTGATGGTGTTGTCTGAAGTAAACTGCAAAGCCCAGGGGAAAAACCCACATCTGCAAAAATATCTTCCCCCACAATCGCAGTATTAACAACAAATAAACCAGTATTAATAAGGGTGTAAAGTGATCAAGACTGTTATAAGAAAAGAGAAAATACTATAGTATAAATTTTAATGACCTAATATACACAAACTTGCTGGACAAGAAATGAATGTTCGAAAGCTATTAAGGAAAGAAAATATCATTAATCATTGTGAAGACCACAGTGATCTTCATCTTGTTAGCCTCTAGTATTTACCACTGTTTTTTTCTTTCTGGATTGCATCAGGTAATGTAAGATGTTGACCCCATCTGACCTTAGGCAGTCTTCTCTGAGACTGCCAGGGATCTGCTGTCTATGGTTGTCTCCTTCTTCAGTTCTTAATCTAATCACTTTGCACTTAGAATTCAGGCCCTTTCTTCATAGAGTGGGGCAGAAATTTCCCTGGAGTTGAGGTTATTTTCCCCCCTCAGTCTGCTGCTGCTCAGAGGGGACTGGTCTGCCTGACCAGGATGGCTGCTGCCATCAGGGTGACCAACTCAGCACTGGGATCCCTGTAGCTACTCTCTCATCTCTCTCCAAAGCTTCCATCCCCAGTTTCTCCTCAGGTGTCTTCAGCCCACTCTGCTCTCGCCTTTGCCAGAACCCCAGGTAAGTGACATTTCCCAGGTAAATGAAAGTTTTTGTGGTGTCCCTTCAAATGGCTCTTTGCATCTTCAGCTGTCCATGGCTGGCAGAGAACAACCCTGTTGCTTTTTGCCACTGGTTGTTATCTCTGTACTTCTTCAGCTCTGGTGTTCCAGGATGAGGATCCCATCTTAGGGTTTAGACCCCATTCTTCTTAGGGGGATCCAACCTGCTGTTTATTTATTCCTCTGGCACTGCCACCTGTGGACATCCAGGAAGCACTCTTGAGTCTCCACCACATTCCACACCAGAAAGGTTGAGCTGAATTTGATTCTTCTGTCTGTCAGAGTTTATAAGACTTCTTTATCACTATTATTCAGTTGTTTGTTCTGGGTAATTTCTCCACAATTTAGTTGTAATTCCAGATTGATCCTGGGAGGAAGTTAGTGTGGCTTCCACTCACTCTTCCACCATCTTGCCAAATCTCTTCCTTAGGACTTAAGTCTAGAATTAAATGTTCTGATAGTTTGGATATCTGGCTTTATAGTTAATGATCCATCAACCCTCAACTACACATATTATAGTATTTTGTTCAGTCCATTGAGGGATATCAAATTAAGATAAACAAAAGTTCTTCTAATGTTCTGTAATGGATTTATTTAGTCAACAAGCATTTATTCAAAACCCTAAGAACCCTGAAACACCAACTCAAAAGCATCTATGCACCCTAATGTGCATAGATGCACAATTTACAATAGCCAAGTATTGGAAGAAACCTAAGTGTCCATCAGTAAATGAATGGATCAAAAAACTGTGGTACACTAACATGATGGAATACTACATAGCAGAAAGAAATAAGGAGCTCCTACCCTTTGTGACAGCGTGAATGTATCTGGGGAGCCACCAATGCTGTCGATAAGTGAAATAAGCCAGGCAGTGAAAGACAAATACCATATGATCTCACATATAAGTGGACCCTAATCAACAAAACAAACCGGCAGGCAAAATATAACCAGAGACATTTAAATTAAGAACAATCTGACAGTACCCAGAGAGAAGGTGGGAGAGGATAATGGGGGGAAAGGGGACAAGGGTTTTCAGGAACATCTATAAAGAACACATGGACAAATCCAAAGGTGGGTAGTATCAAGGTTGGGAAGTGGGGATGGCTGGGGATGGGGGGAGTAGTAAGGGTAAAGTGGAGAGAACTGTATTTGAACAACAACAAAAACTTGTGGAGATAAGAGGAAGATGGCAGCGAGTAGGAGGGAGCAGATTCCACTTTTCCCTACACACAGGAGAAAAACCTAGTTGATCTACAGAGGAACAGAGCAAACAGCCAGCAATACCTCAACATATATGAAAATAAGAGACCAAAAATTGTAGCAGACACTGAGAAACCAGACAGTAAGGAGAGTGTTTCAGGACAATAAGGTCCCAGGTACCAGTGTGGGGACTAGGGTGGCTGCAGACCCACGCCCGGCACCCCCTGGGTCTGCCACAGAGTCCTTGAGAGAGATCCAGGTCAACTGCTCCCTCCCTGGTCAAACAAGTTTTAAGCAGCACTGGGAGAGACCTGGTTGCTTGAAGTCCCAGAGAGGGGAATAAGGACAAAGTGGCAAAAAAAAAAAAAAACCAGGGGCTGTGAGCACCGTGGAGAGTGTGGACAGTGGCTTGGGAGAGTTGAGAGTCATGCAGTGATGGGGCCTGAACCCGATAGTCACTGGTCTGACTGGAGAATTGGGTTGTATGGACCCGCAGGCTTGAGTAGAGGAAATTTCTCAAAAAGAAAAAGTGAAAAGAGAGACACTGCTTGGGTAATTCTCCTGTAACAGCTGCTCTAGCCTCCTCCCCACCCAACCTGGTAGCGATCCCAAGGTTGAACAGAAGGTTGCATGGAAGACCCTATGTACCCGCATAGCACTGGGAAAAATGCTCACCTGCAGGACAGAGGCGGCCTGGCCAAGCTAGCATGCACCCACACTCCAGCCCACATTGGTAACCCTGGGAAAGAGCGCTGTGAGGAAGACCTGGATCCCACACTCAAGGCTCCTAGGCGAGGCACCAGGCTAGCTCTGGGGAGAGGCACAAGGCTAGCTCTGGGGAGAGTGCACGGTAGACTGACTGAGTACAGATCTGGAAGGCAGAAAAGCCATACCAATCGCCCCTCAGCCTGCTGCAGACAGCCAGACCAGAAAAACCAGTTTGGCCAGTTTGAAACCAAAAAGAGGTTTGAGGATGTTTGTTTGTTTTTTAAGTAATCATTTATTTTTAAATTTTTATTATATTTTATATTTCAATTCCTTTTTCTTCTCGTTCCTTCTTTCTTGTTTTATTCCTTCTTCCTTTCTTTCCAATGTTATCTTTTCTTCCTCCCTTCTTCTTTTTTTTTAAATACCCACAAGTGAGACAACAAAACCTGGAACTGTGAAAAGACCAGAGTTGGACCCAAAGAGGGAGTATCCCAACAGCTCAGACAGTGAGACAAATTTCACTTTGCTATTCCAGAGAAGTTATTGCATATTTGTATTATTATTTTTTCATTATTCTTACATCTTTTACTTTAATAGTATTTTTATATTCTACTTCTTTCTGTATAGTTTTCTTTGCTTGGCTGGTTATATTGTATCATTAGACAGGTTTCCCCTGTTCTCTCTTTCATAGTATATTGCTAATTTACTGTCCTTCACGTCACTTGTGTTCCATTATACACTACTCAAGGTCCTATACTCCCTATTCTTGTTATTCAGGTCACATAGATTCTGTCATATGATTGTTGCTCTAATATTATTGTAAATAATAGCTGTTCCATACAATTTTAAATACTTCACAACACCCCTCCCAAATCTTAGCCCAATTCAGTTTCCTGAACTTTACTTCTGTAGTGGTTAACTCTATTCTCTCATACACTACACCTATTTATTATCCTTTACTCTCACCTTACCTCAAAATCTGACCTCCCACAATCTCACTGCATTCTAGATCCAACTCACAATCCTTCCTTCCCCAACAAGAGTCTTATTTGCTTTCCATCCTTTCTGAACAGTGGCTAGTTAGGTGGAAGATATATGGTTAACACTATACATAGCCAAAGGATCTCTTATCTCCTCTACCGGCTGCTACCATAAATATTATACAACAGTCCCTTGCTGTCTTAAATCATTTTGCCTTCCCCTTCCAACTGATCACAAAAAACACTAGGTGGAAGCAGAGAACACCAGGATGCCTGCTGGAAGAGGAAACCCAACAAAAAAGAAACCACCAACAGATAACAGAAGAATGTGAAGGACAGAGTGGAAGTCACACTAACTCAACCTAGATTGTATCTGGAAATACAACTAAATAGTGGAGAAATTACACAGAACAAACAACTGAACAAGAGCAAGAGAGAATCCTCAAAATCATGTACACACGGAAGAACCAGCCTCAACACAACCTGCCCTCAGAAGCACAACAAAATACACAAGATGGTGGACAGAGTGATGTCATTAAACCAGCTGGTGGAAAGGACCTACCAAAGAAAGACCCAACAACAAGAAAAACCAAAAGACAAACACAGAGCGAAAATAAATGACAGTTCAAGACTACTGAGATTGGGAGATCAGGGAGCTAGATTGAATTTCAAAGATATTTTACCACAGACATTCACACCATAACCCAGGGAGCCAGAACAGATCAATTTAAGAAACGAATCCTAACAGAAAGAGTCTCACAAACAATGGGAAGAGAAAGAAAGAATCCCCAAATGAAAGGAAAGAAGGACGACTCAGAAAGAATGCTAAATGAAAGAGAGGCAACTCAACTATCAGATACTGAGTTCAAAGCAATGGTTATAAGGAAGGTCAGTGAACATTCAATGAGCTACCAGAAACTACAGGAAAACTACAATGAACTCACTGCAAACTATATCAACATAAAAAGGAAATAAAAACAATCAACAAGGGCCAAGAGGAAAGAAGAATACAATTTCTGAACTGGAGAACACAGTAGAAGGAATCAAAAGCAGGATCAATGAAGCAGAAGATCAGATCAGCGAACTGGAGGACAAAGTTGAAAAAAAAAACCAGGAAGAGCAAGAAAAAGAAAAGAGGCTCAGAAAGAATGAAGAGGGATTAAGAGAAATGCAAGGCAATATGAAACATAATGATATTCGTATAATAGGGATTCCAGAAGGACAAGAAGAGAGAGGGATAAAAAACCTATTTGAAAAGGCAATGATGGAAAACTTCCCTAATATGATGAGGAAAAGTCACACAAATCCAGGAAAAACAGAGACTCCAAATCTAAAGGAACCCAAAGAGGCCCACTTCAAGACACATCATAACTAAAATGGCAAAATTCCAAGACAAAGAGAGAATCTTAAGGGCAACAAGGGAAAAACAGGAAGTAACATATGAGGGCACACCAATAAGGCTAGCACTGGACTTCTCAATGGAAACACTCCAAGCCAGAAGAGAATGACAAGAAATGGTCCAAGTAATAAAAACCAGAGGCCTGCAACCAAGGCTTCTTTACCCAACAAGGCTCTTAGTCAAGATAGAAGGCCAAATAAGGAGCTTCCCAGACAAAAGAAGTCTAAAAGAATACACCGCCACCTAACCAGCTCTGCAAGAAATGTTAAAGAGATTGCTTTAAGGAAAAGAGAGAGAGAGAAAGAAGAACACAGGTACGAAAATGGCAATGAATAAGTGCCTATCAATAATAACCTTAAATGTAAATGGATAAAGTGTTCCAATCAAAAGATATAGAATACTTGAATGGATAAGAAAGCATGACCCACATGTATGCTGCCCAGAAGGGACCCACCTCTGGAAAAAAGACCTACACAGACTGAAAGTGAAGAGCTGGAAACAAATTTTCCCAACAAACAGAAAGGAAAAAAAAAAAGCTGGGGTAGCAATACATATATCAGACAAAATAGACTTCAAAAGGGGTCATAAGGAGAGACCCAGAAAGTCACTTCATAATACTCAAGGGAAGGATCCACCAAGAAGACATAAACATTGTAAATATATATGCACCCAACATAGAAGCACCCAAATACATAATGAAAATCTTAGAGGACTTCAAGAAAGATATTGACAACAACACAATTATAGTAGAGGATTTTAACACCCCACTGTCAAAAATGGATAGATCTTCTGAACAAAATATCAACAAAGATATTGTGGCATTCAACAATGTCCTGGATCAAATGGATGTGACTGATATATAGAGAGCCCTTCATCCTAAAGAAGCTAAATATACCTTATTTTCAAATACACATGGAATATTTTCAAAGATAGACCACGTGATAGGACACAAAACAGTCCTCAACAAATTCAAGGAAATTGAAATCATTCCAAGAATTTTGTCTGACCACAAGGGACTGAAACTAGAAATGAACCCCATGGGGAAAAAAAACTAAAACACTCAAAATCATGGAGATTGAATAGCATGCTATTAAACAGTGAAAGGGTCAAGAATGAAATTAGGGAGGAAATCAAAAAGTTTCTGTAAACAAATGATAATGAACTCAGAACAACACAAAACAGATGGGACACAGCAAAGGCAGTCCTGAAAGGGAAGTTCATAGCAACACAAGCCTACCTAAAAGATACAAACATTTTAAACAAACAACCTAACCCTACATCAAAAAGTACTAGAGGAACAAAAACAAAGACAGCTCAGAGAAAGTAGAAGAAAGGAAATAACCAAGATCAGAGCAGAATGAAATGACATAGAGACTAAAAGCACAGTTCTAAGGATCAATAAATCCAGGAGCTGGTTCTTTGAAAAGATAAACAAAATTGACAAGCCTTTAAGCAGACTCATCAAGAAAAAAAAAGAGAGTTGACACAAAGAAGCACAATCAGAAATGACAGAGGAAAGATTATAACTGACACCACAGAAATACAAAGGATGTAAGAAATTACTATGAAGAACTTTATGCCAAGAAATTTTAAAACCTAGGTGAAACAGACAAATTTCTAGAAAAATATAGTCTTCCAAAACTCAATGAAGAAGGAGAAGAAAGCCTGAACAGACCAATAAGAGCAGATGAAATTGAAGCAGTGATCAAAAAACTCCCAACACACAAAAGCCCTGGACCAGATGGTTTCACAGGAGAATTCTACAAAGCATTCAAGGAAGAGCTTACCGCTATCCTTCACAGACTGTTCCCAAAAATCCAAACTGATGCAAGACTCCCAAATTCTTTTTATGAAGCCAAGATCATCCTAATCCCAAAACCAAATAAAGACACAACAAAGAAAGAAAAGTTCAGGCCAATATTGCTGGTGAATAAAGAGGATAAAATGCTCAACTAAATATTGGCAAATGGCATCCAACAATTAAAAAGATCACACAACAATTAAAAAGATCATACACCATGACCAAGTGAGATTCATCTCAGAGATGCTAGGATGCTTAACATTTGCAAATCAGTAAATGTAATACGCCACATAAACAAAAGCAAAGACAAAAAACACATGATCATATCAATAGACGTGGAAACCATTCGATAAGGTATAGCACCCATTTATGGTAAAAACACTCAGCAAAATGGGAATAGAGGGAGCATTCCTCAACATAATAAAGGCCATATATGAGAGACCTACAGCCAACATCATACTCAATGGGCAAAAACTAAAATCTTTTACATTAAGATCAGAAACAAGACAATATAGTTCATTTTCACCACTTCTATTCAATACAGTACTGGAAGTTTTAGCCACAGTGATCAGACAAGAAAAAGAAATAAAAGGCATCAAAATCAGAAAGGAGGAGACAAAACTGTCACTGTTTGAAGATGACATGATAGGGTACATAGAAAATCCTATACACTCCACCAAAAAACTGCTTGACCTAATAAATGAATTTGGCAAAACACCAGGATACAAAGTCAATATCCAGAAATCAAAGGCATTTCTGTACACCAACAATGAAACAGCAGAAGCAGAAATCAAGAAAAAATGCCATTTGAAATAGCAAAAAGAAAAATAAAATACCTAGAAATAAACCTAACCGAAGAGGTAAAAGACCTGTATTCAGAAAACTACATAACACTGAGGAAACAAATCAAGGAAGACACAAATGGAAACATATACCGTGTTCATGGATTGGAAGAATTAACATCATCAAAATATCCATACTACCTAAAGCAATTCACACATTCAATGCAATACCTATTAAAGTAGCAATGGCATATTTCACAGACACAGAACAAACACTTCAAAAATTATATGGAACCATAAATGACCCTGAACAGCTGCTGCAATTTTGAGAAAAGAAAGCAAAGTAGGAGAGATCACAATATCTGATAGCAAACTGTATTACAAGGCCACTGTAATCAAAACAACCTGGTACTGGCATAAAAACATGCACATGGACCAGTGGAACAGAACAGAGAGCCCAGAAATAAACCGAAGTCTCTAGAGTCAATTAATATTTGACAATGGAGGCAGCAACATAAAATGGAGTAACAATAGCCTCTTCAACAAATGGTGTTGGGAGAACTCGACAGCTGCATGCAAGAAAAATGAAACTCGAGCACCAACTTATACCATGCACAAAAGAAATTCAAGGTGGATAAAAGATTTAAATATAAGCCATGACACCATTAATGTCCTAGAGGAGAACATAGGTAGGAAAATCTCAGATATTTCATGCACAAACTTTATACTGATATGTCCCCTAGAGTAAGGTACACAAAGAAAGGAATAAAGAAATGCAATCTCATGAAAATGAAAAGTTTGTGCCTGGCTAAAGAAAACAATTTTAAAATAAAAAGAGAACCAACTGTATGGGAAAACATATTTGCCAATGATACCTCAGACAAGGGTTTAATCTCCACCATATATAAAGAACTTACAGGACTCAACTCTAAGAAGACAAGCAACCCAATTAAAAAATGGATAAAAGACTTGAACAGACACTTCCTCTAGGAGGGAATACTGTGGATCCAGAGACACATGAAAAGATGTGTATTATCACTAGGTATCAGAGAGATGCAAATTAAAACCACAATGAGATATTACTTCACACCAGTCAGAATGGCCATCATAAACAAAGCAACAAACAAATGTTGGAGAGGTTGTCGACAAAAAGGATCACTAGTGCACTGTTGGTGGGATTGCAGACTGGTACAACCACTATGGAAAACACTATGGAATATTTCTCAGAAATCTAAAAATGAATCTGCCTTTTGACCCAGCAATTCCACTTTAGGGATTATATACTAAAAACCCTGAAACACCAATCCAAAAGAACCTATGCACTCCAATGTTCACAGCAGCACAATTTACAATAGCCAAGTGCTGGCAGAAACATAGGTGCCAATCTGTAAATGAATAGATCAAAAACTATGGCATATTTACACAATAGACCTCTACACAGAAGAAAAAAAGGAGCTCCTACCTTTTGTGACAGCATGGATGGAATTGGAAAGCATTGTGGTAAATTAAATAAGGCAGGCAGTAAAAAACAAATACCATATGATCTCACCTTTATCGGGAGTCTAATCAACAAAACAAACCAACAAACAAAATATAACCAAAGACACTGAAATAGAGAACAGGCTGACAGTGACTAGAGGGGAGAGGGGAGAGAATTTCAGGGGAAAAGGTGAATCGTTTACAGGTACAAGTATAAAGGACACATGTACTAAAACTAGGGGTGTTGGAAATGAAAGGCAGGTGGGGAGGACTGGAGAGTGGGCTGGGATGGGAGTAAAAGACAGACAACTGTATTTGAACAACAATTAAAATGTAAAAATTGTGGAAAAAACCCTAGCTTCCTGAGATATTGTAGGGGACAAAAAAAACATAGCATGTGACCTTGAGAACTTCAGTCAGTGATGACATCATCTACATCCATGACTTCAAACATCCTATTGTCACTTCTGATACCAAACATCCCATAGTCACTTCTGACATACAAGGCCTCATGTGTATGACACACAAACCAGCTACATACAAGCATCTCCTTTCTGAATTACTATTTATAGTAATCTCATCTTTTTTACTCTGGTCTCTTAAAGTAGAAACCTAGGAGTTACTCTTGATTCCTTATTTGGATTTATCCAAAGTATCCAGAAAATTCAAATCTTTTTATTTCTATCTATAAAATTCTTTATTCCCTTTTTCCCCCTCACTGGTTTGAACCTACCATACTGGTTCATTCACTTGCCTCCTGCATTGTTGGGAACCGCCCTGCCTGGTTTCAGAAGCTGTAAACCCCCATGGCTAAGGATGAGTGAGCAACCTTCGGACCATAAGCCACTAAGGAGACAATGCTTATTTCCCTAGCAGGAGTGCCACTTCTGCTCCTTTTACTTCATCCATAACTGGCCCCCAGTGCTTGATCTGTTAGCCAATGACAGGTATGATTCCCCAAGCAGGGAATGACCTAAGACAGCCATGATAGTGGGGAGGCCCCAGGGAAGGACTTGGGGTGCTATAGCAAAAGGGGATGATGGATCCTCAGCCCTTGGCTTTGACATAGTTTGAGTCCTCATTCTGTCCGTGGAAAGTCTCCTAATCTCTTGGCTTCTTACTTCTCTTGCTTCTCTTACTTCTCTTGCTCCACCTAAGCCTGAAACAATGACAGAGGGCAGTGCAGCCCTGTGCTGGAAAAGGCGGGTTTCCTGGGTGATCAGGCCTAAGAAAAAAAACATAAAATCCTGCGAAACCCGCTTTGCTAAGAATGCTCTCAGTTAAATGATAAGCATCCAAGCAGGAAATGAGTTCGTTTTCCAAAGTTCTGTAGTCCTTTAGCCTACAGACCCTGACTTAGAATAGGCCTTCAGAGTTCTTTGTATGTTATCTATTGTTTGATCCTTACTGTCAGACAATGATTAATGAGCTTTACCTGTATTCCTGTGCAAATTGAACCCAATAAAAGCTTGTCAAAGCAGGGGTTGGTGCGGTCTCCACTTGAGAGAGTGGCCAGGACATTCCAAAGTGTTCTCCCCTTGAGAGAGTAGCCATGGTGTCCCTTTTCCTCCACAGGACTTGGTAGTCTGTGTGAATGTCTCTCCCCCAACCACAATGTCACATGGTCTGGGGTCTGCATCACTGCATTCATACATCTCCTCTTCATCTCTCCCACTATTGCTGCTTCTGTAAAATGTGTACCAGTTTGGCACTCTGCATGAGCTCCCATCAGCCTACAGACTGATGCAGGTTTTAGAGTAGCCATCAGAACCTGACCCTACTCATCTTTCCAGACCTCACCATTCCCCACACCCACCACTTGGCCTCCCATGTATGCACTGTTCCCATCACTCCAAAATACTTGCTGACATGGTATGATCTTTCAAATCTTTGAGCAGATTGTTCTCAATGCCTGGGAAACCCTTCTTCCATACCTCTGTGGAAGGCTTTCTAACCATTTCAGAATGAAGACACTTCATCTGTGAAGCCCTCCTAGATACCCCAGGCTGAGTTTCATGTAAGCATAACACTTACACATATTTTTATGATTTATTATTAATTACTATTTCCATCCTTGCCTCCCCATGAAGCTGTGAACACCCATAGGGCTACTCATTGGCTGATTCATCTTTATGTTTCCAGTGCATAAGGTAGAGATTAAATAACTGTTTGATGGATAAATAAACTACTAGGTATACTAAGATTTTAAGAAGAAATCTGTGAAATGATACAAATGAGAATGGTTCTTAAGCATAAGGAAAAATGTTATTCTGGTTTTATGGACCTAATGCCCCATATTTCTGTATTGTTTAAGGCAGGTCAGAATTTCTTCCATTGCAGCTCAATCTTTCCTATTTTAGGGAAGAATGTGAAAGGTCTTAGTGGAACACATTTAAAGAATCTTGATGTTCAGGCAGCACTTCTGACATTTGAAAAACATATGTTATACCATGATAATAGGAAGGGAAGAGAGAAAGTCACCAATGGTCTGGGAATCTGTAAAAATTTTAGAGATGCTATATTTGTGAACTTGGTGGGAAATGGAGATCAGTGGGGATGGGGAACTCATACTAGATTTTTCTTTAAATGGAACCCACAGGCTACCCAGTTTCAATGTGAACCCCATGGTTTCCAGATTGGAAGTGATATGAAAAGGGCAGATATGGATGTAAGGAAGTGAGAATGGACAGAACTTATGTGGGCCCATGCAGATACGGTGTTGGACCTCAGAAGGAAGCTGGAGAGTGAATTAGACCTGTGAGGAAAACCTGTGAAGAAAATTAGAGATTTATGAAATACACTAGTTTATACCTTGTACTCTATACAGTACTAGTCTGTTTGTATGGTTTTTTTAGAAAGGAAGTTCATTAAAGCACAAATTATTACAAACTTAGTGAATTAAAACAACACCCACTTAATAGCTCAAAATTCCATAGGTTAGAAGGCTGGGTGGGCGTGCCTGGGTTCTCTGCTTAAGGTCTCACACAATTGAAATCAAGGTGTCAGCCAGTGCTGCCTGAAGTCTTACCTGGAGGCACTGAGAGCAATCTTCTTCCAAGCTCATTCAAATTATTGGCAGAATGCAGTGCCTTGTGGTTGTAGGACTTGGTCCTATTTCCTTGTTATCAGCTAGCTGGGAGTCCTGTGCAGCTCCTGGAGACCTCCTACAGTTTTTATCAAGTGCCCCTTTCCTCTTCAGAGCTAAAAATGCAGAATCTCTCAAGTAGAATCCCTCTTGTGCTTCAAATCTTTGACTTCCTGCTCTGTCACCAGTTGGAGAAATTCTCTGCTTTTAAGAGGAGGCTCTCCTGTGTAATCCCATTATTTTAGTGTCAGCTAAGCCATTACCAAAAACTAATTCTAGGATGTGTACACCAAAGGACCATCCTAGAATTCTGCTAATGGGTCAGCTAAAGCTCTTTTTCTCATGATACAACTTAGTGGCAGTCACCATCATTGAAACTCAGTGCGGTCAAGAATGGCCATTGCTGTTTGTAGGCTGATTTTCCAGTGGCCCATCTTTATTGCATCAGTGCAGTTTCCATCAAGCTTAGTGCTTGTATTTTTCTAATTGTTCTATTTTATTACTGATGCACATATAGGAAAGTAAAAAGACTTCATCCCTCCCCTGTATATATTTCTCATATACCTATTTCTATCACCATTTTTTCCTCATTTAGTCCAATAAGCTAGCCACTTGCAGCCCCTGTTATAAATGAACATACCAATGCCCAGCTACATGACCTGGTGAGAAGGATGCATCACAGGACAGCCATCTACAAGAGGAGGTTGGCAAAAGGAGACCTGTCCTCCCCTAAATTCAACTCCCAAACTGGTAAGCACTGTTCCTCAAAGTGCTGGGGGGAAGTTATGAGGTGACATGCATTTTACAAATGTCTTAGTCTGGGTTCCTCCAAAAGCAGGCCCTAAGACAATGATTTAAGTTCAAATAGTTGATATACAGGTGATCCAAGAAGGTGAGAGCAGGCAAGAGACACAGAGACAGGAACAGAGATAATAAGTATGAATTAATTATAGAGTTATTCTGTAGGCCAACAGATCTGGGCCAACTAGAAATCTGTGGATCAAATATAAGACTCACCTTGAGGGAGGGTGGAACTGGGGAATCACTCCACTGACTCCTGATCTTCACTGGTTAAGGGCTGCTTCTGGGCACGTGGCTGATGGCCAGCACTACAGGTGGCCAACTAGGAGGAAACCCCTCATGCAGGGCAATGAGGGTCCTCTGCAGGAGACCTCACCCCCATATATGCACAGGCCAGCAACAGCATTGTTGTATCAGGTTTTTTTGTAAATGTTAGTTAGAATACCATCTTATATAAAGACTTATTATAAAAATACAAGAACACTATCTGAGTACACCACATAACAAAGGACATCAACAAACTGACCCAGTGGGATAGAGGCCATTGTCAGCCTCCCTAATAATTACAGAAATGTATTTGTGAAAACTAATAGGAACAATAAAAGAGAGAACAAAAGTGACATACACTACAGCTACACTTTTACAACATGTTTACATATGGGCAAACAAGTACAGAAGAAAGTGGTTGTGTAATAACTGTTGAATAAAAGTCAAATTGTTCATTACATAAGATGGAGTTTAGGGTTTCCTCATAATTATGTATAAGGAAAGTTTGATTTTTAAAATAATCTGTGTATCATATAATAGTTTCTTCTTTGTTTTTATCCTCACTTGAGGACATGTACATTGATTCTAGAAAGGGGAGGGGAGGCAAAGTGAAAGTCAGGGAAACATTGATGTGAAAGAGAAACATTGACTGGCTGCCTCTTATACATGCTCTGACTGGGGACCAAACCTGCAACCTAGGCTTGCACTCTGTCTGGAAATCAAACCTGAGACCTTTTGGTTTACGGGACGATGCTCCATCCAACTGAGCCACACTGCCCAGGGCAATAGTTTCTTCTTAAACTATTAGAGGCCAAAGTAAAGCAGTCATTATAGTTTGATAAATATGCTTAAAAGAATATTTTGAGCTTTAGTTATCCATAACTTGAAGGATTATGTGTGAGACTAAAGAAGTTTAAACTAAAACCTGAGGAATGGTATACATTTATAATGTTTCTTTTTCATTTAAATCTAAAGCACTGACTATGCTCCAAAATATATGAGAATCAAACTTGCATATAAAATATACTATTTATAATACCTCCAGGATAATTTTTAGTGAGCTTTAAACCTGCTGTTTATTTCTAAATCCCAGTGTAGCTGGATATTTTAATGAATGTCTCTTTTAAGTGTCATAAAATGTCTCATGTACCTGTATTGAGAGGAGAAAATTCTGCAATGTTTTTTTATTGTTGTTCAACTATAGTTGTCCCAAATTTTCCCCTGTTGCTCTTCCCCTGTCGCACCCCCGCACACAGTCAATCCCACCCTGTTGTCCATGTCCATGGGTCTTTTATGCATGTTCCTTGACTAGATCCTTCCCTTACTTTTCCTCCTTATTCCCCCCTCCTCCCCACTGGTCACTGTTACTTTGTTCCTTATAGCTATGTCTCTGGTTTTCTTTTGCTCATTTGTTTATTTTGTTCATTAGGTTCTACTTATAGGTGAGATCATAACATATTTGTCTTTTGCCATCTGTCTTATTTTGCTTAGCATAATACTCTTCAGTTAAATGTTCCAACTTCAAGAAACCCAAGCTTTTGCTCATTTAGCTAACTTGACCTCTTAAAAACATTTTCACCTTTTTTTCTTGCAAAGCAAAACCTACAGCTGTATTGTCAATAAAAGAAAGCGCTGCTCAGCTTAAAGAAGAACATTATTGTGGCATGTTGTGTGGTAAACCCCAGGTGCCTCTGACAGAGTACCCAAGGCAAATCAGACTTCCAAGAAGCATAGATTCACACACAGGTACCATCAAAGGTGGACCATCCCTGTGGGCTCTGACCAAGGACCCTGAAATCCAGAGGTGCAGACAGCTTCTGTTTCCCTAGTTAACCTATTTCTGTTTTTGAAAGGCAGTGCAAGGTTTGTCCTACCCTATGACCTTTGAAAAGAAAGTCACAGATTTCTCAACGATATGTACACTGACACCCTTCCCCCAAAAGTCATTCTGAAGTGTCTGTGTGCTTCAGTGGCTTCACGTTGTTAGTTACTATGATTGAACCAGTGCCTCCACAGGACACTGTGTGCAGTGGAAAGTGATGTCTGAGAGGATGTGGTATCATTTGTGGCTGACTCTCTCTCCCCACCTTTGGTGTGAGGTGGCCACTTGGCACCTGCCCTGAGGGATGCCCCTTCCTGACTCATAGAGCACTGCACCTGTGGACAACAAATCAGCAGCCACTTCTCCATGACACTGGAGGACACTCTCCAATATTGGAAGAGTGATAAGATCACTGAATGCCTCCCATAAAGCCAGGACCCACTCGAGAAGCAGAATTGTGCTGCCTGCTTAATAGAGCCTCTTACAGCACCTGGCTTGCCTCCCAAGGACAATGCCTCAGCTTCTCCAACTGAGCTGCAGAATGATTTCAATGCTTGTCACATGCCTCTAGATCAACTCTATCTCCTGTGGCTCTTGCTTGTCATCACTGCCTACAACTGGAACTGCTGACTGATCCCAGTGTGCCTGGTCTTTCTATATCAAACACTGAACAACATGTGGTACTGGCTTATGGTGGATATTGTATGTGATGTCATCTACCTTTGAGATGGTATGCTGTTAATCCAGCCCAGACTCCAGTTTGTAAAAGGAGGAGACGTAATAGTAAGTAGGGTTATGGAGAGGCAGAAACAGACACATGGGTATCAGATTGGACTACAAAAAAGTAAATTCACAACATTATTTTGTTTGAAGCTGACTTGCCATCTCCACATGTCTGGATCTTTAACCACTGGAAACCACCAGTATAGTAGTAATGATGACAACAACCACCACAATAACAAAAACATTGAGCAACTCCTTGTGCCTTAGTTTCTTTGTCTTAAAAATGAGAGTAACAATAGTGCCTTCATAATGTTTATGGGGAAACTAATGCATGTGAAGTGCCTGAACTGTGTCAGGACTATATGTGACATATCAGCTCTCATTACCATTCAGTTAGTTTATGTTCTATGCCTCATGTACTTTCAGTCACTCTCTGAGGAAGGTATTATTATTAGCCCACTTTTAGATGAGAACTCTGAGGTTGGCAGAGAGCAGGTGATTTGCTCAAGACTCAAAACTGAAAAGTAGTCAAGGCAGGACTCAGACCCATGCTCATTATAGCTATGCCCTGTTAGTTCAGGTGGGCAAGTTTTTCAGAATTTGATAGTACTTGAAGAACAAACTGACAGTGACTTGAGGGGAGGGAGGGGGGATAACCAGGGAAAGAATGGAAAGGGATAAACAAAGAAATGTGAATAGAGGACTCATGGGTATGGACAATGAGGGGGAAGATTGACTGTGGGGATGGGGAGGAAAGGGGTAGGGGAGAGCAGTCAGGAAAACAGTGGGACAACTGTAACTGAACAACAAAAAAAGAGAATTTGACAGTACTTGAGAGTACAAAGATACTGTCATCCTGAAATATCAGAACCATACACATAGTTTACCCAAATAATGTAAAAAATGTAAATTTTACATTACAGTGCAAAAAAAAGTAATTTGATATGTATTCCTCTAGTAATCAAGCCTCAAATAATGAGTTAGGCAGTCATTTTCTACCTCATTACAATCTGTCATTAACCTCAATACTTTGTAAAACAAAGCAGTATTATTTCTTCCCTTACAGTCTGTTCACCCTCCCTAGGAGATCTCTCAGTGGTTGTGAGCAAGCATGGGCTGTGAGTTTTGTAGGACACAGACTGTGTCATCATATGTCACTGCATGGTCAGCACCCAGCATGTGCCTGTACACAGTATAGTAATCAAATCTCAGTTTTAACCTGGACACTTTGGGAAAGCCCCACTTAGAAAGGAAAGAAGAGCTGTCATGAACCTTTCCATCAGTGCAGACTCTCCACATTGTCCAGTATACTGACCATTAGCCACATGTCTATTCAAATTTAAGTGTATTTAACTACAATTAAAAAACATTAAAAATTCAGGTTTCTTAGCCAAACTATCCATACTTTCAATGCCCAAAGACCATGTAGCTGGGTGTTACCATATCAGATAGCACAGAGTATGCCCACTATTGTGAAATAAACTATTGGGTAATGCTATTGGGACTGAGAGCAATCTCCACCGAGAGAGCCAGACCACAAGATAGTACACCCCACACCCCACAGATAGTACAAACTACAAGCACATAAAACACACCTCAGTTGTTTTGTTTTTTAATTAATATGATACCTACTGGTCTGTATTTTTTTCACTCTTCACTTTCCAAATTCATCACACCTATTTCTCATCAAAATTGCAGTGCCTACTCAGAAACTAGCATTCTTACTCTTAGTAGGAATTACCTTTTCCTAGATATATTCTCAGTGCTGAGGAAATTTCATAGCCAATCTAATCAAGGTAAGACAGAAACAGAAGAATATGTCTACAAGTACATACTCAAATCTTACAAACTCTGCCCTTCAGCCCTCCCCCAGCTTCCTTTCCACTTGATGTCCACTGTGACATCCCTGCCACAGTCCCACCAAGGCAGCCCAGAGCAGATGCTCCAGTGTCCCAGAAGGTAGAGCAGAGTGGCCAAGAATGACACCATGAGTTCATATATATTTTGGGGAGAAGAGAGGTCTGTTCCTTAATCTTCTCAATATTCTCTTTTGAGTCTCCAGGTGATCTTGAATTATCAAAAAGCTGAAAGGACTAGTTTTGGTGATTTTTAAAAGTGTTATTCCCTGTGGAATGCCTCCTTTATTTTAAATCTTTCCTAGAAAGAAATTTGAAAAGCCAGAAATGACCCTGTAGCAAAAATCTATTCACAACATTCCTCGTGCAGATATCAGAGTCTTAGCTAACTCACCAGCACCCTCCCAAGAGATCATTGGCAGTATGATGAATGATGATGATGGTGGACAAATAAGGAGTAAACAACACACACACAACAGCTAATTTCAACCTCCATTAGATGCACAAGGGGGGAGAAATTCGATATTTGACAAATAGAAAATGACAAAATCAATCAGTAAGGGAAGACTTCTATTTTCAGTTTTTTAAGAGGCCTTTACATACAATGGACTGTTAAAACCAAGAAAAATTATCAATAAAAACATGCTCAATAGTCTCCATTTAAAATGCATTATCACAAGCTACAAATATAGAAGAGGAATGAATTGCTTTTTTGTTCAAAAGAAGTTTAATGGTTTAATTTAGAGTACATTGTTTAGCCTTTGAAACTTGATTACATTTTGGAAAGAAGACTATGCAAGTTGACGAGGACTCAACCTGAAGTTGTCACTATGGTTAGCAGTTTATGCCACATTTGGTGGGCACGGCCAAATTATTCATGCACTCATTTATTTATTCATACAACAAATATTTATTAAATACTCACAGTTGCCAGGTTTTTCAAGGCTAAAGGATGGAAATATTAATTCCCTAAGGCCTTGAGAGAAGACATAAAAGCAACAGACAACAGACTGAGATGCTGAAGGCCACAGTAGAGGGACATGGGAAGGTTCACAAGTTTTCCATTTATTTGGTGCATCTGCTAAAAATGGTTCTACACAAATAGAGAATAGGATACTGATTAGGGACCAACATAAACATCTCATCTCTAATTTCCTTTATAGACAGCAGTGATAAAGAAGAAATGGCACTAGAGACAGTTAGCTAAGAGCCCTCACAGCCACAGTACTTTGCACAATACCCATAGACACACTCAATACATCCAGGGACAGTGTCCAATAGGCCTGCTATTATACAACACCATTCGCACTTAGTCCTCCCAGTGACTATTTATAAACTAGCCTGGAGAAAAGTAACCACTGCATACTCAATGCTCTGCGTACATTACTGAGACTTCCATTATTTAATCGTTAAATAGCAATTAGGCTAGTCATGATGTAGTAAAAACAAACATACCAGGATCAAATTGCATCTCTGAAATTTACTAACAGTATTACATGAAGAAAATAAATGTATCCTTTCACTGAACACCATCTTTTTCAACCATAAAATGGGAAAATAGAACCTGCCTCACAAATCTACTGTGCAGGTTAGAGAAGATAGTGTGTACATCTGTGCTAGGGTCTGGTATCTGAAAGATGCACATTCCATTGCCAAGTGATCAGATGGATGAATGTGCACACACTTGCTTTTCCTTCTTGTCTCCTGTTTGTACATGTAGCTCATTTCTTACCTAGTGATAGTTTCTTGAAAGTAGGGACAGTATATAGTTCTCTATCTTCAGAGGGTATACTCAAGAAATGTTGGAGAGAGTCAATAATGGCAACCTTAGTTCAAGGACTTTCTTTCCTTGAATAATCATTTAATCCACACTGAAGTTATTTCACATTATATTACTATTTTTGAAAAATTTCTGTCTGTTCAATGTGAAATTATGGAGTTTTTATGGATTATTTATCAGAAGAGGTAAATAATAAATAAATATGATAATACCTGGATATGATAATACCTAGGTACAGCTTCTTCAAAAACTATCTGTTGGAAAAGGATTTAGGTTCAATTAACATATCTTGCCCAAAGTAAGACTCCCTTGAAGAAATTTTGTCTGCATACTGATCAGGCTTAGGAAAGAGAGATTAAATAGGACAACATTTTTATTTAAAGTGCTAGTTGTTACTGGTAAGCTAATCCTCAAAAAACTAATGATGCCAAATTTATTTAGGGCTCCAAAAAAAGGGATTTATAATCACTAATGGCATTTCCATTCAATCTAGCAGGTTGTAGTTTCATTTACATTTATTCAGTCATAGGATCATAGACAACCCTGAAAGGCACAATGTGCTAGAGACATTCTTCCAGAAAACAAATGTCTGTTCCATTTAACTTTGAAAGTGATGACAGATTTTACTTAAGCTTGATACATGATTCAATGTAAACTTCTATGTATGTCTACCTGTGGATCTATAAGCCATTTTGCTTCATATTAAAAAATCATTAAATGAATATGTCTTATATATTTTTTGATATATTTCTGTAAAGTTTAGTATGTGTACATTGGTAGATGTTATAGCCAAAAAAAGGGGAGGGGCAGGAAATGGAGAGTTGGCTTTAACATCCAGTTGGCAGTATTTTAAAACCTCTAAACTTGAACAGCCTGGATGATTATTTTGAGAATATGTTACTTTCATGTGTACAAGTTACCATACTTTGTCAGCTAATTAATAGTACATAGACAAAACCTTTCTACCTATAACTAAAACATAAGAATATAAATTCAACAGTGGCATTAATTCTTTTAAGTCTGAATGTTAACAATGTTTTCCTATTCATCACTTATCACACATTTGTTAAGAGCATGTTCTATGTGCTAAACATTGTGTTAGGAACTAAAGAAACAGAGAACAAAGGCACAGTCCCTACCCTCTTAAGTAGCTCAGAGTGTGAAGGACAGACAGAGAAAAGAAAAATGGTGGATCTTGTAATGTGAATCATGAGAGAGGTGAGCCATGGAGGCTACAAGGGTCAGAGAAAAACATGTGAGGAGGCCATCTGGTCCAAATCTTGATGCATGAATTTAAGATATCTGCACACCTCCACCTCATAAAAAGGGGGCGTGCAATGTGTTCCAAGCTCTGGGGACAGCATGAGCAAAAGCATCAAGGTGAGAAACTTGGTATTTAAGGAACTGCTATCAGTGTGGGTATGAGATACTACAAGTAGTTAGTGAAACACAGTTTACAGCCTCTATACCAGGGGTGTCAAACTCATTTTCACCAGGGGCCACATCAGCCTCGTAGTTGCTTCCAAAGGGCCAAATGTAATTTTAGGACTGTATAAATGTAACTACTCCTTAGCTAAGGATAAGGAGCTCTACATTAGGCCCTTTGAAGGTAACTGTAAAGTTGATGTGGCCCCTGGTGAAAATGAGTTTGACACCCCTGCTACATACCATTAAAAGGAGCTTGGAGTTTTCTTAAAGTCATGTGGAGGCGAAGGATTTGGCGTAAATGGGGATTGCTAAGTAGTCTGAGTTAAAGAGATATCTGGCTACAAGACTAAAGGTAAGGAGACCAGTGCCACAGATCTAAGTAGATGAGGACCCTAACAGATACTCAAGGGGAGGAGAAGAGGGGGAGGAAAGGGTAAGGAGCAGAAGGAAGAAGGCAGAGAAGGATACAGAAGGAGGAGGAGGGGAAGCATGGTTAGGCTTGAGGGCAATAGAGAATGACAATGCATTGAGATTTTGTGCAGGGTAAATTTGAAATGAGCAGAACTGCTATGGGATGGAAGCAAGACTAAGTTGCTTGTACAAGTCAACAGCTCCATAAAGTAGTATTAGGTTGGAGGTAGAGAGTTGGTCACATCAACCACATGATAATCCTTGAAACTATGAGAGTGGATAAAATTCCCCAGGAAGCAAGTATAAAGAGAAAACAGAAGAGAGCTAAAACCTAGAAAATATTGGCTTTTAAATGGCTAGCCCTAGAATTCAAGGAGACCAGAAAGTTGGAACTGAAGAAGTGCAGTAAACCAAGAATGACATTACAGGTTATTTAGAAGGAGGCAGCTCTTGTTTTGTTTTTTGTTTTTTTAGTTTTGTGGATGCAATATATTCCTTATTTTTTTATTTTAATTGTTTTTTCAAGTAGTTTTCTGCCTTTTACTCCCATTCCAGCCCACTTACCCCAGCCCTCCCCACCTCCCTCCTATTTCCACCCCATCTGTTTCTATCCATGTGTCCTTTATACTTGTTCCCGCAAACCCTTTCCCTTTTCCCCTGAATTCCCTTCCCTCACCCCTCTGGTCACTGTCAGCCTGCTCTCTATTTCAGTGTCTTTGGTTATATTTTGCTTGTTGGTTTGTTTTGTTGTTTACATTCCCGTTAAAGGTGAGATCATATGGTATTTGTCTTTCATTGCCTGGCTTATTTCGCTTAGCATAATGCTTTCCAGTTCCATCCATGCTGTTGCAAAGGGTAGGAGCTTCTTCTTTCTTTTTGCTGTGTAGTATTCCATCATGTAAATGTACCATACTTTTTTGTCCACTTATTTGCCGATGGACACTTAGGTTCCTACCAACACTTGGTTATTGTAAATTGTGATGCTATGGACATTGGGGTGCATAGGTTCTTTTGGATTGGTGTTTCAGAGTTCTTAGGCTATAATCCAGGCAGTGAAATTGCTGGGTCAAAGGGCAGTTCCATTTTTAGTTGTCTGAGAAAATTCCATACTGTTTTTGACAGTGACTGCCCCAGTCTGCATTACCACCTACAGCACACTAGGGTTCCTGTTTCTCCACAACCTCAGGAGCACTTGCTTGTTGATTTATGATGGCCATTCTGACTGATGTGAAGTACTTATCCCATTGTGGTTTTAATTCGCATCTCTCTGATGGCTAGTGATGCTGAGCATCTTTTCATTTGTCTCTGGACCTTCTGTATGTTCTCCTTGAAGAAGGGTCTCTATGATCTCACCTATAAGCAGAACCTAATCAACAAAATAAGCAAGCAAGCAAAATATAAACAGAGATATTGAAATAAAGAACAGATTCACAGTTACCAGAGGGGAGGTGGGCGGGGGATAATAAGGGAAAGAAGGAGAGTGGTCTTCAAGGACCATGTATAAAGGACCAAAAGCCAAAGCCAAAGAGCAGGTAGGATTGAGGGTGGGAGATGGGCTTTGGTGGGGCAGAGGGGAGAGGATGGGGGGAAATGGAGACAACTGTACTCGAACAACAATAAAAATAAAGTAAAAAAAAGGATCCTTTAATAAATTTTTAACACAAGTGTCTATTCAGATTCTTTGCACATTTTTTAATTTGGTTGTTGGATTTTTGTTAGTTTTTTTGGTGTTGAGTTTTGTAAGTTCTTCATAAATTTTGGATATTAACCCCTGATCCAAAACCAGTATTGGTGAAGATGTTCTCCCATTCTGTGGGTTTTCTTTTTATTTTGTTGATAATTTCCTTTGCTGTGCAAAATCTTTTTAGTTTGATGTAGTCCCATTTGTTTGTTTTTTCTTTTGTCTCACATGCCTGGGGATATATATTTGATAAAAAAAATTGCTACTAGCAATGCCTGAGATTTTGCTGTCTATGTTTTCTTCTATGATTTTTATGGTTTCAGTTATAACATTTAAATCTTTGATCAATTTTGAATTTATTTTCCTGTGTGGTGTAAGAATGTGGTCTAGTTTCATTTTTCTGCATGTATCTGTCCAATTTACCCAACACTATTTATTGAATAAACTATCTTTGGCCCATTGTATGTCCTTGTTTCTTCTGTTGAATATAATTGACTATAAAGGTAAGAGTTTGTTTCTGAGCTCTCTATTCGGTTACATAGACCTACACATCTGTTTTTATGCCAGTATCATGCTGTTTTGATTACTATAGCCTCATAGCATGGTTTGATATTAGGTAGCATGATTCCTCCCACTTTGTTCTTCTTTCTCAGGAATTCTGTTGCTATGTGATGTCTTTTGTGGTTCCATATACATTTTTGAAATATTTGTTCTACTTCTGTGAAATATGTAACTGGAATTTTGAAAGGAATTACTTTGAAGCTACATATTGCTTTGGGTAATACGAACATTTTAATGATGTTAATTCTTCCTATCCATGAACACAGTATGTGATTCCACTTATTTGTATCTTCTGCAATTCCTTTTTTGTGTGTCTTATAATATTCTATGTATAGACCTTTTACACCCTTGGCTAAGTTTATTCTTATGTATTTTATTCTTTTTGGAGGAATTGTGAAGAGGATTGTTTTCTTAATTTTTCTTTCTGTTAGTGTGTAACTGGCATATAAAAATGCAACTGATTTCTGGATATTAATTTTGTATTCTGCTATTTTGCTGAATTCATATATCAGTTTGAGAAGTTTTTTGGTGAAATCCTTGTGGTTTTCTATGTACCGTATCATGTCATCTGCAAATGTTATCAGTTTTACCTCTTCCTTTCCAATTTTTATGACTTTTATTTTGTCTTCTTGTCTGATTGCTGTGGCCAGGACTTCCAGTACTATGTTGAATAAGAGAGGTGAAAGCAGACTTCCCTCTCTTGTTCTCAATCTGAAAGAGAACACTAGAAATTTTTTCCTGTTGAATATGATGCTGGCAGTGAGTTTTTCACACATGGCCTTTATTGTATTTAAGTACATGCCCTCTACTCCCACTTTGCAGAGGGTTGTTTTCATAAATCTGTGCTGAATTTTTATCAAATACTTTTTCTGCATCTATTGATATGATCATGTGGTTTTCATCCTTCATTTTGTTTATGTGGTGAATCACATTTATTGTGTTGTACCAACCTTGCATGCCCAGAATAAATCCCATTTGATCATAGTATATAATCTATTTGATGCATTGCTCTACCAGTTTGCTAATATTTTGATGAGGATTTTTGCATGTATGTTCATCAGGGATATTGGCCTATAATTGTCATTCTTTCTAGTATCTTCATCTAGTTTCGGCATTAGGATAATGCTGGCCTTGTAAAATGAGTATGGGAGCATTCCTTCCTCTTTAATTTTATGACATAGATTGAGAAGGAAAAGTGTTAGTTCTTCCCAGAATGTTTGGGAAAATCTATTTGTGAGACTATCTAATCCAGAGCTTTTGTTTGTTGGGAGTCTTTTTTATTACTGCTTCAATCACTAAATGTAGTATATATATTCAGATTCTCTGATTCTTCCTGATTTAGTTTTGGAAGATGGGATATTTCTAGGAATTTATCCATTTCATCCAGGTTTTCCAATTTGTTTTCATGTAGTTGTTCATATTTTCTTACAGTCTTTTGCATTTCCTTGATATCGTTGTTATTTCTCCTCTTTCATTTTTTATTTTATTTATTTGGGTCCTCTTTATTTTTTCCTTGATTAGTGTGGTTAAAGGTTTGTTAATTTTGTTTATCTTGTCAGAGAACCAGCTCTTGGATTCACCGATCTTTTGTATCATTTTTTAAACTCTATTTTATCCATGTCTCCTCTGATCTTTTTCATTTCCTTCCTTCTACTTACTCTAGACTTTGTTGTTCTTTTTCAGGTTCTTTTAAGTGTAAAGTCAGATTGTTTATTTGAGCTTTTTCTTGTTTCTTGAGATAGGACTATAATGCTATGAATTTTCCTCTTAGGATTGATTTCCCAGAAGTCCAGAAATTTTGAGTTGTTATGTCCTCAATCTTATTAGTTTCAAGGTATCTTTTGATTTCTTCCTTGATATTGTTGATCCATTCATTGTGTAATAACATGTTATTTAACTTGTATATCTTTGCGTGTTTTTCAGTGCTCTTCTTGTGATTGATTTCTAGTTTCATTTTATTTGGTGGAAGATGCCTGATATGATTTCAATCTTCTTAAATTTATTAATACTTGTTTACTGTTCTAATATGTGGTCTATCTTAGAAAACATTCCATGTGCACTTGAAAGTGTGTATATTCTGCTTCTTTATAGTGAAATGCTTTGAAGGTATCAATAAGCCATTGTGTCCTTATTGATTCTCTTCCTGGAAGATCTATCCACTGAAGTCAATGGGGTGTTAAAATCCCCAACTATAACTGTGTTGGGGATTCTCTGCTTGGAAGATCTATCTGCTGATGTCAATGGGGCATTAAAATCCCCAACTACAACTGTATCTGTCGATCCCTCCTTTAATGCCCATAAAGATTTGCTTTACATATTTTGGTGCTCCTATATTGGGTGCATAAATATTTAAGTCATAAATATTTTATTAATCATAGCTTCATTGGTACTAAATCAAATCTGAGGAGAGTCAAGATGTGAAATCTTTAACAATAGTGATGATGGCTTGTACTTCTAAAGACAGTCTTCTTAAAAGGAATGCCATAAGTGTTATAAATCTCAGTGGTCATCTTGCACATTTGAGAAGACAGACATCATCAGATCCTGACACAGCAAACACACAGCAGCTGCATTTGTGGCATAGATACTCAAAGCTACAATTGTTAAACTTTATATTCACTACTTCATTGGCTGTTCCAAATGACTTCATTTTAGTGATGAAAAAGTGAGAATGAGCAGGGTGAAAAAATCTATCCAGACATGCTGCTGGCAAGCAGCAGGATATGATTCTATCACATAGTTTCTGATTCTTCCTGGCAAACAGACTGGCTCAGAGAGCTTTTCTCTCTTGCCCATGACTCTCCTAGTTGAGCAGGAAAATATTTTCATAGTTAAGACAACTCTAGAAACTTCTGGTTTCTGGGGAACGTGAGTCTAGATGGGGGCAGACGTAACATATCAAGCACCTGATGGTCAGGTCATTAAGTTTCTTTTCTCACATGAAAATATCAGGAAGCTCCTGCTCAGAGATGACCAACTTTTAGATAGACTTGGGTTCCTATGGATTTGGGAATTTGTCTGTCATTGTAATAAAAGCTTATAAAATGCCAACCCTTCACATCCCATCCCTGTGTCCTTAAGGAATCCAAAATCCATCTATATCCAGGTTTGTTTGGTTATTTTTTAATAGAGCATCCTAAAAGTCAGCATTGGTATTCCATGGCCTCATAGTCCAGTCATTTCACATATAAGTGAGTCACTTTAATGCACACTTCTCTAGGAAAAAATACCATTTATCTGTCTCCAGTTGAGAAAACAGTAAGAATATAAATTTTCTATTCAGTGATCACTAAAGCTAAATTTTAAAACATGTCTGTGCAAATTTCTATTCAGAGCATAATAAATAAGTTACCACTAATTGGAATGATCTTAGTCTGAATGAGAGATTTTTCCTACTTAATAATTCTTGAGAAACAAACTATTTTCATATATATCTAGTTAAATAGTCATTACTATTATATCTGTTTTTTAATTCCAAATGTTCTACTATAGTCATCTATACATTAGATAAAATTTTGCACTAAATTATCTTTGAACTAAATAAACTCTAATAGTTGCCCCTAATTATAAGATCCTGTGATTCTCTGCACCTTAAATAATTAAATAAATTAACTATTGTATGCATGCAACCCCTTTAAAAGACATTTTCTTTTACTCTCCCTACTTTGCAGATGAGGAAACTGAGGCAAAGAAATGTTAAGTGACTTTTCCAAGGTTGCACAGTTAGTAAATATTACAGGCCAGATCTTACTCTTGCATTCTTTCTCCTCAGGTAATAATGGGGAAGATTGGGGAAGTATTCCTGCAGGGAGTGTGAGTTGAGGCAGAAGTAGATATAAGCAGTAAAGATCTATGATGGAAATAGCATCTCTGTTTGAATTAGATATTTATAAAACTACTATCTCTAAACAATGTCATATATTACTAACCAATGCTAATATTGACTGTACTTTAAATTTTGTTGAAATAAACATACTTAATGCAACTTTCTTAGAATTAATGCTAGTATGGAGCCTCAGGATTCAACATCTATTTGTAATTTCAATGTATTATAATTTTCCTCTTTTATTTATGTTTTGGGGAGACTGTGATATTAATTATTATAAAATAGAGTTCTGTATATTTGAAGAAGAAAAAAGGAAAAAAGTGTTTTAAGCTTGATTTTCATTAAGCATCATGAACATAACAACTAGAGGGTAGAGGTAAAACAAAGCAAAAAGCTCTAGAAGTTTGGCACCATGCTAAAAAGTACTGCTTAGAGGAAAACACCATTAAACAGACCCTAGTTTCTTTAAAGTCATATGAATAGAAGTATTTTCAGTAACAAATAAAATATTTTCATATAGTTTTACTTGAATTGAATCCTTTAAGACTAATACATTTTGGATTATTTTTGCTTGTATTCTACATAGTATATGTCATTCTTTGTGTTTAATCATCTCCTGGAGTCAATAATGGACAAGGTATATATCTACAGGTAAAGTAGTGCTCAGTAAGCATCAGGACTAGGAGAGAAAGCAAGGATACATTTCAGACAGAAAAGTATGACTTCCTTGGAAAAGAGGAGAGATCATCTAAGATTTTTTGCTATATAGAGTATAAGGTTATATTCTAAAGCAGATTTGAATATTTTTTGAACTGAGAGAAAAGTATTAAAATCATACTAGATTTTGGAGAATACAGGACTAAAAAATAGGCTGAATTGCCTCCTTTCGTCAGAACAAATACAAATAAATGTGCTCTGTCACAAGCTGACTTTATGTCTCTCTCATGACAATTCATTCTCAACTGAATTCATTCATTTGCTGTTTTGAACCTCACTTGCATGAAGACTTCCATGAGCTTCCCCCAGGTATTCAGTTAAATCAGCATTGCATATTTTATGAGATTCAAAGGGGAAAGGTAACCCTGGATGCATGCTTTTCAGGGAGTTGATTCATACCATCTGTAAAAAGAGAGGGTGGTATTTTACACTCTGCCAGTCCAGTCAAGACACTGCATTCAGAAGACATCCAGGGGTACCATTATTTTACATTGCATAATGAGAGTTAACAGTTCACAAGTTTGGAGCAAAGAGGTTCACTGGAGACTTTCAGAAGAAGGAAATGTTAAATAGGCAGTATTCCAGAAACAATACAAGTCCTTGCTTTGCCCTTATTATCCTTGACAGAATCATTCAAACAAGAGGATACTTTCTGTTTGCTCTCCATGTGAATGCCTGCATTTATTACTGGGCATCAGACTATGGAAGAATTGGAACTACTAAATGGGTGTATAATGGTGAAGGAAACAAGTAAGTTTTAATTTTGAAGGAAACTTTTATTGAATCTTCTTAACTTTATGTTTTAGTGTAAGAGTTTTCTTAAGCCAGTGTTTTTAAAACTGTAAGTCACAACCCATCAATGTGCAGTGAAAACTCTTTAATAGAATGTTTTCAAGTAGAGGAGAATAGAATAGGAAATCTCAGAGTCTGTTATATCCAGTAGGGTTTTGTGTGCACATGTGTGCATCCTGAGCTCACCTGGGAAATGAATTTCTTACTCTGCATCATGATCAATAGAGTCTGAAAACCTCTGATTTAGAGAACTGAGGGGTAGGATAAATTTTAATAGCTCCAATGCTGATTTTTAGTAATGAACTATGTTAATTATTTGGAGGGTACTTGCAGGGCTAGTTAGTTTACCACTTTAGGGTTTTATGGTTTATGAATCAGCTATAACCACTAACTCAATTAAACATTTAGAGAGTAACAAGGATCATAAATTAAGCTTGACAATTAGACATGCAAGTGTCCCAAGATTAAAAGAGATCATTAGAAAAATTGATTGCAGCACAATGAGGACTCAATAATGGCAGCTGAGTTATTTAGTGAGATTTTCCTCTGGCAGCTATGGAGTCCTGGAATAGAGTAGACTTCCCTTACTTTCCACTCCAGTAAAATGACATCAAGATATTATGATGCAGTGTCCTTACTGGAAAAGAGCAGGCTCCAGCATGACTTTGAAGGGCAACTCACAGCAGCCTTCAGAAAGAAAGCAATTATAGGGTACAGCAGAACGAGTAAAGATATCTCACAAAATTACATGCTACCTATAGTGATTAGGATGTATGTAAGGGTTTATAGCAACATTTTTGAACTTTTAACCAAAATTGATTCTAAAATTTTAAAGTTAGGCCTTGTTCAGGTAGGTCAGTTGGTTGGAGCATCACTCCATGCACCAAAATGTTGTGGGTTCGATTGTCAATCAGACCATATAGCTAAGTTGAAGATTTTATCCCTAGTTGGGGCACATGTAGAAGGCAACCAATCAATGTTTCTCTTTCACATCAATGTTTCTCTCCCTCTCTCTCCCTTCCTTTCTCTCTCTGTCTCTCTCCCCATTCCTTTCTCTCTAAGATCAATAAATATATCCTCAGTGAGGATTAAAAAAATTTATAGTCAGAAGGTTCACTGATTGGGAAAACACACACACAAATACTCAGAATATCCTTTGAAAGTTTCTAACCAAATCCATAAGTAATTCCCTTTAGAATGTGGAATAACTTAAGCAGGTATTTAGTTTACTATACATAAATAAATAATTTATATATGAAACTGAGTAAGGTATCAACTATATTAAATATTGCCTAAAAGTGATCATGTAATCCAACATAATTACATGCCTGAGTCTGATAAATGTTTTTCTCAAATAAGCACACTAATAGAATTGCATCAGAACGCCTTCCATTAAGCTAAGTGTGCTAATATTTTAGACTCCTAATTCCAGCTGTAGTGCAAAGCAGAATCCAAATTCAACTATGAAATTACTTGTAATTTTTATTGTTTGTGATTACTTGTTACAAGATACATTTCTAAATAAATTACCATTACAACAGTCTTCAATGGTTTTAAAATCATGAAAAGAATCCCCAAAATATAAAAAACAAACCTGTACTGGAATAGACGGGTGACACAGCCACTAAGGAACAGAAATAAAGAGGTTAATGTCCTCATCTGTAGAAGGGGAAAAAATAAAATAAGAAAACTAAAAAAGAAAATTTGTCAAAAAATAATGGCCTAAATTCCCCAAAGAAAAGAGATCTGACAATGTTAGTCAAAATAAGCTTTAAAACAAAAATAATTCTAAAGAAAATAGTGTCACCATGTAATGGTAAAAGTTTAAATTCCCCATTAATAATCCTAATTCTAAATGTGTATACAACCTAATAAAATACTTGTATCTAGTAATAAACCAAAGAAATGCATAAAGCAAAATGAATACTAGGAAGAGAAATCAGAAAATACATCATCAAAGTGCAAGATATCAACATGTAATGATTGATTTATCTAGCAACCAAAAACAGCAAAGATATAAAAGATTTGAAAACCCAGTTGACAAGATGGATTTAATGGCTATAAATAGAACCTTGAACTAGAGAGTTGAAAACTACAGAAAAATTTTAAAAACAATCATTTTCTAGGCGAGAAAACAAATTTCAATATATTTCACAGCATGGATATAATGCTGTTCATATTCTCTGTCTATGAAGATAAGCATTGCCTCATGGGCTCTGACTCTGCTTATATTTTTTCTCTAATTTTTCTTTATTTTAATCATTGTTGGAGTACAGTTTTCTCCCTTTTACTCCCAATCCAGCCCACCCACCCAACCCTCCCCACTTCCCTCCCATTACCACCCTCCCCCTACTTTTTGTCCATGTGTCCTTTAAATTTGCTCTTGTAAACCCTTCCCATTCTCCCCTGAAATTCCCTCTTCTCTCCCTCTGGTCACTGTAAGTCTGTCCCCTATTTCAGTGACTTTGGTTATATTTTGCTTGTTTCTTTGTTTTTTTATTTAGGTTCCTGTTAAAGGTGAGATCATATGCTATTTGTCTTTCACTGCCTGGCTTGTTTCGCTTAGCATAATGCTTTCCAGCTTCATCCATGCTGTTGCAAAGGGTAGGAGCTCCTTCTTTCTTTCTGCTGCATAGAATTCCATTGTGTAAATGCACCATAGATTTTTGATCCATTCATTTACAGATGGGCATCTAGGTTGCTTCCAGCACCTAGCTCTTGTAAATTGTGCTGCTATGAACATCGGGGTGCAAAGGTTCTTTTGGATTGGTGTTTTAGTGTTCTTAGGATATAGACCCAGCAGTGGAATGCAGGGTGAAAAGGCAGATCCATTTTTAGTTTTCTGAGGAAGCTCCATACTGCTTTCCATAGTGGTTGTACCAGTCTTCAGTCCCACCAACAGTGCACTAGGGTTCTCTTTTCTCCACAACCTCTCCAACACTTGTTGTTTGTTGCTTTGTTTATGATGGCCATTCTGACTGGTGTGAAGTGGTATCTCATTGTGGTTTTAATTTGCATCTCTCTGATAGCTAGCGATATTAAACATCATTTCATGTGTCTTTGGATTTTCTGTATGTCCTTGGAGAAGTGTCTGTTCAAGTCCTCTGCCCATTTTTAGTTGGGTTACTTGTCTTCTTAGAGTGGAGTCATGTAAGTTGTTTATATATTTTGGAGATTAGACCCTTGTCTGAGGTATCATTGGCAAATATGTTTTCCCATGCAGTTGGTTCTTTTTATTTTGATACTGTTTTCTTTAGCTGTGCAAAAGCTTTTTATTTTGATGAGGTCCGATTTTTTTCTTCTTTCCTTTATGTCCCTTGTTCTAGGGGACATATCAGTAAAAAAGTTTCTGCATGAAATATCTGAGATTTTCCTACCTACGTTCCCTTCTAGGACTTTAATGGTGTCACGGTTTATATTTAAGTCTTTTATCCACGTTGAATTTATTTTTGTGTAAGGTGTAAGTTGATGCTCAAGTTTCATTTTTTTTGCACGTAGCTGTCCAGTTCTCCCAACACCATTTGTTGAAGAGGCTATTTTTATTCCATTTTATGTTGCTGTTTCCTTTGTCAAATATTAATTGACTCTAGAGACCTGGGTTTATTTCTGGGCTCTCTGTTCTGTTCCATTGATCCATGTGCCTGTTTTTATGCGAGTACCATGCTGTTTTGATTACAGTGGCCTTGTAGTATAGTTTAGTGTCAGGTATTGTGATCCCTCCTACTTTACTCTTCTTTCTCAAGATTACAGCAGCTATTCAGGGGCGTTTATGCTTCCAAATATATTTTTAAAGTGTTTGTTCTATGTCTGTGAAATAAGCCATTAGCACTTTAATAGGTATTGCATTGAATGTGTAAATTGCTTTTGGCAGTATGGACATTTTGATGGTATTAATTCTTCCAATCCATGAACACGGTATATGTTTCCATTTGTTTGTGTCTTCCTTGATTCCTTTCCTGAGTGTTATGTAGTTTTGTAAATACAGGTCTTTTACCTCTTTGGTTAGGTTTATTCCTAGGTATTTTATTTTTCTTTTTGCTATTTCAAATGGGATTTTTTCCTTGATTTCTGATTCTGATATTTCATTGTTGCTGTACAAAAATAACTTCAATTTCTGAATATTGACTTTGTATGTCACTGTTTTGCCAAATGCATTTATTAGGTCGAACAGTTTTTTGGCAGAGTCTATAGGATTTTCTATGAAACTATCATGTCATCTGCAAGCAATGACAGTTTTGCTTCCTCCTTTCCAATTTGAATGCCTTTTATTTCTTTTTCTTGTCTGATTGCTGTGACTAAAACTTCCAGTCCTATATGGAATAGAAGTGATGAAAATGGACAGCCTTGTCTTGTTCCTGATCTTAGTGGAAAAGATTTTAGTTTTTGCCCATTGAGTATGATGTTGGCTGTAGGTCTCTCATACATGACCTTTATTATGTTGAGGAATGCTCCCTCTATACCCACTTTGCTGAGTGTTTTTATCATAAATGGGTGGTGCACCTTATCAAATGCTTTTTCTGCAGCTATTGAAATGATCATGTGATTTTTGTCTTTGCTCTTGTTTATGTGATGTATTACATTTACTGATTTGTGAATATTGTACCATCCTTGCATCCCTGGAATGAATCCCACTTGGTCATCGTGTATAATCTTTTTAATGTAATGTTGGATGCGGTTTGCCAGTATTTGACTCCACTTATTTAGACTGGAGGGCTTCTCACTCAGAAGCTAGAAAGCTTCAATTTCCGGTTACCAATGAGGGACACAGATTGCCAGCTACAGAAAGAAAATACCTTTAAAGCAGCATTTTTACATATTTAACATAATTTGCATAGGGCAGTTACTAACATCACCTGCTCCTTCTATTGCTTCATATTGCATTTTGACCTTTAAAACTTGTAATGGTTTCAGCTTCTGAGGCCAGTAGACTTGTAAACTTTGTCCTAGTTAGAATCAGGCAGCAAACTTTGTGATGTAAGTGGGGCATTGTGAACATTTGAAATAGAAGTCAAGTTTATTACTGTTCCACAAATCCTTGCCAGAATAACAGTGTTTGTGTATTTCAATAGAAGACAAGATGTCACTTTTATTTGTATTGAGTAGATGGCATTCTTCATTAGAAATTTGATGAACTAGGAAAAAGCTTAGCTCAAAAGGAAAACATAAGTATTTAAGATTATTTGGGACCCAGAAATACTCCAAAACTACTTTTGTCCATATTTTTATTTTCTGACATATATTTCCCATTGTGCCCAAATCTCTTAACAAGCTCCAATCCCCAATCTCTAACAAATAGATCCTCAAAAGAATGAATAAGAAAGCAAGGCTGTCATCAGAATCAGAGTTGAAGATGACAAGACCTAAGTAAATGAAGGTATTTAAACAGGGTCCCCTAGTTACTTCAGTTCAGAGAGTGGCAAAAATAATAGATAAATAATTAGATAAATAAATAAACAAAACACAGAAGAACAGCAAAGGCTCAGTCAAATAGAAGAAGATTAAAAGGAGCTAGGTAATTAAGCTACAGTAATCCTAGAAAAATAGTAACATACCATCTAATTAAATTACAAATCTTTCCTTTGGTTGTGCATGTCTAGGTATAAGACATGAATGAGAAAAGAACCTCAAAATAAACCTCAAAGCATCTGGGCAGAAAACTTCCAATTAACATAGCAAACTATTTCATACACACAAAAATTACATTTTAAGGCTAACCCTCCAGTTCTGGAAAATTAATACCTAAGTTTCACACTTGATTATTATTTAACATCCATAAATAAGAAAACAAGAGAAAGAAATCCATATGCTTGTTCCTGTTAACACTGCAGTGACTTAGGAGGTGACAGCTAGTCTCATAGGAAGAGGAGCTAGTCTTTTTCACACTTGAGTAGTACTGAGTTCAACAAATTATCTTAATTTTAAAAGATCCATGGGTCCATGATGCGTGACCAAAATAAATCAGTTAATGAGAAATTATAAATAGGAGTTTGAAAGTTAAAATGCAATCCATAAAATTTATTATATACTTCTTCAAGGTAGGTTTCTTTGACATAAAATTTACTGTAATATTATAGTAAGTCCAAGGAAGCCTGCTATAAAAACATTGCAGAGTGGCATTATCTTTATCCTCTCAGTACAGTAGTTTCAAACCCTACCAAAGACTTCACTGTTTTTCTTTTACTATATCCTCACATTAAAAAAAAATTCATGTTCTTTATAGGGTCTAAATTTCAAAATGAGTGATTTTTTTCTATATCTGTTTTTATTTGAATATTGACTTCAACTGCAATTTAATTCTTTTCCAAATTTCAACTTCTTATTATTTGAATATATGAAAACTATAAACTATTTCATGAGAAAAAGACCACCTTTGTTCAAATACTATTACACGGTGACTTTAAGTGCTCATATTCTATGTGGCAAACCTAAGCAGAAATGAAAACCTGGAGTTTTGGCCAAGATAGAGGTGTAGGTGGAAATTCTTCACTTCCCCACACAATCAAAGGATAGCAACCAATTTTAAAACAATAAACAATCAGAACTGCCAGAAAATCAAACTGTATGGAACTCCAACAACTGAAGAGTAAAGAAACATTCATTCAGACTGGTAGGAGGGGCAGAGACTGGCAGCCTGGTCGCAAACAGGGAGGGCAAGATGAGGACTGGCTGACCCAGAAACTGAAGACTCCTAACCTCTAACTGTAAAATCCTGTAAGGATTGTGAAGATGGGAGAAACTCCCAGTATAAGAGGAGAGTTCACTGGAGAGGCCCATGGGATCCTAGAAGGTACACAAACCCACCCACCTGGGAATCAGCACCTGAAAGGGCACAATCCACTTATGGGAAGTGAGAGAAGTAAAGGAAATGGGTGAGAGCCAAGCAAGCAACATTGTTCCCTCTCTGACTACTCCCCAAAGAAAGCACCAAATGCAATAAAGTGGGCTGTTCAGCCCTGGGGAAAACCTAAGGCTCTGCCACTTACAACATAAAAGCAGTGCTGAGACAAAGAAATATGGCCCAAATGAAAGAACAGATCAAACTCCAGAAAAAAACTAAGCAACAAAGAGATAGACAACCTGTCAGGTGCAGAGTTCAAAACAATGGTAATCAGGATGCTCACAGTAATGATTTGAGTTTGGTCTCAAAATGAAGGAAGAAATGAATGTAAAGGAAAATATAGAGAGAACCAACAGTGAAGGGAAGGAAACCAGAACTCAAATCAATGATTTGGAGCAGAAGGAAGATATAAACATCCCAGTGGAACAAAATGAAGAAACATGAATTCAAAAAAAATGAGGAGAGACTTAGGAATCTCCAGGACAACTTTAAGCTCTCCAATGTCCAAATCATAAGGGTGCTAGAAAGAGAAGAGGAAGAACAAGAAATTGAGAACTTATTTGAGCAAATAATGAAGGAAAACTTCCCCACTGGCAAAGGAAATAGACCTCCAGGAAGTCCAGGAAGCCCAGAGAGTCCCAAAGAAATTGGACCCAAAAAGGCACACACTACGGGAAATTATCATTAAGTTACCCAAGATTAAAGATAAGGAGAGAATCTCAAAAGCAGCAAGAGAAAGGGAGACAGTTACCTATAAAGGAGTTCCCATAACACTATCAGCTGATTTCTCAAAAGAAACTGTACAGGCAAGAAGGGACTGGAAAGAAGTATTCCAAGTCATGAAAGGCAGGGAACTACATCGAAGACTACTCTATCCAGCAAAGCTAGCATTTAGAATAGAAGGGCAGATAAAGTGCTTCTCAGATAAGGTCCAGTTAAATGAGTTCATCGTCACCAAGTCCTTAGCAAATGAAATGTTGAAGGGACTTATGTAAGAAAAAGAAAATCAAAACTATGAATAGTAGAATGACAACAAACACAACTATCAACAACTGAACCTAAAGTAAAACAACAACAAAAATAAACTAAGCAAAAAAACTAGAACAGGAACACAATCACAGAAATGGAGATCACATGTAGGGTTACCAGCAGGGAAGGGGAGAAAGGAGAATGGGGGAAAAAGGTACAGGGAATAAGAAGCATAATTGATAGGCATAAAATAGGGGGAAATTAAGAATAGTATAGGAAATACAAAAGCCAAAGAACTTATATGTATAACCCACAGACATGAACTAAGGTGGGGGGTATGCTGGAGGGTGGGGTTTATATGACAGAGTGAGGATAAAGGGGAGAAATAAATTGGGACAACTGTAATAGCATAATCAATAAAATATAAAATATACGAACAAACACACAAACATACACACACACACACACACACACACACACACACACACACAAATAAATGAAAGCCAGTTGAGGAGGGAAGGATTCTGTAAAAAGTACTCCTTTTCTGTGTTGGCCCTGGATCCTGGAATAGTAAGTTGGCACCCACTAAATCCAAATGCCTCTCTCTATCAGTATCTGGAGGTGTTTGTATAGACAAAACATTGTTCTTAAGATGTCAGTGGGAATATCTGATCAGACCACACTTTCAAAGCTATATGAATATACCTGATAATACACTTGATCATGCACAAAAATTTATATATATATATATATAATATGTATATATATATATTTCTATATATAAATATATGAGTATACATATGCACAGACACACAGTGGGTTGTAATACTAATTTCCATTCTCACCTCACTATGGGCTCCATGAAACCCTTAGCCACCATAGCTAAGTGAATCTTCCATGTTCCACCCTAATTTTTACTATATTCCCATTTGTTGCCCTGGTTCACAATTCTCTTACTATCTGGGCTATAATGACCTCAGTCTCTTCATTTGCAACTGATCAAGTTAAATATGCAAACTTTATCAAGTACACTTCTCAGCATACTTGGTTTTCTTCAATACTAAATTTCTAGGTAAATTTCTTATTACACCTGAGGGCAATTTTTCTCTTAAGAGAGAACTTAGTTCTCCTCTGTCTCTGCCATGGTTTACATCTTCAATAATATAATAAGTTGTGGGCAGAAAAGAGAGAGGAGTATATACCTGTTCTACATTCCATCAGTGAAAACAATTGGATCTAAATTATAAGAGGCTCTCCAATCTACATAAATATCTTTGAGCTTAATGATATCCTCACAATTTACTAACATAGTAGTTTAAATGTGGCCTCGATTTCTTTGCTGCTCCTCTCATTGAGAGGTGGATTCAAATATCCCTGCTTGAATCTGGACTGGCCTCAGTGACCCTCTGGACAAATATAATGTGTCAAGAGATTAATACATTGTGGGACTTCTGAGTTACAAGAAGTCCAGAAATTACAACAGTATCAGAAGCTCTGTGGCAAGCCTTATGGCACTGTCTGGGGAAAACCAGCCACAGTGCAAGTCCATCTACACTGAGACCACCATGCTGTGAAGAAGCTCATGCTGGTCATATTGAGCTGTGTTTCTTCCCTAGTGTGATTTCTTTCCCTTCAGTCCAACACTTCTTTCCCCCTTTACCAAACAATTCTATGCAATAACAACTGGGTGTCCTACAATTTAATTGAATTCAGACACTGTCAGAGGACAGCACCAGTTCCCACAGGTTAAAGGTTTAGTCCTAAATGACAGGCCCCCTCACATGCACACACACACCTCAGACACCAGGAGCAAGTCCAAGTTGTTGCCAGTGCTTCTGACCAACTGGCTGTAGATCAGAGGTTCCAGTGACCCCTTCTTGAATTCACTTAATTTGTTAGAGTGACTCAAAGAACTCAGGGAAAGAGTTATCAGTTTATTACAGGATATGATAAAGGATACAGAAGAACATTCAGATGAAAGAGCTGCATGGGGCAAACTATGTTGGAAGCAAATCAGAGCTCTCATGCCTTCTCCAGGTGCTACTCTCTCAGCACTTCCATGTGATCACTAACCAGGAAGCTCTGGGAACCTTGTTCATTTGGGATTTTATGCAGGCTTCATCACAGAGGCATGATCCATCATTAACTCCATCTTCTCAAGAGAATGGGAGATGGAGATGAAAATTCCAAGCTTCTAATATGGTTTGGTCTTTCCAGTGACCAGTCCTCATCCAGGAGCTATCCAGGAGCCCACCCAGAGTCACTTCATTCAAACAAAGAAACACTCCTATAACCCAGGAAATTACAACAGTATCAGAAGCTCTGTGGCAAAAACTGGAGGCAGAGACCAATCCATAACTTCTATTATCTCACACTTCCAAGCAGATAGTGTGGAGAACAGAGGAACCCAGAACAGTTAAAATTCCAGCCCAACACTTGGCCTCAGTCAAGTCTTCCCAACTATCTCTAGCCATTCCCTCCAGCTGAGAACCCATTTGACACAAGCATAGATGACCTGTCTCTGCTGGTCTTTGCACAAGCTCTTGAGCCACAAAATTATGAGCCTAATAAAATAGTTGTTGATTTATAGCATTAAATTTTGGAGTAATTTTTTGTAGCAAGAGATAAGTGAAATGGCTAATAAACACCCTCCTCAGTTCTGTTGAGTCATTTCACAATGTTTATCAAGAAGTTTACATGAGAACACATGGTATTTCCCAATGCTGCCTATAAAAGAAAATCCTGATTAGGAAGACAAATATTATAATGTACTAGTAATCTATACTCCTAAGCATAGGGATATTTTAATGTTATAGTAAAAAAGAAAATGTACATCTTCTCCTTTCACAGGTGTCTAAGGTGTTATTACTGGGCAGTTCAAAGTTTGATTACCACTGGGGGCCTTCCAGAAGCACAAACTTTATTTGAAATCATTTTTCACTTGCTGAATTTGAGGTGGGGTTGGATTCTGTATTCTCCAGTTTAATTGATCGGGTAAATTAAGATGTGAAAACCTAGATAAATAATGCTGTCATTTTTGAAAAGCTAACAAGTCTTTGTAAACTTTACAGAGGAAAAATCAAAATCTATATGGTGCTTTTGTAAAACTTTCATCTCTTTTAATGAATTGAAGGAGTATGTGGATAGGTCAACAACACTTCATTTTTTAAACCATTTCAAACCATTATCAAAAAACCTGAGTTCAATGAGTATCAGGTTAGACTCACAGAGGAAGTCAAGTTTCTAAATTAACTTCTTACTTGGAGTTTCCTGAAAACCTTTAAAAGTTCTCTTATTGCCTTGACTGGGTGGTTCAGTTGATTCAAACATTGTCCTGTAAACCAGAGGGTTGCAGGTTTGATCCCAGGTCAGGGCACATACCTAGGTTGCAGGTAAAACCTCTGGTCAGGGTGCTTACACGAAGAAACAATTGATGTTTCTCTCTCTCTTTCTCTTCTTTCTTCTCTCTCTAAAATCAATAAGCATATCTTTGGGTGAAGACTTTTTAAAACTTTTTTTAATCTCTCTTACTTAACCTTCAAATATTGTCATAAAATCCCTATGTTAAAATCAACTTTAGAAACAATTTAATGCAGAAGTTAACAAATGCCACCTAAATTAATTTAATTAATAAATCATTGGTTCATAAACATGCATTATGTAATCTCATCATCTTTATTCTCAAGGAATCACACTCCAGAAAGAAAGTAAAGCAGATAAAAAATAACTGTGGAAAGGTAACTGGCATTTGCAAGAGATAGGGCACAATATGTTTGTGAATTCCCAGATTTACAAAAATAAAAAAGCTTGAAAGCATAGTATCTTTATAGGTTACACTTCTATTTTTTTTTAAAGATTTTATTTATTTATTTTATTTTTAGGGAGGGAAGGGAGACAGAGAGAGAGGGAGGGAGGGAGGAGGGGAGAGAGAGAGAGAGAGAGAGAGAGAGAGAGAGAAACAAACATCAATGTGCGGTTGCTGGGGGTTATGGCCTGCAACCCAGGAATGTACCCTGGCTGGGAATCGAACCTGGGACACTTTGGTTCCCAGCCCGTGCTCAATCCACTGAGCTACACCAGCCAGGGCAGGTTACACTTCTTAGAAGTTACTTTACATGCTACATGTTTAAGAACAACAAAAAAAAAGCCATGTCAAAATCTGTGTGCTTGGTAGAGTTAGACATAACCACAAAGTGGTTATTCCCACTAGATAAACAATTGCTTCTTATTCACCACACATACAATGGTGTGAATAAAATCCATGCTTCAACAAAATTTAGCAATAAAAATTATTCTTTTTAATATCTGAAGCTGATCACACGTAATCAAAACTCAACTCCTACATCCATCAATATTAAGGATCTGTTATCCTAAGTACCAAAGGGTAGTCTGAAAACTGTATCAATTTAGAAAAGGGAAGCTTCCCAGAAGATTTTTTGGAAGAGAATGCATTTTAAATATCATTTAAAAAAACAGGTAAGATGGCCCTGGCTGGCGTAGCTCAGTGGATTGAGCGCGGGCTGCAAACCAAAGTGTCGCAGGTTTGATTCCCAGTCAGGGTACATGCCTGGGTTGCAGGCCATGACCCCCAGCAACCGCACATTGATGTTTCTCTCTCTCTCTCACTCTCTCTCCCTCCCTTCCCTCTCTAAAAATAAATAAATAAAATCTTTAAAAAAAACAGGTAAGATGAATCTTTGTCTTATGTTTAAGGAAATGGAAGGGGTACCAGACTGGAGGGAAGGAAGATTGTAAGTAATGTTCAAGATATATGTAAAGAAAAGATAGTTTAAGGGCTCTGAATGTTAAATCAAAGATATTAACTTTATCCTAAAAGCAATGGGAAGTTGTCCAGGGGAAGATTTTGAACAAAGAAGAGATTCAAGAAAGATTCATCAAAATATAGTATAATTTGGAGGGGTGATACTTTTTACAAATATAAGTTTTATTATTAGTTAGGTATCAGCATGCAATTGGCATCACAAAGATACTTCGTTTCACAAACAGATTCAAGAGGATGGGTAACATCACACCAAGGGGCAGGGGAGTGCAGGAAGAAGCACCAGGGAGGGAACTAATGAGCAGTGTAAGCCAGGTTAGGATTGGTTAGTTTAGATGATTTTGTGGGCTGTAGGAGCTGCCTCTAGTTGTCTGATCCTGGACCCTGGGGTGATGAGGGCTGGTGGATAGTGACAAGGAATGTGAGAGCCCAAGAAAGAAGGCTCTACATGGGTTAGTTTGCATGTGGAGATACACACCCAGGAGAGATTTTTGCTATCTCCAGGAATTAGCTAACTCCAGAAGACAGAATCCCAGATACCAAAACATCAAAATACAGAAAATAAAAGATATGGTTAATAAATTTACACAGGGATATGTCAGCTCTAACCTGAACATAGGAGGAGAGAGAGGTTGTGAAAGCAACTCTGTTTAGAATGTTTAGGTTTGATAAGTATCCTTCAGTAAATGAATGGATCAAAAAAGTATGGTACATTTACACGATGGAATGCTATGCAGCAGAAAGAAAGGAGCTTCCTACCCTTTGCAACAGCATGAATGGATCTGGAGAGCCATCCATGCTATTACTAAGTGAAATAAGCCAGGTGGTGAAAGAGAAATAACATATGATCTCACCTATAAGTGGAACCTGGTCAACAAAACAAACAAGCAAGCAAAATATAACTAGAGACATTGAAATTAAGAACAAACTGACAGTAACCAGAGGGGAGGTGGGAGGGGATAATAGTGGGACAAGGGGGAAGGGTTTTCAGGATGTTTAAAGGACACATGGATGAAACCAAAGAGGAGGAGGATCAAGGGTGGGAAGTGGGGATGGCTGGGGTGGGAGGAGTGGTGGGGGAAGATGGAGACAACTGTACTTGAACAATTTTTAAAAAAGAGAAAAATATTTAGGTTTGAGAAGATGAACACCACGCAGTTAGAAATTCTTAGTATAAAATATAACCTTAATGACTAGGGAAATTGCATTAAAATGATTGAAAATAGTAGGCTGGTTTAGAGAGAAGTGCAATTCAAATTCATATGTGTAATTTACACAGTTGTATGCTAGAGATATAATATTGGTACAAATAGTAAAGTATATTTAGTACTTACTATGTCCAAGGCAATTTTTACTAGATAAAAACTATGTCTAGCTCCAGTTCAATATTCTTGCTACTCAAGGTGTAGTCTTCAGACCAATAGCATCATATCACTTGGGAATTTCAGAGTTCAGGCTAGACCCAAGACCTAAGGAGTTGACCTCTTTATTTTAAGGTCTTCAGATGCATATGCACCTGAAAGTTTGAGAAGCAGTGCTTTATACACCACCCACATCTGCTTTTATATTGAATTTGAGTTTCCATCAAGAACAGGAAAAAATATGAAGCTACTGAAAATGCAGTAGTACTAAGGCACAAGAGAAAGACAGACAAAAGGTAGATATTTGTGCATTAAACTCTCATAGTGAGTAAAGATAATGAGGCAAACCGTTAAACAAAAATAAGAGGGCCTGGAACAACAGCACCACTTATTCAAAATCCCCACCTATAACCACATCAAAAACTACACCCACACCTGATCAGCACATTTTAACTGCAATACTCTAATCTCTGATCCAATTCAGTGACTGACACTTTCTCCCTCTCATGGCCTCACAGTCTTCCCTAACCTAAGCATGTGATGAATACACGTCTACCTCAACTCTTATACCATCAAACCCAGCACATAAATCACTCAGACTACCTTCACTACAAGTTCTGGGCCTTCAACATGGATCACTAATGCTTTTAATGGTTATTGGTTTCCAATTTAAAATTCTGTTAAATTTACTGACCCAACCCCTAGTGTCCCAATTCTCATAGCCTTAGATGACTCAGTCATGTTCATCATCTGTACAGAACAGCTTGGAGAAAGAGATGTAGGAATTGAGGTCACTGAAAAATACTTGGAATAAGTGAGTATATCAGAGGCTGAAAAGCAGGTACCTAGTGTGACTCTCTGCATAGTTGCTCAGCAGACACTTTTCATAAGTACAAGAACTTAGTAACTCTGAAAGAGAAACTGAGGGAGGTATCACAATAAAGTCATTGGAGGTGGGTGTCAAGGAGTTAACCGCTTCTCCCTAAACAGAAAAGACTTAGCTACTAGAATGAATATCATCAGGGTGGAAGTGAGGCCCTGATTTTCCTCCATATTATAGGTCCACAGTCAAAGCAAATTTACAACTGCTTTCTTCTCTCTATGTGAGAGGAAGAGTCAAGCTATATATCTTTTTTGTGCTGAAACTTTAAAGATCAGCTTTTAATCTAGAGTGGGCTTTTATGGCTAAGTTATAAACATTCAAGAACTAAAGCTTGACAGACCATTAAATATTGTCAAAGTAGTAGATGAAGCTTCAGTGATTTCAACACATTTCAATGTCTGTTGAATACTGTACCTTGAGCATGATTAGGGTAGATTGTAACTGTCTGAACAACACAAAGGGAAGCACAGAGGTTGCAATTTCATGATGAATTGAGTCTATACAGCCACCACACTGGATAATTTATGAAGGAGGCTTTCAAAGCAAGACTCGACAAAATAGTCTAGCCATGCTGCCAGGTAATGGCACTACTTTCTTTGTACATTTCTTGCATGAGCACAAGCTGGTTAGTTTTAAAAAAATATCAACTAACATCTTTGCAGTATACACAAATTTTCAAAGAATTGTGTATAGTCATGTATTATGTGACCAAATTCTCACAAAAGCTTCATGTGGTAAAAAAGACAGGTCTTACTGTTAGTATTGGGTCAGAATTGCCCAGTATATTATGTAAATGGTAAAAATCTAGGCCCATATCAGAGTGTTAAAAATAAAATTGTCAGAATTAGAATGCAAAGTGTGGACTGACTGCATTTTTGGTTTTAGATACAACATGTCATTTGGGCAGTGACAGCCAATCAGAATGGCTTCTGGGTCTGCATTTAAAACACCATCACCTACATGAACACTTATTCCATTCTGAAGATTGTGCAAAAGTAGGTTCGGGCTTGATATGAATACACCTGGGACTCTCAAAGGATGCTGGGTAAGCGTGACAGATTATGTCATGTGATGGACATTCAGGAAAGCAGAAGCGATACCCACTGGATTGAACAAGAAATTGAAAAACAACTAAATGATCTCTAAAGTGTTTATTATATACTATGTTTTTTCCTTAAATATCTAGCTGTACCTTACTAGTTATGCAAATCCTGGGATAGCAAATGCTGAATTTTATTCAGTGCCTCCCAGGTGCAGTTATTACACACATTGCCTCATAGAATCAGGGAATTTAGATGTCTTCAACCCCTCTTAGGAGACAAGGATATGGAGGCTTCTAGCTGAAACTCTGGCCAAGGTCACAGAGCCAGCAGACACCTAAATGGATCTCAGACTCTCTCTCCAAGAAAACCAAGTCTTTTCTAAGATGTCACTGTCTTAGGTGGAGTGCAGCACTGAAAAAAATAGTGAGCTTTGGACCAGCATCCTATGGCCAACTATCTCTAACAAGAGACCCTCAGTAATTCATAGCAGTGACTATTAGTTAAAATAATTTATATTAAATGATGTAAAGTAAAAGATAATGTGTTCATTGATAAAAATCAGATTGAAGTTTTAGTTTGTTCCTTCCCAAAGAGGAATTAGTGCCACTGAGAAGACCAGAAAGTTTCATGAGTGCAAATCACAATGCAATTCTCAAATCACAAAGGTTCTAAAAGAAAGCAGATAAGAACCCCTAATTGTTAACAGTAGGACTTTTATCCACATTTCTGCTACTTTTAATAGACAGAGCTGAATCTGAAGACCAAAACTACAATCCAGAACAAGGAGCAGCACTTTTACAGAAAGGATTTTCTTATTTGGAACCCATATTAGAATCCAAATAAGAATATAATGTAGCAATTGTTCTTTCTAAATGTTTATAAGAAAATATCAAAACTGATCAACTCTCAGGGTTGAGCAACACCAGGGGAGACCTTGTGGCTTGAAGGCACAGAGAGGGCAGTTGGACTGGGAGAAAACTGCCCAGAGGCTGTGAGCACCCACCCATAGCCCTGGGAGAAGTGAGTGCCTCCAGCTGGCATGACCAGGGGTGGCCTGGAAGTGCGCCCACACCCCCAGCTCAGTGGAAGTGTGGATCAGTGGAAAACCCAGACCTCGAAACCCCAATCCAGGAAAGGGCATGGGCGTTCTCAGGTTTCTGGAGACTGTGCTGCTGAACTGTGGAAGTGCGGACCCCCTCAGGAATCCTGACTCTCGCCCGGTGAACCCGGAAGGGACGCAGTGCTTACTTCGTTCCTAGAGCCCAAAACTCAAAAATTTGGTGAACAGGCACACCCTTTTACAATCCCCAGAGATGGCACCGTGAATCCAAAAAGGTTGCGGGTGCTTCCTGAGAACATAGAGCTCGCTGCAGTGGAATTTGGGGAAGAGCACGTCTCCTTGCAATCCTGGGAGCTTGCATCCTGAAACCAAAAAGACACAGGAGCCCTGCGGGGGGGGGGGGGTGGGCCAGAGCCCTGGAGAACTCGGCAGTGAGCTCCGGAGAGGAGAGCGTGCTGGGGAGCACTCAGGGTCCTGTAGGGGAAAGTCAGATTGGCCCTGGGGAGAGCTCCCTGCTGGCCCAGGGGGTAGTACCGAGAGACTTACTGAGATTTGGCTGGGAAGAGTGATAAGCATTTCAAACGCCCTTCAGCCTGCTGAAGCCAGCAAGATCAGAAAAACTGGTCTGGCCAGTTAGAAACCAACAAGAGGTTTTTGGTTTTGTTTTGTTTTGTTTTGTTTTGTTTTGTTTTGTTTTGTTTTGTTGGCTGTTGTTGGTTGATTAATTTTATCTTGTGTTTTAAGTGACTTTTTATTTTTCAATTCTTATTATTTTTATATCTCTCAATCCCTTATGTTTCTCTTCCAGTCATCCTAGTATTATTCCTTCCACTCCAAATTTAACTCTCCTGAACTCCATCTTCTGCTTTTTTTCTCCTTATTTTTTTTTTGATCTTGCAAGTTACTGCAAATTTGTTTTATCTTTTTCTCACTTTTCCGACATTTTTTCTTTTAATAGTATTTTGGTTTTCTTTTTCTCTCTGTATAATCTTCTTTGCTTGGCTGGTTATACTATCATTTGATAGGTTCCCACTGTTATATCAGTCAGAGTGTGTTGATAATTTACTAGCCTTCATTTGTGTTGCATTAATACAACTCTCAAGGTTATATAATCCTTATTCTTGTTATCTAGATCTCATTGATTCTTCCACAAGACTGTTGCTGTAATATTACTGTAAATAAGACATAGTTCATACAATTGTAAGTACTACTCAACACCCCTAACTCAGCCCAGTTGGCAATTTCCTGAACTATACTACTGTGGGGGTTGTCTCTATTCCTTTACACACTACTCCTATTTACTAATCTTTATTCCAACCCTACCTTGGAATCTAACCTCCCACAGCCTCACAGCTTTCTAAATCCAACTAACAATCCTTTCATCCCCAATAAGAGTCTTACCTTCTTTCCATCCTTTCTAAAATGTGGATAGTGGGGTGGAGGATCACGGATAACACTACAAGGAGCCAAAAGATAACCCATCTCTTCTCTACTGCCTGCTAATGTAAATATCATAGTATACTGTCTTGCTGTCTTAAACCATTCTGCCTTACTCCTCCAAATGACCACAAAAAAAGAGTAGGGGGAAGTTGTGAACATCAGGATACATGAAGGAGACTACACCACTGAATCTCACCGGTATTCTACCACAGAAGTTCACACCATAATCACTGGAAACCAGAACAGATCAATTTAACAACAGAGGCTAACAAGAAGAATCCAATGAACAATCAGAAAACAAAGAAACAATCCTTAATTGAAAAGAAAGGAGAAAGCCTCAGAAAAAAATTCTAAATGAAATAGAGGCAACTCAACTATCAAATATTGACTTCAAAACAATGATTACCAGGAAGTTCAATGAACTCACAATGAGCTATCAGAAACTAGAGGGAAGCTACAACGATCTCACTGCAAACTATATAAACAGAAAAAAGAAAATAGAAACTATCAACAAGGGCCAAGAGGAAATGAAGAATAAAATTTCTGAACTGAGGAACACAGTAGAAGGAATGAAAACCAGGATTGATGAAGCAAAAGACCAGATTAGCGAATGGGAGGACAAGTAGAAAAGAACACCCAGAAAGACCAAGAAAAGGAAAAGAGGCTCAGAAAGAATAAAGAGGGATTAAGACAAATGCAAGACAATATGAAATGTAACAATATCCATATAATAGGGTTACCAGATGGAGAAGAAGAAGAGCTAGGGATAGAAAACCTATGTGAAAAAGTAATGAAGGAAAACTTCCCTAATTTGATGAGAGAAAAAGTCACATAAATCCAGGAAACACAGAGAGTCCCAATCAAGAGGAACTCAAAGAGACCCACCCCAAGGCACATCATAATTAAAATGACAAAATTTCAAGACAAAGAGAGAATATTAAAGGCAGCAAGGGAGAAACAGCAAGTAACATACAAGGAGCCCCAATAACGCTAACAGCTGACTTCTCAATGGAAACACTTCAAGCCAGAAGAGAATGGCAAGAAATACTCCAGGTAATGAGAACCAGAGGTCTGCAACCAAGGCTACTTTACCCAGCAAGGCTCTCAATCAAGATAGAAGGCCAATTAAGAAGCTTCCCAGACAAAAGAAGTCTAAAAGAACACACCTCTACCAAACCAGCTCTTCTAAAGGGACTGCTTTAAGGAAAGAAAAGAAAAGAGAGAGAGAGAGAGAGAGAGAGAGAGTAACACATGTACATAAAAGGCAATGAATAAGTACCTATCAATACTAACCTTAAACGTAAATAGATTAAATGCTCCGATGAAAAGACATAGAATAGCTGAATGAATAAGAAAATATGACCCACACATATGCTGCCTACAAGAGACCCACCTCAGGATAAAAGACATGCACAGGCTCAAAGTGAAGGGCTGGAGACAAATTTTCCAAGCAAATGGACAGGAAAAAAAAGCCGGGATAGCAATACTCATATCTGACAAAACAGACTTCAAAAAAAGGGCCATAAAGAGAGATCCAGAAGGTCACTTCATAATACTCAAGAGAAGAATACACCAAGAAGACATAAATATTGTAAATATACATGCACCCAACATAGGAACACCCAAATACATAAAGGCAATCTTAGACGACTTCAAGAAAAATATGGACAGCAACACAATTATTGTGGGGGATTTTAACACCCCACTATCAAAAATGGACAGATCTTCTAAACAAAATATCAGCAAAGATATTGTGGCATTGAAAAATACCCTTCATGAAATGGGCTTTACTGATATATACAGAGCGCTCCATCCAAAAGAAGCTAAATACACATTCTTTTCAAATGTACATGGAACATTTTCAAAGACTGACCACATGATAGGACACAAAACAAGCCCTAAGAATTTCAAGAAAACTGAAATCATACCAAGCATTTTCTCAGATCACAAGGGACTGATGCTAGAAACCAACCTGAAAAACAACCCAAAACACTCAAAATCCTGGAGATAAAATAGAATGCTATTACACAATGAATGGGTCAAGAATAATATTAGGGAAGGAATCAAAACGTTCCTGGAAACAAATGAAAACGAACTCACAACAACCCAAACTTACGGGACACAGCCAAGGCAGTCCTCAGAGGGAACTTCAAAGCAATACAGGCCCACCTAAAAAAGTTAGAAACATTTCAAACAAACAAACAACCTAACCCTACACCTACAAGAACTCAAGGAACAACAACAAAGACAGCCCAGAGCAAGCAGAAGGAAGGAAATAATCAAGATCAGAGCAGAATTAAATGACATAGAGACTAAAAGCACAATTCTAAGGATCAATGAATACAAGAACTGGATCTCTGAAACAATAAACAAAATTGACAAGCCTTTAAGCAAAGTCATCAAGAAAAAAAGAGAGAAGACACAAGAAACACAATCAGAAATGAAAGAGGAGAGATCACAACAGATACCACAGAAATACAAAGGATTGTAAGAAATTACTACAAAAAACTATATGCCAAGAAATTTGAAAATCTAGGTGAAATGGACAAATTTCTAAAAAAATATAATCTTCCAAAACTCAGTGAAAAAGAAGCAGAAAGCCTGAACAGACCAAAAACAGCAAAAGAAACTGAAGCAGTAGTCAAAAAACTTCCAACACACAAAACTTCCTGGACCAGATGGTTTCACAGGAGAATTTTACAAGGCATTTAAGGAAGAATTAACCCCGATGCTTCAAAGACTATTTCAAAAAATCCAAAAAGATGAGAGACTCCCAAACTCTTTTTCTGAGGCCAACATCATCCTAATTCCAAAAACAGATAAAGACACAACAAAGAAAGAAAACTTCAGGCCAATATCACTGATAAACATTGACGCTAAAAACCTCAACAAAATACTGGCAAACCGCATCCAACAATACATTAAAAAGATCAAACACCATGACCAAGTGGGATTCATCCCAGGGATGCAAGGATGGTACAATATTTGCAAATCTGTAAATGTAATACATCATATAAACAAAAGCAAAGACAAAAACACATGATCATATCAATAGATGCAGAAAAAGCATTCGATAAGGTACACCACCCATTTATGATAAAAACACTCAGCAAAGTGGGTATAGAGGGAGCATTCCTCAACATAATAAAGGCCATATATGAGAGACCTACAGCCAACATCACAATCAATGGGCAAAAATTAAAATCTTTTCCACTAAGATCAGGAACAATACAAGGATATCCACTTTCACCACTTCTATTCAATATAGTATTGGAAGTTTTAATCACAGTGATCAGACAAGAAAAAGAAATAAAAGCATCCAAATAGGAAAGGAGGAAACAAAACTGTCACTGTTTGCAGATGACATGATAGTGTACATAGAAAATCCTATAGACTACACCAAAAAACTGCTTGACCTAATAAATGAATTTGGCAAAACAGTGGGATACAAAGTCAATATCCAAAAATCAAAGGCATTTCTGTACACCAACAATGAAATAGCAGAAGCAGAAATCAAGAAAAAAAAATGCCATTTGAAATAGCAAAAAGAAAAATAAAATATCTAAGAATAAACCTAACCAAAGAGTTAAAAGACCTGTATTCAGAAAACTACCTAACACTGAGGAAACAAATCAAGGAAGACACAAACAAATGGAAATATATACCGTGTTCATAGATTGGAAGAATTAATATCATCAAAATGTCCATACTACCCAAAACAATTTACACATTCAATGCAATACCTATTAAAGAACCAATGGCTTATTTCACAGACATAGAACAAACACTTCAATAGTTTATATGGAAGCATTAATGCCCCCAAATAGCTGCAATTTTGAGAAAGAAGAGTAAAGTAGGAAGGATCACAATACCTGACACTAAACTATACTACCAGGCCACTGTAATCAAAACACCATGGTACTGGCATAAAAATAGGCACATGGATCAATGGAACAGAACAGAGAGCCCAGAAATAAACCCAAGTCTCTAGAGTCAATTAATATTTGACAAAAGAAGCAGCAACATAAAATGGAATAAAAATAGCCTCTTCAACAAATGGTGTTGGGAGAACTGGAAAGCTACATGCAAAGAAATGAAACTTGAGCACCAACTTACACCTTATACAAAAATAAATTCAAGGTAGATAAAAGACTTAAATATAAACCGTGACACCATTAAAGTCCTAGAAGTGAATGTGGGTAGGAAAATCTCAGATATTTCACGCAGAAACTTTTTTACTGACATGTCCCCTAGAGCAAGGGACATAAAGGAAAGAAGAAACAAATGGGACCTCATCAAAATAAAAAGCTTTGCACAGATAAAGAAAACAGTATCAAAATAAAATGAGAACCAACTGTATGGGAAAACATAATTGCCAATGATACCTCAGACAAGGGTCTAATCTCCAAAATATATAAAGAACTTACATGACTCCACTCTAAGAAGACAAGTAACCCAACTAAAAATGGGCAGAGGACTTGAACAGACACTTCTCCAAGGACATACAGAAAATCCAAAGACACATGAAATGATGTTTAATATCGCTAGCTATCAGAGAGATGCAAATTAAAACCACAATAAGATACCACTTCACACCAGTCAGAATGGCCATCATAAACAAAGCAACAAACAACAAGTGTTGGAGAGGTTGTGGAGAAAAGGGAACCCTAGTGCACTGTTGGTGGGACTGAAGACTGGTACAACCACTATGGAAAGCACTATGGAGCTTCCTCAGAAAACTAAAAATGGATCTGCCTTTTGACCTTGCATTCCACTGCTGGGTCTAAATCCTAAAAACACTAAAACACCAATCCAAAAGAACCTTTGCACCCCGATGTTCATAGCAGCACAATTTACAAGAGCTAGGTGCTGGAAACAACCTAGATGCCCATCTGTAAATGAATAGATCAAAAATCTGTGGTACATTTACACAATGGAATTCTATGCAGCAGAAAGAAAGAAGGAGCTCCTACCCTTTGCAACAGCATGGATGGAGCTGGAAATCATTATGCTAAGCGAAACAAGCCAGGCAGTGAAAGACGAATAGCATATGATCTCACCTTTAACAGGAACCTAAACAACTAAACAGAGAAACAAGCAAAATATAACCAAAGTCACTGAAATAGGGGACAGACTTACAATGACCAGAGGGGAGAGAAGAGGGAATTTCAGGGGAGAATGGGAAGGGTTTACAGGAACAAATTTAAAGGAGACATGGACAAAAAGTAAGGGGAGGGTGGTAATGGGAGGGAAGTGGGGAGGGTTGGGTGGGTGGGCTGGAATGGGAGTAAAAGGGAGAAAACTTTACTTGAACAATGATTAAAATAAAACTTAAAAAAAAGAGAAAGCAGTATGGAACTTTCTCAGAAAACTAATAATGGATCTGCCTTTTGACCCAGCAATTACACTGCTGGGACCCTATCCTAAGAACACTAAAACACCAATCCAAAAAAACCTATGCACCCGATGTTCATAGCAGCACAATTTACAATAGCTAGATGCTGGAAGCAACCTAGATGCCCATCAATAAATGAATCAATAAAAAAAAACTAGGGTACATTTAAACAATGGAATTCTATGCAGCAGAAAGAAAGAAGGAGCTCCTACCCTTTGCAACATCTTGGATGAAGCTGGAAAGCATTATGCTAAGTGAAATAAGCCAGGCAGTGAAAGACAAATACCGTATGATCTCACCTTTAAAAGGAACCTAAACAACAAAACAAAGAAACAAGCAAAATATAACCAAAGTCACTGAAATAGGGGACAGACTGACAGTGACTAGAGGGGAGAGAAGAGGGAATTTCAGGGGAGAATGGGAAGGGTTTACATGAACAAATTTAAAGGAGACATGGACAAAAAGTAGGGGGAGGGTGGTAATGGGAGGGAAGTGGGGAGAGTTGGGTGGGTGGGCTGGATTGGGAGTAAAAGGGAGAAAACTGTACTTGAACAATGACTAAAATAAAATTTTAAAAAATAAAATAAATAGATAAATATTTTTTTAAAAGAAAGAAACTTAAAGACAATTAACCATAAGGGTCTATAAAAATAAAGAAGGAATATAACATTTCTGGTCTATATCTATAAAGTTGAGATCATGCCTTTTTTGCAGCATATATTCTTTACATTGATTATTAAAAATAACTAATGACAACAGATTAATTGATGAAAAAAAATATCAACTCTCAGAAACAAGAAGCACTCAGAATGGGAAGTTTTGTTTATGGAACAGTCTATCAGCCTGAAGGCCCATCATTTCATTCACAGATAGAAAAGTCTGATAAGCAAGTAAATAATAATTTAAATTCACTCAGCACACTTCTTTAGATTCCATTCCAGCTGAACTGCCCACCAGTTATGCACAACTGAGCCAGTCTCTGAACATAATTCTTTTTCTGTCTCTTCTTTCTGCAAACCAGGAATGAGAAACTTATCCTTAGGGTTGTGACAAAGGACAAATAAGATAACTGAACTTTTATGTGCCACGTGGTTCTCATCACCACTCCTTGGCTATCAGAGCTGCAATCCACAGATTGAAAATACAAGTAGTACATCTTTTCCTAGCCTGGTCTGTCTATTTACTAGCTTTGCCCCATGGCCACTAAAATCTACCTAAAGTTTCAGCTAACATATGCTCTGGTTTATTCAGAACTGTTATGTCATCAACAGTTGATCACAGTGCTACTGTGATAGTCCAGTGTGGTCAGTAGATGTCATGAAAATAGAATTTGATGCAGCTGTCTCCATTTAAAAAGAGTTGGCACTTTGTGTAGTTTTCTTATTTTTATCATACTTTGATGATGTTTTTATTAATTATCCTGCTTTGTGGATTGATGTGTTTACCATTACAAAGATGAATCAGACCTGCTTGAGACCCTGCCCACCATAATGCAGTTAGCCCTTGCAGTGGATATGAACTTCAGCATTCTCAGCAAAGTCGAATTGTTTAAGGCAAGTGCTTTTATGATGAGTAGAAAGACACTATACCTATTTCTCTGTAAATTCTAAGCTCTTGCTGTCCACAGCATTTGTGGTTGTCTTCTCTTATGTTTTAACAAATTCAAAATAATCTGGAGAATTTATGTAGGATTAGAGTCAAATAAACTATGGTTCTCCCTTCAGCTAATGACTTATTCTTTAGAAGACTCTCTCTCCTAACTAGTCAAAGAGAAAGACTTCTTCAGGTTCTTTCTGTGTTAATTAAAATGTCATCAGACTCTGCTGTTTGTGTCTCTGCTACTACAGCTTCCTTCCCATTATTGAATGTGCACAGGTAATGCATGACAGACAGGCCCCAGGTTAACCTAGACAGGCCTGACAATCAGAGAACAGTGCTTACTCTTGTCTCCTGTTACAAATGCTCTGGAGCTAAATCTTTTAGATGACTAAGTTCAAATTTAAAGCGTTCTTTTAAAAATGCATAACAGAGAACGTTTTTACTTTTTGAATGATTTTAATTTTAGTAGCCTTTTATTAAACTTACACTGGATATAAGTTTTTCTTACCTAAAATTCTTTGTGGGACACTCAGTGGTCCATCTACTTAATTCATTCACACACATTTATTAAGTTCCTACACTATTTTAAGGACTGAGAATATTTCAGCCACTGAGAATACAAAATTTTAAAACATATATTAGCACAAATGGAGCTTAAATTTTAAAAGAGGAGAAGGGAAAATAAATATATACCATGTGGAGGTGGTAATGCTGTGAACAAAAGGAAACAGATGAAGAATAATAAACTGCACTGAGCGTCTGAAGAGAAGCTATAGGAGCAAGTGAGTGAGCCCTACAGAGTCTGGAAGGCAGGGAAGGAGGGAGGGGTTAGAGAGATCACAAGAGGAAAGGCACCAGGAAGCTTTGAGCTTGGAGACTGGATCTAAGGCAAAGTGATGGAGAAGAGGGGAAGGAGGCTGATGCCAGGGGGCCAGTCATTGGGATCCTGGAGGCTGCAGAACAGACTCTAGGTGGTACTTTGATGCAAAGACCACTACAGACCTTGAGCAGAAGGTAACCTATTTGAGATCAGTTTGAAAAATATCAACCATCCTGGTGGGTGAAAACAAGCCAGAGGAAGCATGGTAGGAGTTATCATAACTACCTGTACAAGAGGTGATTGTGACTGGACCCAGAGTAGTAGGAGCTGAACTGTTAAGAAATAGCCAAATAGTGGATGTATTTGGAGGGGGAGCCCAAGTTTTTGCTGTTTGATTTAGGGAGAGAGAAAGGAAACAAGGATGATGCCAAAGACCCGAGCCAAATGAACAGGAAGAACATGATGTCACTTACAAAATAGGAAACTTAGTGTAAGGTGAGCAGGGTACAAAGAGATTCTTTGTTTTTGGATGTGTTAGCCTGAGGTGAGAGTTAGACTCCAGATGAAATGTCACATAGGCAGTTTAATACATAAATCTGAGTTCAAGAGAGAGGTGCTGGAGCAATAAATTTGGGCCTATCAATATATTGATGTGGCTTAAGTTATGGGACTAAATGTCATCCCCTTGGATGGAAGTGTGGACAGAAAAGAAGATGTACTCCAGACAAAAGGACATGGGGACAAGATGAAGCAGCAGCAATGAGGTGGTAGAACAGTGAGGCAGAGTCACCCCCAGAGTCAGGTCAGCCTGTGACTCTGCAGGACACTAGCATGGGGTAAATCTCCTAGAACTCTTTTTTCCATATATCTTACTCTAGATTTCCATCAAAATTTAATGAAGCTATAAACCACGTGATTTAAAATTGGCAAATGACATGAAGCAAGAGGAATGGTTTAAAATGTTTGATTATAAAACTTAAAATTAACTGAATATTTTGAACAATGAGCACAACAAAGATTAATTTCATCAAGCACAAAAGTAAAATTCTGGTCTAAAATTAAAACATTATGAATATAAAGAGAGCAGTTGTTAGTTTTATAACAACTTTTTTAGATCTGAGAATTTTAGTTGACCTCAAACTCCAAATAAGTTAACAGAGTTATGTATGCTATTACCCTAAATTTTAACATAATATTGATTTTTATGGATTGTTTCAACTATGCCTGGATTAATATAGCACATTAAAAATAATAACTTTAAGGAGGACTTTGACAAATTGGAGAATGTTCCAGCCAGGGGGATTAGAAGCAGGTGTTGAGTAGGGGACCAAGCTCAGAGATTGTGAAAAAATAGTCTTATTAATCAAATTATTCTATGAAAGATGAAGGCATAGGGAGACAAACTTTGCCTCCTCACACAAACAAAATAAGGATAATAATTTTAAAAACAAAAAATAACAAGAACTGCCAGAAAATTGAACTGTATGGCAGTCTGACCATCAAGGATTTAAAGAAATGTTCATTCAGACTGGTAGGAGAGCTAGAGATGGGCAGCCAGGGTGAAGAGGACAAGCAGCCAAGTGGCAGCTGGCAGACCAGGCAGTCCCACATTTGCATTTGGATAAACTGGGAGGAACAACTGGGGAGTGAGACAGACTATGCAAGCCAGGACTCCAGCTCAGGGAAATAAGGCCCCAAAAGCTCTGAGTGTAAAATTTACCTGTGGTGGTTGTGGCAGTGAGAGAAACTCCCAGCATCACAGGAGAGTTTGTTGGAGATATCCACATGGTCCTAGAACATACACAAGAACACCCTCCCACACAGGAACCAGCATTAGAAAGGCCCAATTTGCTTGTGGGTAGTGAGGAAAGTGTCTGAAAGCTGGCCTGAGAGCCAAGCAAGCTCTCTACAAAGAGTTCCCATAAGACTATCAGCTGATTTCTCAAAAGAAACCCTGCAGGCAAAAGGGACTAGAAAGAAGTATTCCAAGTCATGAAAGGCAAGGACCTACATCCAAGATTACTCTGTCCAGAAAAGTTATCATTTTGAAGGGAAGGGCAGATAAAGTGCTTCCCAGATAAGGTCAAGTTAAAGGCGTTCATCATCACAAAGACCTTATTATATGAACTGTTAAAGAAACTTATATAAGAAACAAGATGCAAAAAAAAAATATGGACAGTAACATGACAACAACTCACAACTATCAACAACTGAACCTAAAAACAAAACAAAACAAAAATAAACTAAACAAACAACTAGAACAGGAACAGAATTACAGAAATGGAGATCACATGTAGGGTTATCAGCAGGGAGGGGGTAAGGGGAGAATGGGGGGGAAAGATTCAGGGCCTAGAAGCAAAAATTATAGGTACAAAATAGGGGGAGGTTAAGAATAGTATAGATATTGTAGAAGCTAAAAAATTTATATGCATGACCCATGAACATAAACTAAGAGGTGGGGGATGTGGGTGGGAGGAGGGGTCATGGCAGAGGGAAATAAAGTGGAGAAAATAAATGGAACCACTGCAATAGTATAATCAATAAAATATATTTTGAAAATAAATAAAATCACTTTATGATGATATAGATTAATCAATAATTTTTCTTCTAGTGAGGGGCAGCAATGGAGACCTTAACTGAAAGAGGTATGAGGGATTTCTGTGGGTGATAGAAATATTTTTGTCTTGCTAGGAAAATTACTCAGTGCATGCATTTGTTAAAATAATCCAACTGTCCCATAGAATTTTTTCTTCAGATTTTATTTATTGATTTTTAGAGAGAGGAGGAGGGAGGAAGAAAGAGAGGGAGAGAAACACCAACATATGAGAGAAACATTGATCATTTGCCTCTCACACACCCCCAACTTTGGACCTGGCCCACAACGCAAGCATGTGCCCCAACTGGGAATTGAACCAGTGACCTTTTAGTACGCAGCATGATGCCCAATCCACTGAGCCACAGCAGTCAGAGCTGTCCCTTAAAATTTGTATATTTTACTGGATATAAATTATTCTTTAATTTTTTTAAAAAAAATAGTCTCAAAAGAAAATGTGAAGATGTGAGGATATTCAGTGGCACTCCAGTGAAGCAGAGCATCATAAAATGTGCACAGTTTTCTTATCTTCTGTCAGGATACCTTGTAGGCCACAGGGGAAGCATGAATTCAATTAAGTGGGTCATGACCAGAATATCAAATAGAAGAGAAAATATGAGAGTTCCTCACATTCAGGTGAGGTATGCATTATATTTTAAAATATTTTTCTCTTATTTATTATTTTTTAAATTATATTTTATTGATTATGCTATTACAGTTGCCTTGATTTTTCTCCCTTGGTCCTCCTCCACCCAGCACCCCCCACTCCTTCAGTCAATCCCCACGCTGTTGTTCTTGTCCACCAGTCATGCATATAAGTACTTTGGCTACTCCATTTCCTATACTGCACTTACAACCCATGGCTATTCTGTGACTACCTACTTGTACATCTTAATCCCCTCATCTCTTCACCCATTCCCCCACAGCCCCTCCTATCTGGCATCCATCGAATGCTCTCGATATCCAGGAGTCTGCCTCTGTTGTTCTTATCTGCTTAGTTTGTTTTTTAGATTCAATTGTTGGTAGATATGTATTTATTGCCATTTTATTGTTCATAGTATTTTTTCTTAACATGTTTTAATAGTATCAATACAATCATTAAGCGATGCTTCAGAGACTGATTAGCATGTTATGTGAAGTATTACAAATAAAAACAAGATTCTTATCACACTTTGGTCAATATTACTTTCCTAGGGAGGTTTGACATAAAATCACTGCTTGGTGCTACTATGAAAAGTTGATACAGACCTAGTATTTTCATTAGAACTCAGACTGAAGTATCAAATGTGGTTGGTGGAAAAGGAATATGGGCATATATTTGAGAGTGTAAAAAATGAGTTTGTAAGTGGTGTTCACATTTTTATTGAGTAGTATTGTTCATAATTTTGATCTTATTTTTCTTTAAAAAATCCCTTTAACATTTCATGTAATAATCATTTGGTGATGATGAATGCTATTAGCTCTTTCTTGTCTGGGAAGCTCTTTATCTGCCCTTCAATTCTAAATGATAGCTTTGCTGGGTAGAGCAATCTTGGCTGTAGATCCCTGTTTTTCATGATTTTGAATATTTCTTGCCAGTCCCCTCTTGCCTGCAAAATTTCTTTTGAAAGATCAGCTGACAGTCTTATAGGTACTCCCCATATGTAACTAACTTCTTTTCTCTTGCTGCTTTTAAGATTCTCTCTTTATCTTTAACCATTGGCATTTTAATTATGATGTAGAGTGGGCATCCTGTTTGGGATGCTCAGTGCTTCCTGAACTTGTATGTATATTTTCTTCACCAAATTAGGAAAGTTTTCTCTCACTATTTTTTTAAATAGATTTCCAAAATTCTGTTCTTTCTCTGCTCCTTCTGGCACCCTTATGATGCAAATGTTGGTCTGTTTGAAATTGTCTTGGAGGCTGCTTATACTATTCTCAATTTTTGGTGGTGGGGGGATTCTCTTTTCTTCTTGTGTTTCTGATTAGGTGCTTTTTGGTTCCTAATGTTCCAAATCATTGATTTGATTCTCAGCTTAATCCACTATACTGTTGTTTCTCTGTAAATTGTTATGTCAATTAGTGTATCCATTTCTAGGTGGATCTTTTTTATGCTGTTGAGGTACTCATTAAGTTCCTTGAGCATCCTTACAACCAGTGTTTTGAACTCTTCATCTGATAAATTGCTTATCTCCATTTCATTTAGCTCTTCTTCTGGAGTTTTGATCTGTTCTTTCATTTGGGCCATGTTTCTTTCTCTCTTCATTTTGGCAACTTCCCTGTGTTTGTTTCTATATATTAGGTAGAACTGCTTTAACACCGTGTCTTGGTATTGTGGCCTAATGCAGTAGGCATCCTGTAGCATTCAGTAGCACAGCCTCCCCTATCACCCAACCTGAGTACTTGAGGTGTGCCCTTCTTGTGGGCTGAGTACACCCTCCTCTTGTAGTTGAGCCTTGGTTGCTGTTGGCAGATCAATGGGAGTAATTTACCCAGGCTAGTCAGCTGTGAAGACTAGCTGTGACCACTGAGCACCACCCTGTGCCCTCCATGGAGAATCAGCTGTTCAGGGGCATAGTAGTGGTGCTCTGACATAGTCTGTCACTGTCCACTGTGTTTTCAGGCTCTGGGCTTCCCCAGATAGTGCAGCACAAGGTCAGACCCCACTTGTGTTTTGCCCAGGGCCACTCTGCCTGAGCTATAAAACATTGTGAGATGGCTGCTACATTTGCTAGGCTTGGAGATCCCCAAGAAAAGCTAAGCTGTGAATCTAGGCTGGCTGCTGCTACTGCCAGGCCTGGGGCTCACTGAGGCCAGCTATTGCTTATTTGAGAGGATTTAGGAAGTTGTGAAGCATGAATTAAGACCAACCATTCATATGGAAAAGTAGCTCGGGTGGGCCCATAAGTGGATGTAGTGGAGTCTCAGGGAATCTAGGGCAGGGCAGAAAGTGTGAGCCAGGTTAATGAATTGTCAGATATGGCACCAGCTTGCCAGCTCTGTGGCTCTGTGGTGGTTTAGAAAAGTGACGATAGCATCTGTTCACCTTGTTGCCAGACACTTCAGTTTGTCCCTGTATGTTTCTCCCTGTATGCCATCAGTGCCTTTCAAGTTGCTAGCCCAATGCAACCAGGGCTACTCCCAAGTGCAGAGGGAGTGAATCTGTGTAACTGAGTCCATGTATGGGTTCTTTAAGAGAAACTCCTTGGGACTCCAGGAGTTTCTTCTGCCAACTCAACCCCTGCTATGTTTTGCAGCCAGAAGTTATCAGGACTTATCTCCCTGGCACTGGAACACTGGGCTAGGAGGAGGCTTGGTGTGGGGTGGGATTCCTTGCTCCCAAGATGTTCCTCCCAAATTTTTATCCACCACACATGAATGTTAGATTAGGCCATTCTGCATCTGTGGTTTCTTTAAGTTTGTGGTTGTCAAACTTCCATTCAACTTGAATTCTGATGGTTCTGAGTGATGGTTGTTCTATATTTTAGTTGTAATTTTGATGTGACTATAGGGGAGGCAAGTCATGTCTGCCTACACTGCCATCTTGACCAGAAGTCCCTGTCATTTTTTTCTTAAATGCATACATATTATGTGAGTTCTGGCAAAATATAAATATCTGAGTTACTATAGATTATGGCAAAAAAAAATGTGCAAAAGCTGGTTGCTTTTTTTTTTAGCCATAAGGCTAAATTATCTTAACAGCATTCTTTTTTTAACTTTTTTAAAGTTTTTATTTATTTATTTTTAGAGAGGGGTACAGAGGCAGAAAGAAAGTGAGAGAAATATAAATGTGTGGTTGCCTATCAGTGCTCCTGACTGGGGACCTGGCCTACAACACAGGCATGTCCCCTGACTTGGAATTGAACCAGAGACCCTTTGGGTCCCACGCCAACACTCAGTCCAGTGAGCCACACAAACCAGGGCTTAACAGCGTTCTTATTTTATTTTTATAGAATGAGTTGGAGTTATGTTGGTTAATAAAAGTATATAGTTTTCAGGTGTACATTTTTATGATACACCATCTGTATATTGTATTGTGCACTCATCATCCCAAGTCAAGTCTCCTTCCATCACCATTTACCCCCCTTTACCAACTTCTACCTCTTCTTACACCCTTTACCTCTGGTAATCATCATACTTTAACAGTGTTTTTAAATGTTATAGAACTCTTTAATACCTTAATACCTTAATGCTCAACTTAATTGAGAATAAATTATTACAATGGCTCTTTTTTAAAGAAACAGAACTTTAAATTTTATACCAGTGACTTTGAAGGAATAATCTCTGACTTGGAAAGTTATCAATTTTCAGCCTTGGAGTTGTTTCCTTTGCTTTTACATATGTGTGTGTGTGTGTGTGTGTGTGTGTGTGTGTGTGTGTGTAGAGAGAGAGAGTGTATATATATATATATATGAACTCCATAAAATAAGCTACATCTGATTGAGAGAAAAGGTTAAATCTTCATATTTTGAGAACATTGTACATAAAGTTAAATTCACACTTTCCTGACATTTCCTTAAAGCTGAAGTTCCTCCCATAAAGAACCCATTTCCATTTATATTTCTGTTAAATGAAAAAAAAATTGTTTTTTCAAGAACCAAATGTAAAAGATAAGTAGTTATGTCATCTTTCTGAATGTATTTTTGTGCTAACTTAGCAGTTTATACAAATTTTATTTTTTTCCTTAGGGAGGAAATAGACTGAGTATTGATTCCATACCCTTATTTCATAAATTAAACCTAGCTGACCCTTGTGTTACTTCTGAGTGAATCACACATGTTCATTGAGAACCATGTATGCTCTTCTGAGTGCACAAAACAAGACAGTCAAAGTGTGTGTGGGAAGGATGCTCAGGAGTCTAGAGTGAGTAGGAAAAGCACAGCAGAGACTCACAGAGTGGGAGTTTTAGCCTATTCACAGATGAAGAAGATGTTCTCTGAACCAGAGCATGATAATCACCAGATATGAATCTAGATTGTCTGTTGGAACCAGGCTGCTGGGGTGGGCCAATGCTGTGGGCAAAGGCAGGTGGGAAGGAGAACAGGTAGGACAGCATGAATTCCCACTTTACAAAGAATGAATTTGAGCCAGATTATACGGGGACAACAGAAAAGAGTGACCATAAATCAGTGAAAACCTGCAGTCTTGAATTCTTCCTGAAAATGAATCTTCCATATCTATAAAGGAAAGGCAGGAAGAGAGAGAGAAATAAAGAAGAGAGAGATCAAGACTGGAGGCTGGCATACATGGTTGGTGTCTTTCTTGCCTTCAGGGTCAGGGCAAATAGATATGCCTAACAATTATGTGACTCACAAATACCTATATCAGGATGCCCTAAGGAATGTTTTAGGTTTATATCCTGGACCTTCAGTCAAAAATCTCAGCAGGGATCTTCCATTTTGTAAACTTCAACATTGGCACAGATGCAGTGGAATTTGTTGGCAATGCAGCACCAGAGGAGTCTACACTGAGTAACCCTCCTTCAGGTGTTCCAAAAGACATGTTTGTTGCTTTAATTTTGTATTATATTCTACTTAAAAACTGCCAGGAAGCACAAATGTGCTCAAATTCTTTTCTTGCTGCCCCTGTGAAATGTGTTTATGTTGTGGTGGAACCATGAGTAGGGTAACGATTTGACAAAGGCAATGTAAGTAATGCCAGATTTTCATGAATTGTAATAAGGACACTATCCTGTGAGAGTTGTCCATACTGTCCATGATCCTTAAGGCCCATCAGCATTGTCATCATATACCTGAGTATACACAATTCCTCTATGGCCCCTATATTTGAGTTCTGTGGAAAAGAAGACCAATAGCATGTATATATGTAGACAGGAATATAGATTTATATTAAACCATAGGGGCTGTAGACACAAACAGAGCTGATGATGCAGAGGCATCCAGAAGTCATCCAGACACAGAACTCCCTCTTCCTCAAGGATATCAGGTTTTTGGCTCTTAAGTCCTTCAAATGATTGGATGAGGCCCATCTACATTGTGGAGTGTAATGTTCTTTGTATCATCAAAATTTAATGACTTAAATGTTAATCCATAAGATACAAGGTGGCAGAGGAGTAAGTGGAAACTACACTAACCTCGCCCCAGGACCAATCTGGAATTGCAACTAAATTGTAGAGAAATCATCCTGAACAACCACCTGAACACTAGCTGGAGAGAAGCCTTATAACCCAGGACAGATAGTAGAAACCACTTCACCAGAATGAGACTGGTAGGGAGTACACAGGTGCAAAAGAGCTGGCTGGTCTCCCAAGGAAAGCAACTAAATTTCTGGAGAGATATTTCAATAGCTAGGGGTTCCCACTGAGAAGTGTGCGGTCTAAACTCCAAACTTGGCTCCCCAGCCTACAGCACCAGAGTCCTAAAGAAACCCACATAACATCCAGCTGTGAAAAGCAGAGTTTTCTGTCTGCCAGGGAGAGATGACTGGTGACACAGAGAACTCCTTAAAGGATCAATGCACAAAATTTTGTTTGTGGCCACTTACCCTGGGTTCCAGCAGAGGGAGGGCAGAGTAGACTAGTGACACTCAAAGATAGTACAGGACTAGTAGGTCTGGGGAGAGAATAAGAAAAAGCCAATAGGATCCCTGTGCTGAGTCTTTCCCCATACTGCAGAAACCATCTTACATAAGATGGGTACTCCACTCCAAATGGCATCAGCCTGAGGGTAAGCACTATCCCAACCTGCAGGATAGCTCTGCCCAAACATGTGGTGCTTGAGCTGGGATGCTGATTACATATTGATTAGTTTTAAAATGATCAGCTTAGCAGTTGATTAGTTTAACAGATAAAGCAGAAAATACAAAGAAATAGCCAAAATAGGAAGACAAAGAAACAGCCCCCAAATGAAACAAGAGAATTCTCCAGAAAAAGAATTAGTTGGAATGGAGGCAAGCAACTGATCACATAAAAAGTTTAAAGTAATGATTATAAGTACTCAAAAGCATGAAAAAAGATATATAGAAACTGTTAAAAGACCAGTCAGAAATAAAGACTGCAATATCCCAAATAAATAATACACTGGAAGGAATAAAAAGTAGGTCAGATGAAGCTGAGGGTCAATCAGTGATTTGGAAGACAAGGTAGAAAAAAAAAATGCCCAGGAAGAGCAGCAAAAAGAAAAAAGACTATACCCTGGCAGGTGTAGCTCAGTGGATTGAGCACAGGCCTGCAAACCAAAGGGTTGCCAGTTTGATTCCCACTCAGTGCACATGCCAGGGTTGCAGGCCAGGTTCCCAGTTGGGGGCACAGAAGAGGCGACCACACATTGATGTTTCTTGCACTCTCCTTCTCCTTCACTTCCCTTCTCTCTAAAAATAAATAAATAAATAAATAAATTCTTTAAAGAATTTAAAAAATGAGGAGACCCCAAAAAATATTTTAGACATCATGAAGCATAATAATATTAATATCATGGGAATACCAGATGGACAATAAGTAAGAAGGGGATGGAAAACTTATTTAAAGAAATAATGACCACAAGTTCACTAGTTTGGTGGAGGAAAAAGACTCATAAGTCCAGGAAGCCCAGAGAGTCCCAAACAAGATGAGCCCAAGGAGGCTGATATCAAGACACATCATAATTAATTGACAAGGCTTAAAGACAAAGAAAGAATCCTAAAATCCACGAAAGAAAAACAGGCAGTAACCTACAAGGGAACACCAATAAGAATGGCATTTGAGGGCACTCTCCAGGGTACTGAGCCCCTGGGAGTCGTAGCCAAGAGCGCCCACGATCCAGGCCTTTGGAGGCCCAGAGCCAAATCCTGCTGCGCCCAGACCCCATCAGTGTGAGAGCCTGAGGGAGGTAAGGCACTGAAATAGGCACAGCCATCTTCCCAGAGCACGGAGGACTCTCAGAGCAAAGGTGTGAGGACCTTGCAATGGAAGCATGGTCTCTTTGAGAGGCAGTGTAATTGGAAATAGCCGGAGGCACCGCCTCCATTTGGCCCTCAGGGGAGAGAAACTCACGGATCAGTGAAGGAATGGAGCAAGGCACCTAGGTTACTGAAACATTTATGAAAACAAGACACCAAAAATTATAGCAGACATTGGAAAACCAGGCAGTAAGGAGACTTCTTCAGGACAACAGGGACCCAGGGATCTGCACAGGAACCAGGGGTTGCAGCCCCCAAGCCCGGTGTTCTCCGGTCTGCCTCAGAACACCTGGGAGAGCGGAGTTGCTGCTCTCTCCCCGGACAATGGGGGTTGAGCAACACCAGGGGAGACCTTGTTGCTTGAAGGCACAGAGAGGGAAGTTGGACTGGGAGACAGTCAAGCAGGGGATGCGAGCACCCACGCATAGTCCTGGGAGGGGTGAGTGCTCCCAGCCTGCACGACCAGGGACGGCCTGGACGTGCACCCCCAGCCCAGTGGGAGTGTGGATCTGTGGAAAACCCAGACCTCGAAGCTGTGAATAAGGAAAGGGCACAGGGGTTCGTGGGTTTCTGGAGCCTGCAGTGGTGAACTTGGGGAAACATGGGCCCCTTCAGATTCCAGACTCTGGCGCTGTGAACTCAGAAGGGAAGCAGCGCTTCAGGGGTTCCTAGAGCCCACAACAAGGAAATTGGTGGAAGTGTGCATCCCTTCACCATCCCCAGAGCTTGCACCGTGAATCCAGAAAAGATGTGGGTGCTTCCCGAGAACATAGAACCCCCTGCAGTGAAATTTGGGGGAAGGGCGCATCTCCTTGTGATCCCTGGAGCTTGCACCCTGAACCCAGAAAAGATGCAGGAGTTCTGTGGGGGGGTGGGGCCCAGAGCCCGGAAGACCCCGGCAGTGAGCTCCTGAGAGCATGCTCCGGAGCACCCAGGGTCCTGCAGGCTGAAGTCAGATTGGCTCTGGGGAGAGCGCCCTGTTGGCCCTGGGGACAGTACCAGATAGGCTTACTGAGTTTTGACTGGGAAGAGTGATAAGCATTCGAAAGGCCCCTCAGTCTGCTGAAGTTACCAACACAGAAAAACTGGTCTGGCCAGTTAGAAACCAACAAGAGTTTTTGTTTTGTTTTGTTTTGTTTTGTTTTGTTTTGGGGGTGGTCTCTTTTTTTTTTTTTTTTGGTCTTTTTTTTTTGGCTGTTGTTGGTTGATTGTTTGATTTTATCTTGTTTTTTAAGTGACTTTTTATTTTTTTAATTCTTATTATTTTTGTATCTCTCAATTCCTTATGTTTCTCTTCCTTTCATCCTAGTATTATTCCTTCCACTCCAAATTTATCTCTCCTGCATTCCACCTTCTGCTTTTTTTTCCTTTGTTTTTTTTTGAGCTTGCAAGTTACTGCAAATTTGTATTATCTTTTTTTCATTTTTCTGACATTTTTTATTTTAATAGTATTTTGGTTTTCTTTTTCTTTCTGTATAATCTTCTTTGCTTGGCTGCTTATACTGTCATTTGATAGGTTCCCCCTGTTATCTCAGTCACAGTGTATTGATAATTTACTAGCCTTCATTTGTGTTCCATTAGTACACATCTCAAGGTTCTACACTCCTTATTCTTGTTATCTAGATCTCATAGATTCTGCCATATGATTGCTGCTTTAATATTACTGTAAATGAGACCTAGTTCATACAATTGTAAATACTACTCAATACCCCTACCTGATCTCAGCCCACTTTGCAGTTTCCTGAACTATATTATTGTGGGGGTTGTCTCTATTCTTTTACACACTACTCCTATTTACTAATCTTTATTCCAACCCTACCTCAGAATCTGACCTCCCACAGCTTCACAGCTTTCTAGATACAACTAACAATCCTTTCATCCCCAATAAGACTCTTATCTTCTTTCCATCCTTTCTAAAACATGGCTAGTGGGGTGGAAGATAACAGTTAACACTATAAGTACACAAAGGATATCCCATCTGTTCTCTACTGGCTGCTAATGTAAATATCATAGAATACTGTCTTGCTGTCTTAAACCATTTTGCCTTACTCCTCCAACTGATCACAAAAAAAGAGTAGGGGGAAGCTGTGAAGACCAGGATACACAAAGGAGACTGCACCATTGAATCATACAGGTATTCTACCACAGAAGTTTACACCATAATCAAGGGAAACCAGAACAGATCAATTTAAGAAGCTGAGGCTAACAAGAAGAGTCTCACAAACAATGAGAAGACAAAGAAACAATCCCCAAATGAAGGGAAAGGAGGAAGCCTCAGAAAAAAATTCTAAATGAAATAGAGGCAACTCAACTATCAAATATTGACTTCAAAACAATGATTATCAGGAAGCTCAATGAACTCACAATGAGCTACCAGAAACTACAAGGAAGCTACAATGAACTCACTGAAAACTATGTTAACACAAAAAAGGAAATAGAAACTATCAATAAGGGCCAAGAAGAAATGAAGAATAAAATTTCTGAACTGAGGAACACAGTAGAAGGAATGAAAACCAGGATTGATGAAGCAGAAGACCAGATTAGCGAATGGGAGGACAAGTAGAAAAGAACACCCAGAAAGACCAAGAAAAGGAAAAGAGGCTCAGAAAGAATAAAGAGGGATTAAGACAAATGCAAGACAATATGAAATGCAACAATATCCGTATAATAGGGTTACCAGAAGGAGAAGAAGAAGAGCAAAGGATAGAAAAACTATTTAAAAAGGTAATGATGGAAAACTTCCCTAATTTGATGAAAGAAAAAGTCACATAAATCCAGGAAACACAGAGAGTCCCAATCAAGAGGACCCCAAAGAGGCCCACCTCAAGACACATCATAATTAAAATGGCAAAGTTTCAAGACAAAGAGAGAATATTAAAGGCAGCAAGGGAGAAACAGCAAGTAACATACAAGGGAGCCCCAATAAGGCTAGCAGCTGACTTCTCAATGGAAACACTCCAAGCCAGAAGAGAATGCCAAGAAATACTCCAGGTAATGAGAACCAGAGGTCTGCAACCAAGGCTACTTTACCCAGCAAGGCTCTCAATCAAGAGAGAAGGCCAATTAAGAAGCTTCCCAGACAAAAGAAGTCTAAAAGAACACACCTCCACCAAACCAGGTCTTCTAAAGGAACTGCTTTAAGGAAAGGAAAGAAGAGAGAGAGAGAGAGAGAGAGAGAGAGAGAGAGAGAGAGAGAGAGAAGAACACATGTACATAAAAGGCAATGAATAAGTACCTATCAATAATAACCTTAAATGTAAACAGATTAAGTGCTCCAATCAAAAGACATAAAATAGCTGAATGAATAAGAAAACATGATCCACACATATGCTAGCTACAAGAGACCCACCTCTGGATAAAAGACCTGCACAGGCTGAAAGTGAAGGGCTGGAAACAAATTTTCCAAGCAAATGGACAGGAAAAAAAAGCCGGGGTAGCAATACAAAATAGAATACAAAAAATCTGACAAAATAGACTTCAAAGAGAGGGCCATAAAGAGAGACCCTTATCATAATACTCAAGAGAAGAATCCACCAAGAAGGTACAAATATTGTAAATATATACGCACCCAACATAGGAGCACCCAAATACATAAAGGTAATCTTAGAGGACTTCAAGAAAGATATGGACAGCAACACAATTATAGTGGGGGATTTTTAACACCCCACTATCAAAAATGGACAGATCTTCTAAACAAAATATCAGCAAAGATATTGTGGCATTGAACAATACCCTTCATGAAATGGACTTAACTGATATATACAGAGCCTTCCATCCGAAAGACGTTAATACACATTCTTTTCAAATGTGCATGGAACATTTTGAAAGTTTGACCACATGATAGGACACAAAACAAGCCCCAAGAATTTCAAGAAAACTGAAATCATACCAAGCATTTTCTCGGATCACAAGGGACTGACGCTAGAAACCAACCCCAAGGGAAAAAAAAACATTCAAAATCATAAAGATTAAATGCTATTAAACAATGAAGGGGTCAAGAATAATATTAGAGAAGGAATCAAAAGGTTTCTGGAAACAAATGAAAACGAACTCACAACAACCCAAAACTTATGGGACACAGCCAAGGCAGTCCTCAGAGGGAACTTCAAAGCAATACAGGCCCACCTAAAAAAGTTAGAAACATTTCAAACAAACAAACAACCTAAACCTACACCTACAAGAACTCAAGGAACAACAACAAAGACAGCCCAGAGCAAGCAGAAGGAAGGAAATAACCAAGGTCAGAGCAGAATTAAATGACATAGAGACTAAAAGCACAATTCTAAGGATCAATGAATACAAGAGCTGGTTCTTTGAAAAGATAAACAAAATAGACAAGCCTTTAAGCAGAGTCATCATGAAAAGAAGAGAGAGAACCCAAAGAAACACAATCAGAAATGAAAGAGGAGAGATTACAAAAGATACTACAGAAATACAAAGGATTGTAAGAAATTACTACAAAGAACTGTATGCCAAGAAATTTGAAAACCTAAGTGAAATGGACTAATTTCTAGAAAAATATAATCTTCCAAAACTCAGTGAAAAAGAAGCAGAAAGCCTGAACAGACCAGTAACAGCAAAAGAAACTGAAGCAGTAGTCAAAAAACACCCAACACACAAAAGCCCTGGACCAGATGGTTTCACAGGAGAATTCTACAAAGCATTTAAGGAAAATCTAACCCCTAGCCTTCAAAGAATATTCCCAAAAATCCAAAAACAGTGGAAGACTCCCAAACTGTTTTTATGAGGCCAATATCATCCTAATTCCAAAACCAGATAAAAACACAACAAAGAAAGAAAACGTCACGCCAATATCACTGATGAGCATTGATGCTAAAATCCTCAACAAAATACTGGCAAACCGCATCCAACAATACATTAAAAAGATCATACACTATAATCAAGCGGGATTCATCCCAGTGATGCAAGGATGGTACAATATTTGCAAATCAGTAAATGTAATACATCACATAAACAAAATCAAAGACAAAAACACATGATCATATCAATAGATGCAGAAAAAGCATTCGATAAGGTACACCACCCATTTATGATAAAAACACTCAGCAAAGTGGGAATAGAGGGAGCATTCCTCAACATAATAAGGGCCATATATGAGAGACATACAGCCAACATCATACTTCAATGGGCAAAATTTAACATCTTTTCCACTAAGATCAGGAACAAGACAAGGCTGTCCACTTTCACCAGTTCTATTGAATATAATACTGAAAGTTTTAGCTACAGCAATCAGACAAGGAAAAGAAATAAAAGGCATCCAAATAAGAAAGGAGGAAACAAAATTGTCACTGTTTGCAGATGACATGATAGTGCACATAGAAAATCCTATAGACTCCACCAAAAAACTGCTTGACCTAATAAATGAATTTGGCAAAACAGCAGGATACAAAGTCAATATCCAGAAATCAAAGGCATTTCTGTACACCAACAATGAAACAGCAGGAGCAGAAATCAAGAAAAAAAAAATGCCATTTGAAATAGCAAAAAGAAAAATAAAATACCTAGGAATAAACCTAACCAAAGAGATAATGTGTCAGGAAAAGAAAGTAGAAAGTCTCATAAAGGGGCTTTCTGCTCTTTGTAACATCTGCAAGTTTTGTAGGGACAAAAGCTGAGTAAAAGTTATTTTTAGGTAAGGAGCCAGCTAAAAGATGTTGCTGAGTAACGCTATCTCAAGGCCAAATATCTGGCCTTCGTTCCGCTTCTGCCTCTGTATGCTCCCTTGTTTTAGCAGATGAATCCCCCTCCCCTCTTTGCTCTGTAACAAGTATTTAAAGGAACTGTGACGAGCCTGGGTTTGGGCTCCGGATTCGGAATTAACCCCTGAGGCCCCCCTGGGTAATAAAGTTTGTGCTTCGTTATCTTCCCGGGTGTGGGTGGATTTTCCACAATATCCACAATTTGGTGCGTTGCCCGGGAAACCCCTCACGCGAGCAGGCATTTTGCCTCCAGTGAAGGAGACCGGGGAGTCAGTGGGGGAGCCCTGCCACAGTGGAGGAGCATGTGCCCTGGTGATTCCAGGCTTCCCGGTGCAGAGACTCCCATGTCGCGTCCCTGAGCGCTCTAACACCTGGGCGGAGGGAAGAGACGAACCACGAACTGTCGGAGGCACCAATCAAGTATCGGTGAGCCCCAGGGACCGGACTCGAATGTCAGAGGGTCACTGTCACCCCCCAACCGGAAAATTCAGGAGTCTTGGCCAAGACCCAGACCATCAGACTCCTACTCGAGGGAGAACTGTGACTGACTGTGTGTGAATGTATTTGTAACTCTATGGGCCGGCCAGGCTTACGGAGTCTGATTGGGCACCCCCACCTGCGGTAGGCATGTGAAAGATCCCCTTTTCCTTTGTCTGCGTCAGTTGGGAGAATTCATCATGGGTTGGGGGGGGGTTTCTTCCACAGTACTATATTGCATGTATGTGGGTGCGCCGCCATTTTGGGTAAAATGGAGGACGAGCCACAAGAGTGCCCCCACCCAGGGTGGAGGTGCATGGTTGTCATCATCTTGGATGATGGGTCACGTGAGAGCTCCTCCATCTTGGAACTGGGCAAGGTGCCAGGCTAAGGGCTTTCTCCAGACTGCATCAGTCTGGTTCTCTGTGTAACTGGTTCTGGTAAGAGTGGCTCTGAAGGACATGTACTAAAGTATAAGGAAAACATCTGGCCTGTAGGGTGTTTTCAGGGTCTGAGCTTCAGAAAACTTCAGAATTTCCCTGCAAATCTAGGGAATTTTAGTGGAAGGTACCTGCAGTGCCAGGGACTTTCTGCTGTCCTTCCCAGGGTGGGAAAGGAACCAGGATTAAAAGAATAATGGTTAAATCTGAATGAGTAAAATTACGTAAAAAGAATGTAAAGTTTTAAACCTGGAGTAAAGGAAACCTCAACTATTTGTTTTCTGGTTTTGTGGGAAAAGAGCAGTGTTGTTTCTGATCAAAAACCCTCTGTACTTAAAATCTGTTTAAGGTTGCCTGTAACTGGTTGGGGAGGATGCCTTTGCCACTCGGGACCCAGGAAGGGTCATTTGAGGCTGATGAGTGCTTCAGCCAGAGGCAAAGCAGCATGTCTCTGCCAAAAGACTGGGCCTGAAGGAGCATGTCTCTGTGTGAGAGAATGCCCCTACCTGTGTACTGTTCTGGAAACTCTGTGTTTTGGGTTTTACTCTGCATCTGCTCTGAAAAGGAAATGAAGGATTCCAGGGAAGGTTAAAACTTCACACTTTGTAGAAAAGTAAATAATTTATATATATATATATAATTTATATAATTTATATAATTTAATATATTATTATATATATATAATTTATATATATATATGAAGAAGGTCTTTGGGAAACTGTAAAGATAAATGGAAAAGTAAAAGTTTTCAAATGGAATTATGTGATGTTAGTTAATAATAAAAGGTATAAAGCATGGAAATACACTCTTGGTGTATATCAGAAAATGTATGAAAAAATAAAAGGGTTGTAAATGTTTCATAAGTCTGTAGAAGTAAAGGTTTTAAGAAGCCCGGTAAATATCAGAAGGGAAAAGATTTTCCTTCAGGCTTTGTATTTTTCTCCCTACCTGATCCCTCCAGAATTTGGCATCCTGAAGGAGTAAGTGAAAACATAAGGTTTCTTTGCATAAGACCAATAAGACCAGTAGTTAATAGTGGTTTTGTTAACCAAGACTTTTGACTGGAACGTCACGTCTGATGGAGGCATGTATGGGTTCTGGTCATCACCAGAAAGCCCTGAGGAACTGGGATTGACTTGTGAAGCTAGCGTAAGCCCACGAGAAAAAGCCTGGTACTTTGGTTGGTTGTGCAGTTCATGGCAGTCTTTCCAGGGAAGGAACGAAGGTTGCTTTCATGAAAGATGGCTAAAAAGGAACCTGTGGGCATAATAAAAACCTCAAGGATCTGAGTGAAACAACTGGTACAGGCAAAGCCAGATGGCGGATGTGTGCCTCTGCTTCTGTGCCCTGAGGGGCGGACTGAGAAGTCAATCTGAAGGTTCCCTGTGTGAGTTCCAGCAAAGCAGAATCAAAGATCATAAGTAATTCAGGCTGCTCTTGGTGAGTTTATGCAAACAAACAATCAAAATAAAAAACAGAACTCAAAGTAGTCCCTTTAATAACAGTGAGGGTGATCTTAAGGAGAAAAATTATGGTTCAAGGAAAATCACTGTGCTCAGTATTAAACATCAGAATAACACAGCTAACTGTCTTAAACGTTTTTTTTTATTTGAAGGTTAAAACTTGTTTTGTAAGATCATCAAAATGTACAATTTACAGGTATGAAGGACCTGTCAAATTGCCATTGCTGAATGTCATTGCAGGAAAGACCTTGCAACTGAATGCCTTCCCAAAGACAGTCTCACAGACACAGAGACTGGTTTGGGGACTATTGTGTAAATTAACCTGTGTGTTCTTCTGTTTTCATAGGACGTATGCCTATGACTTCATTGCCTGGCCCAGAGTGACTGAGTGATTGGTTGCAATGTAGACCTCACTTAAGGAGCCCATTTTCCATCATTGCCCCCTGGAGCTCAGTGGTTTGGCTAAACTAAGTGGTTGGGTTAGTAAGCAGTTTGGGCGATCTGTGGGCTTCACTTTAAAACTGATTTTCCCTTTTCTGTCTTAGTAGCTTGAACAGGAAAGGTTCAGATATCTGAAAGGAGGGAAATCATGATATTCCTTCAGCCTGAGTAAAGTATAATGGACCACAAAAGCTTTGGATAAGTGTAGCATGCCTTGTACACCTTCCTCCAGATAAGCCATACCTAAGCCCCTGCCTTTGTCATTTAATGGTTATGATTTAATTGTGCCTTCCAACTCTTTCCAAATCTGTCACCTCCAGAATATAACCAGGATGCCAATGGTCCAGTAATGCCAGCCTTTGGACACCGAGCCTGTGACTTTCTGGTAATAGCCAACTGACCAGGATTCTGTAAGGTCCTTCCCCTTACAGGAAGGACTCCCTCTGTGCTGCACCCCCTTTTAGGGCACCCCAGGCACACGGGTAGGTAAAACAATGTCCATTTCCAGGCGGAAGCAGTTACAAGAAGATGAGACCTTTGTCCACTGTCCTTTAAAAGAATTTAAAGTGGGTATATATCTAAAATAAAAAATTGTAACAAGGTGCAGCCAAGGGGGGGACCCCAAATGGGTATTTGGGATAGGGTCCAGAACCTGAGGTGTCCAGGAAATTTTAGAATGTCTTCACCCCTTCCCCAGAGGTGTAAGTTGGGGGAGGGACACACAGAGCAAAATATGTGGGTCTGTTTTGTACAGCACCAGCTTTGCCGTTGACCCATGGCATGGTCATTTAATATGCCTATAGCCTTTGGCTGGTCACTTGGATATGCTAAATGGCTGTGACCATGCTCTGGGCCAGGGAGATAAAAAGACTCCCCTGTCCAGGATGTGACAGGGAGGCAGGTCCCCCAAGTGGTAGCTTGAAGAAGATTGGCTCCATAACATGGGGCCACACCTGCCCAGACCCATAATAGCAGCCAGACGGGAGTAGGTACTGGCCTGTCCAGGATCTGTGGGCTGTCTACAAAGCAGCCAACAGCTGCCACCCAGTGGTCCCAAACACCCTCCTTAGGAGGGTCCCGTACACCCTCCTAAGCCAGCTTCCCCCAACAGCAATGTGTTACCTGCCTCAATCTGAAGGATGCCTTCTCCTGCATTCCTGTGGCACCTTCCAGCCAACCCATTTTTGCCTTTAAATGGAAAGATCCGCACACAGCGGTCAAGACTCAGTTAATCTGGACTAGACTGCCCCAAGGGTTTAAGAACTCCTCAACCCTATTTGAGGAAGCCCTAGCAGGAGACCCCTTGCTAAGGGGGGACGGACCTGACAATTCTGCAGTACAGGGACAACCTCCTCCTGGTGGCCCATCCCATGAACGGTGCCAGGAGGGCACACGCTGTGTATCTGAAGTGCCCCTACAGCCATCTGCGCAGTCCTCTGTCATGGCCCTTCATGTTGCTCCATTGGGTTCTCCTGCCCCAGTAGCCTGCAAGCTCCCTTGGGGCTCCGGCAATGTCGCCAGGTGCAAAGCTCAGCAACCAGGCTTGCCAGAAGTACTCACAGTGTGATCAGGGGCGTGGACAGAAAATGGCAGAGTTGCCAACGCCCTCCAGAACCTTGTCTAATTTCTGAGGAAAATGCTCGTTTTCCTAAGGGAAAGCCAGCCTGCACCCTGTGGCTCTGGAACTCGGCCCTATTACCAGGCTTTGAAGGGTCCGGACATTAAGAAAAAGCCTTCCAAAATATTAAGAGGTGCCTCAGTAATGTTCCCGCCCTTGGACTGTCAAAGCCAGGGTGGCCTTTTAATCTGTATACCCACAATAGAGACAAGGTAGCCCTTGGGTTCTGACCCAGCCTGTCGGACCATGGCAACACCCGGTGGCTCACCTGTCTAAGCAGTTGGGCCATGACGCCACCGGATGGCCACCTCATCTAAAGGCAGTCACTGCTGCTGTTGTGCGTGGGTCACCGGCCAGCAGTGACCACGGAACGCTGTGGATGGCTCGACGATAAACACGCGAGAGAAAACGACACATGCACAGAGACAGACTAGTTTCTGTGGGGAAGTAGGGACGGAATGGCCACCCCCCATAGTGGGGAGCGCGCTGATTTACCGTCCGTACCTGCTTTTATTAGGCTCATTTTGCATAATAATTCAGGTAAAGTACAGTACTCATTAGGGGGAAGTAAGGAACTGTAGAAAACAAAGAACTCTGCCGGTCTATTGAGTTGGGGTCAAAGAGCTGTAAGACTGAGGAACAAAATAACTTCCTCCTAAGACCCTTCTCATTCAACTGAGAGCATTCTAAACAAAGGAGGTTTCACAGTAATTTACATGTTCTTTCTTAGGCCTGATCACCCCGGGAATCCGCACTTCTCAGTACCGAGCTGCACCACCCTGTCATTGTTTTAGGCTTAGGTGGAGCAAGGGAACTAGGTAACCAAGAGATAAGGAGATTTTCTCCCAGACGATGAGAACTCAGACTTTACCAAAGCCGAGGAGCGAGGGTCCATCACCCCCTTTTGCTGCAGCCCCCCAAGTCCTTCTTTTGGGGGGCCTCCCAAAGGTGATCGTGCCTGGCTTAGGTCGTTTCCCCCCGTGGGGAATCTTACCCGTCTTTGGCTAACCGACCAAGCTTTTTGGGGTTCAGTTATGAATAAAGCAGCAGAAGCAGCATTCCTGCCAGGGAGATAAGCTTTTGTCTCCTTGCTGGCTTACAGTTCCAAGGGCGTTCCCCTAGCCTTAGCTAGGAGGGGGTTTCAGCTTCTGATACCAGTCAGGGCGGTTCCCAACATGCTGCCATAACCCTCTTGCAAGGGGCATAAGTGGTTGTCAGACCCCACACTGACTCAATGGCAGGGCATCCTCCAAGGAAACCCGAAGGTGCATGTTAAGACCATGAGACAAGTCAATTCAGCCACCTACTTACCAGCAGAACTTACAGAGCTGGATCAAGATTGTCTTAGAGTAACCGAAGAGGTCCACGCCAGCCGGCCAGACCTCAAGAACCAGCCCCTGGCCCGACTTGATGTCACCCACTACATGGATGGAAGCAGCTATATGGTTGAGGGCAGGAAAGTCACCAAGTACGCTGACCAGAAAACTGGACTACCCTGGACAAACTTACTGCTGCAGGAGTCACCCCTTGGATCTACTACAGCCGGGCCAAGACAGCAGCAGATCCCAAAGACCCAAGGACTAGGCCTGTGCCAAAAACCCCATGCTAAAACACTGGAGAATGCCAACCAGTAAAAAAAAGACACCAAGAAATAGACTGTTGTTCTGCAGGGTACCTGACTTTAATTGGCACCTTCGCAGGAACATTGACAATTGGACTAGTGACTGTGGCCCCTAAGAAATGGAATCCCTGCAAAGCGGGTCACCCTAGAAATAGTTTGTCTCTGTTTGATCTCTGTATTTGGATTTATTGTATGCTTTGCTTAACAAATGCAGCTCCTGTCTCAGCCCCAGCCTGCAAATGTAATACCCCCAGGCATAGGATTATGCTCAGTGGTAAAGTGGTCTCTTACTATCTCTCAGGGTCAGCTTTCAGCTCGTCCACTGACATGCCATCGAGTTGCGTTCAGTCACAGCAATCCCTCTGTACTTGGGGAGGGAAGGTATACCAGACTGGAGTAACATCCACCACCATGAAGTACCAAACCCGGAGGTGTCAGGCATATAGCACCCTGCATCCTCCAGACCTTAGTCCAACACCTAGGGCTACAGTAACTCGTAGGGCAGCCTCCCCAGTGCTAGCCCTCCAGTGGTAGCAACACGAGTATCAGCAGTTGTAACCCTACCAAGGACCTTAGCCTTATAGCCAGGTATTAGTGATGCTAAAAGGGATAAAACACCTTATAGCATCAAAGGGGGGAATGTGGCAGGAAAAGAAAGTAGAAAGTCTCATAAAGGGGCTTTCTGCTCTTTGCAACACCTGCAAGTTTTGTAGGGACAAAAGCTGAGTAAAAGTTATTTTTAGGTAAGGAGGCGGCTAAAAGACGTTGCTGAGTAACGCTATCTCAAGGCGGAAATGCTGACCTTCATTCCACTTCTGCCTCTGTATGCTCCCTTGTTTTAGCAGATGAATCCCCCTCCCCTCTTTGCTCTGTAACAAGTATTTAAAGGAACTGTGACAAGCCTGGATTTGGGCTCAGGATTTGGAATTAACCCCTGAAGCCCCTCCAGGTAATAAAGTTTCTGCTTCGTTATCTTCCCAAGTGTGGGTGGATTTTCCACAATAGTAAAAGATCTGTGTTCAGAAAACTACGTAACACTGAAGAAGGAAATCAAGGAAGACAAACAAAGGGAAACATTTACCGTGTTAATGGATTAGAAGAATTAATATCATCAAAATGTCCATACTACCCAAAGCAATTCACACATTCAATGCAATACCTATTAAAGTACCAATGGCTTATTTCACAGACATAGAACAAACACTTCAAAAATTTATATGGAACCATAAACACCCCCAAACAGCTACTGCAATTTTGAGAAAGAAAAGTAAAGTAGGAGGGATCACAATACCTGACACTAAACTATACTACAAGGCCACTGTAATCAAATCAACCTGGTCCTGGCATAAAAACAGGTACATGGTCCAATGGAACAGAACAGAGAGCCCAGAAATAAACCCAAGTCTCTATGGTCAATTAATATTTGACAAAGGAGGCAGCAACATAAAATGGAACAAAAATAGCCTCTTCAACAAATGGTGTTGGGAGAACTGGACAGCTACTTGCAAAAAAAATGAAATTTGAGCACTAACTTACACCGTATACAAAAATAAATTCAATGTGGATAAAAGACTGAAATATAAAATGTGACATGATTAAAGTCCTAGAGGAGAACATAGGTAGGAAAATCCCATGTATTTCATGCAGAAACGTTTTTACTGACATGTCCCCTAGAGCAAGGGACATAAAGGAAAGAAGAAACAAATGGGACTTCATCAAAATAAAATGCTTTTGCACAGCTGAAGAAAACAGTATCAAAATAAAAAGAGAACCAACTGTATGGGAAAACATAATTGCCAATGATACCTCAGATAAGGGTCTAATCTCCAAAATATATAAAGGCCTTACACAACTACACTCTAAGAAGACAAGCAACCTAATTAAAAAATGGGCAAAGGACTTGAACAGACACTTCTCAAAGGAGGACATACAGAAAATCCAAAGACACATGAAATGATGTTCAATATCTCTAGCTATCAGAGAGATGCAAATTAAAACCACAATGAGATACCACTTCACACCAGTCAGAATGGCCATCATAAACAAAGCAACAAACAGCAAGTGCTGGAGAGGTTGTGGAGAAAAGGGGACCCTAGTGCACTGTTGGTGGGATTGCAGACTGGTACAACCACTGTGGAAAACAGTATGGAATTTTATGAAAAAACTAAAAGTGGATCTGCCTTTTGACCCAGCATTTGCACTGCTAGAATTATATCCTAAGAACCCTGAAACACCAATCCAAAAGAACTTATGCTCCCCAATGTTCATAGCAGCACAATTTACAATAGCCAAATGCTGGAAGCAACCTAGATGCCCATCTGTAAATGAATGGACCAAAAAACTATGATACATTTACACAATGGAATTCTATGCAGCAAAAAGAAAGAAGGAGCTCCTACCCTTTGCAACAGCATGGATGGAGTTGGAAAGCATTTTGCTAAGTGAAATAAGCCAAGCAGTGAAAGACAAATAGCATATGATCTCACCTTTAACAGGAACCTAAACAACAAAACAAAGAAACAAGCAGAATATAACCAAAGACACTGAAATAGAAGACAGGCTGACAGTGACCAGAGGGGAGAGAAGAGGGAATTTCAGGGGAGAATGGGAAGGGTTTACAGGAACAAATTTAAAGGACACATGGACAAAAAGTAAGGGGAGGGTGGTAATGGGAGGGAAGTGGGGAGGGTTGGGTGGGTGGGCTGGATTGGGAGTAAAAGGGAGAAAACTGTACTTGAACAATGATTAAAATAAAAAAAATTAAAATAAAGAATGGCATTTGATATCTCAAAAAACACCATTTTTAAGTAGTATTTGTTCCTTTCTTTTATCATTGTTTAAGTACAGTTGTCTCCATTTTCTCCCAACCACTGCCCCCACCACAGCCATCCCCATCTCCCACCCTCATTCCTACTCTACTTTGGTTTTGCCCATGTGTCCTTTATAGATGTTCTTGTACACCCTTCCCCCATTGTCCTCCCATTATTCCCTCCCACCTCCTCTCTTTCTATTGTTAGATTGTTCTTAATTTCAATGTTTCTGGTTATATTTTCCTTGTTTTTTTCTTTTGTTCATTAAGTTCCAGTTAAACGTAAGATCATATGGTATTTGTCCCTCACCATCTGGCTTATTTCACTTAGCATAATGCTCTTTAGTTCCATCCACACTGTCACAAGAGCAGGAGATCCTTCTTTCTTTCTGCTACATAATACTCCATTGTGTGAATGTACCATAGCTTTTTGATCCATTCATTTACTGATAGTCACTTAGGTTGCTTCCTGCAGTTGGCTATATTAAATTGTGATGCTATGAACATTGAGGTGCATAGGTTCTTTTGAAATGGTGTTTCAGGATTCTTAGGATATAATCCCAGCACTAGAATTGTTGGGTCAAAAGCCAGTTCCATTTTTAGTTTTCTGAGGAAATTACATACTGTTTTCCACAGTGACTGCACCAGTCTGCATTCCCACCAACAGTGCACTATGGTTCCCTTTTCCCCACATCCTCTCCAACACTTCTCATTTGTTTTTGTTTTTGTTTTTTTGTTTATGATGAGCATTCTGGCTGGTGTGAAGTGGTATCTCATTGTGGTTTTAATTTGCATCTCTCTGATACCTAGTGATGCTGAACATCTTTTCATATGTCTCTGGGCCCTCTATATGTCCTCTTTGAGGAAGTGTCTGTTCAAGTATTTTGCCATTTTTTAACTGAGTTGTGTAGTCATCCTGGAGTGGAGTCATGTAAGTTCTTTATATATTTTGGAGATCAAATCCTTGTCTGAGGTATCATTGGCAAACATGTGTTCCTATATGGTTGGTTCTTTTTTCATTTAAATGCCATTTTCTTTAGCCGTGCAGAAGCTTTTTATTTTGATGAGATACCAGTTGTTTATTCTTTCTTTTATGTCCCTTGCTGTAAGGGACATATCAGTGAAAATATTGCTGCATGGAATATCTGAGATTTCCTAGTTATGTTCTTCTCCAGTACTTTACTGGTGCCATGAAGTATATTTAAGTCTTTAATACATCATGGGTTTATTTTTATACATGGTGTAAGTTGGTGGTCAGGGTTTTTTTTGTTTTTTTTTTGTTGTTGCATGTAGCTGTCCAGTTCTCCCAACACCATTTGTTGAAGATGCTATTTTTACTCCATTTTATGCTTCTATCCCCTTTGTTGTTTGTTAATTGACCATAGGGACTTGGTTGTATTTCTGTGCTCACTAATCTGTTCCATTGGTCTATGTGTCTGTCCTTATGCCAGTACCAGGCTGCTTTGATTATAGTGGCCTGGTAATACAGTTTATCAAGGATTGTCATCTCTCCTCCTTTGTTCTTCTTTCTCAAAATTGTTATGTCTATTCATCACATTTATAGTTCTATATAAATTTCTTAAATGTTTGTTCTATGTCTGTGAAATATGGTACTTTAATAGGGATTGCACTGAATCTATAAATTTCTTTGAGTAGTATGGACATTTTGATGATGTTGATTCTTCCAATCCATGAACATGGCATATGGTTCCATTTGTTTGTCTCTTCCTTAATTTATTTCTTCAGCGTTGTGCAGTTTTTAGTTTTTTACCTCCTTGGTTACCTCCTTGGTTAGGAAGTAAAAGACCTGTATTCCTAAGAACTTTTTTTCTTGTTGTTATATCAATTGGGATCTTTTTCCTGATTTCCATTTCTGATATTTCATTGTTGGTGTACAAAGCTGCCTTCAATTTCTGAATATTGACTTTGTATCCCACCGTTTTACCAAATTCATTTTTTAGGTCAAGTAGTTTCTTGGTGGAGACTATATTATTTTCTATGTATGCTATCATGTCATCTGCAAACAATGACAGTGTTGCTTCCTCCTTTCCAATTTGAACACTTTGTTCTCTTTTTCTTGTCTGATTGCTGTAGCTAGGACTTCTAATACTGTGTTGAATGGGAGTGGTGAAAGTGGATATCCTTGTGTTTTTCCTGATGTTACTGGGAAAGCTTTTATTTTTTGCCCATTGAGTATGATGTTGGCTGTATGTCTCTTATTTATGGCTTTTATTATGTTGAGGAATGCTCCCTTTATTCCCACTTTGCAATGTGCTTTTATCATAAATGTGTGCTGTACCTTATCAAAGGCTTTTTTGGCTTCTATTAATATGATCATGTGATTTTTGTCTTTACTTTTGTCTATGTGATATATTATGGTTATTGATTTGTGAATATTGTACCATCCTTGCATCCCTGGGATAAATCCCACTTTGTCATGGTGTATGATCTTTTTAATGTATTGCTGGATCTGGTTTGCCAATATTTTGTTGGGGATTTTAGCATCTATATTCATCAGTGACAATGGCCTGTAGTTTTCTTTCTTTGTTATGTTTTTATTTTGTTTGGGGATTAGGATGATCCTGGGTACATAAAGAGAATTGGGGATATTTCCATCATTTTGGATTTTTTGTAATGGTGTGTGAAGGACATGGGTTACCTCTTTCTTCAATGTTTTGTAAAATTCTCCTGTGAAAGCTTCTGGTCCAGAACTTTTGTGTGCTGGGAGTTTCAAAAGAAACATTTCCTGCCAGCAGGGATTGGCATTAAATATTCAAGGTGATGTAAAGCAAAGACCTACAACCAGGGCTACTTTGCCCAGCAAAACTGTGACTTAAAATTTGTGTAGAAATAATGATCTGTCCAGACAAGAAAAAGCTAAAGGAGTTTGTAAACACCAAACCAGTACTGCAACAAATGTGAAGGTCTTCCTCAAAAACAAGAAGAAGAAAAAGAAAAAATACAATGGAAAACAATCTAACAATAAAATGACACAAAATACATATCTATCAATAATCACCTCAAATGCTCCAACCATAAAACAAGGGGTAGCTAAACTGATAAGAAAACAAGAGACATATATGTAATGCCTCCAAGACACCCATCTCAGATCAAAAGATACACACAGACTAATAAATAAAAGGATGGGAAATGATATTTCAATCAAATGGAAAAAGAAAAAAAGGCTGGCACTGAAGTACTTATATCCAACAAAATAGAATTTACAACCAGGGATATAATAATAGAAAAAGAAGGATGCTGCATAATGATAAAAGGAATAGTTAAACAGGAAAATGAAACTCTAAAACATTTATGCACTTAGCATAGGAGCACCAAAATACGTGAAGCAAATCTTGATTGACATAAAGGGATAGGCTGATAGAAATACAATCATAGTCAAGGATTTTAACACCCCATTTATTTCAATGGGTAGATCTTTCAGAGAGAATATCAACAATAAGACAGCAGTCTTAAATGAACCACTAGATCAAATGAATTTAATTGATATTCACCTGATATGAGAATTTCACCTCATACCAGGAGAGTATACATAATTATCATGTGCACATGAAACATTTGCTATGATAGACCACATTTTAGGACACAAAACAAGTCTCAATAAATTTAAAAAGACTGAAATTATATCAAGCATCTTCTCTGATCACACTGCTATGAAATTAGAAAGTGGTTCCAAGAACAACACTAGAAAACACATGAAGACATGGAAGCTATATAACATTCCATTAAACGATGAGTGGGTCAACAACAAGATCAAGGAAGAAACCAAGAGATACCTTAAAACAAATGAAAATGAGGATATAACAATCCAAAATGTATGGGATACAGGTAAAACAATCATAAGAGGGAAATTTATAGCATTGCAGGCCTATTTCACACACAAAAAAGAGAAAAAGGCTCAAATAAACAATCTAGCTTTGCACTTTCAAGGAACTTGAAAAGAAACAACAAACAAAGCCCAAAGTGAGTAGAAAGAATGAAAAAAAAAAGATCAGAGCAGAAATAAATGAAATAGAGTCTAAAAATAATACAAAAATCAATGAATCCAAGAGTTGGTTCTCTGAAAAGATAAACAAAATTGAAAGACCTTTAACTAGACTCATCAAGAAAAAAAAGAGAGAGGACAAAGTAAATATAGTCAGAAAGAAAGAGGAAATATGACAACTCACACCAAAGAAATAAAAAGAATTTTAATAAAATATTATGAGCTACTATATGCCAACACACTGAACAATTGAATAAAATGAATAAATTCCTAGAAACATACAATCTTCCAAAACTAAATCAGGAAGAATCAGAGAATCTGAATAGACAGATTACACCTAGTGAAATCAAAGCAGTAATCAAAAAACTCCCAACAAACAAAAGCTCTGGACCAGATGACTTCATGGGTGGATTTTTCCAAGCATTCTGAGAACTAACACCTCTCCTTCTCAAACTATGTCATAAAATTTAAGAGAAGGGAATGCTCCCAAACTCATTTTACACAGCTGGCATTATGATAATGCCAAAACCAGATAAAGATACTACAAACAAAGACAATTATAGGCCCATATCCCTGATTAACATAGATGCTAAAATCCTAATCAAAATATTAGCAAACCAAATAGAGCAATGCTTCAAATAGATTACACACCATGATGAAGTCAGATTTAATCTGGGAATTCAAGGTTGATACAACATTGGCAAATCAATAAATGTGATTCATCACATACACAAAATAAAGGGTAAAACCTGCATGATTATATCAATAGAAGCAGAAAAAGCATTTGAGGACTTCTGGTCAAAATGGCAGTATAAGCAAATATGGCTCGCCTCTTCACACAACAACAAAATTGCAACTAAAATAAAAAACACCCATCTCTCAGAACCAACAGAAATCAAGTTACATGGAAGTATAACAACCACAAAATTAAAGAAACCACATCCATCTAGACTGAGCTGGCAAACTCATACCATATCTAAAATTCCACTAACCTAGCTAACATTGCTTGACTCCCCTTGGAGATCCCAAAAGGCTCCACCCCACCCAACTTATGGGCTCACACAAGAGGATTTTCCATGTCAATGGTTGGACTTAGCTCATACTTTACAACTTCCTAAGTCCTCTCAAATAAGCAGCACCTGGCCTCCATGAGCCCCAGGCTCAGTACTAGCAGCCTAGATCCACAGCTTGGCTTTGCCCAAAAATCTTCAAGCCAAACACAAATAGCAACCATTTCAGATTGCTTTATAACTCAAGCAGGTTGGTCACAGGCTAACCACAGGTGAGGGCTGATCTTGGCCTGCACCAGGCAGAAAATGCCAATGGCCAGCACACTGAGTGGACACCTACAGACCACATCGAAGCACCATCACACTGTGCCTGCAAGCCTAATCCTCCACAGAAGACAGAGGTTGGTGGTCAGTGGTCACAGCCTATCTTTGCAGCTGATTGGCCTGGGCAAATCCCTCCCATTGACCTGTCAACACCAACCAAGTCTCAACTACAAGAGGAGGGTGTACTCAGCCCACAAGTAGGGCAAACCTTAAGTACCCAACTTGGGTGATAGGGGAGGCTGTTCCACTGAACACTACAGGACACCTACTACATTAGGTTACACTACCAAGAAACAGAGTCAAAGCAGTTTTACCTAATATATGGAAACAAACACAGGGAGATTGCCAAAATGAAGAGATGAAGAAACATGGACCAAATGAAAGAACAGATCAAAACTCCAGAAAAAGAACTATCAGATTGGTTATAAGGATGCTCAAGGAACTTAGTAAGTACCTCAGCAGCACAAAAAGATCCAGTCAGAAATGAAGGGTACACTATTGAAATAAAGAATAATTTATAGGGAAACAACAGTAGAGTGGATGAAGCTGAGAATCAAGTCAATGATTTGGAACATAAGGAAGCAAAAATCAACCAATCAGAAAACAAGAAGAAAAAAAGAATTAAAAAAAGGAGGACAGTGAAAGCAGCCTGCAGGACAACTTCAAGTATCCAGCATTTAAGCATCATAGCGGTACTAGAGGGAGAAGAGAAAGAGCAAGATATTGGAAATCTATTTCAAAAAATAATGAAAGAATACTTCCCTAATGTGTTGAAGGAAATAGACATGCAAGTCCTGGAAGCAGAGAGAATCCCAAACAAGATGGATTCAAAAAGGCCCACACAAAGACACATCATAATTAAAATGCCAAAGGTTAAAGATAAAGAGATGGGAGGGGAGTGTGGGAGAATGGGTGAGAGGTGAGGTAATTAAGGAGTGCAAATAGGTAGTTACAGAATAGCCATGCAGTACAGGATAGTACAGTACAGGAAATGGAGTAACCAAAGAATTTACAGGCATGACCTGAGTACATGAACAAGGGTGTGGGGATTGCATGAAGGAATGGGGAGTGCTGGTGCGAGGGGCCAAATGGGGAAAAATCAAGAAAACTGAAATAGCATAATCAATAAAATATAATTTAAAATAAAAAGCATTTGAAAAAATCCAGCATCCATTTATGAAAACAACTCTCAACTAAATGGGAGTAGAGGGAACATACCTAAATGTAACAAAGGCCATATATGACAAACCCACTGCCAGCATCATACTCAATGGGGAAAATACTACAAGTGTTTTCCCTCAGACTGAAAACAAGACAGGGATGTCCACTTTCAACTCTCTTATTCAACGTAGTATTGAAAGTCCTAGCCAGAGCAATCAGACAAGAAGACGAAATAAAAAGTATCCAAATTGTAAAGGAAGAAGTAAAACTGCCATTATGTGCAAATGACATGAGAGTGTACATACAGAACCCCAAGAATTCCACCAAGAACCTACTAGAACTGATACATGAATTCAGCAAAGTAGCAGGATACAGAATTAATATCCAGAAATCAGTTGCATTTTATATGCCAATAACAAACTAACAGAAAGGGAAATTAAGAAAATAAAACCACTCACAATTTCTTCACAAAGAATAAAATATCTAGGAATAAACTTAACCAAGGATATAAAAGAACTACACATAGAATGTTATAAGACATCAATAAATGAAATTGAAGAAGATACAAATAAGTGGAAGTACATACTGTGTTCATGGATAGGAAGAATTAACACCATTAAAATGTCCATACTACCCAAGCAATCTATAGCTTCAACACAATTCCTATCAAGATTCCAAAGATGTATTTCACAGAACTTGAACATGTATTTCAAAAATGTGTATGGAATCACAAAAGACCCCACATAGAAACAGGAAACCTGAGAAAGAATTACAAAGTTGGAGGTATCAGACTACCTAATATCAAACTATACTATAAGGCCATAGTAATCAAAACAGCCTGGTACTGGCATAAAAACAGACACATCTTCTATTTAGAAGAAAATAGAGAGCCCAGAAATGAACCTACACCGTTATAGTCAATTTATATTTAACAGAGAAAGCAGGCACATACAACAGGCTAAAGAAGTTTATTCAATAAATGATGTTGTTAAAATTGGGCAGATACATGCAAAAAAGAATTAAACTAGATCACCTTCTTACACCATACACAGGAATACACTCAAAATGTATCAAAGATTTAAATGTTAGACATGAACCATAAAAATCCTAGAACAAAACATAGACAGCAAAATTTCTGACATTGCTGGTAGCAATTTTTTATTGGATATCACTCCCCATGAAAGGGAAACAATAGAAAAAATAAGTAACTGAGACTACATCAAACTAAAAGGTTTTGCACAGCAAGGGAAATCACCAACAAAATTTAAAAAACAATCCATAGAATGGGAGAACATATTCACCAATACAGCTTATAATAGGTTAATATCCAAAATTTTTAAAGTACTTCTAAAACTCAACACCAAAAAACAAATAACCCAATCAAAAAATGGTCAAAAACTCTGAATAGACACTTCTCCAAAAAGAATATACAGGTGGCCAATACACATATGAAAAGATGCTCAATGTCACAAATCATTAGGGAAACACAAATTAAAAACACAATGAGATAACATCTCACATCTGTCAAAATAGCTTTCATCAGTAAATCAATAAACAAGTGCTGAAGAGGATGTGGAGAAAGGGCAACCCTTTTGCACTGTTAGTGGGAATACATATTGGTGCAGCCACTGTGGAAAGAAGTATGAAGATACCTCAAAAAATTACAAATGGATCTACCTTTTGACTCAGCCATCCCACTTCTGGGAATATGTCTGAAGGAATCAAAACACTAGTTCAAGGAAAATATAAGCACCCCTATGTTCACTGCAGCATTATTTACAATTGCCAAGCTATGAAAGTGTCCATCAATAGATGGATAAAACAACTATAAGTGGATAAAACAACTATGGGACATTTACACAATGGAATACTAACTCAGCCATAAAAAAAAGAAAATTTTACCCTTTGCAACAATATGGATGGACCTCGGGAACATTATGCTAAGTGAAATAAACCAATCAGGGAAAGAAAAATACAATACGATATGATTTCACTCATATGTGGAATCTAACAAACAAACTGAACTAGCAAGTTAAACAGAGACAGACTCATAGATGGAGAACAGATAATAGCTAGTAGTTGGGTTGCTGGTCCAGGAGGGATTTAGCAAAAAGGAAAAAAAGACTTATTGACATGGACAACAGTGTAGTGATTGCTGGGAGGAAGTGATATAAAGGAACTAAATCATAATGGGTAAAAAATACAATAAAGTTTAAATTTAAATAATGTTAATCCCATCTAAAAATATGTTCATAGTGACATTTGGACTGCTGTTACTGATATCTGGGTGACCTGGCCTAGCCAGGATTACGCAAAATTAGCGATGACAGCCTGAAAGCATCATTAGAGCTGTGCGGAATATAATTCAGTCAAAGGTAGCAAACCAAGTGGTTGCTAACCCCACATTTTAAAATGGACAAATGTATCTTCTCAAAAATTGTCATAGCTGCTGTTTATTGAGCTCTGGCTATGTACTGCACTATATGAATTGTTTCATTACCTTTTTTCTAGCTAGCTGAGGCTATAGAACTCTACACAGTGGGATGGGTCATGGGCTCAATTCACATGCTTTACAAGCTACAATGCTGCCTTCTAGGTCCCACTAACCCAACTGGATTGGTGATGAGATGCTGGGACCCCAGAAAAATTTCCCTGGAGTCACAGAGCAGTGTCAGTTCCACTCCCTCTTTCAGTGATTTTTAACAGGCTTAGACATGGCCCGTCAATTAATATCACACACAGATCCCTAATTCACACACACTTAGCTGCTTTTCCACTAAGAAAACACCCTCAAAGTTATGTGGTTTTCCCCCTCTTAATCAAAGGTAGAATTAAAGACACAGACTTTTTTTTTTTACTACAATTTTCCTCCAGTCAACTGTGGCTAATCAGTAAAATGGGCTGATTCTTCATGGGGTAATCACAGTTTCTAAAGAGTTTTGAGATGAATAATCAAATCACAATATTTTCCATTTTTTCCATAAAAATGGTTCTCTTCCTTTCAGAGTACATGTAACTCCAGCCCAAGCTCAAGTATTAAGGTAACAAGGTGTGATTCATTTCTATGAAGTTGGACAATTTCCCCTTCTTTCTGATATTTTATTATTTTAATTTAGATTTTTACTTTTTTCAATTTATTATTTTGTTTTGTTTTATTGTTCAAGGACAGTTGTCTCCACTTTCCCCCTACCACTTTCCTGACCCCACCCAACCCCACCTCCCTCCCTCAATCCTACCCTCTTAGGCTTTGTCCATGGGTCCTTTATCCATGTTCCTTGATGACCTTTCCCCTTCTTTCTTCCATTATCCACCCCTCTCTGGTTACTCTCAGTTTGTTCTTTATTTCAATGTCTGGTTACATTTTGCTTGCTTGTTTGTTTTGTTGATTAGCTTCCATTTATAGGTAAGACCATATGGTATTTCTCTTTTACCCCTTGGCTTATTTCACTTAGCAAAATGCTCTCCAGTTCCATTCATGCTGTTGCAAAAGGTAGCAGCTCCTTCTTTCTTTCTGCTGCATAGTATTCCATTATGTAAATGTACCATAGTTTTTTCATCCACTCATTTACTGATTGGTAGTTAGGTTGTTTTCTGCACTTGGCTATTATAAATTGTGCTGCTGTGAATATTGGGGTGCATAGGTTCTTTCAAATTGGTGTTTCAGGATTCTTAGGGTATAGTCCCAGCAATGGAATTTCTATATCTAAAGGCAGTTCCATTTTAAGTTTTTTGTGGCAATTCCACACTGCTTTCCACAATGGCTGCAGTAGTCTGCATTCCCACCAAAAATGTACTAGGATCCCCTTTTCTCCACAACCTCGCCAACACTTATTGTTTGTTGATTTGTTTATGATGGCCATTCTGACTGGTGTGAAGTGGTATCTCATTGTGGTTTTAATTTGTATCTGATGGCTAGTGATGCTGAGCTTTCTTTCATATGTCTCTAGGCAATCTGTATCTGGACAGCTACATGCCAAAAAAAAAAAAAAAGAAAGAAAGAAAGAAAACTTGACCACCAACATACACCATACACAAAAATAAACTCAAGATGGATAAAAGACTTAAATGTAAGTCACCACACTATAAGAGCCCTAGAGGAGAACATAGACAAGAAAATCTCAGCTATACCATGCAGCAATATTTTCACCAAAATGTTCCCTAGAGCAAGGGGCATAAAGAATAAACAAATGGGACTTCACCAAAATAATAAGCATCTGCATGGCTAAAGAAAACATCAGCAAAATGAAAAGGGGACCAACTGTATGGGAAGATATATTTGCCAATGATACCTCAGACAAGGGTTTGATCTCCATAATATATAAAGAATTCACAAAACTCCACTCCAGAAAGGCAAACAATTGAATTAAAAATTGGGCAAAGGACTAGAATAGACACTTCTTCAAGGAGGACAGATTTTAATTTAGATTTTTAAATATTTTTTATCAAATTAAATGCTAAGGAAATCACATTTTGCCTCTACCATAAAATGATCAGTAGGATAAAATTTAATGAAAGTTCTGTTGCATCACCTCGTGGCTGGAATTAAAACTGCATCCTTTAATTTAAACTGGGAAAGAGCCCACTGGGTAACAGGAGACCAGAGACCCAGAGATGCCAGGTTGGGAAGGTAGGCACCACTAGTCTGTCCAGGAGAGCACAATGTGTCACTGTTTGCTGTTCTAGTAAAAATGGAGAACCCATCCTTACAGGATAACTTACAAGAATCTGTGTTTGTGAGTAGTGGCAAAGGAATGATTCCTATCTTTCACACGCATGACACTCACCTCACATATGTCAGAGGTGTGAAACCAGAGCATTCCAAGGGGACTTAGTACATTTAAATCTCACTAACTTTAATTTTTCACAGATGGTATCAGTGATATTGTTACTAGACTTTCTTAAAGTATTTTCAACAATGCTGTATAACCCAAAGGGGCACCCCAGATATTCATCCATAGTCCCTGCTCTGCAGCACCTCTCAATGAGGGGAGGACTCTAAATAAATGATCAATACACATCCTTGGTGTGTAATGATTAAGTGACTGAAATCATATAAAGTGTTCATGTCAGTACCTGGCATATAGTAAGTCATGTTCTTGTTATTACTATTTTTACTGAGAAATGAAACGCTTCTGTCACAGGGAAGTTTATGTACAGATAAAGTCACGTTGTTCACAGGAGAAAGAGTTAGATTTGTCCTCATGGTTCCATCTAACTGGTGATTCCCATGTGTAAATATGTGACAGTGAAACTCCTAAAACTGGTTTTGTCAGTTCTCAGGGAAAGCTTGATGGATATGACTATAACTAGTGTGTGCAAACACTGAGTGTGCAGTTGGGTCCCATATCTCTTAGAATTCAGTAAGTTACATTATTCACTTTGCAAATTATCTATCCCAGTTGGCTGCTGCTTCCAGCAGTCGCCAGTCATAGTATGACTTACAGTCAATGGCTTGGGCAACTGGAAGCAGAATCCCTTCCATGGACAGATCACCCACCACTTGTTTTTTAGGAATGGAGTTTAAAGAAGAACAAATCATGTCCTTTTATTATAAGCAAGGTTTAGTTGGACAAATCCCTGTAGACCCTTGTTTATACTTGAGGGTAACTTAAAGCCACAGTGAGTTATAAATTATTTATAGTCTTAAGTTCTATTTCAAAGAAGCAGGAATGGGCCTAGAAAATGAGAAATCCTACAAGTAAACTTTACGAGCTTTACAATTATGCTGTAAGCTTGCCATTGTTAAAAGAACTTCCTGGGTATAGGAGCTACCATCTAACCTATAGGTTATGTTTTGAATAAAAGTAGAATTTCTCCCAATTCTATTTAAATCTGCAGAATTCTTATTCAAATCTGTAAGATAACGCACAGTTTTTATACAGCACTGAATTCCACATTGTTGAAAATGGAATGATATTTAACAGTTTCATTTCTTACATCAGACTATATTTTAGGTCTGTACAGAAAGTACCCGGCCATGTACAGTGAAAACTGGAAACATTTATTTAAAAAGATACAAGGTACTTGAAACATTGTATATAAGACAGTGATATCTCAGTCCCCTTCAAAGTAGGCACCGTAGAACCTCACAGTTCTCCCAACTATAGCACAATATTCTTTCTGCCCTAGTAGCAGAAGCTGCCAAATGAATTGTGCCCCAACATGCTTCATGCCAAGATCCTACGTCAAAATCTTGGACACAGTATTTCTTGGAATCCCCATATCAGCTTCTAGTTCTTGCACTATCAGTCACCAATCTTTGTTGACTGCAGCCTGTATACATTCAACATTCTGGGGTGTTCTGCTTGTTGCAGGCCTTCCAGAATGTGGATCACTTTCAGCAGATTCTTGACCATCTTTGAAGTATTTGTCACACTTTTATTTGTGCTGCATTAATTGCATCATCCCTGAAAGCCTTCTGAATTATCCAAATAGTTTCCACTAAGGAATGTTCAAGCTTAATGTAAAATCTTATGCAGATTCATTGTTCTACTCAGTCATTTTGAATATGATGGCCACAAAGTACACATGCTCATTCAATAGTGTCTACCACCTCCACTGACTAGTACAGTGCAGTCATCATTGTTCATGCATGCACATTCCAGTCCACTCTCCTTGGCTGCTAGGTTACATCAGTGTCATGCAAACCATTCTCTTTATATCAACAGTGGCTGAACTTTTTCTCGGAAGACCTGTATTAATTAATGCCAGGCATCACAGGGAGCTTAAGAGAATTAAATAGGTAAAGATAAGAAAATAGTAAAATTTAATACAAATGTTAAATATTAATAGAACACTAATTGTAACTCTTATACAGTTACTATTTTTTATAGAAAATGGGACATTAATGAAACAATGATAGTGCCCTGACTTTCTGTCTATCAGAAACATCCCCACTGATGTCTATACAGAGAATGGAGTTATATTATGAGGAGGAAAACTAAACCCAGGATATAATGTTTTTAATCATATAGTAGTGGAGCCATGTTTATCTCAAGAAAATAGTCATTTCCTGGAAAGGAAAAAAGATAATTATTTTCAAACACATTGTAAAACATAACAACTTCATAATGCAAATTTCATTTCACTAAGCCTAAGTACTGATGAGAAGGAGCTCGTCCTAAACCACCATGGTCCCAAGGCCAATGGCACCTGTTCATAAAGCAATCTTTAGGGGACAGAATCACTTAATAGCTGAAATTTGAAGTTTTTACTACACACAGATGCTATATTTTGTTTATATGATGTGACATGTGCAATTGTGTTAACAAAAATTCATATTTAAAATTGGTTCAAGTGTTTTTGTCTGAGGAAAGCCAAGCTGTAAACTGAAAGCTATCCATGTTAGTGTACTGAGGAAAGATTACCTGTTTGAGAGCTCTAACTTGGTATGGTCTAACATTTTCCACTGACTGTGTCCCTTGATAGTGCTTTCTGCCAGTGAGCTCCCAGGAAGGAGAAAGGAAAAGGATGGCATGCAATCCTCTGCAAAGGGGATTTTTGTACCCACAAACAATCCTGGCATGTGTGTTTTATTTCATTATTATTAAAGTTGATAAAATTAAACTTGGAGTCTCATTAGTGCTTCTTCCCAGATCCATCATCCTTCCTCCTTCAGTGAGGGCCACTAAGATGACTTTTGAGGGTATCCTTCCAACCTCCACATAAATATCAGTGACAGCTAATATTATTTTGCATAGGTGTTTTCATAGTTGGAATCATATTGAATATGTTCTATACCTTGCTTTTGTGCAGACCACATTATTTGTTGATTTCAATCATATAGAGACAGAGAATAGAGGAGAGATCCAGTTTATTTATTTTAACCACTCTGCAGTATTCACACCTACAAATCTTCAGTATCTTCATCTGTCCTACTCATCCTTAAATGACTTACATATGTTACCCATTATGAACACTTCCCAATGCTCTCATTTCTTCCACCCCCACTCCCAGGCAGAAGCAAACTCTCAAAAGTGTTATGGGTGTTTACCTGGGGTATCTTATGACATAATAAACTTCTTCCATCAGTTACAGCTTCTCTGTTTGCTTAAAACATCCTCCCAACTAGACTTACCCTCTTTCATCCCATTTCTCCAAGGGCACGTCACAAAGAGTTGTTCATGGCAGCTTCTCATCACACTTGTTGAACTATATTAAGGAGGTATGCCTGGTAGCCATGGCCTTATTTCTATTCTGGATCCCCACAAACTATACTTTCTCAAATAAATTTTTAAGATTGTAACAGTACATTCATTTGAATGCTTCTCACCAAAGGCAACTCAAAGATACATTAATTATAGATTATTAACTTTCCTTATCAGTCAAGCAACCCTGAGGTCAAAATTTCAGATGGATCTAGCTCAGGTGTTTGCTACTAAAATCATTACAGAGAACTGGTGACTACAAAAAGAATGAAAACCCAATCACAAACTAGGAGCAGGCCTTCTGCTTCTCTCCTGCCTCTGCTATTGACCATGTTTAGTTTTCTGCAAAACAGCTATTCCCTAAGGTATGAGCAGGACCAACCATGAGAAGAAAGCTGCTACATTGTAGGCAGCTGTGGGAGGAAAAGTTAAAATGTTTGGTGAAAGAAAAAGATTCAAAAATATTACTTAAGGGGAAGTTTTTGAAGTATCTATAGATTTTTATTTAGTCTGTCATATAACTAAATTGTAATTATTTGGACAAAGTATAAATATAGATATATGCTCTAACAAATCAAATTTCTTTCTTACACTATTAAAGTAGATGTGAATAGTTACCACTCAACAGATAATAGCTCTTGTATCTATTATCCTACCTTTAAGAAGATGATAATTGAGTAAGGGAAGATATCAAGCTTGCAAAGTTAAATAATAATACCTAACAATAGTATGAAACATGTTATAAGAAAAAATATTAAGTTGAGATTTTGATATGTGTCAGTCTTAATATACTAATAATTATCATAGTATCACAAACATTAATAGCTATCATTAATTAGGCATTAAGTTTTACATGATTAAACTTTAACTTTTTGCCTTCATTTAACAGATTAGAAAACTGAGGGCATGAGAGGTTACATGGTAACAGATAGTGGAGACAGGACTGAAACTTAAATCTATCTACCCAGGATCCAAATTCTTGCTATACTATAGGTTAGGGGGATTTTTCCTTAAATTTTGGGTGAAGATATGTCCATATCCTTGGCATCTAATATTTTAGTGTTAACACAGACAACATTAACTATTACTCTTTATTTCCATTGTATTTTAAAATTATTTAGAATAATGGCCTTTTAGCTGTGTCTATTTCATCTTTCGTTTTTCTCTTTAGGGTTGTGATACACAGATGCTTTATAATATGTTGCTAAGATTGAAATCCACTGTCTATTTACCTGGTGATTTTGTCTGCAAAAAGGTGAGTGTGCTATTTTTCAATTGCATGACAGGTAGATAAGTACATGTGAGGAGTTCAGACATAAGTCCAGAGCATAGTTTAAACAAAATTTGTCCAGGGTAAATTCTATAGTATAGCAATAATTATGATATACAGTTCTGTAAAAACAGTAATGTGCTCTCAGAGTTCAAAATATAACAAGACAATATGGATTTCATTACTTAGAGGACATAAAATTTGCCCAGGGTAGTCTGAAAAGTTGTTTTTTATAAATATAAATTGTCAAGCATTATACCCCATTAATCCCAAATTATTTAAGTGGAGGATAAACTTACCAAAATAAAAGATGGTCTGCCCTTATTATGTCTTCCACAAACTATCAGTTATCTGCATTTAACTCACCCAGTTAGTGGATAATTAATGCCACATTTTTAAATTTTACTGTGCTTTTTATGATTACAAAAGTAAAACATATAAAGGCACAAAGACAACAATTCTACTAACCAGAAAAAAAACACTATTGATATGTTTTGGCCTATCTTTTTATATTGCTTGATACAGTTTTATAAATTGAGAGACATCAATAGTAAAAGCCAATAAAATCAAAATGAAAAGTAGAGAAAGAAGAGAAGTTCAAAGAAATGAGAGATGATCCCAAACCCTGGAGAGTTCCCAGGTAAGGGTGGGTGAGAGGTATTTGCATCAGTCCAGAGTCAGGTGTGAGTGCTGTGGTGGTAAGAAGCTTCTAAAGGACAAAGACTGAGGAAACTTGTACTACTGGGGGCAGGCAAGATTTCCTAGGGAACATAATGTTCAAGCTAGGTCTTGAATAATAAATTGCCATGAACCAGGAGGAACCAGGCATTGCAGATAGAGGAAAGAGTTAGCGTGTGCTAAAGCAGAAAGGAAGGAACTGTGTCTGCAGAGGGCATACAGAGAACTATGGTAAATCACAAGAAAACATCAATAAGATAAAAAAACCAACCCACAGAATGGAAGAATGTATTCACTGATGATACAGGGTGCAGCCAAGAGGGGGTTTCCAAAAAGGGATTTGGAATGGGGTCCAGAACTCAAGATGTCTAGGAAATATTAGAAAGACATATAAAATATCCTCACCCCTTCCCCCTCAGGTGTGATTTGGGGGAAGGAACACATGGAACAGGAACATGCAGGGCTGTTTTGTACAGCCACACCTTTGCAGCTAATCCATGGCATGGTCATTTAACATATCTATAGCCTTTGGCTGGTCACTTAGATATGTTAAATAGCTGTGGCCATGCTCTGAGCCAGGGGGATGGAAAGAACTTCCTCCCAATATGTAACTGGGGGGCAGATCCCCCAAGTTACAGTGCCTGTGTGAGAGCTTGGAGAAGATTAGCTCCATGACATGGGGCCACCCTGCCCAGACTCACAATGGCAGCCAAGTAAACTTGGAATAATTCAGGAATGCTGGGAGGTGTAACTGGTTGTAGGAGGAGTCTGAAATGAAGGTGCAGAGGAAGATTGGTGCAAGGATTTAAACCCAGACATGGCAGCCATTAGTAGAGAGAGCCACAAGGTTTTGCCAGAGTGGGGACCCCCAAAGCTTTGGTGGAGAGAAGAACCATGCAGTTTTGGCCAGAGTGCAGACCCCCTGCAGCTCTGGTAGAAGAGGACCACGTGTTTTTGGGGTGCTCCCTTTGGCCACGTGGCCTGGGAAGCAGGAGAGACTTTGCCTGGAAGAAGGGTGAAAGAACTCTTGCCAGTAGGCCATGAGAAGGTGCCACATGGCTTTGGATTAATTAGAGATCCTGCCTGGACAGCAACACAGCTAACGGTGTCAGAAGTCTAGATCCCAGATGTTGCTTCTTTTCCTGAGTTATGATACCTTGAATTAGGGCAGGGGGAGAAGGAAGCACTGTGGGCATCTGTGGGTATCCCTAAAGGACTCTGATATTTTAATGAAGACATTAGGTCACTACTTTAAGTCTATATAGCATTACATAAACATTTCTTTTCTTTTTCACAAATCTCTGGCATTGAGACATGACCAACCACGGGCCTGCAGTGAGCATGGAATGCTGCAGATGGCTCATCAAAACATGAGAAAAAGATACACAGAGACATCCAGGTCCTGTGAGGAAATAGGGATGGAATGGCCACTCTCCCTAGTGGAAAGTGCCTTGGCCTCCCTCCCTAGGGCATAGCGCCTCATTCTCCCACCCGAGCAGGCTTTTATTAGGTTCATTTACACAGGAATTCAGGTAAAGCTCATTGAACATTGCTAGGCAGATGAAACAATAGATAACAAGGAACTCTGAGGGCCTATTTTGAGTCAGGGTCAGATAGCTAAAGAGCTGTAAAACCTTGAGGAACAAAGTTACTTCTTGCTTGGACCCTTATCATTTCATTGAAAGCATTCTAAACAAAGCAGGTTTCACAGAATTTTACATATTCTTTCTTAGGCCTGATCACCTGGGGAACCCGCCCTTTCCAGCATAGGGTTGCACTACCCTCTGTCATTGTTTCAGGCTTAGGTAGAGCAAGGGAAGTAAGACAGCCAAGAGATTAGGATATTTTCTCACAGACAATGAGGACTCAGGCTATGTCAAAGCCAAGGGGTGAGGGTCCATCACCCCCTTTTGCTGTAGCCCCCCAAAGTCCTTCCTTGGGGGCCTTCCATGTGATCGTGCCTGTCTTAAGGTCATTCCCCCCTTGGGGAATCTTACCCATCATTGGCTAACTGACCAAGCATTGGGGGCCAGTTATGGATGAAGTAAAAGGAGCAGAAGTGGTGCTTCTGCCAGGGAGATAAGCTTTGCCTCCTTAGTGGCTTACGGTCCAAGGTCGTTCCCTCAGCCTTAGCCTTGGCAGGGATTACAGCTTCTGAAACCAGGCAGGGTGGGTCCCAACAGAGAGATGTCTTTCCTATAAGGCAACAAACAATCCAGCCCACTAGGGGGTCCTTTTGGTTATAGTATATCTCCCTTGGCCCCCTGTGTTCTGTAACATTGATACATTTGACAAGTGGTTAATATCCAAAATTTGTATAGAACTTACAAAATTTAAAACCAAAAACAACGCAATAAAAAAATGGGCAAAGACCTGAATAGACACTTCTCCAAAGAAGACATACAGATGGCCAACTGACATATGAAAAGATGCTCAGCATCTCTAATCATCAGAGAAATGCAAATTAAAACCACAATGAGATATCATCTCACACTTGTCAGAATGGCTATCACCAATAAATCAACAAACAACAAGTGCTGGGGAGGATGTGGAGAAAGGAGAATCCTTTTTCACTGTTGGTGAGAATGCAGACTGGTGCAGCCACTATGGAAAGCAGTATGGAGATACCTCAAAAAATTAAAAATGGATCTGCCTTTGGACCAAGAAGTTCCACTTTAGGAATATATCTGAAGGAATCCAAAAATTAATTCTAAAGAACATAAAGACCCTTAGGTTCATTGCAGTATTATTTACAAGCAACCACAAGATGTGGAAGCAGCTTACGAGTCCATCAGTAGGTATGTGGATAAAACAAATATGGGGCCTTCTGGCGAAGATGGAGGCATAGGTAGCTACACTTTGCCTCCTCACACAACCAAAAGAAGGACAACAACAAATTTAAAAACAAACAATAACCTGAACTGCCAGAAAAATGAACTGTATTGAAGTCCTAACAATCAAGGAGTTAAGGAAGAAACATTCATCCAGACTGGTAGGAGGGGAAGAGACAGGCAGCTGGCATGGAGAGGACTCCCAGCAAGGTGACGGCAGGAGGAATGGGGAAGGCAAAGTTTCAGCTGGCAGACTGGGTGAGGTGGTGGCTGGCAGAGTGAGCAGTCCCACATTTGCATGCAGATAAACTGGGAGGAACAACTGGGGAGCAAGACAACTGGCATAACCCAGGGATCCAGTGTGGGAAAATAAAGCCTCAAAACCTCTGACAGAGAAAATCTATGGTGGTTGAGACAGCAGAAGAAACTCCCAGCCTCACAGGAGAGTTTGTTGGAGAAACCCACAGGGTTCTAGACTATACATAAACCCACCAACCTCGGAATCAGCACCAGAAGGGTCCAATTTGCTTGTGGGTAGTGGAGGAAGAGACTGGAAACTGGCTGAGAGCTGAGCAAGCAGCATTATTCCCTCTCAAACACCTCCCCCACATACAGCACCAGAATGCAGTGATGTGGGTTGCCCCCCTCCCCCAGGAAATACCTAAGCCTCCACCCCTTACTACATAACGGGCACTGCGAGACAAAGAAAATATGACCAAATGAAAGAACAGATCAAAGCTCCAGAACACATACAACTAAACAATGAAGAGACGGCTAACCTATCAGATGCACAGTTCAAAACATCAGTAATCAGGATGCTCACAGAAATGGTTGAGTATGGTCACAAAATAGAGGGAAAAGTGAAGGCTATGAAAACTGAAATAAAGGGAACCAACACTGAAGGGAAGGAAACCAGAGCTCAAATCAAGGGTTTGGAAGAGAGGGAAGAAAGAAACATTTAACCAGAACAGAATGAAGAGACAAGAATTCAAAAAATGAGGATAGGCTTAGGAACCTCTAGGATAACTTTAAATGTTCCAACATCTAAATCATAAGAGTGCCAGAGGGAGAAGAAGAGCAAGAAATTGAAAACTTCTTTGAAAAAATAATGGAGGATTTCCCTAATCTGTCAAAGAAAATAGACTTCTAGGAAGTCCAGGAAGCTCAGAGAGTCCCAAAGAAGTTGCACACCAAGGAACATCATCATTACATTACCCAAGATGAAAGATAAGGAGAGAATCTTAAAAGCAGAAAGAGAAGAGGAGACAGTTACCTACAAAAGAGTTCCCATAAGACTATCAGCTGATTTCTCAAAAGGAAACTCATAGGCAGGAAAGGCTTGGAAAGAAGTAATCAAAGTCACGAAAGGCAAGGACCTACATCCAAGACTACTCTATCCAGCAAAGCTATCATTTTGAATAGAAGGGCAGATAAAGTGCTTCCCAGATAAGGTCAAGTTAAAGGGGTTCATCATCACGAAGACTTTATTATATGAAATGTTAAAGGGCCATATCTAAGAAAAAGAAGATGCTCAAAAATATGGACAGTAGAGACTGCAGATGGTGGTGAGGTAGGTGGGAGCAGATTTCACTTCACTCTACACATGGGAGAAAAACCTAGCTGATCTATGGAGGAACAGAGAAAACAGCCAATAGTACCTCAGCATATATGAAAATAGGAGACCAAAAATTGTAGAGGACATTGAAAATCCAGACGGTAAGGAGAGGGCTTCAGGACAATAAGGAGGTCCCTGGGACCAGTTCAGGGACCAGGGTGGCTGCAACCCCAGGCCCGGCGCCTGCCTATTCTGCCTCAGGGTTCTTGGGAGAGATCTGGGTCAACAGCTCCCTCTCTTGCCAAACAAGGTTTGAGTAGCACTGGTAGATTGAAGTTGCAGAGAGGGGAATAAGGACGAAGGGGCAAACACACAGGGGCTGTGAGTGCCTATGGAATCTGTGGATGCCAGGTGGGAAGAGTTGAGAGTTAGAATGTGATGGGCCCTGACCCAGATAGTCCCTGGTCTGGTTGGAGAATTGGGATGTGTGAGAGGCCAGACCTCTGTATGGAGTGGCAGGCTTGAGCAGGAGGAAATTCTCAAAAACAAAAAAAGTGAAAAAAGAGACACTTGACAGCTGTTTGGGGAATTCTCCTGCAGCAGCCACTCTAGCCTCCTCCCCACCCAGCCAATAGGTGCTCCCAAGGTGGCACTGAAGGCCCTGCCCACACTCCTGTAGCCCTGGGAAGAGTGCATGCCCAAACCTGAGGGATCAGTGGCAGCCTGGCCAAGTGTGCCCACCTGCAGTGTGCTCTGTGGAAGGCCCTGCCTGAGCCAACACACAAAGCCCGGGAAAGAGAACGCACGGCACCACAAGAGGCCCAGTGCCCACGCCCATAGACCAAAGGCAGAGTGAACTCCTCCACCTGAGGTGCCCACTGGACCAGAGACTGCTGTGGAACTGAGCTGGAGGGTGACTGAGTGCAGATCAGTAAAGGGGAAAAGTGAAACCAATCACCCCTTGGCATGCTGCAGCCAAAAAGACCAGCAAAACTGGTTTGGTCAGTTTGAAGTAACCAAGAGGCTTTTTTTTCTTTAAAGTAATTCTTTGTGTGTTTTTTTCATTATTTTTTAACCTTTTAACTCCTTTTTTCTCTCTTTCCTTCTTTCTTGTTTCATTCCTTCTTCCTTTGTTTTCCCTTTTATCTCCTTTCCTCCCTTTGTTTTTTTTAATTCCCACAACTGAGACAATAAAACCTAGAACTGTAAAAAGACCAGAGTTGGACCCAAATAGGGGGCATGCCAACAGCTGAGACAGTGAGATGAATTTCACTTTGTTACTACAGAGAACTTGCAAGTTACTGCATATTTGTATTATTATTTTTCATCATTGTTACATCTTTTATTTTATTACTATTTTTGTATTTCTCTTCTTTCCGATTAGTCTTCCTGGGTAGGCTGGTTAAATTGTATTGTTTGACTGGTTTCCCTTGTTCTCCCTATCACAGTGTATTATTAATTTACTGATTTCACTTCACTTGTGTTCCATTACCACACTACTCCAGGTCCTATACTTCCTATTCTTATTAGCCAGATCACATAGATTCTGTCATATGATGTTTGCTCCATTATTATTGTAAATAATAGCTGTTCCATACAATTGTAAATACTACACAGCACCACTCCCAGGTCTTAGTCCACTTCACAGTTTCCTGAACTATATTACTGTTCTGGTTAACTCTATTCTCCCACACACTACACCAATTTTCTATCCTTTACTCTTATTTTACCTCATAATCTGAACTTCCACAAGCTCATTACTTTCTAGATAGAACTCAAATCCTTCCCTACACAACAAGAGTCGTATCTTCTTTCCAAGCTTTCTAAAAAGTGGCTGGTTGGATAGAATATCACAGTTAACACTACACATATCTAAAGGATCTCCTAACTCTCCTGTGTGGGTTGGTAATTTAAGAATACATTCCTTCTGTCTTAAACCATTTTGCCTTCCCACTCCAACTGATCACAACAGAGTAGGTGGAAGCTGTGAACACCAGGATACCTGCTGGAAGAGGAAACCCAACAACAAAGGAACGACCAACAGATAACAACAGAAGAATGTGAAGGACGGAGTGGAAGTCACACTAACTCAACCCAGGACATATCTGGAAATACAACTAAATAGTGGAAAAACTACCCAGAACAAACAACTGAACAAGAGCAAGAGAGAATCCTCAAAACCTTGTACACAGAGAAGAACTAACTTCAAAACAACCTGCCCACAACTGCACAACAAAATACACAAGGTGGTGGACAGAGTGACCCTCAGTTAAAAAGCTGGTGGAAAGGATCCACTAAAGAGAGACCCAACAATAATCAAAATGCAAAGAAAAACACAGAGCTAACATAAATGACAGCCCAAGACCAGTGAGCTCGGAAGATCAAGGGAACAGCACCATTGAATCTCACAGGTCTTCTCCCATAGAAGATCACAGCATAAACCCAGGGAGACAGAACAGATAAATTTAAGAAGCAGAGGCTAACATGAAGAATCTCATAAACAATGGGAAGACAAACAAAGAATCCCCAAATGAAAGGAAAGGAGGAAGCCTCAGAAAGAATGCTAAATGAAATAGAGGCAAGTCAACTATCAGATATTGAGTTCAAACCAATGGTCATCAGGAAGATCAATGAGCTCACAGAGTATTACCAACGACTACAGGGAAACTAAATTAAACTCGCTGCAAACTGTATCAACATGAAAAAAGAAATAGAAACTATCAACAAAGGCCAAAATAAAATGAAAAATACAATTTCTGAACTGAAGAACACAGTAGAAGGAATCAAAAGCAGGCTTGATGAAGCAGAAGATAGGATCACCAAGCTGTAGCACCAGGTACAAAAAACACCCAGAATGAACAAGACAAAGGAAAGAGGCTCCAAAAGAATGAAGAGGGGTTCAGAGAAGCACAGCACAACATGGAATGTAATAATATCCATACAATAGGGATACCAGAAGCAGAAGAAAAAGAGCAAGGGATAGAAAACCTGTTTGAAAAAGGAATGATGGAGGATACTCACTTCTGGCAAGATGGAGGAATAGGTGGATGCACCATACCTCCACACACAACCAAGATTAGAACAACAACAATTTAGAGCTAGAATAACACCCAGAACTGATAGGGGATTTATCTGAATGGAAGTCGGACAGCCAAGAAGTTGAAGTAGACCCGTTCATCCAGACCAGTACGACGGGCAGAGAGAACGAGCAGGACAGGCACAGGTCGGCGGTGCACAGAGGTCGGGGAGGACTTGGCGCGAACTCACCATCCAGAGCTTGCAAGATCGCAGCGGTGGACCCTGAGTACACAAGCAGCGGCTGGCGGACCCAGTAAGGCGGCGATTGTGGACCAGGGCAGAGCTCGCAACTCAGGATCTCAGAGAACAGACTGAGATCCGAGGAGAACAGAACTACCGCCATTGTTCCCTCCCGCCCCCACCCCCGCACCTGCCACCACATATAACGTCACAATCTAGTGACTGGGGTGCCCAGCCCCAGTGAACACCTAAGGCTCCGCCCCTCACCTTAACAAGAGCTACCAGACAGAAAAAAAAGAAAAAAAAAAGGAGAGACAGGGAGAGACATGTTACCAACAGAAGAACAGATCAGTCCCCCAGGACTCCTCCTTTTGAGTGACCAAGAAATAGCCAATCTATCAGATGCACAGTTCAAAACACTGGTGATCAGAAAGCTCACAGAATTGGTTGATTTGGGGCGCAAATTAGATGAAAAAATGCAGGTTACCATAAAAGAGATGAAGGAAGATACACAGAGGAGAGCCAATGGTGAAGGGAAGGAAACTGGGTCTCAAAACAATACAGTGGACCAAAAGGAAGATAGAAACAACCAAGCAGGAAAGCATGAAGAAATAAGAATTCAAAAAATCGAGGAGAAGCTTAGGAGCATCCAGGACATCTTTAAACGTTCCAACATCCGAATTATAGGGGTGCCAGAAGGGGAAGGGGAAAAGCAACAGATTGAGCATGTATTTGAACAAATAATAAAGGAGAGCTTCCCTAATCTGGGAAAGGAAATAGTCTTCCAAGAAATCCAGGAAGCTCAGAGAGCCCCAAAGAAGTTGGACCCAAGAAGAAACACACCAAGGCACATCATAATTACATTAGCCAAGGTAAAAACGAAGGAGAGAATCCTAGAAGCAGCAAGAGATAAGGGGACAGTAACCTACAAAGGAGTTCCCTCAGACTGTCAGCTGATTTCTCAAAAGAGACCTTACAGGCAAGAAGGGGCTGGAAAGAAATATTCCAAGTCATGAAAGACAAGGACCTACATCCCAGATTGCTCTATCAGCAAAGCTCTCATTTAGAATGGAAGGGCAGATAAAGTGCTTCTCAGATAAGGTCAAGTTAAAGGAGTTCATCATCACCAAGCCCTTATTTTATGAAATGCTAAAGGGCCTTATCTAAGAAAAAGAAGATAAAGAAAAAACATGTATAGTAAAAGGACAGCAAACTCACAATTATTAACAACCACACCTAAAGCAAAACCAAAAGAAACTAAGCAAACAGCTAGAACAGGAACAGAACCACAGAAATGGAGATCACATGGAGGGTTAGCAACAGGGGGGTGGGAGAAGGAGAGAGGGGGAAAAGGTACAGAGAATAAGTAGCATAGAATGTAGGTTGAAAATAGATAGGGGGAGGGTAAGAATAGTATGGGAAATGTAGAAGCTAAAGAACTCATAAGTATGACACATGGACATGAACTGAAGGGGGGAGGGGAATGTGGGTGGGAGAGGATGTACAGGGTGGAGGGGAGTGAAGGGGGAAATGGGACAACTGTAATAGCATAATCAATAAAATATATTAAAAAAAGAAAAAATAAAAATGAATGATGGAAAACTTCCCTAATTTGATGAGAGAAAAAAATCACACAAATCCAGGAAACACAGGGAATCCCAAACAAGAGGAACCCAAAAAGGCCCACTTCAAGGCACATCATAATTAAAATGACAAAATTCCAAGATAAAGAGAGCATCTTGAAAGCAGTAAAGGAAAAACAGGAAGTAACATACAAGGGCATCCTGATAAGGCTAGCAGTTGACTTCTCAATGGAAACACTCCAAAGCAGAAGAGAATGGCAAGAAATATTCCAAGTAATGAAAATCAGAGACCTGCAACCAAGACTACTTTATTCAGGAAGGCTCTCTATTAAAATGGAAAGCCAAATACGGAGCTTCCTAGACAAAAGAAGCCTCAAAGATTATATGTCCTCCAAACAAGCTCTGCAGGTGATGTTAAAGGGTTTGCTTTAGGAACATGAAGAAGAGCAGTGAATAAGAGAAGAACACAAGTATGAAGAAATGGCAATGAATAAGAACCTATCAATAATAACTTTAAATGTAAATGGATTAAATGCTCCAATCAAGAGACATGGAATAGCAGAATGGATTTAAAAAATGATCCACACATATGTTGCCTACAGGAGATCCACCTCAGTAAAAAAGACTTACACAGACTGAAAGTGAAGGGCTGGGAAGAAAATATTCGAAGCAAATGGACAGGGGGAAAAAAAGCTGGGATAGCAATACTCATTCTGACAAAATAGACTTAAAAAAGGGGTCATAAAAAGAGACCCAGAGGTCACTTCATAATACTCAAGGGAAGAATCCACCAAGAAAATTTAAACATTGTAAATATATATGCACTCAACATAGGAGCACCCAAATACATAAAAATCTTAGAGGACTTCAAGAAAGATATTGAAAACAAAACAATTATGCCAGGGGATTTTAACACCACACTGTCAAAAATGGATAGATCTTCCAAACAAAATATCAACAAAGATATTGTGGCATTGAACAATGCCATAGAGGAAATGGACTTAACTGATATATACAGGGCCCTCCATCCCAAAGAAGCAAAATACACATTCTTTTCAAATGCACATGGAATATTTTCAAAGATATACTACATGATAGGACACAAAACAAGCCTCAACAAACTAAGGAAACTGAAATCATATCAAGCATTTTCTCTGACCACTAGGAACTGAAACTACACACCAATTTCAAGGGAAAAAAACACTCAAAATTATGCAAATTGAATAGAATGCCATTAAACAATGAATGGGTCAAGAATGAGATTAGCGAGGAAAATAAAAAGTTTCTGGAAACAAATGAAAATGAACTCACAACAACCCAAAACTTCTGGGACACAGCGAAGGCAGTCCTGAGAGAAAAGTTAATAGTGATATAGGCCTACCTAAAAAAGACAGAAACATTTCAAACAAACAACCTAACCCTACATCTACAAGAACTCAAGGAACAACAACAAAGACAGCCTAGAGCAAGTAGAAGAAAGGAAATAACCAAGATCACAGCAGAGTTAAATGACTTAGAGACTAAAAGCACAATTCTAAGGACCAATGATACAGGATCTGGGTCCTTGAAAACATAAACAAAATCAACAACCTCTAAGCAGAGTCATCAAGAAAAAAAGAGAGAGAACCCAAAGAAACACAATGAGAAATGAAAGAGGAGAGATTTCAACTGATACCATGGAAATACAAAGGATCATAACAAATTACTATGAAGAACTGTATGCCAAGAAATTTGGAAACCTAGGTGAAATGGACAAATTTCTAGAAAAATATAATCTTCCAAAACTCAATGAAAAAGAAGCAGAAAGCCTGAACAAACCAATAACAGCAAAAGAAATTGAAGCAGTAATCAAAAAACTCCCGACATACAAAAGCCCTGCACCAGATGGTTTCACAGGAGAATTTTACAAAGAATTTAAGGGGGAGCTAACCCACATACTCCACAGATTATTTCAAAAAACTCAAGAAGATGGAAGACTCCCAAACTCTTTTTATGAGGCCAACATCATCCTAATCCCAAAACCACATAAAGACATAAGAAATAAACACTTCAGACCAATACCACTGATAAACATAGATGCTAAAATTCTCAACAAAATACTGGCAAACCTCACCCAGCAATATGTTAAAAAGATCATACATCATGACCAAATGGGATTCATCCCAGGGATGCAGTGATGGTACAATATTCACAAATCAATAAACATAATACACCACATAAACAAAACAAAAGACAAAATTCACATCATCATATCAGTAGATACAGAAAAAGAATTTGATAAGGTACAGCACCCATTTATGATAAAAACACTCAGCAAAGTGGGAATAGAGGGAGCGTTCTTCAACATAATAAAGGTCATATATGACAGACCTACAGCCAACATCATACTCAATGGGCAAAAACTGAACTCTTTTACACTAAGATCAGAAATAAGACAAGGTATTCCATTTTCACCACTTCTATTCAATATAGTATTGGAAGTTTTAGCCACAGTGATCAGACAAGAAAAGGAAATAAAAGGCATCCAAATCGGAAAGGAGGAAACAAAACTGTCATTGTTTGCAGATGGCATGATAGTGTACATAGAAAAGCCTATAGACTCCACAAAAAAAACACTTTACCTAATAAATGAATTTGGCAAAACAGCAGGATACAAACTCAATATTCAGATATTAAAGGCATTTTTGTACATCAACAATGAAACATTAGAAACAGAAATTGAGGGGAAATCCCATTTGATATAGCAACAAGAAAACTAAAGTACTTAGGAATAAGCCTAACCAAGGAGGTAAAACACTTGTACTCAGAAAAGTACACAACACTGAATAAAGAAATCAAGGTATACACAAACAAATGGAAGCATGTACCATGCTCATGGATTGGAAGAATTAACATTATCAAAATGGCCACACTACCTAAAGCAATTTATAGATTCAATGCTATCCCTATTAAAGTACTCATGACATATTTAACAGATATAGAACAAACATTTCAGTAATTTACATGGAACCATAAACAACCCTGAATAGCTGCAGTAATTTTGAGAAAGAAGAGTAAAGTAGGAGGGATCACAATATCTGATACCAAACTGTATTACAACCCCACTGGAATCAAAAACAACCTGGTACTGGCATAAAATCAGGCAGATAGACCAATGGAATTGAATAGAGAGCCCAGAAATAAACCCAAGTCTCCATGGTCAATTAATATTTGACAAAGGGGGAAGAAGGATAAAATGGAGCACAAATAGCCTCTTCAACAAATGGTGTTGGGAGAACTGGACAGCTACATGCACAAAAATGAAACTTTATCACCAACTTACACCATACAAAAGAATAAATTCAAGGTGGATAAAAGACTTAAATATAAGTCATAACACCAAAAAAGTTCTAGAGGAAAACATTGGTGGGAATTTCTCAGACATTCCACACAGGAACATCTTCACTGATATGTCCCCTAAAGCAAGGGACATAAAGAATTGAACAAAGCAATGGGACTTCATCAAATTAAAAAGATTCTGCATGGTTAAAGAAAACAGCATTAAAATGAAAAGAGAGCCAACCATATGGGAAAACATATTTGCCAATAACACCTTGGACAAGGGCTTAATCTCCAATATATATATAAAGAACTCACACGACTCCATTCTAGGAAGACAAAAAAAAAAATTAAACAATGGGCAAAACACTTCAACAGACACTTCTCCAGGGAGGACATACGGAGAGCCAAGAGACACATTAAAATGTGCTCAGCATCACTAGCCATCAGAGAGATGCAAATTAGAACCACAATGAGATACCACCTCACACAGGTCAGAATGGCCAACATAAACAAATCAACAAACAAGTGTTGGAAAGGATGCAGAAAAAAAGGAAACCCTAGTGCACTGTTGGTGGGAATGCAGACTGATGCAGCCACTGTGGAAAACAGTATAGAATTTCCTCAGAAAACTAAAAATGGAACTGCCTTTTTATCCAGCAATTCCGCTGCTGAGATTATACCCTAAGAGCCCTGAAACACCAATTCAAAAGAACCTATACACCCCACTGTGCATAGCAGCACAATTTACAATAGCCAAGTGCTTGAAGTAACCTAAGTGCCCATCAGTAAATGAGTGGATCAAAAAACTGTGGTACATTTACACAGTGGAATTCTTCGCACCAGAGAGAAAGAAGGGGCTGCTACCCTTTGCAGCAGCATGGATGGAACTAGAGAGAATTATGCTAAGTGAAATAAGCCAGACAGTGAGGGAGAAATACCATATGATCTCACTTTTAACTGGAATATAATCAACAAAAGAAAAAGACAAAGGAAATATAACCAGAGTAATTGAAAATAAGAACAATCTAACAATAGCCACTGGGGAGAGGGGAGGGACAGAGGGGAGAAGAGTCTTCAGGTTAAAGGACACATGGACAAAACCAAGGGACAGGATGGAAGCAAGGGAGGGAGGTGGGCTTGGAGGGGGTGGGGATGGAGGGGTGCGGAGAAAATACAGACAATTGTAATTGGACAACAATAAAATAATTTTTAAAAATACACATTTATTCTATTTACAAACATTAATAGCATTAATAATATATTGCCATCTTTAAATTATTCAATAATTCAAATCACCTTTAAGCTAAAAGCTAGTATGTGAAAGAGGTGCCTTCAGAGTATTCACATATTTATAGTGATGTTTCAAGCATAAACAAGTCATTAATAATTTAACTCTAAATTCTATTTTTTTATAAAGTACACATTTTTTAAAGATTTTATTTATTTATTTTTAGGGAGGGAAAGGAGGGAGGGGGGAGAGAAAGAGAGAGAGAGAGAGAGAGAAACATCAATGTGCAGTTGCTGGATGTTATGGCCTGCAACCCAGGAATGTACCGTAGCTGGGAATCGAACCTGGGACACTTTGGTTCCCAGCCCGCACTCAATCCACTGAGCTACGCCAGCCAGGGCTAACTCTAAATTCTTAATTAACAGAAAGTAGCATCAGGAAATAATAAAATGAGCAAAAAAACATAAAATATATCTTACATTTATCACAAAAAATATGGACAGTAAAATAACAACTCACATCTATCAACAACTGAACCTAGATAAAACAAAAACTAACTAAGCAAACTACTAGAACAGGAACAGAATCACAGAAATGGAGATCACATGGAGGGTTATTGGTGGGGAGGTGGAATGGGGAGAATGCAGGAAAAGATACAGGGCATAGAAGCAAAAATGATAGGTACAAAATAGACAGGGGGAGCTTAAGAATATTATAGGTGTTGTAGAAGCCAAAGAACTTATATGTATGACCCATGAACATGAACTAAGGGGGGGATGTGTGAGGGAGGGGCATACATGGCAGAGGAGAATTAAGGGGAAAAAATATGGGACAATTGTAAGAGCATAATCAATAAAATATATTTTAAAAAAGAAAATATCAACTTTGGGATGTTTACACAATGGAGTAGTACTCAGCCATAAAAAAAGAAGAAAATTCTACCCTTTGAGATAGCATGGTTGGACCTAGAGAACATCATGCTAAGTGAAATAAGCCAGTCAGAGAAACACGAATACCATATGATTTCACTCATATGTGGAATCTAATGAACAAACTGACCTAAGAAGCAAAATAGAGACAGACTCATAGAGAGCAGGATGACAGCTAAGCAGGAGGTGGGTGGGGATTCAGCAAAAAGAAAAAAGGCATCATGGACATGGACAACAGGGTGGTGATTGCAGGGGACAGGGAGGTTAAGGGGAGTAGCTGTTAATGGAAAAATACAATAAAAATAAAGAAAGAAAAAGAAAATAATAAGTTAGAAAACTTTAGTATTCTTTATTCAGTAGAACTCAAATGTTTTTGAATACTGTGGGCCTGCACTGTGGCAGGTTCTGGGTATAATCAGCAACGAGAAAAAAAAAGATTGTTTTGTCATCCACGGGCTCACAGTCAAGTGCTAGGCTATTCATAATCACCTGAATTTAGAAATCTGGGCTCCACCCCCAGCCTTGGTGTTGGCTGGTGGAGTCCACATATCAATGTTTTTTAAACCTCCCAGATGAGTCTAAACAACAGTCAAATTTAGAATCTCTGCCTGGTAGAAGAGACAAACAATAAAGAAATGAAATGAAATAAACACAAAACTGCAAAATGAAGCAACTAGGAGAATGTACAGTAGCAAAGGAGAAGGGAGATTGTCAGGTGGTCTGCATGATCTTCACAAATGTTAAGGAGAAATAGTTCTTTAGGAAGGAAGTGTAGAGGACAACATTGGGCATAAAGACATGGAGAAGAGGCAGGTCAGAGCTTGGCATATTCAAGTGATCTGCTGAGATAATGGTAAAAGGTAAAGGCAAGCAGAGTATAGGACACTTCACTGCATCCTGGTGGGGACACATGGAAATCAGTCTCATCCAGGAGAGAGGAGGGAACTATAGGTAAGCCTTTGGGAACCACATATCATAGAAGCTGACTTCATGAGCTCAAGTTAAGGTCAGAGAAGAGAACTAAGGCCAAAGTTGAAGAACCTAATGTTTATGGAGGAGGCTGAGGAAGAACCAGAGAGGGCAGCTGCCAAGGAACTGTCAGAGGAAGAAGAGAAAAAAAAAAAAGAGGGCATGATGTGATGGAAACCAAGACCATACATTCCCTCACAAATCAGTCCGAGTTCAAAGTAGACAGGTTGGTGATATGAAATCACTTGCATGAAAAGTGGAAATAATGACCACAGCTCAGTTTAAGGACCCCTTTGGGGCAGTGATGCCTTTGGAAGACAGGGCCTTACTGTACCAACAGGACCTTTCCATTGGTTCCTAGGCAGCAGGGACTGACAACTGAGGAGAGTCAGGAACTTTTGTACCCTTGCCCCTAAGAAGTGCTTGACAAAGTGTGAATGCAGAGCAGGTACAGCCTTCTCAGGGCTAATTTCTTCCTCATGTCACACTCATCACTCAGTAACAAAAGCAGATTAGTGAATACATATGAGGGAAGAAAAGCGATTAGTAGGGAAGACAGGAGAAGACAAGCCACAGTTCTTCATTTTTTATTTTTTTAAGATTTTATTTATTTATATTTGGGGGGGGAGAGAAAAATAGATGGAGAGAAACATCAATGTGTGGTTGCCTCTCACACACCCCCCACTGGGGACCTGGCCTGCAACCCAGGCATGTGCCATGACTGGTAATTGAACCAGCGATCCCTTGGCTTCACAGGCCCGCACTCAGTCCACTGAACCACATCAGCCAGGGCTATTGTTTTTAAGAGGGGATTTAGGTCATAGTTGATATTAACAGAGATGAATCTTGTTATGTGGCCAGATTTTAGACAGCTGAATTCAACTTAGTTTTTGCTTATCATTTTTGCAAACCACTGTAGCCAAAAGGGAAGAAAAAAAATCTCATGTTCTGTGGAGGCTGCCTAAATAATTAAAGAAATATCAGGGTCTCAGACAGCTGCCTAAAACCTGGGATGGCTCCTAAACTCACTTAATGGGGAGCTTGGACTGCTTCAAGGAGTACTTGGGAGTTTTCCCAAGAAAAATTTGCAAGAATTATTTTGAGGGTTGCAATGCCCCCATAGTCCTGGAAGTAGCTTCTACCCAGGAACCCTAAAAATGTGAAATGCTAACTCAATAAGCATTGCTGCATTGTACATGAAGCTCTTGCCTATCTACACTTCCTTCAATTTAGTGCAGAAACCAACCTTAAGAGGTGGGTTTGGTCTAATTTTGCACATGCTGTCAGACTTTGTGCTCTAAGGAATGCTTCATTTGAATGCTAATTAATCTTGCAGGGAAGACTTAAATTAGCCTAGAAATATGCAAGAAATAGGGGAAATTTTGGCTCACTGATTATGCAAGATCTCCTTGGAAAATTATTGAAATAATCATTAAAAAATAATTGTAAGTGCTGAACTATGTTTAAGTACCCATTATGTACTTTTACCTCCAGTCAGTTGTAACAACTGCTTTTAAAAATTATTCAGTTTCCTTGAAAATTATTATAATGCAGAGATTAAGAAATATGACCCTGTTCTAATCATTACTTCCTGGAGTATATCTTGGAAAATGCATTTTCAGATACTTTCCCCTTATCTAAAAATAATTCATAGCTATTCTATTGGTTTCTAAGAGATCAGTCTTGAAATTGGAATCATTGTTAGGTATGATCTACCTGTGTGTGCCATATAGAGTCAGGTGACATGGTGCTGCTACTTCTAAAACCATCATTCTGCCAGACTTGTAAGTTTGATCAACACACAACCATTCAAGCCTCTACCACCAATTTTTAAATTACAATAATGATCTCTCTCCTATTTGGCCTAACTGGGATTTCTGTAAGAATTAAATGAGATAGAGAAGGGTATAGGGGAGATAATGGGAAGGAAACTTGATGTGGGGTGGTGACCACACAATACAATGTACAGATGATGTGTTGTGGAATCATCTGAAACCTACATAGTTTTGTTAACCAGTGTCACCCCAATAAATTCAATAAAAAGGGAAAAATAGTTAAGTGAGTTAGTCTATGAAAATGCTTTGCAATGATAGAGTGTTCTGATAGAACAAATATAGAAATTAAAATAAGGAGCAATGTAACTACCAAATATTTTATGATTTTTAAAAGTGCTATTCAAATGCAAGATATTGTTATTAAATTGATATCATGGAAATAACATAATAAGATCCATCTGTATTGAAATTCTACTTTGCTGTATATGTGAGAAAAAAATACATGCTTGTAACAATGCACAATTTCAACATACTTCCTGCATTGCTTAGTTAAGAATGTGCTTTCTACACTTCTTTTGCCTCTAATGACTGTCATGGGGCTTTGGCTAAGACAATCTATGCCTTTATTTTTCTTTCTGTAAAATGGAAATAATAGTACTTACTTTATCTTCCTCATAAAGGCAATGGGGAGATAAAATGAGAATTTCAACTTTACAGAGTTATCTAAGGGGTAGAGTGTGAAAACTTTAAATTAAACCAACAATTACAATGCAACAATAATTAACTTTCAGGACAATAACCTCAGTGTTAAAGGACTTAAAACTTCCCAGAGACTGATTAAATTATATTTTCCTCATTCATAAATGAATGCCTATACCACAAGCCTTATCTCATCACTGAAATAGAGTAGATATTGTCTCAGTCATCACAGAACATAAACTCTAATCAACTCTGTTTAATTCTCAGTTAATTTTAGTATATTGTAATCTTTTGAAAATATGTATGTGCTATTATCTAAATAGTTTGTGCAGTATTATGCAAACTGGTTTATTGACAGTTTAACAGCTTTTCGTGGCCCAGATGTCATCTAGATCTCTTCTAAGACACATTTATTCTTTTTGCATCTTAGAGTAAGCACATATGCTCCAAGAGTTCCACAAACACTCATTTGGTGATTTATATGAGTCAAAGTTAGGACTTATTACAGTAAAGCACACAGTGCAGGAACAGCAGGAAAAAGATGTGCATAGGCAAAGGTTAGAGAAATCAGGTACAGGCTTACTGGGTCCTCCTTCTGAGAAGGTCACTTGGATGTGTTCTTCCAGCTATGGACAGTGGAGATAAGAGAATAATATCTCCACATAGAAAGCCCATCTGTGTCTTGGGATCCATAGTTCTTTGTTTTTACATCATTTTTTATGTTTCAATTACAGTTGACATACAATATTATATTAGTTTTGGGTATACAACATAGTGATTTGACATTTATATACCTTACAAAGTGATCACCTCAATAAAACTAGCACCCACCTGACACCATACATAGTTATTACAATATTATTGGCTGTATACCCTACGCTGTGCTTTATATCCCCAGTACTATTCTGTAGCTACCAATCTGTACTTCACAATTCCTTCACTTTTTATACTCAATCCTCTAACCCCTCCCCATCAATCAACCATCAAAATGTTTTTGTATCTATGAGTTTCTTTCTGTTTTGTTTGTTCACTTATTTTGTTTTTTAGATTCAATCATTAATATGTATTTATTGCCATTTTATTGTCCTTAATGGGTCTGGTCACGTAGCTGCATGACAAACTGGTTTAGAGTCCAAACTAGATACCAAGTACACATCACAAATCTTTTCTCACATTTAAAAGTGCTCACAGATGAGTGTATTCTGTATTCCTCAGGTATACAGAATAATACCATTTCAGGACTTGAACGAGGGTCATTACTCTGACTCCAAGAGTCCCCAGACATAAGCAAGAACTGAGTAAAACAACCTGCTGCATTAGCACTTTCCTCTCAATATGGAACAAGAATAACAGCTTAAAAAAAGCTCTTATGCCCCAGTTTCTAACATCAGACCTTGCTGCTGTAGGCAAAAGAGTCAGGTTGACCTTTTTATGGTTGCAGCCCATGTTCTTTGGATAGATCAGGCAAAGCTGGAGTGGTCATGCTTACAATCAGTTTCTTCCTCTGCCCATATCTACTTCTGGAGCAATGAGCTGACTGAAATGTTTCCACATGTGCAGTGGTGGCTTCAATGTTTACAGGTCCTAATAATTTCCTCTCATGTGATGTGTCCAACCAATGTCCATAACTACCTCAGGTTTCAAGTTGCTTTTCCATTGATGTTTCTTCTTCCTTCTTTTACATTTATCCTCTAGAATAGTTTTTATTTCTTTATTTGGGGAGTTATTTTAAAAAATAAAGTTCATCTTTATATTTGGCATATAGGGAGAAATTGGCAAGGAGATGTATATTGTGAAGTAAAAAGAAGTCCGAGTTCTTGGAGGCTCTGATGGTGCTCAAGTTCTGGTCACTCTGAAAGCTGGAACAGTGTTTGGAGAAATCAGGTATCTGAAAGACACCTCACAAATCTCAAAGTCTGTCATTTGTCATAAAAAAAGAAATCTTAGGTCATAATATTAGTACAGTTCCTGCTCCAATTTATTAAAATTTTGATTGTGCTGAAAGCATTGATAAAACAAGGATTTTCACATTTATATTTATCCCTTCCCTTCCCTTAAAGAACTAGCTCAGTCAGCTTTTTAGTCCCAAGATTTAGGTCATTATCATAAGGTAGTTGCTCAATAGATGTTGAATGAAGGAATGAATGAATAGTGAAAGGAAATTGAGAGCTGTCAGATTGTTGGAAGACTTCAATGCCAGGCAAAGACAGCAATGTTGAGTAGGTGAATGATAATGATTACAGCTGTAGGACCAAATTGCCTGAGTCCAACTTTTAGTCTATCACTTGCTGACTTTGTCCCTCTGTTACCTGACCTCTCTGTTACTCAGTTTCCTCATCTTAATGGTATAATAATAATAGTATGTATCTTAGAGGATTGGCAGATGAGTTAATTATGAGAATGGAATTCAGCATCTATTAAGAGCTCAATAAATATTAACTATTGTTATTACTATTTACTATTGACCAGAAGAAGTTTATCCTACAAGTAAGCCCTCAAAAGTGGAAAAACAGACAGCAAATTTAAACATTTTTCAGGCTTGACACTTTCATATGCATTATTATATTTTTAAACCGCCTCTTTTATTCATCCAAAACATATGTACTGAGTACCTGATACATGCCAGATTGTCAGGTATTGCTCTAAACTCTAGAATATACTGTAAAAATGGTAAATAAAATGCTTCCCCTCACAGAGCTTACAATCATTTGGGGTAAACTGATAATAAATAAACAACTGGATGAGATAAATTCACATTGTGACAACTGCAGTTTTGTTAAAAATTGTTAGAAAGTGACTGGGTATGCTACTTTAAGTATGGTGTCCAGAGACAACTTTTCTGGACAGATAAGATCTGAACTGAGACTAAAAGGAGTATGTGTAGCAGCCATCCAGGAATAGGGAAGCAGCCTGCCCAATGACAGAAGGGCCAGTATAGAGACCTGGAGTAAAGCAGGCTTGTCTGGAGAAAGACATGCAGCTCAGTATGGTCTAGCCAAGTGAACGTGAGTCTGCACAGAAATGAAGCCAAAGTGGTGAGCAAGGATCAGATGATCTAGGGAAGGGATTTGTATTTTATTCTAATTACAAATGGTTGCCAGTGTAAAATTGCAGGAAGAGAATGATGCAACTGGAATTGATTTTAAAAGACCTCACCAGCCCCACAAAGAAGAAATAGTAGAGAAGCAAAAATAAAACAGAGGAGGTCAGCAGAGGTCAGTCACAGGGGCTCAAGTGAAGGGTGTGGCTCTGGAGCAAAGAATGTGTTGTCAGACGGTTGTTAGAATGTTCATGTCACAATTGAGGAGACTGTAACTCCAGGCACCATAATCTTGCCAATGCTAATATGCAAACCAGATGAAGAGACAATGTTACAACCCAAGTTTCGAGTAGATCAGGGTCCACTGATCTTTCCCCTAGACCACAGAAAAGAGGCCTTTGTCCACCTCCGATTTCATAGCTGCTAAGATATTATGTTCACATTCCAGAAATATGAAGAATTTCAGATTATTTCATATTAGCATAATTAGGGCTTTCTTAGAATGCTGAAGCATGTTATTTCCCTGTTGATGGTGTAGTTGCTCTTTTTAATTTTTCTTCCTTGCTTAAACCTGGGTGGGTCCTCCTGTGAGGGTCTTCCTGCTCTGAGCCAGCTGTGGAAACACCTCAGAAGGTCCATGATCTGAGTCCTTTAACTATTTTCTATTATTTCCTTACATGGTGTTCTTGCAAAGGTGATTTAATGTTTTACTGACTTAATAATCATTGTAATTTTTGAGGTCACAAAACATGCAACAGTCTAATCTGAAACATTGCAGAAATTAATTAGCTACCCTCTCCCAAGGGTTGAGTACTGCCTAATGAATAAAGCTTTATAAATACAAGTATATTAATTGCTGATACTATCATCATCATGGGAGGAAATACTCTAGGAATAGAATCCAGGAGCTGCTGAGTTGCGATTGAAAGGAATCTTAGATTCTTTACAGCAGTTTCTCAAATTAATCTCTTCTTTCCCATTTGGATTTCTAAGACCAAGTTGAAACCAGTAGACCAGACACACCCTAAACTTGCTCAATAATCTGGTTCATTCAAGCAAAGGGGAGCTTTTTGCCTTGATTCTACTTATGGCTGTGGTTGAGGGAACACAGGGTACATCTGCTTCCTCCCAGATGTCACAGGCTTCTGCCTCCTCCACAGTTGCCACATGCCCCAAGGGCCACTTATTTATGGAAGCAATGCAGATGTGCCTGCTGACAACTAGACACTGGAATGATCTAGTAGTCATGTTCACTACTCAAAAATGCTGTGACCTTTGTTAAAATGAGCTAAATCTACCATTTTCATGAGGCTTTTTAAAAATGGTTCTTTTTCTTAGAAAAAAAAGAAATAAAAGAACTGAGAGCTTTCAAGGACATTATATATTAATCCAAAAATGTAGAGTCCTGACTAAAATATAGAGGTACAGCCTGTTGTAGAGAACCTAGACCACACTTCCAATTAACATCTGTATAATGCAGATGGTCTCAAGGTGGCTCTGACTGCACTGTTTTCCTCACACACATCTAGTGGCCAGCTTTATTTACCCATGTGCTTAATCATTTCCCAGCATCCTTCTCTATCTGTCAAAATCTCACCTTTCTTGAAATACATCAGAATGTTTACTCTTGGCATTGCTGTTATGATTTCAATAGTATTCCCTAATGGTTTTGTCTCTCTTTGGAATGTTCTCCCCTGGAAAATACCTACTCACCCTTAAATACTCAACTCAGAGGTCACATCTGAAGCCATCTCTGACCATCACCAACACAAGTAATTAGTCTGTGTTCTATGTCCCCATAGTATTTCACTCATGACTTCAACACAATAGTTCCACTCATTTATAATTATTTTGTTCAGGTGGATCCTCCCAACAGACTGAGATATTAAAATATGACAACTTTCCATTTTTATGTCACCAGTAGCTACAAAAACTGTATAGCAAATGTCAATTTTTATGTACATCTTGGCTCTGTTCAAGAATGATTTGTAGAGATGCAAGGTGGTGAAGGATTAAGTGGAAGTTACACTAACCATTTCCCAAGACCAGTCTAGAATTACAACTAACTGGTAGAGAAATCATCTTGAATAACCAATTGAACACTAGCTGGAGAGAAGCCTTATGAACAAGAACAGACAGAAGAAACCATTTTACCACAATGAGACTGGTAGAGAGTGAAGTGGAGGCACAAGAGGGCTGCATGGGCTCCCACAGAGGGTACCTGAAGTTGTGGGGGGATATTTCACTAGCAAGGGGTTCCCATTGAGAAGTGTGGGGTCTAAACACCAAGCTGGGTTCCTGCCTACAGCATGAGAGCTGGAAAGGAAACAAGATAACATCCAGCTGAAAAGCAGCAGGTGTTCTATCTGCCAGGAAAAGATGGCTGAGGACACAGAGAACCTCTTAAATGGCCAACACACAAAATTCTGTTTGCAGTCACTTACCCTGGGCTCTAACAGAGGGAGAGCAGAGTGGACTAGAGACACTTGAGGAGAGTCTGACATAGTGGTTTTCTGGAGAGAGAACTGAGGTTAACAACAGCCAGGTTCCCATGCTGAGTCATTTCCCAGAACATAGAAGCCATATTTCTCATGCAGAGAACTCCTGTCTGACTGTCATCAATAGCCCTGTCCACAGGAATTACTGTGCCCCCACCCTGTGTTGCTTAAGCAAGGCTGCTAGTTAAAGCTTAATGCCATATCACTGATTAGTTTAACAACTAAAGTGGAGGATACAAAGAAGCAGCCATAATGGGATGACAAAGAAACACATCCCAAAGGAGACAATTCTCAAAGAACAGGATGAAATGGAGGCAAGCAACTTTTCAGATAAAGAGTTTAGATTGATTATTATAAGGGCACCAAACAGCATAAAAAGACATAGAACCATAAAAAAGAATGAGTCACAAGTAAATTATGCAATATCTGAGATAAATAATACACTGGAAGGAATAAACAGTAGGTTAGATGAAGCAGAGGACAGAATCAGTATTTTGGAAGAGAAGGTAGAAAAGAATACCCAGGCAGAGCAGCAAAGAGAAAAATAATTAAAAAATATGAAGAGAGCTTAAGAAACATTTGGGACGTGAAGCATAACAACATCTGCATGATAGGAATAACAGAAGGAAAAGAGAGCAAGCAAGGGAGTGAGAACCTATTTGAAGAAATAATGACCAAAAATTTCCCTAATCTGATGAAGGAAAAAGACATGCAAGTCCAGGAAGCTCAGAGAGTCCTAAACTAGTTGGACCCAAAGAGGCCTACATCAAGACACATCATAATTAAAATGGCAAGGCTTAAAAATAAGGAGAGAATGCTAAAAGCTTCAAGAGAAAAGCAGGTAGTTACCTACAAGGGAGCACCAATTAGACTGTCATAGGATTACTCAACAGAAACATTTCATGCCGAAAAGCAGTGGCATGAAATATTCAAGGTGATGAAATGCAAGGACATACAACCAAGGCTACTTTACCCAAAAAGTCTATCAATAACAATTGAAGAACAAGTAAGAAGCTTCCCATACAAGAAAAAGCTAAAGGAGTTTGTTAACACCAAACCAGTACTGAAACAAATCTTAAAGAGCCTGCTTTAAGAAGAAGAAGGAGAAAAAGAGAAAGGGATAAAATACAGAGGAAAACAGTATAACAATAAAATGGCCCTACATACATGCCTATCAATAATCACCTTAAATGTAAATGGCTTAAATACTCCAACCAAAAGACAAAGGGTAGCTGAATGGATAAGAAAACAAGACCAATATGTATGCTGCCACAAAGAGACCCATTTCAAATGAAAAGATACACACAGATTAAAAGTAAAGGGATGGAAAAAGGTATTTCATGCAAGCAGAAAGTTAAAAAAAAGCTAGGGTAGCTGTACCTATATCCAATGAAATATAATTTACAGCCAAGTCTATAGAAAGAGACAAAGAAGGACACTACATAATGATAAAGGGAACAATCCAACAAGAAGATACAACCCTAGTAAACATTTATACACCCAAGAGGGGAGCACCAAAATATGTGAAGCAAATCTTGATGGATATAAATGGGGATATTGACAGAAATATGGTCATAGTTGGGGATTTTAACACCCCATTGACTTCAGTGGATACATCTTCCAGACAGAAAATCAACAAGGAGATAGCAGCCTTAAATGAACACTAAGACAAATGCAATTAATTGATATCTTCAGAGTATTTCACTTCCAAACAGTAGAGTATACATACTTTTCAAGTACACATGAAACGTTTTCTAAGACCACATGTTAGGACACAAACAAGTCGCAATAAATTTAAAAATATTGAAATCATACTAAGCATCTCTCTGACTACAATGCTATGAAACTAGATATTAGTCACAAGAACACTGAAAAACATGCAGAGACATGGAAGCTAAATAACATGTTATTAAACAATGAACGGGTCAACAATGAGATCAAGGAAGAAATTAAAGGATACCTTGAAACAAATGAAAATGGGGAAACAACAATCCAAAATCTATTGGACATTGGCAAAGCAATCATAACCGAAATTCATGTTATTATAGGCCTATCTAAAAAAAAAAAAAGCTCAAATAAACAATCTAATTTCACACTTAAAGGAACCAGAAAAAGAAAAACAAACAAAGCCCAAAGTAAGTGTAAGGAAGGAAATCATAAAGATCAGAGCAGAAATAAACAAAATAGAGTCTAAAAATATACAAAAGATCAATGAATCCAAGAGCTTCTTCTTTGAAAAGAAAAAACAGCATTGACAAACCTATTTTTTCATAGAGAAAAATTGTAATTAACTGAATAAATGTATGTGTGTGAGTATACTCATGAGTACACACAAACACATATCCCATGTGAAGGACTGAAAGAAAAACTTCCAGGCTACAAGCTTCCAGTTATAAAATTAACACCTTATGGGGATCTAATGTACAGCATGGTGATTATAGCTAATAGTACTGAATTATATACTTGAAAGTTACTAAGAGACTAGATTTTATTATTTTTCCATTTTTTTCTCCCCTTTAATCCCCTCTGCCCTGCAACCCCCTCCCACCAGCATTTCCCCAACTTAGTTCATGTCCATGGGTCACACATATAAGTTCTTCAGCTTCTCTATTTCCCATAGTATACTTAACCCCTTCCTATTTTGTACCTACCATTTATGCTTCTTATTCCCTGTAACTTTTACCCCATTCTCACCCCTCCCTTTCCCCACAGAGAACATTCCACGTGATCTCCATTTCTGTGATTCTGTTCCTATTCTAGTTGTTTCCTTAGTTTGTTTTCTTTTGTTTTCCTTTTTAGGTTCAGTTGTTGATAGTTGTGAGTCTGTTGTCATTTTCCTGTTCATATTTTTTATCATCTTTGTCTTAGATAAGCCCCTTTAACATTTCATATAATAAGGGTTTGGTGATGATGAACTCCTTTAACTTGACCTTATCTGGGAAGCATTTTATCTGCCCTTCCATTCTAAATGATAGCTTTGCTAGACAGAGTAGTCTTGGATGTAAGTCCTTGCCTTTCATGACTTTTATTACTTCTTTTCAGTCCCTTCTTGCCTGTAAGATTTCTTTTGAGAAATCAGCTGATTGTCTTATGGGGACTCCTTTGTAGGTAACTCTCTCCCTTTCTCTTGCTGCTTTGAAGATTCTCTCCTTATCTTTCATCTTGGGTAATGTAATGATGATGTGCCTTGATGTGTGCTTCCTTAGGTCCAACTTCTTTGGGACTCTCTGAGCTTCCCGGACTTCCTGGAAGTCTATTTCCATTTCCAGATTAGGGAAGTTCTCCTTCGTTGTGTTTTCAAATAAGTTTTCAATTTCTTGTCTTTCCTTGTCTCATTCTGGCACTCATGTGATTTGGAAGTTGAAACATTTAAAGTTGTCCCAGAGGTTCCTAAGCCTCTCCTCATTTTTCTTTTGAACTTTTCTTTCTTCATTCTGTTCCGGTTGAATGTTTATTTCTTAATTCTGCCCCAAACCCTTGATTTGAGTCCTGGTTTCTTTCCCTTCACTGTTGGTTCCCTGTACATTTTCATTTATTTCAATTTCTTTTTTTTAAACTTGTTTTTTTTAAACATCAATGATCTTTAAATTTTTTTAAGATTTTATTTATTTATTTTTAGAGAGGGAAGGGAGGGAGATAGAGAGAGAGAGAGAAACATCAATGTGCAGTTGCTGGGGGTTACAGCCTGCAACCCAGGCATGTACCCTAGCTGGGAATCGAACCTGGGACACTTTGGTTCCCAGCCCGCACTCAGTCCACTGAGCTACACCAGCCAGGGCCATTTATTTCAATTTTCATAGCCTTCACTTGTTCCTCTATTTTGCAACCACAGTCAATCATTTCTGTGAGCATCCTGATTACCCGTGTTTTGAACTGTGCATCTGATAGGTTGGCCATCTCTTCATTGCTTAGTTGTATTTGTTCTGGAGCTTTGATCTGTTCTTTCATTTGGGCTATATTTTTTTGTCTAGGCATGCCTGTTATGTAGTTGGGGGCTAGTGAAGACTGCTGTCATGCCTATATGGGCTGGGAGATCAGAACTAGTCAAAAAGGAGAATAAAGGGTCTAGCTCAGAGGAGGAAGTTTTATGTGATGCAGTGGAAGAACCAGCTATGAAAGTTTTGCCTATGGCACCACCCAAGGACCTGCTTCGTAGCTGTTGCTCCTTACTTCAACTCTGGAAGAGTTCCTCCTCACAGGATTACCAAGAGAGACAAAATTTAGACAGATATCCTGTTAAGGCCATGCGACAGTGCCTTCAACAGGCAGCAGAGGCTGGGGATTTAGATGCCCTTTCAGCCTTTCTCATTATAGTCAGGGGTCAAAGAAATGTCCATGAACCCCTTCTTTTTCCCTTTACAGAGATCTAAAATAGAACATTAAAAAAAATGGGCTTCAGTCTCCCTTTACTAATGGGCTATTTCAAGCCATCACTGACAGCTACAGAATGGCCCCTTGTGACTGGATTGCTCTGGCCAGGACAGGCTTAACCCCAGTTCAGTTCACAGTCTGGCATTCAGAGTACTCTCAGCAAGCCGGCCACCAAGCAACCAAGAATGCACAAATGAATAATCCTGTCACCCGCTCCTATGCTGCTTGAGTCTGGTCATTTTGCCACCACTATGGCTCAAGCCAGGCTTGATCCTCATGATTTTAGTCAAAGTGCTCAAATTGTTCTCAGAGCCATGAAAGCTGTGCCTGATTCTCAGGCCAGGAAAATTTCTTCCTTTACCAATATCCATCAGGGTGCTTCAGAGGCATAAATTGACTTTATTGATCACCTCCAAGAAGCTATTGATGGGCAAACAGATAATGAAAGAGCAACCAAGGCTCTTTTGTGGCAGCTAGCTTATGAAAATGCTAACAAAGACTGCAGGACCATTATAGGAACCCTGCGAACTATCACCAAAGACATCAGTGAGTTTATCAAAGCTTGCCAAGATTTCGGCACAGAGCAGCATAAGGCTTCTCTCTTGGCTGCTGCAATTAAGGGAGATCCCAGGTGCTACAATTGTGGAAAGCCCAGTCACCTATGCAAGGACTGTTTGTCCACAATGGAAAGGGGAAAGAGTAATTACAAGCTTCCCCTAAAGGATTGTCTGCGCTGTGGCAAGGGCAGACATTGGGCAAAGAATGCCACTCTAAATTTGACAAAAATGGCCAACCTATTCAGGGAAACTTCTGAGGGGCACCCGCTCCAGCACCCTCAACACCAATCAGAGCTTTCAGAACAGCAATCAATATCAGGGAATGCAGGGAAATGCACAGTTTTCAACCTTCATGCAGCCACCTGCAGAAGCGCAGGGCTGGACTTGGTCACCACCAATGAGCTCATCTTAGAGAACAGGATCAAGTAATTGTAGCTCCCACTGGTGTCTGGGGACCTCTACCCACCAGAAACAGTTGGTTTAATCTTAGGGAGATCCAGTATTACTACCAAAGACATTTTTGTTCAGCCAGGGGTCATTGACTCAGACTATCAAGGGGAAATTAAAATCATGCTTAAAGCTTCTGGTTATCATGTTATTCCTGCCCAAATTTGTATTGCCCAGCTGCTCCTACTCCCCTACATTATCTCAAAGACTCAGAATACAGTGAGGGGAGAGGGAGGCTTCGGTAGTACAGACAATCAATCAGTTTTTTGGACAGAATCAATTAAATTAAATAAACCAATCTTACAAATAAAGGATAAGACCTTTCGAGGCCTCATAGATACAGGAGCTGACATCTCCATTATCTCAAACCAGTCTTCACCTCCAGAATAGCCCCTAACAGACAGCAGAATGCCTGTAACAGGGATTGGAGGAGTTTCTCAACCACAAGTCAGTGTATGGTCTCTTAAGTGTTATGGACCAGACAGACAGGTAGGGAGAATTTGACCATATATCCTGCCTATGCCCCTTAATATTTGGGGCTGTGATGTCCTTGTTACAGGGTGCAGCCAAGAGGTGGAGACCCCAAATAGGCATTTGAAATGGGGTCCAGAACTTAAGGTGTCCAGGAGATTTTTGGATGTCCTCACACCCACTCCCCAGGTGTGGGTTGGGGGAAGGGACAAATGGAGCAGGGCCTTTGAGAGCTGTTTTGCATAGCAACAGCCTTGTAGCTAACCTCTGGTGTGGTCATTTAACATATCTATAGCCTTTGGCTGGTTGCTTAGATATGTTAAATAGCTGTGGCCAGGCTCTGAGCCAGGGAAATGGAAGTAACAACCCCACCAAGACATGACTGGGGGGCAGATCCCCCGAGTTAACAGCGCCTGCGTGGGAGCTCAGAGATTGGCTCCATGACATGGGGTCACACCTGCCCAGACCCACGATGGCGACCAGAAAAGCTGGAGAAGACAGCAGATTGAGGGCAAGTGTGCTCAAGTGTAGGAGGAGTCGGAAATGGGGCTGCAGAGAAAGATTGGCGTGGGGATTTAAACCCAGAGGCGGCAGCCATTGAAAGAGAGAACCACGCAGCTTTAGCAGAGTGAAGACTCCCGCAGCCCTGCAAGAGAGAATCACCATGCGGCTTTAGCAGAGAACCGCACTCGGCTTTGGCAGAGTGGCGACCCCCGCAACCCTTGCAGCCATTGTGCAGGGGAAGAAGCACGCAGTTTTGGCTGAGTGAGGACTCCCGTGGCCCTGGGAGAGAGAACCACGTGCCTTTGCCAGAGTGGGGACCCCTGCAGCTTTAGAAGAGGGAACCACCACCTGGTTTTAGCAGAGATCCCGGCGACTCAGCTGAGGGTGCCGGGAACCCAGGGAGGTCTCCCAGTCAAGATGGAGTACTAACTGGGAATAACCAGAGGCCTGCCTGAGCCATGGATTTCTATTTCCTTTCCTGAGATATGGTACTCTGGACTGGGCAAAGGGGGAAGGAAGGAAGGACTATGTCTGTTTGTGGGTGTTTTTAGGGACTTTAGGATTTTTTGATAAAGACATTAGGTCACTACTTTAAGTTTGTATAGTATTAAATAAACATTTCCTTTCCTTTTCACAAATCTCTGGCATTGAGAGATTTCTTTCCTCTGGCAGTGGACATGACAGACCTGGGGGCTTTTTTTTTTTTTAAATAATAGTATATCATCCCAGGACCCCCTTATTTGTTCTGTAACATCCTCAGTCGGTGGGTGATGCAAATCTCTCTGCCGTATTTTCCCTAGTGGCTACTGCTCTTATAACTCCCCTACCACTTACCTGGCTCTCCAATACACCGGTATGGGTTGATCAGTGGCCACTTAAAGGAGAGTGACTTGAACAGACCTGCTTTTTAGTTAAACAACAGTTAAAAGTAGGTCATATTGAACCCTCTAACAGCACTTGGAATAAGCCTGTTTTTGTTGTACCAAAGAAACCAGGCAAATGGAGGCTTATTCATGATCTAAGAAAAATCAGTGAATCCCCCCAACCTATGGGTCCCCTGCATCTGGGAGTCCCCAACCCAGTTTACATTCCAGAGGACTAGCCACTTCTAGTTATCCACCTAAAGGATTGTGTCTTTACAATTCCATTAGCAGAAAAGGGTCTGAAGTGTTTTGCATTTTCCCTCCCACTCATTAACAATTCTCAGCTTTTACAGCAGTTTCAATGGAGAGTTTTGCCTCAGGGAATGCTTAACAGCCCAACTATCTGCCAGCATTTTCTTCCTACATCCAGTCAGCCAGTAAGAGATCAGTTTCCTAATTCAATTATCTATCATTATATGAATGTCATCCTGATCACAGCTCCTTCACAAGATATTTTAGCAAAAACTGCTTCTTTTCTTAAAAATTCTGTAGCCTCTGCTGGGCTAGAAATTGCTCCAGAAAAAATCCAGCCTTCAGAGCCTTGGAGATATTTAGGCTATATTCTCTTTAATAGGACAATTTGGCTTCAAGTCCTTCAAATTAATTCACCCAAGGATTTGACTCTTCATCACCTCCAACAACTCCTAGGAGCAATCAACTGGGTGCATACCAGCCTTGGAATACCTACCCAACAATTAATTCATTTATTTAATGCCCTTAAAGGGGGCCTTAATCTTAATTCCCTCAGAAAACTGTCCTCCGAGGCCCTACAAGAATTAACTATAATAAATCAGCATCCACAACTAACTAGAATTAATTCACAGTTTCCTGTCCGGTTTTTCTGTTTCCCAACCTTAGGCACTCCAACAAGCTGTCACCTCACTTAGCTATGACTGAGTGACTTTTTCTGTCTCATCAACCGCAACACACTATTACCACCAATATAACTGCATTGTGCCATCTTATTATAAAAAGACGTGAGTGAACACAGCGGTTATTTAGATATGATCCTGCCTTTATTCACGTCCCCTTAACTCAAGTCTATTTACAACAATTGGCAACTCAATCTTTAGAATTTCAGTGTGCCATAGCTGACTTTATAGGAGGACTAGAAATTAACCTGACCTCAGATAAATTGCTTCAAAAATATTCCATTCCTTCAAATAAGGCTAGCAGAAAAGGTCAGCCCAATGCCAATAACTGGAGTGAGAACTGTGTTTCTTGATGGGTCTGGAAAAACTGTATGGACTGCTATTGCCTGGCAAGAGGGCAAAAACTGGAGAAGTTTTGTATCAGGACATTCCTCTACTCAAAGGGGCTGAGCTTTTTGCTGCAGTCATGGCCCTGAGGCAATGGCCCCAAGAACCTCTGATTATATTCTGCGACTCAGGATATACTGTTTATACTATTCTGCATCTAGATCAGGCACTAATTAAGACTTCTATTGACCCTAATCTACTTAACCTATTTCTGACCCTACAGTTCCTCCTTGACAATTGAGAATACCCTCTTTTAATTACTCATATTCAGTCCCATTCAGGCTTGCCTGGCTCCCTAGTAGATGGTAACAATAAGGCAGATGCCTTAGTCAGTGTGCTTACTGCTTTCCAAGAAGCAGAAGCTTCTCATCAGTTTTTTCATCAAAATAGCCAGACACTCTGAAAACAATTAATATCCCTCTCTCCCAAGCTAAGCAAATTATTAAAGAATGTCCTGATTGCCAAGCCCTTAGCAAGGAGCCCCCATCCACAGGAGTTAATTCTCAAGGACTAAGTTCTCAAATAATTTGGCAAACAGATGTCACTCATTATGCCCCCTTTGGAAAATTCAAATACGTTCATATTTCTATTGATACTTACTCTGGTGCCCTACATGCATCTGTCTTGACAGGGGAATCTGCTAAAAATATACAAGCCCATTGGCTTGAGGAATTTAGTCATTTAGGACAGCCTTAGCGAATTAAAACTGATAATGGCCTTGGATACCTTGCTCATTCTACTCAGGCTTTTCTTCAGCATTGGAATATCCAACATAAAACAGGAATACCTTACAATCCATCCAGTCAGGCAATTGTAGAGTGAGCTCATCATACTTTTAAAAATCTTCTTAAAAAACAAAAAAGGGAGAGCCACGAGTCCTCCCCCCAAAATTTGATTATGTTAGCTATGTTTACATATAATTTTCTAAATTGTGATGAATCACTTTGTACTCCAATTGAGAAACATTTTCAGAAGAAAGAGCCAAAGTCATCTTATCCTCAGGTTTTATATAGAGATCCTCTGGGAGATGGTTCTTGGCAGGGCCTGGTAGACCTTTTAACTTGGGGAAGAGGGTATGCATGTGTTTCTATTCCTACAGGCTCTATCTGGATACCAGCAAAAAGAGTGAAGCCTTATCATGAGTGAGACAGGCATCAAGCTCTGCTATCTGCTGGCAAAAACCAATCAACTGATAGACCAGATGGCCCAGCTGACCCTGAACAACCAGAAGGAAAACAGACACCCACAACATCACTCATGGGCCTGGGTCCGCCAGCAGAGGAGGATGGGACCTGCCCCAATGACAGAGGCTGAGGCTCAAGTGCCTCCTGCAGAGGGCAACAACCCCTCAGTGCCCCATAATGTTCAATGGTTGAACTCTAAAAACTAGTTCAATGGACTGAATTTATGGGTTTGGATCATGGTAGCCCTTGGATGCCTCCTTGTCTTAATCCTTATTTGTACTTGATGATATATAGAGACGTTGTTTTCTTAAGATTGCTTTGGGGAACAGCAAATAGTGGGTTTCATAGGCTTAATAGCTATAATTGAATTTACAAACAATAAAGTGGGAAGATTAGATTTTGGGAACTGCCCTGCCTGGCTTCAGAAGCTGTAAGCCCCCATGGCTAAGGTTGAATGACAGACCTTTGGACCCTAAGCCACTGAGGAGACAAAGCTTATCTCCTTGGCAGGACCACCACCTCTGCCCCCTTTACTTCACCCTGCCTGGCCCCCAGTGCATGATCAGTTAGCCAATGATGGGTAAGATTCCTCAAGGGAGGGATGATCTAAGACAGGCATGGTCATGAGGGGGCCTTCAGGGAAGGACTTGGGGAGCTATAGACAAAGGGGATGATGAACCCTCACCTTTTGGCATTGACATAGCCTGAGTCCTCATTCTGTCTGCAAGAAGTCTACTAACCTCTTGGCTTCCTTATTTCCCCTGATCCACCTAAGCCTGAAACAATGCTGGAGGTGGGTGCAGCCCTGTGCTGCAAAGTGTGAATTCCCTGTGGTGATCAGGCCTAAGAAATAAAGCATAAAATCCTGTGAAACCTGCTTTGCTAATACCCTCATTTTAAATGATAAGGGTCCAACCCTGAAATGAATTTGTTTCCCCAAAGTTTTGTGGCCCTTTAGCTATCTGATCCTGACTCCAAATAAGCCCTCATAGTTCTCTGAATGTTATCTATTTGAATATTACTGCCTGACAATGATTGATGGGCCTAATCTGAGAATGTGGGTCTTTGGAATGCTGGTTGCTTATTGATTATAATAATGCTCTGTGAACTTTGATGTATTTGCAAATTATTTTCCCCGATCATGTGAGAGACCAGCAAGCAGTAAGCTTTGTGGATCTATAATGATCCTAACTAAAAACAAGGGGGTAAATATAGGAGACCATTCTGTGTGTCATGGGCCCAGCTCCCACTTGGAGATGCACAGGACCCATGCCCACAGATAGTTTCTCCTGTGGGGAATCAGGCCTGCACTGTACCTAGACTGCTATAAGATTTGCTTTTGCTAAAACTCCCTCACCCTGAATTGAGGCAGCAAACATTTACTGCAAAGTAACTTCCTAAAATCCATGCAAACCTTCCAAGGATGAGTGTAAATGGTTCAACTACTTTTCCCTTTTCATTTACAAATGCCCCTCTTCTGTGATGTGATTATAGGCATCCTCTCCTTTGTTTTCTGTATAAGGTAACCACCTAAGGCGAGCCTGTGCATAGTTAATGAGGACTTTCATATAATGTGCCCAGAAAGACAATAAAAGCTCATCAAAGCAAGGGCCAAGGCTTTTGCTCCTCTTGAGAGAGAAGCTGCCTGCCCTTTATCTCCACAGGATTTGGTAGTCTGTGTGAATTTCTTTTGTTTCAGCTACAATGCTGTGGTCCCCACGAGCTGGGGTCTGTGACACCATTCATGAAGGCAAAGCAACTCTTTCTACTGTCCTCTTTGGGGGTTAGGTTTTCAATATATAAACCTGAGAGAAAGGTACCAACATCCAAACCATAGCAATCCCTTTGGCCATGTGACTTCTCTTCTCAGGGACCTATGAGTTCCTCCTACTGATTAAATCTTATTTATTCAAATGTAATTAATGCTACCCCAACCAGACCTTCCATGGAAGCTGGTCTTCTTGCTTTTTCTAGAGCTAGCATCTACCCTTATTCCTCTAGCATTTCTCCCTGCCTCCTGGCAAAATTGGGATGTGTCTCTCCTCACTTGCCTCTGTCCTATATTTCTGACTCTGTCATCTGCCTCTGAAAATATCAGCCCATGATGAATCTAACCTCATGGGACTGTCCTTCCACATTAGGAATTACCACATAGTACAACTTGTGAGTTGTACTCTGAGTTATGCTTAACTCAGAGTACATTGTTTTCTGAGTTATGCTTAATTGTAAATTATAACAAGGCAAAGATGATATTTTATTCCTTCTTTGTATAAAGACAGAAAGCCCAGGATTTTTTTTTAAACAGAGAATATTAATAGGAGATTCATGAAAGCAAAATAAGTAGGTAATGAACATAGAAAAGATGCTTGACTTCCTGTGCTCAAAGAAACACTGCTCAGAACAAAAATGGAATACCAGTGTCTATCCATCAAATTGGGAAATATTTGAAAGCATATAACAATACCAAGTGCTGCCAAGTGTGAAGTTGGAGCTGCCATTCTGGCAGTACTTAGCAAAATCCGGCAGCATACCTTAGAATTCATCTATACTGCTTCAAAGAAATATCCCAGAAAATCATCAAGCAGGTTTGCAGAGAGAAGGTGAGAAGAAAGGCATTGTTTGTAGTATAAGGAACTGGAGGAAGCTCTGCTGTCTGCCCCAGGATACACCAGGGCTATGTGCATAAAGAAGAGCAGTGTGAAGAGACATAGGGGAAGACAGTGCCTGCCAGACAAGGAGAGAGGCCTCAGGGAAGCCAACTCTCAAGTGTCCTGATCTTGCTCTGTCCACCTCCAGAACCATGGGAAAATAAATTCTTAGTGTTCAGTGACATGCTGTGGCATGCTGTGATGACAGCCCTTGCAGACTAATACACTTAGTTTCATAAACTATGGTAGGAAACAGCTGTTGGTTGGAGAAATAGAACAGAGGCACAGAAAATGGGATGAGGGGAATGTCATGGGGACTCAAGAGGCAGTGGTAAGAAGGTCCCAGGAGCAACCATGAGTAAAATGTTGAGTCCCAGCCTTAAATGTCCTCAGCTCATTTGCTAGGTGCATAACAAGCACATTTCTCCCAAGAAATCTTAACACATTGTATGTGAGAAACATATTTATACATTTTACGTTGACTGGTAGTAGAGCACACGATAAAAACTACCTGCAAACAATGTGTTAATAAATTCATTCTTCTTCATAAAGACCATGTTCTTATCATTTCCTAGTTTCTAACAGACCCGAGGTTCAGAACTTACTCTTGATAATATTAATTCCAACTTTGCTTAAAAATGTGATGTATGAGAGAAGGGTAGGCAAACAGTAAAAGATGGAAGGGGAGACTTTTTCCCTACATTTTCTGATTAAAAATATTTTTTAAAGATTTTTTTTCAGGATAGTGTGACTAAGTTTGTATTCAGTGAAAAGTAGCTAAGTGGAATCTCCAAATGAAACATGGATGGAGCAAGACCCAGACTCCTGAGTATACCTCTATACCTCTGTCAGGCTCCAAGGTTACTTCTGAGATTTTTGCTAAAATAATCTGGCTTTATAATACATAAGTCCTCCAGGTGTCAGTCTTCTATACTTTCTTCACTCTTCTCAGCTAAGAAGTGCTCACACATTCAGCATTAGCAAAGCTCAGAGGTGAGGTTCCCAGTGAGGGAGTCTTATTCCTCTAAAGTCACAAAATGAAGGCAGGCTGACTACCTAGTGAGGACACTATAAAAACTTCAGTAAAGAAACTGACTGTGGGGGTTCACTGGAGTTTAGCACTTTAAACACCACATCATAAATCCCACCTTATCTTGGCCAGAGATGTAGGCTGAGTTTCCCCAACTTCTTTCTTCCCCACCACCAAGAACCCATCTCTCTTCTCTGGACCTCCACAGTCCATTCTCACTAGTTAAATGACTAGTCAACAAGTTTCTTTTGATGATGCATAAAGCTCTAAAAGCTCTTCCCCATCCTCGCCTGGATGTGACCTTAGGAGTCAGTCAGTCACCAGAACTGTAGCGTGGAATGGGCAGGCTGAAAGGGATGTGCTCTGAGAAGCTCTCCAGAGGGAGAAAGAAAGCAAGGAGTCACTCAGCTGAAGTTCTACCCTTCACAAAACAAATAGTTAAGGAAGTAAAACAATGTCTTTTTTATAGAAGTGAATTTTGTTTTACTGTGGGCCTGTTTATTCAACAAGCTATTTCCTCTGGCTCCCTGAAACCATTCCCAAGTATTATTTGCACAAAAACAATTGCAAAAATAAGCTCTTATGTCAGTTTCATCAGTGGGCTTCAAAACTCAGCACAACCTTTAAGCTATTCTCTAGTCTTAAAAAGTACCAGCCCTGCTTTACATTGTTAGACTGTATCAATTAGCCTTTGGTAACAAAAACTCAGTGACTTAAAATAACATCCATGATTCTACAGTTTGCCAGAGTGTACTAGGTTCAGCTGGTGGTTCTTCTGGTCTTACCTAATTCTGTTCCAGCATCAGTGGCTGGATTGGCTGGGGGCAGCAAGTCTAGGAAGCCTTACATGAGACAGCTTGTCTTTAATCTTTGGGGTCTCCCCTCCTCCAAAGGCTAGCCCAGGCATGGAGTAGCTCAGGCAGTGTTGCTAGAGAGAGAAAGTAGGAGCAAGGCTGTCAAGGTCTGGGCTCAGAATTGGTGGATCATACTATTAGCCAAGTACCCTAAGTCCTAGGACCAGCCAAGGGGTGGAGAAATAAGATCCGCGTTCTGACGGGAGGACTGCAAAGTCCATTGCAAACAGGGTGGATACACAGAGGGTGAGGGGTGTGGCCACTTTTACAATCTGCCATACAGAAAGGATTGCCAGATAAAATACAGGCAACAGGTAATGGATAACTTTTTAATATAGGTATGTCCCAGGCCATATTTAGGACATGTCTATGCTAAAACATTATTCACTGTTTATCTAAATTCAAACTTAACTTGATGTCCTGGATTTTTCATTGTTAAATCTGGCAACCCAACACATGTCAAAATAAGCAATGCCTTTCTTTATCTAAAAAAGACAACTTTTTATATTTTTTTTTATCCTTACCTGAGGACATTTTTTTCATTGCTTTTAGAGAGAAAGGGAAAGAGAGAAACATCAATGCAAGAAAGAAGCAATGATTGGTTGCTTCTGGTAAGCACCAAGACTGTGCCTGGACTGGAGATCAAACCCACAACCTAGATACATGCCCTGACTGGAAATTGAACCCACAGCCTTTTGGTTATAGGATGCTCCAACCAACTGAGCCACACTGGCCAGGGCTAACTAAAGGAGACAACTTTAAAATTAAAATTACTTTTAAAGTGTACAGCTATACCAAGTGTTGTATCAGAATACACTAAAAATCTCTAAGTACTGCCACAGAAAAGGAGTAACAGGGTCCTACTCTATATTCTAGGAACCATCTTTGGCTAAACACTGGTATTAAATAACCATAAAATAATATATAGCAGACTCTGTTTCATTTCAGTTATACATTAGGTGAAACATTGCTACATAGAACACCAACAAAAGAGTCTGTACTTTCAGTATTTTGGACCTATTCTCTATTTATAATAGTTCTTTTACTTTCCTATGAGAAATTTTTTAAGTCTTTGAAGGATATTAATCATTACATTGTTATGGAATTTATTATATTGAATCAGATCAAAGGCACTTAAAATATGAATTTATATTCATATTTTTTAAAAACTCATATTGTAAGTATCTTATCCATACATTGTACTAAAATTTGATGTTTTCCTCTATGAGATTTTTTTATTTTAATCATTGCTCAAGTACAGTTTTCTCCCTTTTACTCCCACTCCAGCCCACCCACCCAACCCTCCCCACTCCCCTCCCATTACCACCCTCCCCCTACTTTTTGTCCATGTGTCCTTTAAATTTGTTCCTGTAAACCCTTCCCATTCTCCCCTGAAATTCCCTCTTCTCTCCCCTCTATTCACTGTCCGCCTGTCCTCTATTTCAGTGACTTCGGTTATATTTTGCTTGTTTCTTTGTTTTGTTGTTTAGGTTCCTGTTAAAGGTGAGACCATATGGTATTTGTCTTTCACTGCCTGGCTTATTTCACTTGCATGATGCTTTCCAGCTCCATCCATGCTGTTGCAAAGGGTAGGAGCTCCTTCTTTCTTTCTGCTGCATAGAATTCTATTGTGTAAATGTACCATAATTTTTTTATCCATTCATTTACTGATGGATACGTAGGTTGCTTCCAGCACCTAGCTATTTTAAATTGTGCTGCTATGAACATTGGGTTGCAAAGGGTCTTTTGTATTGGTGTTTTAGTGTTCTTGGGATATAGTCCCAGTAGTGGAAATGCTGGGTCAAAAGGCAATTCCATTTTTAGTTTTCTGAGGAAGTTCCATGCCGCTTTCCATAGTGGTTGTACTAGTCTGCAATCCCACCAACAGTGCACTAAGGTCCCCTTTTCTCCACAACCTCTCCAACACTTGCTGTTTGTTGCTTTGTTTATGATGGCCATTCTGACTAGTGTGAACTGGTATCTCATTGTGGTTTTAATTTGCATCTCTCTGATAGCTAGCGATATTGAACATTATTTCATGTGACTTTTGATTTCTGCATGCCCTCCTTGGAGAAGTGTCTATTCAAGTCCTTTGCCCATTTTTTTAATTGGGTTGCTTGTCTTCTTAGAGTGGAGTCGTGTAAGTTCTTTATATATTTTGGAGATTAAACCCTTGTCTGAGGTATCATTGGCAAATGTTTTCCCATACAGTTGGTTCTCTTTTTATTTTGATACTGTTTTCTTTAGCCGTGCAGAAGCTTTTGATTTGATGAGGTCCCATTTGTTTACTCTTTCCTTTATGTCCCTTGCTCTAAGGGAAATGTCAGTAAAAAAGTTTCTGCATGAAATATCTGAGATTTTCCTACCTACATTCTCTTCTAGGACTTTAATTGTGTCACGGTTTATATTTAAGTCTTTTATCCACCTTGAATTTATTTTTGTATAATGTGTAAGTTGGTGCTCGAGTTTCATTTTTGTGCATGTAGCTGTCCAGTTCTCCCAACACCATTTGTTAAAGAGGCTATTTTTACTCCATTTTATGTTGCTGCCTCCTTTGTCAAATATAAATTGACTGCAGAGACTTGGGTTTATTTCTGGGCTCTCTGTTCTGTTCCATTGGTCCATGTGCCTGTTTTTATGCCAGGCTCTATTGCTTACAGTGGCCTTGTAGTATAGTTTAGTGTCAGGTATTGTGATCCCTCCTACTTTACTCTTCTTTCTCAAAATTGCAGCAGCTATTCAGGGTTGTTTATGATTCCATATAAATTTTTGAAGTATTTGTTTTATGTCTGTGAAATAAGGCATTGGTACTTTAATAGGTAGTGCATTGAATGTGTAAATTGCTTTGGGTAGTATGGACATTTTGATTATATTAATTCTTCCAATCCATGAACATGGTATATGTTTCCATTTGTATGTGTCTTCCTTGATTTTTTTCCTCAGTGTAATGTAGTTTTCTGAATACAGGTCTTTTACCTCTTTGGTTAGGTTTATTCCTAGGTATTTTATTTTTCTTTTTGCTATTTCTTTTTTCTTTTTTTAATATTTCTTTGAGTTTATTTTCTCCCTGATTAAAAAAAACATAGATCTAAATATGAAGTCTAATTTTTTTTATTTTAATCATTGTTCAAGTACAGTTTTCTCCCTTTTACTCCCACTCCAGCCCACCCACCCAACCCTCCCCATTTCCCTCCCATTACCACCCTCCCCCTAGTTTTTGTCCATGTGTTCTTTAAATGTGTTCCTGTAAACCCTACCCATTCTCCCCTGAAATACCCTCTTCTCTTTTTGCTATTTCAAATGGGATTTTTTTCTTGATTTCTGCTTCTGCTGTTTCATTGTTGGTGTACAGAAATGCCTTTGATTTCTGGATATTGACTTTGTATCCTGCTGTTTTGCCAAATTCATTTATTAGGTCAAGCAGTTTTTTTGGTGGAGTCTATAGGATTTTCTATGTACACTATCATGTCATCTGCAAACAGTGACAGTTTTGTTTCCTCCTTTCCTATTTGGATGCCTTTTATTTCTTTTTCTCGTCTGATCGCTGTGGCTAAAACTTCCAGTACTATAATGAATAGAAGTGGTGAAAGTGGACAGCCTTGTCTTGTTCCTGATCTTAGTGGAAAAGAGTTTAATTTTTGCCCATTGAGTATGATGTTGGCTGTAGGTCTCTCATATATGGCCTTTATTATGTTGAGGAATGCTCCCTCTATTCCCACTTTGCAGAGTGTTTTTATCATAAATGGGTGCTGTACCTTATCAAATGCTTTTTCTGCATCTATTGATATGATCATGTGTTTTTGTCTTTGCTTTAGTCATGGTATATGATCTTTTTAATGTATTGTTGGATGCAGTTTGCCAGTATTTTGTTGAGGATTTTAGCGTCAATGTTCATCAGTGATATTGGCCTGAAGTTTTCTTTCTTTGTTGTGTCCTTATCTGGTTTTGGATTTAGGATGATGTTGGCCTCATAAAAAGAGTTTGGGAGTCTTACATCTTTTTGGATTTTTTGGAATAGTCTGTGAAGGACAGGGTTTAGTTCTTCCTTAAATGCTTTGTAGAATTCTCTTGTGAAACCATCTGGTCCAGGGCTTTTGTGTGTTGGGAGTTTTTTGATTACTGCTTCCATTTCTTTTGCTATTGGGTTGTTCAGGCTTTCTGCTTCTTTTCCATTGAGTTTTGGAAGATTACATTTTTCTAGAAATTTGTCCATTTCACCTAGGTTTTCAAATTTCTTGGCATACAGTTCTGCATAGTAATTTCTTACAATCCTTTCTGTGGTATCTGTTGTAATCTCTCCTCTTTCATTTCTGATTGTGTTTATTGGGTCTTCTCTCTTTTTTTCTTGATGAGTCTGCTTAAAGTCTTGTTGATTTTGTTTATCTTTTCAAAGAACCAGATCTTGGATTCATTGATCCTTAGAATTGTGCTTTTAGTCTCTATGCCATTTAATTCTGCTCTGATCTTGGTTATTTCCTTCCTTCTGCTTGCTCTGGGCTGTCTTTGTTGCTGTTCCTCAAGTTCTTGTAGACGTAGGGTTAGGTTGTTTGTTTGAAACGTTTCTAACTTTTTTAGGTGGGCCTGTATCGCTATGAAGTTTCCCCTCCAGACTGCCTTGGCTGTGTCCCATAAGTTTTGGGTTGTTGTGAGTTTGTTTTCATTTGTTTCCAGAAACCTTTTGATTCTCTATGAGTTTTTATTGGCTGTATTTTTCCTGCTACAGGTTTTCTGAGTAGAAGTGATGGTGCAAAGGTCAAATAAATATGCTTCATTGAGCAATACAACCTGACATTTCTTGACAACAGCTCCCTTGGGTGAGGAAAGAGAGGTACCCTGAAAGGTCATAACCCCCCTTACTGCTGCTTTGTTCCTCCAGTCACTTTACACACAATGACTGTACAGAAGTACAGGGACCCAGTCTACCCAGAATCCTGAGTAATGAAGAATTCAGACCCAGGGCATTCTGAGGTATGTTAACAAGGCTCTGCTGCAGTTTCTTGTACCCAGCTTTATGCAAATCTGCCTCTGTTGTTTATATCAGAATCTTAGACTCTAAAGGGAATTTAAAGATTCCCACTACCAGCCTGTTATGCAAATCACAAAACAAAATCCTGTGTCCAGGACCACTGCAGAAGATGGCACAGCTCAAGGATAAAGGTACCACACTAACTCAAACATGAATATCCTGGATGAACTGGTTATAAGTAGCTTCCACCTGAAGAAGGACTTTTTCAAATAATACATATCCCAAGATTTCATGGGGCAAAATGGCAGTCAAGTCTGCCATTTTAGGATATTTATATTCCATATCAGAGAAGAAAGTTTCAAATTTTGCTTGTCCTTCAGAAAGGGATTAACCACAGAGTTCACTAAATTAGGAGTCTGAAGAATTAATACAGTTGGAACTCTGCTGTTCCATGTGTAAAGTGAGTAGAGATTGTTATGAAATAAAAAGGGTTTTACAGCATGTATATAATCAATATTGACAACCCACTCACTTTCTGACTTCAAGACACTGTCTGTTTCTTTATCTGGGGCTCCTCTGGCTTCATCATAGAACCCAATGTGAACTTCAATGTCCATGTCTGCTAGGGAGAGCTGGGTAAATGCTGCACTTTCCTCTGGGCTCTGGGAATGTAGCAGTGAACAAACTGAACAAAAAGCCCTGCTTTTTCAGCTCTTGCATGTGAGTGAATGAAGATGACAGGAAACCATGAAAGTAAACCCTAAACAAGGAAGAGGGCTAGAAAGTACTGGGGAAAGAGATACAATTTTAAATAGTGTGGCAATGACACTGAAGATCTGCAGGAGTGAGGAAGCAGGCTGCCAAGTGAATAGAGACCTGCAGGACGGGCTAAGAGTACACCAGGCACATCCCCATCACAGCAAGAAAGTCCACAAATGACCAGAGATGGTAGGAGATGTATCTGGGAGAGGAACAGAGTCCACACCAGAAACATGTGGAAAGATGGCAGGGTTAGTAGACTGAAGGTACCAGTGGAGAATGATTGGAAGGAGCTGTTGTGTAGAGGGAGTGAGCTGGAAAGTGTGTTGTTAGTGGGAGACCAAGTACTTGAAGTTGAGATTTAGAGGGGCTTGTTAGGGATAACAAAGAGGTCCAGAGCATGACCTCAGGGGTGGGCCAAAGTGAGGTGGAGAGCAAGTTGATTACCAGGAGGAATGGAACTGATCTGATGATGAGAGTCCAAGCTGGAGGTTTTCAGAGGCAAATTCTACCTGAAGTAGAAGGGGGACATTTACCTGCCTCCACACCCAGTGGGAGGTCCACTTGAGATGGCTGCTAGAGGAAGTGAGTTTCCACTGAAGAGCCAGGGATTAACTAAAATAAAGCATGATCAAGCCCAGAGGGGAGGGACTTCTTTGGGAAGGAACATAGCTAATGAATGACACAGCTCCAGGGCAGAGAGTATGTGGTCAGACAGGGCTACAGAGGAGCTACAGGAAAGGTCTTGCTTTGTGAGGACTGTAGGGCTGTCCTGGGTCATTGGGCAGTCAGATAGCAATGACTGGAGGAGGGGGCAGCTGCTCCCATCAGCAGTGTTTAGAGCTCCCCTCTGTGCTCAAGATCTCCATGCCTGGAGGCAGAAGACACAAGCACAACAGGCTGTCTCATCTTTGCTCCAATTGTTTTCCTGTCACATGCTGTCTCCTTTTCCTTAGATCGTAAATTCTTTGAGGTCAGTTAGAAATTTTACTCCTCATGACTTCACCTATTGGTTTGCAGTACTAACCCTAACTCCTAAAATTCTTCAGAGTCCAGTACTGGAAACAGGTGCTGGTGAAAACCCAATGCCTGGTGAATCCGCTTGTGGAAACACCAAAGATCCTCTGGCTGTTCTTTCACTGTTGCCAGAAGGCATGACCTCTTATAATACTTGTTTCACTGATCACTACTTCTTGGGAGGAAAAAAGCAATAGCCAAGCTAAAGAATCATTCTTCAAGGACACTGTAACTTGCTATGAGGTTTCTGGAGAATTGGGCCAAAAACAGCCACACTGAGTGACAAGTGCCAAGGGTGCCCATCTTGCTAAAAGCAAGGGTTTGGCAGCCCTGTGATCTGTGTCAGCATCAGGCATGAGATGCCTCATGAGATATGGCACTAACATATCTGGAGGAAATGGCGGGCTGTGGCAGAAAAAGCAGAATTCAGAACCTGACCTACAATCAGACACTTAGCAAGTGTATGGCCAAACGGTGAAGTCTCTGCCCTAAGCTGACCGCCAAGGCAAAGCCAGAACCATCATCCCTTTGTTGAAGTGCTTTCAGCCACAGCTGTGACCCTTAGCCTGAGTCTGAACTCCCCTGCATGCCCCAGATGGCCCCGGATGTGACCCCACCACACTGCACTATATATTCCAGCAAATTTAAATTTCTTTCCTTTCCTAAAACATTTCTCTCCATACTTGCTGTTGACTTAACACCTTCACAAGTGCTTTTAAACTTCTTCACCCAGCTAACTTTCAGGTCACAGCTTAAAAACCACATCCTCAGGGAAGTACTCCTTGCTGGCTAGATGGGTCAGGTCTCCCTATGATATGTTACATCACACATTGATCTCATGTCCCCACAATACTCATTTAATATTCTCTTTCTCCCTGCTCCCATTCCACTGTTTCTACGTATGCAGCAAATGTGGCTGCCTCAGTCAACATTGTATATCTCCAGGGCCTTGCCCAATGAATGGAACAGAAACAAGGCAAAATATTTTTTAAGTTAAGTGGATATTCTGTCCTGCTTAATATGACTTATAAAATGTGAGAAGCAGTATTTCCCAGTTCACTCTAGCTATAAGCTGAGAACCTTTCTCTTCTGTACCTAGAAAGTATCTTGAATGCAGTCAACATCTTTTAAATTAATAAGCTCCACAAAATATTCACATCACCCAAACTCTTTAATTCAGTAAAATATGGAACACAGGCCACTTAACATACTACATTCACTTTATTTCTAACTTTCTACTGGTTTTGATAACATGTAGAGAAGAATCAAAATTAAAACAAGGCACTATTGTAGCACATCAAGAAATATCTTTATTCAAAGGGAATTCAATTGGAAGTTATACTTAACATCAACTAATAGACAGGGTCCAGCACAAATAACACCCTTATTTCATTACAAACTCTTTTATTACAAAATCGTAAGCATGTAATTCTGTAACAATACCACATTCAAGCACACCATATGACATTTTAGGTGAAATGTTCAAATTAAAACTATAAATTGTTACACCCATATTATTACCCTACCAACCACACTCAAGCAGGCCGGCCTTCTGCAAGTCTCTTGAAAGACTCTGTATTTGTAACTTATATACTTATTGTCAAGGATGATATCCAAAAAGCATGAAACAGTTCTCGCAATCCCAGCCAGATGTCTTGCTTATGTGTCACTTCCATGACTGTCAACTGCATACATGGAGAGATTGACCAAGATGACTTTCCAAAAGATACACAAACAAGGCAAAGCATGAGGATGAGGCATATTCAGCAGTGGGCCCTGAACCTTCTCAGAGACAGCAGACTGGTATAAGCTTTGGAACCAACGCTACACCTTTGTAACCTGACTATGCTGATTGGTATATTGTCCTCACTGTATAGGCATGTGTGAGAAATAGTGCATCCACCTAGGACACCGCTGCCCCAGCATATGCTTGTAACCTGTCTAGTTATTGTTTCTTTAAATGTACTTTAAGAACTAATGGCACTTGAATGAATGGTAGCACAACAGGGCTATTTTAATATAAAATACCAGTAAATCACACACAATGAGGTGAAATGTAGGGATTGTACAGACTTTATAAAATAATTTACAAATTGTAACTGCTTTTATTCCAAACTGCAAGAAGGTATCCATTACCCTAATTTGCCGGAACCATAGTTCTTAGGAGAAACAACATCTATTGATGAATCTGATCAAAAATGAATAATAAATAATTTAAAAAGGAAATAATTCTGGTTAAAACCAGAATATGACATTGTGAAGATCAAATCAGTTGGACAGTGGTGTCAGAAGTACTGTGATCTGGGCAGTGAATTGATGACCAGTTACACCCAGTGCTGCAGGGCTGGTTAGCATTAAGGGAGTAAGGAGGATCTTGGGAGTGTGTTTAAAAATCAAAATTCTGAAAACCACAGCAATATACATGTGTTGCATGCAAGCCAAATAAAATTAGAACACAGGACAAGAAAGGCTCCCAACTTGGAAGAACCAGACATTTCACAGAGTAAGAGATACAAGCTTTGGTGCAAGTTTCAGGACTGAATGGCATATTAGCATAGCACTGGATGCATCCACTTGAGGATTTGTGATCAATATGAAGTTTTTAACGTTGAATGGCCAATACATAGATATGCACAGTACTTGGCACAAGGGTCCTCAATAACCATTGCTCAACCTATTCTGATGATAAAATGTTTGCTTAGTAGTATGTTCTAAAGGGTAAAAATCAGGGAGAAAAAGCATGTAAAATGCACTTTATCTTAAGGCAGAAGTTGGATTTTTAAAAGTTATAACAGGTTTTATGCTTTTTAAAATGTTTTCTTCCTTTTTAAAAAAGATTTTATTCATTTATTTTTAGAGAGAAGGGAAGGGAGGGAGAAAGTGAGGGAGAGAAACATTGATGTGAGAAAGAAATACTGATTGATTTTCTCTTGCACATGCCCCACCTGGGAACCGAACCCACAACCCAAACATGTGCCCTGACCAGAAATGGAATCAGCAACCTTTCAGTTTATGGGACGATGTTCCAACTGAGCCACACTGGTCATGGCAGGTTTTATGCTTAATATAGTACATTCCGGGCTTAGGAAATAGCACATTATTAAAATGGAAAGTATAATTTTGATTCATTAATAACCATTATCATGAGTTTAAAAATTAGATTAAAAATGTTACTTAAAAAAAGGAGAAAATATCTAAATGATTATATACAAACCAACATATGGGACCTCAGCAAGCAAAGTATAAAACTGTCCTTTCTTAATAAGCATAGTCTTTCTTAAGTGAAAAGGAAATAGAATTCTGGTTTAGTCCTCATAGTTTTCCTGGACAAAACAATCTTAGCCATTAAAAAACAAACCAGTGAAAATGCTCTAGTAATGGAGATTCTAGGACAAGCTATTGCCTGCAGGTGCAGACCCTGAGCTCATGGACCTCATGGACAGTGTTATGCATACATCAAAAGGACTGAGCGGCAAACATGGATGGCTACTTATATGAGAATGAGGTCGCTGACTGTGTTATAAAGACCAGATGTGTGCCTTGTCATTCAGCACTCTGCAGAAAGTCCTGGTGGCTGCTGCTGCACTGTGAACTAGACCATGAACTGGACCATGTCTACCCTGCCACAAACTCAGGTACAGGCAGGGGCACTTGTAGCCTCTGGAAAAGCACTGAACTGTTACAGGAACAAATCCAGTGTCATCTCCTTTGAGAAGTCTTGGCACCATGATGGACATGGTCTTGTGAAACACAAAGCATAGCAACCTGAGACTGTACCATCCCAACAGGTTTTCATTTTTTCTATTGACAAACATTCAAAATGGCATTTTCACCCTATGAAAGTAAACAATTATAACAACAAAATTGGCTTTTCTCACATGAGTGTCTAATCCATACAGCCTGACTGTAATTACTAGAAATCACAAGCAACCACTGAATTGATTGGGCAAATATTAAATTAGCACTTTTCCTCCAAAAAAAGAATTAAAAGAATGCTTTAAGTAAATAGAATACATAGAGAACTAGGTTCACATCCTAAATGATGGTTTGAAAGTATGTGACATCATGTCCATAATCGGGGGAGGCAGGAGAGATTTCACTTAGTGGCAGTAGCAGGGTTCTTGGGAGGAAGGAGCTTGTATGTGCTGAAGTAGCCCACCACCTGCTGGGGGATCTCCGCCAAGACACATTGAGCCAGAGCCTCTTTGGGAGCCTAATGAAAACAATCAGATGACTACTTAAGCAACTGAATATTTAGTGCTCTTCTAATGAAGACTAAAAATACCACACCAGCCAGTACGGAGAAGCAATCCCCATTCCTAGGCCTGCATCTTGTCTTAGAAACAGTCTAAGAACATGGAATAAGCTAAAGAATGCTTTCTATCCCACTGACATTTATCAAGTTATTTTCTGGTGTGTGATGACTTTTTGTTGTTACTGTTCTTTAACTTTTAAATGTGGGTCTTTCATTCACTAGGTATTAATTTTTTTAACTTTTTATTTTGAAATAATTATAGATTTATAGGAAGATGAAAAAATAATACAAAGAAGTCCCATGTACCTACACACAGTTTCCTCCAAAGGTAACAGCTTCTATAACAGCAGGACAATATCAAAACCAGGACAGTGCATTGTTACAATTCACATACCTTACTGGGATTCATCAGTGTCACATGCTCTCATGTGTGTGTTGCATGTGTGCACATGCAGCTCTATGTGTCCATCATCTGGACAGATCTGTGTAACCACCACCATAATCAAGATACACAATTGGTTCATTACCAAAAAGACCCCCAATATTACTGCTTCTTAATCTCATACCCTACCCACATCTTGCCCTCTACATTGCTGGTGGGGATATACAATGGCATAGCCACTCTGGAAAAATTTGATAGTTTCTTTAATAATTAAACATGCAACAGTCACATGGCCCAGCAACTGCACTTGTGGGTATTTATCCCTGAGAAATGTTCACACAAAACCTGTATGTGGGCCCTGGCCGGTGTGCCTCAGTGGGTTAAGCACCAGTCCACAAACCAAAGAGTTACCAGTTGGATTCCCAGCCAGGGTACATGCCTAGGTTGCAGGTCAGGTCCCTAGCTGGGGGCACATAAGAGGCAGCCACACATTGATTCTTCTTCCCTCTCTTTCTCCCACCCTTTTTCTAAAAATAAATAAATAAAATCTTTTAAATTTTTTAGAACAAACCCCCCCCCCACAAAATCCCATATGCAATGTTAATAGAAGCTTTGTGTGCAAAAGGCAAAACTGGAAACTGAAGACATCCTTCAAACAAACTGGTACACCTTTAGTATGGAATACTGCTCAGCAGTGAAAAGGTGTAAATGCAGCAGCTTGGCTGAGTGAAAAAGTCAGTCCCAAAGGTTACATACTGTATGATTCCGTTTCCATAACAGTCTTGAAATAACAAAATCATATAAATGAAGACCAAATTAGTGGTTACCAGGGGTAGGAGGGATGAAGGTAGGAGGGCATAGGTATGGCTATGAAAGGGCAACATGGTAGATTTTATAAATTGGGAACTTGCTTGTATCAATGTACCAGTTTGACAAGATGTTACCATTGGAGTAAACTGGGTAAAACAGTCACCTGAGAGATTTTCATCAAATCAACTTCCAGTTTGGTAAATTCATCACATACTTGTATAGAGTTTTTCTGTTGTCATAGAGGTAAAGATGTAATATATTTTAAGATATGCACAACACTGGTTTAATGGTTTATCACACAGACTATAGGAGGCAGTGTACAACCTGAAGTAAAACCACCCACTCTGATCAGGGCTCTTCAAATGGAACATTCCCACACCTGCCCTAGGACCTACTCAAGCATCTGGTTGTAAGCTGGCAAGTAGAAGGAGTGGTACTCACGCTCTGGAACTGTCTGAAAGGCACAAACTGGACAATGTCTCTGATGGCAGCCTCGCCTGATGGAGAACGCAGACTCCCACTGTCACCATCCAAAAACTCCATGGCACTGAAGTCAGCGCTGCCCACTCCTACGATGATGATGGACATGGGCAGCTTGGCAGCATTGACGATAGCTTGCCTGGTCTCATCCAGGTCTGTGATCACACCATCCGTGATGATCAGGAGCACAAAATATTGCTGCCAAAGAGAACAGTAGTCTAGCAAGCAGCTCAAGCTCCCATGCAGTAAGGGCAATGGCTGCTGACAGCACCTCAATGAGTCATTAGTGTCCTTCTTGCTTGTTTTCCTCACCAGTCTCCACCTAGAACACCATCTAACAATAGTATGAGATCTCTAATGACAAGGGAATTTACAGACAGAAATGCTGTAGGTTCATTAGAAGTGTAACAGACCACAAAATAGGTTGAGCATAAATTTATGGGAGCAAGACATGGAAAAGCACAGGCATAGTCATACTGACTTAACTGAAGAATTAAATCTGTCAAAGTATCAGGCAAGGGAGCAAGTGGCAACTCCAATGAAAAGCAAGAGAACTGTTTATCATACAAAATTCACTTAAAAAATGGATATGGTGTGGGGTGGGGGTACGAGATGCTCTTACTTCTGTCCTCTCTGACCAATCTTTTTAGAGAGTTGTAAAATGTTATGTAAAGTTGTGACTCCATCATTTGGTTCATTCAAGTCTAGAATGGGGGTAAGATTTGTAACAATACCTAACATGTGTTCAGTGTTCATTATGGCCCAAACCCTGTGCATTTGATACAAATTATCTTATTTTACTCTTTGGACAACTGTATGAGGTTATCATCCCTACTTGACTCGTGAGAATACTGAAGCTAAGAGAGCTATGGCATATGAGGTCTTACAGGTAAGAGCTGTCTGATACAAAACTTTTTAGTACAGTGAGCAATTCGGCAACAGCAACTCAAGTTGTAAGTAACTAGTTTATGTGTTTGGTCTACCTTCATTTGGGAGTATGGGAGGTAGAACCAATTTAAAAATTAATTCAAAAGGCAGAGAAAAGACTCATGGATGAAAGGGTTGCTTGTTCTTGCCTTGTTTGTAATGATCACTAATACAACAACAGATGTTACTCCAAAACTGAGGGTGACTATACCATCACTTTGTGTTTTTCCTCTGCATCTCAACAGTCAAATCAATGGATAAGTGGCATTAGAAGCAAGTATGACCCACAACTCCCTGCCCTGGTGACAAAACTTACTGAAGCTGTCTGCTGCTGTGTAGCTGCAGCAGCAAACCTGGCCACGTGGTTGATGATTGGGGAGAAATTTGTGGGTCCATAGAGTTTTATCTGAGGAAGGCATGCCCGGTAAGTCTCCACGATGCCTTGGATCCCTAGACCAGAAAAGCAATATTGAACATTTTCACATGCAATACAACTGTTCATTGTTCACCACCTGGCTAATTATATGTACATACCAATATATAGTGCTTTAAATAGTTAGAAGTTCTACATTAAGGAGTTCCTCTAAGCTATACAGGAGTGGGAAAAGTAGGCTTACAGTCATCTGCATGCAAAACAGTGTTTATTCTTGTATTATTAATTATTGTATTATTTTCCATATGAGCTGTAAACCTACTCATGCCCCACCCTGTATATCACACACCTCCGCAGCTTTGCTGCATCTCAAAATCCAATAAACCCTCCCCTCTCTTAAGAGAAGGCATTTATTTTCTTTTTTTAAATATATTTTATTGATTATGCTATTACAGTTGTCCCATTTTCCCCCCTACACTCCCCTCCACCCTGTACACCCTCTCCCACCCATATCCCCCCTTTAGTCATGTCCATGTGTCATACTTATAAGTTCTTTAGCTTCTACATTTCCCATACTATTCTTACCTTCCCCCTATCTGTTTTCAACCTACATTCTATGCTACTTATTCTCTGTACCTTTTTCCCCTCTCTCCTCCTCCCACCCCCTTGTTGCTAACCCTCCATATGATCTCCATTTCTGTGGTTCTGTTCCTGTTCTAGTTGTTTGCTTAGTTTCTTTTGGTTTTGCTTTAGGTGTGGTTGTTAATAATTGTGAGTTTGCTGTCCTTTTACTATACATGTTTTTTCTTTATCTTCTTTTCTTAGATAAGGCCCTTTAGCATTTCATAAAATAAGGGCTTGGTGATGATGAACTCCTTTAACTTGACCTTATCTGAGAAGCACTTTATCTGCCCTTCCATTCTAAATGAGAGCTTTGCTGATAGAGCAATCTGGGATGTAGGTCCTTGTCTTTCATGACTTGGAATATTTCTTTCCAGCCCCTTCTTGCCTGTAAGGTCTCTTTTGAGAAATCAGCTGACAGTCTGATGGGAACTCCTTTGTAGGTTACTGTCCCCTTATCTCTTGCTGCTTCCAGGATTCTCTCCTTCATTTTTACATTGGCTAATGTAATTATGATGTGCCTTGGTGTGTTTCTTCTTGGGTCCAATTTCTTTGGGGCTCTCTGAGCTTCCTGGATTTCTTGGAAGTCTATTTCCTTTCCCAGAATGGAGAAGTTCTCCTTTATTATTTGTTCAAATACATGCTCAATCTGTTGCTTTTCCTCTTCCCCTTCTGGTACCCCTATAATTCGGATGTTGGAACGTTTAAAGATGTCCTGGAGGTTCCTATGCTTCTCCTTGTTTTTTTGAATTCTTATTTCTTCATGCTTTCCTGCTTGGTTGTTTCTTGCTTCTTTCTGATCCACTCTATTGTTTTGAGTCCCAGTTTCCTTCCCTTAACTATTGACTCTCCTCCGTGTATCTTCCTTCATCTCTTTTATTGTAACCTGCATTTTTTCATCTAATTTGTGCCCAAAATCAACCAATTCTGTGAGCTTTCTGATCACCAGTGTTTTGAACTGTGCATCTGATAGATTGGCTATTTCTTGGTAGCTCAAAATAATGAGTCCTGGGGGACTGATCTGTTCTTCTGTTGGAAACATGTCTCTCTCTCCTTTTTTTTTTTTTTCAGTCTGGTCGCTCTTGTTACAGTGAGGGGTGGAGCCTTAGGTGTTCACTTGGGCTGGGCACCCCAGTCACTAGATTGTGACGTTGTATGTGGGGGCGGGGGCAGGGAACAATGGCGATAGTTCCGTTCTACTGGGATCTCAGTCCCTTCTCTGGGATCCTGGGTTGCAAGCTCTGCCCTGGTCCACAATTCCGCCTCACTGGGTCCGCCAGCCGCTGTTTCTGAACTCAGGGTCCACTGCTGCAATCCTGCGCGTCCTGGAAGGCTTACGTGCTCCCAGTGCCATTTGCACCCAGTTCTCCCGATCTCCACGCGCCGCGACCCACGCCCGCTCCTCCTCAACGCTCCTCCTACCTGTCTGGATGAATGGGTCTACTTCAACTTCTTGGCTGTCCTACTTCCATTCAGATAAATTCTCTGTCAGTTCTCGGTGTTATTCCAGCTCTAAATTGTTGTTGTTCTAATCTTGGTTGTGCGTGGAGGTACGGTGCGTCCACCTATGCCTCCATCTTGCCGGAAGTCTCCCGCATTTATTTTCATCTTAGCAAAATTATTCATTAATCTATACTAGGATTGTTACAGTGCTTGATTTTAATGTATTTTAGGATTGAAACTCTGATGTAAAAGAATCATGAAAGAGCTGCTGCATCATAAAACTGTCTTAAAATGTGAAAAAAGTGACTGACTAGATATAAAAATACTTGTATATGTATGTGGCCAGAGGCTCCACAAAAATGCCAGCTGGCTACAATCCTACTGGTAATTTCAGGCCAGGGTTTCCTCGATGACTTACAGCAGTGATGCTGCAAGAATTTTTAAAACATGAAATACCTAACTGTTTAGACAGGCACACTGACCTCTTTTCCCTTAGATTGTCAAATCAAAAAAATATTGCCCTGGCAGGTGTGGCTAAGTGGATTGAGTTCTGGTCTGTGAACCAAGGGTCGCTGGTTCAATTCCCAGTCAGGGCACATGCCTGGGTTGTGGGCCAGGTTCCCCAGCAGGGGGCACTCAAGAGGCAACCACACATTGATGTTTCTCTCCCTTCCCTCCCTCCCCCTCTCTAAAAGTAAATAAATAAAATATTTTTTAAAAAATGACAACAGCCACACAACAACTGCCATCCAGTGTGAATGAATCAAAATTATACCTTTTTCTGTCAGGTAGGCAAATAATATATGTTTTTGATGTGCTGCAGAATTTTAATAATTAGTTTATGTGTGCTGAGAGGTGAAAAAGGTTAAAAATTGCTGATTTAGAGGTCAAGCATGGCAGGGCGAGTTGCAGAACTCCACATACCCACTGGGTCAGTGTCACACTCCACTGCTGGTTTTGGGCATTCAGGGGCCTGCTGGGGTGCTGTGTGCTGGGCCTGGGCAGGGCCTGGACCAATTGTGCGCTGTGCATGTCAGTGGACAGAACATTGACATCTCAAAAGACCCACTGCTTGCTCTCCCTTTGCCACAGAATAGTATATCTCAGAAAGTGGCTGCTCCTTTGGCCCAAGTCCCAGACAGAAGAAACAGAGCAGAGCTACAGCCCAGTGATAAGTGAAGCTGAGTAAGTCACTGAGATCTGGAGACTATTTATTATAGCAACACAACCTGGTAAAAGCTGAACAACATTCCAGGTAAAAGTACTGCTGATGCTGCATAGTGCCATACATGCACCTACTGAATCTGCCCCAACATTAGAGTCAGACACAGGTAAGATACTGGAACCTCTAGAAATTCCCCACAGTTCTTGCTGAGATCATCAAGTAATCTTTCTCAGAAGAACACTGATATAAAACCCAAAGAGGCTTCTTTTTAAAAATGTGCAACAGAACACAGAGTAACAGAAGAGAAGCATGGACTTGGTTTAAAAGCTTCAGAGGAACAAGTCTCTGCCCTTAAAATTATCGAGTTCCCATTAACTCCCCTTAGTCACTTTGAACTTAGAAATGAATGATCTCATGAACAGCCCTTAAGAATATAACGTTGATAGATAGAGGACATTCTACATGCAAAGATGAGGCTGTAACTAGGGTCAGTCAGTCCACTCGTAACAAAAATAATATTGACACAGACAAGCAGCAGGATTCTACTGCAGTGACACAGCTGTAGAAAATTGAGTCCATAACCATAGCAATAATAGCTTCTTCCACTTCTACCATCTTAGTTTGCTCTTCAGTCTGAAGGTGTCAAAACTATTAGTGAAATTTCTTCACAGATATCAAGTGCCTTCAGTTGCTCCACTAAGATTGAATTATGCCAAAATCTTTCCTTTGCATTATAGGAACAAGCAAGATATGTTATTTATTTCTGGGCAAATAAATTTCATGATTAATTTGGAAAAGAAGTTCAACTTCCCCTTGCTTTAAAATAAAGCTGTCTTTTTTTCTGCACAGTATCTCCTTTGTCTCAAACCAAATGGACTTTTTCCTGACTATAAACCATAAATAGAAAAGCTGCACTTGATGGCAGCCCAAAGATGGGCTCATATTACTCAGAGTAAATGAACTTTTAAAATAAACTATCACATAAGTTATCCATATTCGCTGGCAATAAATGAAATCTAATTACAGATTCCAAAGACTTTCTGATTTTGTCTTAAGCATAAAACATATTTCTTGAAAAGAATAATATTCCCAGTTTCAACTGGCTATGGATATAAAAGCCACCAGCCACTGAAGTGTGTCAAAGGAGCACTGAATTAATCTGTGTGGAAAAAGTGTTCCAAAACAAGAGAAACCCTGATACAAAGTCTCCCAACACTATGTTCATGTGCTTCTATTATACCTTGTGAATAGGAGAGGACAGGCTCTTTTGTTCAAAATCCGTACATTCTGTAATTGTCAAAAAGACCCACTGCAGAAAGTCAGCTTATTGTCTACAATTTTAAGGCCCTATCCCCACCTTCTTTTCCTCCTCCAAACTTACATAATTTTGTGGGAGAATTGGCATTCTAGGTTAATTGTTCAATGGGGTAAAGGAGGAAAACACTTGGATATGTGAAGTATCAGGAAAGCATGAACCACAAACATTGGCCTTTACTTCCTGCATCAGAGGGAAGCTGTTCCTGGAGCCAAGCCCTTTGCTCCTCAAGCCACCCACCGACTCACGGAAGACTGAGCACAAGCAACTTGGTGCTGGACACTTTCCTTATAGATTATCTGCTCCTCTGAGAGGAGCTTCAAAAGACTCATATAATGAACTGCTCATTTCACACTGAAGGGTTATCTTAAAATCAACTTATACATAAAAGAAATATGACTATATTTATTGACCTAGTCTCAAAATTGAGAATTCTGTTGTTCTATTAAACAAAACTCTTAAGGCAGAAGAACTTAGCCTGGGATCTTCATCATCATAAGAGTGATGTCACCACCCTCACCAACTGGGTGCAATTCTGCTTTATTTGACAGAAAGGAAAGTATGTCACAAAAGAAACCTAGAGTACTGGCTGGGTGACTCAGTTGGCTGGAGCATCATCCCATTTATCTAAAGGTTGTGAATTCAATACCCAGTCAGGGCACATACATAGGTTGTGGGTTTGATCCCTGGTTGGGGCATGTACAGAAGACAACTGATCAACTTTTCTCTCTCACACAGATGCTTCTCTCTCTCCCTCTCTCTCTTCCCTCCCCATGCCCCTTCCTCCCTCTCTAAAATCAATGAATAATATCCTTGGTTAAAGATTAAAAAAGAAAAGAAACCTAGAGAGGGAACCTGAGTAGCTTTAAATCACAAGAAAAAAAACAAATACCAGTGAGGTTCTCAGTTTACAATGCCTGTGTGGGTTTTTTTTAACTCACCATTACAGTAGGGGTTGGATGGATTAAAGTTCATGGGAAATTCATGCGAAACCTGAAGAGGAAAGAGGGGCTGATGAGGCTGGTTTTGCTTCTGTAAGAGACAAATCTTTAAGTCTGGATTTCCTCTTACCTGCCACTGAGGAGGTATTTGGGCTCCAAAGCCAAAAGCTGGAAACATCTTATCACTAAAAAGAAAATTTTAAAAAAGGTAAAGGTGGTTGTTTTGAAAATACAGTTTTATCTTTACTCAAAACCAATAGGAGCTTCTTTTTTAAAAATTTTAAATCTTTATAAAAAGATAAAACAAGGATTACTCATAATAATCAAAGAAAGAAATGTTAATATATGGCAATTCTCATTCTCAATATTTTTATGTCCTTTGAGGGAGAAAAATATCTCTTTATATACATTGATAAAAATGGGGTTCATATTCCCATATTTTATAACATATTATTTTCTATTTATACACTGTATATTATTCTATTGAATAAACGTGTAATCCATAAAGCCCTAAAAACTATAAGGCCTTTCACTTGTTTACAGTAAACTCATGTGGCAGTAAAACTTGAGCTCAACTCACATGGGATGATTTACAGCCACATGATAGGATTATTCACACACTGGCCATAGAAACATGGTAGAAGTGCCACATACAAAACTCTCAAATTTATGCAGCAAAATGTATGACTATTTGGCCCCAGCAGTTTAGGAATAAGGGGCAGGGACCTGGGTCTATAGCAGCCTGTGAATGGTGTGAGTATTCCCTGTGTGGACTTATCCCCACGTCCTGGCACATAAATAAACCTCAGTGATGGACACGCTCATTTCCTACTAGGGACATCCTTCTCCATGTAAACTCTAACAGCTCTTCTTGTGGACTGAACCTATGTAACCTGTCAGATCTTTTCCCAGTTTACAATCTGTCTCTTTGTTTACAGTATCTTCCCCTTTATAGTTTTAATATTAATATGAACAAATAAAGGTTTTTTTCATGATTTCTGTTACCTCACTGCCAGACTATGAACAATCCACATCTATTTTTTCTGTGGGAATGTTCATGGTTGTCTTTGCTAATAAACATGGTCCATCTGGAAAAGTCTGGAGCCAGATATGATGCAGACCAATACTTGCCCATTTCCATTTTCATTCTCCACCTTGTAATAGGCCACCCAAGCCAGAGCCCACTCAGCTGACCCAAGCTCCTCAGCCAGGACATCGGGAACATAAGTCATCTGAAGAGGCCCCTGGGAGGGACACACATGCACCCTATCTCCTTCATCTTCCACTGCTGGAGGACCCAGGACCTACAGCAGCTGCCTGAATCCAGGGTGGATGTTACAGGCCGAGGAAGGCAGAGCTGCCCTCTCAGTATGAGCTACTCACCTTTACCCATGAACACAAAGGGAAACAAGCTCTATTTGATCAAAACCACTTTATTTTTACATGTCTAGTTCAGCAGTTTTGCCTGTAATTTATATGGAATAGTATCCTAACCAAATTGAGTTCTTGTCCAGTTTGACTGCTGTTGTAGCCCTTTTCCCCTGAAATGACATCTCCATCAAATGCCAAGTTCACATACACACTTGGCTCTATTTCAAGACAGTTGCTTTGTTCCACAGGGCATGTGCTAGTTCCATAATCTTAACTCACATGCCTTTAAAATGTTTTACTACCTAGTAGAACAAATTCCCTGTTTCTTTTCTTTTTTTTCCTGAAAAATTTCTTTGTTATTCTGATTCATTTTCCTTCTAGAAAATTTTAAGAATTATTTTGTCAGGATTCCAATGCAATTTTGATTCAAGTTGATTAAATTAGGGAGACTTTATACCTTATATCATTATGGCATCTGTCTATAGGATACCATTCTGTGTGGCATGGGCCCAGCTCCCACTTGGAAAGGCCAGTGGAAAGTGAGATCTAGTACACAGGACCCACACCCATGGATAGGTTCTCCTTTGGAGAATCAGGCCTGCATTGTACCTGGGCCACTTTGAGACTTGTTTTTTGCTAAAACTCCCTCAACCTGAATTGAGGCAGCAAATGTTTACTGAATATCTTTAAAGTAACTTCCTAAAATCTATGCTAAGCCTTCCAAGAAGTGTAACCAGTTCAACCACTTTTCCCTTTACATTTGCAAATATCCTTCTTTTTGATGTAATTAGCAACATCCTCTCCTTTGTTTTCTGTAAAAGGTAACCACCTAAAGAGAACCTGTTCACAGTAAATGAGGACCATCCTCAATGTAATGTGCCCAGAAAAGCAATAAAAGCTTGTCAAGGCAAGGGTCAGGACACTCTCCCCTTGAGAGAGTGGCCATGTCATCCCTTTCCCTTCACAGGACTCGGGTAGTCCATGTGAATTTGTCTCGTCTCATCCATAACACCACGGACATGGCTGGCCGGTGACCACATCATCTATCTAGAATCGTGGGATATCTTTCTGTTTAAACAAGTCTTCTCTGTCTCTCAGTACAATTTTGTAGTTTTCCTTCAGTAAACATCCTAGACCTTTAACTAAATTCATTCTCAATTTTTATTGCATTCTGAATTGTGATCTTTAATCCACTATAACTTCTTTAATCAGTTATTGGTGGTTATTGAAAAATTGTTGATTTTTAATTTTATGTTGTCTCAGACCACCTTTCTAAGCTCTCACTACTTTCTTGTATTTTTTACTAAACTCTCTCAGGTTTGAGTCTATTCCTGACAGGTCTGCTGGAGTTGATGTCTGAAACTGTCTTGGTCTGCTGCCTCTGTGAGGAGTGGCTGTCCCTTTCCATCCATAGTTCCTACTCCATTGTGGTTACCTGCCTCTTTGAGCCATCTTTGGTAAGTTAAAACTTTCTCAAAAAGTTATCCTTTAATCCAGATTCTCCACTGTAATAAGAGAAAGTTTCAACATACAATTTTTAATGTTTTTTTCTTGAATTTGTGCCTATATTCACTCTCTCATTACTAATATTCCAATGATGTTTTCTCTTTCACAGGGGTCACTGTTGGCAAAAAGCCTTGGTTTTTGTTCAACTTGCAAAAAATCACGTCTTCCTTTATTTAATAATGTGATGGCATTTTTAGAACTCTCTAAGCCATTCCTTGCTGTTCGGAGGAAGTTAGTGCAGTTGCGCGAGCATGTTGCTGGTCAGGCTCAATGCTGCCTCTGCCATTACCAGCTAAGGGACCTGGACAAGGGACTGCCCATGCCTCAGTGTTCTCTGCAAAGTGCAAGTGACAAGAGCAGCCCTCTTCCCTTGAGGATGTTATTAGGTGATTATCATGCAAAAAGTGCTTAAATCATCCCAAACACTTAATAGCTGAAATGTATATGGAATCTGCTATTATGATGTATTTTTCTTCTGTGTTTTAATTTTATTAAAAATAGTTTATTTATATTCAATTCTTATTTAAAAATAAAAGCATGTAAACCAGAAATTTTCCTGCATAAAGATAGCACTGCCCTGGCTGGTGTGGCTCAGTGAATTGAGTGCCAGACTGTGAACCAAAGGGTTAAAAGTTCTATTCCCAGTCAGGGCACATGCCTGGGTTGTAGGTCAGGTCCCCAGCATGGGGCATGTGACAGGCAACCACACATTGCTGTTTCTCTCCCTCTCTTTCTCCTGCCCTTCCTCTCTTTGTAAAAATAAATAAATAAAATATTTTTTAAAAAGACAGCACCATTCACAGTCTTCTTATTACCCTCCATTTCTAGAGAGCTTGATATCACACTTTGGTCTTCTCTTTGATCTAATAACCACTTAACAATTTTTAAACTTCAACATGGTAAATTCTCTTTAGTTATCCCTTTCTTGTTAACTTCCAGGTGGCAGTCTGAGAGAATGACCCTGTGAATGTTTTATTCTTTATATAAGCCCCATTTTGACTTTGAAATTTTTATTATACTTCTGTTTTCAATGGGAGTACTTTGATACTGTTATTAAACATGTCCATAGTTATATTTTCATTTTGGATTATACAGCAAGGTGCTCTATAAGTAATTTTTTTACTGTTTTTATGAGTTCTGCCTTAAATTCTACAAGGCTAGTACTAGGATTGTTAACTTTGCTTCAGGTTTGTTTGCATTTGTCTGAAAAAGCCACTTCTTTAAATGTTGTAACAGATTAACAAAAAGCTATTTCAATAAGTAAGGGCTTTTGTGGTAAAGTAAAAGGTAAAAACAAGTGAAATTTTATAGTGTATCTTAACAGATCCAGAACAAAAAATTACCAATGCACTAAGTCACCATTAAGATAATTTTACTATGACTGCCAAGGAAATAGATGTGTTAAGAAATAGCATCTATGATTGTTTACAGAATGTTTCATCTGGATTTTCCCTAGTGAGTAAACCCCAAGGAAACTAGGTCAAAGAAACAACAGCCTGCTGATTGCACTCAGCTGTTAAATAAGCACATTGTACCTAATATATTGTAAATGACCACAGACCACAATTAAAAGTCAAAAGTGAAAACTAGGACTGTGCCCTGACTGATGTGGCTCTGTAGATTGAGTGCCGGCCTGTGAACCAAAGGGTCACCTGTTCAGTTCTCAGTCAGGGCACATGCCTGGGTTGTGGGCCCAGAACCCAGCAGGGGGTGTGTGAGAAGCAACCACACATTCATGTTTCTTTCTCTTTCTCCCTCCCTTCCCCTCTCTAAAAATAAATAAATAAAATCTTTAAAAAAAACTAGGACTACCACAAAGATAAAGACAAGGTAAGAGAAAGTCACTCCCCCAGCAGTCTATCCCCCCAGCTCTAATGATCAGAGAAAAAGCAGAGGAAACAGAAACTGCTCCTTTCAGGAGTGAGGGAAAACAAGTCATACTCACGCATCATAATCTTGAATGACCAGTCCCACAGACCAGATAGCGGTCAAGTACTCATTCACACCACTGGGGCTGATGTAATGAAGGGAGTCAGGAGACCCTGGGTCACCATTGGAGCCAGTGAAGTCTACCCCCACCTGCAAGTAACAATTGCAGACCTTACTAGTGAAGGTAGGACACCTACACTGATGTCCAGGAGAGCATCAAGAGATGAGACACAAACATTCATTCTGAGGGCTGCCTCCACTTCCTTAAATACCTGAGACCACAGGTATATCCAGTCAAATAATTTGAGCCTCTGCATGAAACAGTCTGCCATTCCCATTCGCTAGATGCATTAAATCATAAATTATTACACCCATGACTTTAGATGTAGGGTTTGTTTTTGTTATATCTGTTTTTATTATTAAACTTACTATAGGATAATCACTTTTTTGTACATAGTCTGCTTACTATTAGAAAGAAGGAACAGATCTTACTAACACAGATGAAAGCTTCAGGATGTGCGCAGACCACCTGTCTAAGGGAGACTACACAGAAGGTAAATTTCAGCAGAAAATCAGTTTTGCAGGAAGAAAATGTACACTGAAAAATGGAAGCGTTCTTTCTGCAAAACTGACTTTGAAAAATTTGGTAAGCTACTTACAGTAAAATTCAGCTGACATCCTCCCATAATATAGTCAAGGAATGTGCATTCCACTGTAATCTAAAAGCAAATAGCAATGGTTAAAATGTAGGCTTTCCTCATGAGCAAGAGAAACAAAGCACTCTCTGACAAAAATTTTTAACAGTTTATGAAATGAACAGAATTCATACAAACACATGGAGGCCAATCCTGCACTTAAGTTTAAGGTCCCTGCCCTATATGTCACAAATTGGATTTTACTTCCAGATAAGTAGAGCAATGTTCAGATTAGAATAAAATGGCTAACACTGAAATATACTCATTTTACATTTTAAGAAATTAGTAATGAATCTAATGTGTTGACAGCTTTAATAAGCATAATAATCAAGATATTTTTAAAAGCCCACTTGTTTGTTATAAGAAATCTCTTAGATCACTCCCCCCCAGCTCATAATGTCATTCCCACCAATGCAATGGAAAAATACCACAGGGCCTCACATTTCCTAAAATAACAAAAAACCTTAACATCCTGTCCTTTCTAAAACATTGTCAAACCTTGGAAACAAAGTTACTTGAAAGATTTCTTTACTATTTCCTACTCTGTTCTTCTCCCTAAAGTGTGTGGGCTCCTGTGATTCTCAGCTGCCCCAGATACAGCTGTGATGCACCACATTGATAGAACTGGAAGTGGGGTCTCATTACATGAACAGTGGTCAGGGTCAACTGACCTCACACTGCTTCACACTGATGACACCTGAATTCTTGTAGCTCTTTTTCTTCTGTCTCTTTTTTTCATTTATGCATTCAAATTCAATCTGTAGTAAGGAAAGACAAAAGTTTGTTCTTACTAGTGATATTAGAAATGTCAATGTGAATTTATTAATTCTTTTAGAGAGAGAGGAATGGAGGGAGAGAAACATCACTGTGTGGTTGCCTGTCGCACACCTCCTACTGGGGACCTGGCTTGCAATCCAGGCATGTGCCCTGACTGGGAATCAAATCAGCAACTCTTGAATCTCAGGCCAGCACTCAATCCACTGGGCCACACCAGCCAGGGCAGAAATGTCAATGTGAATTTAAATGAGTGATTTTTCTCTCCTGGACTCAAACTACCTACTAATGTAGGTCTATTGCAAAATATAACTCTGAAACAATGACATAATCCACTAAATATGTGAAATAGTTAGTAATATTTCCAAAAGGCATTCCTAAATTTATTTACCTTTTAAAATAGTTTGTAAATATAAATTTCCTTGCAAATCTGCTAAGTAATAATCTTGTTCTTTACAATAAAGGAACTAAATTATTTTACTCCCAGTTGTTACCCTCACAGGAAACAAAATATGCTGCTTAGAAAAGAAGAAGAAAACCTACCATCAGAAAACAGAGATATATGAAGACCAATTCCATGGTAAAATACATAATCTCTTTCCACTGGGAATGTGTGTTACACATAGATCTAATGTTGTCCTCAGTATACTTCCTTCCCCAGACAGACTGGTCTTCCTTCCCACCTTCTGTCCATCTGTCTATCCGTAAGGCTTGGCTCATGTCCTCCTCTGTTCTGGTCTTCTCTGATCTTTACTTCTCTCTTTAAACTTCTGCAGCCATATAAAACTAACTAACATACTTTGTATTATCCTCAATTGTTTCATTCATTATTTTTTTTCATAGCTAGAGTATAATGACCTCCAATTTATACCTTCAAATTCTCACTGTCTTACCTAATAAGTTCATAAGGGATACTCAGTGAATACTTGATGAGTCAGCTCTTCTGGTTAATAGAAAGCAACTTCTATAGTACTAGTTTTCTAAAAATCAAACATTAAAAAGTACATTTGATACAATGATATAAAACAAAAGTATGTTAAATTTTTTGAGGGATCGGGATCCTTCCAGAGTCTCAGTCATCATCATAAATACAAATTACTGAGTATTTCAGATGCAGAAATGCTCTACATAGAATTCTCACTGGTCAAAGGCTACATTACTTCATGTACTCACTCTTTCATAAGGCAGATGCTGTCCTAGGCACTGAGGACAGAGATAAGACAGAGCCCTGCCTTTAAAGAACAAAAATGATAAAGAACAAGAGTGAAGACTTCCGGCCAAGATGGAGGCATAGGTAGACACACTGTGCCTCCTCCACAACCAAAATAAGGACAACAATTTAGAATAAAAAAAGACCCAGAACCAACAGAAAATTGAACAGTATGGAAGTCCCACAACCAAGGAGTTAAAGCAGACATATTTATCCAGACCAGTAGGAGGGGCGGAGTCTGGCGACCAGGCAGAGAGGGGTAGCAGCAAGGCAGCAGCTGGTGGACCAAGTGAGGCGGCAGATTGTGGAGGGGTGCAGTGCACAAGGAGGCTGGTGGACTGGGTGGTCCCACATTCGAGCATAGATAAACCAGGTGAACCTGGGGAGCGAAGACCGACTACGCAAGCCAGGGTCCCAGCTCGGGGAAATAAAGCCTCAAAACACTGACTGAAAACACCTGTGGGGGTTGAGGTGCCAGGAGAAACTCCCAGCCTCACAGGAGAGTTCGTTGGAGAGACCCACAGGGTCCTAGAACATACACAAACCCACCCACCCAGGAATCAGCATCAGAAGGGCCCAGTTTGCTTGGGGGAAGCGGGGGAAGTGACTGAAATCTGGCAGGGAGCAGAGCAAGCAGCATTGTTTTCTCTCATACCCCTCCTCGACATACAGCATCACAAACCAGCAACTGGGTTGCCCCGCTCAGGTGAACACCTAAGGCTCCACCCCTCACTATGTAACAGGCATGCTGAGATAAAAAAAAAAAGGCCCAAATGAAAGAACAAGTCAAAACTCCAGAAAATACACAACTAAGTGATGAAGAAATAGCCAACCTATTACATGCACAGTTCAAAACACTGGTAATCAGGATGCTCACAGAATTGGTTGAATTTGGTTGCAAATTAGATGAAAAAGTGAAGGCTATGCTAAGTGAAATAAAGGAAAATGTACAGGGAACCAATAGTGAAGGAAAGGAAACTGGAACTCAAATCAGTGGAGTGAACCAGAAGAAAGAAAGAAACATCCAACCAGAAAAGAATGAAAAAACAAGAATTCAAAAAAAATGAGGAAAGCCTTAGGAAGCTCCAGGACATCTTTAAACATTCCAACATCCAAACCATAGGGGTGCCAGAAGAAGAAGAGGAAGAGCAAGAAATTGAAAACTATTTGAACAAATAATGAAGGAGAACATCCCCATTCTGGCAAAAGAAATAGACTTCCAGGAAGTCCAGAAAGCTCAGAGAGTCCCAAAGAAGTTGGACCCAAGGAGGAACACACCAAGGCACATCATAATTACATTACCCAAGATGAAAGATAAAAAGAGAATCTTAAAAGCAGCAAGAGAAAAGGAGACAGTTACCTACAAAGAAGTGCCCAAAAGACTGTCAGCTGATTTCTCAAAAGAGACCTTACAGACAAGAAGGGGCTGGAAAGAAGTATTTCAAGTCATGAAAGGCAAGGACCTATATCCAAGATTGCTCTATCCAGCAAAGCTTTCATTTAGAATGGAAGGGCAGATAAAGTGCTTCTTAGATAAGGTCAAGTTAAAGGAGTTCACCAAGCCCTTATTATATGAAATGTTAAAGGGACTTATCTAAGAAAAAGAACATAAAAAAGCATGCACAGTAAAATGACAGCAACCTCACAATTATTAACAACCACACCTAAAACAAAAACAACCTAAGCAAACAACTAGAAGAGGAACAGAACCACAGAAATGGAGATCACATGGAGGGTTAGCAACAGGGCAATCAGAGGAGAAGGAGGGGAATAGGTACAGAGAATAAGTAGTGTAGATGGTAGGTAGAAAATAGACAGGGGGAGGGTAAGAATAGTATGGGAAATGTAGAAGCTAAAGAACTTATAAGTACATGACACATGGACATGAACTAAAGGGGGGGAATGTGGGTGGGAGGGGTCCAGGGTGGAGGGGAGTGAAGGGGGAAAATGGGACAACTGTAATAACATAATCAATAAAATATATTTAAAAAAAGAACAAGAGCAAGCAGTCCTGTCACCACAGCAACATTAAAAGCTTCATTTGTCACAAATTAGCTGGATTTACAAAACATTTTACATGATCCATTATCTTCTAAAAGCAGGTCATTTACTGATTCTGGAAAATAATGAACTAATTCCAGTGAAACATCAATCCAGAGCACTCTTCATATTTAGTTTCTTTGGGAAGGCCTGCTTTACTTTAAGTATTCAGGTTTTCAATATTTTCCATTAGTTCTGCCTTTAAAAAATCTTTAAATAGAATATTTGCAGCTGAATTTTGCTGCTGTGTTAATTCAAAGTCAGTTAACTCAAAGCCAAATTAATGTCTGTATTGAAACCATAAGTGGGATTTGAAAAGCCTCTCCTCCATCCCACCAGCATCTCGGTACTGGCTGCTTCTAATACCTGGGCTTTGTGACTAGAAGCAGGGACAGACTAGAGATCTCTATGTGACCTACTGAAAATTCTAGCCCCTTTGTTTATTTAAAACTCATTTCTCCCAATTACTTAAACTAAATGGCTCATAAGTTTTATTTATTCGTTCAACTTTTTAATTTTGATCTAAACCTCTCAGCATCTTCTTTTAGGTCACATCACCCACATGACTTGGTAAAACAGACCTTCTCACCTGGCTATGACCTCTTACCTGTAAAACCCCATGGCTATATTTTCAAAAGCAAATGCTACATATATAAAACATGAGCATGTTTCAGGTCTATACACAGCTAATAAACATTCATATTATTCTAAGTTATATAAAGAGCATAAACACTTTATCTCATTCAAACTAGAAAGATAAATAAGATGAAAGCAATTTGTAAGTTTTACTTAAAAAAATTCTCTGGAACAGTATTTAACCACATTGGTTTAGAGATAGAAAAGTTTCAGAGGCACTCTTAGAAATATGTTGAGATGCTAAATGTAGTGAAGGCAGACACACTGTTACTAGTTGGTTTCTCCAGAGTGCCAGGGAGTCTCCGCATTGGCCAAGATAGTACCATGGGGAGGTTCTTATATTGAGTGCAGGGAAAGCTAGAAATATCAATGTAGAGGGCCCAAGTGTACAAAAAGTAACAAGATAACTGGACAGAGAAAAACCCCTTCCCCACCCCTACCAGACTGGGTGTGGTACTATAGGAAGGCAGGCACACGTGCCACAAAAGTCAAAATGGTGCAGAGGGAGGTACTGGACCAAAGAGGCCAGTCCGTCTAACCTGGGAAAAGAACGGATTGGTTGGGAGATGGATCCACCCAAAGTGCACAAAAGTTTGGGAAGTTGATTGGTCATTTTGAAAAAGCAGCTGGTCTGTCCCATACCTAAACTAATATAATCCCGGGGAACAAAGAGGTTCTCTCTTGCTCATGACTTGAGGGCTTGCTTTCTTGCTTGCTCATGACCTGGACATGCATGATGCACTTGCCTATTCTCTCTATGGGTAGCCCATGGCTTCCAGGAGGGAGTCTCTTTTTCTCTCTCTTGCCTACCTCGGAATGCTTTTGTCCACACATCTGTGTGCTCTCCAGGGATTATGTGATCTCGCAGCCCTAGCAGCCACAGGGCCTATGGCCATGTAGGTCCACACGCAGGCTCCAGGAAGGAGCCTAAAATGAATAGCAACCTGGAACAAGCTAAGCTACCTGGATGGGGACTATGATAGCTTAGCAGCCGCCCGTGGGCTCCAAAGGACTGTACTTTAAATTGGAACAGAAATTTTGGAGACACGAGTGTGCCATTCTCCCAGATTGTGCATCACCTGCATAAAACTTCTTTCTTTTTGCATCAGCAACTGCCTCATAAGTTTGGCTTTTGTGGCAACAGAAGTTGAACCCCTGTTTTTTTGTTTGATTACAACATGATCTTAACATAAGTAGGGCCATTAGATGGTAGCCATATTTCCTCATTTGAAGTACCATATCTGTACTTTCATCCCTCCATGGGTAAGGACAAGTCAGAGAGAAGAGCCAGAGGAAGGCTGTAAAAGTATACACAGTTTAAAAATACTGTACACAGGTATTTGTCCAGTGCTGTAGATATTAATTTTTGTGACCAATGAAATGCCAAACACTTGAAAAATAAGAATTTTCAATCAAACCATGAATGTTGTCTGTAGCCAAGAAAACAAAACCTCTAAATCTTATGTAAACTCACACCCCAAGTATGAATTTTGGGTCATCTGATTATTAAACAAATAAAAGCCACAGATGTCTGAGCATTATATAATATGGAGAAAATATGTGGTAAACATGTGCTATGCCAAGGGAAAAAATGGAATACTAACTTCATGGACAAACTGTCAGATATTTTCAAACAACAAAAATGTGACTTACAGGTGAGTTCCTGGAGGCTTCTTTCAGTTTGGTCATGGTGGTTTGAAATGTTCCAATGAGATCATGTGACCCATCATTATCATAATCATAGCACTCTACCTAGAATTAAGTATGACAAAAATATATAAAAATCAACATAACTGTGTTAAAAAAAGTATTGGCTGTAATCAGTGGGACTTACCAAGAAGTGCCATTTTCATTCAAGTAAGTAAAAATATTCAGTGTGGTCCTGGCTGGTATGCTCAGCGGATTGAGTGCCGGCCTTCTAACCACAAAGGATTGCCGGTTCAATTCCCAGTTGGGGTGCATGCCTGGGTTGCAGACCAGGTCCCCAACAGGGGGTACATGAGAGGCAACTATACATTGATGTTTCTCTCCCTCTTTTTCTCCCTCCCTCCCCATTCCTAAAAATAAATAAAATCTTTAAAAAATATATTCAGTGTGCAGGTCTCCTTGGAGAGGTAGGAACTGACTTCCTGGAACCCTTCCGAACTCTAGTGACCCTGGAATGGGTTCCAGGGCAGATCACAGACAGATGAAAAACAAGTACTGTTCAATTTCAACATTAAGCAGTTTCCAATACCTCTATCATGTCCTCTATAAGTGCTGATAAAATCAAAACAGAATTACACCTCTTCCTCATCCACTTCTTTACCTTGTTATCACTGACCAACAGCTAAAAGCCATTTTCTGGAGGAAGAGAGGAAGCCAGTGAGTAGGCAGCTGAAAGGCATAATTAAATTCTAGATGACTTAAAATCATGGAAAGAGTGTTTCATCTTGCCATTTGGTATGGTTAGGCTTGCATGAGGGTTAGACATGATAAAGTCAGATGACAGCACTGAGGATCACAGCTCCTACGATGAAAAGGAAAACTCAGTGGGAAAAGTACTGAATCCCTTGTGAAGTCTCTGCTCCCACATAAGGCTGGTGAAGTCCAGCCTCAGCAGCAGCTTTCACTCAGTGTGTGCTCTGTCTCACAGCCGACAGCCCAGAGCCGAATATGTGATTCGAATGCAGTTTCATGCCAGGTGGACAGACGTAGTGAAGAGTAAATATTCACAAGAATGCCTGAATTATCTGTTGCGACAAGAGACTTAAGGTGGTGTAAGCTGTTAGCCAGCAGAGGCGTTATGGTGAACAATGAATAACCAATGTCTTCTTAGTGCTTTTAATTTCAAAATAGATCATCTTATTTCTACAAACCCTTATTAGGTATACTGCACACATTAGCTATTAAAAGCTTGTGAGGTAGCCAGAGGTATTAAACAGCCTTGGAAGACATTTCTTGTGTGGGGCCCAACAGAGTTAAAGGAAAGCTATGCTAAGGACTCTTGAATCCTTTTAGAACCCATGACTGCCTGTATCTAAAAAGCTATTGGCATTGACCCCATGCCATCTTGCTATCATTCTTTACAGAATTATGTTAATCACCAAGCTAAAGTGCTCATAGCATTTCATAGCATGAAATTAATAAATTTCATAAGTCTCACCATAAATTTTAGGATTTATACATCTCACCTGACAAAGTGATTTTTTTCTTCTTTGTTGTATGAGAAGTGAATCAATTACTTATCATAACAGAAAGCCTTTCATTCCTTTATTTCCATTTTTATTCAGGAAGACTAACCATTGATCAATGAATAAAAACAAACAAGGTCTAGAATTGCAATTCTGAGTAACTGTTAAGAGTTTTTATTTGTTGAAAGCACTTTGGCCGCTGACCAATTCTGAGATTTTGACTCTTGTCCTGTATATGTGATGCTCAGTCTTTAAGCCCAAAGGCCATTTTCTAACTTTTTAAAGTATCAGGGAAAAGAAAAATAATGATCTTAATTTTTTTCTAGGACAACTAAAACAAGATAAAGTCAAAACAATCTTAATATTTTAATAATTTCATTTTAATAGGTTTTTATATGTATGGACAACAGAATGTTACATTTTAGATTTGCATTCAGGAAAGTACAATTTGCATCTAAGGCAAAAGCAAGCTGTGATAATGCCAAGATTTTATTTAAACAAAGCATACGAAGAGCTAATACTGTTCATATATTTAGTCTGCCTGAAACTTCAGGGAATGCAAAAATAGTTTTCTATTTTAATTTCTAATAACTCACTATATTGCCCCATTGAAGGCAAATGTTTGGTGCTGAAGAAAAAATGTGGCATTTATAATGCTGGCAAATGTTCAGATACAGTTGGAGGGAAGATAATGTAATGACTGTGTCATTTAATTTCTCTTCTCAAGAATTCAAATATCAAGACTACTGTGTGCTTTAAATAACAGCATCAGGGTGTTTGTGAAACTGAAACACATGCATATATACATCTGTGCACAAGTATATATGTAAAGTATGCACACACCACACAATACCACATCTACTAAGGCATTCCCACTTCAGGCAAGGTGGCAGCATGCATGATTATTTCTCAGTCACTGGATGTTATGAAAATGATAATACATGCTAGAGTGCACATTCATACTGCAGCAAAGAAACCACTGATGACTGTAACTCTGTCCTCTGCTCTGTAACTCTTTATGCACCTCTAAGCAGTTTCCAAATACCAAGGAAAATCACAGATATATGACTTCCTGATATTGCAAAGAGATACAGACAGTGATGATGTGGCAAACCAAATTATATGTCATTCAAACAAACTGAGAAACTTTTAAGAATGGAAGGCATTCATCAGAGTAAGCTCAGAAAACCAGTTTACTTACTATAATAAAATAGCCCTGTATGCAAGCCACTGTGTGCAGAAAAAGTTTAAAAAGTTGTTTCACAGTTAACATATTATGATCAAATAGTTATGTTTTAGATATATTTTCACAGCCTCTCTTGCTTCTCAGATCTAATGAAGCTTCAACTTACTACCTTTAATGTGAAAAGCAAAAGCTCTAGATTTGGTACAATAAAAAAAGTAAATGTTTTGAATTTTTATATAACTTTATTTGAGCCAAACTGATGACATATGTCAGGGAGCAAGATCTTAAATGATCTCAAAAGTAATTTTTAGAGCTATTGTTCTACTATTTATTTTGTACTGTATGTGCCTGAATGGTATGTAGATTATTTTGAGCTAAAGGCAATTGAGACTCTGTGGCCTAAAGAAGAACTTTTGCTCCCCACTTAACTATCTAGAAGACTTTAAATTAGGAGCCTGATCCATGATGACAGAAATAACTTTATCAGTTATCATCAGAAATAACTTTTTAATTGTGTATATGGCAGGGCAAACTAATAATCACTGAACATGCACTATCCCTCAATGACCTCTGACACCTCAAGGTACCTTACATCCTCCCTCGCCCAGAATGTCTTCTAGACCTGTTTCCCTTTGTGTCTGTGACTCTCTTATGTAGGAGGGGTTCCCCTAAATATGTAATTAAATTTGGTCTATTTCTCTTGCTAATTTGTTTGGTGTCTATTTGAATGTTAGACCAGCCAACAGAACCTTGAGAGTAAAGCTTGTTCCTCCCCCTGCCCAAAAGCTGACTTTTCACTGCTGTTAGAAACACCACACAACTTACACAGACATTATTTTTTAAAGTTCTCTGCAGTTTTCAATAATAACTGTATCTGCACTGTGTTTAAGAGTTTATAAAACTTTAATTTTTGCTATTTAATCCTCACTGTTTTGTAGAATAGACATTATTTTCTCTATTATATAAGTAAAGACATTAGATGACCTGCCCAAGATCCTTTAGCTGCTTCAAGGACTGAATTAAGACTTGCATTATAGTCTGATTTTCAATCCTCCACTTGTTTGTTCTGTGCCATCAACCTCCCTGTATTCACCATATTCATTACGAAAAACAAAAACAAAAACCCATGTCAGTTTACTAACCTCAGAACGTAAGAAAAGTCTTCTACCTGGAATCTTATGTCAACAAGTGACTCTAGTATAAAAATATCTTTAAAATAATATATATTTTTTGATAAATGGTTAAAGAACATTTTAACAAATTCTTAGACATCTGCTTCTGCTCCTTGTTGCCACTCTACCTTCCTGATCCTCCAAAACTGAAGTGACCTAAATGTTTCCAGTACTTGTATTTTGCTCTGGAAATAAGCGACAATACCATCGGTCTTCATTCTATGCTGTGCTAGGGGCAACATCTGCTTTATCCACAAGAGACACAGCAGAGGCAAACAAGGTTGTTAAAGGTCCTATTCATGGAGTAAAGGAATCTTTTTAAAAGGCAGAAAAATTTATATTAGATATTTTATTTTAAAAATAAATGAGTAAAATAAAAACTATAATGCTTGATTCAGCATTAGGTCAACAGATCAGTCAAACATGTTGTATCTTCAAACTATTTATCATCAAAAGCATCTCTACTTTAGTATTCTTAAATATGAACAAAACTGAATCCTACGTCTCTGTTGTATCACATAATCTTTTTAAATACTATCAAATCAATCAATTTTACAAAAGAGGTGAGTTTGCACAATTTCAAATTACCTTAATAGTTTTATCCATATCTCCATAGCACAGTGAGTTAAGAGAGATTTTAAAAGGCCTCCAAACAGGATTCAAGTTGTTTTTAATAACCTATAAAAACAGATTTTCAAGGACAAGTTAGGAAAGTATTCAGTTCATTAACATTTTGTTCTTGCCTCTCCTAGATTCCGCTGTGCTTTAACCATTCGTCAATTACCTCTTTGGGCAATCAACTTTTTCACCGAGAAACTAGCTAGACCAATATTATACAACTGTTACATTAAAGCTGTGATAAACTGTTTAGTTGTGATACATGCTAAGAAAAGAACAAAACTACTTGGGAAATACATCCACCCATTACAAGATACGCTTGTGTCAGAAATCGAGGTTTCCAAACAGGTATAGAAGACCGAAATATGAAATAAGAAAGTCTGAGAAAGAACTGTGCTGGGTTGGATTTGGTTAAAGAAATAGTCTTAAGTTCATAATTAAATTTTTAAAAATATACATAAACATATATATATGCTTCCCAGCTGAGTAAATTGAAAAGGCCTAAATGCTATGATGTCCCAGTAACAATAAGTACATCTAGCCTTCAGATCTTGGCAGCTAAATACCACCACCCTCTGAAAGGAATATAGTTGCTTCAGAGAAATGGGTTGTTCCAGATCTGGCACAGAAAAAGCAGAGGGTGAACTGAGACTGCAATATAAAATAAGAGAATGGTTAAAGAGTTAAAGACTAGGGGTCATGTTAAAAGAAGCCAGGAGCCATTTGAAGGCACTGCTCTGGTCAAATCTGGATTAATTTGAGCTGTAAAATGGGTGACAGTAACGAATTACAAATAATGAACATGTACCATATGATCTCACCTTTAACAGGAACCTAAATAACAAAACAAAGAAACGAGCAAAATATAACCAAAGACACTGAAATAGAGGTCAGGCTGACAGTGCCCACAGAAGAGAGTAGAGGGAATTTCAGGGGGACAGTGGGAAGGGTTCACGGGAACAAACTTAAAGGACACATGGTCATAAACTAAGGGGAGGGTGGTAATGGGAGGGAAGTGGGGAGGGGTGGGAGGGGGGGCTGGATTGGGAGTAAAAAGGAGAAAACTGTATTTGAACAATGATTATAATAAAATTAAAAATAATAATAATAATTATATAAATCATGTAGGAAAAAAACAAAAAAAAACAAATACTGACCATGCTATGTTATAATAATCTATGAGTCCACAATGACACTAAAAATAAAGAAGGAGAAAGTAAGAGAGGAGTATCTGGTAAAATACATTAAGAGACAGAAAATATAAGAAAGAATCACTGTGTTATAACCCAATATAATAACTGGTTCAGGCATGGGTCATGGGTAGATGCTAAATCCAGTGGGGGAAAGGTGGGAGAACAACCTCAAAGTGACACACCACAGACTACCTATTAATTACAAAGGGGTGGTCACAAGCATAACCACATGGGCAAGGTTGGCATCAGCAGTACTGGGCAGCCTGACACTGTGGGTCCCCTGCTGGTATAGAGCAAGAGACACACAGAGTGGTCCTGATGCCACGTCTCAGCAGAATCTAGCTGTGAGGAAACACAAGACTCCAGAGTGTTGGACATACTGTGTTGGGAACTGCCCTGCCTGGTTTCAGAAACTGTAACCCCCCATGACTAAGGCTGAGTGAGAGACCTTGAGTCCCTAAGCCACTAAGGAGACAAAGCTTATCTCCTTGGCAGGAGTACCACCTCTGCCCCCTTTACTTCACCCTGCCTGGCCCCCAGTACGTGATCGGTTAGCCAATGATGGGTAAGATTCCTCAAGGGAGGGATGACCTAAGACAGGCGTGGTCATGGGGGGCCCTCAAGGAAGGACTTGGGGGCTATGGATAAAGGAGGTGATGGACCCTCGCCCCTTGGTTTTGATATAGCCTGAGTCCTCACTCTGTCTGCAAGAAGTCTCCTAATCTCTTGGCTTCCTTATTTCCCCTGATCGACCTAAGCCTGAAACAATGCTAGAGGTGGGTGCAGCCCTGTGCTGCAAAGTGCAAATTCCCTGGGGTGATCAGGCCTAAGAAAGAAAGCATAAAATCCTGTGAAACCTGCTTTGCTAATACCCTCATTTTAAATGATAAGGGTCCAAGTGTGAAATGAGTTTGTTTCCCCAAAGTTTTATGGCCCTTTAGTTATCAGACCCTGACTCAAAATAAGCCCTTCATAGTTCTTTGAATATTATCTATTTGAGTATTACTGCCTGACAATGGTTGATGAGCTTTCCATATATACCCTCTATATCTATGCAAATTAAGCCAATAAAAGCCTGTCAAGGCAAGGGTTTGGGTGCTCTCCTCTTGAGAGAGTGGCAGTGCCATCCCTTTTCCTCCACAGGACTCAGTAGTCTGTGTGAATTTGTTCATATCTCATCCAAATGCTGTAGGCAACATGGGCTGTGTCTACTTCAATACTGGTCTGATTATTCAAGAGATTAGATGGCGGAGAGGTGTAGGAAAGCAGGAAGAAGAATTAAGCTAGATGCAGAATGCTAGATGCAATAAGCTAGATAGCTAAATGCAAAATGTGAACTTTGATTGACTTTGGACAAAACGAAATGATATGCTTTTAAACACGTGAGAGAGCTGGAAAGGCCTGAAGACACTATTATAAACCATCTTAACTCTTTCAGATGTGGCTGGGTAGGAGAATGCCCTTGTTCTTGGGAAACTTCTGCTCTACTATTAAAAGGTGAAGAGTTGCCTGCAGCCCACATCAGGACAGCTCTGAACAAGGGAAGTACCTATGTGCATGTGTGTGAGTTTGCGTGTGTATGTGTATGTGAGAGAACGTACAACTGTAGAGGGATACATTACAGTGCTCTTTACAGGGTTTTAAATTTTTTTCAAAATAAAAACTCTACTAATAATTAAGCAGGGTAGCACCTCCTCATTAAAAGAAAAAAACATCAGCATGTTGACCATATGTCTCTGGCTATATATGTCTGAACTCAGACATTTTTATACAAACATAATTGGAAAAAAAATTTAGATTACTACAATTCTAAAGGAAACCTCAACCCTATTTTTCAAATTCAGATGTTCACCTCTGTTCGATGAATCATGAGCCAGTTTCCATCAGATGTCTGCTTGTGGAATTCCAGGTATGGATCTGACTTTCCAAATAGATCCTACATTAAAAAGAGAAAGCCATTATTCTCCTTTAGACCATTTTATGCCTATTACATGTTAATAACACCTGAACTCTGTCCCCCAAAGTACAGATATACAGAGTACAGTACCATAGTAAATACAAACCCATCTCCTTCCTCACAGACTTGCTGACATCTACCAGGAGAACTATGATGGTATTTTTGATATATGTTCCTAGTCCTTACTTCTCAAAAAACATGATGACTTTAAAATATAGTGATCAATATGATCCATTAATATAATATATTTTGGGCTGTTTTCATTAATATTGTTCACTCACACAGCACTGAGTAGTTTTTATGTAAGCAATATTCCACACCAGTCATGCTAACTCCCTGAGGGACCAGCAATAAAATGGATTCAGAGGGGTTAAATGATTTGCTAAGATAACATATCTAATTGCTGATGGACCTGAGTCTTGACTCCATATATTATCCTTCTATGTTCAATTCCTCACACAAGAGAGCAGAGGTAAATATGTGGAGTGTGCAACAGAATTGCTTCAAGGGCACCCATTTTTTTCTTCTGTAATTTCCCACAGTACTCTTAAACAGTGCTCTCAACACACTGAGCACTCAAAACTGCCCTTACCACCACCCTCAACACATACACATATAGGAGATAAAATTATAGAAGGATATACAAATCACTTCCATAAGTTAAACTCAAGTAATGAGATTATGGATGGTTATTTTCTCATTTTCATTTATCTTCACTTTGAAATCTCCATACTACTTAGAATACATTACTTATTATTTGTCAAAATGAAAGGACACCTGTTAACTCTACAATCATATGTGCAGCTATGTCTTTCAATTGAAGACTTTTGAGTCCTGAATTAACCTCAGTACTAAATTAAGAACAAAGATTCATTTCCCTACTTAGTATAGTTTACTGTCAAGCAAGAAACATAGTTGGTACAGTCAAAAAATATATAAACACAAGGACTAGGAAGAACTAAAATTTAACTTTATCTGCAAGAAGAATCGTAAGTAAATATAATAAGCCACTCTATGCCACATTTTATATTGTAAAACTAATAACAGCATTATACAGAGACATTAACTTTCTAAAAACACACTAATCTACCTTGTCTCACTTATTGTAGAAATAAACCTATGACAGAGGCAAAATAGCACTGTTACCATTTTGAAGGTAAGAAAACAGTCTTTGTTTAAAAGTTCATTAGTGTTAAAAGTTCATTAAGTTAGCAATAGTAGAACCAAAATAAGAATTAAAAGTCCCTGACTCAGGCCTCCAAATATGTTACATGAAAAAAGGAATGTGGAGGAAAGTGTGCACGTGGTATGATACACTTACCAAAGGGCCTGGGGTGGGGACAATACAAATACAAACAGACATACATGCCCACACATCTCAATTGATAGATACACACACACGAGGGGGGACCCCAAAAAAACAGAATTTATTTATAAACAATTGTGTATTTATTCTTAAATGCTTAAACTTCAGTCACCTTCAGAGTACTCACCATTTGTGCAATATAGGTGCCATACACCTATCAAGACATTTTTCCAGTGCTCAAAACAGTTTTTGAACTGGTCAATTTTGATGCCTTTCAGTGCTTCTGCCATTTTTTGTTTCACCTCTTCCACATTGGCAAAACATTTCCCTCTGAGGACATTTTTTATCCAGGGAAACAAAAACAAAGTCGCTCAGGGCAAAATTCGGTGAATAGGGAGGGTGGGGCACAAGGGTCACACCAAAAATCACTAAACACTCAGTGCAGTATGGGTAGGTGCGCTCCTAAATCACTCATCATGAAATGAGCAAACACGTTGAATGAGTCTTCAAAAATATTTCACTGAAGCCAAATGTAGCCTCTCACTACAATATCAGCAGGTACACTGATACACATGGGTTCCAACACTCACCCAGAGGGGGAAGCCTGTATGTACTACCAGGGGCCCACCCTCCAAGAGATAATTCCAGGTTTCTTGGGTCCTGCCTCATACATATGTGTATATAAGTATATGTATACGGACACACAAATATATATTCGCAAATACATATACACAAAAAACCTTAGTTTTTTTTAGGAAATTGAAAGATTAAACCATAAAATATAAATTAAAAAATATTACCAACGGGAGGAAAAAACAGCAGGCAGGGAAAAAAGCTAAGTTTCTTGAATATACCTTATTTTACAGATTTGGCATTGGAACCATGTAAATCTTTTACATGATTATAAAACAAAATTAAATAAAAAATGTTTAAAGCAATTCATAAATGTCAAAAGCAAACTTCTACAATGTGTCAATGTGACAGTATAACCATTCAGAGAAGAATTATTTCTTTAAAACAAAAGTTTGACTGTATCACCAAGTGGAATATAACCAAAAGGAAAAAAACTTCAAAGAAAGCTCAAACCATTTCCAGTAAAAATATTTTAATTACAACCTAGATATTTTTATTCTGAAACTATTCAATACTCTATTAAGACAAAATAGATAGGTAATTATGTTAATATCTTAGGAACCAAGATTTTCAACATAAGAAAAAAACGGTATAAATATAGAATTAAAGAAGTAGAGCCCTGTAATTCTATATCTGAATATCTAAATTGGAAATAACTGTATAAACTTATAATTCAGTTTTTCTTTTTTCTCACATTAAAACACTCATAACAGAGGTTTTTTAATTTTACTTTATGTACAAAGAGCTAGCTAGCATTGTTTGTATGGTAAAGCAGATGTCTTAAATAACCAATTCAAGGAAGTTCACTTGGCCCAACTTAATAAAGCCTATACCTTCGAATACTGACAGAAATACAAGTGGCCCCTGTTGAGGCCATATGTCCAATCAGACCACCCAGTTTGAGCAGACACAGCAAGAATGAGAACCCTGGCCAAATGTTCTCAGATTGGCTCCTGTAGAGCTGTTGGTAACTTATCTTGCTCTCTCCAGTAAAACAAAGCAAAAGGTAATTTAGTTTTTCTTAAAAAATAAAATAAAATCTTTCCTATATCTGACTACTGACTGAGAAGCCATAGAAACAATGAGCAACCACAATAAACAGCTCCCTAGCACCTCCCTGTGGTCTCTAAGTACCAGCTCTCACTGACACGCAGAATAGCACCATTTCATGTGCCAATCTGGGGCAGAGACTGAATGAAATGAGCCTGGAACATGTGTCCTCCCATAGGGCAAAGAAGCTATCAGAGATCCCTGGATTGTCCAGATGGTTTCAGGGATAAATTAAAGAGGTCCCCAGAGGCCGAAAGTTGGAATACTCTGTATCAATAAGAATTAATCAATAGAGTTCACAGCAATACTAAAAATAAACAACAAATGCAAAAAACCCTCATTGGTCACGTTTAGAGAAAAATAAGGAGCCAACTTATTATTCCAAAAAATGGTAAATACAGGAAAAAAAGTCAAACATTTTACTTGCCTTTTCTGTAAAACTGTATCTCAAAATAAGTAAATGCCCAATGGGGAGAATACTTTCCTCTATAGAAGTAGTCTCACTGATAAATGAAGAAGCAATGATAGCATGAGAATATCACTATTTTATAAACCCTTAATAAAACAATATGTCTAGGTACTTATCATATCCTAAAATATACACTCGACAATGTGAGCCTCCTGATTATGGGCCACCACCTATGAAACTGCCTTACCAACAATTAAAAATACCATCTAATCATACCTCTAGATTCAATTACCAGCTTACAGAAATCAAGAAATAATGGTGGAAAGAGCAGCAAGTTACATGACACCACAGGGATTTAAGCAGTTATACACACTGTGGAAACCTCTATAGGACAAAGTATTCAATTTCTTTGTGGAATAAATTCCAGAAAGGATGGATGGATGGATGGATGGAAAGATGGATGGGAAGGAGAAAGGGGCAAACAAGAGAAGGAATGAAGGAGGAAGGGATGAAGGAATGAAGGAAAAGCTAGGAGGAAATTTACAGGTTAAAGTGATTTAAGAGACACATTAACCAATTATATATTTTAAGAGTCTTTTGAGATATACCAGAATATTTACAAATGAAATGCTATGATGGCTAGGAGGAGGGAAAGAAAATAGGGGTAGAGATGTAACACAACTGGTCATGAGTTATAATTGTTTAAGACAGGTGATGAGACATGAAATTTTTTTTTAAAATACTATTCTATGTTTGTATATATTTACATTTTTTTTTTAAAAAAATGTCCCTGGCTACTAGCCTAACATGTTTTCAAACTGATGTGTAAGGAAATATAAACAATGAAGAATACTGATTGGATAATAAAGTAAAAAAGCATGTGAAGAATTATTCTAATCCATGTAATATACTACATTGTTGTGCTATTATGTAATACATTCACCCTTCATTAAAAATATTGACTTCTGAATGCAAAGAGAAAATTCTGTAATTAATGAAGTATGATATTTTTGCTTTTTCCCTTAAGGTAATCCAATACACCATCTCTACTATCTTTTCCAGTAACATTAATGCTTATATTGACTCCTCTTTTGAGCCAGAGAAACCCTTTGATTATATTGAGAGGAAAGAGGTAAGAGGAAACAAGTTCTGCTTACGAACACACACAGATACACATACAGAGACAGACACAAACTCATACAGACATACATAGACACATATATATACACACAGCTACACACTCACATACACAGAGACACACACACAGGAAAGCAGGATTTGGAAGGCACTAAAACTCCAAGGGATGTTCAGATGATGGCACTTATATTAACTGCAGTATTACGTATTTCTCAAACAAGAATCACTGTGTGGCAAACGATATATATATCCCTGTTGAAGTCTGCATCACCTACCCACCTTATTGTCCAGTTTTCTCGCTTCCATTTCAAACAAGACCACTCTGTTATCCTTTATTTCTTCTGCTGAAATCTAAGAACAGATAAGGTAAGTAAAAGAAAGCTTTTTTTAGGGATTCTGATACACTCAGGAAGTACTGATATTCTGTTACCTAATAGTATATAAAGTCTATTAATATAAATAAATTATAAAATGGTTAATAACTAAATGGTACATTTAAGAGATTTATCATTATAGCTTTTATGTACTTGCAATAAATATTTTCCCAAAATATGGTGAATCTCATTATGTGCTTTCCTTTTTAGATTAAATATCATTATACACCTCTGTTTTTCGATTAAGTCTGAATTATGCACTTTCCTTTTTAGAGGCTGTTGCCCCAACTGGATTTCCTAATTCCAGTGAGAAATTCAAAGACCTGGAGAAATTCACAACACCAGCTAAAGCTCTCTAAACCCTGCGAAGTGACAAAATCATATCTAGAAAACACTATCAATTGAAGTATCACATCACTATTTTTCATTTAACTTAACTGAGTTATTAGCTGTCAAAGGCCCAAGAGCAATAAAAGTAACTACCCACAATGTTCTCTATGTGCTACGATGTTCACAATGTGCTACGAAAGTTAGCACCCCCACAGACTGAACATTCTTATGCTTTAGGAAATTTCAATAAGAGCAAAATGGCTGCTCAGGGAAATGAGTTTCATGATGGAACTGATCCTAAAATGAGGCTCTCAGGGAGCCAACCTTCAACTTGCAGAGCTAAAGTCAGAAACTATTGCTCCAGGGGTGATTGCCCAGACACAAGGTCTGGAAGGTAAGATCATTAAAAGCACAGCATTATATAACTTGGGATCTAAATTGGGATAAGACATACATTTATTGGCCCAGGGCTAGATGTCAGCTGGCAAGTCCTGCTGGGAGGACGGACAGCAGAGTGTGGGCACTGAAAAAGAGGTGCCAGCCATGTCACAGTGTGAGACCCATTAGGAATAAAATCCATTCTGAAAATTCTGTCATTTTGAGGGGATGACTTTGCCTTGCATCAAGCCAGGTGGATCCATTCAGATAATTAAATAGTTTAATTATACTTCCACAGGAGTAAGGCATATCACCAAGTTGCTCTGGACCCTGCGACCAGCTTAAACACTCAAAGGGATTTTGTATGTGTGTGTTTCTTTTTTTGGCACACACGTTTCCCATTTGTGATTGCTCTTAAGCAGGGCAGGAGGAGGGCGCCATTCAGATGAAATGATAAAGCATGGTTGTAAGGTAAACTACCTGCCTGTACAGTTTCAGTGTGCCCTCTACATAAATCTTTTTAGACAAAAGACAAATATCTTGTTACCGTGATGCTGCCTTTACCCGCAGGTCTGCCACTTTTAAGCACCAGTGGTCGAGTCAGCTTCTTACTGGAAACAATCTATTAAAGGAAAAGATTGATAAAAAGAGCTTTTTCACTTCATCTTGTAACATTTTAAACTGAATGGTTTTGAAAAAAAAGTTTGAGTGTGAAGTCATTAAGTCCATTCTGTAAGGATGGAGTGATTATAAAATACATGGACACATGTAAAAATCTTACTTATTTTTAGAAAGAGGGGAAGGGAAGGAGAAAGAAAAGGAGAGAAACATTGATCAGTTGTCTCTCACACACCCCAACCAGGGACCTGACCTACAACCCAGGGAAAAGCTGTGAATGGGAATTGAACCAGAAACCTTTTGGTTTGCAGGACAATGCCCAACTCACTGAGCTACACCAGTTGGGGCATGCTTGAAGAACACTGGAGACATTTAAAACCAACTGGAGAGTTGCAAGATGGTGAAGGAGTAAGTGGAAGCCACACAAACCTCCTCCCAGAACCAAGCTGGAATTACAACTAAGTTGTAGAGAAATCATCCTGAATAACCAATAGAACATGAGCTGGAGAGAAGTCTTATAACCACGGACAGACAGAAGACACCACTTCACCACATTGAGACTGGTAGGAAGTATGGAGAAGACATGAGAGAGCTGGCCGGGCTGCCAGGGGCAGTAGCAGAAATTCCGGAGGGATATTTCAGCAGCTGGAGCGTTCCCCCTGAGAAGTATGACATCTAAACGCCAAGTTGGGCTCTCCAGCTTACAGCATAGAGCCTAAAAAAACCCAGGTAACATCAAGCTGTGAAAAGCAGCAGGCTTTCTGTCTGCCAAGAAAAGATGGATGAGGATAAAGAAAGCCTCTTACAGGGCCAGTGCATAAAATTCAGTTTGCAGCACGTACCCTGGGCTGTGGCAGAGGGAGGGCAGAGGGAGGGCAAGAGATACTTCACGAGAGTCTGAGGTTGGTGGCTCTGGAGAGAGAATGGAAGGAACAGTGTTCAGGACCACTACGCTGAGTCATTCTATATACTACAGAAGCCATTTTTCTCAGGCAGAACACTCCTCTCCAAGTGATACCGGCCTGAGGGGAAGCAATAGCCCTGGCCACAAGAATTACTCTGCCCCACCCTGTGGTGTTTATGCAGACTGCTGATTAGAGCTTAAGGCTGTATCACTGATCAGTTTAAGACACAAAATACAAGGAAGTCACCAAAATGGGAACACAAAGAAACAGACCCCAAATGAAAGAACAAGAAAATTTACCAGAAAAACTAGATGAAATGGAGGCGAACAATTTATCAGATAGAGTTTAGAGTAATGATTATAAGGATACTCAACAGCATGAAAAAAGACACAGAAACCATAAAAAAAGGACCAGTCAGAAATAAAGAATGCAATGTCTTAAATAAATAATACACTGGAAGGAACAAACAGTAGATTAGATAAAACAGAGGACAGAATCAATATTTTGGAAGACAAGGTAAAAAAAAAAACCTAGGCACAGCAGCAAAAAGAAAAAGGAATTTAAAAAAATTAGAAGAACTTAGCCCTGGCTGGCATAGCTCAGTGGATTGAGTGCGAGCAGCGAACCAAAGCATCACAGGTTCAATTCCCAGTCAGGGCACATGCCTGGGTTGCAGGTCACAGCCCCCAGCAACTGCACATTGATGTTTCTCTCTCTCTCTCTCTTTCTCCCTCCTTTCTCTCTCTAAAAATAAATAAATAACATTTTTTTAAAAATTAGGAGAATTTAAGAAACATTTTGGACAACATGAAGCATAATAACATCCACATCATGGGAATAACAGGAGGAGAAGAGAGTAAGCAAGGGATTGAGAACCTATTTGAAGAAATGATGACCGAAAACTTCCCTGATCTGGTGAAGGAAAAAGACACACAAGTTCAGGAAGCTCAAAGAGTCCCAAACAAGTTGGACCCAAAAAGGCCTAAAATAAGACACATCATAATTAAAATGACAAGGCTTAAAGACAGGGAGAGAATCCTGAAAGCTGCAAAAGAAAAACAGGTAGTTACTGAGACTGGAGCACCAATTAGACTATCATCTGAATTCTCAAAAGAAACATGGCTGGCCAGAAAGGAGTGGCATGAAATAGTCAGGGTAACGAAAAGCAAGGACCTACAACCAAGGCTACTTAACCCAGCAAGAAAATAAAATCGAAGGGGAAATAAGGAGCTTCCCAGACAAGAAAAGCTAAAGGAGTTTGTTAACACTCAAGCCAGTACTACAACAATGGTTAAAGGTTTTAAGCTTGTTTTAAGAAGAAGAAAAATAGAAAGAAAAAAAGCAGATGAAAATAGTCTAATGATAAAATAGCACTAAATACAAAGTATTTATCAATGATTACCTTAAATGTAAATGGCTTAAATGCTCCAACAGAATGACATAAGGTAATTGAATGTATAAGAAAAAAAAGACCCATGAATATGCTGCCTCCAAAAGACTCATTTCAGACCAAAAGATACACACAGAATAAAAGTACAGGGATGGAAAAAATATTTCATGCAAACAGAGGGGAAAAAAGCTGGGGTAGCTGTACTTATATTCGACAAAACAGACTTAAAACCAAGACTATATTAAGAGACAAAGCAGGACAATACATAATGATATAGGGAACAATCCAGCAAGAGGATATAACCCTAGTAAACATTCACACACCCAACATAGGAGCACCTAAATATGTAAAGCAAATCTGGATGGACATAAAGGAAAGATCAACAGAAATACAGTCATAGTTGGGGATTTTAACACCCCATTGACTTCAATGGATAGATCTTCCAGGTAGAAAATCAACAACAAGACAGTAATCTTAAATGACACACTAAATCAAATGGATTTAATTGGTATCTTCAGAGCATTTCACCCCAAAGCAGCAGAATATACACACTTTTCAAGTGCACATGGAATGTTTTCTAAGATAGACCACCTGATTGGACACAAAACAAGTCTCAATAAATTTAAGAAGATTAAAATCGTATCAAGCATGTTCTCTGACCACAATTCTATGAAGCTAGAAATCAACCACAAGAACACTGAAAAATTCACAAAGATATGGAAGCAAATTAGGATGTTATTAAAGAATGAATAACAGTGAGGTCAAGGAAGAAATCAAGATACCTTGAAAGAATTAAAAATAAGGGCACAACAATCCAAAATCTGTGGGATTGGGAAAGCAACAGTAAGAGAGAAATTCATACCATTATAGGCCTATCACAAAAAATAAGAAAACGCTCAAGTAAACAATCTAAATTCACATGAAAGGAACTTGAAAAAGAACAAACAAAGCCTAAATAAGTAGAAAAAAGGAAATACTAAAGGTCAGAGCAGAAGTAAATGAAATAGAGTCTAAAAAATAATATGAAAGATCAATGAATCCAAGAGCTGGTTCTTTGAAATGATAAATAAGATTGACAACCCTTTAACCACACCCATCAAGGAAAAACGAGAGAGGGCCCAAATAAATAAAATCAGGAATGAAAGAGTAAAAATAACAACTGACACCAAAAAATACAAAAGATTGTAAGAAAATATTATAAATAACCATATGCCAACACACAGGACAACCTGGACAAACTGAATAAGTTCCTAGAAAGGTAAAATCTTCCCAAACTAAATCAAGAAAAATCAGAGAATCTGAATAGACAGATTACACCTAGTGAAATTAAAGCAGTAATCAAAAAAATTCCCAAAAAACAAAAGCCCGGGACTGGATGGTTCACAGGTCAATTTTACCACACTTTGAGAAGAACTAACACCAATCACTCTCAAATGATTGCATAAAATTCAAGAGGAGGGAAAGCTCCCAAACAATTTTTACAATGCCAGCATTATCCTAATGCCAAAACCAGATAAAGATAGTACAAAGAAAGAAAATTATAAGCCAATATCCCTGATGAATACAGACGCTAAAATCCTCATCAAAATATTAGCAAACTGACAGAGGAACGCAAAAACCCACACCATGATTAAGCGGGTTTTAGTCTGGGAGTGCAAGGTTGGTACAATATTCACAAATCAATAAATGTGATTCACCACATAAACTAAATGAAGGATAAAAATCACATGTCATATCAAAAGATGCAGAAAAAGCATCTGATAAAATCCAGCACCCATTTATGATAAAAACTCTCATCAAAGTAGGATTAAAGGGAGCATACCTAAACATGATAAAGGCTATATGTACAAACCCACTGCCAGCATCATATTCAACTGTCAAAAACTATATGCGTTCCCCTTAAGATCGGGAACAAGACAGGGAAGTCTAATAACAGAAAGGAAAATTTAGAAAGCAATATCATTCAGAATTGCTAAAAAATATATATATGTATATAAACATATATATGAATAAACTAATATAGGATGTAAAAAGACCTGTACTTGGAAAATTGTAAGACACTGAAGAAAGAAATAGAGGAAGATACAAATAAGTGAAAACACACACCATGTTCATGGGTAGGACGAATTAACATAATTAAAATGTCCATATTACCCAAGAAATATATTGATTCAAAACAACTACTATCAAGATTCAAATGATATATTTCACAGAACTAGAACACATAACTCAAAAATTTATATGGAACCATGAAAGGCCCCACATAGCAACAGCAATCCTGAGAAAAACCAAAATTGGAAGAATCATGCTACCTAATATCAAACAGTATTATAAAGCCATAGTAATCTAAACAGCATGGTACTGGCATAAAAACAAACCTATAGATCAATGAAACAGAATTGACAGCCCAGAAATAAATGTAGACCTTTATAGTCAATTAATATTCAACAGAAGAAGCAAACACACACAAAGGGCTAAAGATAGTTTATTCAATAAATGGTGTTTGGAAAATTGGAAGTATGTGTTAGAAAAATGAATCTAGACCACCTTCTTACACCACACACAAGAATAAATTCAAAATGGATCAAAGACTTAAATGTTGGGCCTAAAATTATAAAAACCCTAGAAGAAAGCATAGGCAAGCAAAATGCCAGAATTGCTCACAGCAATATTTTTTCAAATATATCTCCCTAGGCAAGGGAAACAATATAAAATATAAACAAATTGGACAATATCAAACTAAAAACATTTGCACAGCAAAGGAAATCATCAACAAAATAAAAAGACAACCCACAGAATGGGAGAACATATCCACTGATACATCTGATAAGGGATTAATGTCCAAAATTTATAAAGTACTTATAAAACTCAACACCAAAAAAAATAAACAACACAATTAAAAAATGGACAAATGACCTGAATAGATACTTCTCCAAAGAGGACATACAGATAGCCAATTGACATATGAAAAGATGCTCAACATCACTAATCATCAGAGAAATGCAAATTAAAACCACAATGATATACCATCTCACACCTGTCAGAATGGCTATCACCAATAAATCAACAAACAACAAGTGTTGGGAAGAATGTGGAGAAAGGGGAACCCTTTTGAACTGTTGGTGGAAATACAGAGTAGTATAGCCACTATGGAAACCAGTACGGAGACAGATACCTCAAAAAAGTAAAAATAGATCTGTCTTTTGACCCAGCAATCCCATTTCTGGGAATATATCTGAAGGAACCCAAATCACTAATTCAAAAGAACATAAGCAGCCCAATAGTCACTGCAGCTTTATTTACAATTGCCAAGATACAGAAGCAGCACAAGTGTCCATCAGTAGGTGAGTGGATAAAGCAACTATAATACAGTTACACAGTGGACTACTACTTGGCCACGAAAAAGAAAATCTTACCCTTTGCAACAATATGGATGAACCTGGAGTACATTATGCTAAGTGAAATAAGCCAGTCAGAGAAAGACAAATACCAGATAATTGCACTCATATATGGACTCTAATAAACAAATTGAACTAACAAGGAAAACGGGGACAATTCACAGATGGAGAGCAGGATGACAACTTGTGGGGAGATGGTGAGGGGGTGGAAGGATTGAGAAAAAAGGAAAAAAGGACTCATGGATATGAACAACAGAGTGATGCTTGTTGAGGGTATAGAGATATAAGGGGACTAGAGGTAATAGAAAAAAATACAATAAAGATTAAGTCAATAAAAAAATAAATAAATATTTCACCCCTATTGCTTAAAGGCAGGCCAGGCCTCAGAACTCTCACCAAATGGGATTCAGTTTTTTAACTGATGTAACTGTAATGTATAACTCCCCCACCCCCCAAAATAGCATTTTGATTAATATAGTAGACCTAGGCTCTCAATCAGCTATAATCTCTTATATTCATTTTAAATTTAGCTATATTCACTTTTTTCCAAAAAAACAGTAAGTACTTTAACTTCCCTTTGGTACTGTTTATCAAAGATTTTAAAAACTGATCAGCTCCATTTGTCAAGACATAGGAAATGCCATGATCTCCAAACAATTCAACACTGGAAAATGAACTCTTAAAAGATAACTCTGAGCAATAATTGTCACCAACTTTAAAAAAGACTCCTTCCCCTGAAACCTTTCTCACTCTGTACAAATGTTCCTTACCTCTACTTAGAAGTCAGACTGTGAGCCCCACAGACACACTCCTACCCTACTGGAACCTATCCTGTACCAGAAAGATATAACTATGATAAACAAGGTGAATGATCAGGGAGCGAGAGGAGAGAGCACCCAGTAGGCTAGCAGGACCCCACAGACTCTAGTTTGAAAGGAAGGAAGCCCAGCTGATGAGGCACGAGCCAGGGAGGGCCCAGTGACGCCAGTTAGAACATGAGAAGTTGCTGATACTGTGATGGCATTTATGACTAAACATAAGGATGCACACACAGCAGCTACAACAGTAGTTTCATTTACTATAATGTCGAACGAACACTCCAAATGCAAACACATATGGTCCCTGCCCTTAGGAAAGTAGCAAATTCTATAATGCTGAAGCCCACCAAACCAATGTATGAATTCTGTCCTTAAAGTGATTACATGATTTCCAACTTTAAAAATTAAACTAATGAGCACTTATGAAAAGGCCCAAATTTTTGGAGATGTGATGTACAGCATAGGAAATAAAGTCAATAATAACTGTGATAACAGTGTATGAAATCAGATGGGTACTGGAAATATTGGGGGAACACTTTGTAAGGTATATGATTACCTAACCACTATGCTGTGCACTTGAAACAAATACAAAATAATATTGAATGTAAACTGTAATTGGAATTTTTTTTTGTAACTGGAAATTTTTAAAATTTTTAAAAGGTCTAATTCTTTGGTTAAAATGTAGACACATAGTAGAGCAGCAACTTATACTCACTTGTCCAAGGGTACATTCACATTCTCCTAAGAAGTCATCATCATTCAGTTCGATTGTTTTGTTATCAATGTCATAAATCCCAAATTTCAGTTTCTGAACCACTTCAAAGTAGTAATCAATAATAAATGTCTTGGAAAATGCGGGATTCAAGCAATTCTTAATCCTTTCCGTGCGCTCAACCTGTACACAGCCCCAAAACAAAAATGTTTCAAGTCAAAAGTGAACTTGCATTTTAAAATTTTTTAAATTTTATGTACTACATCCAGCTCAATATAGGCATGACAGCTAAGGAAGTTCCTATATGTGTGTTAAAAATTCTGTCAAGGACAAACCTGCCCAAACACTGCACAAACAGATGAGATGGTTTTATGATTTTTAACATTTTTAAACTCGTGTTGTCAAAAAACAATTGAGCTTGCTTTTCACCTATAGTATTTAATATTACCTCATACCACTGCTGACCACTTGTATTCAAAAATAACACGCATAATGGGTCAGACTTTGACCCTATGTCTTTATCCAGAAGATTGTCACAGGAAATATTCAGCTCCACCTTCATCACACACTGGGCAGCCATCTCTTGAGCTGTGAAAACCAAGGAGATGAGAAATGATGCCATTGAAATGGTGCTTCAAGAAGCACATCATTCCCAACGAAGAAGCAGAACTCTCAGGACAACTGTCAGGACGGGACCTAAGAGGGAATTGACTGGAATAAGACTAAGTGCCTCCCAGCAAGTCGGATGTCACTGATATTGCTTCAGTCAGACTTTTGCTGGGATAAGCTCATTTATTATATGACAAAAGACATATTAATAATCTTTTCACTTCCCTATATATTTTACCATTCATAAAAAGTCCAAGTAGCATTTAGCTATGAAACAAAACTCATTAAACTACAACCTTAATATTATTTTTATTTGTTTATTTGACAAGTTGCTAAAGGAGATATTTTCTGTTTTCAAAGAATTTTGCTAAAACCCAAACCCGGGGAATAAAAGACCCCCAAATATACCCTCTCTTCACCTACCCCTGCCCATTTTACATGAGTGGTTCTCAATCTTGGCTGCTCACTGGAAGCACCTGGGAGTTTTCAAAACCACTGATGCTGGAGTTCTCCACTCAGAGATTAGTGTGACTGATTTACGGTCCACCCAGCCTCGGCTCCTTGGATGGTTCTAATGTAGACAAGGTCAACAGACCCACTAATCTACAAAGAGCTTCTGGCAAACAGGCATAGCTCACTTGTCCTCCAGACTTGCCACAAATACCAAAGTTAGCCCAACTGTCATTAACCTCTCTTCCCCACCTCCAGTCAAGGTATGAAGAGGGCTGGGGATAGATGAAGCCCTTAGAGGCTGGCCTTAAGAGGTGATAATTGCTGAGGGTAAGTTGCTTTCCTCCATGACACCAGGTAAAGGAACTGGAGCAGCCATCTCTTGAGCTGTGGAGGAGACAAGCATCACATTCCCCTGCCTGGCAGGCCACTCACAGCACCCAGCATGAAGTAGGGGCCCACAGTGGGAGGACAGGTCTTTAAGGGAAGGAGCCTGCCCACTAGAGGTGCTGATGGCCTTTAGAATGTGGGATATTTGATGCCCTTTGCCTTCCACTTGGAGATCTGGATGAAATTCTGGGACAAGAAGAACAAATCCACTCATCAATCATCCTGTTATTTAAACAGGATTTCTGTGCTGTACAAAATGTCTACTTAGGCCTAAAATAATCAGGATTATGCTTAGAAGAGTCCTTTGGCAAGTATCAAAAACAACTCATGCCTACAGAAACTCTTTAGTTATTCCAGTGGACTCTTTGAAAATAGTACAATCCTCACTGTGGGTCAGAAATCAATACTAACATTTAAGATTCTTAAATTAGTCCTGGCTGAGTGGCTCAGCTTGTTGAAGTGTTGTCCTATACAGCAAAAGACTACGGGTTCAATGCCCAGCCAGGGCACATACCTAGGATGTACTATAATCCCCGGTCAGGGCTTATGTGGGAGACAACCAATCAATGTGTTTCTCTCACATGGATGTGTTTCTCTCACATTGATATGTTTCTCTCACATCGATGTTTCTCTCTTCCTCTCTCTCTAAAATCAAGAAACATATCCTCAGGTAAGGATTAAAAATATTCCTAAGTTAAAGGAAACGGAATAAGGAAACAGGTTTTGTAGTTGCCAAAGCTAGAAATTCCTTTGAAAAACAATGCTCTGTGTGTGGACTTCACCCTGAAGAGAATTATTCCTAATATGGAACAAAATTCACAAATCCCCTATTTGCCTCCCAAATCCCTTCCCCAGGATGTTGTAATAAAACTGAAACTGCCATGGCCTTTTACTGTGAAGTCAGACATTTTTTGCTACTTTATGTGTATCACAGTTGTGAAGTGTACAACACATGGTCCTGACAAAGTGCCCCAGACACTAATATTGGGAGAAATCTCTGATGCAGGCCGAAGACTGTGCAGAGCAGACACTGCAGGGAGACTGGCAGTGCTGAGCTTGGAGGATTCTGTGAGCAGGTAAAGAGGGGACCACAAAGAAACAGGAGAGCTAGGCATGAGAGGGCACAATGAAGACAGTGTCATGGAAGTGAGCATCCAGATGGGGGAGTCATGGTGGGCAGGACATGAGTCTAGTGTACTGAGAACTAGGCTGAAGGACTCAGTGGGTGGGTGATAGGTGTCATTGCAAGTTCTCAGGCTGGGGAGAAGAGGATGAAATACTCATTTCAGACATCACTTGTATTAAATCAACTCTATGGTGCCTCGGAAGTTCGGTCACTGACATGATAGCAGTAAAGTCTCCAGATCCAGAAACACACAAATACTGAATTTAGCACCAAAATTAGCATATCTTTACATTGTCCAGTGCAGGAGATGAGCTGTTTCCAATATCAGTGAGCATCTGTAATGACAGTGTGACTACAATCATCATTCTGTCCTACTCTGATTTATGAAAAAGGAAAAAGTACTACACAGACTGTCAGGGTACAAAGCAAATGGTACAAAGAGACACCAGAAAACCCAGAAGCAGAGATCTGATGGTCCTCCCTCTGATGTTACACAGCCATGACATCTCTGAAAGGTAAACACATGGGCCTTGTCCTTGGACTTGCCACCTGTAACTCTACTCCTCTGCACCTCCAACAACTGCCTGTTCCTCCTCTCTCCTCAGACCCCATGAGCACCCATAGGCCTGATCCCTTCTAGTCTTTCTACCTTCTCTTCTTTGAACTGACCTTCCCAAGGAAAGCTTCAAGCATCAGTGAGCAGGGAGTGCGCCCCAAAGTGACCACCCTACCTGCCCCTACTTTACATCAACAAAGCACACAAACAAAGTACTATACATTCAAGAGCCTTACCTTCAGTTTCCGCTTGGTTTCCTCATGTCCAATAATAATATGAAAATAATGAAATTAATAAGCAAGCCTACCTTATCTGGTTGTTCAGCAGACTGAGTTAATATATTTAAACAGTGCCCAGAAGCTGCTGCTGCTTAATAATAGTAATAGTAGTAGTAATAGTAACAGTAACAGTAGTAGTAGTATTTTAGGACTACCTGCCTCCAGTGTCTGATCCTCTTTTATCCACCCCAAATCACTGTCTGATCCTCTCTTATCCAGCCTTCACTAAAGACCTCATTTGAACTCCTGCAGAATAGGGACAAGATAAGATTTGCAGTGATGATTATGTGATGTCATAGAAATGACTTTCTAGATTTCTTCAGTCAAAATGGAAATTCTACAAGTAAACCTATATATCTGGCATGCGCAGTGCACCTCGCTCTTCATATCTAACACAGCATCTATGGAATAAAGGTTAGTGTGTCCATTTTGTCTTCTGCATAAGGGAGTTTAGAGTGTTGTGAGTTGTATCAGTAGTACCCAGGATAACGCAGTACTCCAGGGACAGATGTAGCATGAGCAAGGTTTCTAAAGTCCTGGGAACACAGTATGTAATGAATTGTCTACCAGCAACCAGATAGCCCTCAATTTCCAAGGATGGGGAGAACTGCACAGAAGTGAAGATAACACCTCTGTGTGGAGTCACTCTCATAACAGAGACACACCATCAGAAGAACATGATTCCCCCTCTCACAGAAGAGCTACAGAAACAGCCTGCCAGATGTGTATGATCATTTAGTAAACTGCTGACAGCTACATTATTGTATTCCTTCCAAAATGCAAATCTCTTCTGTTAGCAGTATCCCCTGATGACAGCTCTGCATGCAGGCTCATTTTAAGTGACAAACCCATTACGGCTTGAACCATGTTAACAGCAATGTCTATGAAGATGCTCTGCACTTCCTTCTATGTGATGACCTGGTACATGACACATGATTTTAGAAACAATATAGTATTCTTTTAAAATGGAAGATAATAAATGTTTTGTACTCCTGGTGTCTGAGACAATTGAACAGACAGAAGAAGGCATGCCAACAGAAGGTGCCTCTATGTGTTCCTCCCCAAAGAGCGATAGTAGCAAGATAGAGCGAGCCCTGGGACTGGCCAGAAGCTTCTCCACTGCACAGGTAACTTACTGGAGAATAGTTTGGTTTAGTTGTTAGGTTTCTGAAATGCAAATATCCCTTAGAAATCCTAAACAAGTCAACTTTCCCAGTCACCCCAACTTCCCCAAATCAATATTATATGACAGATGATTCAAAGAAACTGAAAATTAAAAGCTAATATGTAAAAGAAGGTCTAGTGTATAAAATTTTGAGACCATGGTCACACCCAGGCCCTAGCTGAAAACCCTGCAGTGTCTGCTTCTTCCTCCCCATCTCATATAGGCCTGGTGCCCTAATGTGCTCGGGAAAGCTGTCAGGGAGATTCTGGCACACCCCCCAAATCTCTCACATGTACAAGTGCAGAGCCTTCCCATACCCACAGCCCAACTCCACTTCCAATCCCTCTCATAGCTCCTGGCGGCACTCCCACTGCCATCCTCCCTCCATTCACATCATTACTTTATCACTTCTGATGAAAACAACAACAGCACTGGCTGCCCAGGGCCACTAGTCTATTGCTCTCCCAAGAACTCCTGGCTCTGCCCACACTGACCCCAGCCAACTAAAGTGAGCAGCACCTTCTGCCCATCCAAGGTCTTCATCAAGATACACTGTGATTGACAGCTCCCCCATGACTGGCTGGGATGCCTATAAAACGTGGGCTCTGTTTTCCTTCCAATCCACTGCTGTGAGCTGAGCACAAGGACCAGGCTGCAGAGCCCCTTCACCAGGAAGGACAATGTCTGGCTCATTCTTGTGGCAGAAAGAAGAATAACTTCAGAGTCAGTACTCTTTGTTCACATTTCTTTCCCACTATGTATTTGAGTGTGTCTGCTTTGCCAGGTTATCTATCTGAACTTCAATTTCTATAAATTAGAGATTTAAAAAATTACCTGGCAATGGTTGGTTTCTGACATGCTCAGCATATATCAGACATGACTCTGTGAACTGTAGCAATTATTACTTTATTAACTACTCAAATATTTAATCAATTGCCTCGGTGTTGATGGCTTATTATTAAGTAGTAAGATGTAGAGCACCCTTCTCATCTTTGTTTATGAAGAGCTTCTTGGAATGATAATAAAAGACTATGGGGTTTACACAAAATTACTTGGCCCAAATAGCCTTGATGATAGACTGGTGCTAATTTTTCTAAATTCTCTCAGAAGAGCTTGTTTCTCTGAGCAACTATGTAGTTGGTACATAGGGGAGGGGATCTAGGACTGGTGACAATGCCTCATTATTTGTCCCAAAACAGTTGGATGGAAGTCAGTGCCCACCCACCAATACCATGAACTGGACAGTTGATATTTACCTCACAGCAGTTCTCCAAGACAGTCCATTAGATCATGGGTTACTTAGGGCACAAAAGCATTTCCCCCTTGCTGGGCTCTCACATATTATCTACATGGGGCACCAACATCTCAGAGCTTCCAGAAGGTACTCCTGGGCCATCTCAGGACAGCAACAGGAGTTCACAGGAATGCCCTGCACTGAACACCCGGGCTCTGAGAGTAGAAAACTTATGGTAAAAGAATTTACACTGAGTTTATCCTGTATGTATTAAGAAAGTGATGCCCACATATTTTAATCCCTGCCATGGACACTAGAAATGGGGATAGGGAATTACATCAAGCATTAAAGCACACAAACAGAGAAAAAAACATGTTTTCTTTTCAGTGTGAAAAAGGGACAAGCAAAAGGGTCATTGGATCAGAGTAAAAAAAAAAAGTGGCCAATAGTTCTGTGTCACTGCTTATGGGCAGTTGTCTAACTTCTCTAGCCTCTGTGTTTCACTTATTAAATCTGAGTTTTTAATCACTTTAGGTAACTTTTAAGGCCTCTTCCAGTTAATGTGCTATGACTTTCATTTAATCATAGTGAACACAAAACATGTACAGAAAGTGGTACTAAAGAAGTAGGGGTATTTTTTTAACAAAGTAAAAATATCAGAAAAGTTACAAGAACCAAAAAGAGAAACAGAAAGAAAAGGATAAGGTTTTCCAAATTTAGCCTCCATCTTCCACTACTGAAAAAACCATATCTGAAAAAAATACCTATATTCAGATACTCTCCCACTAATTAGGTACCTCTGCTTGAAACTATTATTAAAATCCATATTCTGTGATGACTTAGAAAAATAAAGATCATCAACAAACAAAACACAAGCCCAGTGCATTGGGTCCACACAGCAGGACAAGGAGGCAAGTTTTCCTACCATACACAGTGTCACTCATCACTAAACCCTCAGCACAGCAAAAGGAATCAGTTTCTGGCTACCATAAAAAAATAAATTTCCAGATACTTGAGTTATCCTGAATATCTAAATAGTAATACTATTGCTGATACCTGAACATTCAGAATGGGGAAAGCAGGAGTCATTACAAAAGTTTTTTCACTTGACCACTCTTGATTTGAAAACTAAAAAGTATATACAGTTTCACCCTGTCCTTATTGCTTGCTACAAAGTGAGAGATTAACTAAGGCCCCTTCCTTGATTTCTCTAGAAAACCCTTAAAATATAGAGATCTGTCTGATTCATAACAGGCTACAGAATTTACTTAATTATCTGTTTCTAGTTATACTACTTTTCTAATCCCTTGGCTACAGTATATACACTTTAGAAATCTCATGATTACATTTTCTAGCCTATCAAATAAAGAGTTCACCATAGGGGCACTGAGTGAGGTGTTAATAAAAGTCAGATGCAATGACAGTATCTCAATATTGCCTCACTTTATTACCATTACCCATATATCAAATAAATCATCTTTTACAAAAAAAAACCTGCCTTGATAAAAATCAGAGCTGTATCTCCTAGTAGAAAATTCCAGCTCTTTAGCCAAAAATTTTTAAATTACAAGGCCTCTATAAAACTGCTGGCCAGTTGGGTTGCAGGCAGGCTAGATGTCATGTTAAGGCCCATTCACCTCAGAAACTGAAGTCCCTTGGGCTCCTTATTCCAGTCCCAGCATTTTAAGAACTTCATGCCTTTTGGAATCCCCCAGATGATGGACCAGAAATCAGAACTTCTCACCTGCCCGTTACCCAGCTTTGCCCAATTCTAACACCTAGGTCCCTCCTCTTCTCAGGGAGCATCTATTTAATTGGGCCAGATGGGCATTTCACATGTCACTACATTCTCCTCTCTAGTTGTGATGAAAAATAATATGAAAATTCTCTCAGTTCAAAGCTGCAGCAACTACAATGACTTTGTTCTCAAGGCTTTAAAGTGTCTATGTTGAGCAAGGACTATGAGATGTTTATACATTTCCCAATTTCAAGAAGATTCCTTGTATGGTTGCTTAGCATTCCATTTCAGCTATTTGTAACTTTCTGGTAAACCCCTTCATACTTCCTGATCAGGAACAATTGAATAGTACTTCGTACTATTCGTTCACTCAGTATCATTCTCACAGATAGCCTATTGTGCCAGACACTGCTAAGGTACTAGGGGACAAGAAACCAAACAAATACACATCCCTGCCCTCACACAGTTATACTGCAGGGAGATACTAAAATTACAGTGTATACAGGTGGTAATAAGTGCTAAAGAGAAAAATAAAGCAGGGAAGGTGAACAAGGAGTCTTGAAGGCAGCATGGGCAATTTTAGATATTTTATAAACCTATTTTTGACAACACAATCAGGAAATACTTGTTTTGATTTTCACTTCCCAACCTCTAGAGAGAAGAAAATGTGGACAAATTCCTCTTCATAGCTGCAGGGATCTATCTTAACATGCGCTGAGACCTGAGTCTGGAACAGGGTAAACTAACCTCAGAAAACTAAAGAGGCCTGATGACAATGCATAGCACAACCACACTGCTGCTTTGGTAATTTTCACAGGAACCAGACATAATACATCCGCTTGGTAAGATGGAATTTTGATATGATTTGCTATAATGAATATGTAGTGTTTCCTTGTATTTTTCATGGGGAAACTGCATTAATATGCTATCCAGCTAACTTATATTGGTAATTTTGATCATTAGTTGACTAATTTTAATGCCTTTTTAAAATTATGATTACATACTGGTAAGCTGCTCAAACTTATTTACTTACTTATTACTTTTTAATCCTCACCTGAGGGCACGTTCATTGACTCTAGAGAGAGAAAGGACAGGAAGAGAGAGAGAGAAACATCAATGTGAGAGAAACATCAATCAGTTGCCTCCTAAAAACATCCCAACCAGGGATCGAACCAACGACCCAAGTATATGCCCTGACCAGGGATTGAACCTGAAACCTAGGTAAGTGTACTGACTGGGGATCAAACCCACAACCTTCTGGTGTATGGGATCACTCCAAAAAACTAAGCCAACCAGTCAGGGCTTCAAACACATTTAAGCCAGTGTAGTCATTTTCAGAATGTTATCAAAATGCACACATAATGTCTGTTTTTTATTATCATGTAAGAAACTTAAGTAATGTAGTTAAATAGAATCTATGATGCTTTACTTTAGGTGTTAATTTAAATGTCCTTCTCAGCCAATGTTTCAACAAATTTCCCAGCAAGTATCTTACAGATTTGTTTGAACTTTAACCTGATTAGCAATACTTCCAAGACAGGTAAGAAGGTAAAGGGAAAGGTAGTAGGCAGGAAGCTAGCCTGCAGGGTGAAGGTAATAGTGAGCACATTAAAGGAATGTACACATTTGGGTTCCTCATACTTGAGAGTGGCACTGATCCTCACTCAGATATCCACCTAAAGGTTCATGCTTTCCATGAGCAGTGGTGGCTAATTACAATTTTTTAAAAGATTTTATTTACTTATTTTTAGAGAGAGATGAAGGGAGGGAGAAAGAGAGGAAGAGAAACACCAATGTGTGGTTGTCTCTCATGAGTCCACTAGTAGGGACCTGGTCTGCAACCCAAGAATGTGCCCTGACTGGGAATCGAACCAGCGACTCTTTGGTTAGCAGGCCAGCGTTCAATCCACTGAGCTACACCAGCCAGGGCTCATTACAAATTTTTGAAGGTCAAAATGTTATTTAATCATATTTTACACCCAGTGCTAACCTTCTTGGTTTTGCTGACTTTCTAGAACAATTATTTATTGACTAAAGAAAGTTTTAAAAAAGAAATTTCTAACAGTAGTAGAAAAAAGCACAGCTGTGTCTAAAGCTAGAGAACCAAGAACTGACAGGCGCTAAGGTCAGCAGGAATTGGTTATCAGGACAGACGCCATGGAAGAGATGTTCAGGACAGTAGTGCCAGTGTTGTAGAGAGCATGTGTATAATCCTTAGGTTGCTTAATGCTATGTGGGAATGAAGGTCATTGTCTACAAAGTATTCACAGTTATAGGTAAAATTAGGAGACATGTTTAGTCATTAAGTAGCCCTTAAAAGGCAAAGGCCCCTTTTGTCCCCATTCTGACACCTCTTGTCCCTTTGCATTCTTTAGGCACTAGATCTGAGAAAAAAATCCTAAACCATCAGGCCAGGCTCCCTCTTATCCAGAGAGCCTCAGTGCGTCCAGTCCCAAAGACTGATCTCTGAGTTGTTTCAAACCAAAATGAAATGTATTTTTTTAATTCATCAACCAAAAGGAACTCCCTTTTATTTTTTTTAAGATTTCATTTATTTATTTTTAGAGAGAGGGTAAGGGAGGGAGAAAGAGAGAGAGAAACATCAATGTGTGGTGGCCTCTTACGTGGCCCCCACTGGGGACCTGGCCTGCAACCCAAGCATGTGTCCTGACTGGGAATCGAACTGGCGACCCTTTGGTTCACAGCCCATGCTCAATCTGAGCTACACTAGCCAGGGCCAAGGAATTCCCTTTTAAAAAAATTCTCACAAAGGCAAAAAGAAAGTGACCTTGGGTACCACCAATGACTGTATTAGTGTGGCTGTAACTGATCTTTTTTTTTTTTTTTTATTTCTTTTTATGTGTGGTTGCCTCTCCTACCCCATACTGGTCACCAGGTCAGCTACCAAGCAACATGCCCTGACTGGGTATCAAACCAGTGACCTTTTGGTTTGCAGGCCTGTGCCCAATCCACTGAATTACAACAGCCAGGGCCATGTTCTTTATTCGTCTAAGTCCCTGTCTCTGAGCTCTGGGCCTGCACAAGTTTTGTTTGAGCTGGCTTGTGGAGTGTGCTGACCCTAGTTAGTAACGAGTAGGATATACAAGGCAGACACTTTGCTGTGTTAGAAATATCATCGTATTTAGTCCTTGTAACAACACTGACATAGGGTATTTGATCTTCGCTTTACAAATGCAGAAACAAGTCCTAAGAGGTTAACCTGCCCAAGGTCACAGAGCTAACAAACCTCAAAGTAGAGATCTGAAACCTCGGTACCCAGTTTATTTCAAAGAGTAATGTTCTTACCTTTAAGCGCCAAAGCTTGTGATGTGACACTGTACAGACCTTAATTCCACCCCAATGGTAAATTGCTTCCTCTTAGCTTCCTCCAGCTTGAAATGGAGTAACAATTGCACGTTAAGTGGTAAATGTAGGTATCGGATGCACTAATGCTTACATCGCTTGTTCATGGTGTTGAGTCTGCTGAAATGACCACCGCAGGTCCCATACCACATGCCCTTTGTCTGACGGTCAGTGTAGAGGCCACTGCACAGAAAACACGGCCTACACAGTGGATCTACGTGGAGTGCACGGTAGCTGAGCAGGCAAGTGGCCGGTCCAGAGCTTCCGCCCCACCCAGTGCAGGCCCCATCTCCCCGCGCAGGTCCAGGCGTGTCACCCCAGTTGTCCCTCCCACCGCGCTCCTCCGGCACTCCTAGCACAGGGCCCGAGGGCCCTTCTACCCCTAGTCCCCACACTGCCGAGAGTACAGCCCGCACTCACCTACAGGCTCAGCGGCGAACACCTGGGAGCAAGTCTAAAGTCCGGCCAACAGCAGTCTCGGGAACCAGACGAGACTGGCCAGCCTGGCGAGGCTGACTAGGGGGCGGGGAGGTGGGTGGGGCCAACCGAGTAGGGGGCGGAGCGAAGACGCAGAGACCGGCTGAAGTGGGGTCTAACTAATGGAGGCGCAGATGAGGCCAGGCTGAGAGGGAAGAGGCGAGTAGAGATGGGGTACGTGGGGCCAAGGCGCAGGCCCGCCCCCTGGGAGCACAGCTCGCCAAGCCCTGGCCTAGGGCAATGGCCTCCTGCCGGTGGGCTGAGGCTTCAACACTTTTATGAGACTTTCCTCACCCAGAACCGCAGGCTCACTTTGCACGTTGAAGTTAGTTATTTAGTGCACCAAAATTAATTCCTAAAGGACAAAACAATTAAAATATGTGAGAAAATGAGTCCTGGGGAGATGGCTCATTTGGTTGGAGCATCATCCCATAGAGTAAAAGGCTGCCCTTTGATTCCTTGGCAGAGCACATACCTAGGTTTCGACTTTGATCCCTGTTTGGGGCACAGAGGGGAGGCAACTGATGGATGTTTCTCACATAGATGTCTCTCTGACTCTTTCTCTCTCCCACTCCTTCCCTTCCTTTCTCTCTAAAATCGATAAACATATCCTCAAGTTAGGATTAAAATATATATATATGAAAATTATACTAGTACCTGAACCAGGAAGAATCATAATAACCATTCTTACTCAGAGCACTTTCAGTGTGCACAATCTGAGCCATTTTATACACTTAATTTAATTTAATACTCACAATTTTGTGACATATTCATTGCCATTATCCCCACTTTACAGAAGAAAAAATGCAATTGAGTTGCATTTGAGGTGCAAAAATGCAATTGAGTTTTGGTCACTAAGTGTCAGCCTACTTGCCTAAAGTCGCATTTCTAAGTAAACAAACCCCAAAGGCCCGACTTGATGAAACAAACTGTGGGAAATACAGAACTTGTATCCGAGAAAAACATGAACAAAATCAATCAGCAAACACATTGGAAAAAACATTTGCCATTCATCTCTAACAGTCAAAGAAAGGGTTAGTATCTTAAGCAGCCATTGATCTTTTTAATTTTTAAAATTTATTTTTAGAGAGATGGAAAGGGAGGGAAGGAAACATCGATGTGACAGAGAAACATCCTTGTGTTGCCTCTCATGCATACCTGGGGACAGAACCACAACCTAAGCATATGCCCTGACTAAGAATTGAATTGGTGACCTTTCACTTCGTGGGATGGCGCCCAACCAACTGAGCCATATGAGTCAGGAAGTACAAATTAATTTTTAAAAATAGAAATATGAGCAAAGGATAATTATTTAAATTACAGAAATGGAAAATGAAACATATGAAGAAGTATAGACTTTTCTAACTAAAAACTTGACTTTTAATCCAAAAAAATCAAAACTAAATATGTTTTGTGTAGGGCAGGACCAATAAAATGGCATTGGTCCAGTCAAGATAGGATAAAGTATATAAAACAAGATGGAGTCTCTCATGTCAACTAAGATGGCTGTCAGTCAGCCATGACACTTTGGTTCAAGAGGGAAACTACCTAAGTCATGCTATACATATTTGACAAGGAGACACACCTAAGATATCTGCACATGTGACCAAAACAGCCATGTCTGAAGAACAGGACCACCCATAGATAGACTCCTGGGGAAATTCCCCACTTATCATCAGGGGTGCCAAAGACACTTATCAAGAGACCCAGAAGGGTGTAATCCACCACTTTAAAGATATAATTGAGGCAGGCCCCAGACCACTGCTGAAACAGCTGAGCTCCACACAGCAACATACTGTTACATGCCATGCTGATATCCCTTAGCATCAGCTGCTGGAGGCTCTGCCCTGCTGGGTTGAGGACTTCGTCTGTTCTACTGCTAACCTGACTCCAGAAATCCTTCCTTGTAAGATACTGACAACTCCCTTACCCACTGTACTGTCTCTTGGACCTGCAGACTGAGACCCTGGGACTTGAGCTCATTATTCCCCATTGATTGCTCTGTGTGTGTGTGTGTGTGTGTGTGTGTGTGTGTGTGTGTTATATTTCTCTTAGATTGTTAGAGTGGGAGTATGATATTCATGTATGTTAATGTTCTACTTTGAGTGAACCTGCATATAATAAAGTCTGAGTGAATAGCATAGTTACCTTGTGTGACTCTTGTCTATTCCTTGGTGGTAGGCAGCAAGCTGAGCAGTTGCCCAGCTAACATATAAGAAAGACCATATTGGCAACATATGCTTGTGACATGTTTAAATAATCACATCAGGACACATGAGGATCCAGCATGTGCTGGATGCCTACTATGTGCCAGGCATTGTTTTAGATTTGTGATAAATTAGGGACATACAGAATCTTTTATCCTAGGGGGAGGACAACTAATAAGTGAATTGTTATAAGTGAATGAGATGATTTTAAGTAGCCATAACTACCATGGGGAAAGTGTTAAGGGTGATTTGGGGATAATAGGAGCTTACTTGAACTGGGGATCAAGGAAGGTCTAAGGAGACCATATTTGATTTGAGACCTAAAAAATAAGATAGAGGCAGTCATGCAAAGATCTGAGGGCAGTGGGATGATAGCAGGGGCAAAGGCACCAGTAGACCTTGCAAGTTGCAAGAGCAGAAACAAGGCCTTTGTGATTGCAGCATAATGGGGAGGGAGAAAAAGTGTTTTGTTCAACCTTTTGTTTCATTCTTAATTATGCTTTGACATGTAAGTGAAGGTTGCCAGGCACACCACTAATTTAAGTGTAATTTTTCAAAATTTCTGGAATACATAGTTTTCCTACCTAACCATTATGATCTTTGTCTCCACTAAAATAGAAGGAAGTAAGGAAAAGGAAATGGTTGTGTACTTTTAGTGCCCAATAAGCAATCTTGTTTCAATGCATCACCCCTTCTGTTCAACCTATTGTCTAAATTCTATTCTACTTATGTTCTTGTTCATTTTTTCATTTACTCAACACTTATTAAATTCATATTATGTATTAGGCATAACAACATTTAAGAAACAAAGAACAAATATGTATCGGACCCAACAACTAGTAGAGATTTTCATGGATGTCAAAATGAATGAGATGTTCATAAAATCAATGGATTACACCAAATTTTGTGGCTTAAAACTAACAGTCACATTATTTCTCATGGTTTCTGTGTTCAGGGATTTATGAGTGGTTTAGCAGGCCATTCTGTCTCATATCCTTCATAACATTGCAGTCAGGTATTGGGCAGAGTTGCAGTCATCACATGGGGCTGGAAGATCTACTTTCAAGGTGGTATACTCACAAGTAGCAATGGTACTGTGTGTTGGTGGGACACCTCAGTTTCTTTCCATGTAGGCCTCTCAACGGGGCGGCTTGAATGTCCTAAGGGCATGGCTACTGGATTCCTCCAGAGTAAAACTCCATGAGATCTAGGCAGAAACTCAGTGATTTATATGACGTAGCCTTGGAAGTCACATGCCATCACCTTTGCAGTATTCTATTGGTCAAACAGACCATCGTTGATTAAATGTAGGAGGGATTCCACAAAGGGCTAAATTCAAGAGGAAAGGATCTTTGCCTGCCTTCTCTGAGGCTGGCTACCACAAAAGTCTAATAAGTGTTTTGAAACTAAATATATAAATAAAACCTAATTTCTCCTCAAATCTATTCTACCCATAGTCTTCTCTATCTCCATTAATGGCAAAGCATTCTTTCAATTGTTTGAGTCAAAATACTTGGAGTCATCATGGACTCCAATACTTGGACTCCTCTTGTATCCCGTCTTTATCTGGTCCAGTCTTTCTGCTACTCCTGTCAACTCTACAAGTGTATTTAGATTCTGATGACTCTTATCTTCCAGCCTAATTCAAGCCACCACTTTTTCTTTCTAGATTATTATAATACTCTAGTAACTGCTTTGCTACTTGCTCCCTTTCAGTCTATTTTCAAAACAGAAGAATCTAATTAATGTTTAAATTAAATTATGTCACACACAATCATACAAAGAAAAACCCAATTTCTTACAATTGCCTACAAGGTCCTACAGTACTTGGTTGCCACCTCCTCTCTGACTTTCTCTCCTGTACTCTTCCCTTTCCTCAATGAACCCCATCTAGAATGGACTTACTGTTTATGGAAAATGCCACTTGCTTTCCCAGTTCAGGCCTTTCCACTTTCCTTCTACACAAAATGCTGTGCCCCTAGATATCTTCATGGATCTCTCCTTCTTCTTTGGGTCTTTATTCAAATGTTTCCCTCAGTGAGGACTTCTGTGGCTACTAGCCTATTGAAAACTGTAATACCAACACAGAAATGCACTCCTTACCCCTTCCTGCTTTATCTTCCACTTCATTTATCATCATCTATTATATCTTTTATTATTTATCTTACTATCTTTTGCCAACTACAATATATACTCCATTAGAAATTGTTCATTCACCTCTAGAAGAGTAGAAGGTATACCATGCAATAAACATTTGTTGTATGAATTAAGAAATGGTGCCAGGACTTGTAATAAGACAAAAGTCAGACATGTCACTGATTTTACAGTATAGCAAAGGCACACGTTACCATTTCTTATCAACACATTACCAGTTGTTATCACTGCAGCTCCAAAATATACTCGATTAACAAATAATCTAATATAAAAATAACATTATAAAACATGCTCAGAGCCATAAAAGATATAAAGGTATATTTACAGAATCAAGAAAAGCTTCTCTGAAGAAGTGACATTTGGACTGAGAGCTAAAAGATGAACAGAAATTACCTTGGTAAGGAATAAAGGAGCTGGGTAGAGGGATGAGAAGGAAATTTTTTTTGGTTGTCAAATGATCTTTAATTGAAATGTTTTCCTTTATACCTGCTAAGTAGCTGGCCATTCCACTGCACCACTGTTGATGTCATCTACGATGTCATGAGGGTGGTGGCCATCCACATTGCAGCCCACAAATTGGGTGGTCCCCAGGATCTCTTTAATGATTCCAGAGAGCTCTCTAGCTAAAGAGCAGTGCCACATCTGTCAGCAATGTTGATGATCTCAGCAAAAATGGTATTTCCACTGTGCTTAGTTTGTGTGTTTTCTTGCATTTTTCTGTCTCATGGTGGTTCTTTGAGGACTTTGATAATCAGGGCAGAGGCAGAAGGCACTACCTCAATCTGGGCCTGTCTGTTCTGAATGGTCAGTTTCATTGTAATCCTCAGACCCTTCCAATTACCAGTTGCTTTGGTGATGTCATCACCAACCTTTTTTGGAGAAAGGCCCAGGAGGTCGATCTCTGGGCAGGGGCGGTGGGGGGCAGGGCAGACGTGGCACTTACTTCCCTGCCGGTGCACCTCAGGTAAATTACCTTGATCTCATTGGGGCCGAACTTCAGTTGCATGGTGGAGGCGGCTAGAGTTGGATGAACCTGGATTCAGAATGACCAAAGAATAGCACCTTTGCCCCCTCTGAGCCAAAAGCCAAAAGCCGGATAAGGAATCTTGACAGAAAATGATTTGGGGAGATCTGAGGCTCCTCAAAGGAAAGAAAAGACAGTATTTTTGGGGACTGCCCTGCCTGGTCTCAGGAAGCTGTAACACCCTGTGACTTAGGCTGAGTGAAAGACCTCTGGACCGGGAGCCACTGAAGGAGACAAAACTTATTTCCCTGGCTTGAAACTGCCTGTTCTGTGCCTGAGCTCCTAAGCTTGATCAGTTAGCCAATGACGGGTAAGATTTTCCATGGAGGGAAACACCTAAGACAGGCATGATCACGTGGAGGCTTCTGGGAAAAGACTCGGGGCTGTGGAAAGGAAGGGGTGATGGGCATCAACTCCTGTCCCCTCAGCTTTTGTCAAAGCCTGAGTCTTTGTTCTTACATGTGAGAAATCCAAGTCTCCTGGCTGCCTTTGTCTTCTCTGTTAACTCAGGCCTGCAGGGGTGGTGCAGGCCAGACCAGAGACAGTGGGACCCCCAAGATAATCCGGCCTGGGACATAGAATATGCAAGATCCTTTGAGATCTGTTTGCTGGAGGATGTTTTTAATTGAAATTTAAAAGCACAGGCAGGAGCCCTGGCTGGTGTAGCTCAGTGGATTGAGCGCGGGCTACAAATCAAAGTGTCGCAGGTTCGATTCCCAGTCAGGGTACATGCCTGGGTTGCAGGCCATGACCCCCAGCTACCACACATTGATGTTTCTCTCTATCTCCCTCCCTTCCCTCTCTAAAAATAAATAAATAATTTTTTTTTAAAAAGGCACAGGCAAGTAACTTTTCGAACCTGTAGCCCTTTCATATGTTAAAGACCACAAACCTTCCCCAGATTCACAGCAGTTCTGTCCCCACTTTTGTAAGTTGCCTACATCTTTTGATCTTTTCTACCAGACTGTGAATCCACAAACTAAGTCTGTTTTCTCAATAAAAATTTGCTTGGGAATGGACACGGGGTGCCCTCCAGGAGAGAGGGTGGCCAGAGGTGCTCCCCATGTGAGGAGTGGCCCTTCTGTTCCTATTGCCCCACAGGACCTGGTTGTCTCTGTGTATGTTTTTCGTGTGTTGCGACGAGCATCTGAGGCTGAGATGGATGCTGCTGGCCGGTATCATCCACATAGTATGCCCAGAATCAAGATAAAAATATTTCAGACTTAAAGAGATTAAAGAAACATGACAATTAAATGCAATATGCAATCTGGATGTGACCCCGAGTTGGGGAAATAGTTGCTATGAAGGACAGCTTTGAAACATATTAAATAATAGTATTGTCAGTTTTCTCAATTTGATCATTGTTCAGGGATTAAACAAGGGAATGTCTTTGTTTCTAGGTGTAGCATCCAGCGACCGTAAGAACAGATATCAGAGACTTTAGGGTATCAAAGATGTTACTTTATTGGCCAAGTTTAACCTGCGCAGGGGCGAACTCTCAGAGTGTCCAGCGACACAGTGCCCACAAGGAGCTGCAAACGAGAGACGCGCCCGAGCGTTCACATTCAGGTCCTTATATAGGGATTTTGGCACGAGAAAGCAAACATTCCACAGAAGCTGACACAGTGGTTAGCTATTTGCTTACAGAGACTGCGCTCAGGAATTTCAAACCAAGCATTCTTACAGTAGGCGGGAAGGCAGGATGTTTCTTTAGTAATCTAGTAATCTCCTGGCTCTAACTAGCTAGGTTCCTATTTCCTCATGGTCTAAGTTTATCCCTACTCCTTAAACTAGGCATGGAGAGCCATATGTGTAACCCACTCTCAAAAGGTTCAATAATAGAAAATAGTAGTAGGAATAATATATGCATACTACATGTAATATATGTAAAGAAAGATAAATGTGACAAAACATTAACAATGGCTAGATTTTTTTCAAACTGAAAAGTGCAATTAAAATTTAACTCTTAATGAAATACCAGAAACTAGATTTCAGGATTATTGTGGCATCCAGTGGTATAAGCCTATCATTTAGCAACATTGAGGGAACTACCAGCAGAAATATGTAAAAGTGGTTCCCTCTGGGAAAGCAGACTAGGGTCCAGCAAATGTTGGGAAGAAAATAGTAAGTCACTGATGAAATCCTAAAGAAATGTGGTTTATTTAGAGGGACGTTGGGAGACAGCAATCATAAGGTAGCAGCACTGGACTTGGGGAGGATCAAGTGAAATAAGAGTATGCGTTCTCTTTGTATCATAGTAGTAAAATGACTATGTAAATGTAACCTAGTTGCTGAAACCAATGTCTTGCCTCCTCCCCCATAAACAGCTTTGCTGTGCTCCACATAGCAGTCACTAAACTAGGATCCAGACCATTGGTTACTGAGCTGAAGGGGCCCAAGTGCCTGCGGGGGTCAGGGTTTCAACCAGACCCAGAGCTACGGATAGCGACCTGTGAGACCGGCTCTCTTCCTCGTTCATCTTCCCGGGCGTCTCTGTCCTCACGTGGGTTAGCTCAGTTTCCCTCAGCTGCTCCCCGCCCCGCCTCGTGGCATCTGCCTATCCAGGACCCCCAGCACAGTCTCCCTTCCTTTGATGGCAACAAAACTGGAAATAACTAGCCCTTGTCTTCTTGCAGACTTAAACGCTCGAGTCTATTTCCGAGCTTCCAATTCTGTTCTCATGACCTAGCTCTGTATCTAAACCGTAACACACTGCACAAACCAGGAACAAAAAACGGAAATCAGAAGGATATTCTCGCTGCCCCAGTATCCTCCCTGTAGGAGCAGGAAACCCGCTAAGTCCCACCTACTAGAGTCAAACCCTGCCCACTGGAACAGTGAGCCCGAAACTTTGCGCCGGGCCGGAACCTGTGCACAGACCGGCGCGCGCCTGTTGAAACGCCGGAAGAAGCACCGGAAAAAGCGTCGGCAGGAAGCGGGAGGACTTGCTTTTCGTCAGGCCTTTGCTTGGGAGGCGGTTCTAAATGGTGATGAGTCAATTCCCCAGGAAAGTCATGGCGCTGGCTTCGCGGCTGTGGCGCTTTCTTCTCCCTTCTGGGCGGGTTGCAGTCCCGGGACTTCGGCTTCCGAGGCGGGTTACTGGCGGGCGCGGATCGTGCGTGCAGGGACTCAGCGGCTCAGAGGTAGCTGCTGAGTTCTGGCTCACGAGGAGGGCGCGTGCTGGCTACTCCCGCACACAGGCAAGGGTTACCCTTCTGAGTCGGCTTTCCTTCCTGGAAACGGCGCTGCGCTCCCCCTCCCTAGCCTCTGCCTGCGCTTCCTATGAAAGCTAGTTTTCCCTGCAGAATGTTGTGAACACTGTGAGGTGGCCCATGGGTTGTCCGGTTCTGGCCTTTCTATTAGATTGGCTGGGCCTTGGTTTATTTCCGGAGCAGGATTGGGGACTGAGGGTAGTCACTGGTGCACCTGACATTGCATTTGAACTGGATGTGTTATTCTTTTAAAGGGTTGAGTGCCTGCTGTGTTCCTTAGTGTGGTTGGAAGCAGTGTGAAAGAAGGGCTCAACTTCTTCCTGCCAAGCTTGCAGCCAAGTGGGCAGGTGTTAGATGACTTGGGTGGAGAGAGAGAGGAGTGGTACAAAGCATGAAATTAACTGAGCTTCAGGTTTTTGAGGCAGAGCATTAATGAAGTTAAAATTCTAGAGGACTGTGATATATAACATTTCTTGAAGGCTTGCTGTAACCATACATTGTATTAAGCATTGCCTCATTTAATCTTCATTCCCATTCTATGGAATAAATGTTATTTTAACCATTTTTTTAAAACATTGTGCTTTTTTATTTTTTATCTTTTTTAGATTTTTATTTATTTATTTTTAGAGAGGGAAGGGAGGGAGAAAGAGAGAGAGAGAAACATCAATGTGCAGTTGCTGGGGGCCGTGGCCTGCAACCCAGGCATGTGTCCTGACTGGGAATCGAACCTGCGACACTTTGGTTCGCAGCCTGTGCTCAATCCACTGAGCTACGCCAGCCAGGGCTTATTTTAACCATTTTTAAAAAGAGGAAACGGGTAGGGTTAAATAATGTGTCCAAGTCTTACAGCTGGGAAGATGTTGGGTTTGATGGCAGGTTGACCATCCCCCAAGCCCATGAGCTGCTTGTTGTTGCTGTGTTAAAAACATGGAAACTAGAGAAGCAGTGTAGAAAGGGTAGAAAAAGACAAGGTCAGAAGACAAAAATACAGCACCTCCTTGCTTAACGTGGGAGGTAGGGCAGAGCTCAGAGACATTGCATGTTTCACTTTAGGCCACTGCTGTTAAGTGAGTCCTGATGGGTGTGTATGTGCGCACGCGCGCGCACTGTTGGAGGGCCTCTCCATCAATTTGTTAAATTTGAAACACCTGTGTAACGAAACCGTAAGCGTTAAGTTCCTTCTGCATCTCATCAGCCTTATAATGTGACAGTTATTCCAGAACCCTGCTGTAATAACATGCTAAGCCAAAGGCAATAACAAAAATTATTTTCTCCAGGTATATTGAATTTTTAAGGAGTTGTAACTATGTATTGTTACTAATTTACCAGTTATTCATGTATTTTCAAGCCTTTGTCATTGTACTTTTCGTTTTCCAAAGTTTTTCTCTAAGCATAATAAGGTCAGTATGTTTTACTAGAGATATTTCCCAGGAGTTTGCAGAGCATGGAGGTTACTTCTGAGGGGCTGAGAAAGCATTTCATTTGACTTTTCTATTTGCAATCTATAACACCCATCTTGGAATGTTTATTTTTCAGCAAAATTGTACTGAATGTTTTCTCTGAGCACAGCTCTGTTCAATGCTGAGGATACAATGAATGTAAGAAACAAACCTTTTCTCATTTATATTACAAATTGGAAGGAAAGGTGTCCACTTAGTAAATGTAATGAATGGTGGGTGTTAGGAAAAGGGCAGCAAAGTTACACTAAACCTGATCTTGAAGGGAGGAAGAGAAAAGGTGTGAGCAGTTAGAGGTGAGAGATACAGAGTGATGAGGACAACAGTATTATTTTTTAAGATTTTATTTATTTTTTGTTTTAGAGAGAGGGGAAGGGAAGGAGAAAGTGAGGGAGAGAAACATCAATGTGTGGTTGCCTCTCACGCGCCCCAAACCTGGGACCTGTCCTGCAACTCAGGTATGTGTCCTGATAGGGAATCGAACTGGCGACCCTTTGTTTCGCAGGCCTGCACTCAATCCACTGAGCTACACCAGCTAGGGCAATGCAACAATATAGGTGTTGTGGTAAGAAAAAGGAGTCTTTTTAAGGAATTAAAAGTGACTGAAATCTGGAATGGGAGAGTAAACTGAAATAAGGCTAAGGAGTCAGCATGCATTTGTTTTTTTAATTAGCTGTTACTACACAACAAATCATCACTGAACTTAATGGCTTAAAACAGCAAATGGTTTCTGCTGGTTAGAAGTCCAGGTGAAGCTTAGCTGCGTGCCTCCAGCTAGCTTCTCGTGAGGTTAAATCAGGCTGTTCAGCTGCTGAAGTCTGAAATGGAAGCTGGTGCTGTGCTGTCTCTGTGCTGTGCCCTGGTGTTGGGGCATTTGGTTAAGGGTTGTTCTGTTACAGCCCTTGGGACCCAGGAATGTAGGTCTTACTGGTCACCAGAGCCAGATCTAGGGGCGTTCCCTGGGCAGTAGCTGCAGAAACTGTGGCAGTGATGTGGAGGGAGAGTGTGATGATAGTGGTCACCCTTCGTGGCACCTGGAGAGGGTCACCGTTGGTCTCTAAATGTGTTACATTAGATACTTGTCCTTTAGGCTGAAGTTTTAAGCCAAGCAAATAAACCTCTTTCACAGAGAATTCAGGCCCTTACCAGTCAGCTACCTTTGTGATGGGCTCTGGGGTGGGTGACTCTGGGAAAGTGTTTTATGCATGGTTTCTCACTTAGCGGTTGCCTAATTGGATGCCAGCCTCATTGGTCACCTAAGCAAGATGTTTTAGGGGACTTGTCTCTCAGGTGTGGGTCTTAAAAGTTAGGGTGTCCGCTGTGGGGTTCAAAACCTTTGCTCTTCTGAAAGAAGAGTTCTGTGATTGTGGATTGCTGTAGCAGGAGTGGGGTTTATGGCAAGATTGTGTCTCTGCCTTTCCTACCTGTTTAATTATGGGTTTTTTCCTCACTTGATGTGGAGTCACTCAGCTAGATTTTGAGTTTGTAGCTATAGATTTACTGTGTCTGTAGGAGGAGCTGTGTTGGGATTTCTCCTCAGTCACCCTTTTGAATGGGAACCTGTGGTGGCCACCAACCACAGCCAGGTTGTGAAAACCTTGTAAGTCTGATTTTATTCTAAAGGTTATAGAAACCATGAAGGAGTTTTAAACACATGGTGTTTTTAAAATTAGATTTGCATTAAAAACAACTTTTGGTCCTGGCTGGCGTAGCTCAGTGGATTGAGTGTGGGCTGCGAACCAGGCATCGCAGGTTCAATTCCCAGTCAGGGCACATGCCTAGGTTGCAGGCCTCGGTCCCCAGCAACCGCACATTGATGTTTCTCTCTCTCTCTACCCCTCTCTCCCTCTCCCTCTCCCTCTCGCCCCCCTTCCCCTCTCCCCCCTCCCCCCTCTCCCCCCTCCCCCCTCTCCCCTCCCTCCCTTCCTCCCTCCCTCTCTCCCTCCCTCCCTCTCCCCCCTCTCTTTCTCTTTTTTCTCCTTCCTTTCCCTCTCTAAAAATAAATAAATAAAAATCTAAAAACAAACAACTTTTGTATAGTGTCAAAAATGAATAGGGTAGTGGATGCTGGAGATGAGGTAAAGATCATTGCTATAGGACAGGTGAGCACTGTGATGGTTTGAACTATAGTGGGGGCCATGGGACTGGAAATCAGTGGTTGCAATCGGAGGCTGTTATGAAGATCAACTTAGCGGACTCAAAGGGCTTGGTGTAGGGGTTAGAGGGAAGAGGTCAAGGAAGAGTCTCAGTTTCTGGCTAGAACACAGGATGTGGGCAGTAATGCTATTTCCTGGGGGCTCAGGAAGAAGATGACTTATGTTTCAGGCTATTTAAGGTGAACGTGATGAGGTGGCCAAGGTGACCTGTGGAATAGACTGTAGTTTGACAGGTCAGGCGTTTACTTTCTGAGGTCAGGGCTGGAAATCACAGATTCAGGAGACTTTAGCACATAGTTCTAAGTAATACTGTGGTAATAGTAAGACCGGAAGGAAGCCTAGTACCCACTACAGAGGAGTTCCAACATTTAAGAGGAGGAGGAGCTGGCAGGAAGTTAGGAAACCAAGAGATGGTGGTGACACCTTTTTTTTATGTAGTGATGAATTTATATTTTTGAAGTCTTTATAGCTTGAAGCTAGTACAATTAATGTTGAAGGGAAGACATGTTTAAGAGATGGCTTCTTCTGTTCAACAAATGTTTTTGAGAACTCATAATGTGAAAGGCATTGTGCTGGGTGAATGAGGAAAAATGGCACATTCTAGCTGTCTCAGTTTCACAAGTCATTTGTATTTTGGAGTGTCACTGAGTCCTGATTCTTTTAAGTGAATTTTTTAGTTTCAGAAACATGATTTTATCCATTTTCCAAGAGGTGAACAGAGAGGTCTGCTTATAGAAATCGAAGTGATGAGTATAACTGCAAACTATTCCTTCATTAATTTACAATAAGACATATAAATGTCAGCTCCCTAACAGTGCATTACTCCCACTAAGAAAGCCAGAACGTGGTTCATTCAGCATGATGTCAGCAAAGAGAGTCGAACACCCTAGATTGGGAGTGTCAAACTCATTTTCACCGGGGGCCAGATCAGCCTTGTGGTTGCCTTCGAAAGGTCAAATGTGATTTCAACTCCTTAACAGTTAAGGAGTAGTTACACACACACACACACACACACACACACACACTCTCTCACTCTCTCTCTCTCTCTCTCTCTCTCTCTCTCCCTCCCTCTCTCTCCCTCTCTCTCCCTCTCTCTCCCCCCCCCCCCCCTCCCCCTCCCTCCCTCCCTCCCTCCCTCTCTCTCTCTCCTAAAATTATTTTGGCCCTTTGAAGGCAACTGTGAGGCTGATGTGGCCCCTGGTGAAAATGAGTTTGACACCCCTGCCCTAGATGTATAGTTTCCTCAAGTCTGTGCAACCTTTTCTGCTATGTGATCTTCCTGCCAGAGATTGGGAGCTAGGAGATTCCCTGATAAAATCTTAGTCTTTTTCCTCTTATTTTATTTTTTAAAGAGAGAGGAAGGGAGGGAGAAAGAGGGAGAGAAATATTGATGTGTGAAAGATACATGTCAGTTGCCTCTCACGTGCCCCAACTGGAGACACATGCCGTGACTAGGAATCAACTGAGACCTTTTGGTTTGCATGCGGGTGCTCAGTCCACTGAGCCACACTAGCTAGGGCTCTCTTCTTTTTCTAGGTACCACCATCACCATTTGTGTGCATGCACACGCACACACACCCATATCCTCTGCATGGCCGCATCTTGCTTCTCTTAGTTAAATAAAAATAAATGCAGAAAATTCACTGTTAAAAATGGGACTACATCAAATTTAGTTTTACTACTTTGTTGTTGATGTGTTTTGAATCCAGTCGTGCAGTATCCTGAGTACTCATGCTCAAGAAAGTAAATACAGGCCCTGGCAGGGGGAACTCACCTAACTGGAGTGTCACCCAGATATGCCAAGGTTGTGGGTTCAAAAAGAGTTGACCAACAAATACATAAATAAGTGGAACAACAGACTGATGTCTGTTTGTCCCCTCCACCCCCTTTCTTTCTCTCTAAAATCAATAAATAGAAAGTAGAGAAAGCACTGAGCAAGCTGCAATATGCCAGATTCCTCATTCCTATTGTGGATACTTAAGAGAAGTTGAACTGGATCAGGTATGGGATGGGATAGAGTCAGGAACGTCTCTAGGGTTGTGTGTTTTGTTAATCTGCACAGTCAGAAGAATTAGGTTGTCATTTACCTTGATAGGGAAAACAGGAATGGAGTTAGAGAAAAGATAGCTGTCTTGGCTGATGAACATGAGATGCATGTGCATGTCATACTTCATATATAGAGAAGTGTTGATTAGGTAGCTGGCTGCATTTAGGATTCTGAAGTTTAGAGGAGACATCCTAGCTTAGATTACATGTGCAGGTTTTTGGCATGTTGATGGCATTTAAAGTCATAAAGTACAATCACCAGAATGATATAAATAAAAGGAGGTCTGGGACTAAGCTCAAGACTCATCTGGGCAGGGAGGTATTAGAGATGAGGAACCAACGAGAGACAAGCTGTTGAAATAGGAAATTCAAAAGAGTAGTATTTCGAAAGCCACATGGATAGTGTGCCAAGAGTTAGAATAGCAGGTGCTGAGGAAAGAGGCTGGATTGGTTACAGAGAATCAGTTTGTCTTGACTCTGCCGATGGTGATGGTTTTACAGGTTTGTACGGTGTCATGACTGCTATACATTATGTATATGCCATTTATTGTATGTCACACATCTCAGTATAGTGGTTTTTCAAAATCAAACATCCAGCCCTGATTGGTGTAGCTCATTTGGTTGTCCTGCAAAGCAAAAGGTCGCTGGTTCAATTCCTGCTCAGGGAAGAAGCCTGGGTTGCGGTTTGGTTGCCAGTCCAGGTGTGTATGAGAGGCAACTGATTGGTGTTTCTCTTCCTCTCTTTGTCTCCCTTCTTCTCTCTCTAAAAGTAAATCAATAAAATCTTTTTTTAAAAAAGCCCAAATATTCATTCATGATTTAAGAAAAAAAAAGACAGGAGGGAATTAACCACTGTCGAATACCACTGATGGGTCAAGTAAGAGGAGAAGTGAGAAAGGCAACAGGAAATGGAGCACCCTTGGTTACCAGCCAGATACCTGCAGTGGAGTCTGCAGGTATCTGCACTGCACTGCAGGTATCTGCACTGCACATACACCTGCACTGCAGTGGGCTACAGATGCATTGTGTATGAGCTCTAAAGAGAAAGAATGGGGGGAAGAGGTTCTGAGTACAGATGACTTTTTTTTAAAAGAGTTTTGCTGAAAAGAGAAGTCAGAAAATGAGACTGAGCTGTGGTCAGGAGGGAGATGTGGTCAGGAGGAAGGTCTTTGCTATAAGAAGAAAAAGATCCAGCTTACCAACATGGTACAGCTTGTTATTATACAGGTGGAAATTAATCAGCAGAGAGGGAAATACTGATGCTCCATTGTCCTGGGAAAGTGGGTAAGATCCACACATGCCTTCTTTCCTGTTGGTTTTGGGGATTGTGGCCATAATTGTGAAAAGTAATTTCTAAGTCTGTGTAGATATACTCTATATTCACTGTTTACTGAAAATATGGGTTTGTACATCACTTTTAAAGATATCTTAAAGCTATTTCCACTTTTTATGTGTACTAATTAACCATATTTAATATTTTCATCTTGTGTTTTCTTAAGACTGGTATTAATTGGTTTGGCCAAAAAGTCTGTATGTTTTTTCCATACGACGGCTCTAGTAGTGCTTAGTTGTCTTTAACTTCATTCAAAATAATTTCATTAGATTGTATTGTGATAGCTGTCATATCAGTGTGCATTTAAAAAAATTGGTGAATTTTTGTGTATCCATTTTAATATTGAAGATGAAAGAAGATATGCAACATTTTCGGTGTATTCTTTATTTTTTCAAGACAGGTAAAAATGCAACTGAAGCACAAAAAAGATTTGTGCAGTGAATGAAGAAGGTGCTGTGACTGATCTTGAACATGTCAAATGTGGTTTTCTAAGTTTTTTGCTACTACTGACATTTTGGCCAAAACATTTTTTGCTGTGGTGCCATTTCATGCATTGAAAGATGTTGAGCAGCACCCCTGGTCTCTACTCCCTAGAAGCCAATAGTGGGACATAGCAGACATACTCATAATTTCCAAATCAATAAAGTTATTGGTGAAAATGAAAAATGTGTCTTTTGTTTTAAGGAAAAATCTAAATGGACTTTTTGGCCAACCCAATATGTTGGTGTCTTATATTTTTTTTCAAACAATTATACTATCCATGCCTCCTCAGTCCAGTACTTATGTGCATGACAGATTTTTAGATAAGCTACCTCCCTTAGATGGTATAAATCTTTTCTTAACAGGATATGCTCTCCCTATAAAGTAATAATGTAAAATAGTTTTACTGAAGAATTTGATGAGGTAAAGTTTAAGCAGTATTATTACGATTGATTGCTTTGGGAAAGGGGGAGAAAAATGATGTAATTTTTGCTTGGTTGTTTCAAATTTTCTGTTTGATGACCTCTGACCATAATTGTTTCCACAGGTGATAGGAAACCCAGGAGCTTTCAAAAGAAGCCTTATATTCTCAGCCTTGTCTTATTTGGGTTTTGAAACTTACCAACTTCTTTCTTCGGCTGCTGTGGTTCATGCCACAGCCAAAGGTAAGTTAGTTAAACATCTGAACTCTTAGTGGTTTATGTTTGTCTTGGGGTTAATAACTTAGTTATTTTTTAATACACTTTGAAATTGATGTTCTTAATAGGCTACATTATTTTCTGCTTTCCTCCTCATGTCAGTCTGATATATTTTCTTTTAATAACTGCAGCTCCTTCAGTGAGAAATACTATATTAATATATTATAATTTTAATAGGACCCTTGAGCTAAGACTGGTAGTTTTTTCCCCTTTATTTTTATTGTAGACATTATTACAGATAATCCCCATTTTCCTTTCCCTTTACCCATCACCACCTATTCCCCACACCCTCTTCCCTGTGGCCATCACCAAACTGTTGTGTCTATGGGTTATACATACATATATGTTTTTTGTGGTATATTTTTAAAGGGCTGAGGAGTTGTGGTGGGAACAAAGAATACCCTACAGAGACCATATCTGGTCCACAAAGCCTTAAGTTCTTACTCTCTAGATGTGCATAGAAAAAGTTTGTCAATCCCTACTTTATAATGATACGATGATTCTTTTGTTTCCTTATTGCTAAAATGTTAGAGCTTCTTGGTACAGTTAAACGCTTAGTTACTTTGAGATAGAAGTACTTAATTTATAAAGAATGCAGCGCTGGCTGGTGTGGCTCAGTGGATTGAGTGCTGACCTGCAAACCAAAAGGTCACTGTTTTGATTCTGTGCCTGGGTTGTGAGCCAAGTCCCTAGTAGTGCGTGCATGAGAGGCAACCACCCATTGATGCTTCTCTCCCGTTTTCTTCCTCCCTTCCCCTCTGTGTAAAAATAAGTAAATAAATAAGTAAATAAGTAAATAAATAAATAAAATCTTTAAAAAATGCAGTTTGGTACTAAATATCAAATAACTGGTTGAAAAGTAGAAAAATTATATCAAATTTCTTATTTATATACTATAGATAAATAAACATTAAGAGTTGTCATTTTAAAAATTAAATTTAGGTAAACAAGTTTTGTACCTAGAACCAAAATTTCAGCATATTAGACAAAGTCTTTTAATTGATACGTTAACATCTTTTTCACAGGACCCACTTTTTTTTTTTAAAGATTATTTTTAGAGAGGGAAGGGAGGGAGAAAGAGAGAGATAAACATCAATGTGCGGTTGCTGGGAGCCGTGGCCTGTAACCCAGGCATGTGCCCTGACTGGGAATCGAACCTGCCATGCCTGGTTCGCAGCCTGCGCTCAATCCACTGAGCTGTGCCAGCCAGAGCAAAACCCACTTTTTAATCAAGAAGGGAGTTGGGGAAGGAAACAGAAATTTGAATAGCTGTTCATATTAAAGTTCTGGTAGAGGAAGAATTTCAGAATATTAGCTAAAAATTACTAGTTACTGATTTTGTTTATCTGTGAGTATTCTTTAAAAAAACAGGTAGTTGAGAACTGCTTATATCTTTGTTTTTGGTAATGTATCATTTTCATGAAGGACAAATTAGAGGACTTGGTTTTGTCACTGGCTCAATGACATATTTTGGCAAAATAGAACAACTAAGCTTTTTAAAGCTCCATAGACTTTTCACCACAGCTCCAATATTCACAACTTTATAAAGTTGTTGGGATAAGCATATTATCACATTGTAATATTAATTTTTAAGAAACTTGCCCTGGCTGGCGTAGCTCAGTGGATTGAGTGCAGGCTGCGAACCAAAGTGCCACAGGTTCGATTCCCAGTCAGGGTACATGCCTGGGTTGCAGGCCATGACCCCCAGCAACCGCACATTGATGTTTCTCTATCCCTCCCTTCCCTCTCTAAAAAATAAATAAAATCTTAAAGAAAAAAAAAACTTATCCTTAGAGATGTGCTCAGTTGTTGACCTTTTAAGATCTGTGTGTGTGTGTTCCATTATAATAGTATTTTTAAAAAATTATTTATTTTTAGACAGAGGGTAAGTGGGGGAGAAAGAGAGGGAGAGAAATATCTCTCCTTCCTGTGTGGTTGCTTCTTGCACACTCCCTACCAGGGATCTGGCCTGTAACCCAGGTGTGTGTCCTGATTGAGAATTGAACTGGTGACCTTTTGGTTAGCAGGCTAGCGCTCAATCCACTGAGCCACACCAGCCAGGGCTATAATACTAGTTTTGGAAAAGATGCTCACCAAGTTAAGTATTTTCCAAGTCAAAGTGTCAGCAGAGGTGAGAACTCTTATCTTTCTTTTTGAGTCTCTCATGCTCACCAGCTGATTGTGGAAGTGAGTACAAAACATTGGTGCTCCCAAAAAACAAAATATGGCATTTTGAAAGGCAAAGCCCAAATTACTTTCAGCCCTTACTGATGGTGGTCCATTTTTTTCAGACCATGATCTTTCAATTTTTTTTTAATCCTTACCTGAGGATATGTTTATTGATTTTAGAGAGAGGGGGAGTGGGGGTGGGGGAAAGAAAGAGAAACATCGGAGAGAGAAACTCCCAGGTGTGTTCTGATCGGGGAGCGAACCCACAGCCCTTTGCTGCAAGGGATGATTCTCCAATCACTGCGCCACCCGGCCAGAGCTGACCATGATCTTAATGACAAAATTGCTGCATGTTTAGTAACATACAAATAATATTTTAAAGTGCTAGACCCCGGTGAGGTCCGCCTGAACTGAGTGTGGCCTCGTGCAGCCTCAGGGTAGAGGCAGTCTTGTTGTCACCTGTTTTCCTTACTCTGCAACCTCTGCGTCCACTCTCTTTCCCCACCTTTTTAGTGAGCACAGGGAACTGGCCCTAGGACTTCTGTGGGCCAGCTGCATGTGCCCGCTCACATTGGCCCCGTGTCCCTGCAGGCAGCACCTGTGCAAATGGCAATTGTTGGGTGTAAGCTTATGAAGCATTTTCCTTCAGAGGAGACCACTCATTGCAGTAAGGTCTCCATTGCAGGAACTGTGTCATATGGCCTCGTCTATGCCATCAGCACCTTTTGAAAAGCTTCAGTGATGAACTTGGCTTTGCGATGTAGATGAAGGCAGACTGCAGGTGGCACATTGATTGGGTCTTCAACCAGGCAGCCCTTTCCTGTTCCCCAGAGAGGCAACATTGTCACTGGAGACTCTTTGGTGATCATTGTAGCAAACTCACACCCCAGAGAAGGAAAAATGTGCCTTGATGTAGTCAGGCAAAATGTGTACATCTTTAATGACTCCTTTTGTCACCCCTGTTACAAACTGATAGTGTTTCTAGTCCCATGGATGTCCTCATGTATGTAGCCTGGAGTGTGTTCCCAAAAATTGCCACTGGAAGTGGTGTAATCTGGACACTCCCTGTGTCCATTTCTTATTGGGCAGAAGCTTGATGTCTGTTGTGACAGCTGTTGTGGAAGGATCCCTGGAGGCCATGGAGGTGGGGAATACCTATGTGCAGTGAAGCAAATGTTTCTGGTGTCCCTCTGAAGGATCTGAACTCAGTTACAGGATCAGAAGACCCTGAGTAGTGGGAAAATGTCCAAAAAGAAGTGATCACCTGTGGCTAGGAGATAGTGAAACTTAAAGAGTTTCCTCACTGGGCTTTTGGCTCATCTGTAGTTGATTGAAGGGGAGCATTTTCAAGAGCCTTAGGATTTCTATCATTGGTAACGGTCTCTATGGAATAAATGTATCCTGGGAAAGAATGGTATCATAAAGATGACACTGACCCCTGACGAGGAGGCTCGTTTGAAAAAGATTGCAGAAAAACTTTGAGAAATTCAAAAGAGGTCAAGCTTTATACTTATTTAAAGCTATCATTTTGAACTTATTGAAGAGGTGGTAGTTACAGGATTATATACCAAATATTTGAATAAACTTAAATTCATAAAAGTAGGAAAAAGAAATGGGATGGAATGACTTAGCTATTCAGCTTTTTTATTTAGCCTCCATGTGCTGGGTGTTACTTATTGTTTACAGTCCCTAAGTGACTACAGCAAAGATGTTTCTGGTACTTCCAGTGTACCAGTACTAGCTTTCTGTATGTATGTAGTTGTTATTTGGCCCAAAAGTGTATATGATATATGTGTATATTATAGAAGTTCCGATCCCTTTTATCCAGTATATACTAATGCATTCATTTTTGCTGGCTTATACCTATGTTCATTTATATGCTATTCAAAACAAGTCATAACTTCTTCTACAATGTAAAAATAAAAGTACATACAAGGGGGAGCCCAAAATAAACCGGAATTAATAAACAATTGGGTATTTGGTCTTAAACGCTTAGACTTCATTTACCTTCAAAGTATGCTCCATTTGATGCAGTACACCTGTTGAGACTTCTTTCCACTGCTCAGAAGTTTTTGAACGCGTCGATTTTGATGCCTTTTAGTGCTTCTATCATTTTTTGTTTCACCTTTTCCATGGTGGTGAAATGTTTCCCTTTGAGGACTTTTTTCATCCAGAGAAACAAACAAACAAAAAAGGTAACTCAGGGCAAAATTGGGTGAATAGGGAAGGTGGGGCACAGGGGTCACACCTAAAACTGCTGAACACTCAGCACCATGCATGGACTGGTATGCTCCTAAATTATTCACCATGAAATGAGCAAACATGTTGAAAGAGTCTTCAAAAAAAATTTACTGAAGCCAAATGCAGCCTCCCACAACAACGCCGACTGATACAGTGACACAGATGGATTCCTAGAACGCTCACCTAGTGGTGTTACAGAACACACCCACACACAGGCCCAAGGGGGGTTACTATATATAGTTAATGAAAGGACCCCTCACTAGGTTCAATTGTCCATTGCCAATAGGAAACACATCTCTCAATGCCAGAGATTGTGAAAAGGAAAGGAAGTGTTTATTTAAAGCTATACAGACTTAAAGTAGTGACTTAATGTCTTCATTAAAATATCAAAGTCATGTTGGATACCCACAGACACCCACATTGCTTCTCCCCCTGCCCTAATTCGGGGTACTGAATCTCAGGAAAAGAAGCAAACATCCGGGATTCCATCCTGGGTCCTGACACCATCAGCTGTGTCGTTGTCAGGCAGGATTTCTAATTAATCCAGAGCTATGTGGCACCTTCTCATGGCCTACTGGCAAGAGTTCTTTCATTCTTTCACCCTTCTTCCAGGCAAAGTCTCTCCTGCTTCCCAGGCCACGTGGCCAAAGGGAGCACCCCAAAGCTGTGTGGTCCTCTTCTACCAAAGCTGAGGGGGTCCCCACTCTGGCAAAGCTGTGTGGTTCCCTTTTTGCCTAAGCTGTGGGGGGTCTGCACTCTGGTGAAAAAACTGCATGGATTTCCCTTACATGGCCACAGCCACGTGCACACTGCACTGCAACAGCTGCATGGTCCCTCCTCTATTGCCACAGCTACACATTCTCTATCTGCAATGGCTGCGAGGAGGGGGAGGTCGCCACTCTGCCAAAGCCGAGTGACAGGGCTGCGGGAGTCCCCATTCTGCTAAAGACCACGTGGTTCTCTATTGCCACAGCCATGTGGTCCACTCTCTGATGGCTGCCACGTCTGGGTTTAAATTCCTGAGCCAGTCTTCCTCTGAAGCCCCATTTCCAACTCCTCCCACAATCGGCTACACTTTCCAGCACTCCTATATCCTTCTAGCTTCACTGGGCTTCCATAGTCTGGGCAGGCGTGGCCCCATGGTGTGGAGCCAATCATTTCCAAGCTCTCATGTAGGTGCTGTACCTCGGGACCTACCCCCAGTTAACATCTTAGGTAGAAGTCAATCCCTTCTCCCTGGCTCAAAGCATGGCCCCAGCTATTTAACATCTATGCAACCAGTTAAAGGTTATAGATATATTAAATGACCATGCTAGAGGTTAGCTGTAAAGCTGTTGCTATGCAAAACAGCTCTCAATGGCCCTGTTCCATGTGTCCCTTCCCCCAACTCACACCTGTGGGGGAAGGGGTGAGGACATCCTAATAGTACCTGAACACCTTGAATTCTGGACCCCATTCCAAATTCCTATTTGGATTTGAGCCCTCATTTTGGCTGCACCCTGTTACAGTGGGGGAAGCCTGTACAAGTAGCCTGCCCTTCAGAAGATAATTCTGTTTTTATTTTGGTCTCCCCTTGTACATGCAGAAATAACTCAACGTTCCAATCCTAGCACTAAATAAAACCTTGGAAAAAATTAACATTTTAATATTCTAAGGTATACCTTATTCTGAAAACTAAATTCATTTTGTTTATAATAGAGATTTTAATGGAAACTACCCTGTTTTAGAATCCTTTCTCTATTTTGAAGCATATTTTGACTGATACAGGGTGCAGCCAAGAGGGGGGCCCCCAAAAGGGATTTGGAATAGGGTCCAGGACTTAAGGTGTCTAGGCAATAGTAGAAAGATATATAAGATGTCCTCATGCCTTCCCCCTCAGGTGCGAGTTGGGGGAAGGGACACATGGAGCAGGAACATGCAGGGCTGTTTTGTACAGCCACAGCTTTGCAGCTAATCCATGGCATGGTCATTTAACATATCTATAGCCTTGAATTGATTGTTTAGATATGTTAAACAGCTGTGGCCATGCCCTGAGCAGGGGGATGGAAGGAACTTCCCCCCAAGATGTTAACTGGGGCAGGTCCCCCGAGTTACAGCACCTGTGTGGGAGCTTGAAGATTGGCTCCGTGACATGGGGCCACACCTGCCCAGACTCATGATGGCAGCCCAGTAAACTTGGAATAATACAGGAATGCTGGCAGGTGTAACTGATTGAAGGAGGAGTCAGAAATGGGGGTACAGAGGAAGACTGGTGCAAGGATTTAAACCCAGACACGGCAGCCATTAATAGAGAGAGCCACGAGGTTTTGCCAGAGTGGGGACCCCTGCAGTTTTAGTAAGGAGAACCACCATGCGGCTTTAGCAGAGAATCGCCACTCGGCTTTGGCAGAGTAGCAACACCCCCTCCCCACAGCTTTGGGGAGATCCACGTGGTTTTGGCTAGAGTGCAGACCCCCAAAGCTTTGGTGGAGAAAAGAACCATGTGGTTTTGGCCAGAGTGGGGACCCCTGCAACTTTGGTAGAAGAGGACCACGCGGCTTTGGAGTACTCCCTTTGACCACGTGGCTTGGGAAGCAGGAGAGACTGCCTGGAAGAAGGGTGAAAGAATGAAAGAACTCTTGCCAGTAGGCCATGAGAAGGCGCCACATGGCTTTGGATTAATTAGAGATCCTACCTGGACAGCGACACAGCTGATGGTGTCAGAAGCCTGGATCCCAGATGTTTGCTTCTTTTCCTGAGATTCGGTACCCGAATTAGGGCAGGGGGAGGAGGAAGCACTGTGGGTGTCTGTGGGTATCCTAAAGGACTTTTGATATTTTAATGAAGATGTCAGGTTACTACTTTAAGTCTTTATAGCATTAAATAAACATTTCCTTTTCCTTTTTACAAATCTCTGCCATTAAGACATGTCTATCCTATAAGGCAGCAGACGTAACGAACCTTGGGGGGTTCCTTTCGGTAATAGTATATCACCCCTGGCCCCTTTGTTCTGTAACATGGCCACTTGAAATATTAATACAAAGAAAAGAGTATGGATGTTTATTTAGCTTTCCTTGATTTTTTTTTAGCTTTGTTTCCTTAAAACATTACTGTATAATTAGTTGATTGGCATGTTCATTTAATTTGTTTATTAGACCAGGGTGTAGCCCTTAAAAAAAAGGTCAATTATTGATAAAATCTAGAAGCCCTGTTTTTTTTATAACTTGGAAAATGATCCAGGTTTGTGTGAAAATATAACTTCATTGGTCCTTACAAGTTTTCCTTTGTCATCTCTCTCCTTTCTCTTTCATATGCTGTGATACTTATTTTTCATATTTTTTGAAATTGGTGTTCAAATAATTCTATTCATAAGAACTTCTGCTTAATTCTCTTTAAACCTGCATCATGCTCATTGAAACCAATTAATTTTTTCTCCAGTTATGGGATTAAATCATTCTGAATTGAGCCTTTTTTAGAACTTAACCTAAGGATATAGTATGTTTTTTGACATTCTAGTTGGATGGGATTGTGGGACTCATTTTTTAAGGCATTGTCTGTAGTTACCACTAGATTGTATCAAATACCTACTTGTCAGCAGTAATTGAAAGACTCTATTAATAAGTTTTTTATTTCCTTAAAATAGACAAAATTTAAAGCCCCTTGAGATATGCTAGTGTGAGAGAGAGAGAGAAAGTTCACTTTCAAAATGCTTAAAAGTGGCTCAACCTGTATGACCTTCCTAAATCACTTCCATTGTCTCTTCACTTCTTATCTTGATTTCTCTTTATTGAAGATCCTTTAGAGCTGAGGTCAGTGCTCCTTACCTGTAACCTTGTGTTACTTTAGGGCCCTTTTTAGAGGCACTGTCTCCAATCCTGCTGGGGATTATTGGTATGAAAAATTTTCCTTAAATTTTAAGATGTTGCTGGTGGTTAGACCCTTTTAGTATCTAGAGAAATCTTAGAATATCTAGAATATTTAGATACTCGTTTTCTGCTAAGTCTTCCACTGAGGAACTTCAGAAATAGAGCTATTTTACCTGCTTAGAGTAGAGTAGTATTCATCCCTGTCCAGGTGCGTCTCACATGCCTCAGAGTGCACTTAGCAAGAAAAACTAGAAAACCTAAGTTTACTAACTTATACATGTAGTCACATCACTGACTCTTTTTACATTGACTTTTTTTTTGAAAAATGCAAAAATTCATTCATTGCACATACTCATTTTAGGCTAAATTTAAAATTTCACTGTACACTTGTGAGTGAATTAATATCTCAGTTTATCTTGAGATATGTATTGATTACTTATGTTGAAAGGTATTTTTTAAATTATACTGATTATGCTATTACAGAAAAAGTAATGTACTTCAAAAGTTTAGTCCATTTTATAGAATATGGTCTCTTTATGTCAGTAACATAGCTTATTTTTAAATATTTTCAGGAAAAGTACAGAGCATTAAACAAGTAAAAAAAATACAGCTGATTTACAGAGATGTTAGTGATCTACATGCTCCCACCTTAGTGCCTATGTGAGTCTGTAGTATCAGAGTAAGTGCATCTTTTCTTACAAATTACCCACTAAATGAGTTTAGAAATTTCTGTTTACAGTCAGGAAAAAAACATTTTTAAAATCTGGATACTATAGCTTGTGGTACTGTACTATATAATAAAGAAATTGGAGATGAGTGATTTAAGTTATAAAAGTATAATACACACAAATAAGTTAAATTATTTACTAGATTTCTACATTTTAAAAAAGTTACATGGGTGATGATTGTAGAGTTCCTGGATTATGTTAAGGACAATATCTCTATCAGGCTCCTCAGAGTGTGGAAGATAAAATCAATGAATAGAATTAAATGTGACTTTTCTACTTATACATGCCATATACACATTTCAATATGCCAAGTCAGTATATTTAATGCTATAAACGTAAGTTTCCACACACTTAGTGACTTACTGTCTTCCAGTTCATAGTGCAGAACCCCCAAATGGGTCCCACTCTGTTCAAGTCAAGGAGTCAGCAGAGCTGTGTTCTTTTGGAGGCTTGAGGGGAGAATGTTCCTAGTGTTTTCAGCTTTTAGAGGCTTCCCACATTTCTTGACTGAAAACCCCTTTCCTCCCTATTCATAGTGACATTCATATCACTCTGATCTCAACTCCATTGTCATAGTTCTCTGACTTTTTTCTTCTGCTTCCCTTGCCCACTTTTAGGGACTTTTGTTACAATCCTGGACGCACCTGGCTAATTCAAGATCATTTCCTATTTTGAGGTTAGCTGGTTAGCAACCTTAATTCCACCTATGAATTTAACTCCCCTTTATTATGTAGGCTGCACATTTTTATAGGTTCTAGTGATGCAGACTCTGGCCCTCCTGAGTCTATGTGTTGTGGATGTGGTACACAAACTCACACAGACTACCGACTCCTGTGGAGAAAAAGGGATGTCATGGCCACTCTCTCAAGAGGAGAGCACACTGACCCTTGCCTGGACAGGCTTTTACTGCTTTCCAGTTGCATTACATCAAAAGGTTCTCATTATTTCTAGATTTAGTTTTCTTACAGATAGCAAAAAACACAAAAAAAAAGCAAATGCAAGGGAACAATAAAAATGATCGATTTGGTTACATTTTGTCCTTGGGACATCTTAGCACAGACTTTAGGGAGTTGCTTCAGAGATAGACATTAAACATCTGCATTCTTAGTTCAGAGTGAGGGAGTTTTAGCAAAAACAAGTCTCATAGCAGCCTAGGTACAATGCAGACCTGATTCCCCATGGGAAAGCCAATCTGCATACCTGGCTCCTGTGTGCTGCCTTGCATTGATCGGTTTTCCGGATCAGTGCTGGACTGCATTTGCCATTGCCATGCTGATCGGTTCCCCATATTCCAGGGATTAGGAATATGCCAAAATAATATGCCAAAAATGTTGCATATCTTCTATCTTCAGTATTAAAATGGATGCACAAAAGTTCACCAATTTTGACTTTTAAATGCACGCTGATATGACAGCTGTCACAATACAATCTAACAAAATTGCTTTGAATAAAGTTAAAGACAACTAAGCACTACTAGAGCCATCATACAGAAAAAAATGAAACTTTTTGGCTAACTCAGTATTAAACTTTAGCCCCTAAAGAGATTGAGATAAGATTAAAGAAGAAAAAAAGACTTCAAGGGTTTCTTCGCTGTTGTCATTTAATTTTTCTTAAACTAGTATGATTATATCATGATGTTAACAATAAAAAATACTTCATCTGCTTTTCTCATTCATTTTTTTCTTTTTTGATGATTTAGGTTTTAATATTTCAAAAATTTAACCTCAAATACACTATGATTAATTAAAGCATTCCAAGATAAATAAATTAAACTCAATACATTGGAATGTTGGTTCATTCATAGGACTAATAAGCACCCTTATAAAAAACAAAATTCAATGTCTCTCTTTAGTAACAATTAGAATATCTTGAAATTCATATTTAATTTTTACCAGTAACTGGTCAGCTTCAGAGCCTTATACTGTCTGTAAGGTTTATGTGTTTGGGGATAATGTCTAATCTAGTAAATGAATTGGTTGGAATACAGTGTGAATCAGGTAAGTTTCAGATTCTCCATACAGTTAATTCCATCTAAGTTTTTGATGACAGATTTGACTCTTTTTCAGTAAAGTATCTATATAAGTCAGGTGATAAAGTGAATCTAGTAAAACAGTGTGGTTCAGTACATGCAAATTAATAATTTTCAATACTGAAAGTGGATGTTATGTGATCATTTTCTACAGTGGATGGTACATAACAGTGGCAACATCAAAGACTGGAGGACAAGGATACCATAACTTGTCACAGGAAGTTCCTTTTCTCATTAAAAAGTATACCAATTTTAGTACCAAAATAAGTTGTCTAATTTTTTATTTTCCATGGTATAAATAAATCACTGACTATGATAGTTTCATAATTATTTCTATTACACTTGTGTTTAGATACTTCAGGATTTTGGGTCTAATTTTCTTTGCTTATATATGAGTTTGTGTTTCTTAGAATTGTTGTTATCTGGCTTGGGAAGACCTACCTTACTGTGCTATTTTCATTTATAGTCTTCAGAGTTGAAGAAATACTCCAACAAGCAGACTACCTCTATGAAAGTGGAGAAACGGAAAAACTCTATCAGTTGCTGACCCTGTACAAAGAAAGGTGAGCAGAATGTGACAGGCCTGGGTTTATGGTTTCCTCAACATTCTCATGTTATTTAACACTTAAAATGAGTCTTAGTGCTACGAGTCTATAGTTTTTTAAAGATTTTTACTTCAAAATAGTATTGCTTTTTTTTAAAGACTTTATTTATTTCTAGAGAAGGGAGGGGAGGGAGAAAGAGGGAGAAACATCAATGTGTGGTTGACTCTCAAGTGCCCCCCCCCTACTGGGGACCTGGCTGCAACCCAGGCATGTGCTCTGATTGGGAATCAAAACAGGGACAGGCCAGGGCTGAATGCACGGAGCCATACTGGCCAGGGCCAAAGTTATATTTCTTAGAGCTTCATTTGTAGCAGGCCATTTCTTTCTTATGTTAAATAATTTGCAAATGCTGTATGTCATTGGTTTAGAAAAGGTGGTTCTACTTATTATAGTAGAATATTGAAATGCTTTTTCTATTTTGTTAGTTTGCTTTGGATCATACAAGTTAAGTTGCTGAATATGTCATCTATATTATATATTTTCATTTCTTAGAAATTAATTTCTTAATAAGTACAAGATTTTAATGAATTTGGGTGGTTATATGACTCCAATGAATGGTATCTGTGTATCATGTTAGAAACTCAGTCTTTAGAGAAACTAAAAATACCTCCCTTTAAAAAAAATAGTTTACTTGTTCAGTCCAGAGTATCAGTGTGTATTCATTTAGGGGGAAGATAGAGGTGGGGTACATCCACCCCTAAAAAGTGAGTCAAAAAAGGCATTTCCAGGTCACTGATTAACCTCATCTCCTATTCTACTGCCTTTCTTAGATTCTCAAGATGCATCATTTTACTTCCTAAATGTCTATAGGACCCATCTCTCCTTCCATGGTTCCCTCAGTAACTTGAGAAGGCTGGCTTGGCATTTTAAGCTCACTTCAGTAATCACTTGAAAAGTAAGCTGTTAGGTAGTTACTCCATATTCGTTGAATTATAAATATACTGTTGCTTCCTTTAGTTTAAAAATTTTATGTGAATACCACTTTTTGTTAAGAAATACAGGGAAGGCAAAAGTAGGTTTATAGTTGTGAGTATATAAAACAGTTTATTATATTATTTATTATTTATTGTATTATTTTTCATACTAACAACTGTGAACCTGCTTTTGCCTCACCCTGTATATAATATAGTAGGCTTAAAGGCAGATATTTAATAAAAAGGAATTTAAGGCTAGTTTTAAAACTATTTCTAGTTCTTAATTTTAATTACTGTTTTATTTATTAAACATTTATTATTTTATATAATTATATTTAAGTGGAAGTTCTTCAAGGAGTCGAGTGCCCTTACTTGAAATATGCCTGTCTTGTGGCATGAATTCATTTAGAGGTTACATTGTACTCAGTCATTCATTAATACGTACTTATCATATATCTGTTCTGTGCCAGATACTGTATGTGGGGCTAGGGTACAACAATTTTGTATTTTAAAACAGACCCTCTTTGTCAAGTCGATGTGTATGATGTGCTCTCTGAAGCCCAGTGTAAGTAGTAAGCCTCAAGTTATATGTTGCATATTATAGGGCAAGTGTTTGGAGAATTCAAATGCAAAGATATTTTCTAAGGAAGGTAATATTTCAGATACAGTAGGTTAATATTTATGTATAATACTAAATACTGTGTAGGTAATTTCTCATTAAAGAAAGCTGTGGGAGAGAAAATAACAAATTTAACATGGATAATGGCATTTGATACCATGTTGCTTGCTATACCCTCACTGTCCTGAAAGACCATATGTATCCATTAGTGATGTGACCTTTGACAGTTTTTAAAAATGCAAACTAAAGTGGTGGTTTTATATCGACTTCAAATTAGTGAAGATGCAGAGTTACTGTGGCGTTTGGCTCGGGCATCACGTGATGTGGCTCAGCTTAGCAGAACCTCAGAAGAGGAGAAAAAGGCCCTGGTATATGAAGCCCTAGAGTATGCAAAAAGAGCACTAGAGAAAAATGAAGCAAGTTTTGCGGCTCATAAGGTAAGTTGCCTAAAGTAACAATGGTTACCATGTACTGAAGGTTAAACTGGTCTACATCTATCAATTATCCCCAGTTTACATGGAAAGATCATTCTCTATGTTAAAGTAGGGAAGAGATGTATTTTTATAACACTTTCTTCAAAAAGAAGTTTTTTCCTTTTTAGTCTTGAATACTTAACTCTACCTTCATAAGTTTATTTGATAAATTATTTCTGTGAATGCTTATTTTCATGAATTACCTATATCTTTACTCCTAGTAGTACAAAAACTTGACAGATTTTTTTCTCATTTTCCTCACATTCTATTTCTGTTCTGTGAGACCAAGTATAACTTTTCACATGTAAGCTCCACTACTTGATGGATTTCCTAACTGGATAGAACAATGGTTTTCAACGGACACTGGGGAGAATATGAGGCATTATTGATATTTTGGATTAGGACATCACTTTATCCTGTTGGACTGTCCTCAGTAGAGTCCCAGATCGTTGTGACATTTCCAAATGCTCCCTTTAAGGGCCAGTTTCCTGGCCCACTCCCCCAACCTCCCCTCCCTGTGATGCTTGCATGCATACACACACATGTTTTATATTAAGGATAAAACAGATATAAATCCTTTAGATTTGTTGAGATTTCTTTTGTGGCTCAGAATATGGTCCCATCTTTGTAAATGCTGTTTGTGCGTGTTCATTCCACTGCTGTTGAGAGTATCTTAGAAATGTTGAGATCCAGTTGTTGATAGTGGTGATCCAGTCATCTGTATCCTTACTGATTTCTGTCTACTTATCCTACCAATCATTGAGAGTGGAGTGAAATCTCCAATTATAGATTTTGTCCGTTGCTTTTTGCAATTATATTAGTTTTTACAACATACACTTTTATTTATTTATTTTTAATTCTTTTGAGTCCGAATCTCTTATCTTTATTTTAAATGCCTGGAAGCCAGACAGGTAGCAGCAGCAGTATAGTGTTCCTGGCTGGCCAGCACAGGCCTGTTGTGGCAGCTCCATCTGGTCTGCCAATGGCAGTGCCAGTGGAGACCTCTGCCGGAGAATAGCCTAGATGCTCTGAACAGGCAGAGCTGCCAACCCTCTTTCATGTCTTGCTAACCCAGTTCCAGGAAGGCAGGTGCTGTTTCCCCTGTGTACTTGGGGCCTAGGATAGGGTCTTCACCGACATTCTTCTCCCCACAGTGGCCCTCTGGGGTTTTTGCTCCCATCCTAAGACATGCACTTTCCCAACTCTGAGTGCTAGTAGAGCCGTGGGCATGGCCACAAGCTCCAGACATCAGAGAAGCTTGCATCTGACAACAGGTGGCAACACAGAGCAGGGCTCTGGGAGCCTGCTGAGAGCTGAGCACAGAGTAGTGAGGCAGTAGGGTGAGCCACAGGGATCAAAGGGTGGGTGGCCCTTACGGTAGAGAGACCAGAAAGTCTGAAATAGCTGTGTGTCTCCCCTCATGTGGTATACCAGCTCGTGCCAGGCAGCAGGCAGTGCATTGGGCAGTCTGTAGTTTTCTCGAGCCCTGTAGAGGAGGCGCCAATGCGGAGTGGCTTCCCACTCATTTGCCTGAGTGAGATTCAGGATGTAGGTCTTGTGATTCAGGACCACATGAGAGCTTCCCAGGTAGTTGTCATCTGTTTGGTAGACCTGTAACCAGGATTAAGGCTAATGTAAGTGGTGGTGCTAGGTGCCAGAAAGACTATAGATAGCAGCCAGCTCAGGGTTTCCTTGTCATAGAAGACTTCAACCTCATTCATGTGTATGTGGCCAAAGAATTGACCAGCCAAGGTGTTCTTGTACATGGCCACAATTCAGCAATAATTCCAGCTCCTGCTCTTCAGGTAGTGCTCTAGGAGTATGTGGCCAATTACCATATTTTACCATGTGTAACACGCACTTTTTTCCCCAAATTTTTGAGGGAAAAATAAGGATGTGCATTATACATGGGTAGTACTAATTCTGTATCTGTATAAATGTTTTTAATTCTTCTATTTATGCTTATGTGTTAAAAGTATAACTAGAAAGCAATAATGATATCCATATGTTCAAAAATAAGTGCTAAAATTCCTTTATAATACAAAAACAAGTATCTAAGTATAAATAATTAAATTAAAAAATTAAAATGGAAGACTTTTTTCTCTGAAAGTTTGAGCCGGAAACGTGGGTGCACTTTATACATGGGAGTTCATTATACATGGCAAAATATGCTATATACATCTTGTCTCCTCGGCAGCCTGAAGCTCCCCCACCAGCTACTGTAACTGTCCATTGTGATCTGTGGAGTTGATCAAGAGCCAGAAGTCCTCATGGGAACAAAAATTCACATTGAGCGAGATGAGGCGGAGGCTGGGGCATGGGGAAAGGGTATAGAACCCCCAATTCTGAAACAAAGTGAGCATGATCCTCTTTGTCCATTTCTTTGCTAGACATTTGGATGGAGGGCAGAGTCATACAGAACATCATCTATAGCTTTAAAGAGCTCTCATTCTAGCTGAAGACCAAACAGTATGATGATAGGGCCCAAGTGCCTGAGGAGAATGGTTCAGAGGACTAAGGACTTGAGGAGTTCAGGGTAGACAGAAAAGTGAGCTAGAATGGAAAGCAAAGTCCACTCAGGAAAGAAGACATTGGCCTGGGTAAGTTGGGCAAAGGTGGGATGCTAAGTCGGAGCAGAAGGCATTCTAGAGAGGGCCAGCATGAGCACAGCTGAGAACAGTATGGAGAGGGTATGCTGCCACAATGTACTTTTAAAGTGCTGTTATTAGGAATGTAAACATTCAATATTGTTTCATTTTCTTGATGCATTGACCTCTATCATTGTAAGATGATAATTTTTACCTCTAGAATTATTCTTCGTTTTATTCCTACTATGTCTGATATTAATGTAGCTATTCTTGTTTTCTTTTAATGTTAATATGTTATATCCTTTTCTGTTTTTTAATCTATTTGTATCTTTATATTTAACATATACTAATTTTTAAAAAAGATTTTATTTATCTTTAGACAGGGGAAGGGAGGGAGAAAGAGGGAGAGAAGAATCAATGTGTGGTTGCCTCTTGCATGCCCCCTACTGGGGACTTGGCTTGCAACCCAGGCATGTGCCCTAACTGGGAATTGAAGTGGCAACCCTTTGGTTCGCAGGCTGGCACTCAGTCCACTGAAGCACACCAGCCAGGGCAACATACACTTTTTGAAAGCAGGTGATAAGTCTTGCTTTTTTGTCCTTTTGCTAACATTCTTTTAAAGAAATTAATTTTTCAATTGCAGATGACATTTAATATTATATTAGTTTTAGGTGTACAACATAGTAGTTAGGCATTTATATATCTTACAGAGTGACCCTTCGATAAGTTTAGTACCCACCCGGCACCATACAAAGTTATCACAATATTATTGACTAGATTCCCTATGCTGTACTTTATTACATCCCTGTGATTCTTTGTAACTACTAATCTGTACTTAATCCCTTCACTTTTTTCACCCAGCTCCCAAACCAACCCCCCATCTGGTGATCACCAGTTTGTTCTCTGTATTGATGAATGTTTCTGTTTTGTTGATCTTTTTTATTTTATTAAGATTATATATTATTTTTAGGGAAAGGGCAGGGATAAAGAGAGGGAGAGAAATGTGTGGAAGAGAAATATGAATTGGTTGCCTCTTGTATGCAACTCAGCTGGGAACCAATCCCACAACTTAGGCATGTGCCCTGACTAGGAATTGAACAGGCTGCCCTTTGTGGGATGATGCCCAACCAGCTGAGCCACACCAGTCAGGGCTGTTTTGTGCAGTTTTGTAGATTCCACATATCAATGAAATCACATGGTTTTTGTCTTTCTCTCCCTAATTTATTAGCATAATATCCTCTAGGTCCATCCATGTTGTTACAAATGTAAATTTTCATTCTTTTCATGACTCAGCAATATTCCATTGTATTTATATACTACCTTTTTATCCATTCGTCTGTTGATGGACACTTAGGTTGCTTTGATATCTTTTTGATGCTATTGTAATTTATATTATCTTAATTTCATTTTCAGGTTGTTCATTGCTAGTGTATAGGAATGCAACTAATTTTTGCATATTGATTTTTATATCTTACAGCTTTGCTAGACTCATTGTATAATCTTTAGGGTTTTCTATATAAGATCATGTCATCTATAAGTAGAGATAGTTTTACTCTTTCCTTTCTTATCTTGCCCAACTTCCTTGGCTAGAGCTCACAGCACAGTGTTGGAATGGCAATTCTTGTCTTGTTCCTGATTGTAGAGGAAACTATTAGGCTCACCTTGTCTCTCAGGTGTCACTGTTGCTTATGTGTGGTATCTCAAAAATCTTTATTATATTTTGTCTGGATTTTAGTGTTTCAGGCAAGAAGGTAAATATAGGATCTATTATCCCTTCTTGACTAGAATATCTGCTTAAAAGTTTTCTTTAAAGATAATGTGAATTCATTATAGACAATAGCCATTTTGGAAATTCAAAGTGTACAAATATGGAAATAAAAACCACTCATGATCACCCCTCCTACCAACAACTCTTGATGATTGATCATTAACTAATTGTAAATCATGAAATGCCAACTTAGGGGAGAATGTGTTTGCTTTGCATGTAGGTGATAGTTAAGTATGTAAGAGAAGGTGATTTTACCCAGAGTCCTGAGATGTGGCAGAAGCTCAGAGCACCAGGTTTGAGACCCCATGTGACCCCTCCAGTCATCTGGATTTAGACTATTAGAGGGGTATGTCTGTGAAAAATAGTATTTTTATTTTTAAGAAACATTGAAAGATACAAAGTATTTTGGTGGGGAATAGATCAAAACAGAAGTTTGTTTAAATCTTTCTGGTTAAAATAATTAAAATCCCACAGAAATAAGTTCAAACAAAAAGGGGGGGTGTTTATTCTGGAAACTATTTTATTTCACAGAATGCAAAGGCAGGTGTATTTAAAATGGCTTCCAGAAACACTGGCTCAATTGATCTGAGGCTGTGGGCTCTTCTCTGCAGCTTTGTCACTAAAGACTTTTTCTTATCCTGAGTTCTGTGACTTTCCATAGCACCTGTATTTACAAAGCTTGGATAGTTTGTATTGAATTCTTAGAGAAGAAACTTAGATTGTCTCAGTTTGTGTCTGTTGTCCAAGTATGGCTGTGGGTCACAATTGACAGATGGCAGCTGTTATTACTATAATGATGCAGATGTGGAGAGGTAGCTCCCAGAAAAAGAGTGAGAAAATAAAATGAGTTACAGAATTACAGGTTTTTCTAAATTTATACTCAGACTGTAGACATGAATCATTACTGTACTGTGTTGATGACTTCCTCAGAGATTAAATCCTCTCTGCTCTCGGATTTGTACTCTGTTTCTCTGTAAAGATGTGCCATCCTTGAGTTCCTAAGGACCATGGCCACTTTTCTTCATATATTCCATGTATATAACATGGTATTTACGCTCAATGAGAGTAACATGAGAATGACTACTGAGGAATAATTATTCACTTTTACCTTGTATTGAATGGACTATTAAGTATTGTTCTTCTTACACCTTTTTTCTTTTATTTTTAGTGGTATGCGATCTGTATTAGTGATGTTGGAGATTACGAAGGCATCAAGGCTAAAATTGCAAATGCCTATGTTATCAAGGAGCATTTTGAGGTACTGCTGAATTGAAAAAGCCATTAGCTTTCTGAGTAGATTTGCTTCACTAATTCCTTGCTGTTTAACAAACCACCTCAAATTTAGTGGCCTCAAGCAGTGGCAGGTTATTTCTGCCAGTTCTGTAGATTGACAATACCAAGTGCTTCTGTTCTGCTTGGGGTAGCCCAGCTGACTGAGAACTGCATTCATCTGGCCCCTTGGCTGGGACAGGTGTATGGGATGGCCTGTTGTCTTCAATGGTTTCTGTCCATTTAGTCATTGGCCCATGCTTCTTTTTCTTTTAGTAATTTTTTAAAAGATATTTATTTATTTATTTATTTATTTATTTATTTATAGATGGCGGGGGGAAGGAAGAGAAACATCAATGTGTGGTTGCCTTTCACATGCCTCCCACTGGGGACCTGGCCTTCAACCCACGCATGTGCCCTAACTAGGAAGCAAACCAGCGACCCTTTGTTTCACAGGCTAGTGCTTAGTCCACTGAGTCACACCAGCCAGGCTGGCCCATGCTTCCTTACTGTGATTGCTGGCTTCCAAGAATGAGCATTCCAAGGGAAAAGTCCCAGTGTGCAAACTTGCATCACACTTGGTAATATCCCATTGACCAAAATAAGTCATGTGGCCAAGGCCGGTCTGTGAGAGGGGACTGTGCAGGGTCCCATACTGGAAGGTGTGGCCTCTTCTAACAGTCAAACAATCCCTGCTCCATTCCTATAGTAACAGTGCTGTTTATGCTGTGATTTTTCTGTGTGTGTTTTAGTATCTCCCCTTAAAGTTAATTCATGCTAAGCTCTTCCTCAGCTGCCAGAAACTCCAGAAGTCTGTGTGTTCCATGGTGCACATACACACCTATTCCACTGTATTCCAAACAAAACCACCATTGAAAAGCCAGCATGTTTATTTCTGTTGTGATATTCTACCCAGGGGTGTCTAACCTTTTGGTGTCTCTGGGTCATACTGGAAGAAGAGTTATCTTGGTCTACACATTAAATACTTTGCAACATGTAATCACAACAAATCTCATAATGTTTTAAGTAAATTTACAATTTTGTGTTGGGTCACATTCATAGCCATCCTGGGCTACATGTGGCCTGTGGGCTGCGGGTTGGACACCCCCAGACCATCTTAAAAATACAAAGGAAAAGAAAGTGATGAAAACTTGTACAGGGATAATGTTAGTCTGTGTAACAGCTTTTCTGAATTTTCTGGTGATAGTCTCAATACCTAGTTTTTCTTTTTAATGACTAGTGTAAAACAACATTGAGTGAGGAGTCAGGAGACCTAGCTTCTTACTCAAGCATCAGTAGTACGTATGCGTGTGTACACATTTCCATTTAATAATATGCATTTGTCATATTTTAAGACCATTGAAATCAGACTGCATTATATAGCCAGTGATATCCTATAATTGCTTTTTCTTTCTAAGTGGTACATAATGTAATGATATGGCATAGATGTTATGGTATCTTAGACTCGATGAAATAGAGTATTTTTCTCAGTGACATTAGATATAGCTCCTAAATTACTCTGCCTTGGTATGTAGAAATACATGACAAATAACTTCCAGTATGAATAATGAAAAATTGAGGAAAGTATATTAATGTGTACTTTAAAGAAACAGTGAAGGCTATAGGTTATATTTAAGAAAATGTTTTGTATATGTTTTCAAATGTATATATATATATATATATATATATATGTTCAGTATATTTTAAAATGACAGTGTTTAGTATTGTTTATCCTACTATTCCAGAGTCCATTATTATAGTTAAAGTCAGAAGGAATTAAGCAAACTGTGTTTGCTTGAGAGTAGCCATCTCACCCATCCCATAAGAAAGTTAAATTCTTATGCCCAGGGCACCATGTTTGTGGTGGATTAACTTCCTTCTTTTGCATCTAGAATGGCATGAGACCTGTACTTGTACAATGCAGAAAACAATTACATAATTTTTTGAGGGCTTAATTTTCCAGTGGAGCTCAAATAGCAATAGGGAAAGATAGCTTAAAGTTGTATATCTACTTCAAAATATATTTTGGTATGTCATATCACAATATTTATAGGAAAGTAAGTTTTTTGATGAGTGTTGATTCTTACCCATATTATTGAAGCTAGAGTTCTGCCAAGTCATACTTGTTAGCCTCATTATATCATCTCTACTACTGCCACTGACATTGATCAGTGTTAGTAAGAAATCAAGTGCCTGGTACTTAAGTAAAAATAATGCTGACAAAAGATATTACTGTGTTAAGCACCTCCTATTACTTGCTCATTTCATTTTCACTACAACCCTCAATTCATTTCACTACAATACTACACCTGGGAGGTGTAGTATTTTCTTAATTCTCTCAAAGAGCAGACCCAGGCAGGAATATAGAAACATGCCAAGGTCAAAAGTTAGAAGTCATGAGCTGTGATTCAAACCCAGGTAGTTTGGCTTCACAGCCCACACTGGTAACCAATACAGATATTTGAAAATGTGTATCTCACACATTCCCAACTGAAAGTGAAAATGTTGGTGTACAGAAAAAAAGCTTAGGGAGTCTATTTTTAAAAAGGGATCTTTTATTTTTAATGGTATTGCATTAATCTCTGAGATTTCCTTAGCAGTTTTCAACACAATAATGTATAAGAGGAATAATTTCATTGAAGTTATTCTGTAGTTCATGCTTTACATTAAATCACACAGGATGTCACATAGTAAATAGAAACTAGGGACACTTTATAACGTATTTTACCTTGTGCATAATCCTATTAATGAAATCTGCGAATGAATAGTATTTATTTTTTCTTGGTTAAGTATAGATGGGCAAGTTGACCAAAATCTGCATACAAGAGACTCTCTAAAATTATGTACTTCTTTCTTCTACTCAGAAAGAATGCTTTTTATTCACGTAGGCAAAAAAGAACTTGCTTATTTTTCTTTTAATCTAGAAAAAGAAACATGAGAACTGTGGATTACTGTTAAAATTAGCTTTACTTCCATATTTCTTGTTTTTCTCATCTTGAGAATCACTATTATTGGTTTCTGAACTCTGTAAAATATTGTAACATTGGTATAATTTATTTAATCATGTAATGAAACAAATTTAACCAATTAAAGAATCAAGGAGGAAAATTGGCATGGATTATCATAGAAGAACTGAAATGCAAGGTTGCAAAAAATTATTTTTAAATCATGGCTTCTTCAGTAAACATAGCAAAGTTCCTGTTGCTGTTTCAAAAACAAATGATTTTCTCATTTCTTGTTAGAAAGCAATTGAATTGAACCCTAAAGATGCTACCTCAATTCACCTAATGGGTGTTTGGTAAGAAAATTTCTTTGAATAAATATTACAGTAGTATTTAGTATGACCTTATTTTGTAGTGTGTAAGAAAAGCAAGGTGTAAAATATTTTTAAATAGTACTTGGCAGTGTTTTAATCCATTAAATTAATTAGCAGTTGTACCTATATTATTAGAAAATACTAAATTTGATTGTGATGATGTTAAACGTTGTTATCCAGATCATTTAGAGATAGCTACAGTCATCCTGTTATCCATGGGGCATATGTCCAAGACCCCCCAGTGGCTGCCTGAAATTGCAGATGGTAACTCTGTATATGCTGTTTTTTCCCCCTACACACACCTTTTTCACGTAAACGGAGTGCTTACAGCATCTCTTTGGAGTATCTGAATTGCCAGCACCACTAATTGGTGCTTTGGAGTTGTTAGGAAGTAAAATCAGGGTGACCTGTACACAAACACGATAACAGATAGCTACTGAGTGACTAATGGGTGGGAGCATCTACAGTGCAAGGACACTGTACAAAGGGATGATTCAGGTCCTGGGTGGGACTGTGCAGATCACACGAAATTTTATCACACTACTTGGGAGGGCATGCAATTTAAACTTATGAATTGTTTATTTCTGGATTTTCCATTTAATAGTTTGGGACTGCAGTTGACCATGATAACGGAAGGTGCAGAAAGAAAACCATGGATTAGGGAGGATGACTGTACTAAGACTGAAAAGGCATTAGAACTTTGTGGTAGACTTTAAAATTCCCTGTGATGAAAATGACTGTTTACTAGGCAAAGTGAAATTGGTTCACTACCACTGTGGAGGTGCACAGGGAGGGAGCCTTAGAGGACCCCTGCACCTTGAGTGCATCTGAGAACAAGTCACCTGAGTCTGAATGTCATCTTGTTTCTGTGTAACCTTGTCTGTGTGCTTCAGTTTGTTTACTTGTTGGCTGAGTTTCTGAACACAATCCTGGCACTGTCTTTGTGTGTAGTCTTCAGGGCTAAATATTTATTGTCTTCTAAGAGGTGATAATGTAAACTGCCATGAAACAAACTTCTCGGAGAGGGAAATCTTCAGGACAAAGGACATTAATTAAACTAATCAAATGTCTGCAGTCACTGAGTTAGGTGCTAGTGAGTAAACATAAGTTCAGACGTAGTCGAAGACCCAGCACTTGTTTCCTACTCACTTCAGAGGGGTGTCAAGATCTTTGGATGTCAGCCCATTTTCCTCACTCTTTTAAACATATGCATTTAAAAATGTTGGGTGCAATTGTTTTTCATGCATATCATGTTTAGTTTTGTCATTTTTCTTAATCCTTTTTAACTTCTCTGAGTACTTTTTCTCATGTAAAAACATACAGTAATGATCCTGTTTCATTAGTTGAGTAGATGAGAGGAAGGAACTCACTAAACTTAGCACCTGGGACACCATAAGCGTTCTGGGAGAATGACAGTTATTACTAGTACTGTTGTGAACTGTTCATATTTGATCACAAAATACACCCTAGTTGATGGGTCAGTATAAACGTCAGTCTGCATAATTCAATATGACTGTTAACCTACAAAGTATTATGTCCACTAGGAATTGTTTAAAAGAAACTGTTTGATTCTCTTTTAAGAGAGAATAAGGTGCAATTTGATGTATGAACGTTTGCTTCTTTAGGTGTTACACGTTTGCTGAAATGCCTTGGTATCAAAGAAGAATTGCCAACATGCTGTTTGCAGCCCCTCCCAGCTCCACCTATGAAGAGGTGTGTGATATGCTTGGCACAGTTAGTACTGACCTTTGAGGTGTGCTGCAGTTGCAGGGCTCTCCCTCTGGACTGGTCAGTGTGGCTGGCACAGGCACACTGAGTCCATGTGTCACTGTGTCCATGACTCTTTGAGTGCAGTTTCTCTGGCTGGAGGCTCATAATGCTGGTGTATTGTCAAGTAAAGTAACCAATGGCTAACAGCTGCATTTTCTGTTTGAAATTTATACTATTATTTAATAAAGTCATCAAATAGAACAGGAAATAGAGCAACTGTTCCTCAGCATGTTTTACAGACACATTCTGTATAAGTCACTTACCTGCAAAATAAAGCACTTGATAACTTTTTTTAAAAAGTTCTATTGAAAAAGAGGAAAAAGCTCATACTCTGTTATTTTCTGAAGGCCTTTTGCTTTTCCTGTTGAAGATAAAATTTGAAAAGGGTTTCTGGGCAAACATTTTGGGTTTACTCCTCACAAAATCTTCAGAGCAGGGAAATAGACAGTTGTGAAATAGCTTTCCCAGTACTTGTATCATAATAAGGAGATGTTTTGTTTTCTTTTTCCCTTGAGGTATATAATTAGGGCACAGTTGGGAAGTATTTATTTAAAAGAATGCATTCTAAGAAGAAAGATAGCTCTCTTACAACAAAGTAATTATGGTTTTAATAAATCAGTTGTCAGAAGTTTGAGCAAGTTAAAAAGAAAAAGCAATTTCAGACTCAATAACATTTTATATAAGAATTTCACCAATAAAGGATTTTAAACATTCACTGGTACAACATGTGTGTCACTGAGTAAATTGTGCTTTTGATTTTTATCTAGTTTCCCCTGCTAGTCATTGTTAGGACTTAAAACAAGAAAGATCAAAATAGCCCAGTTGCATGTGAACAGTCTTCCTCTGCATGTGATGCTGCTTTGGGACAAGTCATGGTTAGAAGGGTCCCCACGTAATCTGTGCTCTGGGGATTTAAGTGTTACGTTTAGTTTTGTTATGTTAGCTCTCACTGTTGATGAAATTGATCCTTATTTCAAGATGTTTTCATCTACTTCCTGGCTTATATTTAATATAGGAATAGATTTTGAGAGAAAAATTTTTAATATTGAGTGCGTTTTAATCTTTTTCATTATGTTTGGGTTCTTTGTTTTTACAGGCCTTAGGCTACTTTCAAACGGCAGAGCAAGGTAAAATATTTCAGACACTACTATTAAAATTGTGAATAATAAAAATTTTAAAACATAAATATTTATTCTGAACACCTTTGTATTGTCAAATAATTCTTAATGTTTTATTCAGTAAAGAGCACTTGAGTAAGAAATAGCCCCAACTGCGTTTAGATGTGCCATTCTGGAATGGTCTTTCATTTGATGTAATTCAGAGGCTTCACAGGTTAATCGTCTTACTCAAGATCACTCAGCTAATTAGAGGCATTTACATGGAAACTCTGGTTTTAAACCAGGGCAGTTACCCTGTTGCAGAAGAGTTTCATGTCACTCTTGCTCGGAAGAAATGGCAGCCTGCAGTGACACCAGCCCATCCTGTGTTTATCCTTTTTAATATTAACACAATTAGAGAAGGAATATAAACATGTGTTACCAAATACACCAAAATTTTGCAAATGTTTTTCTAACTTAATCAGAAAAATCAAAGACTATTAAAATTGAGAACCTACTCATATGGACTTATTCAAATGCTTAGATGATAGCAAAGAAATTTTTTAAAAAATTTATTGATTTCAGAGAGATTGAGAACATCAGTTTGTTGTTCTGTTTATGAATCATTGATTGATTCTTATATGTTGCCCTAACCCCAGGGATTGAACCTGCAACTTTGGCATATTAGGACGATGCTCTAACCAAACTACCATGCCAGCACAGCGAAGCATTTAAAAAGAAAAACACTTTTTCTGAATAATTGTCTTAAGTGTTAACTAGCTCTGTTTAATACATTAATTCCAGTTTACTGTTACTGCCTTCCATTGGCATCTTCATGATGGTAGTTTTATGTATCATGAATATAAATATGGGAATGAATTTGCCTAAAAGGGTGTTAGATAATGAAGGATTAGGAGTATTGAGGAAAACATGGTGTTGCTCTCCTGGAGCTAAAATCCTCAGTAACTGATTGTTCTCACCTTTTACCTTAAAGGTCACTTGCATGAGGCAGCCTTTCCTTGTGGCCCATGTCTTGTTTAGAAGTCCTTCCTCTGCCTTAAGTACCTTTAAGCTCTCCCATTGGAGTTTTTGTTACTCCACAGTGTGAATACTTGTCCATGTCTACAGCTAAATGCAGGGAGGATGGGGGCTTTTTTTGCTCGCAGTTGCATCCTTGCTGTTTAGCCTGGTCCTGGGCAAATTTGCTGAATGAGAGATGAATCAATGAATGAATGAATGATTTGCATTTTACCCCAAGGAAACCTTAAGCACATCCACATGTCATCTTGCAAATATGTTAACATGAAAGAAGTAAAAGTTTTGGGTTAAGGAGCAAATGAATGTAAATTGTATCCAGGAAGAAGTATGATTTGAATATAGAGGTCCCCAAGCTGATACATGGAAACTGTGTAAAGAATTAATGAAGTTTGTGAGATGAAACTATGCTTTCATTCATAGGCTTTGTGTTGACGTTTTTCCCTCAGCCAACAATGTTCTCCACTTTTCTGTTTAAAACCCTACTTGGCCTCCAATTCAGCCCAGGTATAACCTGTTAGAGTTAGTTGCTTTTTTCTTTGGTTTCTCATCTTTTCTTTCTTACATTATATTTCATTGTGCTCATGTTCCTCCTTTTCATTATAAATTCCAAAAAAGCAGATTGTTTCATCTATGCATAAGGGCAGCTCCCATCCAGTATGTGTTGGTATAGTGTGTGAATCATCATGATGTCTCATTCGACAGTCTGCTGAGTGCATGCTATGTTCTAGGCACTTAGGGTGCAACAGGGAAAAAAGGTGATAAAGGAAAGTCCCTGTCCTGTGGTAGGTAGCTTGTCTCCCAGTGACTGGATGGAGCATCAGCTTTATAAAATGCCATGAAATGATGAAATGAAAGGTGTGTGTAATAGAATCCTACACATAGTAGATATTCAATTACCTTGTTTTACGCATCTTTTGGAGATAATACAGAGTTGAATAAAAGAGTATCCCAGTTAGCCTAATCATTTATTGACCACACAAATTTATTTTCAGAATTTAGACCAAAAAAAAATAAAGCCTTTAAAAATAAGAGCAATACTATTTCTTCTGAGATAATTGTTTTTCTTTCTTATGAACAGTGGATCCAAACTTCTACAGCAAAAACTTGCTTCTTTTAGGAAAGACATATTTGAAGCTACAAAACAAAAAGCTTGCTGCTTTTTGGCTGTTAAAAGCCAAGGACTACCCGGCACACACACAGGAGGATAAACAGGTAACGTCTCCAGTGAAGTAAGGCAGATAGGTTTCCATTGAGGCACTCTTATACATAAAAGTGAATTAAGAACGTCTTTAAGAACATAAGTTGTCTAAATGCATATTGTTGAAAACAAGAGTGTTCATTTTGAACATGAATTAACATTTATCCTAATTTCTGTACAACATATGCTTAGTTATTATCAACAGATGTTATGAATCCTTGTGAGTTATTCCTGTTTGATATACATAGGTAATCAAATGAGATTTCTAAAATAAATGGCAAGGGGTAGGTGGGTGGGAGGTTCTGGTGTGTGGAAGAGTCATTGCTAAGAAATTTTATTCTTAAAATATGCTATCCTGATTTTTGGAAACTGTTAGACACTGCAGTCTACCTTATGAACTTAAACTTCTTAAGTTCTACTGTCTATTACATGTATTTTTCCTTTTTAGGTACAGGCAGAAGCTACTCAGTTGCTTACAGGTTTCAGTGGCAAGAATTAAGAATTTTTCAGAGAAGAAAGAAAACACCTGAAATCTAGGAAACACTGCCTTTTCATCAAATTATAAGTATGTTAACCATAACTGTTCTGTGGCTGTTTTTTTAATGTTGTGACCATTTAACAAATATACAAAATTCTAGGTTCTTCACAAATAACAAGTCAAAAGAGATAATTGCTATGTGGGTAGAGGTGTCTCCATGGCTCAGGGGGCGGTTACCATGTGTCTGGGACACTAGCAGTTCCAGGTGGTGTGACATTTGAGGTCTGTTCACATGGGATGGAGGGAAGTAGGAAGGAAAGCCCATGAAGAGGGGCAACTGAGGGTGCATTTTCAAGTTGGACTGGTTCCCACTTGAAATCTTGCAGAGAGGGGGCAGTGAAAGTTAGGAGGTTAGGGATTGAGGGTTCTGGGTGTAAAGCAGTTAAATGATGTATCTGGGAGCCAGGCTGCCTCAGGAGGGAACTGGAAATGAGTGATCTCTGTGTGTGATGTGACTTTGTTTCACAAGTGGGTTGATCTGGGACTTGACAGTGCCCAAGTTCTGTTGCCTTACGGGTTGAAAGCAACGCAGAACTTGAGGGAAAAGTGGAATGTAAGATGTTTAAGTAGGCAGACAATACTGCTTCCTTGGGGCTGGATGTGACCCTGCAAAGTCTGAAGCTTGTAAAAAAAGGATGATTTTGAATGTGAGAGTGTATGTGTTGGGAGCTCCTCAGAGGGTATGGTGTCACAGTGGGGGGCAAGGGAGGGAAATGATGTGCTGTATCTTATGCGTGTTCTCAAATACAAAGGAAAACAAAGCAGTGGCTCTGCCTTTCTCTGTGTATATAGCCGTGTATATTCCTGAATCTTGAAATTAACTGTAGATGATGTATTTCATTCCTGGATACTTCATCATCTCAGAATATGGCCCTTTCACAAATCCATGATCTCACCTAGAAGTCCAACTTATTATCTCATACCCAGTCCTTTAAATTTCAAGTGTCCCAAAATGTCTTACTTTCTTAAAAATCAGGATGCAAACGTATATTGCATTTGGAAATTACTCCCTCAGCTTTTCTTCTCAGCTGTGACTGTGAAGTAGCCAGGCCAGTTGTCTTAGATCACAGGGCAAACACAAGGCCCGGTGGCAGAGTCCAGCCCTCCACCTTGTTTTGGCCAGCCTGGTACCTTGTTTCTACCTGGCAGCTCTGCCAACCTCGTTGCAGGTAGTTAAGGAGTAGTTACATTTATACACTCCTAAAATTACTTTCAGCCCTTTGAAGGCAACTTCGAGGCTGATGTGGCCCCCCAGTGAAAATGAGTTTGACACCTGTCTTTGATTGTCTGTTGTTCAGTGGGCCTTACTGAACCCACTTTGAGAACCACTGGCCCACCTGACTTTCAAGGACCCCCAGGTAATTATGTTGGATCTTTTGTGCTCAACTTGACATTTATCACTTTCCTTTAGAGTGACTTTGAATGTTATTTTCTGGAGATGAATTATCCGGTAATGAAATGGGAGGTAAGAGGTTTGGGTAAATGCTGTCTCCTGAGTGATTTGTGTGTGTGTGTGTGTGAGAGGAAGGGAAAGAGAGAAACATCAGATTGTTGTTCCACTTATTTATGAATTCATTGGTTGATTCTTAATGTACCCTGACCAGGGATCAAAACACCTTTGTACATCCTGGTGATTCTAACTGAGCTAGCCTACCAGGGCCTGTAGAGCTTTTAAAAAACTTTTTTTTTTTTAAATTGATTTCAGAGAGAAAGAAACATTGATTTGTTGTTCTATTTATTTATGCTTTCATTGGTTGATGCCTGTATGTGCCCTGATTAGGGATCAAACCTTCATCCTTGGTGTATTGGGATAATCCTCTAACCAACTGAGGTCCCTGGCCAGAGCTAAAGTGTTTTTAACTTTATAGATTCATAACAAGTTGCAAAAACTAATACAGGGAGGTCCTATGCATCCTGCTTTGCTTGCCCAGTAGTGATGTTTAACACAGCCAAACCCTGTTCAGATCGATCTACTTTGAAGTGTTCTTATTTGTGTATGTGTGCAGTTTTGTCACCTTGGAAACTTTTGTGACTGTTCTAGAGTCCCTGTCATCACCAGGCTCCCTGGTGCTGTCTCTTCATATACACCTCTCCATCCATCCTGACCTGTCCTATAATTTTGTCATTTTAGGAGTTATATATATAAATGGAATCATACAGTACCTGACCTTTTGAGATCTGTATTGTTGACTGTTTCTTGTGTGGGTGTTCCCATTCATTTAACCTGAATCTATTGGAAGGCAGTTAAGCCATGGGAATCTTCGGTGCTATGATCATTAGAATGGTACATCTCATATCTCTCGGATAGACACTTAGAAGTGTAGTTGTTGGGCCTGTTACAGAGCTGTTGTGTTCTCCCTGTAACTAAGGGGCAGTTCCCTCCTCTAGGACATGGCACCTTCCAGGGTTCTATGTACTTTCTTAGTCTCTGCCTTTTGACTCCCAGGAGTATGATGACCCAGGACTTCCTTTGGGTTAGACCTGCTTTGAACTACGGGAGCCCAGTCTGGCTCCGTCTTGTGCAGCCCCTCTGGGCTCCTGCCCCAGCACCGACTGCTGTTTTGAGATGCTTATTTTCCCTCGTTTCCCCTCCTATGTGTGTACACAAATATTTGTGTTCTATCTTGTAAGCATTACAGACTGGCTGGGTGGTTACAAGGACCTCCTTGTAGACGTTTCCTTTTTTAGAGGCTGTGACAAGAAATCTGAACTTGGAAATTGGCTACTATACTGTAAGAACCCAGAAGCTCTCAATTAACTTCTTGTTGGCAGTTTTCCCAACTGAGTATTTAATTACAGACTGTGGATTTTGTAAAATGACTTTTCTCACACTCTACAACAACAAAAAAAAAACAGTTTGTGGAGTCATGAGGATGAAGGAGTTACCATGAGTATCAGTATGTATATTAAATACCATGGCCCTTTGATTGTGTTCTCCTTTGTGGAAATTGGGGAGTAAAGTTGGGATTTAGTAGGAGATGCCCCTTTTGGATTTGTCTTTGTTGGCAGAACATTATTTTGGTGGCATTTTTTGCTTTTGTGCAAGCTCACTCTAGACACTGTTTTGGCCTATGTGCCTGTGCATCACTGTGGTAACTTTGGCAAGGCCCATGGGGTTCATGTGACAAATGTCCTGCACTTAGCGTTGAACTGTGTCTTGTGACTAGAGAGTGTATAATAGGTGCAGAGGAGCCTCAGAAGGTGAAGTGCCGTCTGATGAGGTCACGTGGGGATTTGATCTGTCAAAGGAAAAGCATAGAACACGAGTTTGGCTTTTAAGTTCAGTGGATTAAGAGTGTGTCTATTGAAGGGGGTGAGGAATGGGGTGAATTACAATGTCAGTGTTGCTGACACATGCCACCCTGTCTGCCTCTGAGGATGAGAAGAGCTGGGTGGGTGGGCAAGCCAAGGCTGTAGTTTAACGGTTTTTCAGACCTTTCAGTTCTAACTAACCGCTGAGGAGGGACTGAGAACAAAACCACTTGTAGTGTCTGTCCAGAGAAGGCCAGCAACTAATATGGTATATGAAAGTGTGTTGTGCCTGTGATCTGTTTGCTGGTACTGGTGCTGCATGTTGCTGAGCCTCCCCTGGGAGCTGTCTGTGCTAGGACCAGTCAGGACAGGGGATCCTGCCTGCAGGTCTGTATTTCTGTCATCATCACGGAAGGGGGAAGGCCTCTCCAGAAAGCTGATCTGGGTTATGTTAGCCCATTTGATCACAATAATTTCTTACCTGAAGTGGAGAGGGGACCAGACCCATGAAAACCTCCTGTCTTCAATCATTACAAACTCATCCAGCTGGGGCACCTTTATGTGTCTGACAGTGAACTCTTTTCAGGTATAACTTGAGGAGCACTTTGAAGACTAGTTATCACTCTGTCATATATGTTAGATTAAAAAAAAATTCTTTAGGCTTGAAAAGAACCCGTGTCAGCAGTTAGAGTTTGGGAAAGGAGTCTATTCAACCAACTGGATCACTGCCCTTATTGCATCTTTACTGTGAGTTTTGAAAAAATACAGAACACAATCTAATATATAAAAAAATTTTTTGGCAAAACAAACTTTAGGGAGATTAGATTGTATACTAATTTTTATATGTATTCAGCAGTGAAATACGTTAACATTCTAAGATGTCACTTCTGTGGTTATAGAAAATTTTTAGTTAAATGAAATTTACAGTGCATATTGAAATGATGCATATTTAAATTTTTGTATTAATTAGGAAGCCCTGTTTGGTAAAGGAGCATTAATATCACATTAGATTTTAATTTGTTATACAACTTTGTAGTTCAGAAAATGGCTTTGATAACAATTAAAAAGTTACTTAGGACAAAAATCTATATGGAAAGGGGGAAGGATCAAAAGATTGTTGATATGCTTATTTAATTCATATACATAGAATTTTCATGAACAGAAAATCATTAGACTCATTTGAGTTCAAATGCTTATGAACTCTTTAGTCCATCTGATTTAATGAACTAAAACTTTGAAAACAAAAATGGAAAAGTTCATTACCTTTTCTATGTCCCTAAGTATCAAACTGCATCAAGTTACGAATTAAAAGACCATCACACTTAAAAACAAAAGTACAGATGTGCCTGATTCTTTCAATCCCACAAATACCTAGTATCCCAAAGGAACATGTAAACAAAACTCGATGCTTCTCAATAGATTCCATCTCTAAACTAGAAAGAATGGTGCTGGGTCTGTTAGTACATGACTTTCACGTAAGGATGCTTTCATTTGTTACTTGGACTGCATTTCCTTAGTGGTGTAGCAGAGGGGAAATTTTCAACTACTGTATTTATTTAAAATAAATTGACAGGTTTGAGCACCTGTCTTCAGAAAAGCCAGCAGCATTAGTTAACATACTCTAAGTCAGATTTGGCCTAGGCCCTCAGTACCTTCCTGAACATCCACACAACTGCACATACCACATGGGATATGTCATGTGAGGGGGCAGAACTGAGGTGAAGGCATCCAGACTGCTTCCGCAGGAACGCTGTTGTGATGATGCAGCCATGCAGCTCTATAAAACTAGAGCCACTATGGGCACACTGATGTAGATACTTATTTTTAATAAAGTCTCTTGCTGCAGAAGTTAAAGGTAATCCTTTTCCTGGTCAATCAGTTCAAGGGAATAATAAATAAAGTAGAAAAGGATGAGTTCTTTTGTATATTCTGTATAACAACAGAAAACATTTATATTTAGAGATGTTCAGAAAATGCACCGTACAGAACGAACGGCTTATTTACACTTATCTGTGAAATTTTTCTTGGCTGGGGTATGTGAACACCAGAGTTCCCCAAGATGAGAAACCTTTTATTCTTGTCCAAACCCCTCTGTTTCTTCTATTGCAAAAAGAAGTTTCTCTTTCAGTTGCTCATAACTCTTATACGGTGGGAGGTCCAAGCGATTAAAACTAAACAGAAACAAAATCAGATGTGTGTTTAATAAAATGAAGATTTCTAGTACAATATTTTTAAAGCACATTTGGAAAACTAAAAGGACAGAGACATGTTACTATACTACTTATATCTATCATTATTAATGTATACAAATTTCTTGCAGCAGTCTATTCAGACTTAAGACCTAGTCATAAGAGTATTTTAACATTTCCCAGAGAAAATGGTCTAGCATTTTTAATCATTGTCTTGAAAGGCCCATTTATGTCCCTCTCTCTCCCTCTTTCGAAAGTAATCAAAACTCAGACCCTGAATGATTTCAATCTTGTCCTTTTTCATTTCTTGTACTTTGACGGGGACATCCCACAAGTAGGTAAATTGGTTTCCCTTTCCAGTAGGCAGTCTCATCCTGCCTGTAGCTGTGAGCCTTGCCTTCCTGACAACTCTTTCTTCAACCCCCACCAGTGACCTTACCTTACATTTTGAAAAAAACAAAAAGCGAAGGTTGATAACTGTCTCCCTTTCACAAAATCTAAAATCTGTCTATAGTGACAACCAACTTTTCCCCCTCCTGTCACAGCAAAGGCCAGTTCCTTTCAGCTGTCCTTGGTGATTCTCTCTGGTTATGGAATGCCCTGCCTGCCTTGGCAACTCCTTCTCTACTGGCTTCACCAATTTAATCTTGGCTGGTATGCAAATGTCTGGTCACAGGATCCCTTTTCATACTTTAAAAGTACTGAGAACCCCAAACAGCTTTTGTTGATGTGAATTATAACTACTATATTAGAAGTTAAAACTGAAAAATTTAAAAAATAATTCATTTTGAAACGTGACCTTGTTTTATATTTCCGCAAATCTTTTTACTGTCTGGACTCTGATACCTGTACAGCTCTGCTGTACTATATGATCTTGGTTAGGAAATGTACACCCACACGTTCAGCAGGAACTAGAGATGGGCTCTAGTCACTTTTTCAGATCATTGTATTATTCCTTGACACTATACTAGATTTGACCAGGTTACATGTAATATGAAATCCTATCAAAGAATTTTTTTGTACTGTTATGTAAAATCCATTGGATCGTGTTGCCCTCTGAACCATCTTTTTTTACCCGTGCATGATTTTGTGACATGTATTGGTCACTTGCAAATACTGGTTCACCAACTTACAGAGGATTTTCAAATGTGACACATTTAATTACGTCATAGAAAAAAGAATTCATCTCGTCAGTAACTGCTAATCTCACCAAAAAAGTCCTGGGAGGCTGTCAAGCCCATGGTGTGTATATGTATATATGTGTGCATATATAAAAGTTTTCCAAAATTCTAATTTTTGCTCAAAACCTTCACTGCCCACAAATGCTGTGAATTGTTTTCCTTGAAGTGACACGCTTACTTCACTACTTTCAAGAAAGTATTTGCCAAATATCCAAGTCTGAATAAACCATTTGTTAGTCATTCTTTGAAGTAATGGGAGTGTTCATAAAAAAGCCAGCCTTCAACTCAAGCAGCTGCTTAAAAGCCTCCCCTCACAACAGGCACCATCATCAGACACATGCTTAGATACCAGATGAACAAAGTCAATTCTCACAGCCTCATGAGGTGTAATCCACAGTGAACCTAGATTGTTTTTTCTTTTGCTGTCAACAGCACACATGGTTAACAAGGACCTGGTGAAGGGGTGACAGTTTGCCACCAGCATGCAGATGTGAATACCATAAAAAGGTGAAGTGTGGCTTAGCACGAACATAGTTCTGACTGAAGAGAACTGCCCATGTCAGGTCGCCACCTGCTGGGAACACTGACAGTTCTGTATTATCTCCCTGTTCACTGTCTCTGATCTCTCCTTTGGCCAGTAGATTTCCTTGAATCTCATCATCTGCTAAGTAAAACACTTTGGAAGCTTCCACTTGCCCTTACAGTGAAACCCACATTCTTCAGAGTAGTAGCCCAGGGTCCTGCACAGTTGACCTGTAATGACTGCTTGCATTTCCAAAGCCCTTATCTCTCTCCCCTGACTCACAGGTCTGTTTCACTCAAACCAGTCATTTCTGCAATTTCTCACTTCAGGGTATTTGTAAACAACCATGTACAAAGAGTGCATTTCTCAGATCTCCAGAGCATGCTGTTCATCAAACTCCAACATGGCCCTTTCTGAGGGTTCCTTGTCCACCAGGCTAGCTGTGTTTACCATGGCTCAGCTTCATTTCCCTCCAGACTTCCTAGAACTGTTGTGTGCCCTCCCCCAAGGAGTGCAAACTGACAGTGGATACTCTAAATATTGGTTTGTTCAGTCAGGGCTACACTTTGCAAGTATTCAGATTAACCAGGTAGAAACCATTTGGTGGTGCTCAGTTATAGGACGCTGCCTTAATGAGTATGTTCTAAACGCTGAAATCTGGCTACTCTAATGAATTAGCAGTTATATTGGGTCATACATTAAAAAAAAAAAAAGACAAGACTGGCTTTTACCTTCCACTTAGGACTCTCTTCAACTTACCACGTGTGGCTTCTTGGTAACCAGGTATCTTTCCCAACTTTTTCAATGCAAAATTTTTGAGGCCCATTACTTCCTAAACCAGGAAAATAAAATAAAATTTATCTGATCCTTGAAACTTTTTGGTCTTGAAAACTAGTTATATAACACATCACAAAGATAATACTACAGTGTCACTTGCTTCTGCCCTGAACAGCTCCTTCTGGCTACAGGGACCCAGCAGCAAACCTCACATCAGTGCAAAAACCAGTATCTGCAGGGGTCTACACCCTCACCACCCAGAGGGGCAGAGCAGTGGCCACTCAGGCGGGTGACTTTCCTTGTCCTACCCTACGTATAGCACCTGGAATGAGCCTTAGGCGAGTGACCAAAGTGACCCACAGAGGTGGCACTCACCCATGAGCTCAGCGAAGCCTCCAAGCGGCAGGCGGCAGGTTCCTGTGACAAACTGAAGCAGACGCATTCTCGCCTCATTGTCTGTATCCTTCACAAACTATAACAAGGCCAAAGTTAATGTAAAATAAATGCTAAGTTATCTTCAGTAATGAAAATAGTAGACATTTAAAGTATTCCTAAATTTCTTCCAGATAATTAAGAGTGAACTTGAAGAATAAGAAATTTAAGAATGAAATTGGTTCAAAAGAAAAGTGATAAAAAGTGGTTGCAGCATTTACCATTTATTAGGGCTAATTTGTGCAGTGCTGAGAATACTACAAAGAGGAAGCAGAAACTTAGAAATATCATCACTGATCCAAGAAACCAGGACAGGTGTTACAGCTGTCACCTCTGGAGTGTCCCGCCAGCACAGTGCCATGAACTTCCTGGGTGTGCAGCCCTCCCAATACTGTGAGATGGGTCCTACCTTAGCATCCCCATTACATGTAAGGAGACAAGGCCTGGAGAGCCATACAGTGTGTCCTCAAATGGCTAATAAGTGGCAGAACACACGCTGGGTAAGCTCTGAGCCACTGTCCTGTCCTGAACAACTGTACTTTCCCTTTAGGGACCCCCCAAAAAATGACCACTTCCTCCCACTCAGCACCACTTCCCAACCCAAAGTATGCATTCTTCCATAAATAATCTACTTCACTGTTTCTTTTCAAAGAAGGACACAAATGGGTTATATGCTGTTACAATGATCTGAATTGGTCTGAGCATCTTCAAAGAATGCAGGGATGCTCAGAGCAGACATGTACCTTACAGGTGGGACTAAACTTAGGGATGGACAAGACAAGTCATACACTAATCCAGCCACAATGTTTCCATGCACAATGGTGCTGCTGACATACTCCATCAGACACAAAAATGAATGGGTCTGGCATACACCTCACCACTGTCCCTAAAACCAACCCAATCCATGTGGATTTACGTGGTGTAAGTGTCAGCTTCTCAGATTTAGACACATCCAAGAGAACAGGCTGGGAGTGAGCCTAAAGGAACAATGGCAGACCCAACTGAAGCCACAGGTAGTAAGGGCAGCTTCCATGACTTTGCCTCCAGCTGCTCAGCTCTCCACTTCTTAGAGCTGGCTCCTCCACACTCGGATTTTCCTTCGAACCAGCAGACAGTGTCACAGACACACCTTCCTTCCCCCTTAATGTTCTATCGAAACCAATCTCCAGTGTCTTTGTTCATCTGCATTTAAGAGGGACTGCAGGGCATAGTATTGCAGAATGGATATATTATAGTTTATTTTACTTAGTCCCCTTCTGGTGCACATCAGATGTTTCCTGTCTCCATCAATGTTACCAGTAATGCTGCACTAAGTACTCTGGTATGTGCCATCTTGCATGTCAAAACATATCTCTAAGATGAACACATGGCACATATCCTTCCATAAAGATGCAACTTTTGGAAAATCCTTTTCTAGTAATACAAATACCCAGACCATCTTTGCACCTGAGAGTGAAGCAGTAAACCAGCTCAGTTACTATGTAAGCCTCAGTTACTAGGTTTATGTGAAGACTATCTGCTGGCCTAGAGATTTTAAATTTTCAAATGAACATATAAAACAGAGTCTAGCATGAAGATCAGTACACAGCACTTGGATGCCCAGAGACCACCTGATGGAAGCTTTAGCCACCAGGAAAGGAAAGAGAAAGGAGAGGGTGGATATTACCCTGTGGATTATTCTAATTCCCTAGCATGTTGTCACCTTCAAATGAATTGTCTGCTTTGACTTCCTCATAAAACATACTTCCTCCTTCACTTACAGAATTAAGTAGAATTTGTAGAGTACTTTGATATTGCTAGAAAAAATGCTATACCTAAATTTAAAGAAGTAATCACTTAAAGAAGATCCTGCCATTCATTCTTTCATCCAGAAATGGTCAAAATAAGCAATCTTTTAACATATATTCACTTTTTAAAAAAATCCTTGCCCAAGGATATGTTTGATTTTAGAGAGGGAAGGAAGAGGACAGAGAAAGAAAAACACTGATACACTGCCTCCTGTAAGCACCCCAACTGGTATGGAACCCACAACCCTAGGTAAGTGCTTTTACTGGGGACCAAACTGCCTCCCCGCCGCCCCCCATGCAACATTTTGCTGTATGGGATGACGCTCCAACTGAGCCACCCAAACAAAGCCACATACTCACTTTTGGTTTAGAATTCAAAGACTAAAAAACCATGTCCAAAAGTCTCAACTTGGTGTCAATAATAAAAATTTAAAAAAAAAACAAAACTTTTAAGTTGCTGCTTCATTAGAAAATATCTAAAGTACTTTGTTTCAAAAAAAATAAAAATACCTGCCAAAACCAAATAATCTGCTTGCTGTTTCTTGTGTAATGCCGATATACAGTATTTCTCTGCCAGTCAGCCAGGTCCACCTCCTGCATGCCACAGAGCATAACCTGGGGCGGGGGGGAGCACAGTCTCAGTTGTGGTCAGGACTTGGAGATGAGAACTATGACTCCATGTGCACAACAAACAGTGGTCACAGTAAGCAAATCCACAAAATTTTTATAGCTATTTATCATGAAAGATTCTTTGGTACCTTATCTATGTTTTCTGAACTCAGAAAACCACCCAGCTATTCTTTAAGAAAACAATAGGTGTGTTAAAAGAGTATCTCCCTTTACTATAAATACATCCTAAACTAGGTATCCAAATTAGTGATTCATTTCAAACATGAATTTCTGCCTTTTAAAAATTAGTGCTCTTATCTACTTAAAAAGATACTAACCTGTTTTCATTTATCCAGGATTTGGGAATAAAATATTCTATGTGAAATTTTCAAATAACTCCAATTTATTAGATATGGGATGAAACTATTTTGTGCATAACAAAATAGTATGGTGCATATTATACTTCTCACACATCAACTCTGAACTATAATTTACAGACAATGAGATGCACATTTTAAGTATAGAGTCAGATGAGCTTCGACCTGTACACATACCTGTGTAACTACCACTGCAGTAGAGATGCATTAACGTTTCTATGATGTCTCCTTTTCAGTCAAAAGCCACCACGCTCATGTGGTGCTAGGTGACCAATGACTTTGTATTCTCAAGAATATCACACACAGTGTGCATGCACATACAGTCTTGTTTGTTCCCCGCCCAACACAATGTTATACCTGGTACTTTGGGCACCAGCACTTTCTTATCACTGGGGTGTATTTCATTATATGAACATACAACACTTTATCCATTCACTTGTTGGTGAACATTTAGATTACTTCAGATTTTCAGCTTTGAAGCATAAAGTTGTGATGAACATTACAGAAAAGTCTTTGTGTGGGTTTATTTCCTTTCACTCAGGTAAATACCTAACAGTTGAAGGGGCCAGGGCATGAGGGTGAGGTGTTTCTAACATGGTATTAGAACTAAATGGCCCCAAAGTAGACTTCATTGAGCTTTCACTTGCACTTTCCAGAGACTAAGGAGCCCTTTTCAGGCATTTACCTACTGTCACTGTCCTTGTACTAAACAAGCCTTTGTTGATATCTGTTGCCATATGTGGGCTGTCTTTTAAGTAAAAACATTGAAGAGGAGAAGGTTTCAGTTTTAATGAAGTCAAATTTAATCTGTTTGTGTGGTTTATAGTTTTTTTGTGATTTCTCTAAGAAACTAAATGCCTACACCAAGATTTTGCTTCCATGTTTTTTTTTTAGCTATCATATTTATGTTTGACTTATTTTTAATTAATCTTTTTTTATGGGCTGAGGCAAGAGTTGAGGGTAATTTTCTTCCACGTGGATATCCTGGTGATTCAATGTCCTTTGTTCAGAAGACTTTCCCTTTCCTCGCTGAAATGCATTATCACTTCTGTTAAATATCAAATGACAATGACATGTGGGTCTGTCTCTGGAGTTTCCAATGTTCTACTGATCTGTTTGTTTCTCCTTTCACAAAGACAACATTGTTAACCAGGGCTAACAATTCTTGAAAGCAGGTACTGCACAGCCTCCAAATCTGTCCATCCACAGCCTTTGTATTCCTTAGTAATTTTAGAATCAGCCTATCGATTTTTACAGAAAATTCTGCTGGGATGTTGAATGGGGTTGTATTGAATATACAGATTAACTGTATATTCAGTTAGAGAGAACTGACATTTTTACAGTACTGAATCCTTCGATATATAACCTGTTATACCTTCTCCACTTATTCAAGTTACCCTTAATTTTCCTGAGCAATGTTTGAGTTTTTTGGATAGAGGTCTTACATGTCTTTGGTTAAAGTACTGTGTTTTTAGGACTAGAAGATGCACCGGACCATAAAATGCACCTAGGTTTTAGGGAGGAAAATAGGAAAAAAAATTTTTGAAGCAAAAAATGTGGTAAAATATTTAATAACCTGTGATCCTACTCCACCGCCATCGCCAACCCACAGCAAGCCAGGCACGCTATATTCGGACTATAAGACACACCTCCCTTCCCCCAAATTTGGGGGGAGTGCGTCTTATAGTCTGAAAAATATGGTAGTTCATTTTTCTCTGCTTCAGTAAATAAGACTTCCAATTGTTCATTGCTAGTATTAAGTAGAAGATAAAAATTGATTTATATAATTACTGACTTTGTACCCTACGGTCTTGTTATATTACTATTAATTCAAATAGTTTTTTGGTAGGTTCCTTGAGATTTCCTAAGTTGACAATCAATGATGTGAAACTTTCTCTTTGTTGATGCCTTTTATCAGACTGAGAAAGCTCCCTTCTAGTCCTAGTATGGTCAGAGTTTTTATAAAGAATAACTGTTATATCTTAAAGTTTAAAATATTTTTAACTTACCAAAGGGGGCATGATTATGAATAGACATTACTTTGAGTAATGATATGAATACTCATTATTGAATATTATTCATGGATTGAGACAATGAAGGGGAAGAAAAGAAAGAACAGACTAGGAGTAAAAATCAAAACCAAAAAGGGATGGGTGTTTTATCATAGCTCTGCACTATGAGCTAAAGGCAAGTCAGTACCCAACAGGACATAAGTCCCCTTATGTACTGCAAGCAGCCAACTATGTCTCAGCTGTACATGAAAACATGTAAAGACCCATTAAGGGCTATGGACTAGCACCAGCCCATCATGGCCCTCTGGGCCTCTGCTGTAGCCACTACCTAACACCCTTTCCCCAGGGGACCTCCAGGGAGAGCTTTCAGTGGTGCCATGGAACATTTTAGGTTTATGCGTTTTGAAGACCCAGAATAGTTTAATTTCCCTTAGATTCTTAGTGAAGTCTGTGATTAAAAAATGATTAACACTACCCTAAAAAATATCTTCCATTCATTCTTCTAATGTATTTCTGCTTGTTTAAGCAAGCTGTTAGGAAAGATGTAAACCAGGGCTAACGATTCAACATGTCATTCAGACGCAGAGTCCTGACTTTCAATATTTTCCCCCCCTCAGTCAGAATTTTCAGCAGGTTAATTTCTACATAGGAATACTACTATATAAAACATGAAATGCTAATTTTCACATGCAAGTTTGATTACATGGACAAACCAAGTTTCTTGGTAAAGAATCCAAGCTGGCTAAAGTTAAAACACTGCACCTACAGGGAGGGGGCTGAGAGGAAATGCCAAGGACTATCCTGGTGTCCATATGGGAAGAAAAGACTTCACAAATTCAGTGACTAATCTTTAGGGAAACAAATCAAAACAGTAATGAGATGTTATCTCACACCCCTTAGGATGTCTATCATAAAGCAAAAAAAAGAAAAAATGTGAAGATGTGTAGAAATGTGAACCCTGGTACACTTTGGTGGGAATGGAAAACTGGGGCAGTTCCTCAGAAAACTGAATACAGGATTACTTAATGATCCAGCAATCCCACTCCTTGGAACATACCTGAAGAGCTGAAAGCAGGATATAAGATACTAGTACAGCCACATTCAGAGCAGCAGCATTCACAATGACCAAAAGGTGGAGACACTGGCTGATGAATGAATAAAGAACATGTGGCCTATACATATAATGGAATATAATTCAGCCTTAAAAAAGAAATTCTGACACCTGTTGCAACGTGGATGAACCATGAGGACACTATGCTCGGTGAAATAAGCTGGTCACAGTAAGATAGATACTGTGTGAGTCCACTTAAGTGAAATAGCAAGAGTAGTCAAACAGAAAATAGGTGGGTGGTGATGGGCTAGGGAGTGGGAAATATGGAGAACTTGTTTAATGGGTAGAGTTTTAGTTTCTCAAGATGCGAAGTTCTGGAGATCTGTTGTCTAATAATGTGAACATACTTAAGATTACTGAACTGTACATTTAAGAATGACTAAGATGATAAATTGTGTTATGTGTATTTTGTCACACTCCAAAAAAATTCTCTACACTTCTAACAAATCTAAATACAGTTAACACCACTAGGAAGTCATGACTTTAAAATCTGGTATTTGGGGTAACTCATTACTAAGCCAGGGTATCAGAAAGTTTCCCCAAATGAGTAATATGGTTACACTCACTGTCTAGGACCTTACAACAGTCCTGATCGATGATTTTGTGCCCATGACATCATCATGGTTCAAAGAACATGAGCCCCTCATCCAGTGCTAGGATTTAACAGCCCCAAAACTTCTGGATGAGTGAGAAGATTCTAGATTGTGCCACATGATTTAAAACCATTGGGCATTCTGCGAAAGCACCAATTTAGCCCCTGCCCCCACTCCCTATAATACCTAATTAAAATGCTTTACCTCCAGTTCTTTTTCATCAAAGTACTGTAGCCACTGAAGAGGAACAACTTCATTGAAACCATCCAGGAATGCTTTGGTCTGCTCTTGCACTCCTCGAGAGAAACGCCATTCCGTCATTAAACTGAAAATAGACAACATATAAAGTAGGTCACTTGTATGTGGTAAAAGGCTTAGGTAAAAATCCAAAAAATCCAACTTCTAACTCCATTTTTTTCTAAATCTACCATCTGTATTCCTCACACACATGTATAGTTTTGAGTTAACACATGTCTACACGAGGAACTCACTCCAGCACCTGTACAGCTGTCAAGATGCTTTTCAAAGTGAAGAATATGTAAGAGGCTCCCTGACGATGAGGCTACACCATGAGCAGGAAGGGCAGCCACAGCCACCAAATGGACTCCCTTTCCTCCTGACCCAGCCCTCCACAGAGAAGCAACGGTGTGTCACAAGATATCAGGCACACTGTCTGCAGGCCTTGAGATGGGACAGGTTATGGTCCCTGTCAGAGAAGACTCAACACTGATTTACTGGAGAACACAAAGGTTTCCTAACATTTAAAGGAGAAGTTACTTAAGACAGAAACAAAACATTCGGGGGAGTCATAAGGCAGTTGTAGAGGAGGGAGGCAAGAAGGAGGAAGAAAATTCGGCAGTTATAAGGTCTGGAAGGGAGGTGGGTGTGGAGGCCCCTGTGCAGCAGCCATGGAAACTGGGTGAGGGAGCAGCCTCTCCACGTCTCCTGCTTCCAACCCCTCCCTAGTGTGGAGGAGGAAGGTGCTTGACTTGTTTCAGACACCTTTCATCCTTGCTGCCTCCAAAACTCCACTACGTCAGTTACGTAAGCCCTCAATTCTGTCCAACTGCCCCCATGCGGCTCAGATGGCTCTCTTCCAAACACCCCCTTCAGTCCATTGCCCCTCCCTAGCCTGCCACCACTCATCAGAAGGGGGCCCTAGCTCACAGTCCTCACCTTCTCACTTCCCATTCACTCAAGTTTTAAACCACTGTAGTTTGGCTTTCAACATCTCCTCCCACAGGAAGAAACAACCGCCTTCACAAAATGTCACCAAGGCACTGGAAGGGCCAAGTCTTGTGCCCTTTTTTTCTGTGCTCATGTGACATGCTACCTGTGACAGTTGCGTGAGCATTCCCAGTTCTCAAAGCCCTTTCCACCCAGCACCACCACAAGCTGATTGGTTCTGCCTACTTCTTAAAGGCTCTCCATCTGTCCTATACGGTGTCTGTCTTATAACTGAGTGTCACTGAGATCTCTTGCCTTCTCAACTCTTCTAGTCAGTCACTCAACTAACTAAGGATCATTCCATTAATTACTGAAGTTTCAACTATCATAGAAAAGCCAATAATTCTTAAATCCCCAAATCCTGCTTTTCTCCTGAGATGATGACATTTGTAATTCATCTCTCTGTGGACATCCTGGTAACACATCCACTGTCAATCAGTCTAGAAACCTCAATTGTTAACTACTTTATTTACTATTTCCATACTATGTATAAGTAATGACTTACTCTGAACCATTCCATTCCTATAATGTCCTCAAACACCCATCCTTTCATTTTTATGTGTCATACCTGTTTCAGGTCTCTAATTCCCACCTTCTAGATCCCTGGACCACCACCTACCCAGGGTTCCTCCCCTTTCATTCCTTTCCTATCATTCTCTTCCCTTTCACTCCCTTCCCATCTACAACCCCCAGTTTATCCTCCACAGATGCTATAACTAGGATTCCAAAACCACTTCTGATCATCCCATCTTGTTGGTTTTGATAAAAATCCAGGTTTCTTAGAAATAATGTGGTTTCTTTAGACTAAGGCACAAGTGTCTACCACTTGAGGCCCCTCTCTGGCTACTATTTGTTGCTATTTGCCATATTCCTGGAATATCTCAATTCCTCTGCTCCAGCTGGCTTTTGCCTCCCAAAGAGTTGTCTACCCAGTCATATTTGTGCACTAAAAGGTATCACAAGTAAAAGATAATTATCACATTAATTTTAAGAGCAGATTTAAAAAACAAGATCAAAGTCTGCTACTGTATCAGAGATTGGAATAAAATCCTCCCAAAATTTTTATATTCAAGATCACATATGAACTCTTATGTAGTAGGTACTATACAGAAAAGATTTTTTAAAGTAGTGGTTACCTTAACACAAAGTGCAGAATGCAAAGAAGCAAAGTATACAAGTGTTGTACAAACATTAAACTGCTTCTTTGATGTTTGAAAACATGGATAGCACTTTTTCAATGCTTAGGTTGTGTTATTTAATAACCATTGGATTGGACTTTGGGAAAAGCTTAGTTTAACAAATATAGAAAGTATTGTACAAACATTAAACTGTTTTTTTGATGTTTGAAAACATAGATAGCACTTTTTAAATGCTTAGATTGTGTTATTTAATAACCATTGGATTGGACTTTGGGGAAAGCTTAAAGTTTAACAAATATAGAAAGCTGGGTGCCTTACTACCTTTGTGAACATACTTTCTTCAGAATGTTTTTCTAGTAAAAGTGATAAATCTTCTATGTGCTCCAACATGTGTACAGAGGAACAGGTATGGATGATTCCATGCTCAGAGAAAATGAGGGCTAAGTGTGGGACACTACCGTAACAACTGCAAGTTAAGAAGAAAGAAAGAAACACAGCCATGTCTATTTAATAGTCTTTCACTAAAATGTCCTCTTTTGGTACTCTCCCCCACAAGGACAGAGGCAGCAGCATGACTGGATTCATGTTTACAGTATTCTGCTGCCTGGTCTGTAGTGGCCCAACCTGGACACAACCTGAATGGTGCAAGTAATACAGAATGGACATACCATGATTAACTATTAGGAAGCAAGTTAATCTAGCTCTCCTGACCTGCAAAAGCTAAGAGTAATGTATGTTAAATGATCCCATTTTGGGAACAATTACAGAAAGCAAACAAAGAATCTGAAAGAAACAAACAAAGATAACACTGAGAACCTAAGTCTAGAAGGAGGGTGAAGACGTGGTAGAAAAAATGAGAAATCTGATAGTGACACTTTACCTTTACCCTGGGTCATTTAGTAGTTCAGGAGCCCATGTGCCCACTCTAGTCTATAATTTGCTTTTCATACAGCCTATGAGCTAAGAACAGTCTTTATATTTTTTTAATTAAAAAGAAAGGTTGAAAAATTATTAAAAGAATATTCCATGATTTGAAAACCACATGAAATTAAGTTTCAGTGTGTATTCTGTGATTTTATTGGTGTACAGCCACACGGGTCTATTCTCATCCTGTCTGCACTGCTTCAGCTCCAAGTGCAGGGCATGGGCAGTGGTAAACTGCCTGAAATATTTACTATCTGGTTCTTTCCTGGAAAAGTCTGCTGGCTGGTGGCAATGATTTCTAAAGTTCATATTTGACTTTAACAGAACACTGAGGTCATGAGAGCAGACTCCTCAGAGAAACAGGCTGAATGAAGGACCTTGGACAGAGATCCACATTTAGGAAGTAGAGAGAGATGGAGGGCAGCATCACTGAAAGGAGAAAGTGAAGAAACGACAGGCTGTTGGATCATGGAATTCAAGAGGACAATTTGAAAATGGTGTGTGAGGGCAGGTGAGATGCCCCAGGAGATGAACCCTGCTGGTCGGTCAGAGCCAGGTCCATATCACACTGCCCCACAGAACACCTCATTCACTTGTCTGGAAGGAAGCAGCTGTGGGCTCTGCACCAACCTCTGAGCACCAAGGGCAGTGACATGTGACCTGACACAGGCAGGGAGCACACAAGCCAGTGGTTGTGAAGAAGGAAGATCACTTCTTACTTCAAGAACAGAGAAGGACACAGGGAAGTTACTATAGTACATGTGAACTCTGGAGTACGGTGGAGCATGTATATAGGTCGAGTAGAGAGAAAAAGATGAAAAGGTAAATGATAGGAAATGTATGTGGAGTCCTTCCAGAGTTGCGGAGAGGGAGGAAGCTGGGGTGTAGACAGGGGATTAGTGCCAAATGTTCTGGAAACCTCACCCAATGTACTCATCCTTGTTGTCCTCAGTCACCAGGATATTGGCACCTCCTAGCTTCAGGTCATGTGAGGTAACTTTTCCCAAAATCTCCATGTCAACAGAAAAGTACATTTCTAAGCCACATTCTTCAATGTCGTTGTCTCTGGGTGATAAAAATATACACATACTAATTAACAAGACATACAAATTGGTTTCAAGAAAATGCCTTATTGAAAGATAAATCTTCAAACCTTATCCAGATAAGGGAATTATAAAATTCAGTATCAATGGATTCCAAATCCTTAATCGTCAGTTTCTTACTTAGCATACGCTTGTAGAATGGTAAAGAGAAACCAGTATCAATAAACTTTCCATGGAAAAGTGCCTGCCAATAAAAACAAAAAAATTATTTTAAAATTTACAGAATAATTTTCTTATTGAGTATACAATGATAACAGAGAAATCACAAGGTTTTACCTATTTAACTAAGGTCAAACATTCAGCTACATCATGTCCTATCGATAAGTAAGAGGGAGATAAAGGAGCTTTACCAACCCCACTCTAATGTACTTTATAAATTCAATTAACCTAACTGGATGTGGAATGGAGAAAGGGCATCAGGGCTCCCCGACTCCTGGCTTTCCCTACTTTGCCCAGGGGTTATGCAGGGCTCCCTGGGCACATTGTGCCTTCACTGCTCTGGCAACAGCCAGCACAGGGAGCCCAGTCCCATCAGTCCCCAACCTCTATTGTGCTTTGTGCTGTGTCCTGTACACAATCCATTACTAGCAAAAAGGCCCCAGAAACTCAACTGTTTCTCTTTAGAAAAACAGTGTCTTGCCCAGACTGGGTGGCTCAGTTGGAGTGTTGTCCTATACACCAAAAGGTTATGAGTTCAGTCTTCATTCGGGGCACATACCTAGGTTGTGGGTTTGACTCCCAGTAGGGGTGTGCACAAGAGGCAACTGATCAATGTTTCTCTCACATTGATGTCTCTCTCTCCCCTCTCCCCCCTCATCAATAAACATATCCTTGGGTGAGGAATAAAAAAAAAAAATACAAACATCTTGCTCTAACAAAAGTCTGGCATTTCTCTGAGAACCTTGCTTCCCTGCAAGTCCTTTCAAAGGGGTATGATTTCCTTTTGTCCTTTCATGTCACCAGGCCAGGAAATGAGTGGGTATGTTCCTCTCTACCGATCCCTCCTCCCCAGCTGCCCATGACATGTGGTGGTCACCCCCGGCTCTCTGGGTTCCTCTCCATCTGTTCAGTGTCACGATCTTTATACAACTACCTGGTCCTACATGTTTCAGAACCCATGTGATGAGCCCTTTCTGAGGCTGGCTTTTAGTCCATGACTTTAGACTTTACTGAAAAAACGTTCAGCACCTGCCAGGGGTGCTGTGATGACCAGTACCCGCAATTCCTCTGTCACCTCAGATGCACATCCACCTCCACCCAGCTCAGTGCCTGTGGTATTAACAGCAGGCCTTTCTGCTCCACGGAACCTAATCCATAGAACTGCTGCCTTTTCACTTTCAGCCCTGCACTGTTACTTCCGTGTATGCTCCCTTTAGATTCCATACCTTCAAAATCCCAAGGTCACGAAATCCAACTCTCAGCCATCAGCCTGTGGCTGGATGCTGGAACATGCCAGAATGGGTGCACAACCACATGCCTGATTCCTACTCACAGCCCCAAGTAAAGTGCAGAGAAGCGCGGTGCTGATGCTCCACTGTGTCCACACCAATTTACTCATCTGGTCATGGGCTCTGTTCTTCTAGGAAAAAGCCATTAGAGGACTGGCAGGGTCCCCACAGGTGCTCATGACCAGCTTACTACTACTTCTCTCTGTTCACACTGAGTTTCTCCTGGGTCTTGTCCTCCAGGTCTCATTGCACTGGCCTCACTCAGTTCCTTCCCCTCTCATTCCATCAACAGCAACAGCAGATGAATTCGTGAGTCCCTCTCATTCTCAATCCCACATCAATTCTAGTCACTGCCCAGCTTCTCTCTGATCCTTTGAAGCAAGCTTCTTTATATCTCTCTGGCTTTCACTCCTGGTTCTTCTCTGGCCACACCAAATGGTCACTGTTCGGACCTCATCGTGCTCAGCTCAACAGCACTGATTCAGGTGACAATTCTTCATTCGTTCTTCTTTCATTTGCTGGGAACCATTCTCACTGGATTCTCTGCTCCTCAACCTCATCTCTTTTGCAGGTTCCTTCTCATCTCATCTCCCTGATGTAAATGTCCTTGAGCTTCCTATCTACCCACACTTGTTCCATAAACAATTGCACAGCCTCACCTAGCTATCCCCTTATTACCAGACTGGTCTGCTGGCTACTTGTTCCTCACCTGGATGTCTACAGGTGTCTAAAACCTAACAAACCAAATCCAAATTCTTGATTCCACAAGCCCCAAGTTTGCTTTTGCCACAACCCCACCACCTTAGGAAAGGGGACTACAAACTGACACAGGTCTGCACTTGATTCTGTCTCACACCTTGCATCTAAGCAGTCTGACAGCCTGTCAGCTCAAACACAGAATAGCAAACCACTTCCTACCACCCAGTTGCTGCACCACTCAGGTCCCTTATCTGTACTGCCATATGTCCCCACTTCTCCTGGTGCCTCCTCTGCCCCAACTATAGTCTCTTTTCTGCACAGCAGCAAAGTCAGCATGATAAAGTCAATGTCAGACCACGTTACTTGGATCCTGTTGCTTCTCTGCTCACCGTTCTTCAGGGAATGCCTGAAGGGTCCCTTGGTACCCATTAGCCCAGGCTCTTACAACACCTGTACCTACTCCACTATAGCCAAGCCACTAGAGATCAGAACTGCAGTTCCAGCATCCCTGGTTTGCTATTCCCTCTGTCCTAAACATTGCTTTACAAGACACTTGCATGACAATGAACAGACATAACCAAGGACAATGCATGTCATTTTGCTACTTTTGAAATAAGTGAAATTTAAATAAATATGGTATCAGTTTTACCATGGCAATGAAGCGACCGATGAAGCAGAAGTAGGAAAGGTGGTCCGGGTTGATGGTGGATGCAGGGTTGATCTGAAGACAGTAGTTGTTCTTGCCAGCATACTCAAACAAGCAGTACATGGGATTCAGGACTTCATGTGAGAGCAAGAAAAACCATTCTCTAGAGAAAATACAGTAAGATAATTTCTTAGCATTCACATGCACATGGATTTAAAGCAAGATCAAATATACAAAATTATGGCCAGTCTTGCACTGCCAAATAGAAAGCTGGTGTCACCACAGCTAATTTTCTCACTCTGTGCAGACTTGTGTATATCCCCTATCCCCTCAACTCCAACTCCACCTCAGCAGAGCCCACATTTTCCTTATAGTCCTGCTTAGACCCATCCCATTTTGTGCAGTTTTGTTAAGTTATTTCCACAGTATTATGTGTACCAGTAACTGGTAAGACCTCACAATGGTATTCATTTTTCTGCAGATGATCAGCTCCATCTACCAGAGTATAAGCTCCTCAAAAGAAAGGGCAACCTTTTAATATATTTTTGTAACCTTAACTCTTACAGGCATTGTAGGACAATACACATTAGGTTCTAACAGATATTTGCTGGTGATACAGAGATACACAGCACTACTGCTATGGAACACTTTTAGTTTTACCACCAATGCCTTAAAAATGGAAGTAAAATTAAAAAGGTGAAATCTTTAAATGTGATAAACATTCTCTAAAATACTACCTATTTTGCCTCATTTATAAAGGTCTAATACGTGAAATACAACTAGAAAAAAGATGAATAATTTATATGACAAAGTAAGTTTGATTGGCAAAAGGCTCCTAAATAGCAATGGCTTCTAAAGCAGGGCTCCAAACCTGGATGCCTGCAGTGATGGTTGATTGGAACAAGGGGCCTTAATTTACTACATATCCACAAGCTCCTGCTTTCTACTATAGGCCTGATCAAAGCCATATTAGTTTTAAAGAAAAATGATTACTGGGCATATAATCACAGTCCTCAGACAAAGGGGCAGTGATGGGCACAGGAGTGAAAGAGCTCACTAGCTCACAGGGGAGAGGGGAGGGCAGCTCCTCTGATTCAGCCAACTGATGCCACATGAGAAGGTGGCAATGTGGATCTAATGTTTTTTTTTTTAAAGAAGCCAGATATCTTGACTCTTTTTTTTTTAAAGATTTTTTATTTATTCACTTTTAGAGAGGGAAGGGGGAGAGAGGGAGGGGGGGAGAGAGAGAGAGAGAGAGAGAGAGAGAGAGAGAGAGAGAGAGAGAGAGAGAGAGAAACATCAATGTTCAGTTGCTGGGGGTTATGGCCTGTAACCCAAGCAAGTACCCTGGCTGGGAATTGAACCTGTGACACTTTGGTTCGCAGCCTGCGCTCAATCCACTGAGCTATGCCAGCCAGGGCGAAATCTTGACTCTTAAGCATAATCTACTAATTTTCTTTAATGTTGTCAAGTAAAATTTAAATCAAAATGGGGGTCACTCCTATGCAGGCTAGATCTGGCCTGGCAGGCTGTTTACAAATGTTTTTATAAATATTTTAAAACATAATCTCAGGAGTGCCTGAAAGGGAGAGAAGGGAGTTCCCAAACAAAATCAACTAAGAAATGTTAGGTACCAATTCCTAAAACTAAATCCAGTCCCAACACAGTAGCTGAACCAAATGGATAGGTGAAGTAAGGCATGCTCCAGGGAAGGGGGCTGAATAGATCTGCTGAGAATGTGTTCAAACACAAAAACTAGGAACAAAGTTTCTGGTTGCTGCAGGTCACTGTCAGCCAAAGCAACCCAGAGAAAACTGAATCTACTCGGAATGAGGGCTGTTACATGGCACCTGACCTGTACCTGACAGCAGGAAAGAGGGAGACATTCTAACTAGTGAGAGGTAAAGTCACATTCAGCATACCCCTCTCTTAACACCCTCAGTAACTAAGGAGACACAAAAGTTCAAATAAATCATGAGACAGCAGATGAGCTAGTAGAACCTAGCAAAGAAAATAAAGGAAATCACAGCAAAAGCAAAAGGCAGGCAGCACTGCAAACCCAGACATGGGAACAGGTGTGAGAAAAAACAAAACAAAGTGAAACAGAACAAAGAGAAAGAAATAACAGGCACATATGGCTGACTTTACTGATGTTCCTCAAGAAAATGAAACATGCAGAACAGAAAAAATGTTCAAAGACATAACAGAAGAAAATTTCCCTTAAAAAAAGTCCTTAATATGTTTGTAAAAAAGAAAGATACAAAGCAATCAACAATGAAATCGACGAATTTCAAGAATAAGGACTGTGTGGCCCCAGAGAAAACTGTTTTCCTACGAGAGCGGGGCTCCCACTGGCAGCACTCATATTCACCCTAGAGGACAGGAGGCAATGTCCACAGAGTCATTGTGCAAGAAATTTACATCTGCTCAAGCTGCCATTTATATACAAAAGCAAAAGAAAACGCATTCTGAAAATTTCAGGAATACACCACTCTTGTAAATTCTGAATTTCTGAATAAACCAAAACCAACATACAAATCAAAACAAAGAATTTGGAAATAAGAAAATTATGATAGAGAAAATAACTATATGCAGTAAAACCATCAAAACATAAAACTAAACCAAATAGTTGAGGTAAATAAGGGTTCAGACCAGAATGAACGTTATAAAGTCAGACACTGTAAAAATATATTTCATTTCTAGATGTACCTTTCTTTTTATGTCTGAGCATTTCTGAAATAGAGACACATCACAATAGACAGATGTAATATAAACATTTATTGTGATAGGTAGTGTTTCTTTTCTTAAAAAAAAAACTTCCTTAATAATGTTTTAGATGAGCAAATATGCTAATACAACCAACACTAATAATCCCTCTTACACACTGCCAGCAGTGGTACCCAGTTCCACATCTCTTTTTCCCTGCTGCAGTAAAAGTGTGATTTTGTAACTCTGTATACTTATGAAATGTAAGTTCAAAAAGAGAGTTGTTTCTATGCAAAGCAAGTTTAATTCTTTGGAAAGATTTAGTGGAAGTGTTTTGCTAAAAAAACAAATTATTGTCAAATTATGTGTGGGCAAAGCAATAAAAAAAAACATTAAAAGGATTTCCCAATCATTGCTTCGGAAGTATCTACTGTTAACAATATATTGAGTGAATGTGGAAAATTTTATTCTCAAAAAGACTCAGGCTGGATTAACAACACAAACATAAAACCAACACATACTGTTACAACAGTGAAAAATAAGAAACAACTTTATCCATATAATATGATATCTGGATATCATATTATGATCCATATATCGATCCATATATTATGGATCCATATATTGATCCATATATTATGATATCTCCATATAATGGAATATTGTGCAACCATTAAATAAAAAGAGTAATAGCTAAATATATATATAATTATATAATTATAATTATATAAAATAACAAATGTTCAGATTATATAAAACAAAACCAAGTTGCTATATTGTACACACTTTATGACCAATTCTGCTTAAGAAACCAGCAAACATACAAATCTCATAAATAGATGCAAATTTATTTATGTGCAGATAAAATGTATAGGATAACCAAGAGTAATAATAGTGCTTATCTATAGAACTGTGGAAATATTTTAGTTTTTAAAAATCATCTTGGATTGCTATTAAAATATATATCTTCTCAAGAATACATCTATTGCATAAATGGAGCCACACTGTTTAGAAGCAGGTGTTTTATTTTACCTTGCTAAACCACCATAATCAAGTCCTTCTTCTCCTCTAAATATTACATATAATCGCCTCCTCAAGTCGTAGGGTTTTAATGCCATAATCTAATTAAAAACAAAAACATGGACATTTAAACACAAATAATACAGCACAAATTTTTTCCAAACAATTCAACTTAAATTTCATCTGTATTTTCAGAATTACACATTTCCTCATGTCATACTGCAATGCCTTTAACTCTAAATAAACATCAATTGATTTGTTCCACAAAGTGATCAAGGTGTGCCTTATGATACTCAGCTCTCTTTTACTCTTATGTCATCTCTTGTACCGAATGGTGGCTCTACTTTGGGTCAGTAGCAGGAGAGGAACAGTCTGACATGGAGAGCTTTAAGATTAGATAATATTCCCTCTCCCCGTCAATCCCAAACTTTACGAAAATCTTATAAAAGGTGACTTGTAACTTTTTCTGACTAGCAACACTAAATGAGAAGCAGAAGGTCTTGTTCTGGGTCCTGTTTATACACACATTCCATTCTCAGTAGGAAAAGAACTTGTTCGTAGCAAAGATTTACAACATGATGAGTTTATGCATAAGTATATCTTAAAACAATACCTATAACCAAGTTCATAATCCTTAATGGCTTATATTAAGGTTACTAGTAAATAGACTTAATTTTTAGATAACAATGAATTCCCCATGTGTCAGAACCTCAGCCGAGGCTGGCAGGCATGGTCAGGGTCCTTGCACAGGGTGGCACAGGCTCGTCTTGCACATCAAATAGACCACAATTCTCTCAGGCAAAGCACAGAGCAAAACAAAGTCCCCATGAATCTGGATGTACACTCATCAAAATAAAGCCTAGGCAGAGCTTGGAACAGGTGGAATCATTTGACACTTTGCTAAGAATTTACTAACTTAAACCAAAAGACAAGTCTGAAGAGTAGTTATAATAAGTGTCTTGTCCCCTCTCAACAGCTGGTCAAAGTAAGGTAGGACAAGAGCATCCTGACTTCAGAGTGCTCTGTTTCTTTCAGGCCCGTGCCTGTGGTGTCCCCATGCACCTGTACACACAGGGCCTTCTGGGTCCTCATGGGAGTGCTTTGCAGGGACTGAAATGACTTACATGAGTTATTCTCCAACTTATCACAATAAAAAGAACTGTCAAGATTTTGATTTTTTATCTTTAAATATTCTGCATAGGACTCAGGCAAGTAAACATATTGCACTCGTTTATCTGCTTATCAAGTGTTTCTTGAGCACCTGCTATGTGCTGGGCTGTTCCAGGCACAACCACAGTCAACAAGACAGTCTGTGCTCCCATGGAGTGACATTCCAGTCCATCAGGTGGTACAAAATGTCAGCAGAAAGAATCAATTACCAAAAATAGCTGTGGAAGGGGGCTGGGAGGGAAGTGAGCAGGGACTACCAGCTTAAACGGTGAGCTCACAGAGGTCTTGATTAGAGCATGACGTTTACACAGAAATCAGGAGGGTTATTAAAGGAATACTCACATGGCAACAGTATCTATACCTGTTTAATTTTAATTTGGTAGTATTACCAAGACTTTTTGTTCAAGTTAAAAAGTCTTAGCAAAATAAGTGTCAAAATGTGTCACTTTGTCCCAGCAGTTGTTTAACCTTTAGTTTAGCAATCTCATTCATGGTAGAATGACTATTTCTCAGCCCCAGCGCCTCTGCCTGTTGAATGGAAGGATGTTGTGGGGATAAATTAAATGGCAGTGCCATGCACATGGCAATCCCTCCAGGCCTATGGGGTTTATTACGACTGAGACTATAATAGGCAGTCTATAGTAAGACTATAGTAAGAGACTATAATAAGAGACTATAGTAAGGTAGTCACTGTTACAGCTGCATTCTGTGTGGTTAAAATATCTAAAGTTCTCACTGTCCCTCACAATAGGACAGGTCGTGCTGGGTTATTCTGGTAAAGATTTTCTTACCTGCTGAAAGGAATCTTCGAACAATGTCTGTCGGGACACGTTGATCTTTACGTGACTGGGTAGTGCATTGGACTAAAAACAAAAATAGCATTACCATATCATGTAGTTTAGTAGACACACTATGTAAAAACACAACTAAATGCTAAGATATGAGACTCATTTAGCAATGCAGTACCTGGCACAGGTAACGGAAGTGAGCAAGCTTCCACCTAAAGCTGCGCTCATAAGCGATCTGTGGACCACCTTTAGTTCTGAAGAGAAATAGAATGAGCAGGTATTAATTCACATTAAAGTCACAACTTTAACATTCAGTATAATGTGAGTGCCCCAGAGGCCTATAATGACCACAGGACAGTCATTTTCTGGGAGAGTGAGGGTGTATCTGCCGGGCCAGCAGGAGCTTGTGCAATGAGGATTCATGACAACCACACACGTACGAAGGCTGTATTTTGGGCAGGGCTTTATAAAGAGTCAATTAAGTGAAATACCAACATCCAGTGCAGACCATTTCAAAGAGAACCTTTGATAACCCTTAAATCTAAGGGACAGAGGAGCTGGATAGAAGGGACATGGAGGTAATTCCACCACACCTTAACCCAAAGCTGAAACTAAAACAAGCATAAGCACAACAAGATGGGACTCCAGAGACAGGTGGGTCATTGAGGGAAATGGCCAAGCTGGTGGTATGTAGGGACAGGTTTTACAAACAGGGCTCAAGTCCCAAGGGAGGACCTGAGTCTCCTGCCTCATGAGAGAGCCTGAAACATGAGCACAAAGAGCTATCACTTTCCAAGGGGACACTTTGGAATGGAGGGAGAATGTTCTCATGCAGCCAGGTTCAAGTTCATTCATTCAACAAATGTTATGAAATGTGTGCATACATACAACTGGCCCCCTCCCGGAGAGTGAGAGCATTCTTTGTTGATACGAGATGAAAGGAAGGACTGCTTTATGTGGAGCTTAAACAGGAGTGAAGGAGCCAGAGGAGAAACAGCATGAATAAGTAAACTGTTTCTAAAAGGGGGACACGTCTCCCTGTTCCTCAAAAAGAGAAAACGTGGTGTGGAAAAGGACAGGAGGAGAACAGGAGAGTCTCTCACTGCTGAGAAAGATAAGCAGAGTAGGGCTCACAAACCAACACTTGTGTGAAAACATGGATGCTCAGCCATGGAGATATCTGGGGAAGGGGCACATGAAGCAGATGGGGCCTCAGGTATTACAGGGACAGCTGGGTGGCCAGTGGTGCTGGAGCAGAATGAAGAGGAGAAAAGGACCAGGTGTCAGGTCCTGAGGGGCCTTGTAAGGACTTTGTTTTTCATTCAGACCAAGAAAGAAACCACTAAATGCTTTTGTGCAAAGGAATGACTTTTTACTTAGATTTTTTATTAAATAATCAGCCAAGGTGCTATACAGAAAACATCACTGTGTGGGGTTAGGGTAGGAAGCAGTAGGACAGGCAGCACTATAGGTGATACTTGATGGTGGTAGCATCCTGAGACAGCAGTCGGAGTGCAGGGAGTTACAGTTCCTGATGTACTGAGGATTAGGTAAGAGACAAAGAGGGCTCAGGACGATTCTGAGACTTCGGTCCAAGCATACCTAAGTGTCAGGTGGCCATCAGCTAAGATGGAAATATCTCTGGTGGTACAAGTGTTAAGGAAATTGTCAGGAAGGGGTGATAAACAAAGATAACAAGGAAGTAGCTGAATAGAGGAAGCAAAATTTGAAGTGAAAGATTAAAGTGTATCTTCAGCATACCGATGCTTTTGAAAAGCATGACAGTGGAGAATGAGTGTAGGTAGCTGAGGAGGGAGATCTGGGACCTTCCTTTGATGTTGAGAGGCTTAAGAGAAAGGTGCACAGAAAACAGAGGAGCAGATAAGACCAGGAAGGCACAGAGGAAGCATGGACATTCAGACACAACCTGCTTCTGTCCAGAGACAGGTGTACTGTGTCAAATGCTCTGAGAAGTCCATTAAGACAGGCTGCGAGGCAGCCCCAGACTGACAACGTGAACAGTACTGGTGCCCTTAACAAATTTAGAGGCAGGGGAGTGTCCCAGAGTTGGTCTAGACTGAAATCAGAAATAGCAACATAGACACAATTCCTTCAGGTTTTTTCCCCGGAAAGATTAGTGATAGAGACTATTTTTTACCGAATGGATTTATAAGGTGAAGAGTTATGGGTTTTGTTTTTATTTTTAATCTAAGAGAAGAGCTGACAAAAGCAACTTAGTGGGGAAAGAAAAACCGATGATGTAGCACAGGAAGATGATCACTGCTGGAACAATTAAATGGGAAGGAGGGGACAAGACCCAGGCACCAGCAGAGGGCCTGAACTTTGATAGGAACAATGACAGGTCACCAACAAGATCAGGAGGGAAGAGAGATGCTGCCAGGTAGGCAAACGTGACAGCAGGAATTTGCAAAAAGGCCTTTCATGATGGGTTCTATTCTCAGTGATGCAAAGACCTCACACCTAGGAGTGAGGATGAACGAGAAATCTGTCAAATGCCCCAAAGATACCTTCATCTGGAAAACTCAGTCTTCTTGAGTATCTGAGCCTCTGAGATCATGGTACTGAGATGTGGTGGTCAGGGGCACAGATAGCAGACAGATTGCCTGGGTCTGAAACCAGCCCCATGACCTGCTATGTGATTCTGCCCCAAGTCAGGCACATTCCCTAAGCCTCAGCTTCTGTGCTTGGTAAAGGGAAAATAATAGTATCTTCCTCAAGGGGTTGCTAGAAAGTGATACAAGCTAATGTCTGTCAAGTGCTCAGAACAATCCTTGGCACTCTGTACACTATATAAATATTTGCTACTGTTATTGTTAAGGAATTACATGCCCCAAACCCATTCTAGGCTATTACTAAGTAGGTTTTCTTGATCCAAAGCAAAATTTGAGGCTCACTTAGCAGCTAACCCACATTCTAATGAAGCAGCATTAAGAACCTCAGGCTGTCACTTACACAGACGATTTCCCATTTCGAGGATCTTTGAATGTTGTTGTTCTGGTGTTATGATCAACAAAGTAGCGTACACCTTCCCGAGTATACCTAATCTCCCAGCCTTCTGGCAGGGGCTCTTCATTCTGTAAGCTGAAAGGGAGACAATCAAAGGTGAACACTCTCCAGGTACTAAAAACATCTGAGTCAAGGTTTACCTGATTCTAGCTATCTGTAGATACATGTAGAATGATGTAAGTAAGGCTGTAATATATACATACCCTTGAGTTCTCGGATCTTCCCACTGGGTGGTTTTTGTGTTATGATTCACGAAGTAAACTCTATCTGTTGAATCTACTCTTTTTTCTAAAAAAAGAGTGAACATAACATTTAATAACCATTTCTATATATACTTTTCAGGTATTTTTACCAACAACATATTGGCTTACCCCAGCCTGGTGGTAAAGGCCCATAGGGGTCATTTTCTGCAGCTAACATTGAAGCCTGATTGGAGAAAGGGTTGGAAGAGAAATAAAATAACAGGATGTTAATATAAAAGCAGGGACAAACCAAGCACTCGTCAGAATCACATTTTATAATAATGTTCTAAATAATATAATAAAAGAATGCGAATGTAGTAATTTCTTTTTAAAATGTTATTTATTTATTTATTTATTTATTTATAGAGAGGGAAGGGAGGGAGATAGAGAGAAACATCAATGTGCGGTTGCTGGGGGTCATGGCCTGCAACCTAGGCATGTACCCTGACTGGGAATTGAACCTGCGACACTTTGGTTCGAAGCCCGCGCTCAATCCACTGAGCTACGCCAGCCAGGGCCGAATGTAGTAATTTCAAGATACTAAAGTCCTAAAAATGCCATGAGTTAAGGGGAGTCAATCAATTATTATGTTTCTACAATGACTTAGAAATAACACCCTATCACTGTTTTCATTTTAGCCTTTCCACAATAATCGAGAGGCACCAGGTGGGAGGGGAGAAGGGCATATGAGAACAGTGGTATTTAAATGAGGCAAGAGTATTTGTTTAAAAACACAATTATCACAGTTATTTTTTAAAAAAATAAATGCTTATTAATACAGCCAATATTAAACTCCAGTTTCATCATTATACAAATAAATGTTTATCTTAATATTCCCTTTTATATAGTCATACATAAAACACTTATGCTTACACATTATTACAACCCAGAAATATATTCTGAAGCACATGTAAACATTCTGTCATCAATTTGAAAATAATAACGAATGTAAAATCATGCCCTGAAAAGACATTCCTCAATGATGACATACATGCACCTTGATGAACATTTTATCACTTTGGAAGAGCTGCTGCTACCTGTACTCAGTGTCCCTCCTCTCTCCTCTTCAGAAGCAGCCAATGTTCTATGAGGGCAGTGATGTGCTGGCTAGGAATGATCCATCTCTATTTTCCTGTGCACAGGTCTGGCTAGTGGGATGACCATTCTAAACAAGGAGGTCTGGGCAGAGGTTCCTGCTGAGGGCCTCCATTTCTGAATAAAAGGGCAAAAGCTTACTAGAAAAAGCCATCTCCCTTTTACATCCCTCTCCATCCTTCTGCCTCAACTGGGGAAGTGAGGCCCAAGGAAAGCAACTGCACAGGATGAAGGTAAGAAGCATGAAGCATGAGGACAAAGGAGCCATGCTCCTTCAGGGCAGAAAAGGCCCAGGCCTCTGATGGCATTACTGAGCCAGTGAGGACTGGCTTCGACTCCTCCCCAGACTTGGCATTACTCTTCAACAACTAACCCTCAATCCATTCAAGGATGTTTTGTCATGTGCAGGAGAACACAGTTCTGATACATACCTCTTACCCAAGTTTGCCTTGTTTCCCCAAGGTGTTCCTGTGTATACCTAAGTCCCACCAAATGCATACTCACACTACATAACTCCTGGTTTACTATATTCAACCAGATGATGTATATCACCACAGATTCTGTGTAAGATCGATGGGTGGCAGCTGGGTGGCCTACAACTCCTCCCTGGTTGCAAATAGCAGGAAAGGGGTCACCTGTACAAGAAACCTCATCATCTCACCTATGAACAAGGCAGGACTCGGAAAGGCTGATTTTTCTCTTCATGTATTTGCTACCTCCTGCCCATCTACCAGCCTCTATATTTGGGGTTTAAGTTGCTTCAAAAACACTATCTACAGATGCCCAGTAGTTAAAATTTATATTTTCTCCTTCCTATGATCAAATACATTTAGCAATTTTTTTAGGGTTTTTTCCCTCAATTTTTCTTGTGGACGTTTACTTATGGCAATAAATAAATCACCAATGGTCAAATATTCAGGTATATTATAATTTTTTTTGGACAAAAGCGTCCCCAATCCCAGGAACATCTTTGACAGGCCAAAAAGAGAGTGAAGTGCTGTTTCAGAACCTGGGAAGAGACCCAAAGTAGTTTGTGTATGATGAGGCTAGCCTTAAGTACAATCAGGAGCTAACTACTTTTATTTAAAGCCAGTAAAATTATCACAATTAAAGGCAGAAGAATGGGAATTTGTAAAGGCATAGTACTTCATAAAGAAGTTGCAATTATGAAGCTACCATTTAATAAGGACAATGAGTAAGTTCTCTTAGTATACTAAAAAATTTCTTTAAAAGCTTGAAGTGGTTATATCACAAGCAATGCTAATTATTTATCAAAGGTTGACTGTGAAGGGCCATGTAATGCAGTGCAGAAGAATGTAACACAGTAGACTGCAGTGCAGTAGAATAAAATACAGCAGAATAGAATGTAGAATGGAATATGATAGAACGCAGTACTGTAAACAGAATGCAGAACTCAGTGCAGTGAAATGAACACAGGAGAATGTAGTGCAGTAGAATGTAACACAGGAAAATACAGTAGAATGAAATGTTGCAGAATGGAATAAAGCTGAATGCAATGCAATGGAATGAAATGCAGCCAAATGACGCACAATCGAATGGAATGCAATAGAGTGCAGCATGGCAGAATGGAGTGCAATAGATTGTAATGCAGTGAATGAGGCAGACCCAGGGGCCACATGCACTCACTGAGTAGAGGTAGCGCTGATTGAACTGCTGCAGGGCACCCTGGAGCTGGCTGCGCTGTGACTGCCACTGTTCAAAGTCCCGAACCGACTCCAGGGTCGGCCGCTGCCACGTGGTTGTCCTAGTGTTGTGGTCCACATAGTACACCCTGCCACGGTCGTCCACTCTTCTCTCCCAGCTAACACCAAGTGACAATAAAAATAAACAATCTCAGTAGAAGGCAATGAGAAGTAGTTAATACTACAAGCAAATAATTTAAAAACCAAGTCCAAGCCATGATAAAATAACTTTAAAAAATGTAAATTACAATATTCTTCAGAAAAACTATGAACATATATTAGAACAACTAAAATAAAAATCATGTTAACGCAAAATGCTGTCAAGGGGGGCAGAGAAAATGAATCTTTTATACACTGCTGGCTGGAATATAAATTTGTAAAGACATTTTGAAATACAATTTGCCACTTTTCAAAAAAAGGAATACAATTACCATGTGATCTAGCAATACTGCTCCTATGCATCTACTCTAGTGAGACAAAAATTTATTTTTACACAAAATCCTACACATGAATGTAATAACAGCAACTTACTTTATTTTAGTGAGTCAACTGACTAAAGCAGATTTAGAAGATTTAGTCAACCCAAATCTTCAACAGGCAAATGGTTAAATAATTTGGGGAGGGGGGGACAAAATCAAAGGGAAATACGTGAGGTAAAGAATGTGTGAATTAACTGGACTGTGGGAATTTTTACACTGTTAACATACATTAAATCATCATGTTGTACACTTCAAATATGTTGCAATTTGTCAACTATACCTCAATAAAGCTGGAAAAAAAAAAACCCATGATAAAAAAAGAAAAAGAAAAGCTATGAACATATAACTATCTTAACTAAATACTTTCTATTCTGCCACTGCATGATTTCCAAGTATTACTGGTGGATGGCTGGCCCAGGGAGTAACACCCCTGGCCAAGATAGTGGCAAGTGGAGGTTCTTACACTGAGTACCTACCCCCTGCCCCTCCAGTACCAGATTGGTGGTGAGACCAGGGGAAGACAGGCACATGTGCCAGAGAAGTCAAAATGGCAGCAGGAGACGTGCTGGACCTAAGAGGCCTGTCAGTGTAGCCTGGGGAAAGATGGGATTGGTTGGGGAGTGGACCTAACCAAAGCACACAAAAGTTTGGGAAATCAGTCATTTTGGGAAAGTACCTGGTCCATCCCACATCCAAGTCAATATAAACACAGGGGAACAAAGAATGTTCTCTCTCTTGTTCATGGCTCTCTGGCTCGTGACCTGCACTTAAGAGAGTGAACTTGCCTGTACTCTCTATGGGCCATGTGGCCTTAGCAGCCTCAGCAGCCACATGGCCCATAGCCTCCAGGAGGGAGACTCTTGCTCTCTCTCCCACCTGGTGAAGCATGCATTGGCATGTTCTCTACCCTGGGAGTACACAACCTTGAGGAGCGAACAGCTACAGGGCCCATGGCAGCACTGGCTCCACATGCAGGTTCCAGGACGGAGCCTGAAATGGGCAGCTTTGGGAACAAGCTAAGCTACCTGGATGACCACTTAGCAGCCGCCTGCAGACTCCAAAGGATATACTTCAAGGTGGAGCAGGAACCCTAGGCATTGGCTTTTGTTTTGGTCTTGCTGAGGATTGTTGGTCTCGCAAAGGAGATGGCTTTGAGACAGGGAGTCCGCCATTCTCCCAGATTATGTAGCTTCTGAATAAAACCTCTTTCCTTTTTCACCTGCTACTGCTTCATGAATTTGGCTTTTGTGGCAGGAGGCAGATGAACCCTCCTTCTTTGGTTTGGTAACATAAGAATAGTCTCAAAAAGAAGCCAGAGATTGAACCATCCCAGAATTGATCCAACTACACGTTCTCCCCACTTTTCTGATAAGCATTTACTGAGTGCTTACTGATGATCTGGCAATCAACCCCACAGTCACTCCCCACATCAGGATGTTAACTCAAATCTTGACAGTTCTTTTGCCTACCATCCTATAGCTGATATGAGCTGCAGGTGCAGTCATGTCATCTCACCTGCCACAGCTTTCAGGGACAGCTCAGAAAACATCCCAATTCCAGCCTCAGTGTCCCATCCCCCCCAACATCCCAATGCTACCTTCAAGAGAACCATATGGAACCACATGAACACCCTCTTGGTCCCTTGGAACAGAATGTCCTTCCCAGTCTCTGCATACCCAAACACATCCATGCTCCAGGGTCCAGTTCACCTTGAACCCACTGTGGTCATTAATTTACATGGCAATCTCAGAATTCTCTCAGCAACCAACCTCACAAAATAATATTCCTTGCCTTGAATTTTCTAGAGCTGGAATGTGTTATGTATTGGTGGACAGAGCTCCTGAGTGTCAAAGATGATAAGGAGGAATGCCAAGTGCAGTCAAGAGTGTGGGGACACCATGAATAGTAGCCAAGCTGGCTATTGTTGGGAGCTACCCTGACTGGTTTCAGGAGCTGTAACCGCGCCCCCCGCCCCCCCCATGGCTAAGGCTGAGTGAGTGACCTTCGGACCATAAACCACTAGGGAGACAAAGCTTGTCTCACTAGCAAGAACGCCACTTCTGCTCCTTTTTTCATAACTGGCCCCCAATGCTTGATCAATTAGCCAATGACGGGTAAGATTCCCCAAGGGGGGAACGACCTAAGACAGGCATGATCATGTGTAGGCCCCAGGGAAGGACTTGGGGGCTACAGCAAAAGGGGGTGATGGACTCTTGCCCCTTGGCTTTGACAAACTCTGAGTCCTCATTCTGCCTGCAAGAAGTCTCCTAATTTCTCGGCTATCTTGCCTCTGCCTGACTTAAGCCTGAAATAATGACAGAGGGCGGTGCAGCCCTGTGCTGGAAAGGACGGGCTCCTGGGTAATCAGCCCTGAGAAAGGATATGTAAAATCCTGTGAAACCTGCTTTGCTAAGAATGCTCTTCATTAAATGATAAAGGCCCGAGCAGGAAATGAGTTTGTTTCCCAAAATTTTGTAGCCTTTTAGCTATAAACCCTGACTCAGAATGAGCCCTAATAGTTCTTTGTATCCTATCTATCGTTTGATCCTTACTGCCTGACAATGATTAATAACCTGTACCTGTATTCCTGTGCAAATTAAACCCAATAAAAGCCAGTCTAGGCAAGGGCGCGCAGCGCTCTCCCCTAGAGAGAGTGGCCAGGCCACTCTGAGGCACCCTCCCCTTGAGAGGGTAGCTGTGCTGTCCCTTTTCCTCCACAGGACTTGGTAGTCCATGTGAATTTGTCTCGTATCTCATCCATAATGCTGCGGACACTGTGGGCCAGTGTCCGTGACAGGCTATCAGTGGGATGTGCTCATGAGGTGAATAAATGAAACTAAGGACAAAGGACATCATGTGAGTGGCCTTCAGTGACAGCCTAACAGCATGAACTGTATCAGTAGCAGGTAACAAATATCTGTCCTCATGTAAACCCTCTATAATATCAGCTGGAATGTAATGCAGTTAACTTGTGGCAACCTGTGGATTTCACTGTAAACCACTCAAATATCTGCCAGTAAATCCCACAACAAAATGGGGTTTGGATCACTGTCTATGAGAACCATGCATATAAATTGTCTTTCATTCCTTACAAAATTAAACAGGGACTGGCACTGGACCAAAATTCTGCAACAACCCTCAGTTACTCATTCCAGTGTTGGACAATCTTTTAGGAAGCCCTTCAAGACAATGTAAGGAAACAATATGCAGAATGAAAGAATCACGTTATGTCATATGATGTAAAATTGAAAACCATGTTTGATGAAACAACTGAAGATGGTAATACTGCCACCTTACCCTGGAGGTAAAGGCTGTGGCCTCTCCCATGTGGTCGTTCGAGTATTATGATCCACATAATAGGTTCTCCCATGCGGATCTTTCCTCTGCTCCCACCTTTTAAAAAAATGTGAAAATATAAGTAAAAGACAACAAATATAACAATATGAAGAATGACTCCTTATAATCAGTATACAGATACAGATACATATATTACAGATATATTTGACTTTAAAAGTCTACAAAGTCTATAAAAAGTCTATAAAGTTTTTTTCCCTCAATTATTAGTGCTTTTTAAGTTCTTACACATTTCCTTTTTCATTAACACAATTGGAGATTCAGTAAGTATAGTTACCAGAGAAGGCTAGAGTAATATGTTAAGTTTTTAAAAGATACTACTTTACAAATTTCCAACTCATCAGATAAAATCAATTTAATCAAGGGTAGACAAACTTTCAGCCTAAGATCAAGCGCAAGGCACAAAATGTCAGTGAAGTAATATCCATTCTTGCCTGCAATTTCAAAACCACACATCTAAAAGATCCTGCTCGCCCTGGGCGAGCAGCAGAAACCACCTTGAAGAAGCATATGGTGTTTTTGTGTCCTCACAATTCTCCCTCTGTGTGCACCCAGTGTCCCCTCTCTGCATATATCTGTCTCTCTCTGGTTTGGGGTAAGCCTACAAATTTACAGACATCCTGCTGTATCTTCTCTGTTCTACTCTGAAGACTCACTCTCATTTTCTCCTCTGTAATCCCTGCTTTTTCCTCTCCAGCCTTCCCATACCATGATATAGAAGAAATATGTCAAACATACAAAATGAAAACCTGGTATTTCTGAGTTTAACATTCATGGTTTCAATTTGAAAACAGAATAGACAATATGTTTATTTCTCTTAAACACAGGGACCCAATTAAATCTGATTTCCTTTTGATTAGAGAGGTCTTTAGTGATTTTTTTCCTATGCAAAGACCACACTTGCTAGAGGTATTCCCTGAACATGGCGTACAGATGAAGCTGTCAGTCTCCTGTATACACACACAGACACACACAGGCACACGCACAAGCACACACATGCACATATACATTCACTCTCCTCTCAACTGTCCCCAAAACACACATGCTAGGCCCTTCTTCATATGACTATGGAAACCCTCCTGAGAGCTGAGCCAGAAACAGGACATGAGTGCTGTTTCCCTGTCTCTGCCCTTCCACCTTCTTCCTTCTCCATACCCATCATTATTCTAACTGCAGGTACTTATCTTGTCTGTTGCCCTGGGAGAACACCAGAACCCCTTCCAGCCCTCGTCAGACCCCATTTCCCAGGTCCATGACTTTCATTTTCTCTGCCCAGTTGGAGAATGCAAGTCCTAGTAGCTTCCTAAGAAGGACACCTGGGCAGGATACTTGGATAAGCCTAGGTGTCTGTACTCACACTCAACAGTGCAGCTAAACACAGAGCTCAAGGTCACTATGTCCCTCTATGATGGAGGCATCGGCCACAGTTTCCTAGAGCTCTTTGTGTGGATTCTGAGAAGTCTGATGCCATTCTGAGGAGTGTAAGACTTGCTTGCCTCCATTTCTTAACCTCTGGAAATGCTTAGGATTTTCTTTTCTTCAGCTCCAAAGTACTAACATTTTCCCAACAGAGTGTCTTAATACAGATTTATTTCCCCTTGACATGAGTTTTGGTGAGCCCTTTCAAAAAGAAAATCAAGTCCTTCATATTGTGAAAGTTCTGTTGTTATTTTATTAAGGATTTTCTTTTTTCTGAAACTTCTCTTATCAGACCTATTTTATAAATTTATCTTTTTATTCTACTTTCTGTGAAATTTCTTTACTTTCATCAGCCAAGTCTTCCACTGAATTAGATTTCGAAGAGCTTTTGGTTCTTTGAGTATTCCATTTTTATAACATCATGTTGCTTAATTTATGTTATATCTACTCTTATCCCTCTGAGAATATTGAAATAACCTGTTTCTTCTGGTAGCATTTTCTAGGTTGCTTGTTTTGATTTCTTTCTTTCATTCCATAAGAGGTTTCCCTTGGATGTCTAATGAGTAGGGGACCAAAAATTGCCTGGGGACTTTGTCTGTCAGGGTGGGGCTTGTGGGTTGTGGGAATTAATGGAAGGGCTATATGAAACAATTTCACTGGAGAACAAACAGATAGCAGTGTTTTTGTCTTTTTTGGGGGTGGGGGAAGTCTTCAATGGAAGATATTTCCAGTCTTCTGGGTGGAAAGGTAGAATTCTGGCTGTCAATACTCTGGGATTTGGGTAGGAAAGAACCAAGTGCCTCATTCATGTAAAAGGCTATAAAGCCCTTTTCAGTTTTATCCTAAATCAATTGCAAATATTTCCAATTTAACATTTAACAATATTCAGTATGCACTTATGCTAGTCACTGGTTCTTAATTTTTCCAAAATGAAAGATTACTTCCAGAACTCAGTATTTTTGTTCTAAACAGGATTTATCTTTCTCAAACTAAATTGCTTGCTACACAGAACATTATTCAGAACTACTTTAGGATTTCTTCTTTATATTTTGTCTACATTCTATTCTCTAGATCAAAGGGAGACAAACATTTTCTGTAAAGTGCCAGACAGTAAATATTCTATGCTTTGGGGGATAAGAGGCAAAATTGAGATCACTGTGTAGATACAAACCTAATAAGAGAGAAAACTTCTGCTGTGTCCCCACCTTGTTTTCTGGGTGGGGCATCTCAGGTTGTGGACATGCTGACAACATTCTGGTGACACAGAAGTCCTAGCCCAGAGGGAGGAGCTTGGCCAATGTCTGTCTTTCCAGTGAAACTGTCTAACCTCTCCTGACAGCTGGCCAAGTGCATGAACTAGCTGAGATGTCACTTCCAGATGAGGCCCTACCTCCAAAAGTGAGCCCTCAGTGTGTAGGTGGTGACCAGAGTAGCCTCAGCAGCAACAAAGGAGGAAGGTGCTGGGGAGTTCAGGGCAGGCAGAGGTGTTATAGCAGCAAAGGAGGCACTCTGGGTATGCCTATGGGTCCTATAAAAGTGACAGGCTGGAACTGGCCAGAGACCACATTATCCAGTAGTGGAAATTCATGAATAACCCTTAAATAGGTGCAGATTACTGAACTGATTAATGAAACTTCTCAATAGAACTCTTTATTTTCCTGGAGAGAAGTGCTATTTGTAACTGGCACTATCACCTTCACCACACAACATTCTCCTTTCTAGTGTTTAGATATAGTCTCTCTGCCTCACTAAGCATAAAAACAATTTTCAAAACCTACTACTTACCACAGACCTTGTTAAAACAACAAAAAAGTAAATTTGGAAGAGTTTTGTGAAATATATTACAATAAAAACAATAGAATTTAGTTAATGACTGTATAATTATGGGTTTCAAACCTGAATAACAGGGTAGAGGGTGAACTTTCCTTCTCACAAGCTCAGTCCCAGTCACCTCTCTCCTGCCCTGCTCACCTGCTGTCCCACGATCCCCTCAGCAGCTGACACCCTTTCACCTATCTCAACTCATAAAACAAGCAATTGCCCCCAGTTCTGTCTTTTCTTACCCACTTCCACATGTGTTCACCGGGAGAGGGTAAGAGTTGCTGTCACACCCCATCTCCCAAGCTCCACCTTGCAGCATCTTGAATACAGCTCTCATCATTTCCCAAAACTACTTGTCAAAGGTCAGCAGCAAATAACCTCTTTGTTGTTAAATTCAATGGTGTCTTTCATTTCTTATCTTCCTTGAAATTTTCAGTATATTCTGACCTTGTCAAGCATTTCCTCAGACGTATTTACAAGCCAGGTCCTTTGCCCAACTGCTCCCTCACTCAAAATCACTCACTTAAGCTCTAATTCTAATTGAACAAAACAGCAGACACAGTTTTAGGCACAAGTAATACAGAAATGGAAAAAAAACCCCCTTTATCAATGTAGTAAAGAGAGAAAACCGATGATAACACAAAAATAGAATAAATCACCACCAGGCAATCTTACTGCTACAAGAAAAACAACACCAGTTCCATCCCTCATGCTGATGAAATGAACCCGACTCAAAGAGTTCACAATGAATCCATTAATATTAAGTTCTACAACAGGGAAAACTAACCTATAATCTGTAGCAGAAAAAGTCAGAACAGTGACTGCCTCTCTAAAAGTAGTTACAGGAATTTTCTGAGAAAGGAGTTTGAGAGAACTTTTGGGGGTGATGGTACATCTACAAGGGTTTGGGGTTAACAGATGTATGCATTTGTCAAAGCTCATCAAAATGGTACACTTAAGACTTGTACATTTCCTCCTATGCAAACTTTACCTAAAAAATTTTACAAATACTGAACTCCAGTTAGTGATATGCAAGCTGAAGTGAGAGGTGAAATGTACTGGTATCTGCAACTTCCTGAAATGCACTTAAAAATCAGATAGGCAGAGAAATGAAGAGATATGAGATAAAGCAGACAGTAAAATGTCAATTGTAGAATCTGGTAATAGGTATATAAGTGTTCCCTATAAAATTCTTTAAGTTTTCTGCATGTTTGTAAATTTTCATAAAAAAAAGGATGGGAAAAATAGAGCAGTGTAAGAGTTGGAACAGAGGGGCCTGATGTGGGCAGGGGATTGGAAGAGGGCAGGAAAGTCCTGTGGAATGAGACAGCCTTACCTTGAGCTGTGTATATAGAAGGAACATTTCACACAAGTCACAGCCAACACAGGCTCTTAGGTGAGATCGTGCTCAGCATAACATGCAAGTGTCGTTCCCAAGACCCAACACTCTCTCTGAGAACACTGTAATGCTATTGGCAGGTAGCTAAACAAGTGAGTAAGAAACCAGAGGGGAAACACAGGGGCATAGGAACTCAAAGATTTTTGAGGAAAGAAGGAAAGATATAGATATGAACACTAACTGGGTTACACCAGCCAAGTCCTACCAGAGCCAGAACCCACATGGGCTCCACTCTCCTGTTCCTCCTTTTCCTCCCAACTAATTCCCAGGCCCATCTTAACATCACCCTGAAAGGCCAGCAACCACCTTAGTTTGGGTTATTTTAATTTCTCTCAGGGGTCAGTGGCCCACAGCTCACAGAGTAAGAACTACATTTTACTCTAACATCTTGTGTATACTAAATGCAATTTATTTAGTTTTATACAAACACACTAGGAGAACACACCTTCTGGAAACAGCGCTCACTCTTACTATATATCACCCATGTCAATATTTCCTATTCTCATCTGTACTGAGTCACTTCATTAGGTGTTCAAATTCTGGTCATAATCTGTGACATCCTCCTACTGTCCAGACCACGTACAGTGCCTGAAGCACTGATGTGACCCCCGCAGAACTCAGTTTCTGTCCTCACTGATCTGAATCAGAATGACTGCTTCTTTCATAGAACAGCCCAGCTACTCTCTTGTCCCCTACTCAGTCTACAGGACTGCCAGCATAACCTTCATCACACTTGAGTATGACACACACCCCTCCACTTAAAACTCATGAGTACTCACTCCTGGTTTTCAGGACAAACTGTCAGCCCCTCTGCAGGGATTCACATGCTTCACATACTCATACCTCAGCACTCACACCTTGCCTCCCCAGTGCTGAACTCCAGCAGGAACAGATGCTCTTTCCTGAGTGTGGCTTACCCATTTCTATGATGACAGTGACCCGAACATGTACTCAGCTCCCCTGAGTGAGCCCACCAACAACTGCCTCAACTACTCTTGAGAAAGCCCCTTCAGGGTAATCTCTCCCAGAAAGACTTCTTTGATGTCAGTTGACAAGGCACCCCCACTGCATCGTAGACTAAACTCTGGCAGAGCTGTCCCTGTACTATGCAGTCCCTGGTTGCCTAGCTTTACCCCCTAGAGTATGAGGTTCCTGACAGCAACAACAGCTCCTCGTGGGTGTGTCACAGTTGCAGACACATAACAAATTAGGATAAATGAATAAGCTGCCAAAGACAGGAGACAAAGGGACAATGAGAGATTTTTTGAGGGGCAGGGAGGGCAGTGGATGGTCTGAAATGCTTGCAGGAAACAGAAGTGGGGACTTCCCATTCTGTAGGAGGTTGGAAACAAATGCAGAGAAAGGTCTATCTGGACACAGAGCCTGAACAGCTAAAGTGAGGGACAGTGCAAGCCTCCATAAGGGCACAAGTACAGAGGACTGCAGCTGGAACCAGGAAGGCAGTGGACACACCCAGTGAGAGCCAGGGGACAGCCTGAGCATACCAGCTCCAGCTCTCAGTGTGAACAGTGGGCACACCATGGACTGTAGTGACAGCACGAGGGCTATAAGCCAGACCCCAGAGATGTGACTGCTGGACACAGAGCAGACATGCCAGTGTTCGACCTGTGTCCAGACCCCAATCCAGCATTTTCAACTGTATCCTGAATGCATGTTTACAAGTGTGAGCCACTAAATAAACCTCTCAAAGGCAGAGACAAGGAATCATTAATATTGGGTTGGCCAGAAAGTTCTTTTGGGTTTTACCTTAAGGTGGCTCCAGTAGTGCTTAGTTGTCTTTATCCACAATCAAAACAATTTTGTTAGATTGTATTCTGACAGCTGTCGTATCAGCACGCATTTAAAAAAAAGCTTATCAAAACTGGTGAATTTTTGTTGAAGATGGAAGAAAATAAGCAACATTGTTGGCATAGTACGCTTTATTTCAAGAAAGGTAAAAATGCAACGGAAACTCAAAAAAAGGTTTGTGCAGTGTATGGAGAAGGTGCTGTGATTGTCAACTGTGGTTTGCAAGGTTTCATACTGGAGATATGCTGAACAATGCTTCATGGTAGGGTAGACCAGTTGAAGTTGATAGTGACCAAATCGAGACAGTAATTGAGAACAATCAACATTAAACCATGCAGGAGATAGCCGACATACTCAAAATATCCAAATCAATAAAGTTGTTGGTGAAAATGAAAACAATTTATCTTTTATTTTTTGGCCAACCCAATATTAGTATCTTCAGAGCCAAGCAGAGAGTAAACAACCTGTGAGTGACCATGGGAGAGATGACCAAACAAAACAAACATACACTGCACTCATCAAAGCAAACCCTATGATGCTGAATAAGGACCATGGGAAATGCAGAAGTTAAGAATCATTGAGCAGCAATGAAAACCCAAGTATATAATAACCCATCATCAGGGTTAGATGGATGACTCCCCAACATTCAGGATTAACAGAGGAAACACCTGCTTTTTCTCAAGAATGGGGTGCATAGACCAGTGCACAAAGGAGTCTTGAGCTGAGGTTATGATGGGTGGTGCCATGGTCACTCTTAGAAAAAGAATACACCAGAATCGAGTCAAGAGGATCCTACACAACCCAGGGTCCCAGTGTGGGGCAATAAAAACCTGAAAACACCAATGGAAAACACCTGTGGGGGTTGAGGTGCCAGGAAAAACTCCCAGCTTCACAGGATAGCTCGTTGGAGAGACCCACAGGGTCCTAGAATGTAACATACACAAACCCACCCTCACAGGAATCAGCACCAGAAGGGCCCAATTTGCTTGGGGGAAGTGGGGAAAGGGACTGAAATCTGGCTGAGAGTGAAGCAAGTCATTCCCTCTCTGACCCCACCCCCAAATACAGGGTTCACAACTCAGCAACTGGGTTGCCCCGCCCTGGTGAACACCTAAGGCTTCACCCCTCACTATGTAAAAGGTGTGTCAAGACAAAAAATATGTCCCAAACGAAAGAACAGATCAGAGCTCCAGAACAAATACAACTACATGACGAAGACACAGACAACCTATCAGATGCACAGTTCAATACACTGGTAATTAGGATACTCACAGAACTGGTTGAATTTGGTCACAAATTAGATGAAAAAATGAAGGCTATGCTAAGTGAAATAAAGGAAAATGTACAGGGAACCAATAGTGCTGGAAAGGAGACTAGGACTCAAATCAATGGAGTGGACCAGAAGGAAGAAAAAAACACAATCAGAAAAGAATGAAGAAATAAGAATTTAAAAAAATGAGGAAAGGCTTAGGAACCTTTAGGACATCTTGAAACATTCCAACATCCAAATTATAGGGGTAACAGAAGGAGAAGAAGAAGAGCAGCAAGTGGAAAAGTTATTTGAACAAATAATAAAGGAGAACTTCCCCATTCTGGCAAAGAAAATAGACTTCCAGGAAGTCCAGGAAGCTCAGAGAGTCCCAAAGAAGTTGGACCCAAGGAGGAACACACCAAGGCACATCATAATTACATTAGCCAAGATTAATAAAATGAAGGAGAGAATCCTAGAAGCAGCAAGTGATAAGGAAACAGTCATCTACGAAGGAGTTACCATCAGACTGTCAGCTGATTTCTCAAAAGAGACCTTTCTGGCAAGAAGGGCCTGGAAAGAAGTATTCCAAGTCATGAAAGGCAAGGACCTACATCCCAGATTGCTCTATCCAGCAAAGCTCTCATTCAGAATGGAAGGGCAGATAAAGTGCTTCTCAGATAAGGTCAAGTTAAAGGAGTTCATCATCACCAAGCCCTTATTATATAAAATGTTAAAGGGATTTACCTAAGAAAAAGAAGATAAAAAACATGTACAGTAAAATGACAGCAAACTCACAATTATTAACAGCCACACCTAAAACAAAACCAAAAACTAAGTAAACAACTAGAACAGGAATAGAACCACAGAAATGGAGATCACATGGAGGGTTAGCAACAGGGGAGTGGGAGGGGGAGAGAGGTGGAAAAGGTACAGAGAATATGTAGCATAGAAGGTAGGTAGAAAATAGACATGGGGAGGATAAGAATAATATGGGGAATGTAGAAGCTAAGGAACTTATAAGTATGACACATGGACATGAACTGAAGGGGGGAATGTGGGTGGAAGGGTGTGTGCAGGGTGGAGGGGAGTGAAGGGAGGAAAATGGGACAACTGTAACAGTTGTCCCAATAACAATAAAATATATTTTGTAACAATAAAATATATTTTTTTAAAAAGATAGTCCTGCAAATTAAAATTGTTTTTTTTTCTTTTCTCCTCATATTGCATGTATTTCAACAAGATGCATGATCTTAGTTTTAAAACAGGGGTGTCCAACCCACAGCCTGCACAGGCTACATGTGGCCCAGGATGGCTATGAATATGGCCCAACACAAAATTGTAAATTTACTTAAAATATTATAATTTTTTTTTGTGATTACATGAAGCAATGTACTTAATGTATGGCCCAAGACAACTCTTCTTCCAGTGTGGCCCAGAGGTTCCAAAAGGCTGGACATCCCTGAAAGGTACTTGCTTTGTAGCAAATAAATAGTATGAATCAGATTTCAAGTCCAATTACTGGAAAAGTTTTATACACACACTCAACAGTCAAACATGATCAGACATCTGAGAGGTAACGTACCCTGAGGGCAGGGTTTCTGTGCTGGCATTCGTCCCAGGCTCCACACACCCACCCGGCTGCCTTAACTTCACTGTTTCCAAGGCAGAGCTATTTCCAGAAGCAGAGGCAGCAGAGTCTAGGTCACCAACAGTCCCAGACCCGAATATCATTCCATCAGAGAGGACACATCCATTGTATTCTGAGGACACCGGCACTTCTGGAACAGGGGCCTCCTCACTAGAGGTTCCAATGCAACTTGGTGACGAGGTGCCATCCTCAGGGACCACCGCAGTCAGCATGGCAGGAGGGGCATCAGTTGGTGCAAGTGAGGTCGATTCTCCATTAACTGCAAAGGGCAAATGAACAAGGCAATCTGAAAGTTATGTGTTAATGGCAGGGATACTCAGTGGCATTAACTAAGCTAACGTACCACAGGGGCTGCAGAAGTGCTCCAGGACCTCACTCTACGTGTTCTGGAGAAATAACCCAGCATTGGCATCCATTTTAAATGTGATTTCAACTGTAGTCATAAAAGTGAGTCAAATTAAAACTGGAGAGGAGAAGACTATTGAACATAACTAATTAGAAGACTGCACCTCCAAGTTCACACTGAAGTGGGGAGGGAGCCATAAATAAGAGTAATGAGGTCATTAGATAAACCTGTACAGACAGAGACTTCCATGGTAGAAGCAAGGAAAGAGTGCGCTACTGAAAAGTCAAACTTAAGTGCACAACAAGGGCAGATCAATCTGGTTCTGCACCAAGGTGGGGAGAGAATTGCTTTGGGAAAAACATCAGGAATGAACTATGAGAAATAAACTATCACAATTACTCTGCTCCCAGCACTGTCAGAGAACATGCAGACAAAGTGCACAGAGACTAAATTCTGGGTCTCCCACCCAATGTGCACTCACAAGAACAGTCTCATCTAGCATGTACTCTCCAATGGTATGCATTTATTTTCCACAAAAGAAAAGATGGAGTAGTCTTTTCAAAGCAAAATAACACTAAATGGGAAAAGAGGAATGCTTAAGATAATCTAGAACAAGAAACAGTCATAAACCTGTGCATACTGAAGCACAGACATAAAATACAGTTACAAACAGGAAGAGGATTAAATATTGATATCAAACAGCACAATCAATTGTGCTCTGCATGTCACCTTAATGCCTGGCCTACCAATTTCTTGCTTCTATTATTGCAGGGTGTCAAACTCATTTTCACCAGGGGCCGCCACATCAGCCTCACGGTTGCCTTCGAAGGGCCAAATGTAATTTTAGGACTGTATAAATGTAACTACTCCCAAACTGGAAGCAAGGAGCTCGGTGTTGCTGCCAGGAAGAAATAAGGTGCTGGGCCTGATAAAACAAGGTGGAGGGCCAGATTCAGCCTTTGGCCCTTTGGCCTTGCGTTTGCCACCTTTGTATTATAGCAACAGTCTCCTGATTGGTTTGCCTGCTCCCTTCCTTGCCCAACTACCATCCAGTCTTCAAATAGCAGCCACATAATAGATCTTGCACTCCCCTAGTAAATATGCTGGCACATTCTCACTACAATCAGAGAAAATTCCACACCCTTGACCATGGCCATGACAAGGACTCTACCTGGTCTGGTCCACAGCTACACCTGGCCTCTCACAGTGGTCTCCCTGCTCCTTGAGCACTGGGCTGTGTATGAGCTGTCCCAAAGTTTAAGAGGACTTCAGGCTATCTGCTTCTTATCAGGTAGAGTACGTGCACAAACACATATTCAGGACAGGAATCTTGAGTATCTTATTTAATGCTGTACCTGCCCCTCCCTCATCCTAGGCTCATGACCCTGTTGTGTTTCTCAGGTTATGAAATCATTTTATTTGTTTTTATTTATATTCATTAAGTTTGGAGTGCAACAACTTAAATTTTTTCACTTTTGTATTCCTAAGAGCTACAAAATGCCTTGCATATGAAAACAATAAATATCTGTTGAATCAATAAAGACAAATCAAAGAAGAACTAAATATACCTCTCAAAACTATGCAAATAACAAAGCATTAGTAGAAAAATAATTAAGTATATGAAGGCTTTAATAACACAATCAATACCCTGACCTAAATTACACAGTTAAAGAGGTACTTTTGAGTTTCTACTATGTGTGTCTGTGTGTATATATATAGATATATACATTTTTTTCCATCCAAACACCCTAAGAATTTTTAGAAAAATTGACATATGTAAAGGACAAAACAAGACCCCCAATTCTACAATCAGGAGGCCACATTCTGACTATAATTCAATAAAACTAGAAACAAACAAAATTTATTGACATATTTATCAGAAGTCTGGCATAATCAGTTAACCCAGTGAAACGCATTTTTAGGGACATCTTATTTTATCCTTCCATGGCCTGTGCCCCTTCCAATTTCCTGACACTGACACTGCACTACAGTCATGTAAGATGTCAACATGGGGGGAGACTGATGAAGGGAACGAGACACCTTCCTATACATTCTTTGCAACTTTCTATGAAATCTATATTTCAAAACAAAAGGCTAAAAACAGAAGTCCAGTTAGTCATACCTAAAACTTACCACATTGAACTGTGATCCATTTTTTTAATAAAACAATAGTTATATATTAGAAAAAGTTATTTTATACTACAGGTTCAGGAAAGAGGGAAGAAGTAGAAAAGTAATATTTCTCTTAAATTCTTACCACTGTCCAAGGACTATGGCAGGTGTTTTAGGTTATTGTGTTTAAAACAATCCTATAATGTAGTTAGTTGAGTATTATTCTCTTTTTGTAAATGAAGGAGCTAAATTTTGAGGAGTTAAATTTGTCCAACTAACGTCACACATTGGTGTTAAGTGGCAGAGCTGGGATTAACCTTGTCCTATGAGAAGCAGAGTCTAATCTTTACCACATCATGACTGCCTACTATTTAGCTTAAAATAAAGACCAATATTCACAGCAACTAAACTTATTGAATGGATCCCCTTAGTCAAGACTCAAAAGAATGGGGTGGAGACACAGGAAGCCATCACGTACAGTCTGTCTCTGGTGAAATCCTTTGCCTCAAACTCCTTATTCAGCACAGGCCCACAGTTCCTTGGCAGTTTCACATCTCATAACTCTGTGGAACTTAAGAAGGTGATATGACACACATTCTATACATTATGCTAACACCCAAGCAGGTGTGGGTCCCACAGTTATTAAGCACAGTAATGTTTCTGCAAAGGTAAGAAAACTCATCCTAAGCATGATAAATTCAAAACATCCTCAAATCAGTTCTAGTCATTCTGCCAACCAAATGGGTTCCCCAGCCTCTCACCCCCCAAAAATTTGTTTTTAAAGATTTTAGAAATTTGGTTGTTTTAGGTAAGGGATTAAAAACCTGTCATATGTGAGATACAGAACATGCACATTCCCATCCCCACTCCAACAATGAAAACTAATTTTTAAAGTCCTTAATTAAAAAAAAGAATACCATTTTTACAGTAACAGCTTAAAAAGAGATTACCATTCCTTGAAAATATACCTGACTTCATCTATTCATCCTCCCACTAAGGGATGACAGATAGTATGAAAGACATTGGTCAAGTGGTTGCTACCAAGAGAGCAGGTTTCATAGCCTTTGTAGACTGGCCAATGGAATGACAGCAGTTGTTTGTCAGATGTCACCAACAATAATCAGAGAAGGTGAAAACAATCACTAAGTTGGCCGGAGGAAAATCATGGCTATCATGGCATGAAAGACAAACAGCAAAACTCTGAGACACTACAAAAATCCCACACATCCAGGTGCAGGGAAAGCAGAGGGCACAGCAGAGGGCCAGAGCTGGGTGGCAATTCAGTGCCTCCTCCTCCTAGCCATGAGCTCTAAAGCCTCAGGTCCTCTCCAGGACTAGTATCTACTGCAGATTTATTGTGATGGTTAAATTGGGAAATGGGCACACAGTGTCTACAACAGGTATAGCACAAATGTTAGCCACTATTATTATTCTGATTGTCTTAGGTTCCTTGCAGTTACTGTGAATGTCATGGGAATTATTCATGATAAGCCTTCATTTCTAGTTCCTCACATCTCATCTAGTGTTTTATTTTCACCTTGGGATTTTAGGCATGGACAAAAAAGTGAATTTATTCCCAATGGAAAGAGTCTCTTAAAGTACCTGACAAGTTGTAGGGTGTAAATAAGAGATTATCCCTTTTGCATCAACACCTGTGTACACCCAAATGCCAAAACATGCAACGAACTGGTAGTAATGGGTCCCTGCAGCTGTCAACTCAAATAGCCAAATATTTTAGCAAAAAGCACTGAATCTCCAAATTTAATATACTTTAGATGAGAGTTCTGACAAGAATGAAAGAGTGTTGGTATAAGCCTTTCCAAAATGAGCATTCTTATAGTTTCATCAGTGGATTTAGTGGATAAATCCATCAGGAGTGGATTTAGTTAATAACTGGCCCTGCCATCTAATTACATCCAGAAGGAATGGAAGTGGATCTACTATTCTGAATCCAACACTAATCCCATAGAACAAATCACTCATTTGTTTGGTCACATAAGGTTTTATTTTTCTTTTTTTTACAGCCTCTTTGGAGAGTTTGCAAGGGAGTTACATTATTTAAAATATAATTTCTTATGGGTACATAACTAGGTTTTTTTTCCCATCATGTTTCTTGGGATGGATATTCGATAACTCAAAACCCCTCTGGCCAAAAAGCATTAGATTCATGCTTTATTGTAAAGAACTCTGATATTCACATAAACCATTTTTCTATATGTTAATAATTTTAAAAAATAAGATTTTGGTCCTTTCTTTAGGTACTTCCTTAGGCTATTTTTAAAAACTGTAATATTTAATCTAGGACAAATAACATAAGGCAGAGTTCTAGGAATCTCACTATTGTATTTACTCTTGGAATTATTGAGGATGCTGTTCACATTATGGTGTCTTTTCATTCTGGTCCATAAAAGTTAGAGTCTCAGGGACAGTACTTATTTTAACTGATCTGTTCTTGATTTAGAGACAATCCTGGAAAATCTAAGGTGATGTTTCCTTTCCTGCTTTGCTAACAGAAATATGAGACAAATGTTCTTACTAGAAAGAAGGTCAGAATCAGAAAATAAATGCATTTGCTCCCTACTTTTACCCTAGTTAAATGAAAATATTCTTCATTTTTCAGCCACTTTAATGACTAAAAACTTCTACCTATTCTGGTACTTAAGACATTTAAGTTCATATTATGTTTAAAAGGCAGCATTAATAAACCAATTAAATTCTTTAAAAAATTCATATCAGTTCCATGTTTACAAAAACTTTCAGGAAAACACATGGTAAATACTCTCCAAACTTGAGTATAAATACAAATTGTCTTATCTATAAATCCATCTATTTTCATTGAATCACTGAATTTCTTCTCTGCACGTTTCTACTTTTTACTAGGAGCAGAAAACACAGGAAAGAACACAGGCTCTGGATCAAGAGATTAGGACTCTAGCCAAGCACACATGCTAGTTATCTTAAGCAAGTCCTAAAATGTTTGTGTTTCAAGAGATTCATCTGAAAAGGTTAATATATAATGATCAAGTAAAAAATAATTCATAACATTTGTAGCTGATTCCACTGCAAACTAGAATCAGAGGAAATTTTCCTTAGGCAGTCCTACTATAATAGATAATATCCTTAAAAAATATAAAACTCTCTGGGAGCTGTATCAACTCACAGTACATTTTTCTACTAAGTCACACACCAGGAAATATTTGAATACTAAGAGATATGTTAAAGGAACCATTCATTACTGACAAATCAATGAATTCTCTTAAGTTCTTGTAGAAATATATTCCCTGTTATGAATTAGTGATTTTTTTTGTGGCATAAAGCCTAAAAATCTAGCCATCAATATTACTATTGCTATGTGAAATGTGTTGTGATCTCTAAATGAACATATTTTTGGCATACTTGCCTAAATAATCTAGAGAATTCAAAATTATTACCAAAAAATTCAGGCATTGTCATTTTAAAATTCCTAGTGCAGATCTGAGGATTAAGAAAGACTGTATACTGCCCTGGTTGGCATAGCTCAGTGGATTGAGCTCGGGCTGTGAACCAAAGTGTCGTAAGGTTCGATTTCCAGTCAGGGTGCATGCCTGGGTTGCAGGCCATGACTTCCAGCAACCGCACATTGATGTTTCTGTTTCTCTCTCTCTTTCTTCCTCCCTTCCCTCTCTAAAAATAAATAAATAAAATCTTAAAAAAAAAAAGAAAAAAAAGAAAGATTGTATACTAAGAAGAACGTAGGGACAGGCATGTAAGTGTCACTGAGTCTTCATGTACACAATGTGTCCAAACAGGCATACTTACCAGCATCACTGGCTGGCTCAGATGTGAGTGGTTTGGGAGCTGGTGTGTTTCGGGGTCTGGCAGCACCCTGAGATGGAGATGAAGGTGCACTGTCTCCATTAACTACAGGTGAACAGCATGAATTCTGCACCACAGTGCTGGAAGGTACATGGTTATCTATTCCATTTGGACCTTCAGGAGTCAACCTTCAAAAAAAAAAAATGCCTCACTTCAATGAGTTCAGTACAATTAAATAACTTTACATAAGAATTTTCTTAAGAATAGTTACTGAGTTCTTATCATTCAAGCAAACTGACAGATACAGAGAATAATGAACAAATTTATGGCATGTTTTGTAACATGGAAATCTAAATTATTTTCAGTTCTAAGTATATTCCATACTGGCAGATAAATCTATACTAAAAAATACAACTATACTAAATCAAAATGAATTCAATCCCTCAAAATAATGTTCAATTTATACATTTAATTATTTAAGTCTAAGAATATTAATCTTTATTTTAAATGCCCTGAAAGTGTCTTCAAAATGCTCATGAAACATAACAATAAATTTGAAACTATTGTAATGTTATTGAACACTGAAAAGTCTTCAAATGTTGACTGTAAATTATTTACTAAGCACTAAAATGAGTACATGATCAGAAAAAGCTAAACACTGCACCACAGTTAGAATTTATAGTATATAAATTCACTGTAAATAAACAAAACTACAACCACAAAAATCAAACATTTTAAATCTTAGTGGCAATTGACAGAGAGTGGGGTGATACTGCTTAAGTGACCAGGAGAGTTCTCCCAAATACACACGTCACTCTACCTGGTCTGCATAGAGCAGCCTCACTTTTTAAAGAAAAATATAAATCAGAACATGTCCCTTCCCTGCTTAAAATGAGATCGAGACTTCTGACCATAATCAACACAGCTTTTCAAAAACCAGCCCCTCACCCTGTCTACCGCTACAACCTATTCTCCAAGGTCCTTCTTGCTCACCTCACAGAAAGTATACTATAACAATTTTACTAAATATAAAAAGCATGCTGAAGCCTTCAAATGTTTATTAAAAACTATTATATGTGAGGCAGTAAAGTCATAAAGACTACAAGATTACTAAAAATTTAATTATTATATTCTGGAATGGGAAGAATTTATAGAACATAAGATCCACCAGAAATAAACTTGGGGTCCTAGCACTGTCATTTCCTCTGCCTCAATGCTCTTCCCTCAGAACTCTATATAAATATTTCATTTTAGCTTTTCAACTTCAGCTCTAAGGGCACTTCCTTGGAGATGGCTTCTGGACCTCTTTCTTTAAAACAGGCTCCCTTCCATCATGTCACTATAGCTCTCTCATCAGTCTCTCTGATTAGCTAATTTATTTCCTCAGTTGTTCACTATCCACCAGAATGGGAGTTCCATGGGTATAGGCATGTGTAGCATTAGGACTACTGTCTGCCATCAAACAGGCATTCATAAGTATCTGATGCATGAAGAAATGTCACACCCCCTTTCCTTGTCACCTGTGCATGTGCAGTGGGGCATGTTGAGGAAGTATGGGCAGGTAAAGTCTGACAAAAGCTCATGCCCATGAGTGATTCTTATGGATACACCCCACCCTAGCCATCCAGCAAGAAGTCCAGGTAAAGAGCCCGCCTGAAGTTCTCCTGGGCTGCAGAATTAATATTTGACGCAAAATGTGTTACTATGCAATAAACAGTAGGTTACAGACTGGTAGTGAGTCAAGCTCTTTTAAACATTTAAAATTGTATTTCAAAATAGACATGTATACAAACACATACATTTTAATGAAACTAACCATTTACCCTTTCAGTCCTTAATTTTCTCAATGTAAATTATAATATGGTTACTAAATATATTTATTTAAACCAAATATATATTCAGTGCTCTATGAGAATCATTTAATGGTATTTAAGAGTAATGATATTAATGACGGCAGATTGATAAAGGTGACATTTTGTCACATACTAGCATGCTTCTTTAAATGCAACAAGTGACTTTCACAGCAATATGTTTCCATGATTTCAGGTGTTCATTCCACTATATACGACTTATTATAAGCTTTTATTCCAATTTAAGTTACTTTAAACAGAAAGCCTCTATAAATGGTCACCAAATGTGAATGCAAGCAAGTTTTGAAATGGCAGGATGATTTCTGAGGAAAGACCACATCTTATCTTCCAGTGATCTTCAGGGAACTACAATTCTGACAGCAAGACTCTCGTTTTCCCACACAATCTGTCTCTATTTACTGATAAGTATGCCTAAATACTTGAATGGGTTTTTAAAAGCCCATTTGCAGTAAGACAGAATGAAGAAATGACATACACTACCACATGGGTGAACATCATGCTCAGTGAGACGAACCAGACAAAAAAGGTCACATATAATTACAATGATATAAAATGTCCAAAATAGGAGAATCTTTTGAAATGGAAAGCAGACCAGGGGCTGGGAGGAGGCAAGAATAGGGACAGAATACTTGTGAGACAGAGTTTCATTTTGAGGGTGATGAGAGTGTTCTCAAATCATATGGTAAGAAAGGGTACACAGCTCTGTGATTACACTAAAAGCCACTTACTGTATGTTTCAGACTATAAGAAGCACGGGTAGGAGGCTCTCCCCCATTTGGGAGGAATAATGGTTGTTAATGCTGCTAATGAGTTCTGTTTACATTTATATTGGTGAAATATTATGTTATTTATGTTATTAAATATTGTACATTTTTTGCTTCAAAAAATTTTTTCTCTAGTTTCCTCCTCTAAAACCGAGGTGTGTCTTATGGTCCGAAAAATATGAAGTGTCCACTTTAACAGGGTGGATTTTATGGTGTATTTATTTTATCTCAATAGAGCTGGTTTTTTAAACTACTTCCTCAGGAATTCAATCCAAATGACATGTTTTAAATTCTATGATAAACTCTAGGGTTAAAATTAAAAACTATATATATAGGAAATGTTACATTACTTTGCCACAATCACTAAAATTTGATATTCTACCTGTTCGTTGTCCTGGCTGATGGCTCTCCATTTTCATGTAAGGCATCACCATTTTGCTGTATTTCTACTGAATAACAAGAAAGAAAGAAACTAGGTTTTTATATACTTCCTGATGATTTCTTCCTAATTTTTAAAAACACACAGTTAGCTTACTGGTTGGAGGTGAGTTGCAGCTTGTTAGATTTTCTGGCTCAATCACCAATCCATCCAGCACAACCATTAATTCACCAGTTTGCACTATGCCATTCTTGTTTTCCAAGGAAAGCTTTAATTGTTCTTTCACTCTTTCCACTAGAAAAAAAAATCCTAATTTAAAAGCTTCTGCCACATACAAAAAATGTTTTAGAAATCAAAACTACGTATAAAGAATGACTCTAACTCAGTACTTAACTGCATGTGGAAGGGGATACTTTCTGTTTCTGTCTGTGGGCCCCTCTGCTACACCAGAGCTGCTCTCTCCCACACCTTCCTCGCCCCCCACCACATGCTTCCAGTAACACTGTTAGTTTCCCCTTTGCACAGCATAAACTTCAAGAGGCATAAATGTACCTAGGTAACAAGAATAGCAATCATCTCAACAGGCTCTTCAGCCCAGGGTACCACACAGAAAAACCTGTGGTTGAAGCAAATTTCTGTGTGAGAATCAGTTTGGTTACTAATTCTACTCTGCTACTTGTAGATGCACTTTGAGTTAGTAGTCAAACTATTTTGAATCTCAGTTTCTTCAGCATAAAATAGCAATAATAAGAGCATCAAACTAAAGGGATTATTACCACAGGTGCACATGCAACACCACACAAAACGCTCATACTCGTATCTGACACAGAAAGCACTCACTAAATGGTTAATTCTGTGAAAAGTTTTCTTTTATATATGCAAGGCCAAACATTCCCTTCCTATTATTAAGATATCGAGTTCTTAAACTCAAGGTCATTTTGTTTCAACTTGTTCTATTCTCCAGAATGTAAAACAGTTAACAATAAAAGAAAACCTTATAGAATATGTATTGCAAATATCTGTGCCACCATATACCTCATGTCCACATCACAAAAATAACAAAAATAGTAAGTAGGAGAAATGCAAAAGCAGGCATTTCAGCTTTATCTAGACTAACAATATTATATCTGGAGAAAACTATACTGACTCCATTTCTATTTCACTCTTGTCATCTCTCTCCACTCAAAGTATCTGCAATTTGGAGAGTTAGCTTATTGTTCCTAAAACATACAGATTCTTAAAGAACAGCCTTTCAAAATCCCTTTAGTCTAGCTTAGTGTAGCTTTCTTAGTGGTGATTTCTGTCATTTTTTTAAAAGATTTTATTTATTTTTAGAGAGGGAAGGAAAGGAGATAGAGAGAGAGAAACATCAATGTGCGGTTGCTGGGGGCTGTGGCCTGCAACCCAGGCATGTACCCTGACTGGAATCGAACCTGTGACACTTTGGTTCACAGCCCGAGCTCAATCCACTGAGCTATGCCAGCCAGGGCTAATTTCTGTAATTTTAATCTGTAGTATTTGCATTCTCATTCTTCAGAGAGCTGATGGGCATGCAATTTCACATTGATAATGACCTTCTCTCAACTCTTTGAAGATATTTTCCCACTACTTTCTCCTATTACGGCTAATTCTGTAATTCTAGTTTATAAATGTTTGCAAATGCCTATTTTTCCCTAGTGCTGTTTTTTTTTTTTTTGTCTTTGGGGTCATGCACTGCACTGGGTTGTGTCTAAGTATGACTTCCTCTTTATCACCCTTCTTGGGATAGTATGGATCTGCAAATTCACATTTTTCATCAATATTCAAAAACTTACAGTCAACTTAGAGTCAAAGTGGAGGTGCAGGTAGATATACTTTGCCTCCTTGCATAACCAAAAGAAGGGCAACAACAAATTTAAAGACAAAAAATAACCAGAAAGCAGCACCGTAGTATGCCCTGCCCTGGTGAATACCTAAGGCTCTGCCCCTTACTACTTAACAGGCAAGTCCAGACAAAAAATGTGGCCCAAATGAAAAAAAAAAAAAACAACAAAAAAAACACACAAAAAAACAGATCAATGCTCCAGAAAAAATACAACTAAGTGATGAAGAGATAGCCATCCTATTACACGTATAGTTCAAAACACTGGTAATCAGGATGCTCACAGAATTGGTTCAGTAAATAGTCACAAAATAGAGGAAGAAGTGAAAGCTATGAAAAGTGAAATAAAGGAACTGTACAGGGAACCAACAGTGATGGGAAGGAAACCAGGACTCAAATCAATGATTTGAGGAAGGAAGAAACAAACATTCAAAAAGAACAAAATGAAGAAACAAGAATTCAAAAAAGTGAAGACAGGCTTAGGAACCTCCAGGACAACTTTAAATGTTCCAACATCCAAATCATAGGGGTGCCAGAAGGAGAAGAAGAAGAGCAAGAAATTGAGAACTTATTTGAAAACAAAATGAAGGAGAACTCCCCCAATCTTGGCAAAGGAAACAGACTTCTAGGAAGTCCAGGAAGCTAGGAGAGTCCCAAAGAAGTTGGACTCAAGTAGGAACACACCAAGGCACATCATAATTACATTGCCCAAGATGAAAGATAAGGAGAGAACACTAAAAGCAGCAAGAGAAAAGGAGACATTTACCTGCAAAGGAGTTCCCATAAGACTACCAGCTTATTTCTCAAAATAAACCTTATAGGCAAGGGGCTGGAAAGAAGTATTCAAAGTCATGAAAGGCAAGGACCTACATCCAAAATTACTCTATCCAGCAAAACTATTATTTAGAATGGAAGGGCAGATAAAGTGCTTCCCAGATAAGGTCAAGTTAAAGGAGTTCATCATCACCAAGCCCTTATTATATGAAATATTAAAGGGACTTAACTAAGAAAAAGTAGATAAAAAATACGAACAGTAAAATAACAAACTCATACCTATCAACAACCAAACCTAAAAAAACAAAAACAAAGGCGAACTAAGCAAACAACTAGAACAGGAACAGATTCACAGAAATGGAGGTCACATGGAGGGTTATGAGTAGGGAAAGGGAGTGGGAGTGGGGAGAATGGGGGAAAAGGTACAGGAAATAAGAAGCATAAATGGTAGATACAAAATAGACAGGAGGAAGTTAAGAATAGTATGGGAAATGGAGAAGCCAAAGAACTTATATGTATGACCCATGGACATGAATTAAGGCTGCGGAATGATGGTGGGAGGGGACGTACAGGGAGGAGAGGAACAAAGGGGAGAAAAAAATGGGACAACTGTAATAGCACAATCAATAAAATATATTAAAAAAAAACCTTACAGTCATTATCTCTATACAACCTCCTCTACTCCAACCTTCACTCCGAGGGTGAGCCAACGCTGGTCCCCAGGTGGAATCTGCATTTTCTATGCATAGCCATACTCTCTCTTTTACATGTTTTCTGGGGCTGCTTTTCTGCCACCAAGCAGAATGGCTGCAACAAAGACCATGCTGCCTGAAAAGCCACCCCCTATGTAACTCCCTGGACCTTTACAGAAAAGGCTGCCAACCCCTGCTACGGGGCTTCTTCTTGTAACCTGCAATCTTTGATGTAGAGTCACTCTGTGACATTCATCTAAGACTGACGTTTGGGCTTGAGCACAGTTAGGGTCTGGATCTAATTTTGCCAAGTGGGTTGAAGGCATCCCTGACTCCAAGCTGAGCTCCACTATCTGGCTGTCAGCCAAAAAGCTCAGTATCTTGAAGGCTGTTAGCAGCATTGTCCACAATTCTAACTCTAGTTTATAAGGCTTTCATTGTTTTTTGGGGGGGAGGGGTTGGGAGGGTAGGAGGTCTTTGAAGACCACCCCAACCTCTGCAAAAATCATCACTGCTACAAAAACTTGCTCTGTCCAGAACCTGACTGCACTGTAGGCTGGGGAAGGAGTGTTGACATCATTCAGTATCTCACAATTCTGAGCATGAACACTGGGGTCTAGCATTTTTGAATCATAAAATGGGGGGACTGCCACATAAATAATTCTCATCTACACATGTATGTGTATAGGGGGAATTCTATTACAGTAGAAACAAGCCAACTCAGACTTCATCCACTGGACAGGTGAGTGCCTTGTGCTCAGAGGCTGTACTTGGAAAAGCAGTATGAATCTTCCTAACGTAGGCTCCTGACACTCCCCACTCATTTCTTCCAATGGACCGAACACCAGAATTGGGGCGGCATGAGGGGCAGGGCACAGGTCCTATCTCCCCCTACTGCAGCCTCCAATACAGCAGAGACTGTCCATCTCATTCAGTGATACACCCTCAGTCTCTGACAGAACAGAGGTGCTTAATAAGCATTGAAAATAAATTACAAAGATAGTGCTGTCTTCTGGGAACTATAAGGTAGAAGCTACCTCTTCCTACCTGCTAAAAATTCTCCCTCAGTTTTAATAGGACAGAACAGTCAGAGTCTGAGGAGCCAAGCATAAAACTAGACCATTTAGCCTATAATCAAGAATCTGTCAAAAACATACATGCTTTCTCTCCCCACAGAAAACAAGTCTTCAAAAACCTTTGTTTTAAAAGGATATCACCAATTTAAAATAATTTAGCTCACAGTCACATTTTGAACCTACTTTTAAAAACCACTTGAATATATACCTATTGCTGTGTAACAAATTATCCTACAATTTAGTCACTTAAAATGACAATAACCGCATATTATTATTCATAATTTCTGCTCTCCAGGAACTTTGGAGAGGCTAGTAAGTAACCTATACACAAAGCTGGCAAGTTGGTGCTGACACAGCTGAGAAGCACCACAGTCCTCCCCATCTGGCTTCTCCATAGTGTCTTTACAATGTTTCCCGCTGAGTGAGGAACCCAGGAGATCCAGAAAGAAGCCGAACTGTCTTCTGGGACCAAGCCCTGGAGCCCTATGCCATCACTTCTGCCATATCCTACTGTTACACAGACCACATGAAGGAGTGACCAGAAGTAGGAGTTCTGGGGGTCACTTTGGAAGCTGGCCAACACACACATAAATATGATAGTAACAGACTCAGAAACAAAACAAGTGAAGCAGTAGGCCACAGATCCTGTAAGTCACAGATAGTCCCAAGAATAAAGCAGGCTTTCTCATCCAGATCTTCCCAGCATGTCACACTACGGGTCACTGTGCACCAATTCACAGACAAAATTAGGTTTCCATACCTATCAGGTAGTAAGACAAATTTCAGAATTTGTAAAAGAACTTAGAATAGAAGCAACAAATATGTAAGAATAAAACAGGGAACTATCTAAAATAGAATTGGAAAGGATTTTTGAACATAACAACAATGGAAGATGAATTAACTTTTATGACAAAAATATTAAACATCTATAAATCAAAAATGAGGATAAAAAATCAAGAGGCAAATGATTAACAGAGGTGAGAAGAGCTTTTATAGTAAGAAAAAAGGAACCAAAAGAAAAATGTGCAAAGAATAAGACAATCATGAATGATGAAAGAAAAATGAAAAACAAACATCTGATTTTATTAATACTGAAAAATGCTTTGATAAAAAATCTTCATAATGTTTATCTGTTAGTGTGGCAAATATTAGTGTGGGCACTCTCATATGCCACATGTGTACAGATTAGGAGGACCTTTGAGGAAGGACAGCCAGGCACAGCCAGAGGCTTACAACTGCCCATTCCCTTTGACCTAATAATTTCCATCCTAAAAATCTTTCTAAATAAGAAAAATGCACTTATATCACTGAATATAAAAATATCATTTGTTCTAAACCTCAGCTTTAAAATGTCTTAGTTTGTGCTGATTATAAGTAAATTTTTAAAAAGATAACTTGAGACTTAGTAAACTAAACAAATAACTAGTATTAGCTAAGTAAATAAGGCTAAAATAAATTTTTACATAAAATTAAATTTGACTATGCTCTGTCCTCCAACACAAAGGACACATTTCTCTCATGTTTCGCTACTTCAATGTAAGAGAGAAAGTTCAAGTTTAAGTGAGCTTAATGAATTTCAACATGTTTTTCCTTGGTACAAACTAAGTTGGTTCTTCTGCCACCATAAAAAATTTCACTATAACTCAGTGTCTGAACTCTAGCCGTTCCACTCCTCTTCAGAGTGTTTGAAGTGGCTCTCCAGCAGTCTCAAAATTGAAATACAAAATGCAGCTCTGTATACATGCCAGCGTAGGGACTTAGAGCAGTAGGGACTTACTGCTCTTACACCTTTCACCCATGAACAGAGTAACCAAGATTCTCTCCTTGCCCTAGCTCAAGCCAGGCTCCTCTGAGCCCTCTTTTCATAAACAGGCCTCCACTTGGTGCACAAATAATTAAGAGATATGAACAAACACTAGCAGAGTTTCTACCAACTCCAGGCTGTTAGCATCCCCATGATAACCCTAGCCCCACTCAAACTGCCTTCTGGAGAAAGCTCAGGGCTGGCAAAGACCTGACTGCTCATTCCAGTCCACACCCGTGATAGGCCCAAACATCTTTAATTAGGGCTTTATTGCAAAGGGCTTGATGGCAAGGGTGAATCCCTCCTCTGTCCTGAGATGAATTTGTACCTCCTCCAGGTGTTCTTCTCAAGGACTCAGAAGCCACTGCTCTGACATGTTGTCATCAGGAAGGCCAGGGCCTCTGTCTCCCTATCTCTGTGGGAGGACAAAAACTAACTATGGGACAGAGTTGGCTAAACTGCATTTACACCAATCAACCCTTTCTGCAGTTTCACTTTTCTGACTCATCCTAATTCCACTTGCCCCTCCCTACTTCCTTGTTTTCCCTTTGAAATGTACAGTAAGTTCTGTACAAAGTGGAACCACCCCCACCCCCCCCCACCCCCCGGCCGCCTTACTGCAATCGTCAAGTACTGATTAAAATCTGTCCTTACCAATTCAACTAGTGTGTCTGGCTTTAATTATCTTTGATAATACATGAAGTTTTCATTTGCAATTTAAGAACTAGTAGAGTTGAGAGGGAAATATATATCTCAGACATTAGTGTCTGTCTAATCATGGTGACAAAAAGAAAATTAAAAATACCACACATATCTGCAGAGCCAATTAAAGAACTTCCATAATTCAGAATGGTGTTCATGTGATCTGAACATATAACAAGGTTCACAGAGGTACAGATGAAGGCTTAAACCCACCAGTGTTCTTAGACAATATATCAGAGGGCTGTCTGAGCAAAGGCTCTGGACACCATCTGATCAGTCTTATTCCTGAAGCAAGTGATGGTGCAGGACAGAAGCTCACTGGGATTGAAAGTGAAGAGGGAGAGAGTCTTAAGCTACATGGGAATTTTCAAGGGAAATACAGATGTTTTATGTTGGGTCAGAAATTAGCCTCATACATTTGAAGTGGAACAATAACACTGACAACGGCAAATACATTTTTTATCCTCCCTGAGGACATGCTTATTGATTTTAGAGAGATAGGAATGGAGAGGAAGAGAGAGGGAGAGAAACATCAATTGGTTGCCTCCTGTACTCATCCCCAACCCAGGGACGAAACTCTCAACCAAGATATGTGCCCTAACTGGAAATCGAACCTGCAACCTTTCAGTTTATGGGAAGATACTTCCAACCAACTGAGCCACACCAGCCAGGGCTGCAAATACATTTTTTTTTCCTTTTTTAGTACTTTTTGTTTCTTTTTATTTTAATCATTGCAAATACATTTTGATATGGGAGACTGCTGAGTTCGTATCACGGGGTGGGGGGTGAGGGGTGTGATCAGAAACTGTGTACTCTTTATTTTTTCTGTTTCTTCCTAAAACTCAATCAATGTTTATTTAATGAAGAAACATCCTTTATCTAAGGAAGTTAAAATACAATTAATCTTACAGGCTTCTAACTTTTCTCAAGTTATCAGAGCATGTAACAGGTAGAAGACGTAACTTCTGGGAAGACAGGAAGCTTTGAACCAAGCATATCAAAAACATCCCAAAACAACGCATTTTTATTTTAAAAAATCGTAAGTAATTAGAAATAAGAAGATAAGCTTTATAGGCTGTTAACTAATGGAAAAATAAAGGTAAACATCAACTAAGTTCTGATTAAAAGATTGCAGAGGTCAAAAGAATAAATTATTAAGTTGCATGAAAAAACTTAAGAGCTTAGGTGAAGGAAATTAGATTTATTGATTAATATGCGCTATGAGGACATATAAATGGAATGTCTTGGGAAAAACTAGAAACATAATGGTAAATATCAAAACTTAAAAACAACATTGGAGGCAACAAAGAAAGGAGTTACCAGGAAAACTGACCAAGCAAACATGTAACACAGATGTTACACCCAAGAAAAAAGACACCATGATTATATAATATGAATTCGGAGCCTAAAGAAATACAAGCGATAAATGGCAAGAATCACAATGAGAGAGAAACTTAAAAAGGTCTAAATTTAGAATTTTTCCTAAAACAAAGCACAGATTTCATACTAGCAATTAATGAAGCACACTGAGGACTTCCAGAATTGACCCTTAGAATATTGTAAAAAATTAAAATTCCACAAAAGAAAGACAAAATAAGCAAGCACAAAGAAAGAAAAGCTGTTTAAAAAAACAGGAATAAATTCTGATTTTGAAACTCAAACATAGTAAAAAAAAGTTGCAGGCTGCATGGGTCCAGTATGGTAGCCACTAGTACCCACATGTGGCTACTCACATTGAAATTAATTTAAATAAAATAAAATTTAAAATTAAGCTCTTTAGTTACACTAACCACATTTCAAATGCTCAACTGTTCCATGTGGCTAGTGACTATCATATTGGACAGCACAAATATATAACAGCCACCATCACAAAGTTCTATTGAACAGCAACTTCTAGAGAATTGTGCTAATGAAGTTACCTTTTCATTCTGAAGACATCATAAAAATAAATTACATAGAAATCTAACACATCAAAAGAATGTGTAAATAAAATTCAACAGCACTGGGATCACATAAGAATAAATTTAACATTAGAAGTCAAGGTTCTAGTCAGGATAAGTGGCAATGGAAGGCATAGTCTGTTATTATACTGTCTTTTGTAACTCCCTTCTGTCCTCTTCATAAGATTCTTTCTATTTCATCTTTACTTAAGTGGTTCTAATATAAGTATTGGTCCCATATAGGACAAAAATCTTACAGAGAGCATCACTACTAATGAAAAAATGAGATAAGAAAAGCCATTTTAGGTAAATACAACAACCATAAAAAAATAGTTTAGGATGAGAGAAATCTGGATTATTATATATAGGAAAAAACTCCACCCCTATTAACAGAAAGATATTCAAAGTTTCTTCTGTTACAGAAACTTATTACAATTAATTTGTTTTATGTTTTTACTTGTGAAATTGTTTCATATATCCCCACCCTATTCCAAAAAGGATTTAGCATACTTAAATAAATTTATGTTGAAAGATAAGGGTTTAGAAAAAGTTATATTCCAATAGTATTTAGACAAAGATACTGGGTCCAGCCCAGAGCCTGCACGCCAAGTCACTGTCAAGACAAAGGGTGGGGGCTGCTAAGTAAGTAAAACAGCCAAATCATCCATGATCAGAAAAATTAGGCCCTGGCTGGCGTAGCGCAATGGATTGAGCGCGGGCTGTGAACCAAAGTGTCACAGGTTCGATTCCCCGTCAGGGCACATGCCTGGGTTGCAGGCCATGGCCCCCAGCAACCGCACATTGATGTTTCTCCCTCCCCCTTTCTCCCTCCCTTCCCTCTCTAAAAATAAATAAATAAAATCTAAAAAAATTAAAAATAAAGAAAAAAGAAAAAAAAAGAAAAATTAGTACCATGAAAAACCAGGGTAGCAACAGAAGGAAATTAACTTATGTGTATTTTTATAGCCTTCTCCATAATTTCATGTATATTAAAGAATTAAACATAAAAGCACACTAAATAGATGCATAATTACTGAAAATACTAAGAAGCTGATAGGACAGCACACTCAGAAGATAATGAGAAGGCAAGCTCGGACAAAGCAGGCCAAGTACTGAGCTGTAAGCAGGAAATCAGACAAACCAAATTAATAGTTTACAAGGTGTGGAAACCAGGAGTTGGACCTGATCTTGTAGCCAAGTGGTTTTCACACTGGTTTGAGAAACAGGGTTCCACAGAAGTTAATTCAGGAACTGTTGCGGGTGTAAGAGCAAGGGCATGTGAGTGTGTGCATGCATGTGCTTGTGTGTCCAATGTTGCTCTGTGTTTCATATACAGTCAGATTTCACTGTAAGATTTCATCCGAACTTATGCAAACCTTTGGCTGTTGATAGTGAAAAGCACTGAAAAACATAGATGAGTAAAATAGTCTCTACTTTCAAGCTGATTATGAATTCCATTGTCTGTGATTCAGTTTTATAAATGTCATCTTCAATTCCTGTAACAACAGTCTCTACTGTGACCACGCCATGTCCCTGCATACTAAAATTACCCTAGAATATCAAGGCCCCACAAATATTCCTCTGGTTTCAGTTACCTCCTCCATATTGTAATCCATCTCTGAAGACTTTATCCTGTCTGCTATTCATTCATACCACCAATGTTTTTAAGTGTCTTGCCAGAAACTACACTGGCACTCTACAGGCACATTAGATCCAAGTGCTGTTCTCTGTTTGTTTACTCCCTCTCAGAACATTCCTCTCCAACTTCATCCCTAAAAACCTATTCTCTGTAAAGAGGCATGGAACACACGGTACAGAACACCCCCGCACTGGAGCACTCAGTACACGTAGACTCTATTCATGCAAGTGACAATTAACTATTGAACATATTCTGAATATAACACCTCAAAAACATAATACCTTTTTATTAATAACTTGTACCCCTAGACCAGTAAGTAAATTCTTATTTGACAGTGGGGACAAATGAATATGAAAACACTAGTTGTCATGTTTTCATTGGTTGCTTCTTTTTAGAAATAAATCCCACAACACCCTCCAAACTGAACTAGAGCTCATTCAACTGATTCCTAACTAAAGCTAAAACCTAAGTGCTAAGCTAAGGCTGAATGAAAGGCAGCCAAGAATTTGATCAATTAAAAGTGTATTTTTATTCTGTAAGGCTGTCTGTTAGTCATATTAATTTTCTATTACTTCTGATCAAAATCAAGCACCAAGGAATCAGAAACACTGTGCTAGTCATAACTCTACAAGTATTTGTATTCTTGAGCAAGTCATGAATGACCATCATCATTTTGTAAATTTGTAGATGGAGAAGGCTACAGTAAATATTTCTCATTTCAAAGAACACTATAATTACAGACAATAACTGGCATTTTCACTGATAAACACACAACTGTACTTTTATTTTTGGGTTTCAGGATACTTTCAAAGTGTCTTAAATAAATTTTAAACAAAGGTTAGAACAAAAAACTTACACTTTCTGTTGTGTGTTAACAGAGCCTGTTTCAGATCTATTGTTGCTCTTCCTAATAAAGCATCTGCTTTCAAAGTGTGATGACTCCAAACACGAAATTCCAATGTGGTCTGAGGGGTCACATTTCTGTAGGGGTGAAATTATAACAAAAATATAGAATGATATACCATTATTCTAACTGCTAATTCCTATTAGTGCATTTACTTCAATTATTTTTTAAAACCATGATTCAGTTTATTTGAGGAAAAATGTTGTATGTACAATAAACTATTTGAGTCATTAGGATTTTAACAGCTAGGTAAGAATTTTTGTAGTCAGTGAACCAAAACACCAGCAATACATAAATGATATGAGATTTCATCATACTTATTTCCATTTGAAAAAATTTCTAAAGATTTAAGATAATTGATGGCATTGATTATAATACACAAATTTATAACACTATATTTCAGAAATACCAAAATTAAGAATAATTCATTTTCTGTCGTTATTTATTTTTATAAGATGGGAAGAGAAAATATGGCTACCTGGAAATAATGTACTCTATAAAGCAAAAGCAAGGATTATTATGCCTCCTCTGTCAAGGGAAGGAAATTAACTGACAATTTTTTTATATACTTTTAAATCAGGGGTATCAAACTCATTTTCACTGGGGGCTACATCAGCCTCATGGTTGCCTTCAAGGGGCCAAATGTAATTTCAACTCCGTAACAGTTAAGGAGTAGTTACATTTATACAGTCCGAAAATTATTTCATCCCTTGAAGGCAACTGTGAGATGCAGCCCCCAGTGAAAATGAATTTGACACCCCTGATTTAACGGTCTATTCATAATGGAAAATGGCAGTCACTATTACGAAGTTTCCCTATAAAATAATAATTATTTAAAAAATTACAAGAAGCATATTTCCTTTTGAAGATTTTTATTTTTTTATGAAGTACTTACATGGTTAGCTGTTCATCCCATTTTGGGTTAGAAGAACTATTGGATTTTGCTGTTTTCTTAATTTCTCCATCTACTACTACTTCTGTATATATTGCTGTTCCAAACCAGTTCTTTTTTCTTTTTAGTTTGGCACTAGAAACTAACAGAAATATGATAATCATGAGTGAATATATGAAGCCAGGAAGCAGTATAATAAATCAATAAAAATTGAACTGTGCAGCTTTTGCAACTCAAACTCTTTCCATTAAAAAATAAAAATAAAACACTATTACAAAATATAATGCCTAAGAACCATTTGAAATAAAATTCAAAAACATTTTTGATTCCCTGGCTTGTGTGGCTCTGTGGATTGAATGGCAGCCTATGAAACAAAGGATGCCAGTTCAATTCCCAGGCACGGTACATGCCTGGTTGCTGGCCAGGTCCCCATTAGGGTGCACACACAAAAGACAACCACACATTGATGTTTCCCTCCTCTTTCTCCCTCTCTGCCCCTCTCTCTAATGATATATTTTAAAACTTTTTAGAAAAAGAACTCATTTATGAATTAAAATTCAAAAATTCAAAAAGTGTTATTGGAATATAATTCACATACCAAATAGTTCACTTGTTTCAAGCATACAATTCAATTTTGCCTGTACAACCATACCACAATAGATTTTTAAAAACAGTCACTGCCCACAAAAGACACCCCATACCATTAATGGTCACCTCCCTCCTTCCTTCCAATACCTCCCAATTCCCCCATCCCAGTTTTAGGGAACTACAGTTGACCCTTCAACAATACAAGTTTAAATTTGGACATGTCTACTTATCCACAGCTTTTTCTTTTTAACATTCTATTGATTATGCTATTACAGTTGTCCCATTTACCCCCCTTCACTCCCCTCCCCCCGGCACACCCCCTCCCACCCACATTACCCCCCTTTAGTTCATGTCCATGTGTCGTAAGTTCTTTAGCTTCTACATTTCCCAATTATTCTTACCCTCCCCCTGTCTATTTTCTACCTACTGTCTATGCTACTTATTCTGTTACCTTTTCCCCCTCCCTCCTCCTTCCACTCCCCTGTTGCTATCCCTCCATGTGATCTCCATTTCTGTGATCTGTTCCTGTTCTAGTTGTTTGCTTAGTTTGTTTTTGTTTTAGGTATGGTTGTTACTAACTGTGAGTTTGATGTCTTTTTACTGTACATGGTTTTTATCCTCTTTTTCTTAGATAAATCCCTTTAACATTTCATATAATAAGGGCTTGGTGATGATGAACTCCTTAAACTTGACCTTATCTGAGAAGCACTTTACCTGCCCTTCCATTCTAAATGAAGCTTTACTGGATAGAGCAATCTTGAATGTAGGTCCTTGCCTTTCATGACTTGGAATACTTCTTTCCAGCCCCTTCTTGCCAGAAAGGTCTCTTTTGAGAAATCAGCTGACAGTCTAATGGGATCTCCTTTGTAGGTGACTGTCCTCTTATCTCTTGATGCTTCTAGAATTCTCTCCATTTTAATCTTGGCTAATGTAATTACAATGTGCCTTGGTGTGTTCCTCCTTGGGTCCAACTTCTTTGGGACTCTCTGAGCTTCCTGGACTTCCTGGAAGTCTATTTCCTTTGCCAGATTGGGGAAGTCCTTTATTATTTGTTCAAATAACTTTTCCACTTGTTGCTCTTCCTCTTCTCCTTCTGGTACCCCTATAATTCGGATGTTGGAACGTTTCAAGATGTCCTGAAGGTTCCTAAGCCTTTCCTCATTTTTTTGAATTCTTATTTCTTCATTCTTTTCTGATTGTATGTTTTTTTCTTCCTTCTGGTCCCCTCCATTGATTTGAGACCCAGTTTTCTTTCCATCACTATTGGTTCCCTGTGCATTTTTCTTCATTTGACTTAGTGTAGCCTTCATTTTTTCATCTAATTTGTAACCATAATCAATTCTGTGAGCATCCTGATCACCAGTGCTTTGAACTGTGTACCTGATAGGTTGGCTATCTCTTAGTCACTTAAAAGTATTGGCTCTGGGGTTTTGATTTGTTCTTGTGTTTGAGCCTTTTCTTTGGGGGTGGGGGGGTCTAGTCACTGCTGTTACATAGTGAGGGGCGAAGCCTTAGGTATTGACCAGGGCAGGGCAACCCAGTTGCTGGACTGTGATCCTGTATATGGGGGCAGGGTCAGAGAGGGAACAATGGCACTTGCTCCAATCTCAGTCGGATTGCAGTCCCATCTGCTGCTTCCCACAAGCAAACTGGGCCCTTCTGGTGCTGTTCCTGGATGGGTGGGCTTGTGTGCATTTTAGGACCCTGTGGGTCTCTCTAATGAACTCTCCTATGAGGCGGGGAGTCTCTCCTGGCACGTCACCCTCCACAACTGTTTTCAATCAGTGCTTTTAGCCTTTATTTCCCAGTGCTGGGGCCCTGGATTGTGTGGTCTGTCTCGCTGCCCATTTTCACCAGGTTTATCTGCACGAATGTGTGGCTGCAGCCAGCCAGCTGCCTTGTGTGCCTCACTGTGTCTCCTCACTGCCTCCCCGCACCCGTGCCAGAGGTCTGCCACCGGGGTCTGCCAGCCACCGCTTTTTCCTGCCATGACCCCTCTCCACAGGCTGCCAAGTCTGCCTCTCTTACCGGTCTGGATGAATGGCTGTCAGGACTTCTGTACAGTTCAACTTTCTGTCTGTTCTGGTTGTTTTTTTGTTTCTAAATTTTTGTTGTTCTTAATTTTGGTTGTGCAAGGAAGCACAGTGTGTCCACCTACACCTCAATCTTGGCCGGACCATATTTTTTTTTTCAATAAACACATAAAGTACTGTAAATGTATTTTCTCTCCCTTGTGATTTTAACTTTCTTCTCTCTAGCTTATTGTTGTAGGAATATAGTATATAATACAAATGGCATACAAAATATGTGTTAAAAACCTGTGGTAAGGTTCTGGTCTACAGTTGGCTATGAGTAAAGTTTTTGGGAAGTCAAAAGCTATGCTTAGATTTTCAACTATGCAGAAGATCAGTGCTCACAACCCTCAAATTTGTCAAGGATTAACTATAGTAACCTTTTTCTTATTTTCTTTTTTGTCTTTTTAAAATTTTTTTTTGTTATTATTCAAGTACACCTGTCTCTATTTCCCTGAGTACTCTCCCCAACCCAGCCATCGCTACCTCTCACCATCAATCCTACCCCTCCTTGGTTTTGTCCATGTTTCCTTTACACGTGTTCCTGAAAACCCTTCACCCTTCCCCCATCATTATCCCCTCCCAGCTACCCCTCTCGTTACAGTCAATTTGTTCTTAATTTCAATGAATCTGGTTATATTTTGCTTGCTTGTTTGTTTTGCTGAGTAGGTTCCACTTATAGTGAGATCACATGGTAATTATATTTCACCACTTGGCTTACTTCACTTAGCATAATGCTTTCCAGACCCATCCACGCTCTCACAAAGGGAAGGAGGCTCCATCTACCTTTCTACTGCATAATATCCCATCGTGTAAATGTACCACAATTTTTGATCCACTAATTTACTAATGTGCTCTTAGGCTGCTTCCAGCACTTGGCTATTGACAATTGCATTGCTATGAACATTAGGGTGCATAGGTTCTTCTGAACTGATGTTTCTGGATTTTTAAGACTATAGTACCAGCAGTGAAACTGCTGGGTCAAAAGGCAGTATCATTTTCAGTTTTCTGAAGAAATTCCATACTGTTTTCCATAGTGGCTGCACCAGTCTGCATTCCCACCAACAGTGTACCAGGGTTCCCTTTTCTCCACAATCTTACCAGCACTTGTTGTTTGTTGATTTGGTTATGATGGCCATTTTAAGTGGTATGAAGTGGTATCTCACTGTGGTTTTAATTTGCATATCCCTGATGGCTAGTGATGCTGAATATCCTTTCATATGTCTCTGGACCCTCTGTATGTCCCCCTAGAAGTGTCTGTTCAGGTGCTTTGGCCATTTTTAAATTGGACTCTTTGCCTTCCTGGAGTGGAGGCGTGTGAGTGCTTTTTATATTTTGGAGATCAAACCCTTGTTTGAGGTATCATTGGCAAATTATGTTTTCTCATACAATTGGTTCCCTTTTCATTCTGCTGATGTCTTCTTTAGTCATAGAGGAGCTTTTAATTTAGATGAAGTCTCATTTGTTTATTCACTTCTTTATACTCTTTGCTCTAGGGGACATATTGGTGAAAATATTGCTGCATGGAATATCTGAGACTTTCCTACCTATGTTCTCTAGGACTTTTATGGTGTCATGACTTATATTTAAGTCTTTTATCCATCTTGAATTTATTTTTGTGTATGGTGTAAGTTGATGGTCAAGTTTTATTTTTTTGCATGTAGTTGTCCAGATCACCGAACACCACTTGTTGAAGATGTGAAGACGCAATTTTTACTACATTTTATGCTTCTGCCTCCTTGGTCAAATGTTAATTGACCAAAGAGACATGGGTTTATTTCTGGGTTCTCTAGTCTATTCCATTAATCTCTGTGTCTCTTCCTATGTCAGTACCAGGCTGTTTTCATTACAATGGCCTTGTAATACAATTTGATGTCAGGTATTGTGTTCACTCCTAAATTTTGTTGTCCTTAATTTATTCTTCCTCTCAAAATTGCTGTGGCTATTTGGGGTTGTTCATGATTCCCCAAATTTTTGAAATGTTTGTTCTGTATCTGTGAAATATGTCATTGGTATTTTAATAGTGATAGCATTGAATCCATAAATTTCTTTGGGTAGTATGGACGCTTTGACGTTAATCTTCCAATCCATGAACATGGTATATGCTTCCATTTGTTTGTGTCTTCCTTAATTTCTTTCTTCAGGGTTATGTAGTTTTCTGAGTACAGGACTTTTACCTCCTTGGTTAGGTTTTATTCCTAGGTTTTCCTTAGGTGTTTCTTGTTCACTTTGTATCCTGCTGTTTTTCCAAATTCACTTATTAGGTTGAGTAGTTTTTTTGTGAAATCTATAGGATTGTCTGTGTACAGTATCATGTAATCTGCAAATAACAACAGTTTTGCTTCCTCCTTTCCAATTTGGATATGTTTTATTTCTTTTTCTTGTCTGACCACTGTGGCTAGGAATTCCAATACTATTTTGAATAGAAGTGGTGAAAGCCGACATACCTGTCTTATTCCTGATCTTTGCGGGAAAGCTTTTAGCTTTTACCCATGGAGTATGATGTTGGCATTGGTCTTTCATATATGGCCTTTATTATTTTGAGGTATGCTCCCTCTATTCCCACTTTGCTGAGTGTTTTTATTTTAAAAAGGCACTGCACCTTATCAAATGCTTTTTCTGCATCTATTCAGGTGATTTTTGCCTTTCCATTTGTTTATGTGGTGCATTACGGTTATTGATTTGTGAGTATTGTACCATCTTTGCATCCCTGAGATGAATCCCACTTGATCATGGTGTATGATCTTTTTAATGTATTGCTGGATGTGGTTTGTCAGTCTTTTGCTGAGGATTTAGTGTCTCTGTTCAACAATGGTATTACCTGTAGGTTTCCTTCTTTGTTGTGTCTATCTGGTTTTGGGATTAGGATAATGCTGGCCTCATAAAAAGAGCTTAAGAATCTTCCCTCTTCTTGGATTTTTTGGAATAGACTGTGAAGGATAGGACTTAATTCTTCCTTAAATGTTTTTAAAATTCTCAAGTGAAACCATCTCATCCAGGGCTTTTATGTGCCAGGAGTTTTTTTATTACTGCTTTGAGGTTGTCAGCTATTATTGGTATCTTCAGGCTTTCTGCTTCTTCTTCATTTAGTTTTGGAAAATTATACTTTTCTAAAAATTGTCCATTTCACCTAGGTTTTCAATTTTCTTGTCACATATTCTTCATAGTAATTTCTTACTTTTTTTTGTATTTCTGTGTTAGCAGCTGTAATCTCTCCTATTTCATTTCTGAATTTGATTATTTGGGTCCTCCCTCTTTTTTTCCTGATGAGTCTGTTTAAATGCTTATCTTTTCAAAGAACCAGCTCCTGAATTTATTGATCCTCATAATTGTTCTTTTAGTCTCTATGTCGTTTGATTCTGCTCTGATCTTGGTTATTTCCTTCCTTCTACTTGCTCTGGGATAGCTTTGTGGTTGTTCCATCAGTTCTTGTAGATGAAGGGTTAGGTTGTTTATTTGAAATGTTTCTATCTTTTGTAGGTGGGCCTGTGTAGCTATGAACGTCCCTCTCAGGATTGCCTTTGCTGTGTCCCATAGGTTTTGGACTGTTATGGATTTCTTTTCATTTGTTTCCAGGAAGTTTTTAATTTCTTCCTTGATCTCACTGTTTACTATTCGAAGTTAAATAGAAGTTATTCAGTCTCCATATATTTGACTTTTTTGAATTTTTTCTTTGAGGTTGGTTTCTGGTTTCAGGCCCCTGTGGTCTAAGAAAATGCCTGTTACAATATCAATATTCTTGAATCTGTTGAAGCTTGGTTTTGGCCTATCATGTAGTCTATCTTTGAAAATGTTCCACATGCATTTGAAAACAATGTGTATTTTGCTTCTTTGCACCAAAAGCTTGATATATATCAGTCAAGTTCATTTGATCTAGGTCATTGTTCAATGCTGCAATATCCTTGTTGATATATTGTTCAGAAGACGTATCCATTGTTAACAGTGGGGTGTTAAATCCCCTAGTGTAAGTGTGTTGCTGTCTACATCTTTATTGAAGTCCTTCAAGTTTTTCCTTATATATTTGGGTGCTCCTATGTTGGGTACATATATATTTACAATGTTTATGTCTTGACAGATTCTTCCCTTGAGTATTATGAAGTGTTCTTCTGGGTCTCTTTTTACGGCCCTTGTTTTAGAGTCTATTTTGTCTGATGTAAGTATTGCTACCTTGGCTTTTGTTTCCTGTCCATCTGCTTGGAATATTTGTTTCCAACCCTTCCCTTCCAGTCTGTATAGGTCTTTTGTTCTGAGATGGGTCCTTTGTGGTCAGTCTACGTGTAAGTCATGTTTTCTTATCCATTCAGCTACTCAGTATCTTTTGATTGGAGCATTTAATCCATTTTAAGATTACTGATAGGTATTTATTAATCACCATTTTACTCCCTTTGTACATATATTCCTCTCTCTCTCACACTTTTTTTCTCCCTTTTCTTAAAGCAGTCCCTTTAGCATATCTTGTAGTGCTGGTTTGTTGGAGGTGTATTCTTTCAACCTCCTTTTGTCTGGGAAACTCATTTCACCTTCCATTTTAATGGAAAGCTTTGTTGGATAGCATAGTCTTGGTTGAAGGCCTTTGTTTTTCATTACTTGTAGCATTTCCTGCCATTCCCTTCTGGCTTGCAGTGCTTCTGTTGAGAAGTCAGCTGCTGGTCTTATTGCAGCTCCCTTGTATGTTACTTCCTGTTTCTGCCTTGCTGCCTTTAAGAGTCTCTCCATCTTGGAATTTTGCCATTTTAATTATGTTCCTTGAAGTGCCTCTTTGGTTTCCTCTTGATTGGGACTCTGTGTTTCCTGGGTTTGTGTGACTTTTTCTCTCATCAAATTAGGGAAGTTTTCCATCATTACTTTTCAAACAGGTTTTCTATTCCTTGCTCCTCTTCTTCTCCTTCTGGTATCTCTATTATATAGATATTATTAGGTTTCATATTGTCTTGCAGTTCCCTTAACCCGTTTGGTCTTTTTGAGTCCTTTTCCTTATCTTGCTTTTTCTGGGAGATTTTTTCTTCCTTGTCCTCCAGCTTGCTGTTTCAATCCTCTGCTTCATTAGCCTGTTTGATTCCTTCTATTGTGTTCTTCAATTCAGAAATTGTATTCTTCATTTCTTCTTTGCTGTTGTTGATAGTTTCCCTTTCCTTTTTCATGTTGTTATAGTTTACAGTAAATTCCTCATTATTTCCCTGCAATTTTTGGTAATTCTCAGTGAGGTCAGTGAGCTTTCTTATAAGCTTTGTTTGAAGTTAATATCTGATAGTTGACTCATCTCTATTTTGTTTAGTATTTTTTTCTGAGGATTCCTTATTTCCGCACGTTTTAGGTTTGTCTTCCCATCGTTTGTGAGACTCTTCTTGTTTGCCTCTGCTTCTTAAATTGATCTCTTATGAATCCTTGAGTTTGTAGTGTGAACTATTGTAGGAAACCTGTGAGATTCAGTGGTGCAGTCTCTTTGGTCTCCTGAACTTGATGGTCTTGGGATGCCATTTATGTTGACTCTCTTGATGTAAGTGGATTTTGATTATTGTTGGGTCATTCTTTGGTGGGTCCTTCCCTCCTGCGGGTTGATTGAGGGTTACTCCACCTACCACATGTTGTATGTTGTTGTGCAGGTGCTGCCAGAACAAAACCACCAAGCTTGGGGAACAATCCCACATCTGCAAAAATATCCCCTCACCCTGCAATCTCAGTATCAACTGCAAATGAATCAGTATTAATAAGAATGTAAAGAGATAAGACTATTATAAGAAAGGAGAGAAATAAACTACAGTATAAATTCTAGTAACTTAATATGCACAATCTTGCTGGACAAGAAATGAATGTTAAAAAACTATTTGGGAAAGGAAATATTGCTAATCATGGAGAAGACCCACAGTGGGCTTTGTCTTGGTAGCCTCTAGTATTTACCACTGGTTTTCCTTTCTGGGTCTGCCTCTGGTTATGTCAGATGTTGACCCCATTAGACCTTAGGCAAGCTGCTGAGACTTTCAGGGATCTACTGTCTTTGGCTGTCTCCTTCAGTTGTTCAACTAGTCATCTGCACTCAGTAGTGAGGCATAAGTCCCACATGGAGGGGCAGAATCCCTCTTGGGATTGGGGTTATCATTTTCCTTCAGGGTGCTGCTGCCCAGAAGGGAGTCTACCAAAGCACAACGCCTGCTGCTGTATGGGGGATGACTTAGCACTGGCATCCCAGTGTCTATTCCCTCAGCTTTCTCCCCAAAGCTTCTATCACCAGTCTCTCCTCAGGCATCTCTATCCCACTCTGCCCTTCCTTTTCCAGAGCCCTGGGAAGTAGCAGCAAATGAAAATTTGTGTGCTGGCCCTTTAAACAGCTCTTTGTGTCTCCAGCCCTCCATCTCTGGCAGAGAGCAACCCTACTGCTTTTCACTGTCCATTGATATCTATGTACTTTTTGGGTTGTGGTGCTCTAGGCTGGGGGTCCTAGCTTACTGTTTAGACCCCATTCTTCTCAGGGGGATCCAACCTGCCACTTAATTATCCCTATGGCACCGCCACCTGTGGGCATCCAGCCAGTCCTCTCGAGTGTCCACCACACTCCTTACCAGTTAGCGCTGAGGTTGATTTTTCTGTCTGTCCAAGGTTATAAGACTTCTCTCTCGCTATTGTTCAGTTGTTTGTTCTGAGTGATTTCTCCACAATATAGTTGTAATTCCAGACTTAACCTTTCTTTTAATAGTTGTTTTTTCGATTGCAGTTGACATACAATATTATATTAGTTTCAGGTGTATGACATAGTGATTACATATTTACATAACTTACAAATGATCACCATCCAAACCATCACACTTATTACAATATTATTGACTATATTCCCTATATACTATATTCTACATCCCCATGAATATTTTTATAACGGGCAATTTTCACATCTTAATCCCTTCCCCTTTTTCATTCAGTCTCCAATGATCCTGCCTTCTGGAAACAATCAAAATGTTCTCTGTATCTGTGAGTTTGTGTCTATTTTCTTTGTTCGTTTGTTTTAAAGATGCCATATACCAGTGAAATCACATGGCTTTTGTCTTTCTCTGACCCATTTTACTTAGCATAATACTCCCTAGACCCATTCATGTTATTGCAGATGGAAAGATTTCATTCCTTTTTATAGATGAGTCTTATTCCATTGTATATATGATAATCACTGGACACTTCGACTGTTTCCATATCTTGGCTATTATAAATGCTTCAATGAACATAGGAGTGCATATATCTTTTTGAATTAGTTTCTGGGTTTCTTCTGATAAATACCCTGAAGTATACTTGCTGGGTCCTTCTTTGTCTCATGTTATAACCTTTGTTTTAAAGCCTATTTTGTTTGACATAAATATTACTACCCACCTTTTTTTTTTTCATTTCCAAATGAAATGCCCTTTTCCATCTCTTTACTCTCGGTCTATCCTTCAGTCTATCTTTTGATCGGAAGTGGGTATCTTGTAGGCAGCATATGTATAGGTCTTGTTTTCTTATCCATTCAGCCACCCTATGTCTTTTGACTGGAGCATTTAATCTATTTACATTTAAATTATTGATTGGTATGTAGTTATTACCATTTTATTATTGATATTCCTATTCTTCCTCCCTCTCCTCCTCCTCTAACAATACTAGTTTGGAGGTGGTGATCTTCTTCAGATTTTTCTTATCTGGGAAGCTATCTACTTCTCCTTTGACTTAAATGATAGCTTTCCTGGGTAATCTTGGTTATAGGCCCTTGCTTTTTATCACTTTGACTGTTCTGTGCCAATTCCTTCTGACCTGCAAAGTTTCTGTTGAGAAATCAGCTGACAGTCTACAGGAACTGTTTCTCTTGCTGCTTTTAAGATTCTATGTCTTTAACTTTGCCATTTTAATTATGATGTGTTTTGGTGTGGGCCTCTTTAGGTTCATCTCATTTGGGACTCTCTGTACTTCCTGGACATGTATGTTTATTTCCTTTACCAGGTTAGGGAAGTTTTCAGGCATTATTTCTTCAAATAGGTTCTCAATCCCTTGCTCTCTCTTTTCATTCTGGCACCCCTATGATGCAAATGTTACACTTGATGTTGTCCCAAAGGTTCCTTGAACTACCTCATTTTTTTCGATTCTCCCCCCCCGCCCATTTTGATTGGGTGTTTTCTGCCATCTTGATATCAGCACAAATTAAGCATTTGTGTTTTGCTTTGTAAGACTAAAGCATATTCTAGCTCTTCACTGAAAACTAGAATCTACTAACCTCACGATAATGAGTGCCATGGGCATTACACGGCATCTGCTTCTCACACTACCCGACTCCCACCCTCTTAAGGCAAATCTTATTTTTAATAGTCTAGGTACAGAGCTTATTATACACACTATTCCACACCCTTCTCTTTCACTCAACAATTCTAGCTTAGAACTTGGCTCCTACTAATATACATATTCATTTCATTAATTTCATTGTCTGCCTAGAATTCCAATGCAATAGTCCACCTGCAATAGTCTTTTGCTGTTACAATCTCTGTGTGTGTGTATATACACCCATTTATATATACTTTATAAATATATTTATCTAATATTAAAAACTATACACATATATAACACATATTACAAACTTCATATATACATTTCTTGAAGAAAAATACTATGCAGACACGTACATTGTTCATACACAAATATAAACAATATTTAACTATATGAATATATATTGTAATTATGAAAATGATACTTTACAAATTTAGACTACTGTTTATACAAACAATACCAATATCTGCAAAAAAAATTCTAGACGTAAAATTGCTGGCATAATGATCACTCCTCCTTGAATCATGTATTCCAACTAACAAGAATGATCTGAAGTCCCCAGTTAAAACCAAGACTCTTTCACGCTCTTGTAAATGTTGTTCCCTCTTCCTCTAACGCTCTGCTGCCATTCTAATTGGATATGAATTCCTGTTATTCCTACAGGAATTCAAGTGTTACCCTCTGTGAGTCCTTCTCTTACACATTCTGTACATTCATAGGCCACCTGCAATCCCAAGCAGACCTAACACACCTTCCTCTAGGTTCTCACTGTATCCAGTTAATGGTCACTCTTCACAATAACTGCCCACACAAAACAAACCTGTCCCACCACTATATATTCCTGGAGAACTAGGGCCTGTCTTTTCATATATGTAATTCCACTTAACAAATATTTCCCCAATGACTGAATGGATAATATTTGCCCATTGATTTAATGGATGGTTAAATGAATGAAAGAAGGAAACAAAGCCTTCAGCTTCCTTCTCCATCCTAACAATCGTTTAAGGACCAACTTAATGACACTAATTCTAGTATCCAAATTCTCCCATCAAAGAGGACAGATATATCTTCTCCACACCGAGTACAGGTTCTATATATACTTTATTTTTACTGAATAAATAAAATACCTTTAGAAGGTATCTACCATTGAGGCCTGCTGCAACAAATACTCTACAGTATGAATCTAAAAGAAAGCTTCATTTAGGAACCACTATTTTAAGTTATGAAAATAACTTACCAGTTACCTGTAACTGTAACCTTCCACTGTGATTACTAGTATCAGACCTTGGTGAAGCAGTGGCCATGTCCCACAATTCAGCTTAAACCTATAAAAAATTCAATTTATTCATGTGAACAATAAACAGGAGATTGTAATTTTCAATATGATTAACACTAGTTAAATCAATTAAGAAACCACACCTGATATATATTTTCAACCCATCACATGCCGATATATTAAGCTGTCCATCATTTAAAATTAAGACTTAGTACTATAAGCATTACAGATGAATATGGCCAATAAACCATATGAGTCAATGTGAACAAAGTATTCCTGGTGATGTGTTGACTTTTCTATTTATCACTTATTATAATATTTATGTATATAGGAAGGGGGACCCCAAAAAACCCCAAGAATTATTTTCCAGAGGACAGGCCACTTGTAGTACAGGCTTCCCCCGCTAGGTGAGTATTCTAGTAATACATCTGTATCAGTGCACCAGCTGGTGGTGTTGTGAGAAGTTACATTTAGCTTCAGTGAATTTTTTTTTGAAGACCCTTTCAACACATTTGCCTGTTTCATGACAGATGATTTACAAGCGTACCTGCCCCCACCATGCTAAATGTTTGACAGTTTTGGACCAAAACTGGCATGACCCCATATCCTACCCTCCCTATTCACTAACTCTTACCCCCAGAAACACATTTTCTGTTTCCACAATGAAAAGTCTTCAAAAGGAAACATTTTGCTGATGTGGAAGAGGTGAAACAAAAAAACAGAAGCACTAAAAGGCATCAAAATTGACAAGTTCGAAAACTGTTTCGAGCAGTGGACAAAATGTCTCAATAGGTGTACTGCATCAAATGAAGAGTACTTTGAAGGTGAATGAAGTTTAAACATGTAAGAATAAATTCACAATTTTTTATAAATAAATTCCAGTTTTAGGGGGTTTCTCTTTGAATGTATTATCTGAACTACCCGAATAGCTTGCCCCTTTACACTTTAATATTTAGTGTGTATTTCATAAGAATAAAAATATTCTCTTAAATAATGACAGTACAATGATCAAATTCAGGAACTTAACTAGCATATTACTATTACCTAATATATGTTTTATTTCATCAACTGCCCTAACAAAAGCCCCTTATTGTTCATTTTTATTTTTAAATGAAGAAATTGGATCAAGTTTCTTGATGCCATTTCTTTCTTTTTTTAAGATTTTATTTATTTATTTTTAGAGAAAGGGGAGAGGAGAAAGAGAGGGAGAGAAACATCAATGTGTGGTTGCCTCTCACATGCCTACCACTGGGGACCTGGCCTGCAACCCAGGCATGTGCCCTAACCAGGAATTGAACTGGTGGCCCTTTGGTTTGCAGGCCAGCACTCAATTCACCAAGCCACACCAACCAGACCTTCATCATTATTTTTTAAACACAGGGTCTAGTTAGGGTCTAAATGGTACATCAATTGCATGTCCCCAGTAAATCTAGCATGTTTCTTTTTTTAGATAGTCATCTTTCTTCTGCATGACAAACACTTTGAAGCTAAACTTCCATCTACCCTTAACCTACTGAAGGTAAAGTGGAACATTCTAGGCAAGATTGAGAAATATTAATATCAATATCTATCTTATTATTCCCTGTTTATAGTCTTTTCTATTTAGAGCCTTCTCCAAATTCAGGGAGCCAATACTCTAAAACCATTATACCTTTTTCACTTCTTCATGGTTGCCCATATTATATATCTATGTGTGTGCATGAGTATGTGTTTGTGTATGTGAAAAGACAAAAGAGATAGCTGCTCACTATTTGAGTAACTGAATTAATTAACATGTAGTCTAGTCACAGGTTCTGGAACTTCATTCAGGCCCACTCATCCTGCAGATCAGCAAATGGGCTCCAGGATGACATCTATATGCAGGTATACCAGTTGCCTTACTCAAATAAGCAAACCAAGGGAAATGGAAGCTCTGGAAAATCAATGAACATGAAAAGCAATGGGCATTGAGGGGTTTCAATCTGTAGTAATCTGATATATGCAGGGTCTGGCAAAAGTAACGCTTGCTTGAGTGTGGTTGGTAGAGTAATATGGGTATAATAAATAATCGTTTTAATTTGAACAGTTCACTTGAAATGCCATATGGTATGCCTGAGTATGACATTGTTATGATATAAAATTACAAACTAATGATTTTATAATAAAAGATTTTGTAATAAAAAAGGGGTATTACTTATGCCGGATCCTGCAGATTTTTTAAAGGTCTTCCTACCTTAATGCAAACAGATCCTGGATAAATAAAAACCAATGTACTTTTCAAACACTGTTATGTTCTCAAGAAATTATTAAGGCTACTTTTACCCATATAATGGTAGCCAAAAGAAAAAAAAAAACTTCTTAAAAGTGAGTTGATATATCAGAGGAAATAGGGAGCAATAAGTAAAAAAAAACTTCTGATTTGAGTGTTGTCCTGGATATGCATGCTGGTAGTAGCACTGGGACCAGGAGACAGAGTACTAGGCCTGCTGCAGGGTGAGGGTTCAGATCAGCAGGAACTCTACCATATAGAAGCATAGACGCATGCTCAGGAAAGCACCCCAATTTAAGCCCCTGGGATTATTATCCAAGATGAAGAGGAACCAATTATGAGCCTATAATATAAAACAGGGGTCTCCAAATCCCAGTCACAGAATGGTACTGGTCCCTGGCCTACTAGGAACTGGGCTGCACAGCTGGATGTGAGTGGCAGGTGAGTTCATGAAGCCTGGCTCACATTATCACCTGAGCTCCACCTCCCCCACCATCACCTGAACCAAAATTGTCAAAAGCTGGGGACCGCAGATATAAAAGATGAAACCTAAAGGCAGCAAGCCACCAACAGTGAGTCAGCAGAAATAAAAAAATAGTTTCCAACCATCCAAGGACTTTATATTATGATTACCCAAAATAAACTTTTAAAAATTAGTGTAAGCAATAAAAGATAAAACATGTCAAGCAAAAAAAGACCATGAAAATGGCACTGCATTATTTGGAAAAGAAAACAGAATTTACTCTTTATTTTAGAATAGTTTTAGATTTACAGAAAAATTGTGAAGACAGTAGCCTCTTCGTAGCCTCTACACCTAAGTTTCCTGGATTATTACACCCTAGAGTAGTGTGCTATATTTGTCTTAATTAATGAACCAATATCAACACATGAATAACTAAAGTCCACCATTTATTTAGATTAGACAAAATTTAAAGAGAGAATCAGTTAACTTGAATATAAATCTGAAAAATTATTTAAAAGAAGTGCTGAAATAAATAGAAAATGCCAAAGAAGCTAAAGATATGAAGAATAAAATGAGATCTGACATACATTGTCTACTCATAGTCCCAGAAAATGAAGAAAGAGGAGGTCAAACTAAGAGAGAAAATGAATTAACTTTCTGGAACCAATGACAGACAATTATCCACAATTCTAAGAAACACAACATATATAAAAGAGGCTGGAGGAAAAAAGAAATTCACACCTAGTACACACAGCACTGCAACTGCAGGACATGAAAGCAGAGACCATGGGAAAAGCAGCCAGAGGAAGGGAGTGAAATGACAGCAGAGTCTCAACAGGGATAGTAGAAACATGGAAGGTAGGACAGTGACAAGCACCTACAAAGGACTAAGGCAAAATGGTTCTACCACCAAACTCTGGGGAACACAGAAGGCATTAAGACATTGCCAGATAAGCTAAAAGCAAAGCCCTTTACTTCATGACAATCTAAGAGACGTTTCATAAAAGAGTAGAATCCACACATCCACATCCTTTTCATAGGAGGATGATCTGAAGGGCAAGGAAAGACAAGCAGCATGCAAATAAAATAAACATTTTACTAAAATAAACATTTAACTAAATAAACATTGTCTGAATTAAGTAACTGTAAATAGTCTTATTAGGATATTTAAATAAAAACAGTTTTCAGTATTAAAATGTAGAACAAAGGAACAGAAGCATACAATACAGAAAGGACAGGGATAAAGGAGAGGAGTTAAGGTGTAAATCCATGCATTGTTCAGCAGATGAATTATGATCCATTTAACCTTAGACTATGTAGCACTGTCAGAAGGGCAATCGTAAAAGAAAAGCAACAAGAGGGAATAATTTTCAAACTGGTAGAAGAGAAGACGATAAGAAATTAACTAAATCAATTACACTAAAAAGGCTAGGAAAGAAAGAAATAACCAGGACTATCAGAATGCACAAAGTAAGACAGTCCATATATAGAAATAATCAGAACAAATGTATATGGACAAATTCAGGAGATAAGAGACACATACAAAATAAAAATACTGATAGAATGAAGCAGAAATATGAAAAGGGACATACCAGGAAAATATAAATTTTAAAAAGCTGGGATTAGTTATAATAGCAAATACCATTATTAAGGAAAACAAAGGAAATGATACAAGGTTCAGTTCAGTAAGCAGATACAAAACTCTAGGTTTGCATGCTTAATAAAGGCTAACTTTATGTTCTGCCCCTGCCCACCTGCTCCAACATATAGCAGCCTCAGCAAAAAAGACAACAAAGACAACTCTGTTCCTAACAGACTTCCAGCTGGGATGGTCACACTGGTAAAGGAAGCATCCATGTGCCAAACCAGTCAGCTGGATGGATACAAGATGAACTGGAAGATGATTTTACCAGCTGGCACAACAATTAACAACATGCATAAGGCAGCTCCAACTGCTCACTGCATCCTGCCCACTGCTCCATGGGCTGCTTGGGAACTCAGTGATTGACCAGAGTAATCTTCCCAAATCGCTACCCTACATAATGCTTCTAGGGAACCCAACTTGTTCCCTAGCTGTAAGTCTCCACCAAGGAATTCTTTGGAGGATTAAATATCAGTGCAATGCATTTATCATGTGAACCAAGCACTCCAGAGAACCTGACAGGTTCTGATGATGCTGAGTTTGAGAACCTGGATTCCCTGCTCAGTGTCTTGAGCTTCATGAAGGGTCTCTATACAAAAGAATTCCCATGGACATGGCCAATCAAATGCAGGATAAAGACAAGAATAACTAAATATTCATTTGACTGAAAAAGAAATCAGGATTCTGACAAAACAGACTGTGGGAATTGTACTGCCACAGAGAACTCTGATGAGTATGCACCTAGGAGAGATGACAACAGCTCTGAAGGCAAACGGCAATAGTTACAGAGGCGAAGACTGCTGTGATGACTGAGACTGCAGAGGCTATGGCAGAGGCCAAGACTCCAGGACACTCAGTGGCAGATGTGCCCGTGGTAGTGGTACTATGGAGCTGATGACTACAGAAGAAGAAGACAGCTAGGAAGACCAATAGGACAGATAGGTCATTCAGTCACGGATGATCACAGGTTGATGACAGACGTCCTTCTCAAAGACCCAAATTTAACCAAAGCTTCAGAGTACTACTAAGGAAGATGACTCCTCCTCTGGTGCTTCCCAGTCTAGGCAAGTAGTTTGTCCCTGGAGGAGCAAAGCCTGTTGACCCTGCTGTGGGACAACAGGAACCACAAGAGCAGCTACCAAAGGAACAGGAGAAATCCATCCTTATCTAGTGGAACCAAAAACTAGAATGACTGGAACTACAAAGTGAACAAAGTGAAGACACTCAGGAACAGGAATGGTCAAGGACACAAGTAAGTCCTTGGGAACTCAGTCCCATATGTCAGAAGTCAGAACAGGATACTCAAAAGAGAAAGAGTGAGAAGTCTCTGGCAGATGAAATCCTCAGTAGCGCAGAAGACTGGCACTCTTCAACTCTAGGCCTCCCAGACCTGATCAGCCGCCAATGGTAATGCTGGCCTCTTCATCACAGGAGGATGTGTGGGTGAAGTGCTCATCCTATCCTTCTGCTTGATGTCAGAGTAATGATCCACTAAGAGTGATGAGGAAGTGGCTCCAGCTCAACCATTTCAGGAAGGATCAACCTAGAACGATGCAAATCAAGTAGATGGGTGAGTGTCACAAGAGTAGGGACTCTTATGGTCCAAGAGGTAGAGGGAACAAAGACTATGGAAGGAGTCTGAAAGGAAGCATGGCAAGGAGGATCAAGACTCCAAATCTGTACCTGAGCCAAAGAAACCTGAAAAATCCAGCCTTTAAGTTTAGTGCTTTAAGTGTGCTACTCTTTAAGCTGATGAAGACCAACACTAGGGGAAAGATTATACATAATACATTTCTACAGCCTGTGCTTTCTCCAAGTCTTTCTCTACCCTGGAACATTCTTGGGCAAATCAAATCTCTGTCCTGACATTTCCTGGGGAGAAAAAAAAAAACCCTTAAAAAAACTGTTAGAACTACATGAAGAAATTGACAAATTGGTTATTGTCATGGGCAATTTCAACACACTCCAATTTTTTGTAGATCAAGTGGACCAAGAAAATAACTATGAACAAGCAAAATATAATGAACATACACAGAATCTTATATTTAACTATTAGAAGTAAACTTTCTTCACAAGCATACATGAGACATACAGAAAAACAATATACACAATAGGAAATAAAAATCACACTGGATTTCAAATATATAGCATGTTGTTCCCAGTCTCTGACCCTAATACAACTAAGTTAAAATTCAAAACTAAAAGATAAATTTTTAGACATGTACTCAGAAGACTATAGAACACTGGAGAAAGAAATTAAGGAAGATACAAATATATTGGAAGCACATACCATGTTCATAAATTGGAAGAATTAACATCATTAAAATGTCCATACTGCCCAAAGCAATCTACAGATTCAACACAATTCCTATCAAGATTTCAACGACATATTTCATGGAAGCAGAACAAATATTTCAAAAATGTTTATGAAACCAAGAAAGACCCAAATAGCCTCAGCAATCTTGAGAAAGAAGAACAAAGTAGGAGGGATCATAATACCTGATATCAAACTACACCATAAGGCTACTGTAATCAAAACAAAGCCCAGAAATAAATTCATGTCTCTATGGTCAATTAATATTTGACAAAGGGAGCATGAGATACAATAGAGTAAAAATAGCTTCTTCAATAAATGGTGTTGGGAGAACCAGACTGGTACATGCAAAAAAAAAAAAAAAAATGAAACTATACCACCAACTTATACCATACATCAGAATAAATTCAAAATGGATAAAAGACTTAAATATAAGCCACGACACCATAAAAGTCCTAAGGAAAACAAAGGCAGTAAAACTTCAGATATCTCAAATAGCAATATTTTTACTGATATATCTCCCAGGGCAAGAGAAATAAAGGAAAGAATAAACAAATAGGATTATATCGAATTAAAAAGCTTCTTCATGGCTAAATAAACCATCATCAAAATGAAAAGGGAACTGATAATATGGGAGAACTTAATCGCCAATGATACATCAGACAAGAGTTTGATCTCCAAAATGTATCAAGAACTCATACAACTCAACATCCAGGAAGACAAACAATGTAATTAAAAAATGGACAAAGGGCCTGAATAGAAACTTCTACAAGAACACACAGAGGGCCCACAGACATATGAAAAGATGCTCAATGTCACTAGCCATCAAAGACACAAATTAAAATCACAATGAGATATAACCTCACACTGGTCAGAAAGGACATCATTAACAAATCAACAAACAAGTGATGGCAACCACGTGTGGAAAAGGGAAACTCTTGCACGGTTGGTGGGAATGCAGAGTAGTGCATCCACTGTGGAAAACAGTATGGAAATTCCTCAAAAAACTAAAAACGGAACTGTCTTTTGACCCAGCAATTCCACTACTGGAAATACACTCTAAGAATCCCAAACCACAAATTCAAAATAACTTCAGCACCCTTATGTTCATAATACTGCTATTTCCAATAGCCAAGTGCTGGAAGCAAACTAAGTGCCCATCAGTAAATGAGTGGATCAAAAAACTGTGGTACACAGGGGCTGTAAGCACCCACTGAGTCTGCGGACACCAGCTCGGGAGAGTTAAGATTCGTGATGTGAGGGGCCCTGACCCCAATAGTCCCCAGTCTGGCTGGAGAATTGGCTGTGCTGGAGAACTGGCTGTGCTAGAAGCCAGGCCACTGTACAGAGCAGCAGGCTTGAGTAGGAGGAATTTCTCAAAAAGAAAAAGTGAAAAGAGAGACACTGTTTGGGGAATTCTCCTCCAGCAATTGTTCTGGCCTACTCCCTCCCTAGCCAGGTAGTGATACTGAGGTTGCCTAGAAGGTTGCATGGAAGGCCCTGCACACCCACATAGCACTGGGAAAGGCGCGCATCCAAACCTGTAGGACCGAGGAAGCCTGGCCAAGAGCACGTGCGCCTACACCTCAGCCCACAGCGGTAACCCCAAGGAAAATGCACTCTCAGGAAGGCCTGTATCCTAAACCCAACGCGCCTGGGAGAGGCCCCAGAATACCTCTGGAGAGTGCATCCTAGGATGACTGAGCACAGATCAGGAAGGGGAAAAAAAGCCATACCAATCACCCCTCACCCAGATGCAGCCAGCAAGACCAGAAAAACCAGTTTGGCCAGTTTGAAACCAACAAGAGCCCTTTTTATTTAAAGTAATTTTTAAATCTTTATTATTGTCTATCTTTCAATTCCTTTTTCCTCTGTTTCTTTGTTTCTTGTTTTCTTCTTTCTTCCTTGATTCCCAATTTTATCTCTTCTTTCTTCCTTCTTCTGCTTTTTTTTTAATACCCGGAAGTGAAACAAAAAAAAACCCCTGGAACTGTGAAAAGACCAGAGTTGGACCAAAAGAGGGGGCATCCAAACAGCTGAGTCAGTGTGACAAATTTCACTTTGCTATTACAGAGAACCTGCAAGTCACTGCATATTTGTATTATTATTTTTCCATTATTCTTACATCAATGATTTTAATAGTATTTTTGTATTCCTCTTCTTTCTGTTTAGTCTTCTTTGCTTGGCTGGTTATATTGTATCTTTTGAAATATTTCCCCTGTTCTCTCTTTCATAGTGTATTGCTAATTTACTGTCCCTTACTTCACTCCTGTTCCATTAGCACACTACTAAAGGTCCTATACTCCCTATTCTTGTTATCCAGATCACATAGATTCTGTCATATGATTGTTGCTCTAATATTACTGTAAATAACAGCTATTCCATACAATTGTAAATACTTCACAACATCCATCCCAGACCTTAGCCCACTTCACGGTTTCCTGAACTCTATTATTGTAGTGGTTAACTCCATTCTCTCACACACTACAACTATTTACTGTCCTTTACTCTCACCCTACCTCAGAATCTGACCTCCCACAACCTCACTGCTTTATAGATCCAACTCATAGTCCTTCTCTCCCCAACAAGAGTCTTACCTTCTTTCCATCCTTTCCAAAAAGTGGCTAGTTGGGTGGAAGATCACGGTTAACACTATACCTACCCAAAGGATCTCCTATCTCTTCTCTACCAGCTGCCAGTGTAAATATCACAGAATACTTTCCTGCTGTCTTAAACCATTTTGTCTTCCCCCTCCTGCTGATCACAAAAAAGAGTAAGTGGAAACAGTGAACACCAGGATACCCACTGAAAGAGGAAACCCAACAACAAAGAAACCACCAACAGATAACAACAGAAGAAGGTGAAGGAGGGAGTGGAAACCACACAAAACCTCAATCCAGGACCTTTCTGGAAATACAACTGAATAGTACAGAAACTACCCAGTACAAACAACTGATCAAAAGCAAGAAAGAATCCCCAAAACCCTGTACATAGGGAAGAACCAGCTTCAACAAACCCTGCCCTTAACAGCACAACAAAATACAACAGGTGGTGGACAGAGTGACTCTCAGTTAACCAGCTGGTGGGAAAGACCCAACAAAGAAAGACCAAACAACAATCAAAACCCAAAGACAAACACAGAGCCAACTTGAACAACAGCCCAAGACCAGTAAGCTTGGGAGATCAAGGAGATTGAACCACTGAATCTCACAGGTATTCCATCAAAGAAGTTCACACCATAAAACCAGGGAGACAGAATAGATCAATTTAAGAAGCTGAGGCTAACAAGAATAATCTCACAAACAATGAGAAGACAAAGAAACAATCCACAAATGAAATGAAATGAAAAAGCCCCAGAAGGAATGCTAAATGAAATAGAAGCAACTCAACTATCAGATACTGAGTTCAAAGGAATGATTATCAGGAAGCTCAATGAGCTCACAATGAGCTACCAGAAACTACAGGGAAGCTACAATGAATTCACTGCAAACTATATCAACATGAAAAAGGAAATAGAAACTATCAACAGGGGAAAGAGGAAACAAAGAATACAATTTCTGAAGAACACAGTAGAAGAAATGAAAAGCAGGACTGATGAACCAGAAGATCAGATCAGCGAGCTAAAGGACAAAGTAGGAAAAAACACCCAGAAAGAGCACGAGAAGGAAAAGAGGCTCAGAAAGAATGAAAAAGGACTAAGAGAAATGCAAGACAATATGAAACGTAGTAATATCCGTATAATAGGGATACCAGGAGGAGAAGAAGAAGAGAAAGGGATAGAAAACCTATTTGAAAAAGTAATGATGGAAAACTTCCTTAATTTCATGAGAGAAAAAGTCACACAAATCCAGGAAACACAGAGTCTCATTCAAGAGGAACCCAAAGAGGCCCACTTCAAGACATATCATAGTTAAAATGACAAAATACCAACACAAAGAGAGAATCTTAAAAGCAGCAATGGAGAAACAGGAAGTAACATATAAGGGAGCCCCAATAAAGTTAGCAGCTGATGTCTTAATGGAAACACTCTAAGGCAGGAGAGAATGCCAAGAAATATTCCAACTAATGAGAACCAGAGGCCTGCAACCAAAGGTATTTTACCCAGCAAGGCACTCAATCATTATAGAAGGCCAAATAAGGAGCTTCCCACACAAAAGAACTCTAAAAGAATACTCCTCCACCAAACCAGCTTTGCAAGAGATGCTAAAGAGACTGCTTTAAAGAAAGGAAGGAAAAGACAGAGAGAAAGAGGGAAACAGGTATGAAAATGACAATGAATAAGTACCTATCAGTAGTAACCTTAAAAGTAAATGGATTAAATGCTCTAATCAAGACAAAGTATGGCTGAATGGATAAGAAAACATGACCCACACATGTGCTGCCTACGGGAGACCCAACTCAGAAAAAAAGGCCTACACAGACTGAAAGTGAAGGGCTAGGAACAAATGTTCGAACCAAATGGATAGAAAAAAAAAGCCTGGGTAGCAATACTCTTATCAGACAAAATAGACTTCAAAAAAAGGGCCATAAAGAGAGACCCAGAAGGTCACTTCATAATGCTCAAGGGAAGAATCAACCAAGAAGACATAAATATTGTAAATATATATGCACCCAACAAAGGGGCACCCAAATACATAAAGAAAATCTTAGAGGACTTCAAGAAAGATATCGACAGCAACACAATTACAGTGGGGGATTTTAACACCCCACTGTCAAAAATGGATAGATCTTCCAAACAAAATATCAACAAAGATATTTTGGCATTGAACAATACCCTAGATGAAATGGACTTAACTGATATATATAGAACCCTCCATCCCAAAGAAGCTAAATACATTCTTTTCAAATGTACACGGAACAGATTCAAAGACAAACCACATGATAGGACACAAAACAAGCCTCAACAAATTCAAGAATATTGAAATCATACCAAGCATTTTCTCTGACCACAAGGGACTGAAACTAGAAACCAACCCCAACGAAAAAAACCAAAACTCTCAAACTCATGGAGATTGAATAGCATCCCATTAAACAATGGAAGGGTCAAGAATGAAATTAGGGAAGATATCAAAAAGTTTCTGAAAACAAATGAAAATAAACTCACAACAACCCAAAACTTGTGTGACACAGCAAAGGCAGTCATGAGAGGGAAGTTCATAGCATTACAGACCTACCTAAAAAAGATAAAAACATTTCAAACAACTTAACTCTATACCTACAAGAACTCAAGGAACAACAACAAAGACAGCCCACAGCAAGTAGAAGGAAGTCAATAATCAAGATCAGAGCAGAATTAAATGATGTACAGACTAAAGGAATATTTCTAAGGATCAATGAATCCAGGAGCTGTTTCTTTGATAAGATAAAGAAAATCGACAAGCCTTTCAGCAGGCTCATCAGGAAAAAAAGACAGAGGACCCAAATAAACACAACCAGAAATGAAAGAGGAGAGATTACAACAGATCCTATAGAAATAAAAAGGACTGTAAGAAACTACTATGATTAACTGTATGCCAGGAAATTTGAAAACCTAGGTGAACTGGACAAATTTCTAGAAAAATATAATCTTCCAAAACTCAGTGAAAAAGCAGCAGAAAGCCTGAACAGACCAATAACAGCAGATGAGATTTAAGCAGTTATCAAAAAACTCCCCCAACACAAAAGCCCTGGACTAGACGGTTTCACAGGAGAATTCTACAAAGCATTTAAGGAAGAGCTAATCCCTATCCCTCAGACATTCCAAGGAATCCAAAATGATGGAAGACTCCCAAACTCTTTTATAAAGCCAGCATCATACCAATCACAAAACCAGATAAAGACACAACAAAGAAAGAAAACTTCAGGCCAATATCGCTGATGAACACAGATGCTAAAATCCTCAACAAAATATTGGCAAGCCACATCCAAAAATACATTAAAAAGATCATATACCATGACCAAAGGAAATTCATCCCAGCGATGCAAGGATGGTACAATATTCACAAATCAATAAATGTCATACATCACATAAACAAAAGCAAAGACAAAAATCACATGATCATATCAATAGATATGGAAAAAGCATTTGATAAGGTACAGCACCCACTTAAGATAAAGACACTCAGTACAGTGGGAATAGAGGGAGCATTCCTCAACATAATAAAGGCCATATATGAGAGACCTACAGCCAACATCATACTCAATGGGCAAAAAATAAATCTTTTACACTGAGATCAGAAACAAGACAAGGTTGTCCACTTTTACCACTTTTATTCAATATAGTACTGGAAGTTTAGCCACAGTGATCAGACAAGAAAAGGAAATAAAAAGCATCCAAATTGGCAAGGAGGAAACAAAATTATCATTGTTTGCAGATGACATGATAGTGTACATAGAAAATCCTATAGACCCCACCAAAAAACTGCTCGACCTAATAAATGAATTTGGCAAAACAGCGGGATACAAAGTCAATATCCAAAAATCAAAGGCATTTTTGTATATCAACAATGAAACAGCAGAAGCAGAAATCAAGGAAAAAATCCCATTCAATATAGCAAAAAGAAGTATTAAATACCTAAGAATAAACCTAACCAAAGATTTAAAAGACCTATATGCAGAAAACTACACAACACTGAAGAAAGAAATCAAGGAAGACACAAACAAATGGAAACATATATCGTGCTCATGGATCAGAAGACTTAACATCATCAAAATGTCCATACTACCCAAAGCAATTTACACATTCAATGCAATACTTATTGAAGTACCAATGGCTTATTTCACAGACATAGAACACTTCAAAAATTTATATGGAACCATAAACAACCCCGAATAGCTGCTGCAATTTTGAGAAAGAAGAACACAGTAGGAGGGATCACAATACCTGATACCAAACTGTATTACAAGTCCACTCTAATCAAAACTGCCTGGTACTGGCATAAAAACTGGCATGTGGACCAATGGAACAGAACAGAGAGCTCAGAAATAAACCCAAGTCTCTATAGTCAATTAGTATTGGACAAAGAGGGTAGCAACATAAAATGGAATAAAAACAGCCTCTTCAACAAATGGTGTTGGGAGAACTGGGCAGCTACATGCCAAAAAAAAAAAAAAAAAAAAAAGAAAAGGAAAAAAAGGAAAAGAAACTCAAGCGCCAACTTTCACCATACATAAGAATAAAATCAAGGTGGATAAAAGATTTAAATATAAGCAGTGACACCATGAAAGTCCTAGAGGAAAACATAGGCAGGTTAATCTCAGATATTTCATGCAGCAACTGTTTTACTGATATGTCCCCTAGAACAAGGGACATCGAGGAAAGAATAAACAAATGGGATCTTATCAAAATGAAAAGTTTCTGCACAGCTAAGAAAAACAGTATTAAAATAAAAAGAGAACAAACTGTATGGGAAAACATGTTTGCCAATGATACCTCAGACAAGGGTTTAATCTCCAAAATAGATAAAGAACTTACATGACTCCACTCTAAGAAGACAAGCAACTTAATTAAAAAATGGGCAAAAGACTTGAACAGACACTTCTCCAAAGAGGACATACAGAGGGTACAGAGACACAGAGGATACAGAGGGTAAAGATGCTCAGTGTCACTAGCTATGAGAGAGATGCAAATTAAAACCACAATGAGATACCACTTCACACTGGTCAGAATGGCCATCATCATTAACAAAGCAAGAAACAAGTGTTGGAGAGGTTGTGGAGAAAAGGGAACCTTAGTGCACTGTTGGTAGGATTGCAGACTGATGTAGCCACTATGGGAAACAGTATGGAATTTTCTCAGAAAACTAAAAATGGATCTGCCTTTTGACCCAGCAATTCCACTGCTAGGATTATACTCTAAGAACCCTGAAACACCAATCCAAAAGAACCTATGCACCCCAGTGTTCATAACAGCACAATTCACAATAGCCTAATGCTGGAAGCAACCTAGGTGCCTATCAGTAAATGAGTCTATCAAAAAACTATTGTACATTTACACAATGGAATTCTATGCAGCAGAAAGAAAGAAGGAGCTGCTACTCTTTGGGATGGCAAGGGTGTAACTGGAGAACATTATGCTACGTGAAATAAAGCAGGCAGTGAAAGATAAATACCATATTATCTCACCTTTAACAGGAACCTAATCAACAAAACAAAGAAACAAGCAAAATATAACCAAAGACACTGAGATTGAGAATAGGCTGACAGTGTTCAGAGGGGAGAGGGGAGGGAATTTCAGGGGAAAAGGGGAAGCATTTACAGGAACAAGTATAAAGGACAAATGAACAAAACCTTGGGGGGATGGAAAAGGGAGGGAGATGGGTAGGATTGGGGGGGTGGGCTGGGACAGGAGTAAAAGGCAGAAAGCTGTACTTGAACAACAACTAAAATAAAATTAAAAAAGAAAAACCGTGGTACATTTACACAATTGAATACTATGCAGCAGAAAGGAAGAAGGAACTCCTACCTTTTGTGACTGTGTGGATGGAAATGGGAATAGTATGCTAAGCAAAATAAGCCAGTCAGTGAAGGACAAATACCATATGATTTTCACCTATAAAAGGAACCTAATGAACAAAAAGAAACTAATGAGCAAAACAGAACCAGAGGCATGGAAACATAGAATAGACTGATAACAACCAGGGAGGGGAATAATGGTGGAAAGAAATGGAAGGGACTAGCCAAAAAAACAGGTATGAATGACCCATGGACATGGATAACAGTGTTGGGATTGACTGTGGGAGTGGGACTGACTATGGGAGTGAGCTCAAGAGGGCAAAGGGGGAAAAATTTGGACTATAATAGAATAATGATAAAAAGTTTTACAAAATAAAGATATCAAATACATTCAATTCTAAAAATATAAATATAGGTGTTATAAAAGAAAAATAAATCACTGACATAAATCAGCAAAGGTTGCTGTGAGGTATCAAGTAATTACTCTGAAAATTGATAAAACAGATAAATATTTATTCCGTTTTCCTTTATGAATTGTATCTCAGGGTTACCTCACAAGGGAAATTTAAAAGAAATAAAAGCAGATAAAAGGATAGAATTAGAAATTCACAATTTTAGAACTCAATAAAATATGGGTCAAGGTTATGATTTAATAGGTATTAAAAACATTCATTAAGTAAAAAGCTGGGAAATTTTTATTTTATTCTTATTTTATTATTTTTAAAAATAATTTCCTGCTTTTAACATGTACATACTTTAGATTTGGTAATCATTTCCACATACAGTTAGGGTTATTGAACAATTTCAAATATCAAGGTGGGAAATTTTTAAATAAAGTAATCTTGCTGACACTATCTGAATCCACAGATCAGACTGAGCATCATTAAGTCAGATAACCAGTTAACATGTGCCTCACAATTTGATGCAAGTGACAGTAGTCAGAACCACCTATGAATTTCTGCCTAAAAGAAAATACTAAGAGTAAACCTGAACTAATAAAGATTTATTTTTTTAAAAAAGATAAATTTAAAAAATACAAATAGGAAAGGAAAAATATTTCTAAATATTTCATGGGTCATGAAAAACATACTGGACATTACTTTTAAAAATTCTAGGAACTGCTTAGTGTGGTTCAGTGGTTGGAGCATTGTCCCATAAACCAGAAATTCACATTTTCAATTCCCATTCAGAGCACATGCCTAGGTTGTGGGTTCAATTCTTAGTCGGGGCACATATAAGGAGCAACCAGTTGATGTTTTTCTTTCACATCAATGCTTCTCTCTTGCTCTCTCCTTCCTTTCTTTCTCTAAAGTCAGTAAGCATGCTCTCAGGTAAGTATTAAAAAAAAGAACCATAATGGGAACTGGATAACAAAGATACCACATACAAAACATTGTGGGATGCATTAAAAATTTTAGGTCAATCCATAGGCTTAAATAAAACTTAAAGTAGGAAAAGAAGGTTGAAAATTAATGTGTTAATAGGCATCTGTTAGAGGGACAACACAGTAGGCAAACAGGTAATAACCTGAACAGGAATTATACAGACAAGGAAACTTGTATGGCCAATGAGTATATGAAAAAAAGTACAATGTCATGATTCACCAGAGAAATACAAGTTAAGATCGCATGAGATGATATTTTTAAACTCACCTGAATAGTAAAAACTAGATTATTTTGAGACTACCAAAATAATGGCCCAAAAAGTAGCAAAGCAGAGGCTCTTACATATTGGTACCAGGTGTTTAAATTGGTAAAATCCTGCCGTTAGATATGCCATGTAACACTGTCATGTGCAGATGAACATTCGTAAGTCCTTCAATAAGCAATTATAGATATACCCTATAAAAATGTCTGTACCTATCTACCAATTATAAGCATTCTTAGTAAAATGAAACACGAAAATCAGACACATAATGGAACATTGCTCAGCAGTGGAGATGACTGGCTAGAGCTTTGTCATCAACACAAATGAATCTCAGGAACACAACAGTGAAGGAAAAAGAAAAGCAAATAGGGGGTTCTAAGTATTAACACTGCCTCTCACTCAGTCCCACCTCTAACATTTAACACTCTACACTGAGAAAATCAAGAAATGCTTACAACTCGTAAAGAAAGAAATTAATTCTTTTGGTGGTTGTCATGACCCCATGTTTTGCTCTGCATTTCCTTTGAAAAATGCCATGATTCCATGATTGGGAAAAAAAAAATCCAGACACATGGGGCACTGTGGATCCTGAGTTTCAAAAGCTATATAACCAATAAACACTGAATGAAGGCCACTGAAGAACTGCTGAGGTCAAAGGGAACCAATCACATGAAAAGCTGTCGCCATGAATCTAACCAAACATTTCTGCACAAACTAAAGAAGCCAGTGTATGGAAATGTTTCTGCTACATTTTCACACTGTGTAAGAGCTTTATTTTGTGGTACTGTAATATCCAGTCAAAAAGTAAGTCTCCATCACTATTTTCTTACTATAAATTTGAATGTGCATACTGAGATTTTTCTATGTATTCTTTTATGATGCTTTAATGTTTTCTTGGAATTGTACAAACATTTGTAAATTAGACTGTCCTCTATAATAAAATAAAAATTTGTGCAAGTTTTAAAAAGCATATAAACAAAAATTATTAAACGCAAAACAAAGAAATACATTTGTGATGATACTATTTTTAAAAGAGGAGATTTGAAAAACAAATTCAGAATAGCAGTTATTTCAGGGTTGTTCTATGTCAATAAATCCTCCAATTCAAGAGTGTACATCTCTACCAGTAACTGCCATTTTAAACTGAAAAACATGATTCAAAAATGGTCCCATCTTGCCTTAAAATGGAAGATACACAGCAAATAAAATGATCCATTTCAATGAACAGTTCCCACACTTCATTTAAGAACATAAAGTGTGTGGCACTTAAAATATACTGTTATATATATTCTTTAATTTGAGCATTACTACAACTCCATATAAGGAGGTACTATTTCATCTTACCCATGAGGAAGCTGAGCCTCAGAAGTATTAAAAGTCTACAGTCCTATTTTTTAAGACAACATTATGACAGGTCTACATAGGTATAATTCATTATCAATATGTATGGAGTTGATGGTTAAACATAATCTTAGTTGAAAAAATATTAATCACTTACTCTGTACCAGGTACTGTACTGGATGCTGGGGATATAAAGATGAGTAAGACACGATTCCTTCTTTCAAGGAGTTCATAGTCTAGTGAGGAGATAAACCTGTAAACAAATAGAGAGCTTTCAGTGTGACAGTTACTGAAATAAATGCTGAATATAAAGTAGCACACTGGGGGCACCCAAGAGGAAGTTATTAACCCAACCTTCAGGAGTCACAAGAAGGTTCGCGTCTTAAATTATGGAGAATATGGAACATTCAGAGAACTTTGGCGTGGCTGGACAATGGGATGGAAGGACAGTGTGTAGTGACAAGACTGACGGCAAACAGGGTAGCCCAAATTGTATAAAATCCCATGGAATAGTTTATGTGGCACTTAAAGTAAACAAAGCACCGTATTTTACAGTTTATCCTGAATATAACTGATACACACTGAAGGATTTCAATAGCCACAATTGCATTTTAGAAAAATAACTTGGTTAGTAGTGAGTTTTTAAATGAATTTATCTGAAGCAGACAACTGGTAGTGTGAACAAAAAACCTGAAGATTGTACAAGATCTCTGACCAGAAGATTATGGGGTAGATGAGGGTTAATAGAAAGATTCTAAAATACTAAAATGCCCTACCTCATTATCTGGGTGAATGATGGCACCATAACCAGGATAAAGTACTATTAAGAACAGGAACATATTGTGGGAGACAAACAGCACAAAGTTTTTAACAGCAGACTCTGGAGTCTGACTATTTAGATTTCATTGCTAATTCTGCCATTTATTCGGTTAAGTGTGGCAAAGGAAAAAACAAAGCCTGAGTTTTAACAAACTTTAAGCAAATTGGTTATTCATCAAAATGAATTTAGGTCATAACCTATGCCCAGAACATATGGCCATTTATACATAAGCTGATTATGTCCAGCTCAACCTTTTAAAAATGCCTCAGAGCAAATAAAGTTTCATTATTATTCAACTGCAAAGAATAGAGAGTCCTTAATGTAGATAATAAACTACACTTTCAGTCCTCCAGGGTTATAATCAAATCCTCGCTTATAGGATATATCTTTTTTTTTAAAGATTTATTTATTTTTTTAGAGAGGGAAGGGAGGGAGATGGAGAGAGAGAGAGAGAGAGAGAGAGAGAGAGAGAGAGAGAGAGAGAGAGAAACATCAATGTGCGGTTGCTGGGGGTCATGGCCTGCAACTGAGGAATGTACCCTGGCTGGGAATTGAACCTGGGACACTTTGGTTCCCAGCCCGCGCTCAATCCACTGAGCTACGCCAGCCAGGGGTATGGGATATATCTTAATTGCTTGTTTACTTTCAGATGTCATTAAGTCAGAAGCAACCATTTTAAAAGAACAACAGATCTTGCCCAATTTGCATACCATGCACAGTTTTACCACCAGGAAAAGCCAGAGAAATACTGTCACATATCTATCTGTAAAGTAAGCTTGGTAAGAACACAGAAATGGTAGAAGACAGAGTCCCAGCTTCAGGCCAAGTCTAGAACACAATGCTAACTAATCCACAGGAAGCATCTCAGGAACAAGAAAGGATGGCACGCCTCACGTGCTAAAGAGGTTTAGCCTAATGAATGTAGAAGTTGGAAGGTTAAAAAGCATGCATTTAGGCAAAGTTACTGCATCAACAGCATCAAAACTTCAAACCCAATGAATGTGGCAGAGATAGAGATGAACCAAGCAGGCTCCCTTGCCCTAGAATACCTGATTCTGCAACTTGAAAGCAGAAAAGAAGCCTTTCATAAAAATTTAAACTGAAAGTAGGGAATCTAATTTTAAACAATATAGGAATGTTACTTCCATACAGACCGAACATTTATAGAAAGACACTGTTGGTCATTTCAATTAGTTTATAAAATGGGAAGGAAATAAGAGAGGATAAGAAACAAGAGAGTGACCATGTGTCCTGATTTGCCCAGACCACCCGGGATTGAATCCTGCTCTCGGGAAAACCCTGTAGCTCTGGACATACCACGGTGGATGTCTGGTAACTTTAGTAAACAATAGAATGGTTCTAACTGTGTAGATAGCTTTTGTGATGTATCTCAAGAGATTTTCTAGTGGATTCCTGTTATAATAAAGCATAATTCTGTTCAAGTTTACATTCCTACATGACCTAAATATTCAGAAGGGGGAATTCCATTTTATCAGAATTGCTCATCAGGAGGCCTCAATGTCACATGGGACTGTATGTGGGGAGAAGAAAGAAGAGGCAGTAGGAGGCTTTCCCAACACAGCCCAATGAATTACTTCCACCAGACTCCAACAGTCACCACTGTAGTCTCCTAAGTTCCCCCAAGAAATTTCCAATTCCCTGAATAGCTTCCTGACAACACAGTCCTACTGCTCTTCCCCACCCCATACCATCATCCCCACTCAAGTCTCATGCCTCTACCAACAATCACTGGCCCAGGATCTGGTCAATGTCCATCCCACTGACTATCATGGATGACAGCTGGACTTGAGGAGCACTCCTCTGCTCAGTCACTAGACAGTAATCTTGCCATTGCACTCTGGCTACTTAACGCAAGCAATTCTTGGTCCCAGCAGCAGCTACTGGCAATAACACCACTACTGTACTTTGCACAACTTCAGAATTTCAAACTTTCACACCCGTGTCTCAGGGAAACAGGTGAAGTGTAGTCCTTTTCAATTTTAACAATGTCATGTGAACATTACTTTTGATCCCTATCCTATCTCCCATAAGCCTTTTCTTCCCAGGATCTCTCCTCAACCACTGTGCATTCCCTCCACCTTGAGATAAGCTCTGCATTGAGGTCTCAATATACACATTTAACTGTTTGGAGTAGAAGCTAACTGATTTCTTAGACCCTTTATTTGTCTATACTGACCTGTCTGTATAAATATCACTAATTACTCCTCTTAAATGCAAAACACAGGAATATCACCTTCCTGATAATTTACAGGTGGTACTGGGTGAAAAAGAACACCACCTTCAAAAAAATGCTATCCAGTGACTTGAAGAGCACTAGTCATATCTCCCAAAGGACAAATAAAGATGGGCATCCATGAGTACCCTTTAACCTCTGACTGGAGTTTGGGGGTTTATTTTAACCTAAAAATGCACATCTAACCATGAGATGTAATAACCTCATCTCTATCTATCTATCTATCTATCTATCTATTTTTACACTTTCAGTCGATTTCCAAGTCTCTGGCACATTACACAGTAGTATTTTTGATGACAAAAATGTATTTATCTTCAAAATGCCAAATTTCCAAAGTCAGCATTAATGCCTACTCTTCTTTATCCGTCCAATTTCAGATATTCAACCAAAGGAGGTAAATACATAAACTTGCCCCAAACCTTCTGGTTCTGTTTTCACTCCTCCTCCAATTTTCACCTCCTTTTTCCAGCAACACAAATCCAGGCCTCTTTCTAGACCTCTTTTTTAGATACATTTCACACCTCCCCTTTCAAAGATTCATTCTCTTCACATTTGTTTTACCTATCTCATTTTCTTGTGTACACTGAGTTTATAGTAAACTGCGTTTTTAAAATTTTAAGTGTTATTCCTCTAAATTAAATGAAAAAAATTTCTCTGCTTTACAATTATCTCAAAATTTTTCTCATAAGTATATATAAAACTGCTGCCACATCAAGATAATAAGAAAATAATAATAATCTTAAACTGAAATGCACCATATACACCATAATTTTCACTTTTAACAATGCCATGCCGTGGGGGCCTACATAAGCAAACCCAAATCTACACCTGAATGCCTCAAGGTTGGGAAATCAAAATGCTAAGGCAATCAATCTCAAACAGCCAATCAGCTTCTATCTACAGCCAGTCAGATAATTTTCTTCTTTGCTCTAGCACTTTCTGTGTTCTTTCCCTGGCTCCTGTCCCAAAGCATTCCTAACCACTTCTAGCTTGGCACTGTCCCGTTCTAATAGCTTCTTGCTCAAATCAACTCTTAAAATTCTTAATATATGTGTTTACCTTTTAGCAGCTCTAAATGTTGGTCCATCTCTAGATTCCTTTTTTACTGCCAATTCTCAGCCATTTCCAAACTATGCGAATTCCTTGCTCTCAAAATTACTCTATAACCCATCTATTCTATCAGTGATGTAATTAACACAAATTTATTTCCTTTAATAAGATAAACATTTGTATCATACCTTGTGCTCCCTCACTGTAGTAATTAAAAGGTTTGATGAATTTAACCTTATGCCTCCTTAATTATCATGGTTTATAACGCCTAAATAATTGCTGCCCACTAATTTCTTGCAGTTGACTTCTTCACTCATCTTCATCCTAATTTCTAATACTCCTTCAAGATTCAGCTCGTGTCATATCCCCAGTTTTGCACTCACTACTTACTTACTGTTTCACAGCACAGAAACCTTATTTCTTTATCTCTTTATGACACTGTAGATTTATTACAATTCATCTTTTAATAATTTTTATTTTCAAGTAACAGTTGACACACAATATCATAGTAGTTTCAGGTGTACAACACAGTGAGTACACATTTATATAACTTACCAAGTTATCACCCAATAAGTCTATCAGGGGTGTCTAACCTGTGGCCCAGGATGGCTGTGAATGCAGCCCAACAGAAAATTGTAAACATTATGCAATTTTTTTGTGATTATGGGTCGCAGTGTATTTAATGTGTGGTCCAAGACAATTCTTCTTGATCAGTGTGGGGCAAAGAAGCCAAAAGGTTGGACAACCTGGCCTAGACCTATGTGACACCACATAGGTCTATATTACTGACTATATTCCTATGATATATTTTACATGCCTGTGACTATTTTGTAACTACCAATTTGTACTTCTTAATCCTTTCACCTTTTTCCCCCAGTCCCCAACGTGCCTGTCTTTACCAACCAACAAAATGTCCTCTGTATCTATTAGTTTCTGTTGTTTGTTCATTTATTTTTTCGATTCCACCTATCAGTGAGATCACATGGCTTTTGTCTTTCTCTGACCCATTTTACTTAGCATAATACCCTCTGGACTCACTCATGTTATTGCAGATGGCAAGATTTCACTCTTTTTTTATGGCTGAGTCATATTCTATTGTATAGATGTAACAGCTCTTTCGCCATTCGTCTACTGATGGACACTAAAGTTGCTTCCATATCTTGGCTATTGTAAATGCTGCAATAAACACAGGGGTGCATATATCGTTGAATTAAGTGTTTGGGTTTCTTCGGATAAATACCCGGAAGTGGACCTGCTAGCTCCTTCTTTGTCTGTTTCAAAGTCCATTTTGTCTGATGTATTGCTATCCCAGCTTTTTAAAAATTTTCATTTGCATTATATATCTTTTCCCATCTCTTCACTTTCAGACTGTGTCTTTTGGTCTCAAGTGGGTCTCTTGTAGGAAACATATGTAAGGATCTTATTTTTTTATCCATTCATCTACCCTATGTCTTTTGATTAGAACATTTAATCCATCTACATTTAAAATACTTCTTGATATGTAATTTTTGCCATTTTATTATTCATATTTTTTAAAGATTTTATTTTTAGAGAGAGGGTAAGGGAGAAAAAGAGGGAAACATAAATCAGTTGCCTCTCACACACCCCAAACTGGGCCCTGGCCCACAACCTAGGCATGTGGCCCAAGAGGAACTCGAACCCATGACCTTTCAGTTTGCAAGCCAGCACTCAATCCACTGACCCATGAGAGTCAAGGCTTATTATTCATATTTTTTATCTTTTTCATCCTTTTTAAAGAAGACCTTTTTCCATTTCTTCTTAAAGAAGATCCTTTCACATTTCTTGTAATACTGGTTTGGTTTAGATTTTCTTATCTGGGAAGCTATTTATTTCTCCTTTGATTCTAAAGGATAGCTTTGATGGATGGAGTAGCCTTGGTTGCAGGCTCTTTTCCTTACTATAAAAATTTCCTGCTAATCCCTTTTGGCCTGAAGTGTTTCTGTTGTGAAATAGGCTTACAGTCTTATGGGAGATCTCTCCTAAGTAGCTGTTTTTCTCTTACTGCTTATAAGAGTTTCTCTTTGTCCTTAACCTTTGGTACTTTAATTCTGATGTGTCCTGGTGTAGGCCTCGTGGGGATCATCTCATTTCAGACTCTCTGTGCTTCCTGGACATGTATATCCTTTTCCTTAGCTAAATTAAGTAAATTTTCAGTCATTATTTCTTCAAACAGGCTCTTAATCCTTTACTGTCTCTCTTCTCCTTCTGGTACCCCTATGATGTGAATGTTGTTACGTTTGATGTTGTCCCAGAGGCCCCTTAAACTATCCTCACTTTTTTGGTTTTCCTTTATGCTGTTCCGATTGGTTGTTTTCTGCTACCTTGTCATCCAGGTTGCCGATTTGATCCTCTGCTTCTCATCTGATCTGTTAATTCCATCTAATGTATTCATTTTAATTATTGAAGTCTGATGTAATTATCATCAGTATTTTAAATTACGTTTTGTTATTACACAGTTGTCCTCATGTTTCCCCTTTTGCTTCCCTCTACCCAGCATCCCTCATTCTCTCAGGGAATCCCTCTCTGCCATTGTTCATATCCACAGGTCATACTTATAAGTTCTTTGGCTATGCCATATGCTATACCATACTTGACATCCCCATGCCTATTGTTACTACCTATTTGTACTTCTTAATCCCCTCACCTCTTCACTCACTCTCCCCCACCCCAATCCCACCTGGCAACCAACCAAATGTCCTCTGTATCCATGAGTCTGTCTCAGCTCTTGTTTGCTTAGCTAGATTTTTAGATTCAATTGTTGATAGATATGTATTTATTGCCACTTTGTTGTTCATAGTTTTAATCTTTTTCTTAAGTCCTTTTAACATTTCATATATTTACAGTTGGTTGATGAACTCTTTTAGGTTTTTCTTGCCTGGGAAGCTCTTTATCTGCCCTTCAATTCTAAATAATAGCTTTGCTGGGTACAGTAATCTTGGCTGTAGATCCCTGCTTTTCATGATCTTGAATATGTCTTCCCAATCCCTTCTAGTCTATAAAGTTTCTTATGAAAAATTAGCTAACAGTCTTATGAGAACCCTCCTCTAGGTAACTGCTTTTCTCTTGCTGCTTTTAAGATTCTCTCTTTATCTTTAACCTTTGATATTTTAATTATGATGTGTCTTGGAATGGTCTTTTCTTCATCCATCTTGTTTGGAACTCTGTGCTCCCTAGATTTGCATGTCTATTTCCTTCACCAAAATAGGGAAGTTTTCTTTCACTATTTTTTCAAATACATTTCCAATTTTTTGTTCTTTCCCTTCTCCTCCTGGCACCTCTATGATGAGAATGTTGGACCTCTTAAAGTTGTCCCAGAGGTTGCTTATACTACCTTCATTTTTTTTTAGATTCTTTTTTCTTTTTGTTGTTCTGATAGGTTGTTTTTCACTTCCTTATGTTCCACATCACTGATATGAGTATCGGCTTCATCCACTCTACTGTTATCTTCCTGTAAGTTGTTCTTTATATCAATTAGTGTATCCTTCATTTGTGACTGGATCTTTTAAGATTTTATTTATTTTTAGAGGGAAAGGGAGGGAGGAAGGAAAGAAAAGGAGAAGGGAAGGGAAGGGAAGGGATCAATGTGTGGTTGCAGATCACATGCCCCCTCCTGGGGACCTGGCCTGCAACCCAGGCATGTGCCCTGACTGGGAATTGAACTAGTGACCCTTTGCTTCACAGCCAGTGCTCAATCCTCTGAGCCACACCAGTCAGGACAAGACTGGATCGTTTTCATGATGCTGAGGTCCTCACTAAGCTCCTTGAGCATCCTTATAACCAGTGTTTTGAACTCTGCATCTCATAGATTGCTTATCTGCATTTCATTTAGCTCTTAGCTCTTTTTCTGGAGTTTTCATCTGTTTCATTTGGGCCACATTTGTTTCATTTTGACAGCCTCAATGTATTTGTTTCTAGGTAGGTAGAACTGCTTTGACTTTGTCTTGATAGTATGGCCTAATGTAGTGGGTGTCCTTTAGGGTCGAGTAGCACAGTCTCCCCTATCAGCCAAGCTGGGAACTTGAAATGTACCCTTTGTGTGGACTGAGCACACCCTCCTTTTGCAGTTGAGCCTTGGTTGCTGCTGGCAGATCAATGGGAGGGATTTACCCTGGCCAGCTGACTGCAAGGACTGGCTGTGACCACTCACTACCAACCTCCACCCTCCATGGAGGATCAGCTGTACAGGGCCAGGTGGTGGTGCTCTGATGTAGTCTGTAGCTATCCATTCTGCGTGCTGGCCGTGGGGTTTCCCAGGTGGTGCAGGCCAAGGTCACTCCGCAGTGTTTTGCCCAGGGCACCATTCCTGAACTATAAAGCAATCTGAGATGGCTTTACTTGTGCTGGGCTCAGATATTCCCAGGCAAAGACAAGCTGTGAATTAAAGCTGGCTGCCGCTGATGCCAGGCCTGGGGCTCACTGAAGTCAGCTGTTGCTTGTTTGATATGATTTAGGAAGTTGTGAAGCATGAGCCAATACCAGCCATTCATATGGAAAAGCAGCTACAGTGGGTAGTAAATTGGGTGGCGCAGAGTCTCTGGGAATCTCCAAGGCTGGTCAGTGTTAGCCAGGTTAACAGAGTCTCAGATATGGCACCAGCTTCCTGGTTGTGTGGGGAGGGTTTAGAAAAGGGATAATGGCATCTGCTTGCCCCGATGCCAGACTTCAGCTTTTCCCTGTATAGCACTTGTGCCGCTCAAGCTGCCACTCTGGTGCTGGAGTCTAGAGGGAGTGAGTCTAAGTAGGTGAGTCTGTGGGAGGGTTCTCTAAGAAGAACTGCTTGGGGCTCCAGCTGTTTCCCCCACTGACTCAATCCCCAGTCAGAAGTTGTGGGGATTTATCTTCCTGGCATTGGAACCCTGGGCTGGGACTCCTCGCTCCTGAGATATCCCTCTCAGATTTTTATCCACCATGCATGGTTGTGGGACCAGACCATTCCAAGTCCACATCTCTCCTACCTGTGTGGATGGATATGGTTTCTTTAATTACATAGTTGTCAGACTTCCATTCACCTTGATTTCTGACTGCTCCGAGTGATCGTTATTCTATATTTTTTTATATAATTCTGATGTGGTTGTATGAAAAGTTAAGCCATGTCTGCCTACATCTCCACCTTGACCATTAGTTCTATTGTAGTTTTCATTTCTGATTGGTTCTAGTTTATGTTTCCTATCTCTTTATTGAAGTTTTTCTGAGGTCACTGAGTACCTTATAAAACCAGTGTTTTGAACTCTGCATCTGGTAGATTGCTTGTTTCCATTTTGTTTATTTCTTTTTCTAGAATTTTATTCTGTTCTTTCACTTGGGACATATCTGTCTCCTCATTTTGGCTGATTCCTTCTGTTGTTTTCTATGTATTAGAACTATCCGCTACATCACCCAGTCTTGGCAGAGTGGTCTCATGTAGGCGTCTTGGGGGGCAAGTGGTACAATCTCCCTGGTCACCTGAGCCAGTGCTCCAGGTATGTCCCTTGTGTGGGCTGTATGTGGTATCCTGTTGTAGTTGAGTCTTGATTGCCTCAAGGTACCTCGATGAAAGGGACTGACCCTCAGGCTGACTGGCTAAAAGGAATGGCGGTGACTACAGTGGAGGAACTTCTGTGCAGGGGTTGATGCCAGGGAGCCAGATTCACTTTGTCAAGGCTCTGGTACCTGCTAAATCCACCTTTGGGTGTACAACTCATCTTTATAATCCCAGCCCCTAGCCCAGTTTCAGTCTTTCCTAACTAATTAATAAATATGTATTAAACAAAGATTCACAATTAATAGAACAATCCTGTGAAAACAGAATGGCTAGGTTTTAAAAAATGTACCTTTATAGCATAGAAGTAAAACTTCAATAAAATTAAAACATTATAAAGAAAACCCTGTACATGTGGGACTATAAACAACCTATTCCATCTCCCATCTTTGCCCTGCTAATTCTGAGCTCCAAGTTCATGTCCACCTAATCAATGTGATTTCATCACCACAACCCAAAATAAATACTCAGTAAAAAAGTGTCCAATAGCTTTGCCCAGTGTGGCTTACTTGGTTGGAGCACCATCCTATAAACCAAAAAGGTCACAGGTTTGATTCCCAGTCAGGGCACATGCCTGGGCTGCAGGTTCAGTCCCCAATCAGTGCATGTATAAGAAGCAACTGGTTGATGTTTCTCTCCTTCTCTTCCTTCCCGCCTCTCTAAAAAATCAATAAGCATGTCTTCAGGTGAGGATAAAAAAAAAGTGTGTAAAAAAAAAAGTGAATGTTACCTAAGATGCTCACTTGACTTACTAAATAGTGAAATGGCCACAAGTATATAAACAAGAGAAAAGCTAATCAAACTTTGACATTTTCTAGCCTTAATTATTCAAAATAATCAGAAGTCATATAATAATACCCAAATGATATGTCAATTGGACTTTTAGAAAAGTCTGGGGGAACAATGGGTGCTTAGAACACAGTACCAATTTTCCCATATAAACATTATAAATAGAAAAAAATCAAGGAAGACACAAACAAATGGAAACATATACCGTGTTCATGGATTGGAAGAAGTAATATCATCAAAATGTCCATACTACCCAAAGCAATTTACACATTCAATGCAATTCTTATTAAAGTACCAATGGCTTATTTCACAGACATAGAACAAACACTTCAAAAATTTATATGGAATCATAAACGACCCTGAATAGCTGCTGCAATTTTGAGAAAGAAGAGCAAAGTAGGAGGGATCACAATACCTGATAGCAAACTGTATTACAAGGCCACTGTAATCAAAAGAGCCTGGTACTGGCATAAAAACAGGCACATGGACCAATGGAACAGAACAGAGAGCCCAGAAATAAACCCAAGTCTCTACAGTCAATTAATATTTGACAAAGGAGGCAGCAACATAAAATGGAGTAAAACTAGCTTCTTCAACAAATGGTGTTGGGAGAACTGGACAGCTACGTGCAAACAAATGAAACTTGAGCACCAACTTACACCTTATACAAAAATAAATTCAAGGTGGATAAAAGACTTAAATATAAAACGTGACACCATTAAAGTCCTTGAGGAGAATGTAGGTAGGAAAATCTCAGATATTTCATGCAGAAACATTTTTACTGACATGTCCCCTAGAGCAAGGGACATAAAAGAAAGAATAAACAAATGGGACCTCATCAAAATAAAAAGCTTCTGCATGGCTAAAGAAAACAGTATCAAAATAAAAAGAGAACAAACTGTATGGGAAAACATTTGCCAATGATACCTAAAACAAGGGTTTGATCTCCAAAATATATAAAGAACTTACATGACTACACTCTAAGAAGACAAGCAACCCAATTAAAAAATGGGCAAAGGACTTGAACAGATACTTCTTCAAGGAGGACATACAGAAAATCCAAAGACGCATGAAAAGATGTTCAATATCGCTAGTTATCAGAGAGATGCAAATTAAAACCACAATGAGATACCACTTCACACCAGTCAGAATGGCCATCATAAAGCAACAAACAACAAGTGTTGGAGAGGTTGTGGAGAAAAGGGGACCCTAGTGCACTGTTGGTGGGACTGCAGACTGGTACAAACACCAGGGAAAGCAGTATGGAACTTCCTCAGAAAACTAAAAATGGATCTGCCTTTTGACCCTGCATTCCACTGCTGGATCTATATCCTAAGAACACTAAAACACTAATCCAAAAGAACCTTTGCACCCTGATGTTCATAGCAGCACAATTTACAATAGCTAGGTGCTGGAAGCAACCTAGATGCCCATCAGTAAATGAATGGATAAAAAAACTATGGTACATTTACATAATGGAATTCTATGCAGCAGAAAGAAAGAAGGAGCCCCTACCATTTGCAACAGCTTGGATGGAGATGGAAAGCATTATGCTAAATGAAATAAGGCAGGCAGTGAAAGATAAATACCATATGATCTCACCTTTAACAGAAACCTAAACAACGAAACAAAGACAGCAAAATATAACCAAAGACACTGAAATAGAGGACAGGCTGACAGTGACCAGAGGGGAGAGAAGAGGGAATTTCAAGGGAGAATAGGAAGGGTTTACAGGAACAAATTTAAAGGACACATGGACAAAAACTAAGGGGAGGGTGGTAATGGGAGGAAAGTGGGAAGGGATGGGTGGGTGGGCTTGATTGAGAGTAAAAGGGAGAAAACTGTACTTGAACAATGATTAAAATAAAAAATAAGTAAATAAATAAAACATTATAAATAGTGGGGAGCTACCAAGAGCAAGCCACAGAAACCTACCAGACCCATAACAGCTGAACCACTTTTACAGTACAAGGAAACCAATTGTTCCAGAGATGTTTCAGGGTTGCCACAAATACTTCTTTGTGTGCATATGCATTGATCCCACAAAATCAAAGCACAATTTGAAAAGAAAGTCCTGACACTAAGAAAAGGTACTTTGCATGGTACCTGCCAAATAGTACATATTCAATAAATTATATCTGTTTTTATCCTGATATCCTATTTCAAACTTGTATATTCATGAAGATAGGTTTATTTTCGTTACTACATACTAACTGTAAATTCAAAAGTACAGGACAAATCCTCACCACTGATCCACATGCTTCCCTCATAGCCTGCTGCCCATGAGTGTTTGATACCTGTCTGCTAATAAAGAACCCTTAGTGCCAACTGAATCTCAAAACAACAAGCAGGCTTAAAACCAGAGAACCTTATTTAATTTCAGATGTTTTATTAAATAAACTACCTTGCTCCTCAAATTGATTAATTTTTTTAAAAAATTGTCAACAAAATAGAAAAAGAAATTATAAGAATTCATATAGAAAACAGTCCTCTAAGAGCTGCCAGCTTAGATAACACTGTCCTAGACAAAAGCAACCTTGTTAAATGGCTGGTGGTGAGACATGACATCTGAATTCTCTTGGCCTGGGTAATCTTACTAAATAAGAAATGGAGCACAGAACACATCATACATTCTAGCTTAGAATTACTTGACTAAAATTACTGCATATTTCATGAAAACATGAAATAATAGCAATCATGCATAATGACACCAAACTAATTTACAACTGTTTTCATTTTAATACCATTAGTTTCCTCCAGTACATTTTTTCAAAGCTGCAATCCTAGTGTAAAAATAAACTTATTTTCTACTCCCTACCCTCCATGTACAATAAGAACTGCTCATTACAAACTAGATTTATTCCTTGGCCAACGTCAGAGCAATTTATGCTTACAGTTGTAAAACGTAGGTTTGGCAACAATATTCTAAAAGACCACAAGATGGTGATGTTGCTCAAAAACAAATGCACCTTTTAAAAATATATAATACATTATACCAGCTTACCAAAAAAAAAAAAAAATGTTTTCCTTCCTTGTTAAGTAAGGGTTATCAAAAATGTTTGTACTCTACTAGGAAACATTAGTGAGGAGAAAAATACTTTCACCAAATTTAGCAGCAACTATTCTAATTTTAAAGTCAAACAGTTATGGTCTCTAAAAACAAAACAAAAACGTAGGCACTACTATTGTCTTTCATCACACCTTTCCTCCTCTGCTTGCTCCATCCCCTTCTTCCTCAGGTCATAATAGAGAAATGAAATACATTTTTACTTGTCATGCACTGAACAAATTTTTCCTAATTACTGTTAATTTAGGAAGATAATTCCTATTTGTTTCAAAAGGTAAATTTATTTATATTGACAATGGAGAAGAATGCCAAATAGTATCAGCAATGAGAATCAGATCATTTGTTACTAATAACATCCTCCATTTCTCATAATATGCAACATTATGTTTATGGTGGCAAAATACCAAAACCTTTCAAGCAAATATTGTTGCATTTGGTGATTTTCCCCATGCCTTAGCAATTATCAGTAGACACAGGTTTCCCTTGTCTGTGCTGCATGTCAATTAAGAAACAAGATTCAAATAACACTAAGCATCTTAAAACTTGGGTTCCAAACTTACAGAATCAACTAAATATATAAAAAGCACTCCCTGGCTTTTTGTAAATACTCCCTGGCCAGAACAGACAACAGAACATTCCTATCTTGAGACCACCTGCATTTAAATTGGTGTGTAACTGATATAGAAACGCAGCCAGTCTTAAACTTGGAATCTGAATCAAGTCTCTGGTTCCAAAAATAGTAAGAAAAATAGTGATCACTTATTGGGCTCCTATTATTTGTCAGTCACCTTATAAAAACTATCTCTAATGTTAATAATTACTCTTCAGAGTCTTGATTGTTCCTACTAACAGATGAGGAAAATCAGGTTTCAGGAACTAAAAGTGCTCAGGGCCACAAAACTAGTGAGTCAGGATTTTGAACCTAGAATTCTTGGGCTCAAACCCACTGCTCTTTTCACCACATCTATACTGCGAAAACAGAATATAAAACAAGAAATGCTGAGCTAAACCCATGCCTTAAAATGAGCAGTTTGCCACATCAATCAGATGTTACTCTTCACTTATTTTTTTCACTTAAACATTCACAGTAGGGTGATTTTGAGAGGCTTTTAAGCTAGTCACTGAAAATGCTTTTTTTTAAGGTTGAAAAAGAAAAAATAAGTAATCTTTAAAATGACAATGTGTAAGAGTGTAAACACATTAAGAGTGAAGAGGAGGTAAGCTGTAGGGTCTTTTTAAGAAATCATGTCCATGTCTTCTGGGAAAAACCCAGGTCAACATAACATTCTTACTTTGCAAAGACCAAACTTCATAGAGTTATATTATTACAACCTCATACTTCAAAATGGCATAAATATTTCCATAAATAATTTGTCATCTGTTTCAAAGTGTGGTATTTTAATAACATTAGTTTTGCTTACCAGATGTTTTTTCCTTCTAATCCAAAATTTTTTAATATTTTGGTATTCAAATACCCTGTATTTGCTCCATCTCATGAAGTGGCAGAAAGCAGAGTCATGAAAGCCTAGAGCTGAGGCTGAGAGGTGAGACCCTTTTTCAGGGTCAAAAGCCTCTAGATGTCAGGCTTGCTAGCGAGGCTAGTTGTTCTCTGCACTGCAGTGGTCACAACTGTAGCATGACATTCACTCCAAAACACTTCCTGAGTGTTTCCAAATACATTAAGGATTCTAATTTGCCCACAGTTAAGCAGCCTTGGAGATCTGTGAACTTTCCAATTCCAAAGTGCCAATTTCTAGTTTGAGAAAACCATGTTGGGGTAATATGATAAGGAAGACTCTTTCAGAGTAAGAGGACCTAGGTCCAAGCCTCAACTCTACTTTCTGTGTACATGCCACTCTGTTCTTTATTTGTAAAACGAGGATACTAATATGAAGAGGGGAACTAGCATTGCATCTAGCATCTGAACCAGTGCTAATTTCCTCTAGGCTCTAGCACCACAGCCACCCTTGCCACAACCTCCATGCTTTTATGGCAGAACCACCCAGCAGAGCCACCTGCTGTACTTCCATAACAATACAGACAGCAGCAGTCACAGACCCTGCTGTAAACCCTTCATCTGCAGCAGGATCAGACTGAAATTACATTCAGGCAGCTGAGAGGAATATAGTACTGCTAAAGTTTTTGTTATAAATGCAATTTCAAGATATTTTTAAGTTTATTCAAGTAACAGACACATAGTGTTAATTTACTATTTAAAAATACTCTTCCTGAGAATATTAAAGCATGCTGCAAGTATAAACTTTCATCAGATATCTTCACTCTTAGAGGCAAATTTTAATTCAAAACACAGAAACTTCCCTAAGTGAGATAATCAATTAAATAGTTAAAATTTTGCTCCTTGAATATGCATTTCTTCTCATGCTTAAAATATAGGAACACAATCCTTTATCCATAAATCCAAAACCCCAAAAGCTCTAAAAACTTAAAGTTCCTTCATAACTCATTGGGTGGCAAAATCTGACCAGACATGTGGCTCTTTTGTGTCCTTATTTACCCACACTTAACAAACATTTGCCAAAGAAAGCACAGGATGCTGCCCTAGACTTTATGGGGGCTTTATGTAACATAGTATATGGAGTGTTATTACCTTTCTAATATTAAGAAATAGTAATTTTTGGAACATGTTTGACATCAATGAAAAGCTAACATGAACCCATCCTAGTGAATATTTTGAATACTAAGTGCCAGGTTTAAGCCACACAACAGATCTGTGAATTTATTATTATTACTACTTTACATATGAATACTGTTTACATATGCTAAAACTAGGGCTTAATCTAAAATGAACATGACCAAGCTTACTCAGCCAAAAATCAGTGCCAGAACTCAAGACCTAGGTTTGCCTTACATGAAGGACTGAGCTCTTTTAATAGGCACACTTAAAAAAATGAATCACAAAAAAAGTTTTAAAAAAGTTAAAATCACCAAGACTTGTACCCTAGGAAAAGGATACAAGGTATACTTTCCTTCTGGGTCTACACATCTAAACAGTCACACCATATTTCACAGCTCACAGGACAAAAAGAGATGAGTTTATTGTTTTTCTCCCCAAACTACTGACCACAAAGTCAGTGAAAACACACAAAACAATAGGCTCCTCAAACAAATGTCAACTAATCCTTTCCACTCAAATTTAGACAGAATCAGAGGTTTGGCTTTTTTTTTTTTACCACAAAACGTACTAACATGATAAAAATACGGCTGATATAGACATAGGTTAAGGTTTTCCAGTAACAACCCCAATCAAAAGATCTGCCATTCCTATGACAGCTGTGGTCACAGAACTGAAAAGGGTTTAAGTGACATATACAGACTGTCACCACTACTGTTGGGAACCGCCCTGACTGGTATCAGAAGCTGAAACCCCCGCCTAGCTAAGGCTAAGGAACGCCCTTGGAACCGTAAGCCAGCAAGGAGATAAAAGCTTATCTTCCTGGCAGGAATGCTGCTTCTGCTGCTTTATTCATGACTGAACCCCAAAAAGCTTGGTCGGTTAGCCAAAGACGGGTAAGATTCCCCACGGGAGAACGACCTAAGCCAGGCACGATCACTTTGGGAGGCCCCCCCCAAAAGAAGGACTTGGGGGGCTGCAGCAAAATGGGGTGATGGACCCTCACTCCTCGGCTTTGACAAAGTCTGAGTTCTCAGCGTCTGGAAGAAAATCTCCTTATCTCTCGGTGGCCTTAGTTCCCTTGCTCCACCTAAGCCTGAAACAATGACAGGGTAGTACAGCTCGGTACTGAGAAGTGCGGATTTCCCGGGGTGATCAGGCCTAAGAAAGAACATGTAAATTACTGTGAAACCTTCTTTGTTTAGAATGCTCTCAGTTGAATGAGAAGGGTCTTAGGAGGAAGTTAGTTTGTTCCTCAGTCTTACAGCTCTTTGACCCCCCAACTCAATAGACCGGCAGAGTTCTTTGTTTTCTATAGTTCCTTACTTCCCCTAATGAGTACTGTACTTTACCTGAATTATTATGCAAAATGAGCCTAATAAAAGCAGGTATGGACGGTAAATCAGCGCGCTCCCCACTAGGGGGGGTGGCCATTTTGTCCCTACTTCCCCACAGAAACTAGTCTGTCTCTGTGCATGTGTTGTTTTTTCTCGCGTATTGTCGAGCCATCCACAGCGTTCCGTGGTCACTGCTGGCCGGTGACCCACGCGCAACACACTACTGCCCTAAGCAAAACTCAGAGAAAACAAGTTTCAAGTTTTGGGGGTTTTTTTTCATTAATCAATTTAAAACTTAAACTGTTTCTGATGACTTTCTTCCCAAATCAATGCCATCCGCTAAGCAATGGCTTTCCCCACAACAGACAAAGGCATCCTTACCTTCTTCTACCCTAAAACCAAATTCTAAATCAGACACACTTCACTCAGAGAAGCTCTATTTTTGAGTAGCTTATCCGAGCAAAGTGAAAAGCACATTATCTGATAACTAATCACAATGTCTAACTTAACAGTTTCCATAAGCATTTTTAAAAAAGAAATGTCTTCATTCAAAAGACTTTCTTTCAGAGAAGTATGGGGAAATTGTTTGGATAAGTAAACCTGAGGGATGCCTCCTGCTGGATCACTTCTCTTGCCTGTTCCTTACTGAAATCACCATGTATCAGGTTCTGGGGTTTCTTCAGAAAAGTCCTGGGCAATTACTTTATGCCTCTTTAAACATTTGAAAGGTTCAGATGTTAAGCTCTCTTTGTATTTACATCACAGTGTGTTTCAGGAGCTGTAGTTTAGAAAGTGGTCTGCAGGAGCACCAGAACTCCAAAACACAGGTTTAGTTTCTACCAGCACTTCTCAAACTAACATCTGAGTTATTTGTTAAACATGAAATGCTTAACCCCTTCAATCAGGGACCATACCATAGATCTCAAATGGGTACTCAACAATACACATGGTTAACAAATATCCTAGATAACTGTGATGCTGGTGTTAACAGTATTTCCTTCCCAGAATGCACGGCCAAACCCTCACCAGCTCAGCCACATTAGGTCTCTTTCTCAGATTCATGTTAGCAAGTTACTTTTTTCATTAGGTGAGATTTGATATACAGCTCCGCTCATGCCAAAATAATTGTCTTTGAGAAATGAGTGGCTCCCAGAAAAATTGACTTATTTAATTTTTCAACTTAATAAGGAATTATGGGCAATAAAAATGGTTTAAGGGCTGCTTATGTCCCAGGGACTATGCTTTCTGCTTTACAAACATTATCTCAATTAATTGTTGCAAAAATCCAGCAAGAAAGATATTCTTTACATTTTACAGAAGATAAAACTGAGACAACAACTATGAGGCAGTACTGACAGACACTGTTCTACCTAACTTTAAAGCTGTAACTCTTATCCCAAATGACAGCCTACCTTTTCAGTACTTCAACTGTAAGTGTAGAGTCTTTTAGTCTATTTACTTTTAAGGTAAACATCCTAATTTAAGTTCATTGAACTAATCTTTCTGCCCCACACTAACTAAACACATACAAGTGTAGGACATCTTGGCATGTGGGGGATGCTACATGGCCAGAGTATCCATCTTAAGTCAGGACTCAACAGTTTGCTTTATCCCATCTTATTTAATCAATATATGGGTATACTAAACAGCTATTATAAGAGTGTATGTTTCTTAAATAAAGAGCTGCCATACCTACAATTCTGTCAATGCTAGTACTTTTAAACTACCCAATAATGTAAAGCAGAAAGGAGAGCCATTGAGAAACACCATAATGTAATTCTACCTGTCCCCTTCTTTTTGCCCTAGCCCTTCCTACCTACATGATCATGTTTCTCAGTACAGTCAAGCACCAAATTCCTCCCTACAACAGCCAATGAACTATTTTCAGAAATCAGCAGATTTGCACTAGGATGCAGAAGTCCATTTTTTGAGCGTACATGAAATGCTTCAAAAGTGCTCCAAAGCCACACCTAAATTCTTTAAATGAGATGTTGATTCTTTATTCCACTCATAAGTTATAATATAACAATAACAAAACACTCATTTCCTTCACTCCAGTTAGCCTTAACACCACTTAGATAACTGGAACTTAAAAAAAAAAAAAAAGCTACTAAAATAGATAGTAACATAAAGACAAGAGGTGAACATAAAGTGAGAAAAACCTAGCTTCCACTCTTGAAATCTACCTGTTCCTGGATGAGATGAGCATTACCTTATTCCTCGTTTCCTTAAGGAGGGCCCAGATACAAAGTACTAAAAGTACTAGGTAGTTTAAGTGTCAGCTCCCAAGAGTTTTCCAGAAGCCCCATTTATGTAATAAATGGGTCCAGTATAATCCTGGGATTCATATTATCTGGTCCCTCTCCCTTGAATCTGGGATGACCTGTGACTTACTGTAAATAACGGAATATGGCAGAAATGATGTTATGCTGGTTCCAAAGACTATGGCTGAGGAAAACCTGGGTGCTACTGCTTTTGAACTCCAGTGAGCCCTGAGCAACCATTTGCAGCCAGCAATCCTTCTGGAAAGGCCACCTGGCGAGCAAGGCGCCCTGAGACAAGACTATATGGTACAAGAGGAAGAAGAAGAAAAAGAGACAGGGAGAGAGAAGCAAAAAGACAGAGAGACCAGTACCCAGGGGAACTGCCAGCTGAATGTGGCCAATTGAGTGACCACCAGCAAAACCAGCAGAAACGTTCAAATGAGACCAGCCTGGCAACCTGGGAAAGCAAAATCATGACCAAAAAAAAAAGTGTCTTTGGTTTTAGGGTTGTTTGTTACATAGTAATAGATAACCAAAATAATGCTTACCTGGTTCCTTGTGTTTTTTTCATAGTTTCCTCAAAACCCAGGGAGGAGTGTAGTTACAAGCATACCTCATTTTACTGCACTTCACAGGTGCTGGGTTTTTTTTTTTTAACCACTGGAAGACAAGAACCTCCACCAGCAAATACATGAAACCTCACTTTATTGTGGTGTCTCAAACCAAACCCACAATATCTCCAAACTGTGCCTGTAATTATAATTCCAAATACACAATTCAGAAGTAAATTTCATTTACTTCTCTTCCCACCCCACCTCACCCTACCCTATCCCATCCCCCAATCCAGACTGAGATTACAAAGGAAATAAGTAAATGACTGGCCTAATATCACTACCTGCTCTCCATACACTCAATTCATCCCTCAGTCTCACCAGCATTCCATCACATGGAAAAAAGAATGCACACAGATAGTCCAATGAAAACCTAAGAGCCAAGAATCAAATTGTTAACTGGAAGGAACCTCCCAGGATCATCTAGTCCTCACTGACAAGGTCACATAAAGGCAGTAACTATACCCAATGATGATAAACCAGTTGCATACATCATACAAGAAAGAAATCAACTCCTGATTCCACTTTACACACTTGCTAATTGAAATACTCGGGCAAATCATTTAACCTCTTGGACTACTTTGCTCTGTAACATAATGGCAAATAACATAAATTAGTCAAAATTCACTGTAAACAACAACACAAGCGTAAGGAGACAGTGTCCTTAGATGTAAATATAGTGTGTCTCTACAGTAAGGGTTCTAAGCAATAATAAAAGAATTTGAGAGCTCTAGTGTTTTAAAAGCCCCAACTAATTCTGAGAGCTGCTTCCAGGCCAACCCACTGGCTCAGGGGTTCCATGAATAAGCTACAGGTGGTCCACAGACTTTCTAAAACAGGGGTGCCGTACTCATTTTCACCGGGGGCAAGGGGCCACATATCAGGGCTGAATGTAATTTTAGGACTGTATAAATGTAACTACTCCTTAACTAGGGGCAAAGAGCTGGCGTTGCCACCAGGTAGAAACAAGATGCTGGGCCGGATAAAAAAAGGTGAGGGCCAGATTCGGCCCGCAGGCCTTCTGTTTGCCACCTATACTCTAAAATGCTAAGCAAAAAGCAAAGGTGCATACGGAAATTTTCCAGGCCAGGTTTCTTTAATTCCACCAAGGATTACTAATCCCCAAAAGATTGAGAACTCCTGCTACAAAGTAACACATGCCAAATATAAAGCTTCTGTGAATGTGCTCAATATCATACTACTACTCACCCAAATAACCTGAATCAGAACCTTCAGTTATTTTCTCTCCCCTCATTTTCTCTCTCATCATCAATTCTGTCTAATCTACTACTTCCTTCCTCCTTACCATTCCTGTATTTACGGCCCCAGCTCAGCCCCTCGCTACCTATGATCACAGCAACCACGAGGTGTTCTCTACCTCCAAGTCTTCTCTACTTCAATCCACACTGCAACAGCTGCCAGATTAACCCTCTGAAAACAGCTTTACATTACATTCTCAACTCAAAGTCATCTGTGAAACCCCCACTGTCTACCAAATCCAAGGTCATCTGCCTGCATTAAAAGCAAACATAAATTGGTCTAATTTTTACTTCAAGCTTTGTCACCCTCACTACTGGTACAAATACTTTATACTCCATCCAAACAATTATTTCCATCTCTTCAGATGTATGAACTCTGTGCTCTTTAGTCCCTTCTCTCTACTTGGATTACCTTTCCCTGCCTGTCAAGACTCTTAGTCATCCTTAAAGATTTCACAAGCCAGGAAATCCCACCTTCCCAAATGAGATGTGGGCTTTTCCTTTTTTAAATTTGAATTCTGCAGGTACCTTAACTATTTATTAAAAGACAAATGAGCCCTGGCCAAGTGGCTCAGTTGGATGGAGCACAGTGCTGTGCACCAAAACCCTGAGGGTTCAATCCCCAGTCAGGGGGCACACATATGGGTTCCATCCATGGTCAGGTGCGTACAGGAGAAAATCAATCATTTCTCTTTCTTTCTCTCCCTTTCTCTCTTAAAACAAAAACAAAAACAAAAACACACCAAAAAAACAAAAACCACCTATATCCTTGGGTGAGGATAAAAAAGACAAATGAGGCATATATATATAGTCCTACCCACCTAACTAGTCCTTGAAGGCAGAAACCATCATCATGCTCACCTTTATATTTCCCAAACACTTTGCACAGTCATGCAGTAAATGCTTAATAACTGTGCAAAGTAGTAAAAGAAATTTCAAACTTCCTGGGGTGAACAGTAGATTCCTCTCTTTGAAGGCAGAGAGACTTTATCTGTGACATCCTCTATCACACCAGGCTTCCAAAACATAGCCCTTATTTTCTGCTTTTCAAAGTCCAGGAAGAACTATTTGAAAATGTCAATAAGCTACATCTGAAAGAACTATTCCATTTATTTAACACTTCTCAATCTGAGTGGCTCTCAATACTTGGCCACTAAGTATTCAATTTGAAAAAATATTAACTGCTTATGAAAAGTGATCATTTCCATAAAAGCTAACTTACTACTTTATGACTAAAAGCAAACACATACATAAAAGAATGCCTTTCTTTTTTAAAGGGTGATTTTGCTTGTATAATACAAAGACTCAGTGCACAGGTAAGATTCATTTATAGTAAGTGGGAATTCTTGTGAAAACCTGCCTGCAACTGGTCACCAGGTGTTTCAGATAAAAACGCCAAAGGGGGAGAGAGAATTTTAGACATCATCCTCTTCCACCACTGTTGCCAATAGCATTTTAGAGCACTAACTCAAATCCTTTTGAACATTAGGCTACACACACAAAAAATACATAAAACTTATCCAACAGAAAATGAAAGCCACGACAAGCGGCTGGAAGAGGAAAAATGTCAACAAGCGGTGAGTGGTCTTGTCAGGTCATCACGGGAGCCAAGGCAGCTTCACTCCTAGGCAACGAGGTAAAGGACGTACCTAGCACAGGACGATCCCTCAAAAGTGACAAAGCGATGAGCCAACTACAAAATTAACATCTCGTAAAGGTCGGCAGGAGGAGGTCCCAATCGCTAGCAAAAACTGCAAGGTCACTGGGACCTGGCGGGTCACCGGGATGGAGGTGGAGTGCGCTGGGGCTGCAGCCAGGAGGACTGGGTGATACAGGCGAAGAACGCGGTCCAGGACGAGGTGCGGAAACCCAGGCGTGGGCAGGAAGTGCACCCGGTGTCTCAGGGTGGCATGGGGACAAGGTGAGCAGCTGAGCAGCCGCGCAGCAGAGTTACCGGGACTCTTCACTCCGGCCTAAGCTAGGGCCACCCGGCAGCCCGGCGACCCCGCCCCGCAGAGGTCTGCCTTGGCCGAGGGTTCGGCCTCAGAGTCCCCACCCGCCCCCTGCCCAGTCCGCGCTCCACCGTCCTCACCAGCTCCGGAGCTCGCAGCAGCGCGTCCCCGCGGCGCCTTAGCCCTCGGTGACCAGAACCGCCATCTCGCCGCAGGCTCGGCCGGCAGCCAGGCCGCCTGCAGCCCCTTGTAAGCTCTTTCGCCACCAGGCCCTCCCCCCCCCACCCGCCCCACCGCGATCACCTCCGTGGACCTACACTTCCCTCCCCAAGAACGCTCCACCCGGCCCAAAGATCCGGACCCCACTGCTTCCCCGAGCATGCGCAGCCAAGGCACCAGCAACGCCACTGGGAAAGTCTCCTCCACTTGGTCTTCCGGGCGTCTGGGACGGCCAGCCAATGGGAGAGGAGGGCGGAGCCCCGAGCCACTGGGGGCGTGGCCTGGATCTGGAGGCGGAGCTAGAGCCACAGAGGGGCGGAGACTGGAGAGAGGCTCCTTGGGTTGGTGGAGGTGCAAGTGGTTGCCTTGACTTTGCGGCTGCGTCGGGGTAGTGCCTCTCCTCCAGGGAGGACCTCGGGCACTGGCAGTCCTTTGGAACGCGTTACAGCAAAGGTGGATACTAAATAAGTATCTGTTGACAAGCTGGGCGCTGCAGAACACATTGCAAGAGTAAATAAACGCCATCAGCAGAGGACTACCACCCCTTATTGGTCACCAAATATTGCACTCCGCCCTGCATGAGTACAATGACAAAATACTGAGCAAATACACGGGTGAGTCTCATGCAGTGCAGCCTGTCACACCCATTTGTACAAAACACAGGTGCTGTTCTTTCTGTGTTTCTTTCAGAAGAAGGACTACTTTGCAATACAGTCGGTGGTGACCACATTACTCACCAGATGACCTTGACAACAAAAGGTTGCTGCCACCCAACCAACCAAAAGGAGTCCGCTTACAAAGTGTGGTAAAAGGAAAGACTATACTCAGGTGAACGGTTTGGCAACTGGTAAGACACAAGCTCTGGAGAAAAATGTGCTCTTATAAAGCAAGGGGAGGCCCCTTATATACAGGAAGTTTCTGGTCCCTGAATGGGCAATTTCTATGCAAATGAGGAATTCAACTTTGCACAGATTGGTCCAAATTACACTGTCTTGATTGGTCAGAGTCATGTGTTCTGATTGGTCATTATGGAGCCACTCTGATTGGCTGATAGAGATGCAAATGAGGATGCAGCTGTGCAGCTCTGATTGGACAAGGAAGGTTTCAACCCATTGGTTGAAATATAATACCAGAAGGTTTTTCTTAAGGGAGTGCTCAGATGGGTGGAGCCCAGTACAAGAGGCTGGCAGCCCAGTCTGCAGCAGTTCCCTTACATGCAGTAGGTATGAATTTGAGCCTGATTAACCCTGAAGAATCTTTCTTAAGATCTATACCCTGGTCTTCTACTTTAGAGGCATAATAAAGACCATCAAGCATGGATTTCTATAATTTTTGCCCAAGTGCTGTACCCAAAACTAAGAAAGTACTTGCATCCATACCCAAGCTGGCTAGTGTTCCTTCTGTCTCCATCCTGGGTAGACCTGCTCCTCCTCAAAGTGACCCTCTTCACTGTCTGCTGTTTCCTGTGGCATATCTACTCTCTCCTTGGCATATCTTGAACTCCACCTTTTCCATTGGCAAAACTCCTCAGCAAATTGGCTGTTTAAGTCTTTTCTGTCTTAAATTTGACATTGACTTTAAAACTTCTTTCTAGTTCTCTCTCTTCTTCCATCATAATTAAGCTTGTGAAAGAATCATGTACCAAGAATAGGATTACACTCTGTATTTGTAGCATTTGGCATCTCTTGATTGAATGAATGCACATTCTCTTCTCTCCATTGCATCCTCTGACATCATCCCTGGATGTGAGGCACACCATATTTCCAATGATTATTATAAAATATGCATCTGGGCATGTCACTCCACTACTTAAAATCTTTCATCGGCCTTCAGAACTTTCAAGACAAAGATTAACATGATATTCAAGGCCACTATACTCAAATGTCCAGTCACCCATTATGAAAATGTTTTAGAGCCCTCTGACTGTGCTCACTGATTTCCACTTTACCAAGCACAGTTTCCTCTAACTTTTCCCTCACTTTTCTTCACCTGCCCAGTCCCATTAAAAATAAGTTCAAAAACACACCCACAAGTGCCTCTCAGACATTAAATGTACATGTCTAGCAGAGGTCTTCAGTCTGTCTCTGTATACATACAGGCTTCCTTCTGCTTCCTGCTCTATTCACCTTCACTCACAGCAATCTCAAGTTCTGTTTCCCACTTTGTTCAGTTCCATTCAAAGTACCTAGCACTCACCCAGGCCCCTAAGTTGACAGCTAAAATTGAACCAGCCTTTTATTATTACATATTTGTTTGGTTTCAAATAAACCAAATTATAAATAAATGTCTTTCATAAATCATCTTCCATATCCTTACTGTCATAGTTTAAAAAGTAATCAAGGGTATGAATAATTTTATCCCTTATGAAACATTGGCAAATTGTGTCCCAGAAAAAACCTAGGTTTTATGTCACATTGGTTGGGACCAAAATGCAGCTCTGCCACAGAGGACCACATTCAGACTTTTGTGGGCCCTAGATACTTTTACCTTTGTTGGCCTCTTCTTCCATAAAATAATATTAAAAATTATATTTATAATTGTATTGATATGAAGATGAACATATTAGTATTCTGCATTAAAATGTTTTCTTCAGCCTTAACATTACTGGTAATTTGTTTTCCTTCTCATTTTAAAAGAAATTAAAATATTTTTATAGGACCCAAAAGTATGGTAGCGATGATTTGAAACAACTTCTGATGAAAGTGAAAGAAGGAAGTGCCAAAGCAGAATTGCATTTGAACATCAAGAATATATGATTCATGACTATGGGAGAAATACACTGTTACATAAACAATGAAGACATCAAAATTGTTAATATTTTTCTGACCTTGGATCAATCATCAGTTCAAATGGAGACTGCAGTCAAGAAATCAAGAGAAAACTGAGACTTGGAAGGGCAGCAGTGGAAGATTAGGAAAGATCACCAAAAGCACAGATGTGTCATTAGAGACCAAGCTAAGATTATCCACATCCCCATATTCCCAATTACTATGCATGGAGTGGAAAATGAACAGTGAAGAAGACTGAAAGGAAAAAAATTGATTTGTTTTCATTAGGTGTTGGAGGAGAATTCCACTAATACCCTGGACCACCAGGAAGATGAACAAGTGGGGACTAGAGCAAACAAAGCCTGAAACATCAGTGAAAGAAAAAAAATGACAAAACTGAAGCTATCCTACTTTTGGCACATAAGGAGAGTTAGGGTTCTCTGAAAATGACAACAATGCTTGGAATAGAAGGCATCAGGAAAAGAATCCTTCAAATATGTGATGGATTGACACTATAAAACAGGGTGTCAAACTCATTTTCCCTGGGGGCCACATCAGCCTCCTGGTTGCCTTCAAAGGGCCAAATTTCAACTCCTTAACACTTAAGGAGTAGTTACATTTATATAGTTCTAAAATTATTTCAGCCTTTTGAAGGCAACTGTGAGGCTAATGTGGCCCCCGGTGCAAATGAGTTTGACACCCCTGCTGTAAAAGAAGCCATAGGCTGCTGAAGTCTACAGGAGCTGAGCAGGGGTATTGAGGACAAGACATTGTGGACATCACTCATTAATAGGAGACAACTTAGCAGCACATAACACACAAAAGTATGATGAGCCCAAGGCTTTGTGCCTAGTGTAACAATTGGACAAGTCAATCCTGCTGCCTCCTGCAAGCTATGATAGTTGGCCAAATTCACCTGACTATGCTTTGACCAGAAAACTACTTTATTGCTACCATATAATGTGGTAGTAAAAAGTGAATGAGTTATTACAAATAAAAGACTTAGAATTACATGACACATAGTAAATTAATGTTCTATTGTTATTATCAAATTCCCATAGAATTCTTTGGTATTATATGATAATTATTCACTGTGCTTAAGTTTTCAAACAAACTCAAAAATAATCTACTGACTTTGCTAGAAATAAATGATGGAGATGATGGAGATTTATTCAAAGGTCTTAGAATTTGCAACCTGGAAACACGACTACACAAAAACACAGAAGTGTTCTAAAGCAGAAAGCAAAATAAAAAATTCTTATGGCAAGAAGTATTTTCTTGATGCCTGGCTAGGTTGCTCAGTTGGGTGGAACGTCATCCCATAAACCAAAATGTCACAGGTTCAATCCACAGTCAGGTCACATACCTAGGTTGTGAGTTCCATCTTTGGTTGGAGCACATATGGGAGACAACTGATCTGTGTTTCTTACATCAATGTCTCTCTGTCTCTCTCTCCCTCTCTTTCTTTCCCTTCCTCTCTCTCTAAAAGTCAATAAACATATCCTTGGGTGGGGATTTTTTAAAAAGTACTTTCTTGAGAATTATCAGTCCAGCACCCTTAGCCCTAGGACTGGCCCAGGATGGTTATCAGTGAGATAACTGGCAGTAGGGGCAATGGATGCCAGGAGGTCTGGTCAGTACCTGTGGTCTGGATAGTGGATGTCAGGGTGGATGCATATGTGAGTTCTTCAGGGAGGTCATCAGATGGCCTGGAAATGTGAGCACTTCAGGGAGTAATTAGAGGGCTATCAGGAGGTCCAGATGTACATCCAGGCATTAACAGGGCTGGAAAGTTCACGAAAGTTTAAGTGTACAGGCTAGTTAGAACAAGAATGATCTTTCTTCATGCCCTAACCTTCATCATATTAATAATTTTAGCAGCTTGGTAAAGTGACTCCATTTTATATACTCCCTGTCTTCACTCATTCCTCAAAGTCATCATGATATATTATTTTTATGGGAAAATATGAAACCGTATTGTTGGTTCATTGTTCATCTTCTTACTGGGGTATCCACAAAAGGCAATTTAATGTAATGTAGATGTTCACCCTAGATGTAACATTTTTATTTTCTTTGATTATTTTTTTTTGCTTCATAAGTTCTTTCCTATCTGAGATCACATCATTTATCTACTTGATTTTTAAAATTTGTTTGATAATTTTACTTTTTTATTAAATAATTTAATCCTTTTGGGACAACTTTCATTTTCTGGGTTCCAATATATGAATTTTCTTATTACTAACATTTACTAAAAGGGAAGACTGGTGTTAGGACATGACATGATGTCAAATAGAAGGAAGTCAGGGAGTGGGAATTACATTCCCCAGACCAAAGGGACACCACCTCCCATTCCTTCCTTGTGAGGCTTTACAAGTTACCTGGGCTGCCTTAAGTTTTAACTAAGCTAACGTTAATGAAATGGGCAGGTGACTTTAAGAAACTCCCACAGAGAAATAGCAGATAAAATTAATAATGCAAGCACAATTGATTGAAAAAAAAGCTTTAGCTCTGACACTTGTCTCTATGAATAAGCTTTTGGCAGCCATGTTGTTAAACAAGGTCTAATCAGATCTAACAAAAAAGTGCTGTCCCTCCAGGTTCAAAGTTATGATGAAACTATTTGAAATGTGAATTTCTGTGTCATTATTAATGAAGAAACTCACCTGCATGTATTGTGTCTTGAGAAGTAACATGATTAGGGAGGCATTAAAAAATATACACCCAAAAACATAAAGACAATCTTTTATAGTTTTTTCAGAAATTTTTGATATCAAGAGTTACTAAATCTGGCATTTAATGAAATTTTGCTAAGTTTAATATACGTATTTACAAGTCCACTTACTAATAAAGTTCCTCTCGAAGGAAAACTGTTTTTCCTTTCAGTGTGGTTCAGACTGAAATAATACATAAAGCTGTAAGGCACAAACACATTTGTATTCCTTTGTCACCAGTGTGGGAAGATACATAGAAAACATTGCTGAAGAATAAGAAACAGGTATTATAACATTAGGTAGTGTTAGATTTTATGTAGGGTTAGAATTGGGAGGGTATGTCAGCATTTCTGTCTGAAATTATCTTTGCTAGATGATGTTTCAAAAGATAAATTTTCAGCAAGAAAATCCTTCTCAGCTTGCCTCTTGGGGTGGTGGCCTTGCTCCCGCTCTGCAAGGCAAACATCCAGAGCCATCCATGTGTGTGTGGGGGGGGGGGGGGCGGGGCGGGGGCCTGAAGTGCTTGTAGGTCCACACTAGGACTCTGTGGGGACAGAAGAAGCCAATGGGTAAAACCTCCAGCACCCGCCGGGTCACCTTGGAGGAGGATGAAAATCAGAACATCACTGTGTTGAAGGGCATCTGGCTTACAGAAAATGTGATTGATCTGGTCATATGAAGGATATCTCTCCATCAGACTTGAAGTTTCAGCAGTATTCTGATGCTCATGGTGCCTCAGTTTCTGATGAATTGAAAAGATGAGTCACTAAAAACCTGGCATTGGAGCAACCCAAAAAAGAATCTGAAAATCAAAAACAACTAAGCAAGGCAAAGAACCACAGGAAAGGGCTCTTGTCAATGAGCAGTTGACCAGAGCTATTCTCCAAGAGAGGATATCAAATTGTTACAGAACAGAGTGGGGGGTGGGGGGGGCACTGAATGATATAAAAGACCGCCCCCTTTTTCTCCAGGGGTTCCTCCCCACCTACTGTGTTCATTTTGTCCACTGCCTGAGGAACAATGTCTCTTAATACCAGAGATCAGTGAAAAGGGAAGAAATTTACTATTTATTTGAAATAACACAAGCTAAAGTTCCCCACAAATGCACACAGTCCTCCCGGCACCCTCCATGTGGCAAAAGGGAGCACTTCCAAAGACTCATGCTTCTGACTCTCACCCAAGCTGCATGCTCCCAACAAAGACACCAAAGCCGTGTGGTACTAAACAGACACATGGTCCCAAAAAGAGAGAGACACCCAATGGCTGCTGTGCTTCCATTTAAATCCCAGCACCAATCTTCCTTTGCAGCCCCATTTCAGGCTCCTCTCACAATTGGCCACAGCTGCGAGCATTCTGATGCGGTGTGGTCCTGTGGTATGGAGCCAATTATCTCCAAGCTCTTCTGGACCCTATTACAAATCCCTATTTGGAGCTCCCCTGTTGGCTGCACCCTGTTACAAAATGAGGAGGAATGCGTTAAGGCAAAGCACCTGGCTAAGTTGCTGGAGGAGAAAGATTGAGTGATAAAGAGGCAGGATGCATTCTTTTTTTAAAAATATATTTTCTTGATTATGCTATTACACTTGTCCCATTTACCCCCTTTATTCCCCTCAGCCCTGTACTGCCCTCACCCACCATCATCCCCCAAACTTAGTTCATGTCTGTGGGTCATACGTATAAGTTCTTTCACCTCTCCATTTCCCATACTATTCTTAACTTCTTCCTCTCTATTTTCTTCCTACCATTTATGCTACCTATTCTTTGTAACTTTTCCCCCATTCTCCCCTTCTCCCTCCCTGCTGATAACCCTCTATGTGATCTCCATTTCTGTGAATCTGTTCCTGTTCTAGACATTTGCTTAGTTCACTTTTGGTTTTGTTTTTTTAGGTTCAGTTGTGAGTGTGTTCTCATTTTCTTAAATATATTTTATTGATTATGCTATTACAGTTGTCCCATTTCCCCCGTTCACTCCCCTACACACTGCACACCCCCTCCCACCCACATTTCCCCACTTTAGTTCATGTTCATGTGTCATACCTATAAGTTCTTTAGCTTCTACATTTCCTATACTATTCTTATCCTCCCCCTGCTTATTTTCTACCTAACTTCTTTTAAAAAATATATTTTATTGATTATGCTATTACAGTTGTCCCATTCCCCCTTTCACTCCACTCCACACTGCAAACCCCCTCCCACTCGCATTTCCCCACTTTAGTTCCTGTTCATGTGTCATGCTTATAAGTTCTTTAGCTTCTACATTTCCCATACTATTCTTGCCCTCCCCCTATCTATTTTCAACCTACAATCTATGCTACTTATTCTCTGTACCTTTTCCCCCTCTCTCCTTCTCCCACTCCCCTGTTGCTAACCCTCCATGTGATCTCCATTTCTGTGGTTCCATTCCTGTTCTAATTGCTTGCTTAGTTTCTTTTGGTTTTGCTTTAGGTGTGATTGTTAATAATTGTGAGTTTGCTGTCATTTTACTATACATGTTTTTTTTTTACCTTCTTTTCTTAGATAAATCCCTTTAACATTTCATCTTATAAGGACTTGGTGATGATGAACTCCTTTAACTTGACCTTATCTGAGAAGCACTTTATCTGTCCTTCCATTCTAAATGAAAGCTTTGCTAGATAGAGTAATCTGGGATATAGGTCCTTGTCTTTCATGACTTGGAATACTTCTTTCCAGCCCCTTCTTGCCTGTAAGGTCTCTTTTGAGAAATCAGCTGACAGTCTGATGGGAACTCCTTTGTAGGTGACTGTCTCTTTGTCTCTTGCTGCTTCTAGGATTCTCTCCTTCATTTTTACCTTGGCTAATGTAATTATGACGTGCCTTGGTGTGTTTCTTCTTGGGTCCAACTTTTTTGGGACTCTCTGAGCTTCCTGGACTTCCTGGAAGTCTATTTCCTTTGCCAGAATGGGGAAGTTCTCTTTTATTATTTGTTCAATATGTGTTCAATCTGTTGTTTTTCCCCTTCCCCTTCTGGTACCCCTATAATTCGGATGTTGGAACATTTAAAGATGTCCTGGAGGTTCCTAAGCTTCTCCTCATTTTTTTTGAATTCTTATTTCTCCATTCATTCCTGTTTGGTTGTTTTTTTTCTTCCTTCTGGCCCACTCTATTGTTTTGAGTCCCAGTTTCCTTCCCATCACTATTGGTTCTCCATGCATTTTCCTTCATTTCTTTTATGGTAACCTGCATTTTTTCATGTAATTTGCACCCCAAATCAACCAATTCTGTGAGCTTCCTGATCACCAGTGTTTTGAACTGTGCATCTGATAGATTGGCTATCTCTCAATCACTTAAAATGATGAGTCCTGGGGCATTGATCTGTTCTTCTGTTACAGACAAGTCTCTCTCTCCCTCTCTCTCTCTCTCTCTCTCTTTTGGTCTGGTCGCTCCTGTTACGGTGAGGGGCAGAGCCTTAGGTGTTCACCAGGGCTGGGCACCCCAGTTACTAGATTGTGATGTTGTATGTGGGGGCGGGGGCGGGGGCGGGGGCAAGAGGGAACACTGGCGGTAGTTCCATTCTCCGTGGGACCTCAGTCCCTTCTCTGGGATCCTGGGTTGTGCACTCTGCCCTGGTCCACAGTTGCCGGCTCCCTGGGTCTGCCAGCTGCCGCTTGCATACTCAGGGTCCACCCGCTGGGATCTTGCATGCCCCAGATGCCTTACATGCCCCCAGTTGCCTTATGTGCCCAACTCTCTCTGCTCTCCTCGCCACAACCTGTGCTGCAACCCGAGCCAGGCTGCTCCTCTCTGCCCCTCCTACCGGTCTGGATGAACGGGTCTACTTCAACTTCTTGGCTGTCTGACTTCCATTCAGATAAATTCTCTATCAGTTCTGGGTGTTATTCTGCCTCTAAATTTTTGTTGTTCTAATCTTGGTTGTGCGTGGAGGTATGGTGCATCCACCTATGCCTCCATCTTGCCAGAAGTCCCCATGTGTTGTCATTTTACTGTTCATAGTTTTGACCATCTTCTTTTTCTTAGATAAGTCCCTTTAACCTTTCATATAATAAGGGCTTGGTGATGATGAACTCCTTTAACTTGACCTTCTCTGGGAAGCATTATCTGCCCTTTTGTTCTAAGTGATAGCTTTGCTGGGTAGAGTAATCTTGGATGTAGGTTCTTGCCTTTTATGACTTCGAATACTTCTTTCCAGCCCCTTCTTGCCTGTAAGGTTTCTTTTGAGAAATCAGCTGATGGTCCTATGGGAACTCCTTTGTAGGTAACTGCCTCCTTTTCTCTTGCTGCTTTGAAGATTCTTTCCTTGTCTTTCATCTTGGGCAATGTAATTGTGATGTGCCTTGCTGTGTGCTTCCTTGGATCCAACTTCTTTGGGACTCTCTGAGCTTCCTGGACTTCCTGGAAGCCTATTTCCTTTGTCAGATTAAGGAAGTTCTTCTTCATGATGTTTTCAAATAAGTTTTCAATTTTTTTTTCTTGCTCTCCCTCTTCTCCTTCTGGCACCCCTATGACTTGGATGTTGGAACGTTTAAAGTTGTTCTGGAGATTCTTAAGCCTCTGCTCATTTTTTTGAATTCTTATTTCTTCTTTCTTGTCTGCTTGGATGCGTATTTCTTCCTTTAGTTCTTTATTTCACTTTGCATAGCCTTCACTTTTTCCTCTATTTTAAGACCATACTCAACTACGTCTGTGAGCGTCTGATTACCAGTGTTTTGAACTGTGCATCTGATAGGATGGCTAACTCTTCATCATGTAGTTGTATTCTCCTGGGGCTTTGATCTGTACTTTCATTTTTCACCATATTTCTTTGTCTCAGTGGACCTGTTATGTTGTAAGCGGCAGAAAGTTAGGGATTCTCCAGGGTGGGACAACCCTTGTCACCACATTGTTGTGCTGTATGTGGGGGAGGGGTCCAAGAAAGAACAATGCCACTTTTTCGGCCATTGGCTGGCTTTTGGTCACTTCTCCAGCTTCCTACAAGCAAACTGGTCCTTTCTGGTGCCGATACCCAGGTGGGTGGACTCATGCATGTCCAGGACCCCATCGGTCTCTCCAGCAAACTGTTCTGTGAGGCCTGGAATTTCTCCCACCATTGCAAATCCCACAGGTTTTCACTGAGGTTTGGAGGCTTTATTTCCCCATGCTGGAACCCTGGGTTGTGCAATCTGTCTTGCTTCCCAGTTGTTCCTCCCGGTTCATCCACAAGCAAATGTGGGACCGCCTAGTCCACCAGTTGCCACCTCGCCCACCTGTCTTCCTGTTGCTCCCTTTCCATGTACATCATCTCTGCCCCAGGCTGTCATCTCTGCCCTTCTTACCAGTCTGAATGAATGTTTCTTCTTTAACTCCTTAGTTGTCAGATTTTCATAGAGTTCTATTTTCTGGTGGTTCTCGTTATTTTTTATTTTTAAATTTGTTGTTGTCCTCCTTTTGGTTGTGTAAGAAGGCAAAGTGTATCTGCCTATGCCTCCATCTTGGCAGGAAGTCAGGTGTGCTCATTTTAAAATATTTGCTAATTAATACTTTATTCTCTATTGTCATCACTGAGGTCAACAAATTTTAACCACTTAGCTTTTTGTAAATGAAATGCTTAATTTGTCTTTAAATCCAATAACTCTTTTAAGTACGTGCCAGTGAAATAATCCATGAACTTCTCTGTGACAGTTGTTAATCACTGGTATTTCTAATCTCATTTATATCATTATAAAGTCATGTAAACATTTGACAGTATTTGAAATGGTTGTGCTTTTATGAAATAAAAATTGTCAATGTTGATGCAGTCTTCTCTTTAATTTCTCTGAAGAAAAACTTGCCCATCAATCATGCAGTTAATAAATTTCATATAAGAAAACATTACCTAGTATCCTTTTAATTTATAATTCCAGGCAAAGTAGTAGTTCCACCATAACATATATTTCTCATAAAATATCTTTAAAAAAGAAATTTGGTAAGGATTTTTTTTTGTATAAGCTATGGTTGCCTTTATGTTGGTAAAAAAAACACCTTATTTCACTTGTAATCATAAACATTATTCCAATAAAAGAGGTATATTTTCTCTCCTTTTTGTCTTCTTACATGATTGCAGTAAATTAAAATGAAATGGCTCTTACAAAGTCAGGGGAGAAAAGGAATAGAGAGAAACTCAATGCACCACAGTCTAGATAATTCTGCCCCACATGCTGGCCCGAGATGGGGACATGCCACAGTTTCCACTCCTTGCTCCAGTTTCCTTATTCCGGATCCCAGCCCCAAGCTTTCCTGGAGGGGAAGTTGCCTTATGATGGACCTTGGTTAGAAGAGAAAGTTGAATAGAAAATATAAAAGGTGGAGAGGGCTGCTTTCTGATTTTGTCATCACATTTTGGGTTTATTAACACTGCAACAGGTCCTTCATAGTTAATCCCTGATCTAGGCCTTGGCTTTTCAAATGATTGTTGATGAAACTATGATGTGCTTCTGTCAAGTCTGCTCTCTGGTGCTTCTCTTTAGTGGTCTTCTCTTTAAATAAGTTACTTTCTCACTAGTAAAAAAAATGTTTCACCTCTGGAATTAATATTGAAGTAATTATCTTTGTTCTGAAAGTTGATTTTATCTCCCTTCTCAGTCATGCTCTCTTTGTCCTGGTTGACACAGCACATGTACTGGTTGGCCAGAGCAGAGCAGCTGAGGGTCTGCTGGGCACTCTGGCAGTAAGACTGGAGAATGTTGGCTTGTAGATCTGCACAAACTGTCTGAAACTCATACAGCTTGAACTTTGCTTCCACCTCTTCAGCAGCTATCTGATATTGTTCAGTGGTGACTTCATAGGACTCTGAGCTCCTCTCCTCCAGGCTAGCTGGTTGCTCTTTTTAGAATGCATCCTGTCTTGGTCACCTGGGGTGGAGAGGACTTGCAGCAAGGCAGTGGCTGGAGGACCAGGTCGGGCCAGGTGGCAGCTGGCAGAGCAGACAGTCCCACATTTGTGTGTAAATAAACCAGGAGGAACAACTGGAGAGTGAGACAGATGGTGCAACCCGGGGTTCCAATGCAGGGAAATAAAGCCTCTAAACCTTTGACTGAAAAAAAAACCTGTGGGGGCTGAGGTGGCAGGAGAAATTCCCAGCCTCACAGAAGAGTTTGCTGGAGAGACTCACAGGGCCCTAGAATGTACACAAAACCACTCACCCAGGAATCAGCACCAGAAGAGCCCAAGTTGCTTGTGGGTAGTGGAGGAAGTGACTGAAAGCCTGCTGAGAGCTGAGCAAGGGGTATTGTTCCCTTTCAGACACCTTTCCCACATACAGCACCACAATGCAGTGACAATGGGTTGCCCTACCCTATTGAATACCTAAGGCTACACCCCTTAATACTTAACAGGCATGCTGAAACAAAAAAATATGGCCAAAATGAAAGAACAGATCAAAGCCCCAGGAAAATACAATTACATGATGAAGAGTTAGCCATCCTATCAGATGCACAGTTCAAAACACTGGTAATCAGACGCTCACAGACGTAGTTGAGTATGGTCTTAAAATAGAGGAAAAAGTGAAGGCTATGCAAAGTGAAATAAAGAACTAAAGGAAGAAATACGCATCCAAGCAGACAAGAAAGAAGAAATAAGAATTCAAAAAAATGAGCAGAGGCTTAAGAATCTCCAGAACAACTTTAAACGTTCCAACATCCAAGTCATAGGGGTGCCAGAAGGAGAAGAGGGAGAGCAAGAAATTGAAAACTTATTTGAAAACATCATGAAGAAGAACTCCCTCAATCTGACAAAGGAAATAGGCTTCCAGGAAGTCCAGGAAGCTCAGAGAGTCCCAAAGAAGTTGGATCCAAGGAAGCACACAGCAAGGCACATCACAATTACATTGCCCAAGATGAAAGACAAGGAAAGAATCTTCAAAGCAGCAAGAGAAAAGGAGGCAGTTACCTACAAAGGAGTTCCCATAGGACCATCAGCTGATTTCTCAAAAGAAACCTTACAGGCAAGAAGGGGCTGGAAAGAAGTATTCGAAGTCATAAAAGGCAAGAACCTACATCCAAGATTACTCTACCCAGCAAAGCTATCACTTAGAACAAAAGGGCAGATAATGCTTCCCAGAGAAGGTCAAGTTAAAGGAGTTCATCATCACCAAGCCCTTATTATATGAAAGGTTAAAGGGACTTATCTAAGAAAAAGAAGATGGTCAAAACTATGAACAGTAAAATGACAACACACTCACAACTGAACCTAAAAAAACAAAACCAAAAGCGAACTAAGCAAATGTCTAGAACAGGAACAGATTCACAGAAATGGAGATTACATAGAGGGTTTTCAGCAGGGAGGGAGAAGGGGAGAATGGGGGAAAAGTTACAGGGAATAGGTAGCATAAATGGTAGGAAGAAAATAGAGAGGAAGAAGTTAAGAACAGTATGGGAAATGAAGAAGCCATAGAACTTATATATACGACCCATGGACATGAACTAAGGGGGTTGGCAGGATTCTGGTGAGAGGTGTTGCAAGGCAGAGGGGATAAAGTGGGCAAAAAAGTGGACAACTGTAATAGCATAATCAATAAAATATATTTAAAATTTAATTTATTTTCCAAATAAAATAGGCAATTTTATGTATTGGTAAAGGGAATTTTTACAATAAATAAGAAAGTAAACAACTTGGGGGAAAATTAGTATTTGTAAAACAGATGTTTGGAAGTATTTCCATTAATATGTGTAGTGCAGCTGAAAAAATGATACAAGTGTGTCAACTATAAGAATGCTTATAGTTGCAAACTTTAAAACTTTTGAAATAGTATTTTCTGTTTTTTTTTAAAGATTTTATTTATTTATTTTTAGAGAGGGAAGGGAAGGAGAAAGAGAGAGAGAGAAACATCAATGTGCGGTTGCTGGGGGTCATGACCTGCAACTCGGGCATGTACCCTGACTGGGAATCAAACCTGTGACACTTTGGTTTGCAGCCCACACTCAATCCACTGAGCTATGCCAGCGGGGCTTGAAATAGTATTTTCTACCCCATCTAAACATCTTCCAAATGAAGAGTTTTTAATCTTTTTGTTAATCTTTTTGATGTTGTTGTTGTTTACCTAATGCCTACGTCAAGGTGAACTAAATTTCAACAAAATGTTTGGCATGATTCATGTCTGGGAATGAAAAAGAAGTATTATATTTGAGTTACTGAGACAACTTATACTTTGTCCACTTGTAGCAACAAACTTTTGACATGTGTTTTTCATCTTTGATAGCCATTAAATTTAAGTATTGAGTCCATTCAACTTACAACTCAAGCACTGAAAATATTATGTCACCATTATAACCAAGAGAAAAATAAGATGATCTCACAAAAAGCAAAAGAATTTTTTAATAGGTTGTACTTATTTACTTTTAGAGAGAAGGGAAGGGAGAGAGAGAAAGGGAGAGAAACATCATCAATGTGCAATCGGTTGCCTCTCACACATCCCCAGCTGGAGACCCAGCCTGCAACCCAGGCATGTACCCTGACTGGGAAATGAACCCTTGACCTTTTGATTCATGGGCTAGTACTCAAGCCACTGAGCCACACCAGCCAGGGTGAAAGAATTTGTATTACAACAAACATAATAAAATATCACTTTCATTTAAAATATTTATTTATTTTATCATTATCTACACTTTCCTTAATTTTTTCTTATGCCTATGAGTGTGCACAAAATGTCAGTACCATAAGTATGTAATTTATAAATAAATGTGTATAAATTTACACATAAATTTACTCTCCCTTGTTCAGTGGACATATAGGTTCAGATGTTTTGTACTAATCAAAATATGTGACCAAAAATGATAAAAAATCATTGGGTTGGTAAATGAGATAGAGAGCAATTTTTAGAGATAGTTAATCTAAGAGTAATTTCATATAACTGGAAGAAAAAACAGAGGCAATATAAAAAAATTGTTAATACTGTAACATAAAAAAGAAAAACTGAGAATAACTTAGTACAGAGACCAATAGTTCAACACATTTCAAAACCCAGCATGATATATTCATTTCAACAGTTGCTGGGTACCTACCATGCTTTGCATGTCCTTGGCAACAAAAAGATGAATAAGATGTGGTCTCCTGTCCAGAGCCTTCCACTGGGGAAAACAGAATATTTATGACCATGGAAAGTAGGGGAATGATGTGAATAAACAGATAATTTCTGTAAATATTGTAAAGTGTATACAAGAGGGTTCTATGAATAATATAAGATGGTGTCTTGTGGTGGTGGTACCTGAACTAAGCTTTCTTGAGAACACATTAGAGAATAGTATAATTGATTCATAACGAGGAATTTGAATAAATTGGAAGTACTTATTACAGTTGTTTCATTTTTTTCAATGAGGCAGAAAAATGTATAAGATAATTTGTGAAGATTTCTGCCTTTATAGTCTTCATAAAAGACCTTAAATGTTTTGATTGCTAAAGGTGTAAACTTCAATTATCTGGAACAATCCTCAGACTACACTTGTGCCAAATGAATAATATACTTTCTTTTACTCTCCCTTATTCAGTCAGCAGTTTTTGAACAGAGCTTTGTTTCAGGCATTGAGCTAAGTGCCAGAAATATACAGTCAGATAAGACACTTTTTCTGCCCTCGAGGGACTTCAAGTCTCATTGTAAACACCATCTTGTAAAGCTATATACAGAAATTAGTGTGAGAACTGATGAAATACAGGTTGGAATAAGGTACATGCCAGTGTTGAAGGCAGAAAAGTGGTCTACATCAGAGAGGCTTTCTAGAAGAAGCTAACTAGGTCTTGAAGAACAAAGAAGGCTTTGCCAAGAAGGTTGAGAAGGAAAAGACATTTTAGGGAGAAGGAACAGCATGTGCAAGTACAAGGAAGCCTGCCACCATTTTCTAGGCTCTTATAAATGGTTTTTTATTCACATTATTGTTTATCATTACTCCTCAAGTTCTAGCTTACTTAGACTAATTTTGTGAGATCAAGATTTACAAAATGTCCGTTTGAAGCATGTGTACAATCTGGTTAGACTTTGAGCAAATTTAGACCTATATTCTACACCAACAATGGTCAAGTTAAGCACTCATACAGGTTGGAGGAATTAGATTCCTCATGGCTGTTGTCCTCAGAAGTGTGATGTCATTGGTGGTTGTAGTAGTGACTGGACTTCGTAGCTTCACTGGACCTGGGTGCCAATCATCACCTCCCTCGCAATGTCCTTCACCTAAGGAAACCTCTCCCCTAACCACACTTATGGTCTCACCGCTACTAACTGAAGAGAATAACCTAGAGAACAACAGCACAAATCCCTTTTGGGCCAATAAGATTGTCTTTCTGAGAATATGAGGTTAAGATATTTTGCTATGAACCCTTCCTTGGTGGTAAAGGGTCCTGAATAAGATGTGTAAACCCCGGGCCTACTAGTTGACAGAGAGAAATTCACCCATCAGTACCCAAAATGTCAGTTGTTTGAGAGCTGTACCTATGGGCACAGGTGGAGGAAACACAGGCATCATAGGATCACCTGCCCAAGACATAATAGAGAAGCCAGGGGTCTGGTATCTCCATCCAAGTTTGAGGTACCACAAAATAGTTATGTAGCTTCCCACTCCAAAGTCACTTGCCTGTGAGGCCAAGAAGGACATTCCAATACACCAGGTGTAAAAGGGGGTTATTTGAAAGCTACAGGGAAATCTCACATAATGCTACGGTAGAGAGTACCACCAGGTCTCATAAATACTGAAAACATTCAGACAAGCTGTTTTTCTTCTTTCTTCTTTTCAGGAAGCAGGATTTCTCTTCTCTGCAATTGTATGTCATACCTCCATTTTGTTCTTTTTTTTATTTTATTTTAATCATTGCTCAAGTACAGTTTTCTCAATTTTTACTCCCAATCAAGCCCACCCACCCATCCCTTCCCACTTTCCTCCCATTACCACCCTTCCCCTAGTTTTTGTCCATGTGTCCTTTAAACTTGTTCCTGTAAACCCTTCCTATTCTCCCTTGAAATTCCCTCTTCTCTCCCCTCTGGTCACTGTCAGCCTGTCCTCTATTTCAGTGTCTTTGACTATATTTTGTTTGTTTCTTTGTTTTGTTGTTTAGGTTTCTGTTAAAGGTGAGATCATATGGTATTTATCTTTCACTGCCTGCCTTATTTCATTTCGCATAATGCTTTCCAACTGCATCCATGCTGTTGCAAAGGGTAGGAGCTCCTTCTTTCTTTCTGCTGCATAGAATTCCATTGTGTAAATGTACCATAGCTTTTTGATCCATTCATTTACTGATTGGCACCTAGGTTGCTTCCAATACTTGGCTATTGTAAAGTGTACTGCTATGAACATTGGGGTGCAAAGGTTCTTTTGGATTGGTGTTTTAGTGTTCTTAGGATATAGATCCAGCAGTGGAATTTCTGGGTCAAAAGGCAGATCCATTTTTAGTTTTCTGAGGAAGTTCCATACTGTTTTCCATAGTGGTTGTACCAGTGTGCAATCCCACCAACAGTGCACTAGGGTCCCCTTTTCTCCACAACCTGTCCAAAACTTGTAGTTTGTTGCTTTGTTTATGATGGCCATTCTGATTGGTGTAAAGTGCTATCTCACTGTAGTTTTAATTTTCATCTCTCTGATAGCTAGTGACACTGAGCATCTTTACATGTGTCTCTGGATCCTCTCTATGTCCTCCTTGGAGAAGTGTCTGTTCAAGTCCTTTGCCCATTTTTTTAATTGTGTTGCTTGTCTTCTTAGAGTGGAGACATGTAAGCTCTTTATATATTTTGGAGATTAAACCCTTGTCTGAGGTATCATTGGCAAATATGTTTTCCCATACAGTTGGTTCTCTTTTTATTTTAATACTGTTTTCTTTATCTGTGCAGAAGCTTTTTATTTTGATGAGGCCCCATTTGTTCATTCTTTCTTTTATGCCCCTTGCTCTAGGGGACATGTCAGTAAAAAAGTTTCTGCGTGAAATATCTGAGATTTTCCTACCTACATTCTTCTCGAGGACTTTAATGGTGTCATGGTTAATATTTACATCTTTTATCCTCCTTGAATTAATTTTTGTATAAGGTGTAAGTTGGTGCTCTAGTTTCATTTGTTTGCACGTAGCTGTCCAATTCTCCCAACACCATTTGTTGAAGAGGCTATTTTTATTCCATTTTATGTTGCTGCCTCCTTTGTCAAATATTAATCGACCATAGAGACTTGGGTTTATTTCTGGGATCTGTGTTCTGTTCTATTGGTCCATGTGCCTGTTTTTATGCCAGTACCAGGCTGTTTTGATTACAGTGGCCTTGTAGTATAGTTTAGTGTCAGGTATTGTGATGCCTCCAACTTGGCTCTTCTTTCTCAAAATTGCAGCAGCTATTCAGGGTCCTTTATGGGTCCATATAAATTTTTGAAGTGTTTGTTCTATGTCTGTGAAATAAGCCATTGGTACTTCAATAGGTATTGCAGTGAATGTGTAACTTGCTTTGGGTAGTATGGACATTTTGATGATATTAATTCTTCTAATCCATGAACATGGTATGTGTTTCCATTTGTTTATGTCTTCCTTGATTTATTTCCTCAGTGTTATGTAGTTTTCTGAATACAGGTCTTTTACCTCTTTGGTTAGGTTTATTCCTAGATATTTTGTTGTTATTTTTGCTATTTCAAATGGAATTTTTTCCTTGATCTCTGCTTCTGCTGTTTCATTGTTGGTGTACAGAAATGCCTTTGATTTCTGGATATTGACTTTGTATCCCGCTGTTTTGCCAAATTCACTTATTAAGGCAATCAGCTTTTTGCCTGAGTTTATAGGATTTTCTGTGTACACAATCATGTCATCTGCAAACAGTGACAGTTTTGTTTTCTCCTTTCCAATTTGGATGCCTTTTATTTCTTTTTCTTGCCTGATCACTGTGGCTAAAACTTCCAGTACTATATTGAATAGAAGTGGTGAAAGTGGACAGCCTTGTCTTGTTCCTGACCTTAGTGGAAAAGATTTTATTTTTGCCCATTGAGTATGATGTTGGCTGTAGGTCTCTCATATATGGTTTTTATTATGTTGAGGAATGCTCCCTGTATTCCCACTGCGCTGAGTGTTTTTATCATAAATGGGTGTGGTACCTTATCAAATGTTTTTTCTGCATCTATTGATATGATCATGTGGTTTTTGTCTGTGCTTTTTTTATGTGATGTATTACATTTATTGATTTGCAAGTATTGTACCATCCTTGCATCCCTGGAATGAATCCCACTTGGTCATGATGTATGATCTTTTTGAAGTATTGTTGGATGCAGTTTGCCAGTATTTTGTTGAGGATTTTAGGATCTATATTCATCAGCGATATTGGCCTGAAGTTTTCTTTCTTTGTTGTGTCTTTATCTGGTTTTGGAATTAGGATGATGTTGGCTTCATAAAAAGAGTTTGGGAGTCTTCCATCTTTTTCGTTTTTTGGAATAGTCTGTGAAGGATAGGGGTTAGCTCTTCCTTCAATGCTTTGTAGAATTCTCCTGTGAAACCATCTGGTCCAGGGCTTTTGTGTGTTGGGAGATTTTTCATTACTGCTTCAATTTTGTCTGCTGTTACTGGTCTGTACAGGCTTTCTGCTTCTTTTTCATTGAGTTTTGGAAGATTAAATTTTTCTAGAAATTTGTCCCTTTCATCTAGGTTTTCAAATTTCTTGGCATACAGTTCTTCATAGTAATTTCTTACAATCCTTTGTATTTCTGTGGTATCAGTTGCAATCTCTCCTCTTTCATTTCTTTTTTTTTAAAGATTTAATTTATTTATTTTTAGAGAGGGAAGGGAAGGAGAGAGAGAGAGAGAGACATCAATGTGCGGTTTCTGGGGGTCATGGCCTGCAACCTAGGTATGTGCCCTGACTGGGAATTGAGCCTGCGATGCCTGGTTCGCAGCCCGCGCTCAATCTACTGAGCTACACCAGCCAGGGCCCCTCTTTCATTTCTGATTGTGTTTATTTGGGTCTTCTCTCTTTTTTTCTTGATGAGTCTGCTTAAAGGCTTGTTGATTTTGTTTATCTTTTTAAAGAACCAACTCTTGGAGTGATTGATCCTTAGAATTGTGCTTTTAATCTCTATGTCATTTAATTCTGCTCTGATCTTGGTTATTTCATTCCTTCTACTTGCTCTGGGCTTTCTTTGTTGTTGTTCCTTGAGTTCTTGTAGTCGTAGGGTTAGGTTGTTTGTTTGAAATGTTTCTATCTTTTTAGGTATGTCTATATCGCTATGAGCTTCCCTCTCAGGACTTCCTTTGCTGTGTCCCATAAGTTTTGGTTTGTTGTGAGTTCGTTTTCATTTGTTTGAGAAACCTTTTGATTTCTTCCCTAATTTAATTCTTGACCCATTCATTGTGTAATAGAATGCTATTTAATCTCCATGATTTTGAGTGTTTTGAGTTTTTTCCCTTGGGATTGCTTTCTAGCTTCAGTCCCTTGTGATCTGAGAAAGTGCTTGGTATGATTTCAATTTTCTTGAAATTGTTGAGACTTGTTTTGTGTCCTATCATGTGGTCTATCTCTGAAAATGTTCCGTGTACATTTGAAAAGAATGTGTACTTACTTTCTTTGGGGTAGAGGGCTCTGTATATATCAGTTAAATCCCTTTCATCTGGGGTATTGTTCAATGCCACAATATCTTTGTTGATATATTTTTTTTGGAATATCTGTCCACTTTTGACAGTGGGGGGTTAAAATCACCCACTATAATTGTGTTGCTGTCAATATTTTTCTTGAAGTCCTCTAATATTTTCTTTATGTATTTGGGTGCTCCTATGTTGAGTGCATATATATTTACAATATTTATGTCTTCTTGGTGGATTCTTCCCTTGAGTATTATGAAGTGACCTTCTGGGTCTCTCTTTAAGGCCCTTTTTTTGAAGTCTATTTTGTCTGATAAGAGTATTGGTACCCCAGGTTTTTGTTTTTCCTGTCTATTTGCATGGAATATTTCTTTCCAGACCTTCACTTTCAGTCTTTTTAGATCTTTTATCCTGAGGTGGGTCTCTTGTAGGCAGCATATGTGTGGGTAATGCTTTCTTATCCATTCAGCTATTCTATGTCTTTTGTTTTGAGCATTTACTCCATTTACATTTCAGGTTATTATTGATAGGTACTTATTCATTGACATTTGTTCATACTTGTGTTCCCCTCTCACTCTCTTCCTTCTTTTCCTTAAAGCAGTACCTTTAGCATCTTTTGTAGAGCTGGTTTGGTGGAAGTGTGTTCTTTTAGACTTCTTTTATCTGGGAAGCTTCTTATTTGGCCTTCTCTCTTGATTGAGAACCTTGCTGGGTAGAGTAGCCTTGCTTGCAGACCTCTGGTTCTCATTACTTGGAATATTTCTTGCCATTGTCTTCTGGCTTGGAGTGTTTCCATTGAGAAGTCAGCTGTAAGCCTTATTGGGGCTCCCTTGTATGTTACTTCCTGTTTCTCCCTTGCTGCCTTTAAGATTCTCTCTTTGTTTTGAAGTTTTGCCATTTTAATTATGATGTGTCTTGAGGTGGACCTCTTTGAGTTCCTCTTGATTGGGACTCTCTGTGTTTCCTGGATTTGTGTGACTTTTTCTCTCATCAAATTAGGGAAGTTTTCCATCATTACTTTGTCAGATAGGTTTTCTATCCCTTGCTCTTCTTCTTCTCCTCTGGTAACCCTATTATACAGATATTATGTTTCATATTGTCTTGAATTTCTCTTAATCCCTCTTCATTCTTTCTGAGCCTCTTTTCTTTTTTTGCTTTTTCTGTGTGTTTTTTTCTACTTTGTCCTCCAATTCACTAATCTGGTCTTCCACTTCATCGATCCTGCTTTTCATTCCTTCTACTGTGTTTTCAGTTCAGAAATTGTATTCTTCATTTACTCTTGGCCCTTGTTGATATTTCCTATTTTCTTTTTCATGTAGATGTAGTTTGCAGTTAGCTCACTGTAGCTTCCCTGTAGCTTCTGGTAGCTCATTGTGAGTTCATTGAGCTTCCTGATAATCATTTCTTTGAACTCAATATCTGATAGTTGAGTTGCCTCTATTTCATTTGGCATTTTTCTGAGGCTTCCGCCTTTCCCTTCATTTGGGGATTGTTTCTTTGTCTTCTCATTGTTCTTGAGACTCTTCTTGTTAGCCTCTGTTTCTCAAATTCATCTGTTCTGGTTCCCTGTGATTATGGTGTGAACTTCTGTGGTAGAATACCTGTGAGATTCAGTGGTGCAGTGTCCTTCATGTATTCTGATGTTCACAGCTTCCCCCTACTCTTTTTTGGGATCCGTTGGAGGAGTAAGGCCAAATGGTTTAAGACTCCAAGACAGTATTCTATGATATTCACAGTAGCAGCCAGTAGAGAAGAGATGGGAGATCCTTTGGCTATATATAGTGTTAACCATGATCTTCCACCTTACTAGTCACATTTAGAAAAGATGCAAAGAAGATAAAATTCTTATTGGGGAGGAAAGGATTGTTAGTTGGTTCTAGAAAGCTGTGAGGCTGTGGGAGGTAATATTCTGATGTAGGGTGGGAGTAAAGAATAATAAATAGAGGTAATTTTTAAAAGAATAGAGACAATCCCCACAATAGTAGAGTTCAGGAAATTGCAAAGTGGGCTGAGATCTGGGAGGTGTGTTGTGTAGTATTTACAATTGTATGAACTAGGTCTTATTTACAGTAATATTAAAGCAACAATCATGTGGCAGAATCTATGAGATCTAGATAACAAGAATAAGGAGTATAGAACCTTGAGAGGTGTACTAATGGAACACAAATGAAGGACAGTAAAGTATCAACATACTGTGAATGAGATAACAGGGGGAACTTATGAAATGACAGTGTAACCAGCCAAGCGAAGAAGATTATACCAAAAGAAAAAGAATACCAAAATACTATTAAAATAAAAAATGTAAGAAAGGGAGAAAAAGATAATACAAATTTGCAGTAACTTGCAGGCTCAAAAAAAAAAAGGGAAAAAAAGCAGAAGATGGAGTGCTGGAGAGATAAATTTGGAGTGGAATGAATAACACTAGTATGAAAGGAAGAGAAACTTAAAGAATTGAGAGATATAAAAATAATAAGAATTAAAAAATAAAAAGTCACTTAAAAAACAAGATAAAATCAAACAATCAAACAGCAACAACAGCTAAAAAAAAAAAACCAAAAGAAAACAAAAAACCCTCTCTTGTTGGTTTCTAACTGGCCAAACCAGTTTTTCTGATCTTACTGGCTTCAGTAGGTGAGTGACATTTGGAATGCTTTTCAACTCTTCCTAGTCAGAACTCAGTCAGTTTCTGGCTACTGTCCCCAGGACTAGTAGCGCGCTCTCCCCAGAGTGGATCCGATGCCTTCCTACAGGACCCTGAGTGTGGATATGGGAGCTCCCAAGCACGCTCTCTGGAGCTCACTGCTGAGGTCTCCTGGGCTCCAGGGCCCCACAGAATGCCAGCATCTTTTCCAGATTCATGGTGCAAGCTCCGGGGATCGCAAGGGGTCACGCCCTTCCCCCAAATTTCACCTTGGTGGGCTCTGGGCTCTGTGTTCTCAGGAAGTACCTGAGTCTTTTCTGGGTTCATGATGTAAGCTCCGGGAATCCTGAAGGGGCACACGCTTCCCCAAGTTCACCACCACAGGCTCCACAAACCCGAGAACACCCTTTCCCTTTCCTCGTTCAGGGCTGTAGGGTCTGGGTCTTCAGAACCACACTCTCATCGGGTTGGGGGCTCAGGCACACGGCCAGGCCGCCCCTGGTCACGCAGGCTGGGGCACTCACCCTTCCCAGGGCTGTGTGTGGGTGCTCGCAGCCCCTGTGTGACTGTCTCCCAGTCTTACTCCCCTCTCTGTGCCTTCAAGCAACAAGGCCTCCCCTGGTGCTGCTCAATCCTTGATGTCCAGGGAGGGAGTGGTGACTCTGCTCTCCCAGGTGCCCTGAGGCAGACCCCGGAGCACCGGGCCTGGGGGCTGCAACCTTCCTGGTCCCCGAGCTGATCCCTGTGCCCTTATTATCCTGAAGTAATCTCCTTACCGTCTGGTTTTTCAATGTCTGCTATAATTTTTGATGTCCTGTTTTCATAAATGTTGCGATATCCTAGGCCCCTTGATCTGTTCATCTGCAGATCCGAAAGTTTCTCTCCCCTGCATAGGGGAAGGGGACTGCGCTCCCTCCAACAAAGCCACCATCTTCCAATCACCTGTTCTTCTTTTACAAGAGCCTCCACCAGGCTCTGGAGCCACTTTGGCTCAGATATGACATGCTGTTACCATTTAGTAACTACTCCTGTTCATCAAGTCAATACTCTGTCCCTTAGTTTGAGTTCTTGCACTCATCAGTGTACCTGTTAAACAGGTAACATTTTGGATACTGGTGGACAGAGTTCCTCTCTGCAAACTAGCAGTCCAGGAGTTTAGATATCTAATTTAGGATCCACCAAGAGTTCAAAGCAAAACATCTTACCTCAGTTGACAAAATATTCTAGACAGTACAGTTGCTGGAGCATTTGTAAGAACTGGCAAGTATTGGTCCAGGGACAGCAAAGACCTGGCTCAGCCAGGATGTCATCACTGAGGGGCACGTCAGAAGCATGTTGCAGTCACATTACAATGAGATGGAGGTAGGCAAAATGGGACGGGAAAGCTTGCCTTGTTGCAGAAGTGAGCAGCATCATCCAGGTAGGGCAGTAGAGAGAGGAGGTGCATGAGGCTCAAGGTGAAATGGAATGTGATATCAATGTGTTACAGCAATCAAGCAAATAGGCAAGCTGTAAATCAGGGCATGTATGGGTGAGCAGTAATTTTCATCAAGGAGAATCTGCTGAAAGTGGTCTCTGATTTCAGAGCAGCTCAGAGCTATTGGACACCAGTCCTGCTTCTGGACCATGAAGAGCCTCTTGGAGTCAAAGTGGTCTGGGGCCAGCAGGGAGCCTTCAGGGCTGCTGTCCAGTAGGGACAAAGTTGCCCTTCATCTTCTGCAGACTTGAATTTCAATTGTCCCTGATCCCCATAAGGGCTCTGATGAGTCAGATCCCATTGGAGCCAGTCTAGCACCCTGGAGGGGATTTTTAAAAAATTATTTATTGATTTTAGAGAGCAAGAAGAAGTGGGTGAGAGAGAGAGGGGAGAGAGAGGAGAGAGGGGAAAAAGAGGAGAGAGGGGAGAGAGAGAGAGATTTGTTGTTCTACTTATTTATACATTCATTTGTTGATTCTTGTATGTGCCTTGACAGGGGATCGAACCAACAACTTGGTGTACCTGGACAATAAGTAACTGAGTACCAGCCAGGACAAAGGGGATTTCATTCTGCTGAATGTCAAAGTTATGGTCTATTACCCAAGTTTAGTTTCTTCTTGATACTTATCACCATCTGACAATCTTATTTGCTCATTTGCTTATTGTCTGTCTCTCCCCAGGAAAATGTAATTTCCCTTAGAGAAGAGACTTTGATTTGCTGCCATTGCTGTGTTTTATAACACCTTGAACAATGTTTGGTTCTTAGTATGTTTTCAATAAATACTTGTTGAATATATAAGTAAAGTCCATGAACTCGGAAACATGGCCATGGGCCAAGAGCCTGAATGAACAAGTCCAAGTCCTGGAGATCCTCACAGTTTTGATTAACATGTCTAAGTTTAACTTGGGATAGTGGTAGACAGTGTGCCACACATGAGGTACCACATCCCTGATGAATGTCCATGTAACTTGAAGGAGGTAAGCCCAGGCAGAGGCACCTACACCTGACATATACCTTTTTATTGCTTGCTGGCTACCAGAGGAACAGCAGCAAGAAAGGCACTCTCCCTTTCACTTCTGTGATGAGAGAAACAGAGTACTAATTGCTGCCACATGTGGGAGCTGTTGTAACCTGTAAGGTCTTTAGTATTAGTTCATATCTTGCCAAAGCATGCATCCTGTATGTAGGGTCCACTCCACTTAAGAATTCTTCCTGAGGAAATATCCACAAGGAAGAGGTCCAAGGCACTGAAAAGACAGGTTGAAATTTATGAGTTTTCACCCAAGGTGACCTTGTCGTGGCCAAAGTGATCTCCCAACCTCTTGACCACTGCTGAAAATGAAGTATGGGTGATGGTAGCACATAGTGAATCTGGTGTTCAGATGGTTCCCATTAGCTGGTGTGAGGTGCTATGCCCTAAGACCTACATAAAGAATCCTGGAACGTGGCTTGAGGACAGCCTGATATCTTGCAGATGTAAGCATCCATATTTTATCCCAAGGAAGGGGGTAAGCTGCTTCCAAAAGTACATATATGGAAGGACGACTCCAGGAACAAGCCGTAGAAAAGTCTGCCAGAAACTTATTCTGTAGGTGGGACATTTTTCTTATGAAATTTTCAGTGTATTTCATTCTCTTGAGTAATAAATTTCTCTTTTGAAGTCTCTGCAAGCAACTGTATAATGTTGGAAATAGCCCATTCTTTCTGGCAATCTTATAAATGTTTTTTGTTTGTTTGTTTTTTGCTGTAACAAAGAAAACATTTTTATTAAAAGAAAAAATAAAATATAATGTTTAAATTTAAATATGCCTTGAAGACTTACCTGGGTGTCAACAAGTCACTGACCTTCCACCCTATCCACACCCAAATTCTGCCCTTAACTCTGATATTGCAATTGCTCTAAGAAGATAAAACATAACTGTGCCCTTCTGGAGAGAAGAATATGCATCTACTTGTTTCTATTGAATGAGTCCTCAGCCACAGATATGTTCTCTTTCCAGCCTGCTTCTGAGATGTCTATCTAGTGCCTAACCCCTCTGACCCCCCAGTGTTCAAAGATAATAAAACATTTATCAGGGAAGTGTAAGTGAGCATATTTTCAGGAAAGAGATGAAATTTCTCCAGATACTTTGTTTTTTTGAAGAGCAGCCACATGGCTCATTGCACATGGAGCACAAGTTTACTAATTAACACACAGCCTTACCCAGAGTCAGCCTCCTTGCCTACTTCTTCTTCCATTCTTAGAAACCCGTTAGAATGAATACAAATTTGGCTCAGCACTTCTGGACATGTAGTATGGCACCATTCCTTAGTGTGAACACCACCATTCTTGCAAGATATGTTTCTTCAGATGGTGTTATCAGAGGGAACTGATACTTAACAATAGTAAGTTTGGTAGATGTTAAGAGGATGTCTACTTTCTATGATGACATTCCACATAATATCCTTTGAAAGCAAGAAGTCAGAGTGAATTTCATTAAGATGCAGAATGAAATAATCAGCTTTATAACCCAGTAGTGATATTTGCATTAGGGTTAAGTCGATCAACAGGTATTTTTTGAGAACCTCTGATATAAAACAATCTGAGAAAGGGAATGTATATGACACAGGAAAATGTGTGTTCTAGGTTTGGAAGATCTATTTGGCAAGACAGGCTGCATGTTCATTTTTAAAAAACAAGGAAACTATTAAAAAGTTCATAGGAAGAAAAGATGACTTTTATCAGAAGTGCTCACTCAGGGATTGGGAGAGCAGACAGGATTTAGGACAGGCTTTGGAGATTAAATAAAAAAAAATTATAGCCGGGGCTCTTATGCAATTCTGGGAAACATGGAAAGAGATGGCTGATGAGTGTTTTCAACAACTGAAAATTGGAAAGGTTAGAGTTTACTAGTAAGTTGGAAAACTTATTTTGCAATTTAAGATCCTTTAAAAATTGTCCCATCATAAACTTTTCTCACTGGAGATGTCCTTCCTGTGATGTTTTAGTGCTGTTTAACAAATTGCACCAACATTCAGAAGATTAGAACCACCGTTTTATTTCATGGATGAATGCTGCAGGTCAGAAATAAGAACATGGATCAGTGGACTGTTGGTGGGTCCCTGCTCCATGACATCTGGAGCTTCAGATAAAAGGACATCAAAGCTGAAGTGGACCTGGAGGCTGGGAATGAGATCAGTGGGAGACACGGTCACACATGCATCTGGTGGTTGACGTGGGCCTGGCTGGGACTTTGGCTGGAATTGTTGGTCAGGGCATTTGTCAGGATTCATCCTGCAGCCTGGACTTCCTCACATTATGACAGCCTACACTTGTTTCACAGTGGCTCAGGGCTCCAGAGATACGTGTCCTGGCTGACGAGGCAGAGAAGGTATGCTCTACCTTTCCTGACCCAGAAGTCAAGCAAGGTCCTTTCTACCTTGTTCTTTTGGTTATGAAGAATCACAAACCCTATTACCAGGCTCTTCTCATAACACCACTGAAACCATCCTGATTTGGATGAACTTGGACTATTGTGATGGAATCTTTTAGTATTTAATTGTTTTTAATTTCCATGTGCCCTCCTTGCATCTTCCTTTTCCCTTGGGTTCCATGATATCATTCTGTCTTGGTTTTCTTCATATTACTCACTGTTTTCTCCTTTTAATCTCTTTTATGATCAAACCCCCCATCCTTTTCACACCACCCGTTTAGTGTTGATGATCCTCAGGGCTTCATTTTTAATTCTTGCTTTTTCTATAAACCTTTTAAAACTTGAATTTTCTTCTTCCTAGAACCCCTTGACTGATAAGCTGGTTTCACATGTTTACTTCCATAACCACCATTACATGTAGTCTTAACTTAAAAATTGTACACTAAACCCAGATTAATATTTTTACCTGCCATTTTGATATTTGCCCAAGTCTTGCCTCTAACTGCATGTGTCAGAACCTGAACCCACTAGCTTCTGCCTCTGCCCCAAATCTGTGTATCATCTTCACTTCCTGTCTCAAGGATCCATCAACAGACCTCCTGTTAGAAATCCAGAATTCATCATTTGTCCTCTGTCCCTGTCCACATACACCCATGGATCTATAAATCCTGTGTTTTCTTTTCTAAATATTTCTGGCATCTGTCATTGTTTTAATGCCTACTGCCCAAGATCAGACTTTCAGTATTTATCAATAGCTTTCTAACTGCTCTCCTCACTTTACCTTCTCCAACTATCCTAACTGCCAGAATAATCTTTCTATATGCAAATCTGACTTTGTGCCCTCTGTAGTGTCAAATGTTTAAATGCCTCCCCTTTGTGGAGTGGGATTAAATACTTGCTGTAGTGAAGTCAAGCAAAGTTCTATTTAATTTAATGCATTTATGAATGGATTCATTGTGGCAGAAGGATGACTAGGGGTAAGCTTTGCAGTAACATAATTATGTCCTGATTTGTTGTCATAGACAATGGCCTTAGTTTTTCCACCCATATCTACACCCTTTTGAGGCAAGAGAGTCAATATCTCCACTTCTTGAATCTGGGCTGGTCTTGCAACTTGCTTTAGCCAATAGGATAATAGAAACGATATTTAAATCCTGAGTCTGGGTCCCAAGAGGACATACAGGTGTCTATGAGATTTTCACCTGGACCTTTGTTGCCTTCTAAGAACAAATGTAGGCTAGTCCACTGAGGGATGAAAGACCGTGTCTTTTCAGCTGAGATCATCCTGAACCCACCAGTTCTACACCTGTCTGCAAGATGACCACAAACAGCATGAGCAAGTCCGGATCTGATCAGTGAGGCCCAGTTCAGGTCAGCAGAACCATGGGACTTGGTTCTGAGAAATTAAAAATGATTACTCCTTTAAACCACTAAGGTGTGAGCTGGTTTGTTATGCAGAATTATGTGGTAATAGCAACTTTTTGTCCCTACAATATCAGTATTGCCATGAGCTTGAGCTTTTCCAACATTTAATCTCAAACATGTGACTTTCCAACCTCCTACTTTCCTTGTGTTATACTCCCCTGCTACAATGTATCTTTGATCCAAGGCCTCTAAACCAGAAATTACACTACTTTGTTTTTATCCATCTGTCCCATCCCATATTTTCTCAGGGACATGCTTATTTTATGATCCATCCTTAAAATGTTTCCTGAGCCAAAGCTTCCCCATCCTCTTTTCTCCCTCTGGTAATTTTCTGACAAACCCTCAGCCTAAGCCTAACTCAGCTACTCATGTTCTCTTCGTCTATAACCAAATAGCAGAATATGGCAAAAGAAAGTTATGCAGTTGCCCTGACTTTACCTCAGTTAATGATGACACCTGTCATGTGGGGCCCAGCGTTAGCACTGCTGCACTGCTCTGTGGACTTACTCTCCTCTTCCTCTGGGTGACTACTTCATGCCTACGCTGCTGACCCTCAATTGATGACCTTCTTCACACTTCACTGAGAAAATAGAAGGTACTATATTAAAGCATCCACATTATTGCTCTATGAATTCTAAGTTTCATTTGCATTTTCTTTCCTCCTGTCACAATGGAGAAAAGTCTCTCTCCTACCAAAGGCCACCAGGGAACAGAGTCTCATGTGTCCTTTCCTACTCAAGACTTTGACCTTTAGTATGCCCTCTTTCATGTTCTATCAATTTCTCTTTGTCTACTCCTTTGTTTCCAGTAGGTTACTAATACAGGTATGCATTGCATAACGATGCCTCATTCAAGGACAGACCACATATAGGACAGAGGTTGTAATGGTTATAGTGGAGTCTCATAGATTATAATGTTGCTAGTGACATCATAGGTTTGTGTGAGTGCACCATGACTTTCATTGGTTCTTTTTTGTCTCATCTCTAAATACAAGAATTCTCTACATTCCAATCTAAAACCTTATCTCTTAGCTACATACACACTTGCCCCTTGTTGATCTCAACTACTTACATTGACCATGATTAATGTCTCCATATTTTCCTTGTAATATCTAGATTTATATACCACAGTTCCCTTTTAATATCTTTACTTGAATATGGTCATCCTAAACTTAACAAGTTCACAACTGAACCACTTGTGTCACTACTAGGATCTTAGTGTTTGTTATTTCAATTAAGTGGTTCAGAGTCTAGTGGAAAAAGATGACAATCAACATTTATGCAACAGTATTAGTACTTTAATAGAGTTAGACACATGATATTATATGCATTTAAAGAAGAGGCATTTTATACAGGTAAATACAAAGGGGCATAGAATTCAATAAAATGTGGGTGACATTGACCTATGTCAATTTGAAACTGGAAAAACCTGTGTTTGTGCTGCCTGTCACCTACCAGACCCAATAAGCAGAGACAGGGATTCAATCTTTATGGACACTTTATTCAGATGGCCAGTGATCTGAGAAGTCAGAGGGTTTATACCCTAACAGACAGTTAAATTCCATTTTAAACCAACCCTTTTTATAAGGAGAAGAAAAGTGTAGGTAAGGGGTTTGGTATTCAGGGAAAAAGTTAATCAGATGAAAGCTGCAGCATTCTTTCATCTGTGTCTTGGCCAGTGGTCTTTATCTGTCTCCTGGGTGTTAGGCATCTCACCCTAGAGTACAATGTCTCAGACACCAGCTTGATTGCTTGAGTTCTCCTGAGGCACAAAAGTAGAATAATTTATGATCTCCTGGAGTCAAGGTTGGTCATACTTTCAGTTCCTGAAACAATAGCTTTTTACATACATCGATTACTCAGCTTATTAGCTATTACTTAAAACTAAAATTTTTCCAACATTTGAGTCCCCTATCAAATTCTGAATAGAATCATTAAGATGCATCCTATGACTCCACTCTTATTGTTTTCCCTCTACCACTAATTGACCTGTCCCAGATAAGGGCAGCTTTTGAGCCTATATCCTGGAATGAAGATGACCTGGTACAGAGTCAAAGCTGAACAGCAAAGAGCATGCACCATGAGCAAGAAATAAGCTTTTGTTGTAAAGCAAGTGGTGGCTTATGGAAATGATTGTACTCATCTCCCAATTCTGCATGAAATGATGCCGCCTTAGTGACTCAAAACTGGCCAAGGTGGGAGTACTTACTACAGAAATTTCCAAATTCTACAAATCAGGGCTTTTATCCCTGGAGAGCTTGTTAAAAATGTATCAATACTCCAATGTTTAAAGTCACTAATATTTGGCTTTGGCATCAGACAACTTAGCCTAAGCTGTCTGATACACTATTTGCAAGCAATTTACAACCTGTGGTAGGTGTTGATGGGCTCAAATAGAACAACATTATAGTAAGTGCTCCATTAAAGAAAGAATAAAACTTTATGGGAGTCAGGAGCTGTGAAGGGTCTGAGATTTTTACCCTGCTCGCCTGATCACAAGTTAGCCTGCTAGTTTCAAGGATACTGGCAGAAGACATGATACTCCTAGATCAGAGACAAACAATTTTATTACAGCACAAAAAGCAACAGAGGCTTTCATGTTCATGTCTATTGCCCTTGTCCCTAAAGTCACAAAGGGATTGAAGTGGCCCAGACAAAGGCTGCACCTGCCATGAATCTGTGTCACTTCTGGGAACTTCAAGCTTAGAACACTTGAATCTTTCTTAATGCACTGCAAGCAGAATCCCACATTTTCCCTGAAGAAACTCATTATCTTTATTATATTTGACGGTAAAAAAAACCCCACCTTCTATTGTTGGAAGAGGCACCCTCTCTATCTTCCAAAGCTGTTTGCTATACAAACATTCTTGAAAAGTGTCTCTGCTCACAAGTGAAGAAATTTAAGAGACCCCTATAGAATTATCTCTGCAATGGGTACAGTTTTTTAAATTTAAATTTAAAAATTTTTTTATTGTTGTTCAAGTGCAGTTGTCTCCATTTTCCCCCAACCACTCTCTCCCTCCCTACTGAAACACCCCCTCCCACTCTCAATCCTACCCCTTTTTGGCTTTGTCCATGTGTCCTTTATACATGTCCCTTGACGACCCTTCACCTTCTTTCCCTCATTATCCTCCTTCCCCCTCCCCTCTGGTTACTGTCAGTTTGTTCTTTATATCAATGTCTCTGGTTATATTTTGCTTTCTTATTTGTTTTGTTGATCAGGTTCCACCTATAGATGAGATCATATGATATTTGTCTTTCACCACCTGGCTTATCTCACTTAGCATCATTTTTGAAGAGCATCCATCCACCTTTGACAGTAAGGCTTCCATGGTTTCCCATTTTACCATCTACTTAGAGTTTTTCCTGAAGGGTGACACATGGTAGGGTTTTTTCCTCCCCCTCTTTTCTTAGCTTTTTGTGTCCTAGATCTTTGGACTTAAGCAATTATAGAACTTAGTGGAAGAATTTAATAGTGGGTGTTGGTTTTGTTGTTCCTCTGAGTGACAGTGTAAACAGGGAAAAGTGCAACCTGAGGCTCTGCAAGTCAACCCTCCTGGAGGAACATCCCAGGCTTTTTACTCAGCAGCCCTTTAGCTTTAGACAGGTTACGTAAGACAATGAATGCATAGGGAAACAGTCTTTGTGCAGCTTTAACACAGATATTCTTCATTCCTGTGAGTTCCTGAGATTTCAGTACTTGCCTTGGGCTTCTCCTCTTAGAATCAATGTGGAGATAGAAGATTTAGTCTAGAATGAAAGATATTGCTTATCTTTAAGTTTTCAAGTGAAAAGTTAAAATTTCTAACAGAATCAGTAACCTGAATGCCTGAAGATCAAGCTAGAGAAATCACGCTTGAGCAGTGGAGGTCTTTGAGCACCAGAGGCAAGTGTGGGGTTGGGCCCATCCTTATCTCACTCCCACAGTCCTGCCTCCTCACCTGGAGAGAAGATGATATCAAGAGAAAGGTTGCAAGTTTGCACCAATTGATATTAAATTCTGAGTTTACTTTTTTAAAGTGCCTGAAATCACTTTGGATAAGTTTATCTTTTTCTTCAATTAGTGGATATAGGCACTCATGAATTAATTTGTGTTCAGTTCTAGAGAAATGAAGGAAGTTTTAGAGTGGCTGAGAGCTTTTGGTCTCTTAATTTCAAATCTTCTACCTGTGTGAGGGGATTAGCACGCTGACCCACAGAATGTATTCAATTGGCATTATTTATTGTTACTAACAGTATTATATGCATACATTTACAAAAGCAACTTGGAAGTGTTTGAAATCTGTCTCAGGTGTACCATGCTTAGAGCTTTTCTTCTTTTCAGTTGCTTCAGATCTTTTACTCCCTTATTTAGTAACTAATTCTTTCTAAAGTGTTAATTGATAGATTTGCTGTTCCTAGTAATGTTTTCAGTTGCATAAGACAACCAAATAAAAAAGTCCTTCAGGACCCAGAAAGAATGCACAATAATGGGGTGCAAATTCTGAGATCAAATGTGGAGATATGGTAGAGGAGAGGGCCCCCTTCTATCAAATTATACATCAGAAGTGTCTGCTGCCTTTATTTTTTCCAAGCTACACAGTTTAGCGTCAGATTCTCAAAATGCTAACTCAGAGGAGAACATGATAGTGGAAATTCATGCATCTCCTGGCAGATTTTAAGAGGAATTATTTTGGCCAAGTTTTCAAATTCTTTTTGTATTTTTGGTGTTGATCTTTTTCAACAGTGAATAACAATAGACAAAAAGATATTACTTGTATGTTTTATTATTGGTGTGTTCTTATCTTGAGATTTGTCTGATCAGACACACTGATGCTTATGTTGGCTGCATGGGAAACCATATAAATAATTTGTTCTAGTATGCTGGTCAGCAGAATGCTTGGTCTGCCACCATTCCAAAAGAGGGTCATGACTTACTCAGTGTAGTTAAATGTTAATTTTTAGACGATATCTTTAAAAAAACCCTATAATGTCTGAAAATCAGTTTTGGCTAACAACTTATTATTAATGCATTTTCCCCCATTAACTCATTTGTTGTTTCCTACATCTCTATGGGAAGATATATAAAAATGTACCTGAATTTTTATAGATATCATCTTTTAAAAATTATTTTATTCCAAATACCATATGATCTCACCTTTAACAGGAACCTAATCAACAAAACAAACAAACAAGCAAAATATAACCAAAGACACTGAAATAGAGAACAAGCTGACAGTGACCAGAAGAGAGAGGGGAGAAATTTCAAGGGAAAAGGGGAAGGGTTTACAGGAACAAGTATAAAGGACACATGGACAAAAACAAGGGGGGTGGTGTAGAAACAGGAGAGAGGTGGGGAGGGCTACGGGGGTGGGCTGGGATGGCAGTAAAAGGCAGAAAACTGTATTTGAACAACAATTAAAATTAAAAAAATGTTTTTATTCTATTGGCCAGAAAAAGTTGATTTCTGATCAAGCCTTCACAGATACATTTTAATGTTTTCTCCTTTCTCTAGAGGAATTTTTATTATAATGAACTTGAATGTGCTTTCAATTTTATTCCATTTAGTTTGAAATAATCACTTGATATTTAAAGTTATCATTGTACACTTTCCTCTCTGATGTGTCTAGAAATATATTCTCCAAGTTCCACATAAAGATAAACCTTGGTAAAACGATCAGTGAAAAAGTTGCACACATCTTTTTTTTGGTAAAGAAAGTGGCTGCCTTTACTTTTCCCATTTTGACAAGAATTTAAATGAAAAAAAAGACAAATAACCTGGTGGTGGGAGGTCTTAAGGTCACATATATAAATTTAGAAATCACTAAAGCACTTTTTAAACGTATGCTTCCATTAAGATAGCACTGCTCTCACTTTCCATTAATAGCCAGTCAGCTAATTATTCATTATCTTTACTTTATTCACATTCCCTGCCCCTCCTACTCATTTTTAGTTCCCATCACTTCTCTAAAACTGCTTTTGGCCAGATCATATCAGCAATTAGTATTTGCATTTGGCAATGTTAGAAAGTTCCTTCTAGTTATGGAAATAGTAATATTGTTGTTCTTCCAACCTTTTCACTAATCTTTTCTGGTATGATTTTAAGTCTATTCTTCCTGTTGCCCACTTCTTCTTCTGCCTTCTTTTCTGTTCAGATTGCATGCTTTTCCTGGGTGATAGAATCCACTCTTTTTTTTAAAAAAAAAATTTTAATCATTGTTCAAGTACAGTTTTCTCCCTTTTACTCCCAAACATCTTTTTTTTAAAGAATTAGATCATTTATATACATATACTATCTAAATATCCAGTGTCTGGCATATGGTAGGTAACAGGCACATTTTTAACTTATAACTGCACAGAACTTATGCTTAAAAAGCACTTTTGAGGCCCTGGCTGGCGTAGCTCAGTGGATTGAGCATGGGCTGTGAACCAAAGTGTCACAGGTTCGATTCTCAGTCAGGGTACATGCCTGGGTTGCTGGCCATAACCCCCAGCAACTGCACATTGATGTTTCTCTCTCTCTCTATCTCCCTCTTTTCTCTCTCTAAAAATAAATAAATAAAATCTTTTTTTTTAAAAAAAGCACTTTTGACACACCCAAGCCATTTCCAGTAGCTTTTCCATGCAAATGACCTCTCTAGCCTCATCCTTTGGACTTTCCTAAAATCTCTCAAACAAGCAGCATCTGGCCTCTGTATACCCCTTTTGGAAAGTGGCCCCAGGCCCAGAACTAATGGCAGCTGTATTTGGTTTGCAGGTTAGCCTTTCCTGGGTGCCTCCAAACCCAGCACAAGTAACAGCTACATGCAGCTCACTCTGTAGCTTATGTGGGGTGGTCTTAGGCAGGGCAGAGGTGGTGGCTGACCTTTTACATTTTAGGAGGCCCAAGAGCCAGTGTACCTTGTGGATAGCTTCAGACCATACTGGGTTACAACCCTACTGTCTCCACAAGTAACACATTCAAGTAGTGGACTCAGTGAGCACCAAAGCTGCACTGAAGCAAGTCCAGCTCCATAGGGTTAGTACCTGTACAGCAGCTCCTCTGCTATAGTTGCAGCTGATCCTCATAGGTGATCAGTCTGGGAGGCAATTCCTCCCAGAGATATAACAACAATAAAGGCTCAACTGCAACAGGACAGTGTACACAACCTAAATAGGGGCACACCTAGAGCACCCAACTAGGGTGACTGCAGAGGCTGTGCCATGGGGCCCTACAGGACACTTGCTACACAGGGCCATCCTACCAAATCCAGGAGATGTAGCAACACTACCTAATACATAGAAACAAACACAAGGAAGCAGCTAAAATAGAGAGACAAAGAAACATGCCCCAAATGAAAGAACAGGAGAAATCTCCAGGGGGAAAAAAAACACAACTAAATGAAATGGAGACAAGCAAACTACCAGCTACAGAGTTCAAAACAATGATTATGAGGAAGCTCAAGGAACTTAGTGAGAACTTCAACAGCATAAAAAAGGACACAGAAACCATAAAAAAGAATTGGTCAGAAATGAGGGATACACTAACTGAAATGAAGAATAAATTACAGGGAATCAGCAGTAAGAGTAGATGAATTAGGGAGTCACATCAGTGATTTGGAATATAAGGAAGCAGAAAACAGCCAATCAGAATAATAAAAATAAAAAAGAATCTTAAAAAAATGAGGTTAGTGTAAGAAGCCTCTGTGACAACTTCAGGTGAAACAATATTTGCATCATGAGGTGTGGAAAGAGAAGAGACAGAGCAAGAAATAGAAAACTTATTTGAAAAAATAATGATGGAAAACTTTCCTAACCTGGTGAAGGAAATAAACATACAAGTCCAGGATGTGTAGAGAGTCATGAACAAGATGAACTCAAAGAGGCCCACAACAACACATATTAGAATTAAAATGCCAAAGGTTAAAGACAAAGAGAATCTTAAAAGGAGCAAGAGAAATGTTAGTTACCAACAGGGGAGGTCCCATAAGACTATTAGCTTATTTCTCAATAGAATCTTCGAAGGCCAGAGGGATTGGCAGGTGATATTTAAAAGAGGAAAAGAAAGGACCTATATCCAAGATTTCCCAGAGAAGCTATCATTCAGAATCGAAGGACAGATAGTTTCCCAGACAAGAAAAAGCTAAAGTAGCTAATTACTACCAAACCAATATTATAAGAAATGTTAAAGGGTCTCTTTTAAGAAGAAGATAAAAAAATATGAATAATAAACAGCCATAATAAAGAATGAAATCTTATCATTTGCAAGATGGATGTACCTAAATGATATTATGTTCAGTGAAATAAGTCAGAAGAAGACAAATACCGTATGATTTCACTTACATGTGGAATCTAAATAACAATATAAATGGACAAACAGAACAAACAAAAACAGACTCACAGATACAGGGAACAGATTGATGACTGGCAGGTGGGAAGGGGTTTAGGGGATGGGGTGAAAATGTTGAAGGGGGACTTCTGGCTAAGATGGAGGTGTAGGTAGACACACTATGCCTCCTCACACAACCAAAATAAGGACAACAAAAGTTTAAAAACAAAAAAACAACCAGTACTGACAGAAAATTGAACTGTTTGGAAGTCTGACAACCAAGGAGTTAAAAATAGACATATTCATTCAGACTGTTACAGAACAACAAGGGCAGAGGCTGGGATGATATACTATTACTGAAAGAATCCCCTAGGTTCGTTATGTCCGCCGACTATAGGAAGGATGTCTCTCAATGCCAGAGATTCATGAAAAGGAAAGGAAATGTTTATTTAATGCTATACAAACTTAAAGTAGTGACCTAATGTCTTCATCAAAATCCTAAAGTCCCTTAAAATACCCACAACCAGACACAGTCCTTCCTTCCCCCCTTGCCCAGTCCAGAGTACCATGTCTCAGGAAAGGAAATAGAAGTCCATGGCTCAGGCAGTCCCTGGTTCTTCCCAGTACTCCGTGCTAGGCTGGTAGGACTCCCTCGGTTCCCAGCACCCTCAGCTGTGTCACTGGGATCTCTGCTAAAGCTGGGTGGTGGTTCCCTCTTCTAAAGCTGCCGGGGTTCCCACTGTGGCAAAGTCACGTGGTCCTCTCTCCACTGCTCCAGCTGTGTGGTCCTCTCTCATAGGGCTGTAGGAGTCTCCACTCTGCCAAAGCCACATGGTTCTCTCCACTCAGGGCCACGGAGGTGGGGGTCACCACTCTGCCAAAGCTGAGTGGCGGTTCTCTGCTAAAGCCACATGGTGATTCTCGCAGGGCTGCGGGAGTCCCCACTCTGCTAAAGCCACGTGGTTCTCAATAATGGCTGCCTCGTCTGGGTTTAAATCCCCGTGCCAGTCTTCCTCTGCAGCTCCATTCCCGACTCCTCCTACAATTGGCCTCACAGGCCAGTACTCATATCCTTCCAGCTTTACTGGACTGCCATCATGAGTCTGGGCAGGTGTTGCCCCATGTTACAGAGCCAATCATCTCCAAGCTCCCACACAGGTGCAGTAACTCAGGGGACCTGCCCCCCCCCCCCCGCCCCAGTTACGTCTTGGTGGGGAAGTTAATTCCATTCCCCTGGCTCAGAGCATGGCCATAGCTATTTAACATATCTATGTAACCAGTCAAAGGTTATAGATGTGTTAAATGACCACGCCAGAGGTTAGCTGCAAAGCTGTTGCTATGCAAAACAGCTCTCAATGGCCCTGCTCCATTTGTCCCCCACCCCAACCCACACCTGTTGGGGGAGGGGGTGAGGACATCTTAATATTTCCTGAACACCTTGAGTTCTGGACTCCATTTCAAATGCCTATGTGGGGTCCTCCTCTTGGCTGTACCCTGTAACAAGACTGGTAGGAGGGGCAGAGTTGGGCAGCCAGGGAGAGGGGTTGCAGCAAAAAAAAGCAGTGGCTGGTGGACCCCTGGTGCACAGGTGACAGCTGGTGGACTCTGGGTGTAGGGTGGCAGTGGGAAAACCCAGTGAGGTGGCTGACTACGGTCCGGCGCCGCACACAAGGCAGTTGGTGGCCCACGCAGTCCCACATTTGTGCACAGATAAACCAGGCGAAACTGGGGAGTGAGACACACTGTGCAACCCAGGGTCCCAGCTTGGGGAAACAAAGCCTCAAAACACTGATTGGAAACACCTGTGCGGGTCGAGGTGTTGGGAGATATTTCCAGCCTCAAAGGAGAGTTCCTTGGAGAGACCTGCAGGGTCCTAGTGTTACAGGGTGCAGCCAAGAGGGGGGACCCCAAATAGGTATTTGAAATGGGGTCCAGGACTCAAGGTGTCTAGGAGATTTTAAGATGTCGTCACCCCTTCCCCCACAGGTGTGAGTTGGGGGAAGGGGCACACAGAGCAAGAACATGCAGGGCAGCTTTGTAGCTAACCTCTGGTGTGGTCATTTAACATATCTGTAGCCTTTGGCTGGTCACTTAGATATGTTGGATAGCTATGGCCATGCTCTAGGCCAGGGGGATGGAAAAGGACCTTCCCCCCAAGATGTGACTGGGGGGCAGGTCCCCCAAGTTAACAGTGCCTGGGTGGGAACTTGGAGAAGATTGGCTCCAGGACATGGGGCCACACCTGCGCAGACTCATGATGGCAGTCCAGTAAAGCTGGAAGGATATGAGTTCTGGCACGTGAAGCCAAGTGTGGGAGAAGCCGGAAATGGGTCTGCAGAGGAAGACTGGCATGGGGATTTAAACCCAGATGCAGCAGCCATTGCAAGAGAGAGAACCACGCAGCTTTAGCAGAGTGACTCCTGCAGCCCTGCAAGAGAGAATCACCATGCGGCTTTAGCAGAGAACCGCCACTCAGCTTTGGCAGAGTGGCGACACCTCCCCCCCACTTGCAGCCATTGTGCAGGGAGAACCACACAGCTTTAGCTGAGTGGGGACTCCCATGGCCCTGGGAGAGAGGACCACGTGCCTTTGCCAGAGTGGGGACCCCCAGAGCTTTAGAAGGGGGAACCACCACCTGGTTTTAGCAGAGATCCTGGCAACTCAGCAGAGGCTGCCGGGAACCCAGGGAGGTCTCCCAGTTGAGATGGAGTACTAACTGGGAATAACCAGAGGACTGCCTGAGCCATGGACTTCTATTTCCTTTCCTGAGATACGGTACTCTGGACTGGGCAAAGGGGGAAGGAAGGAAGGACTGTGTCTGTTTGTGGGTGTTTTAAGGAACTTTAGGATTTTTGATAAAGACATTAGGTCATTACTTTAAGTTTGTATAGCATTAAATAAACATTTCCTTTCCTTTTCACAAATCTCTGGCATTGAGAGACGTCTTTCTTCTGGCGGAGGACATAACGGACCTGGGGGCTTCTTTCAATAATAGTATATCGTCCCAGGCCCCCCTTGTTTGTTCTGTAACACTAGAACCTACACAGACCCACACACATGGGAATCAGCACCAGAAGGGCCCAGTTTGCTTTGGGGTAGCGGCAGAAGGGACTGAAATCCAGCAGAGAGCAGAGCAAGCGTCATTGTTTTCTCTTGGACCCCTCCCCCACAAACAGAGTCCCAACGCAGTGACGTGAGTCACCACACCCTGGTGAATACCTAAGACTCCACCCCTCACTACAAAACAGGAGTGTCAAGACAAAAAAAAAAAAAGGCCCGAACAGAAGAACAGATCAAAACTCCAGAAAAAATACAACTGAGCGAGAAAGAGATAGACAACCTATCAGATGCACAGTTCAAAGCACTGGTGATCAGGATGCTCACAGAATTGGTTGAATTTGGTCGCAAATTAGATGAAAAAATGAAGGCTATGCTAAGTGAAATAAAAGAAAATGCACAGGGAACCAATAGTGATGGAAAGAAAACTGGGTCTCAAATCAATGGAGGGGACCAGAAGGAAGAAAAAAACATACAATCAGAAAAGAATGAAGAAATAAGAATTCAAAAAAACAATGAGGAGAGGCTTGGGAACCTCCAGGACATCTTGAAATATTCCAACATCAAAATTATAGGGGTACCAGCAGGGGCAGAGGAAGAGCAACAAGTGAAAAATTTATTTAAACAAATAATAAAGGAGAACTTCCCCAATCTGGCAAAGAAAATAGACTTCCAGGAAGTCCAGGAAGCTCAGAGAGTCCCAAAGAAGCTGAATCCAAGGAGGAACACACCAAGGGACCAGTATAGTAAAATGAAAGCAAACTCACAATTATTAACAACCACACCTAAAACAAAAACAAACCTAGCAAACAACTAGAACAGGAACAGAACCACAGAAATGGGGATCACATGGAGGGTTAGCAACAGGGGAGTGGGAGGAGGAGGGAGGGGAAAATGGTACAGAGAATAAGTAGCATACAAGGTAGGTAGAAAATAGACAGGGGGAGTGTAAGAATAGTATGGGGAATGTAGAAGCTAAAGAACTTAAGTATGACACATGGACATGAACTAAAGGGGGGAAATGTGGGTGGGAGAGGGTGTGCAGGGTGGAGGGGAGTCAAGGGGGGAAAATGGGACAACTGTAATAGCACATCAATAAAATATATTTTTAAAAAAGTTGAAGGGATTGAGAAGTACCAATTAGTAGTTACAAAATAGTCATAAAGATATAAAGTACAATATAGGAATATAATCAATAATAGTATAGTAACTATGTATGGTGCCACTTGGGTACTGGAAATATGAGGGGGAACATTTTGTAAAGTATATGATTGTCTAACTACTATACTGTACACCTTATAGTAATACAAAATAGCACTGAATATAAACTTTAATTGAAAAAAAATTTAAAAGGTGTAAAGATGTATTATCACTAAGTTTGTGGTAATATTGTTACACAGCAAAAATAAAAAGAAACTTTTTTTGTTAAAATGAAAATCAAATGCCTTCATTCATAGAGCTGCTTCTTCAGGAAGTGCATTTGAGTGTGGCTGCAGTCCACCAGCTGATCATATTTGCTCCATGCCACCAGCAAAGGCTGCCGCTGCCAGGGAGGCTACCTTTCTTTATGGTAGAGACCCTACCTTTTTCTATCCTGACAAATTATCACCTGCCCCTCCCACTCACATGTTCTTTCTCTATTAAATCTATACTATACTCAACCAAAGTTAATGAAAGTAAAATCTTTGCCTCTTTCCTGAAACCTATTTTGGGCCCTGATTTCAAGTAACAAAAGCTTTGCTCTGTTGGCTTTTTCAATTTCTTGTACCACCATCTGAAACTTCATCTATTTTGTTCTGTGTATATTTCCTGGTATTTTATTAACAAACTATAGAAATGACCCCTGAAAGTATAGTCTGATTTCCTGGTATTTTAAATGCCAGAGAAAAGCAATGTCAGTGTTTTTATGCATTACAAATACAATACATACTTAAAGCTACTTTACCCCTATAAATTATTAACTTTAAGCCCCAAATTATTTTGTATGGTATAGGTTGCATAGTTATTTCCATTAGCTCAACATTAGTTTCTGATTCAGACATAGAAGTTATTTTAAAAAACAACAAAAAGAGCTGTGGAGTAAAAGCATTTCAGAATTAGGAGGATGCTCACCTGTATATACCATGTCCAGCTTGTATAGTCCCAGTGAGGGGAACTCTGTACCTTCAGAAAACTGTGAAAGCGTATAGCTTTCACAAATTGGTGGTAAGCTGGTGAGGTCTAATTACCCTGTCTTTTAAATACTTAACGGCTACCATTGCTCTCCCCTTAGTCCAAATTTCTCTGGGGTAATCACTGCAAATTTCTCTGAAAAAATGCTTGGTTTTGGTCTAGTTTATTAACCTGGTCAATTTTCTTTATTTTCTACCCTTTGTAATTCTGTCATACCCAAGAATGAATGCCATCTGAGAAAGGAGGTGTTGTAGAGAACTGTATCTTTCCTAATTCTAGATACTGTTCTGACTCAAATTGCAATTAGTCATGGATTTCATAAATCTTTTATAAAAACTAGAGCTTGATTATTTGATTGGAATAAACTGGAATTTGATTATTACAAATATAGTAAACAAAGAGTCCCAGGGACCATATTCTTTCAGAAAAGTTAAAAAAATTAGATAATAGTGTCAAAAGGAGAAATATAAAATCTGTCTTGGAAGGAAGTAAAATGTCTTTGTGACATGAATTGTTTACTGAGTTTTAAAATAAGACTTTATAAGGAATTTGTTCAGTGAATTTGGAGTCTTTAAGTTCCTTATGTACAGACACTGAATTTTCATGTTTTTTTTTCTGGGAGCAATGGTGATAGTGAGTGGTGGGAGGTTTGGAATCAGGGTTTTAAAATGTGGATCCCACTGGGGATCTAAGGGAAGAGAGTTAAGGGAAGAGAGTTTCCAAAATGGGAACAATAACATTTCCAGCAATGTTTATATTTGTTTTGTACATTATTGTGCTGATGTGTATACTGCACTTAGAAGGTAAATTGTAACAGGCCCTGACTCTGGGGTAAAGAACTAAGTATATCTTTAATGACTAGTTTGTCAACATGTAATCAAAACTGAGGTGGTGTCTCATGAGCTTACGGTTCAGGACTGGTTGAAAGACAGCCCAAGGAGAGCAAAACTGGGTTCTCCAGTTTTTCATTTAAATTCCTCATTTGTGGTGAGGGATTCTCTGGTGTTGGAGATGCTAGCTCCCAGAAGCAGAAACACATGGATACAATTGAATGTGACTGTAAGACAAGATTTCAGATTTAGACTAAGGAAGGAGTATGATTAGACACTGTATCTGTTAGTATGACCTGATGCATTGAATGGAATTAACCCCAGCTAACATAACAAAGTTAGCCCATTGGAAAGATGTGGTACCTTATTCTAAAGGCTTAGGCTGGAGAAGGGGTGAGAACTGGAGACTCAGATACACAACAGTGGGTTCATGGCAGTACCTGTCTAGTCAGGATTCTGGGGGCATAATAGGGGGCAGTCTATTTGTTTTCAGAGTCTCTGATCCTCTGATTGAGGTTGTTTGATCCAGCTTCTTCATGGGAAGCCAGGGCCCTGGTTATTCTCTTCTATATCACTGATTCTCAAGCTTTTGCTCTAAAGTACTCTTTATACTCTTGATCACTGAGGACTCCCAAGAGCTTTTGTTAATGTGGGTTATATCTATTTATCCTTATAACAGTATGAGCTAAAATAAGACATTTAAAAATATGCATTTATTAATTTATTTTAAAATATCAATAAAAACTCTTCATAACCCTGACCAGTGTGATTCAATTGATTGGGTGTTGTCCTGCAAAGTGAAATGTAGCCAGTTTGATTCCTGGTCAGGGCACATGCCTGTATTGGGGGTTCAGCCTCTGGTTGGGATACATAGGAGAGGCAACTGATAAACATTTCTCTCACATCAATATTTCCTTCCCTCTCTTCTTCCCTTCTCTTTTCTCTAAAAATTGATAAGTGAAATGTTTTAAAAAATAAATTCATCATATGTTAACATAGACACATACTGTTATGAAAAGTAACTATTTTCAAAAACCAAAAAAAAAATAGTACAAATACTACAAAGGCGTTGTTGCAGATATCTTTAATGTTGGGCTTGATAGTAGACAGATGAGTTCTCACATGTATACCTGCATTTAATCTTTTGCAGAATACTGTTTCAGTTGAGATGTAGGAACAACAGTTGTTCTCAGACATATATATTTGAAAAATAGAGGAGTATTTTTAAAGCATCTTTCATTTAATTGTGCATAAATTGTGTTAGACTGCATAATAGACACAATAATCTGAAAGCCTGAAAATTAGGCTAGTGAAGTAGTACTTGGTGGAGGCCTTTGGGGGCCAGAAGATGGTGTTGGGAGGGACCCGTGTTCCTCACACTGGGAAGCTATGGAAAGCCCTCTTCCCATGTCATCTTCCTCACACCATTACTAGGGACAAGGTGACACTGAGGAGAACACTGAGAGTCTTGCACTAGCTGAGATTAAATTCTGTGTTTTTTTTTAAATTTAAAGTCTTTATTTTTTAAGATTTTTCTTTTTAATATAATTGTTGTTCAAGTACAATTTTCTGTCTTTTACTCCCATCCCAGCCAATCACAGCCAGCCCTCTGTACCTCCCTCCTATTTCTACTCTCCCTGTTTTTGTCCATGTGTCCTTCATACATGTTCCTGTAAAACCTTCCCATTTACCCCTGAAATTCCCTCCCCTCTCCCCTCTGGTCAGCCTGTTCTCTATTTCAGTGTTTTGGGTTATATTTTGCTTGTTTGTTTGTTTTTTTGTTTAGGTTCTGTTAAAGGTAAAATCATAGTGTACTAGCCAGCATCATCCTAATCCCAAAAGCAGATAAAGACACAACAAAGAAAGAAAACTTCAGGCCAATATTACTGATGAACCTAGATGCTAAAATCCTCAACAAAATATTGGCAAACCACATGCAACAATACATTAAAAAGATCATACACCATGACCAAGTGGGATTCATTCCAAGTGGGATTCATTCCAGGGGTGGTACAATATTTGCAAATCAGTAAATATAATACATCAAATAAACAAAAGCAAAGACAGAAATCACATGATCATATCAATAGATGCAGGAAAAGCATTTGATAAGGTACAGCACCCATTTATGATAAAACACACTCATTACAGTGGGAATAGAGGGAGCATTCCTCAACATAATAAAGGCCATATATGAGAGACCTACAGTCAACATCATACTCAAAGGGGAAAAACTAAAATCTTTTCCACGAAGGTCAGGAACAAGACAAGGTTGTCCACTTTCACCACTCCTATTCAACATAGTATTGGAAGTTTTAGCCACAGTAATCAAACAAGAAAAGGAAATAAAAGGCATCCAAATAGGAAAGGATGAAACAAACTGTCACTGTTTGCAGATAACATGGTAGTGTACATAGAAAATTCTATAGACTCCACCAAAAAACTGCTCAACCTAATAAATGAATTTAGCAAAACAGCAGGATATAAAGTCAATGTCCAGAAATCAAAGGCATTTTTGTATATCAACAATAAAACAGCAGAAGCAGAAGTCAAGAAAAAAAAATCCCATTTGCTATAGCAAAAAGAAAAATAAAATACTTAGGAATAAACCTAACCAAGGATTTAAAAAACCTATATGCAGAAAACTACACAACACTGAAGAAAGAAATCAAGGAAGACACAAACAAATGGAAACATATACCTATTCATGGATCAGAAGACTTAACATCATCAAAAAGTCCATAATACCCAAAGCAATTTACACATTCAATGCAATACCTATTAAAGTACCAATGGCATATTTCACAGACATGGAAAAAACATTTAAAAATTTTGTAGGGAACCATAAACAACCCCAAATAGCTATTGCAATTTTGAGAAAGAAGAACACAGTAGGAGGGATCACAATGCCTCATAGCAAACTGTATTACAAGGCCACTCTAATCAAAATAGCCTGGTACTGGCATAGAAACTGGCATGTGGACCAATGGAACAGAACAGAGAGTCCAGAAATAAACCCAAGTCTCTACAGTCAATTAATATTGTACAAAGAGGGCAGCAACATAAAATGGAGTAAAAATAGCCCCTTCAACAAATGGTGTTGGGAGAACTGGGCAGCTACATGCAAAAAAATGAAACTCAAGCACAAACTTGCACCACACACAAAAATAACTTCAAGGTGGATAAAAGACTTACATATAAGTCAGGACACCATTAAAGTCCTAGAGGAGAACACAGGCAAGAAAATCTCAGATATTCCACACAGCAACATTTTTACTGACATGTCCCCTAGAGCAAGGGACATAAAGGAAAGAAGAAACAAATGGGATCTTATCAAAATAAAAAGCTTCTGCACAGATAAAGAAAACAGTATTAAAATAAAAAGAGAACCAACTGTATGGGAAAACATATTTGCCAATGATACCTCAGACAAGGGTTTAATCTCCAAAATATAATGAACTTACATGACTCCATGTAAAGAAGACAAGCAACCCAATTAAAAAAATGGGCAAAGGACTTGAACAGACACTTCTCCAAGGAGGACATAGAGGATCCAGAGACACATTTAAAGATGCTCAGAGTCACTAGCTATCAGAGAGATGCAAATTAAAACCACAATGAGATACCACTTCACACCAGTCAGAATGGCCATCATAAACAAAGCAACAAACAACAAGCGTTGGAGAGGTTGTGGTGAAAAGGGAACCCTAGTGCACTGTTGGTGGGACTGCAGACTGGTACAACCACTATGGAAAGCAGTATGGAACTTCCTCGGAAAACTAAAAATGGATCTGCCTTTTAACCCAGCAATTCCACTGCTGGGACTCTATCCTAAGAATACTAAAACACCAATTCAAAAGAACCTATGCACCCCAGTGTTCATAGCAGCACAATTCACAATAGCCTAATGCTGAAAGCAACCTAGATGCCCATCTGTAAATGAATAGATAAAAAAACTATGGTACATTTACACAATGGAATTCTATGCAGCAGAAAGAAAGGAGCTCCTACTCTTTGTGACAGCATGGATGGAACTGGAAAGTATGATGCTAAGTGAAATAAGCCAGGCAGTGAAAGATAAATATCATATGATCTCTCCTTTAATAGGAACCTAGCTCTGGCTGGCATAGGTCAGTGGATTGAGCTCGGGCTGTGAGCCAAAGTGTCGCAGGTTCGATTCCCAGTCAGGGTACATACCTGGGTTGCAGGCCATGACCCCCAGCAACTGCACATTGATGTTTCTCTCTATCTCCCTTTCTCCCTCCCTTCCCTCTCTAAAAATGAATAAATAAAATATTAAAAAAATAGGAACATAAACAACAAAACAAACAAATAAGCAAAATACAGCCAAAGACACTGAAATAGAGACCAGGCTGATAGTGACCAGAAGGGAGAGGGGAGGGAATTTCAGGGGAAAAGCGGAAGGGCTTACTGGAACAAGTATAAAAGACACATGGACAAAAACTAGTGGGGGTGGAAGTGAGAGAGAGGTGGGGAGGGCTGGGGGGTGTTGGCTGGGATGGGAGTAAAAAACAGAAAACTGTACTTGAACAACAATTAAAATAAAAAAATAAAAAAATAAAAGAGAAACAACAATATATGTGTATATTTCACTGATTATGCTAAAAAAGGAAGTGTTTGTCATGATATGAGCAGAAGGTTTATATGTGCTTGGCTCTTAATTTGCCTTGGTCCTGACATTTCAGTTACATGCCATGAAGAGAGCATGCCTCAGGTAGAATTCACCTGAACCTAACCTATTTTCTGGACCTATGTCATAAGCAAAGCCACTCCATTGAGCCCAGTTTATAGCAGGTGACCTGTAGTTACTCTACAAATGAGACCCTGAGCATGAGAATAAATGCTTGTTTTTGTCAGCCATTTGTTTGTTATGCAGTGTTATTGTAGCAATTACTCATACACTAAGAGTGTTTTCTTGATTAACATTGAAAAACTTGTCCAAAGCTATTAATAAGTATACAGAAGATTGAAAACATACAAGGTCATTATTCTTGTGGATTTTTCTTCATGGATTCTGAACTCTGACTTGTTTATTCAGACATTGCTTCATTAAAGGAAATTAATGTTGATCTAATTTGCAAGTAAATCCCCATTGTACGAATAGAATATGTTAGGTTAGGATAAACCTCAGTAGAACCATTGTGGTTGTCAAGAATGACTTTTGTACTGATACTCTCAGCATCACAGTTCAGCTTCTCCTCTGTCCAGGCTGTTTCCTTCATTCTCCCACAAGTATCATTGCTGAGATCACTCCCCTATATATTTTCTGCATGTGAACAAACCTCCATCTCAAAATCTGTTTTCCAGGAAACAATATGTTTAGTGTTATCTTATATATATATATAAATTGGTGAATAGAGATGTTCTCAATACATAAGTGTACATACTCAAATACCTAGAAAAGTGATATAATAAGAAGTTGTAGGATTTACTTTTCTCAACACATTTTTTCTTTGACATTTCCTTAGAGTTTACATTAATTTTCTAATAAATAACCTTAAAAATTTTTAAAAAGACAAAACCAAGTATGGTAAAAAGCTGCTGCAGGCTCTACTCGGCTAGAGAGCTAAACCAAAAGATCTCTTGACGATAAACCAACAATTTTATCAAGGACATGGTGTTTGGTTGTATAACATTCTTTAATATTTCAACAGTAAATATACCTAACCCAAAGATACACTAAGGAGTGTAAAAAAACAGTTTTTGTTCTAATATCATTATTATTTTTATTTTAAGAACAGAATCAATCTAAAGAAGTGATGCAAAAAAGAGTTTAAAAAGTTTTAAAAACTACTACCAATTCCACTCACTGTATAGAAATAACTTTAGTCCAAGTATCTTTCCACACACATATGCAGATGGAAGCATGGGTGTATGAATTGGTGGAAATAATTTTTAATGAGATCATAATATAAATAAAAAATGTTAAATTTAAATTTGAATTTAAGATCAATAAAATTGATGGGCTTAAGACGAGAAATAATAAAATGCATTAAGAAGTTGAAATCATTCTTAAAAGTTACTTATTTCCATGTTAAATAGTATCTATGGGAAATTGAGGATGTCAGTAACAGCCAACATGCATTGAATTCAGAACTGGGCCCAGAGCCCTGTCCCTTCTGCCTGCTTCTTTCTTCAGACTGGCACCTGCATTCTCAAAGGGAGTTGAACACTGTGTGCTGTCAAATTGTATATTCTGTCTATTGTTTCACATGCTGTTGTTTTTTGAACACACTGGCTTAGTATGTATTCCATGTCTAAGTGGATTTCATCTTATCTCAAGGTCTTGTACATCGATTTTTCCACTTCAGTCATTTGTTTGTGTGTGTGTTCTCCCAGCAAGAACCCTATGTCCTATATTCCTGGAGTTCTTTCAAATTTTGAAGGTCTATTTGATGTTCTGACATTTTGGTTAGGCATAAGCTCCTTGGGCTCTATGTTTCCCTCCCGTTTTAGAAATTTTCTTCATATATTTCTCTACTAGGTTTTGGCTTGGATCATACTGTCCCTCAATATTTTATTTTCCTTTTCAGGGGATTTTTTCCCTGATACCTATATAATTTCTTCTTTTCCTGACTTTGCCTTTCCTTGTACCTCTTGTTCTCTCTCTTCCTCCCTCCCTCCCTCTCTCTCCCTTCCTCCCTCTATTTCTTTCTTCTTTTCTTTTTTCTCTTCTCCTCTCTTCTCTTTTCTTCTCTTTTCCTTTCTCTTCTTTTCTTTTCTTTCTCCTTTCTCTGTGGTTTTCCTATCTTGTTGTTGGCTCGCATTTTATTTATTAATAGAGTGGATTGTGTTCTGATTCCTTTCACCCTTATTCTTGTTACACTACCCAGTGTTATTTAGAATTTATCTTTGCTCTAGTATATTTAATTGTTGATTCTCTTTCCATTATGCTGATGAGGAACTGACTTCCTTTTCTTTGATACAATTTAGAGACATTTTCTATAGCACAATGCATGATAGAAGGAGGGGATCATTCAGAGGACATGGTGTCTAGTGTTTGTAAAAATTCCTAGGCTCTGCTGTCATATCTGAAGTCTTCTTAATGTTCTGCACTGGCTTATCTATTAGGATAAGCTATCTTCTGTAACAAGCAATTCTCAAACCTTACAGACTTAACACAGTACAAGTTTATTATAGTTCACTTATGTCTTAGTTCAATGAGGGTATTTGGGGGAAAAGAGATCATAGTCACTCAGGGACAAAATTCCTTTTATCTTGTGAGGCTTTCATATTCACCATGTGGTTGCCAGAGTCATTCTGGAAAAGAAAGAGAAAATGGAGGAGCTCATATAGGTCTGGAAGTGTCATTTGCAGGTTTTCCCCATATTCCATTGGCTAAAACTCAGTGTAATGGACTCAGGGGGATGCAGAGGAAATGTGTGCTCAGGAGGACTTTGAATGGGTTTGGTGGACACAGAACATTGTTTCTGCCACTGTTTCCCTCCCTACTTTGGTGCTGAGTAACTAATTGTGAAGAGAGGGCACCAGCTCTCTGCAGACTGGCTCTCCAGGTCCATGTGATTTGCTGAGAGTCAGTCTCATCATTAACTTTCCTTATGGAACAAGCTCCTTCCATCTCTCATTTCTCTGAGAAAAATAAAAATGGCTCAGTTCTACTCCAAAAGCTGAGCATTGGGGTATTAGCTACAATTCACAGGAATTTGATGATTCAGCAATAAAGAGGAGTGATGCATAACATTTCAAGAGCTGCCATGGTGTTGTTGAGCCCTAGAGGCTTCATGTGAGTTCTCCTGCTCTTGCCAGTTATGTTCCCATCTGCAGGAAAGGCTCAACCTGGCTGGTTCCCTCTCAGCTGGACCACCTGCACCACACCTAGTGCTCAACTCCATGGCTATTCCTTTTGCATCTGCCTGAAAAAATTCCCCCCCAAACCCATCACTTTCTCCAGGGGGGGAAGCTGGAGGCACAACCCACTGGGTACTTCAAAGCCTGTTGATGGCAGCTGCTGCAGTCTCTCTGCTTCTGGGAGCAGTCTTTGTGTGGCTCTCTGTGGCCTACAGTGGCCTCCTCCCCTATGCTACATAATGTCAGTAATAAACTGCTGTCTCTCTCACTTGCCCAGGTTTGGCTGCCATGTCTTCAGCCATCTGATATTGTTCAGGGTGAATGATCCCTCCTTCACCATAGAAGTGAATCAGAAGATGTCAGAAGAGGAGGCTTTGGAGGCTTACCAGGCTACATTGCCAATTTTGCTTCAGCATGTTGTACTCTTTCTCTTTTTGTTATTTTTGTTAGGAATACCATGTAAGATGCCACCTGATTCATTATTTGGCTTAGCTGTCTTTTTCTGGGGATGGGGGTCAATTACTTATAGAGAGACAACTTCGAAATACTTTCATTTCAAAATTCTTTATAGAAGTGGCTGATAGGAGCGGTGCACCTAGGGCCTGACCCATGCTTTGTGCCTGGAGACTGAGTGGCTGAACGGAGCCTGGCAGACACATGGAGGACCTGGGCAGGAGGCTGAGCAACTGTGAATATTGCAGCCCAGACCTGCTCCCCATCTTTATAAAACCACAGGAAGGAAGAAAAACAAAGCCCAGCCATCCTCCAGTGGCATCCAGGAAGACCAGGAGAACTGGCTCAAAGGGTTTAAAGTCAGCAGGAGGCTTATTTATTTCTTTCCTCTCTCTCTTTTTTCCTTTTATTTCTTCCCCCAAGTGAGACAATAAGATGTGGAGTTATGAAAGGCGCAGAGACAGATCCAAAGGGGGAGCACAAAGCTAGCTCCCAAAATTGAGAAACTGAGACAAATGTCACTTTGCTATCCCATAGAATTGGCATTTTAGTGTTTATGTGTATTATTATTACTTTTCATTATTTTTACTACTTTTATTTTACTGGTATTTTTACTTATTTTATTTCTCTTCCTTATGTTTAGTTTTCTTTCTGTGTTTAATTGCACTGTTTGACTGGTTTTCCTTATTCTCTCTTTGTTGTATTTTAATTTTCCTTCTTTCATTTTACTCATGCTCCAGTAACACCCTACTCTTGATTAGGCACTTTCTATTCTGGTTATCCAAATCATATATTTCTTGTCATATATTATTGTTCCAGTACTATTGTAAATACTTATTGTTCCATACAATTGTATATACTACAAAGCAACCCTCCCTGATCTTAGCCCACTTCACTTTATTTCTGAGCATTATTATTGTTGTGGTTAAGTTTATTCTCTCTCGTACTATGCCCACTTTCTATCCTTTACTTACACTATATCTCATCACCTAACCTTGCACAAGCACTCTGTTTTCTGGATTCAGCTCAAAATCCTCCTTCCCTCTAACAAGAGTCTTATCTCTCTTTCACCTTTTATAAACAGTGGTTAGTTGGGTGAAATATCAATTAATACTACACTTACCCACAGAATCTCCTATCTCTTCTTTACTTGCTAGTACTTTAAATCCCATAGAATACTCTGCTGCTGTCCTAATTCATTTTGACTTCACCCAGCCACTGATCACATACAAGACAAGTTGGGAGCTGTGAACTTCAGTATACCCACTGGAGGAGAGAAATCCTCAACAAAGGAACCACCAAAACATAAAAATTCAAGTACAACAAGAGAGCCCACACAAGCAGAAGAAAGGGCAAACCTATGGCAGACAAACAGGGAGATCAAAGAAAACACGCTACTAAACCCCATAGAATTCTGAACATAGAAGTTCACCCTCAAAAGACAGCTAGCAAAGCAAAACATCAGGAAGCACAGAAACAAACAAAAAGAGTCACCTAAAATGGGGAGACAAAAAAAGAACATACAATCAAAAGGCATGGAAGACTTCCCACTAAAAGAGCTAACTGAAATGGAGGTAAGCAAACTATCAGATATAGAATGGAAAATAATGGTTATAAAGATGCTCAAGACAACTACAAGGAGCTGAGTGAAAACTCCAACAGCATGAAGAAGGAAATAGAAACTATAAACAAAACAAGAAATGAACAATAAAATCTTGAAAATAAAAAACACACAGGAAGGAGAATTACAAACAGGCTGGATGAAGCAGAAGTTCAAATAAGCAAGGTGGAGGACAAGGTAGAAAAAAAAACCCAGAAAGAGCAAGAAAAGGAAAAGAGGCTCAGAAAGAATGAAGAAGTGTTAAGGGAACTGCAAGACAACATGAAACATAATAATATACTGTATAACAGGGATACCAGAAGGAGAATAAGAGAAAGGGATAGAAAACCTGTTTGAAAGTAATGACAGAAAACTTCCCTAATTGGATGAGAGAAAAAAATCACACAAATTCAGGAAACACAGAGAGTCCCAACCAAGAGGGACCCAAAGAGGCCCACTTCAAGACACATCATAATTACAATGGCAAAATTCCAAGACAAAGAGAGAATCTTAAAGGCAGCGAGGGAGAAACGGGAAGTAACATACAAGGGAGCCCCAATAAGGCTAGCAGCTGATTTATCAAAGGAAATGCTCCAATCCAGAAGAGAATGGCAAGCAATACTCCACATAATGAAAGACAAAAGCCTGCAACCAAGATTACTCTAGCCAGCAAGGCTCTCAATTAAAATGGAAGGCCAATTAAGGAGTTTCCCAGACAAAAGAAGCCTCAAATAATACACTGCCTCCAAACCAGCTCTGCAAGAGATGCTAAAGGATTTACTTTAAGAAAAGGTGGGGGTAGGGAACGAGAGAGAGAGAGAGTAGCACAAGTACAAAAAACTGGCTATCAATAATTACCTATCAATAATAACCTTAAATGTAAAAGGATTAAATGCTCCAATTAAAATATATACAATAGCTGAATGGATAGAAAACCATGACCCCTACACATGCTGCCTACAAGAGACCCACCTCAGAAAAAAAGATCAACATAGACTGAAAGTGAAGGGCTGGAAAGAAATATTTCAAGAAAATGGACAGGAAAAAAAGCCAGAGTAGTAATACTCATGTCAGAAAAATAGACTTCAAAACAAGAACCATAAAGAGAGACCTAGAAGCTCACTTCATAATACTCAAGGGAAGAATAAACCAAGAAGACATAAATATTATAAATATATATGCACCAAACATAGGAGCACCTGAATACAGAAAGAAAATCTTGGAAGACTTCAAAAAAGATCTTGACAGCAACACAATTATAGTAGGGGATTTCAATACCCCACTGTCAAAAATGGACAGATCTTCCAAACAAAATATCAACAAAGATATTGTGGCATTGAACAATGCCCTACATGAAATGAACTTCACTGATATGTACAGTCTTTCATCACAAAGAAGCAAAATACACATTCTTTTCAAATGCACATGGAATATTTCAAAGACAGACCACATGATAGGACACAAAACAAGCTTCAACAAAATCGAGAAAATTGAAATTATATCAAGCATTTTCTCTGACCACAGGAGATTGAAACTAGAAACCAACCACAAGGATAAAACTCAAAAACACTCAAGCTCATGGAGATTTAAGAGCATGCTATTAAACAGTGATGGGTCAAGAATGAGATCAAGAAGAAATAAAAAATTTTCTGGAAACAAATGAAAATGAACTCACAATAATCCAAAACTTATGGGACACAGCAAAGGCAGTCCTGTGAGGGAAGCTCATAGCCACACAGGCGTACCTAAAAATGATGGAAACATTTCAAATAAACAACCTCACCCTACATGTACAAGAACTCTAAGAACAACAACAAAGACAGCCCAGAGAAAGTAGGAGGAAGGAAATAACCAAGATCAGAGCAGAATTAAATGACATAGAGACTAAAAGCACAATTCTAAGGATCAATCACTCCAAGAGCTGGTTCTTTGAAAACATAAACAAATGTGACAAGCCTTTAAGCAGACTCGTCAAGAAAAAAAAGAGAGAAGACCCAAATAAACACACTCAGAAATAAAAGAGGAGAGATTACAACTGATACCACAGAAACACAAAGGATTGTAAAAAATTACTCCAAAGAACTATATGCCAAGAAATTTGAAAACCTAGGTGGAATGGAACATTTTTTAGAAAAATATAATCTTCCAAAACTCAATGAAAAAGAAGCAGAAAGCCTGAACAGACCAATAACAGCAGACAAAATTGAAGCAGTAATAAAAAAACTCCCAACACAATAAACCCTGGACTGAACAGTTTCAAAGGAGAATTGTAGAAAACATTTCAGGGACAGCTAACCCATATTCTTCACAGACTATTCCAAAAAAATCCAAGAAGATGGATGACTCCCAAGCTCCTTTAATGAAGCCAGCATCATCATAATCCCCAAACCAGATAAAGGCATAAAAGAAAGAAAACTTTAGGTCAACATTGCTGATGAACATAGATGCTCAAATCCTCAGCAAAATATTGGCAAACCACATCCCACAATCCATAAAAAAGATCATGCAACATGACTGAGTGGGATTGATCCCAGAGATTCAAGGATGGTACAATATATGCAAATCGGTAAACATAATACATAACATAAACAAAAGCAAACACAAAAATCACATGATCATATCAATAGATGTGGAAAAAGTATTTAATAAGGTTCAGCACCCGTTTATGATTCAAACACTCAGGAAAGTGGGAAGAGAGGGAGCATTCCTCAACACAATAAAGGCAATATATGAGAGACATACAGCCAACATCATACTCAATGGGGAAAAAAAAACTTTTCCACTAAGGTCAGAAACAAGACAAAGTTGTCCACTTTCACCACTTCTATTCATATAGTATTGGAAGTTTTAGCCATAGCCATCAGACAAGGAAAGGAAATAAAAGGCATCCAAATAGGAAAGGATGAAGCAAAACTGTCATTGTTTGCAGATGACATGATAGTGTACATAGAAAATCCTATAGACTCCGCTAAAAAACTGCTTGACCTAATAAACAAATTTGGCAAAACAGCGGGATACAAAGTCAATATCCAGAAATCAAAGGCATTTTTGTATACCAACAATGAAACAGCAGAAAGAGAAATCAGGAAAAAAATCCCATTTGACATAGGAAAAAGAAAAATAAAATACCTAGAAATAAATCTAACCAAGGAAGTAAAAGACCTGTATAAAGAAAACTACACAACACTGAAGAAAGAAATTAAGGAAGACACAAACAAATGGAAACATATACCATGTTCATGGATTGGAAGAATTAACATAATCAAAAAGTCCATAATACCCAAAGCAATTTACAGATTCAATGCAATACCTATTAAAGTACCAATGGCATATTTTACAGACATAGAACAAACACTTCAAAAATTTATATGGAACCATAAATGACCCCAAATAGCTGCTGCATTTTTGACAAAGAAAAGCAAAGTAGGAGGGATCACAATACCTGATAGCAAACTGTATTACAAGGCCACTATAATAAAAAGAGCCTGTTACTGGCATAAAAAAAGGCACATGGGCCAATAGAACATAACAGAGAGCCCAGAAATAAACCCAAGTCTCTACAGTCAATTAATATTTGACAAAGGGGGCAGCAACATAAAATGGAGTAAAAACAGTCTCTTCAACAAATGATGTTGGGAAAACTAGACAACTACATGCAAAAAAAATGAAACTCGAGCACCAACTTACACCATACACAAAAATAAATTAAGGTGGATAAAAAACTTAAATATAAAACGTGACACCATTAAAGTCCTAGAGGAAAACAGGCAGAAAAATCTCAAATATTTCATGTAGCAACATTTTTACTGATATGTCCTCCAGAGCAAGGGACATAAAGGAAAGAATCAACAAATGGGATCTCATCAAAATAAAAAGCTTCTGCACAGCTAAAGAAAACAGCATTAAAATTAGAATAGACCCAACTATATGGGAAAACGTATTTGCCAATGGTACCTCAGACAAGGGATTAATCTCCAAAATATATAAAGAATTTACATGTCTCCACTCTAAGAAGACAAGCAACCCAATTAAAAAATGGGCAAAGGACTTGAAAGACACATCTCCAAGGAGGACATACAGAGGATCCAGAGACACATGAAAAGATGCTCAATATAACTAGCTATCAGAGATGCAAATTAAAACCACAATGAGGTACCACTTTACACCAGTCAGAATGGCCATCATAAACAAAGCAACAAAGAACAAGTGTTGGAGAGGTTGTGGAGAAAAGAGGGCCCTAGTACACTGTTGGTGAGATTGCAGACTGGTACAACCACTATGGATAACAGTATGAAATTTTCTCAGAAAACTAAAAATGTATCTGCCTTTTGACCCAGTAATTCCACTGCTAGGATTATATCCTAAGAACCCTAAAACACTAATCAAAAAGAACCTATGCACATCAATGTTCATAGCAGCACAATTTACAATAGCCATGTGTTGGAAGCCACCTAGATGCCCATCAATAAATGAATGAATCAAAAAACTATGGTACATTTACACAATGGAATTCTATGTAGCAGAAAGAAAGAAGGAGCTTCTACCCTTTGCAATAGCATGGATGCAAATGGAAAGTATTATGCTAAGCAAAATAAGCCAGGCAATGAAAGACAAATACCATCTGACCTCACCTTTGACAGGAACCTAAACAACAAAATGAAAAACAAGCAAAATATAACCAAAGACACTGAAATAAAGAACAGACTGACAGAGTTCAGAGGGGAGAGGAGAGGGAAGTTCAGGGGGATTACATGGGAAAAGGGGAAGGGTTTACAAGAACGAGTATAAGGACACATGGATAAAAACTAGGGGCGGGTGGAAATGGGAGGAAGGAGGGGAGGGTTGGGTGGGTGGGTTGGGATGGGATAAAAGATAGAAAATTGTAATGCAACAACAATTTAAATAAAAAATTTTTAAAAAAGAAAAAAACAAAAGCAAAGACAAAAATCACATGATCATATCAATAGATGTGGAAAAAGTATTTAATAAGGTTCAGCACCCATTTATGGTTCAAACACTCAGGAAAGTGGAAGAGAGGGAGCATTCCTCAACATAATAAAGGCCATATATGAGAGACATACAGCCGACATCATACTCAATGGGCAAAAACGTAAAACTTTCCCACTAGGGTTAGAAACAAGACAAAGTTGTCCACTTTTACCACTTCTATTCAACATAGTATTGGAAGTCCTAGCCACAGCAATCAGACAAGAAAAAGAAATAAAAGGCATCCAAATTGGAAAGGAGGAAACAAAACTGTCACTGTTTCCAGATGACATTATAGTGTACATAGAAAATCCTATAGACTCCACAAAAAAAAACTGCTCAACCTAATAAATGAATTGGGCAAAACAGTAGGATAGAGTCAATAATTAGAAATCAATGGCATTTTTCTATACCAACAATGAAACAGCAGAAACAGAAATCAAGAAAAAAATTCCATTTGATAGCGCACCAAGAAAAATAAAATACCTAGGAATAAACCTAACCAAGGAGATAACAGATTTATACTTGGAAAACTACACAACACTGCAGAAAGCAATTAAGATAGACACTAACAAATGGAAGCATATACTATGTTCATGGATTGGAAGAATTAACATCATCAAAATGTCCATACTCCTGGCTGGCGTAGCTCAGTGGATTGAGCGCGGGCTGCGAACCAAAGTGTCACAGGTTCGATTTCCAGTCAGGGTATGTGCCTGGGTTGCAGGCTATGAACCCCAGCAACCCCACATTGATGTTTCTCTCTCTCTCTCCCTTTCTCCCTCTCTTCCCTCTCTAAAAGTAAATAAATAAAATCTTTAAAAAAATGTCCATACTACCCAAAGCAATTTATAGATTCAATGCAATACCTATTAAAGTACCCATGGTATATTTCACAGACATAGAAAAAACACTTCAAAAATTTATATGGAACCATAAATGACCCCAAATAGTGACAGCAATTTTGAGAAAGAAGAACAAAGTATGAGAGATGATAATACCTGATATCAAACTGTATATGAAACTGTATAACAAGCCCACTGTAATGAAAACAGCCACGTCCTCACATAAGAACACACACATGAACCAAGGGAACAGAATAGAACCCAGCAATATACCAAAGTCTCTATAGCTAATTAATATTTGACAAGGGAGCAGAAGCATAAAATGGAATAAAAATACCCTCTTCTATAAATGGTGTTTGGAGAGATGGATAGCTACATGAAAAAAAAATGAAACTTGATCACCAACTTACACCATAAATAAAAAATAAATACAAAGTGGATAAAATACTTAAGTATAAATCATGACACCATAAAGGTCCTTCAGGAGAACATAAGCAGGAAAATCTCAGATATTTCACGCAGCAATATTTTCACTGATATGTCCCCTAGAGCAAGGGACATAAAAAAATAAACAAATGGGATCTCATCAACATAAAAAGCTCCTGCACAGCTAAAGAAAACAGAACTAAAATTAAAAGAGATCCAACCATATGGGAAAACGTATTTGCCAATGGTACCTCAAACAAGGATTTGATCTCCAAAATATATAAAGAACTTACATGAATCCACTCTAGGACAAACAACCCAATTAAAATTGGGCAAAGGATCTGAACAGACACCTCACCATGGAGGGCATACAGAGGGTCCAGAGACATATGAAAAGATGCTCAGCATCACTAGCCATCAGAGAGATGCAAATTAAAATCACAATGAGATACCACTTCACACTGGTCAGAATGGCCAACATAAACAAAGCAACAAATAATAAGTGTTGGGAGGGGGGTGTGGAGACAAGAAAACCCTAGTGGACTGTTGGTGGGATTGCAGACTGGTGTAGCCACAATGGATAACAGTATGGAATTTTCTCAGAAAACTAAAAATGGATCTGCCTTTTGACCCAGCAATTCTACTGCTAGGATTATATCCCAAGAACCCTGAAACAAAAATCCAAAAGAACCTATGCACCCCAATGTTCACAGCAGCACAATTTACAGTGGCCAAGTGCTAGAGGCAACCTAAGTGCCCATCAGTAAATTCATGGATCAAAAAACTATGGTACATTTACACAATGGAATATTACAGATCAGAAAGAAAGAAGGAGCTCCTACCTTTTGCGACAGCATGAATAGAACTGGAGAGCATTATACTAAGTGAAATTTGCCAGGCAGTGAAAGACAAATGCCATATGATCTCACCTTTAAGTGGAATCTAATCAACAAAACAAACAAGCAAGAAAAATATAATGAGAGACATTGAAATTAAGAACAAACAGACAGTAACTAGTGGGGAAATGGGAGAGGATATGGGGGGAAAAGTGTGAAGGGTTTTCAGGAACAAGTATAAAGGACACATGGACAAAACCAAGGGAGGTCGAATCAGGGGAGGGAGGTGGAGATGGCTGGGGTTGGTGGGGGGAAAAGGGCCAAAACTGTACTTTAAAAACAATAAAATTTGAAAGCATTATAACAAATTCTTTAGAGTGTGGTCTTGTAGACAAATGTGGAGGGAAGGGAATCTAGGAGCAGCTCTCATCAGTGTCTCTAATGGACATGGACAGCAAGAGAGATGAGAGGAAACTAAGCAAGGATGAGACTGTTGGCATGCTGGTATTAGAAGGGAGCAGAAATAACTAATAAGCTCTTAAAATATGAACTCACAGAAGCTATTAAAGTGTTTGAACTACATGATGTCATTTTAAGTTCATTATGCTGACAATTATTATTTTATGAGAAGCCAGTTGCATGTTGGTGCTATTCAATCCCTTGGAGCACTGTCCCAGCAGACACCTCCATGGATCCTGTGTCTTCGCGCCTGACTCTGCTTCTAAGAGCAGTGATGCAGCTCGTGAGGCAAACACATGTCCGCATGAATGCTCACTCATGAGTTAGCACTCAGGATTTCTTCTTCATCAGACAGCAAGTTGAGCGGCTCCTTCTTCAGTTGTGCTCCAAGAACTCCTGCCACTAAATATCCACTTACTACCTTACAGAAGGCTTACATGTCAGCCTTCTTCTTCTATGCTTGAAATATGATTTGGTCTTTAGTGCCTAAAAGGACAAGGAGGATTTTCAACAGAAAGAATAAGTGGGTAACAACATTTGTGTTGCAGAGAATTATTGATGAAAAAGTTCTTGACTTAAACTATTTAGGAAAAGATGCTCTAAGTATAAGCTTATGTTCAGCACTTAATATAATGATAATGATAATAATAATGATAATGATAATGACAGCCAATATATATGAAATAATTTTAGTGTGTTAGCTTTATTGCTAAGAATTTAACATGAACTATCATATCTAGTACTCACATCAGCGGAAAGTTAGGTATTTTTATTATCTATGTTTTGCAGATACAGAAACTGAGGCTAGGAGAGGTTGAGTAAGGAGCCATGGGCATATAGCTAACAAGTTGTGGGGCTAAGAACCTAACCTTGGCTTTATGGCTCTGCTATCAGAGCTCTCAACCAATCAATGAGCTGGGAGTGTTCCGGGTTGCAAGAAAGAATACATGGAATGAAGACTTCTGGGGCTGTTTTCTTCAAAATGGTTTCTGTCAAACTGTAACTCAATTGCTCACTTATTCACCAGCCACCAACTAGTCTTGGGACTGTGAATATAAAAATGAACAAAAAGATAGTCCTTGTCCTTAACCAATTCTCAGCCCAATGGGACAGTTAGAAATAAATGAAGAATTATAAATGCATCATGGGAAGGACCATGGTGGGATACACAGGGTGTTAGGCATCCCGCAGCTAGGTCTGGGGAGGTTTTTGTGACTAGTGGTAGGGGTGCTATCCTGTTATTTACCCTCTTTTAGAAGTTCTAAAAGGTACAATATTTTCATTTCCTTTCTTCTGTTCTGGTTTATATCCCCTTCTTTAATCAAATAATGAACATAATGAAATATTTAAAAAAACATGAGAGTTACACAGTGCCTAAGAGCTCAAATTCACCTTTCATGTTTGTTAGCTGTGTGGTCTTGGTCTAGTTTCTTAACATCTCAGAACCTCGTGTTCTCTCATTTGTATTTAGGTTTGCTGGGGATATAAACAAGACAAGCTATCACTTTCTGACTGTTTTTCCCTGATTTATTTTCCAGCATGGACCTTATCTCTTTGGGATATGTTTTATTTACTTTTGTATTCTTTAAGTTACCTTCATTTTGTTTGGAGGACAATAACTGATTTGTCATTGCTATCACATGTTTCTTTACCTGATAGAGGTAATGAATAGAGCAGGAAACTAAAAATATCACAGCTTTGTGAGGATGCTCCAAATTTCAAATAAAGATTGTGTCTGCTAAGTCAATGATCATGAAATGATCTGGTTCATTTATTTCTGAAATGAGATATTATGTGAATATGCCTGGATTCATACCCATCTCCTGTTGCTTCATATTGTTTTAGACAACATGCTCCTCTTTAAAATAGATCTGCATGATTGTTTAATTAACTAACAGAGCCACTCATATTCTATTCTTCCAGTACTTTCTCTATTGAATTTGTAAGTTATGCTTAATTAAAAGGACATAATGGCTATAAAGTAAAATATTCTTTTTTAGTCTTTTTGGAATATTTCTACTGATAAAGGTGAGGGTAATGCCACTTACTCAACACATTTACCCTAGTATTTTATTTCCGGGGGGAGGCTGATATATTAGGATATTTCTCTCTCTTTTTCTTTGCATGCATTTAGAAAATATTTTCAAATGCCTTAGGGAAACAAAGGCATTGAATTTTGAATTATGTGTTCAATTCAAAATAAGGCATATCAGGGACTATATCCTAAGAACTCTGAAACACCAATCCAAAAGAACCTATGCACCCCAATGTTCAAAGCAGCACAATCTACAATAGCTAAGTGCTGGAAGCAACCTAGGTGCCCATCAGTAAATGAATGGATCAAAAAGCTATGGTATATTTACACAATGGAATTCTATGCAGCAGAAAGAAAGAAGGAGCTGCTACCCTTTGCAACATGGATGGAGCTGGAAAGCATTATGCTAAGCGAAATAAGCCAGGCAGTGAAAGACAAATACCATATGATCTCTCCTTTAACAGGAACCTAAACAACAAAACAAACACATAAGCAAAATATAGTCAAAGACACTGAAATAGAGGACAGGCTGACAGTGACCAGAAGGGAGAGGGGAGGGAATTTCAGGGGAGAATAGGAAGGGTTTACAGGAACAAATTTAAAGGACACATGGACAAAAACTAGTGGGGTGGCAGTGGGGAGGGATGGGTGGGTTGGCTGGAATGGGAGTAAAGGACAGAAAAATGTACTTGAACGATGATTAAAATAAAATTTTAAAAAATCAGAAAAAATAAGGCATATCAATTTCCTGCTCAGATACCGTAATTATATGGCAAACTTTGATTCTTGTGGTTTAAGGTTTGTTGTGATAAATCCCCAGTTTTGCAGAATCAGTCTTACAGCTTGAAATTCACAATAACTGATGGCTACTTAAATTATAAATGAGGATTATCATGGAGCATGATTATCTTCTCTTTAATTCCAGGTATCAAATGTCCCTTCATTGCCTTGGAAGCCACATCAACCGTCGAGTTATGTGTAACATTGATTTACAAGTAAAGCATATTAGTCTTTTACATAAAATTGTGGCTGTTAAGCCACATTTTCTGTTGCTGGCATGTGATGAAAACAGTACAGCTTATTGGTTGGTCTCTAACATAGGGCTAATTGCAGTCACCTCCATGCACAGATATTTATGGAGATGACTCCGTTAGTGTGTGGACTTCACTTTAAAGGTGACTGGCACTAGATGTTCTGGCTGTGTAATGGAGAGCCCTTGAGTCTTTAAAGGCTGACTTGTAAACATGTAATCAGAAGATCTGATGCTGTCTGAGAATTTAGAGCAGGTTTTAAATAGCTCACAGAGAGCTAAGCTGGTCTTTCTAAGTCCAGGTTACTGAAAATAGTTTCTTAGTTTGTGTGTCTGATCTTTCCTGGCACATCTTTCCTGAGCTGTGAAAGCTGTTCTCTGCCTGTCTCCCAAGGCAAAGCAAGCTCATGACTTTTTAAAAAAGGAACTATAATAATAAATCTAAAGAACCTAAGTCATGGTACTAACACACAGCCCTGCAAGGCCCATAGTGTCCCTGAATTCAGTGAAATCACTCTTTCTCCCAAATGCTTGTAAGATAGGGAACTAGGAACAGAGTGGCCAGGTCTTGCCTCTAGCACAATGTTCTGCCAGAGATAGACAGAGAGGAATCTTCAGAGACAATGTGAGAATCCCTGATATGCTGGTTAACTTGTTTTACCTGACTTATCTAATAGCTTACTGATTGCTTTGCTTAATTCTTTTTGTAAGGGCTGCGGGGTAGTTTCTGACATCCTTTGAAGATCTCCTTGAGCTTCATAACTTACTTATGAAGCCAGTGGGAAGAAAAAAGATGATTGCTATGCTGAGTTAAATAGTTTCTGGAATGCTACTCATTTGGAAATATTGTGAAACATGAAAAATACACTAAATCAATCTAGATGATAAGCAAAGGGCAGCCACATTTTGGCACTATTTTCCACTTAAAAAACCTGCTGCTTTGATATGGAAGAAAATAAAAAAATAAAGTTAAGTGTTTTTTCTGTAAAGAGATTTCTCTTTTTTAAAAGTATATTTTATTGATCATGCTATTACAGTTTTGTAACAGGGTGTAGCCAGGAAGGAAGCCCCAAAAAGGGATTTGTAATGGGGTCCAGAAGAGCTTGGAAATGATTGGCTCCACACCACAGGCCCACACCTGCCTGGAATGCTGGCAACTGTTACCAATTGTGTGAGGAGCTGGAAATGAGGCTGCAGAAGAAGATTGGTGCTGGGACTTAAATGGAGGTGGGGCAGCCATTGGGTATCTCCCTTTTCAGGACCATGCATCTGTTTAGGACTACACAGCTTTGGTGTCTTGGTTGGGACCACACAGCTTGGGTGAGAGTCAGGACCACGAGGCTTCAGAAGTGCTCCCTTTTGCCACGTGGAAAGAGCTGGGAGGACTGTGTGCATTTGTGGGGAACTTTAGTTTGTATTATTTCAAATAAATAATAAATTCCTTTCCTTTTCATTGATCTCTGGTATTGAGAGATGTCTTTCCTCAGGTGATGGGCAAAAGGAACCCAATACGTGGGGAGAAACCCTGGAGAAAAAGGGGTGGTCTTTTATATGATTCAGTATCCCTGGTCTGTTCTGTAACAGCTTTCTCACCTTTCCCCCCTTCTCCCCCCTCCACACTGCACCCCCAACCCTCCAGCATTCCTTGCCCCTTAGTTCATGTCCATGGGTTTACCTATAAGTTTTTTGAGTTCTCTGTTTCCTGTGCAGTTTTTTATTTCTCCCCATGCATTTTATGCCTACCAATTATGCTTCTTCTTTCCTGTACCTTTTCTCCCCATTCCTCCCTTCCCCCTCCCCACTGAAAACCCTCCATGTGATGCCCATTCTCTGATTCTGTTTGGTCTAGTTGTTGGCTTAGAATTTGTTTTCATTATTTTTCTTTTTCTAGGTTCATTTGTTGATGGTTGTGAATTTGTTGTCATTTTCCTGTTCATAGTTTTGGTCTTCTTTTTCTTACAAAAGCCCCTTTAACATTTCATATAATAATGGCTTGGTGATGATGAACTCCTTTAACTTGGCCTTATGTGGGAAGCACTTTATCTGCCCTTCCATTCTAAATGATAGCTTTGCTGGTTAGACTAATCTTGTATGTAGTCCTTGCCTTTCATGATTTTGAATACTTCTTTTCAGCTCTTTCTTGCCTGTAAGTTTTCTTTTGAGAAATCAGCTGATAGTCTTATGGCACTCCTTTGTAGGTAACTGTCTCCTTTTCTTTTGCTGCTTTTAAGATTCTCTCCTTATCTTTTAATCTTGGGTAACTTAATTATGATGTGTCTTGGTGTGTTCCTCTTTGGGTCCAACTTGTTTGGGATTCTATGGGCTTCCTAGAGTTGAACAACAGCAAGAAACTGAAAACTTACTTGAACAAATAATGAAGGAAAACTGCTAATCTGGCGAAAGAAATGTAAAGAGATTTCTAAGTTCTCAGCTGGTAGAACTTGTTACATTTATATCAATACTGAGTCCTAATGTCCTAATGTCATTCCTCATCCACAAAAGACTCTGTTTAGTTTTCTAGGGAAGTTGGCAGTAATTTAACACTGTGTATTTGCTGGTTCATAATTGTAGGTCAAACTCTTTTCAAAGACTGTAATAGCATTTTATTCTTCTTATTGATAAACTAAATATTTCTTGAAACTTTGCACTACACTTTTTGTACTACTTTCATGTAGACAACTCACTAGTCTTGTTTTCATTTACTAGTCTCATTTAGTTATTCCTGAATCCTGTAGAACACACACACACACACACACACACACACACACACACACACACAGTGAATCCTGGGCCCTCACCATTTACTCTGTAAATTCATGCTCTGTCATAACATTTCTTGCACAAATATTGCTTACCATGGGTCCATTCAGCTTTGTGAAACCCCTTCACATTTGCAAGCATGCCTGTTTCTGCCTCTGTTTTCTAGTTTTAATTTCTGAAGAGGGGAATATGGCCCAGATAATCTTTTCTAAAAATATATATTTTATTGATTATGCTGTTACAGTTGTCCCATTACCCCCCTTCATTCCCCTCCAATCTGCACACCCTCTCCCACCCACATCCCCCTCTTTAGTTCATATCCATGTGTCATAAGTTCTTTAGCTTCTACATTTCCCATATTATTCTTACCCTCCCCCTGTCTATTTTCTACCTACCTTCTATGCTATTTATTCTCTGTACCTTTCCCCCCCTTTTCTCCTCACACTCCTTTGTTCAGAACCCTCCACGTGATATCTATTTCTGTGGTTCTGTTCCTGTTCTAGTTGTTTGTTTAGTTTGTTTTTGTTTTGCTTTAGGTGTGGCTGTTAATAATTGTGTTTTCTGTCATCTTACTATACATGTTTTTTATCTTCTTTTTCTTAGATAAATCCCTTTAACATTTTACATAATAAGGGCTTGGTGATGATGAACTCCTTTAACTTGACTTTATCTGAGAAGCACTTTATCTGCCCTTCATTCTAAATGAAAGCTTTGCTGGATAGAGCAATCTGCGATGTAGGTCCTTGCATTTCATGACTTGAAATACTTCTTTCCACTTCCTTTTTGCCTGCAAGGTCTCTTTTGAGAAATCAGCTGACAGTCTGATGGTAACTTCTTTATAGGTGATTGTCTCCTTATCTCTTGCTGCTTCTAGGATTCTCTCCTTCATTTTTACCTTGGCTAATGTAATTATGATGTGCCTTGGTGTGTCCCTCCTTGGGTCCAACTTTTTTGGGACTCTCTGAGCTTCCTGGACTTCCTGGAAGTCTGTTTCCTTTGCCAGAATGGGGAAGGTCTCCTTATTATTTGTTCAAATAACTTTTCTTTTCTTTTTTTTTTAAAAAGATTTATTTATTTATTTTTAGAGAGGAAAGGGAGGGAGAAAGAGAGAGAAACACCAATGTGCGGTTGCTGGGGGTCATGGCCTGCAACCCAGGCATGTACCCTGACTGGGAATCGAACCTGCGACACTTTGGTTCGCAGCCCAAGCTCAATCCACTGAGCTACGCCAGCCAGGGCGTTCAAATAACTTTTCCACTTGTTGCTCTTCCTCTGCCACTTCTGGTATCCCTATAATTTGGATGTGGGAACGTTTCAAGATGTCCTGGAGGTTCCTAAGCCCCTCCTCATTTTTTTTTTGAATTCTTATTTCTTCATTCTTTTCTGATTGCATATTTTTTCTTCCTTCTGGTCCCCTCTATTGATTTGAGTCCCAGTTTTCTTCCTATCACTATTGGTTCTCTGTCCATTTTCCTTCATTTCATTTAGCATAGCCTTCATTTTTTTAATCTAATTTGTGACCAAATTCAACCAATTCTGTGAGCATCCTGATCACCAGTGCTTTGAACTGTGCCTCTGATAGGTTGTCTATCTCTTTGTTGCTTAGTTGTATTTGCTCTGGGGCTTTGATCTGTTCTTCTGTTTGAGCCAGTTTTTTTTTTTGTCTTGTTGCACATGTTATGTATGAGGGGCAGAGCCTTAGGTGTTCACCACAGCAGCGCAACCCAGTTGCTGGGTTGTGATGCTGTATGTGGGGGTGGGGTCAGAGAGGAAACAATGGTGCTTGCTCTGCTCTCTGTTGGATTTCAGTCCTTTCCACCACTTTCCCCAAGCAACTGGGCTTTTCTGGTGCTAATTTCCATGTTGGTGGGTTTGTGCACGTTCTAGGATCCTGTGGATCTCTCCAACAAACTCTCCTGTGAGGCTGGGAGTCTCTCTCTGCCCCTCAACCCCCACAGATGTTTTCAATCAGTGCCCCAGGCTCTATTTCCTGGAGCTGGGACCCTGGGTTGCTTGCAGTGCCTGGTTTTGCAATCACCACCTTGCTGGGTCTGCTGGTTGACACTCCATCCCTGGGGTCTACCAGCCACTGCCTGCACACCCAGGGTCCATCTGCTGTGGTCTTTGCGTGCCTGGGATGCCTTAAGCACCCTGTCCCACTGCTCTTTGTGCTGTGACCCCTCTGCCCTGCTGCCCAACTCCATCCCTCCTACCTGTCTGGATGAATGTGTCTATTTTAACTCCTTGGTTGTCCGACTTCCATACAGTTCAATTTTCTATCACTTCTGGTTGTTATTCTGTTTCTAAATTGTTGTTGTCCTTATCTTGGTTGTGCGAGGAGGCACAGCGTGTCTACCTACACATCCATCTTGGCCAGAAGTCCTCTCATCTTCTCAATAAGATCACATAGAGCACATGTAGATCACTCAACTCATATGTGTTGGGTGCCCTGGGGCAACTGCCTGCCTGTGGACACAGATACTGAGGGCAAATGAGTTCTCATAGGAAGAGGTGTGTAATGTAAGACATTATTGGTGCTCAGGTATGGCACAAAGTAGGAACCAAAGATTAACCTGGTTTCTAGAACATTTAACTCTTGAAATAAATTTCTTATAATTGATTATGGAGCTCTTGAACTTAATTCATTCCATAATAAGGATCTTAGTTAGGACTAGGAATTAAAAGCAAGTTGGTTGACCCAACAGTTTTTCTACCTCCTTAGCTGGGGAATCTCCATGAATTTTATAGATTTTTTTTTTTTTTGTGAAAGAAACATGTGAGGAGACACTGTTCTGCCTGAGCTCTGGTGGTTGTCTTAGACCTTTAGGGATCCAGTGAAGAGAAGCCACTGAACTAAGGGTGACCTCAGTCTTTTTCTGGCACAAGAAAACAGGATGACCATAGAGGTCCTATAACTTTATCTCTATGGGATACTAATTGACACAGTAAAATAAGGCTGTACCTAACATCCTTGTGTCAAAGACAAGAAGACTCATGATCCTGAAGCCACACTGGGCATTGTCCCATTTTTCAATTCAGAGAAAAATTTCAAGGCCAATTTTAAAATTGAAAAGTGCATTTTCTAGTATGCTATTTACCCTTCTGTTCACTATTTTTCTGTCTACCAGTCTAATTGTAAGTACCACCTCTTATGCATGGGACAATGTGCTGTTGTACAAGCAGTGGTTTTTATAAACTGGCCATTTCCCTCAAAACAATATTATAAATCAACATAAAAACCTCTCCCTGGAAGAACTTCCAAATTTGAATAGTTTAATTCAATTAATAGCAAAGGATAAATTAGATCTTCTTTCATTTCTTTTTCATCTCACTCCCTCCAACTCTTTGCTTCATCTCTGTTTGTCTTTATTGTCTTCTCACTCTCCATTTGTTTTCTTATGGTTGGTTCTTTTATCAGTGTAATATGATAAATTTTCCATAAAGAATCTAGTTTTTCTTAGAATTTATGTACATTTGTGGGAAACAGCTTTTCTTTACAAATTTTGTGGAGGTCTCACCAGCATATTATACAGCAGAACCAGTAATGGAAAAGTTTTCAGATCTTCAGTTTTAAGTAATTTTCCTCATTTTCATTTCTGTGCAAACACACTTCTTGTTTGAAGTACATGCTGTGATGCACTGGTGCAGATGTTTGATCCAAGACAAAACATGAGATCATAAACAATAATTACATTTGATTATTTACCAATATTTTTCCATTCACATGTATGAAACTATTGTGTATTTTAATGTTACACCTACTTGCTAAATCATGTAACTCCATCAGTGTCTGAGAAATATTATAGGATTAAGTAACATAATTTGGTATGCTATAAATGCTTGAAAGTGAAGAAGATCAGAAAAAATGCTTAAAGTTGGAGCAAAACATATTGAGTGCGAATTTATACCATTTCCTTGTAGAAGAAGGTCCACTTAGTATGTAAATGAGAGAAACAAAACAGAACATAATTTCTGGTTTTTACTCAAATAAAGTTAAAATGATTTATTGAAACAGGTTTCTCTGCCCACAGCAGTGTGAAAATCTGAACAGATATTATTTAACCAGAATCCAAAGTACAGGGGAAGGCTTGTTGAAAGATCTGTAACTTTAAAATCACTGTTTGTAGAAGTAAACCTTTGTTCCTATTCTGTAAATTATTAGAATAAGTAAGTAATAAGTTCCTAGGTCTTCTCATACACACAATGGTTTATTTCCTGAGGTGTCACTCTCAGCAGCTGGGGACTGGAGGTGGTGACATAAATTGCTGTGACTGCTAGCCAGGCAAACTATAGGCCAATGTTCCTATCACATTCTCTGAAGTTCACGTTTGAGAACCTCAGTGGAGGGTGGAATTCTTGTTTTAGAAACTTCTCAAATGCCAATTCCATTATTTTCTGAGAAATTCACTTTGCTTTTTCTCTCAAAGTTCTTAATTTTCCTGAGGCAGAAAATATACTCTGGTTACTTCTAAGTAAAAATAAATAGTTATCTTTCAATCATTTGGTTTTGAAATTTAATTGTATTCAGGACATCCCCACCTCCACTTCCACCCCCACATACTGTCTTCTTGCTATCCTTTTTCCCTGAGTTGAATTTTTACATTTTGGGGGCTTATGAAACGGCAACAGCGGGTGATTAAGCAGGGTCTGATCCCATCCAAGTCTTGATTTGTTCAGTCCTGCCCAGATCCTTACATTCTATATAATTTATCTATCAGATCTGTGCCAAAGACTAAGTATGATGTGTTCTCAAATGGTGACCTGGATAGAATGAGTCATCTCTGTTGACTCCCTGAACTCATCCTTACCACTTCTTTTTCGAGGGGGCACATCTAGGAACTGCTGAGTAAGAATCTCTCCACCCCAGCTGTAGGACCATCTGCAAAGGTAACCATGTTTTCTTCCAGTTAGTTTCCATGCCCCATGTGGGGCCCAAAGGAACTTTCAAGCCAATAGATGTCTCAGGAGGATTGTATCTCTCTCACTCTAGGCCTGCCACACCATTGTCTCTATCTCCCCACCCTTTTCCTGCTTTACTGAGGGTGCAGTTGGATCCTGACTTGCAGAAATTCCTTGGGGGAAATCAGCACACAAGTTTATTCTATTCTTAGTTTCCCACCAATACCCCTGCCTCAATATCCAAGGACTTAACCCAGAAAAGATGAGCTAAGGACAGAGCCAACAACTTTCTCAATTTGCTCAAAAAGAAAAATGGTTCCCTGGATGCAGGATCTTCAGGTGCAGAACATAGAAAGAGCTGAAGTTGGTCACCCTCAAAGAGGCATGTCCTCCACAGAGCACTTAATACTTTTCTCCTTCTCAGGTGTCTCTACTCCTTGTCTCCTGAGAATCACTAAGATCACTTTTGGTCTTTTGAAATTTTTACTGTCTCTAAAGGGCCTTCTCAGTTTAAAAGTAAAGAATGTAGCATCTATTTTTCCCCCTTCACCTTGGAAATTGCATAAGGAAATACATACTATCTTCCCCCATTTAGTTATATGTGGGGGATTGATAGGAAATCAGGAGGAATCAGAGAAAATACCAATTAATACTTCACATAGCATGTTATTACACCTTAAAAAACTTTGTTGAGGTATATTTGACACATAAAATTCACCCACTTCAAGTGTACATTGAAATCATTCTTGGTGCTAGCCCCAACCTCAGGCAACCACACATCTATTCTCTATCTCTATAAATTTGCCATTTCTAGACATTTTATATAAATGGAATCACACAATACAGGATGGGGCAAAAGTAGGTTTACAGTTGTGAGTACATGAAATAGAGTTTATTCTTGTATTATTAATTATTGTGTTATTATTGTATTATTTATTATATTATTTTCCATACAAACTGCTTTTGCCCCACCCTTATGTGGTCTCTTTTGTTTGCCTACTTTCATTTAACATAATCTGTTTGAGGCTCTTCCATGGCTCCCATATCTCAGTAGGTTACTCTTTTTTTTTTTACTGAATAGTATGTCATTGTATGGATATATCAAGTTTTTTTCCCTATCTGTTCATCAGTTGATGGACACTTATAGATTGTTTTCAGTTTTAAGTTATTATGAGCAGTGTTGCTAGGAATATTTTTGTGCAAGTCTTTGTGCATATATACATATATAAACATATATACAGTCATATCTTAGAACTCTTCAGTTTCAGAACTCATCAAACCCTGTACATGTCTCATTTTGATGACGAAAAAAATCTCAGCACTCAGCGTTTGCTCAGAACTTGTCACACCTTCTAGAACTTGTATGAGTTATGACACCGCCCTGCAAGAGAAAATGCATCCTCTTACTGTACTTGTCAGTTTTGGCACTCAACACGAGTTCTATAATGAATTAACAATGAGTACTGAGGTACCACTGTGTATATAAACATTTATTTAGGGCTTAGGAGTGGAATTTCTAGGTGATACAGTGATTTAATTTTAATATTTTGACAAATGACCAAACTTTTCCAAAATGGCTGCACTGTGTTATACTTCCACCAGTAATGCAGGAGGGCTCTTGCATGTCCACATTCTTGTAACACCTGTCACTGCCTGCCTGACTTTTTATAGCTATTCTTGTGGGTGGGAAATGGTATCTCATTGTGATTTTAATTCGCATTTTCCTAGTGATTAATATTGTTGAGCATCTTTTCAGGGGCCTTTGTTTTCTTAGCCATTCATATATGTTCTTTTGTAAATGTCTGTTCATGTTGGCCCATTTTTGACGAATTATCTTCTGAATTTTGAGTTGTAAGCATTTTCTTCTAAATTCTGGGTATAAGCCCTTTACTGTATAACATATTTTGAAAATATTGGGTCTGGCACAAATAACACCCTTTTTATTATAACTCTTTTGTTACAACATCAAAAGCATTTAATTCTGTAACATAACAATATCACACTGAAGCACACTATATGACATTTTAGGTGAAATGTTCAACTTAAAACTATAAATAGTTACACTCATACTATTATCCTACCAACTACACTCAACCAGGTGTTACTTCTGCTGGACCCTGTAATTGCTTCCCATCTATTGTTTGTCTTTTCATTTTCTTAATAGTGCTTTTTGAAATTTAAAAGTTCTAAAATCTGATGAGGTCAAATTTAAGTTTTTTTCTTTTATGACCATGCTTTTTGTCCTTGCATGACATAAGGTCTTAAAGATTTTCTTCTCTATATTCTTCTATAGAGTTTTATTGTTTTACCCCTTATATTCTTGTATATATGATACATTGAGTTAATTTTTGTGTATAGTCTGAGATGAAGGTCTCAGTCAATTTTTTGTATATGAATATCTAATGGTTCCACAACATTTGTTGAATAGTAGTATCCTTTCCCCCAGTGAATTTCATTGCACTTTTGTAAAAAAAAATCAACTAAAATATAAAACTTTACTTCTGGACTCTCAATTTTTTCCTTTCATCTATTTGTCTATTCTTTTGCAAGCATCACACAATCTTGATTACTGTGGCTTCCTTGTTTTTCTATTTCTAATTTAACTCCATTTGCATAACTTAAGTCCTTTTAAATTTATTAATTAATACTTATTTCATGTCTTAAAATATGATCTATCCAGGAGAATGTTCCCTGTGCAATTGAAAAAATTAACCTTCTGCTGTTGGTGATGTTTGAAGAAGTATATTGATAATAATTTTTAAGTTATATATATTACAATTATTTTATTTCTAGTTTTTTAATCAATTTTTCTGTTTTTAAAATTGTTGTCCAATGACACTTGTCCAAATCTCCCCCCCATGATTCTCCTCTGCCCTACCAACCCACACATCACACATTCAATACTCCCTATCACTGTTGTATTTGTCCATGTGTCCTTTATACGTCTTCCTTGATGACCCTTCCCTTTCTTTACCCTGTTATCACCCTCACTTCACCCCTCTGGTCACTATCAGTTTGTTCTTTACTTGATGTCTCTGGTTCTATTTTGCTTGCTTGCTTGTTTTGTCTATTAGGTTCCATGTACAGGTGAGATCATATAGTCTTTCACTGCCTGACTTATTTCACTTAGCATAATGCTGTCCAGATACATCACCCTGTCATAAAGTGTAGGAGTTCTTTCTTTCTTTCTTTCTGCTGCATAGTATTCTGTTGTGTAAATGTAGTACAGATTTTGATCCACTCATTTACTGATGGGCACTTAGACTATTGCCGGAACTTGGCTATTGTAAATTGCACTGCCATGAACATTGGACTGTATAGGTTCTTTTGAACTGGTGTTTCAGGATTCTTAAGGTATAATCCCAGCAGTGGAATAACCAGGTCTAAAGGCTGTTCCATTTTTAGTTTAAGGAAATTCCACACTGTTCTACACAAGCTGCAGCAGTCTGCATTCCCACCAACAGTGTACTAAGGTTCCCTTTTCTTCACAACCTTGCCAGCACTTACTGTTTGTTGATTTGTTTATGATGGCCATTCTGACCAGTGTTAAGTGGTATCTCATTGAGATTTTAATTTGCATCTCTCTGATGGCTACTGTTGCCGGCACCTTGTCATATATTTCTGGGCCCTCTGTATGTCCTTCTTGGGGAAGTGTCTGTTTAGGATCTTTGCCCATTTATTAACTGAATTGTTTGTCTTCCTGGAGTGGAGTCATGTGAGTTCTTTACATATTTTGGAGATCAAACCCTTGTCTGAAGTATCATTGGCAAATATATTTTCCCATACAGTTGGTTCCCTTTTTATTTTGCTGATGTTTTCTTTATCCACACAGAAGCCTTTTAATTTGATGAAGTCCCATTTGTTTTTTCTTCCCTTTATGTCCTTGCTCTAGGGGACATATCACTGAAAATATTGCTGCATGGAATATCTGAGGGTTTCCTGCCTATTTTCTTCTCTATGTTTTTTTATGGTATAGCAAATTATATTTAAGTGTTTTATCCATCTTGAGATTATTTTTCTGTATGGTGTAAGTTGGTGGTTGAGTTTCATTTTTTTTGCCCGTATATTTCCAGATCTCCCAACAACATTTGTTAAAGGGGCTCATTTTACTCCACTATATCCTTCTGTCTCCTTGGTTGAATATTTATGGACCATAGTGATATGGATTTATTTCTGGGCTCCCTATTCTGTTCCATTGATCTATGTGTCTGTTCCTATTTTGATTACAGTGGCCTTGTAATATAGTTTGATACCAGATATTGTGACTCCTCTTACTTTGTTCTTCTTTCTCAAAATTGCTGAGACTATCAGGGTCATTTATGGTTCCATATAAATTTTGAAATGGTTGTTCTACATCTGTGGAATATGTTACTGGTATTTTGATAGGGATTGTGTCAAATCTATAAATTGCTTTGTATACTATGGGCATTTTGATGATGTTAATTCTTCCAATCCAAGGCATATGCTTCCACTTATTTGCATCTTTCTTAATTTCTTTCTTCAGTTTTGTGTAGTTTTCTGGGGACAGGACTTTTACCTCCTTGGTTAGGTTTATTCCTAAATACTTTATTTTTCTTGCTTACTATAGCAAATGGGATTTTTTTCTGATTTCTGTTTCTGATATTTTATTGTGTACATAAATGCCTTTGATTTCTGAATATTGACCTTATATCCTGCTGTTTTGCCAAATTTATTTATTAGGTTGAGTATTTTTTTTTGGTGGAGTCTATAGGGCTTTCTATGCACACTATTGTGTCATCTGAAAATAATAACAGTTTTACTTCCTCCTGTTCAATTTGGATGCCTTTTACTTCCTTTACTTGTCTGACAGCTGTGTCTAGAACTTCCAATATTGTGTTGAGTAGAAGAGGCAAAAATGGACATCCTTCTCCTGTTCCTGATCTTAGTGGGAAAGCTTTTAGTTTTTGCCCATTGAATATGATGTTAGCTGTAGGTATCTCACATGTAGCCTTTATTATGTTGAGATATGCTCCCTCCACTCCCACTCTGCTGAGTGTTTTTATCATAAATGGGTGCTGTACCTTATCAAATGCTTTTTTTGCACCTATTGATATGATCATGTGATTTTTGTCTTTCCTTTTGTTTATATGATATATTGTATTTATTGATTTGTAAATATTGTACCATCCTTGCATTCCTGGGATAAATCCCATTTAATCATGGTGTATGACCTTTTTAATGTATTGGTGGATGCAGTTTGCCAATATTTTGTTGAGGATTTTAGTGTCTATGTTCATCACTGATATTGGTGTGTAGTTTCCTTTCTCTTTTGTGTCTTTATCTTGTTTTGGAATTAGGATGATGCTGGCTTCGTAAAAAGAGTTTGGGAGTCTTCCCTATCCTTGGAATTTTTTTTGACTAGTCCAGGACTTTTGTGTGCCAGGAGTTTTTTGATTACTGCTTCAATTTCACTAGCTGTTTTCAGTCTGTTCAGGCTTTCTGCTTCTTCTTTATTCAGTTTTGGAAGATTAAATTTCTCTGGAAATTTGTCCATTTCAACCAGGTTTTCAAATTTCTTGGCATATAGCTGTTCATAGTAATTTCTTAAATTCTTTGTGCTTTTGTAGTTAGTTGTAATCTCTCCTCTTTCATTTCTGATTATTTATTTGGGCATCTCCCTTTTCTTCTTGATGAGTCTGCTTTAAGGCTTGTTGAATTTGTTTATCTTTTCGGAAAACCAGCTCCTGGATTTATTGATCTTTTGAATTATTCTTTTAGTCTATCTGTCATTTAATTCTGCTGTGAACTTGGTTATTTCCTTCCTTCTACTCAGTCTGGTCTGTGTTATTTTTTTTCCCTGCAGTTCTTGTAGATGTAGGGTTAGGTTGTTTTTTCATTAAGTATATTTTATTGAACATGCTGTTAGAGTTGTCTCATTTTTTCTCTGCTTTATTCCCTTCTGTCCTATACCTTTCCTCCCACCTGCATTCTCCCACCCCCTTAAGTCATGTCCATGGGTTATATGATAAGTTTTGTGACTTCTTCATTTCCCATACTATTTTTAACCTCCCCCTGTATATTTTGTACCTACCATTTATGCTTCTTATTCCCTGTACCTTTTCCCTCATCATTTCACCTCCCTCTCCCCACTGATACCCTGTATGTGATCTCCATTTCTGTGATTCTCTTCCAGTTCTACTTGTTTGCTTAGTTTTTTTTTTTTTGGTTCAGTTTTTGACAGTTGTGAGTTTGTTGGCATTTTACTGTTCATAGTTTTGGTCTTCTTTTTCTTACAAAACCCCTTTAACATTTCATGTGAAAAGGGCTTAGCAATGATGAACTCCTTTAACTTGGCCCTTTCTGGGAAGTGCTTTATCTGCCCTTCCATTCTAAATGATAGCTTTGTTGGATAGAGTAGTCTTGGATATAGATCCTTGCCTTTCATGACTTTGAATACTTCTTTCCAGCCCATTCTTGCCTTCAAAGTTTCTTCTGAGATATCATTTGATAGTCTTATGGAAAGTCCTTTGAGTGTAAGTGTCTTCTTTTCCTTGCTGCTTTGAAGATTCTTTTCTTATCTTTCATCTTAGGTAATGTAAGTATGATGTGCCTTGGTGTGTGCTTTACTGGGTCTAATTTCTTTAGGACTCTTCTGGCTTCCTGGACTTCCTGGAAGTCTCTTTCTTTTGTCAGACTGGGAAAGTTCTCCTTCATTATGTTTTCAAATAAATTTTCAATTTCTTGCTCTTCCTTTTCTCTTTCTGGTACCCAGTGATTCGGATGTTGGGGCATTTAAAGTTGTCCTGGAGGTTCCTAAGCCTTCCTCATTTGTTTTAATTCTTATTTCTTCATTCTGTTCTGGTTGAATGTTTATTTTTTCTTCTGCTCCAAATCATTGATTTGAGTCCCAGTTTCCTTCCTTTCACTGTTGGTTCCCTGTATATTTTTCTTTACTTCAGTTTACATAGCCTTCACTTTTTCCTCTATTTTGCATCCTCAACCATTTCTTTTAGCATCCTGATTACCAGTGTTTTGAAATCTGCTTCTGATAGGTTGGCTATCTCTTCATTGTTCAGTTGTTTTTCTGGAGTTTTGATATGTCCTGTCAGTTGGGCTTTATTTCTTTTTCTTGATGCACCTGTTATGTTGTAAGAAGTGGAGTCTTTGGTATTCGCCAGAACAGGGCAAGCCACATTGCTGTGTTGTTGCACTGTATTTAGGCAGTGTTTCAGAGAGGGAACAGTGGTGCTTGTTTGGCCATCATCCAGCTTTCAGTCACTTCCCCCTCTACCCAAAAGCAAAATGAGCCCTTCTAGTGCTGATTTCTGGGCGGGTGGGTTTGTGTACATTTTAAGACTCTGTGGATCTTTCCAACAACACTCCTGTGAGGTTGGGAGTTTCTCTCACTGCCTCAACCCCCACAGGTTTTTATAGCCAGAAGATTTGAGGTTTTCTTTTCCCACACTGGAACCCTGGGTTGCCCAGTCTGTGTTGCTCCCCAGTTGTCCCTCCCTGTTTATCCAAATGCAAATGTGAGACCACCTGGTCTGTCAGCATTCCCCTTGACTGCCCTGCTGGGTCAGCAGCTGTCTTGCCCACTTGATCCTCCTGCCTCTGCCTTGCCTCATCTTGCCTCTTTTCTGCCCTGGCTGCTCTCTCTGCCTCTCCTGTCAGTCTAAGTGAATGTTTCTTCTTTTACTCCTTGGTTTTAGGACTTCAATACAGTTCAATTTTCTGTCAGTTCTGGTTATTTTTATATATAACTTTGTTGTTCTTCTTTTGGTTGTGTGAATAGGCAAAGTATATCTTCCTATGCTTCCATCTTAGCCAGAGTTCTCTAGATTGTTTATTTGAAATGTTTGTATCTCTTTTAGGTAGGCCTGTATCACTATGAACTTCCCTCTCAAGACTGCCTTTGCTGTGTCCCATAGGATTTGGACTGTTGTGTGTTCATTTTCATTTGTTTCTAGAAACTTTTTGATTTCTTCTTTTATCTTATTTTTAAACTACTCATTGTTTAATGACATGCTATTCAATCTCCATAAATTTTTTGTTTTTGAATTTTTCCCTTGAGGTGGGTTTCTAGTTTCAAGCAATTGTGGGCCGAGAAAATGCTTGATATGATTTCAATTTTCTTGAATTTGTTGAATCTTGTTTTATGTCCTATCATGTGGTCCATCTTTGAAAATGGCCCATTTCCATCTGAAAAGAATGTGCCATTTGATCTTCAGGATGAAAGGTTCTACATGCATCAGTTAATCCATTTGATCTAATGTGTTGTTTAGCTCCTCAATATCCTTGTTGATATTTTGTTTGGAAGATCTATCTGTTGTTGAAATTGGGGTGTTAAAATCCCTTACTATAGTTTTTTGCTGTCTATATCTTTCTTTAAGACCTCAAAGATTTTTTTATATATATTTGGGTGTTCCTATGTTGGGTACATATGTGTTTACAATATTTATGCTTTCTTGATGGATTCTTCCCTTGAGTATTATGAAGTGTCCTTCTGTTTCTCTTTTTATGGCCCTTGTTTTGAAGACTATTTTGTCTGATGTAAATATTGCTATTCTGGGTTTTCTTCCTGTCCATTTGCTTGAAATGTTTGTTTCCAGTCCCTCGCTTTCAGTCTGGGTAGGTCTTTTGTTCTGAGGTGGGTCTCTTGTTGGTAGCATATATGTGGGTCATGCTTTCTTATACATTCAGCTACCCTATGTCTTTTGATTGGAGAACTTACTACATTGACATTTGTTGTTATTCATAGGTACTTATTCATTTTCCCCTTTTGTACCTGTGTTCCTCTTTTGATCACTCTTTATTCCTCTTCTTATAACAGTCCCTTTACCATATCTTGCAATGCTGATTTGTTGGAGGTGTATTTTTTTAGCTTCCTTTTGTCTGGGAAACTCCTTATTTCATGTTCCATTTTAATTGAGAGCCTTGCTGGGAGGAGTAGTCTTGGTTGCAGGCCTTTTTTTTTTCATGACTTGGAATACTTTTTGCCATTCCTTTCTGGCTTGTAAGGTTTCTGTTGATAAGTCAGCTACAAAACTTATGAAAGGCTCCCTTGTATATTACTTTCTGTTTTTCTCTTTGTCTTTAAATTTTGCCATTTTAATTATTATGTGTCTTGCAGTGGGCCTTTTTGGGTTCATCTTAATTGGGATTCTCTGTGCTTCCTGGATTTGTGTGACTTTTTACTCATCAAATTAGGGAAGTTTTCTATCATTATTTTTTGAAACAGGTTTTCTATCCCTTGCTCTTCCTGTTCTCCTTCTGGTATCCCTATTATATGGATATTATTATGTTTCATGTTGTCCTGCAGGTCTGTTAACCCTCTTTGGTCTTTCTGAGTCTCTTTTCCTTTTCTTGCTCTTTCTGGGAGCTTTTTTCTTCTTTGTCCTCTAGCTTGCTAATTGGATCCTCTGTTTCATCTAGCTTGTTTTTTATTTCTTCTACTGTGCTCTTCAATTCAGAAATTGAATTTGTCATTTCCTCTTGGCTCTTGTTGATAGTATTGAAGTCCTTTTTTATGCTGATGTAGGTTGCAGTAAGTTCCTTGTAGTTTCCCTGCAGTTTTTGCTAATTCTCACTGAGCTCATTGAGGTTACTTTTAATCATTGTTTTGAACTCAATATCTGATAGCTGATTTGCCTCTATTTCATTTAGCACTCTTTCTGAGGATTCTCATTTCCTTTCAACTGACCTCTGTTTCTCAGTCTTTCCATTATTTGTGACTCTTCTTGTTTGCTTCTGCTTCTTAAATTGATCTGTTTTGACCCTCTTAATTTGTGGTATGAACTTCCATGGTAGGAGACCTGTGAGATTCAGTGCTGTGGTTGCCTTGATTTCCTGAACATGATGATCTTGGGATGCCTTTTATGCCATTTATGTTGGCTCTATGGATGTAAATGGGTTTTTATTGCTGTTGGGTCATTCTTTGGTGGGTCCTTACCTGCAGCTGGTTGACTGAGATTCACTCCACCCACCTCAGTCTGTATGCTGTTGTGCAGGTGCTGCCAGAACAAAACCACAAAGCCCAGGAAATAAACCTACACACGCAAAAATAACTCCCACCCTGCAATTCTACTCTCAATAGCAAACAAGCCAGTATTAATAAGGGTGTAAAGAGAGTAAGATTATTATAAGAAAGGAGCATGAATATGAGATGACCTAGTGAAAGAAAAAAATTTTGAGAAGAAAGTAGAGTGAGGAGCACTAATAACAGTTGGTAGTTGGAGCAATGTGAAGAAAGTAAAATTTACATCCTAAATAAAAAAAAAACGAAGAGGCAGAATGGTGTAAGAAAAGGGAAGTGTATAGTATTAGGTTTAAACAGAAATTAAAATAAAATAAAGTTAGAGAAAGAAAAATGAATGTAAAAAGGTAAATAAGTAATAAAAGAAAAATAGGATCCAAATTGGAGAGAAAGATCCACCACAGCACTATCAACAACAAATGAGCTAAAATTAATACAGTTGGAATGGGAAGGAGAAGGAAAAAAGAAATAAAGAAAAGCTTAAGAGAAGTTCAGAGGAATGGGAAGAGATTTTTGAGATAATAGAAGAAGAGGAAATGCTAAGAATGAGGAATGAAAATCAGGAAAAGACAGGGAAAATTAACATTTTAGATGAAGAGAAAAAGTAAAAAGAAAAAAGGAGAATAAATTTTAAAAAGGGCAGGATGGAGGAGAAAAAGACAAACAGGCTAAGACAGGACAAAATAAAAAAATTGAGATGAAAAAAGGAGTAGGAGAGGGGACCATTAAAATTTGAGTTTTGAAATACAAAATTAGTGAAGGTCTAAAGGTAAAATTAAAAAAATGCAACAACAACTACTCTATCCATAAGCAATGAGCAAAGATTGCTAAAGGTGGAGCAAGAACGTGGGTATTTTAAGAGCAGGGAAAAGAATGTGAGATGACCATTGACAAGCAAATTGGTTTTGAGAGGATGGATGGGGGAGAAATAGTAAAAGTGTGTAATTAAAACAAGTTGTAGCAAGAGAGAAAACAAAACTTAAAATGAAAAAATAAGAGGAAGGAAAAATGGGGTAAGAAAAGGGAGAGGCAAAATATGTGAATTGACATAAACTATATTATAAAATCTATTAACTTAATATGCACAAACATGATGGACAAGAAATGAATGTTAAAAAGCTACACAGGAAAGAAAATATCTCAAATCATGGTGAAGACCACAGTGGATTTTGTCTTGGTAGTTTCTAGTACTTACAACTTTTTTTTCTTTCTGCATTTGCCTCTGAGGAGGTCAGATGTAGACCCTGTCTGACTTTAGGAAGCCTGTTTGAGACTTCTAGGAATCTACTGTTTGTGGCTGACCTCTTCAGTTGTTAATCTAGTCATTCTGCACTCAGCAGCTAGGTTTAAGTCCCTTAAAGAAAGACAGAATCCCACCCTGGGATTGGGGCTATAGTTTCCCCTCAGGCTGTTGCTGCTCCAAGGGGCATAGTCTGCCTGAGCAGGATGGTTGATGCCTTGTGGGAGATGACTCAGCACCAGGGTACTGGTGCCTACTCTCTTAGTTCTCTCCTCAAAGACCTCATCATTCCCAGTCTTTCCTCAAGCGTCTCTAGTCCATTCTGCCCCAATGTTGCAAGGGATCTTCTGTCTAGTTTTCTATAAGTTTTTAATAGCAGAGTGTTGAAGTCTACAACTATTGTTGAATTTTCTGTTTCTGTCAATTTTAGTTTCACATATTTGTGACTCAGTTGTTAGGTCTTTATACCTTATAATCATTATTTATTTCTGCTAACTTGATCCTTTTATCATTATAAAATCTCTCCTGTCTAGAAGTAATTTTTTCTTAAAGTTTATTTTGCCTTCCTTTAGTAAAATCTCTAAACCTCTTTTTTGGATATGTATTCATTACATATCTATGTGTATCTTGTTACTTTTAACCTATTTGTGTTTGTGAACCTACAGTATCACTTATGGACTGTATATAATTGAACCATTTTTTAAAATCTTCACCTGACAACATTCTTTCATTGCTTTTCAGAGGAAGAGAGAAAAAGAGAAAGAAAACAATCAATGCAAGAGAGAAACATTGATTGGTTACTTCCTATACCTGCCTGGACCAAGGATTGAACCTTTAACCCAGGCATACACCTGACTGGGACTCGAACTTGCAACCCTTCAGTGTACAGACAACACTCCAACCAACTGAGCCACACTGGCCTGGTGTACTGTTTTATTTTTTTTTAATTTATTCTACCTTCTTTGCATTTTAGGTCAGAATATTTAATAATTTACATTTAATGTTACTACTGATAAGGTGGGATTTATGTCTGACATTTGCTATTTGTTTTTCATATTTTTTATTTCTGTTTCTTCATTACTTGTTTCTATGGTGTTAAATTTGTGTTTTATAGTGTACCATATAAATATGCTTCTTTTATTTTTTAATAATTTTATTTTAATTATTGTTCCAGTACAATTTTCTATCTTTTACTCCCATCCCTGAACACCCACCCAGCCCTCACCACCTCCCTCCCATTTCCACCAGCCCCTAGTTCTTGTCATGTGCCCTTTATACTTATTCTTGTAAGCCTTTCCCCTTTGTCCCTGCAATTCCCTCCCATCCCGCCTCTGAACACTGCCAGCCTGTTCTCTATTTCAGTGTCTTTGGTTATATTTTGCTTGTTTCTTTGTTTTCTTATTTAGGTTCCTGTTCTAGGTGAGATCATATGATATTTGTCTTTCACCGCTTGGCTTATTTCCCTTAGCATAATGCTTTCCAATTCCATCCATGCTGTCACAAAGGGTAGGAGTTCCTTCTTTCTTTCTGCTACATAGAACTTGATTGTGTAAATGTACCATAGTTTTTTGATCCACTCATTTACTGATGGGCACCTAGGCTGCTTCCAACACTTGCCTATTGTAAATTGTGCTGCTATGAACATAGGGGTGCATAGGTTCTTTTGAATTGGTGTTTCAGGGTTCTTAGGATATAATCCTAGCAGTGGAATTACTGGGTCAAAAGGCAGATCCATTTTTAGTTTTCTGAGAAAATCCCAACTGTTTACCATAGTGGTTGTACCAGTCTGCAATCCCAACAACAGTGTACTAGGGTCCCTTTTTCTCCACAACCTCTCCAACATTTGTTTGTTGCTTTGTTTATGATGGCCATTCTGACTGGTGTGAAGTGGTATCTCATTGTAGTTTTAGTTTGCATCTCTCTGATAGCTAGTGACACTGAGCATCTTTTCATGTGTCTCTGTATCCTCTGTATGTCATCCTTGAAAAGGTGTCTGTTCAAGTCCTTTGCCCATTTTTTAATTGGGTTGCTTGTCTTCTTAGAGTGGAGACATGTAAATTCTTTATATATTTTGGAGATTAAACCCTTGTCTGAGGTATCATTGGCAAATATGTTTTCCCATACAGTTGGTTCTCTTTTTATTTTAATACTGTTTTCTTTATCTGTGCAGAAGCTTTTTATTTTGATGAGATCCCATTTGTTTATTCTTTCCTTTATGTCCCTTGCTCTAGGGGACATGTCAGTAAAAATGTTGCTGTGTGGAATATCTGAGATTTTCTTGCTTGTGTTCTCCTCTAGGACTTTAATGGTGTCCTGATTTATATTTAAGTCTTTTATCCACCTTGAAGTTATTTTTGTGTATGGTGCAAGTTTGTGCTTGAGTTTCATATTTTTGCAAGTAGCTGTCCAGTTCTCCCAACACCATTTTTTGAAGAGGCTATTGTTACCCAATTTCATGTTGCTGCCCCCTTTGTCAAATATTAATTGACTGTAGAGACTTGGGTTTATTGCTGGGCTCTCAGCTCTGTTCCATTGGTCCACGTGCTGCTTTTTATGCCAGTACCAGGCTGTTTTTATTACAGTGGCCTTGTAATACAGTTTGCTATCAGGTATTGTGATCCCTCCTACTTTACTTTTCTTTCTCAAAATTGCAGCAGCTATTTGGGGTCATTTATGGTTCCATATAAATTTTTGAAGTGTTTGTTCTATGTCTGTAAAATATGCCATTGGTACTTTAATAGGTATTGCATTGAATGTGTAAATTGCTTTGGGTAGTATGGACTTTTTGATTATGTTAAGCCTTCTGATCCATAAACATGATATATCCTTCCATTTGTTTGTGTCTCCCTTGATTTCTTTCTTTAGTGTTGTGTAGTTTTCTGCATATAGGTCTTTTACCTCCTTGGTTAGATTTATTCCTAGGTATTTTATTTTTCTTTTTGCTGTATCAAATGGGATTTTTTTTTCTTGATTTCTGCTTCTGCTGTTTCACTGTTGATATACATAAATGCCTTTGATTTCTGGATATTGACTTTGTATCCCACTGTTTTGCCAAATTCGTTTATTAGGTTGAGCAGTTTTTTTTGTGGAGCCTATAGGATTTTCTAGGTACACTATCATGTCATCTGCAAACAATGACAGTTTTGTTTCCTCCTTTCTGATTTGGATGCCTTTTATTTCCTTTTCTTGTCTGATGGCTATGGCTAAAACTTCCAATACTATATGAATAGAAGTGGTGAAAGTGGACAACCTTGTCTTGTTCCTGACCTTAGTGGAAAAGATTTCAGTTTTTCCCCTTTGAGTATGATGTTGGCTGTAGGTCTCTCATATATGACCTTCATGATTGAGGAATACTCCCTCTATTCCCACTGTAATGAGTGTGTTTTATCATAAACGGGTGCTGTACCTTATCAAATGCTTTTTCTGCATCTATTGATATGATCATGTGATTTCTGTCTTTGCTTTTGTTTATTTGATGTATTACATTTACTGATTTGCAAATATTGAACCACCCTTGCATCCCTGGGATGTATCCCACTTGGTCATGGTGTTTGATCTTTTTTATGTAGTGTTGCATGCAGTTTGCCAATATTTTGTTGAGGATTTTAGCATCTATGTTCATCAGTGATATTGGCCTGAAGTTTTCATTTTTTGTTGTGTCTTTATCTCATTTGGGGATTAGGATGATGCTGGCTTCATAAAAAGAGTTTGGGAGTCTTTCACCATTCTGAATTTTTTGGAATAGTCTGTGAAGGATAGGGGTTGTCTCTTCCTTAAATGCTTTGTAGAATTCTCCTGTGAAAACATCTGGACCCGGACTTTCGTGTGTGTAGAGATTTTTGTTTACTGCTTCAATTTCATCTGCTGTTACTGGTCTGTTCAGGCTTTCTGCTACTTCTTTATTGAGTTTTGGAAGATTATATTTTTCTAGATATTTGTCTATTTCACCTAGGTTTTCAAATTTCCTGGCATATAGTTCTTCATAGTAATTTCTACAATCTTTTGTATTTCTGTGGTGTCAGTTGTAATCTCTCCTCTTTCATTTCTGATTGTGTTTATTTGGATTCTTTCTCTCTTTTTCTTGATGAGTGTGCTTAAAGGCTTGTCAAGTTTGTTTACCTTTTCAAAGAACCAGCTCCTGGATTCATTGATCCTTGTGCTTTTAGTCTCTATGTTATTTAATTCTGCTCTTGGTTATTTCCTTCCTTCTGCTTGCTCTGGGCTGTCTTTGTTGTTGTTCCTCGAGTTCTTGTAGGCATAGGGTTAGGTTGTTTGTTTGAAATGTTTCTATCTTTTTTAGGTAAGCCTGTGTTACTATGTACTTCCCTCTCAGGACTTCCTTTGCTGTTTCCCATAAGTTTTAGGTTGTTGTGAGTTCATTGTCATTTGTTTCCATGAACTTTTTGATTCCTTCCCTAATTTCATTTTTGACTCATTCATTGTTTAATAGCATGCTATTCAATCTCCATGATTTTGAGTATTTGGCGTTTTTTTTCCCCATGGTGTTGGTTTCTAATTTCAGTCCCTTGTGGTGAGAGAAATTGCTTGGTATGACTTCAATTTTCTTGAAATTGTTGAGGCTTGTTTTGTGTCCTATCATGTGGTCTATCTTTGAAAATGCTCCATGTGTATTTGAAAAGAATGTGTATTTAGCTTCTTTGGGATGAAGGGCTCCATATATATATATCTCAGTTAAGCTCATTTCATGTAGGGCATTGTTCAATGCCACAATATCCTTGTTGATATTTTGTTTGGAAGATCTGTCCATTTTTGACAGTGGGGTGTTGAAATCCCCTACTATAATTGTGTTGCTGTCAACATCTTTCTTGAAGTCCTCTAAGGTTTTCTTTATGCATTTAGGTGCTCCTATGTTGGGTGCATATATATTTACAATGTTTATATTTTCTTGGTGGATTCTTCCCTTGTGTATTATGAAGTGACCTTCTGTGTCTCTCTCCATGGTCACTTTTTGGAATTATATTTTGTCTGATATGAGTATTGCTACCCAGACTTCTATTCCTGTCCATTTGCTTGGAAAATTGGTTTCCAGCCCTTCACTTTCAGCCTGCGTAGGTCTTTTGTCCTGAGGTGGGTCTCTTGAAGGCAGCATATGTGTGGTTCATGCTTTTTTATTCATTCAGGGACTCTATGTTTTTTTATTGGAGCATTTAATCCATTTACATTTAAGGTTATTACTGATAGATACTTATTCATTGCCATTTTCATACCTGTGTCCCTCTCTCTTTCTCTCTCTTTTTTTTTCCCTTAAAGCATTTCCTTTGGCATCTCTTGCAGTGCTGGTTTGGTGGAGGTGTATTCTTTTAGACTTCTTTTGTTTGAGAAGCTCCTTAATTGGCCTTCTATCTTGATTGAGAGCCTTTCTGGGTAAAGTAGGTTTGGTTAGAGACCTCTGGTTCTCATTACTTGGAATATTTCTTGCCATTCTCTTCTGGCTTGGAGCATTTCCATTAAGAAGTCAGCTGCTAATCTTATTTGGGCTTACTTGTATGTTACTTCCTTTTTCTCCCTTGCTGCTTTTAAGATTCTCTCTTTGTGTTGGTATTTTGCCATTTTAACTATGATATGTCTTGAAGTGGGCCTCTTTGGGTTCCTCTTGATTGGGACTCTTTGTGTTTCCTGGATTTGTGTGACTTTTCTCTCATGAAATTAAGGAAGTTTTCCATCATTACTTTTTCAAATAGGTTTTTTATCTCTTGCTCATCTTCCTCTCCTTCTGGTATCCCTATTATATGGATACTATTATGTTTCATATTGTCTTGAATTTCTCTTAATCCCTCTTCATTCTTTCTGAGCCTCTTTTTTTTTCCTTACTCCTTCTGGGTGTTTTTTTTTTCTCTACTTTGTCCTGTAGCTCACCCATCCGATCTTCTGATTCATCAGCCCTTCTTTTCATTCCTTCTACTGTGTTCTTCAGTTCAGAAATTATATTCTTCATTTCCTCTTGGCCCTTGTTGATAGTTTCTATTTCCTTTTTCATGTTGATATATTTTGCAGTGAGTTCATAGTAGCTCCCCTGTAGTTTCTGGTAGCTCATTGAGCTTCCTGATAATCATTGCTTTGAACTCAATATCTGATAGTTGAGTTGCTTCTATTTCATTTATCATTCCTTCTGAGTCTTCCTCCTTTACATTCATTTGGGGATTTTTTCTTTGTCTTTCCATTGTCTGTGAGACACTTCTTGTTAACCTCAGTTTCTTAAATTGGTCTGTTCTAGCTCCCTGCGTTTATGGTGTGAATATATGTGGTAGAATACCTGTGAAATTCAGTGGTGCAGTCTACTTGATCTCCTGAGCTCACTGGTTTTGGGCTGTTATTTAAGTTGGCTCTGTGTTTTTCTTTGGATTTTGATTGTTGTTGGGTCTCTCTTTGGTGGGTCCTTCCCTCCACTTTGTTAAATGAGGGTCACTCTGTCCACCACCTCTTGTATTTTGTTGTGCTGTTGAGGGCAGATTTTGTTGAAGCTGGTTTTTCTGTGTATATAAGGTTTTGAGGATTCTCTCTTGCTCTTATCAATTGTTTGTACTGGGTACTGTCTCTACTGTTTACTTGTATTTCCAGATAGGTTCTGGATTGAGGTTTGTGTGGTTTCTACTCCCCCCTTCACCTTCTTCTGTTGTTACCTGTTGGTAGTTCCTTTTTGTTGGGTTTCCTCTTCCAGTGGGTATCCTGGTGTTCACCCCTTCTACCTACTCTTTTTTTGTGATCCATTGGAGGGGGACGGCAAAATGGTTTAAGACAGCAAGAGAGTTTTCTATGATATTTACAGTAGCAGCCAGCACAGAAAACATAGGAGATCCTTTGGCTATATATAGTGTTAACCGTGATATTCCACCCAACTAGCCACTTTTTAGAAAGGATGGAAAGAAGATAAGACTCTTGTTGGGGAAGGAAGGATTGTGAATTGGATCTAAAAAGCAGTGAGGTTGTGGAAGGTCAGATTCTGAGGTAAGGTGAGAGTAAAGGATAGTAAATAGATGTAGTGTGTGAGAGAATAGGGTCAACCACTGCAGTAATCGAGTTCAGGAAATTTTGAAGTGGGCTAAGATCTGGGAAGGGTGTTGTGAAGTATTTACAATTGCATGGAATAGAAATTATTTACAATAATATTAGAGCAACAATCATATGACAGAATCTATGAGATCTAGATAACAAGAATAGGGAGTATAGGATCTTGAGTAGTGCTAATGGGATATAAGTGAAGTGAGGGACAGTAAATTAGCAATACACTATGAAAGAGATATCAGGGGAAACCTCTCAGGTGATACAATATAACCAGCCTAGCAAGGCAGACTATACAGAAAGAAGAGGAATACCAAAATACTATTAAAATAAAGATGTAAGAATAATGGAAAAAATAATAATAATACAAATATGCAATAACTTGCAGGTTCTCTGTAATAGCAGAGTGTAATTTGTCTCCCTTTCACAGCTGTTGTGATGCTTCTTCTTTGGGCCCAACTCTGGTCTTTTCACAGTTCCAGGTTTTTTTGTTTTTTTTTTTTTTTCGTTTGTTTGTTTGTTTTGGTTTGGCCTCACTTGTAGGTATTATAAAAAAAAGCAGATGAAGGAAGGAAAAAGAGATAAAATTGGAAGAAAGAAAGGAAGAAGGAATAAAACAAGAATGAAAGAAAGAGAGGAAAAAGGAATTGAAAGAGAAAAAATAATAAAAATTATTTAAAAAATAAAAATAAAATAAAATTAAAAAGCCTCTTGGTTTCAAAGGGGCCAAACCAGTTTTTCTGGTTTTGCTGGCTGCAGCAGGCTGAGGGGTGATTGGTATGGTTTTTCTTCCTTCCTGATCTGCACTCAGTCAGCTGCTCATGCTGTCTGGGGAGCTATCCTGGCACCTCTCCCCTGAATCTTGGGTGTGGGAACCAGGCCTTTCCCTTGGGTTACTGCTGTGGGCTGGGGTGTCGGGTGCACTCTCGTGCTCGCCCTTGGCCAGGCTGCGTCACCCTTCCTAGTGCTACGGGGGTGCTTGAGGTCTTCCACACAAGGACAACCTTCTGTGCAACCTCGGGATCACTGCTCAGCTGGGTGGCAGGGAGGCTGGAGTGATTGCTATAGGAGAATTCCTCAAACAGTGTCTGTCTTTTCACTTTTTCTTTTTGAGAAATTCTTCCTACTCAAGCCTGCCGCTCCATACAGTGGCCTGGCCTCTCCCACAGCCCAATTCTCCAGCCAGATTGGTGACTATGGGGGTCAGTGCCCATTACAAAACTCTCAAACTCTGCCAGTGTCCACAGACTCCGAGGATGCTCACAGCCCCTGTGTGTTTGTTAGCAACTGGGTTTCTCCCGGTGCAGCTCCGACCTTGTTTGGCCCGGGAGGGAGCAGTTGTCCCTGCTCTCTCCCAAGGAGTCTGTGGCAAACTGGCAGCAGGCCCTGGGTCGGGACTGCAGCCCCCCTGGACCCTGCTCAGGTCCCTGGGACCTTATTGTCCTGAGGAACTCTCCTTACCATCTGGTTTTTGGTTCTGGTACAATTTTTTGGTCCCTTATTTTCATACGTTGAGGTAATTTTGGTTGTTTGCTCTTTTACTCTGTAGATCAGCTAGGATTTTCTCCCATGTGTAGGGAGAAGTGGAATCTGCTCCCTCCTACCCCAATGCCATTTTCCTCTCTCTCTTTTAATTTTTTTAAAATTTATTTTCTTATGGTTGTCTTGGGGATTATAACTGGCATGTTAATTTAAAGCAATCTAGTTTAGATTAATATTAACTTAATTTTAGTAGTCTATAGAAACTGTGTTCCTTGTGTTTCTCAGAGCAGCAGAACCACTAAGAAATTTGTATCTATATTTTTTCTATTTATCTATATCTATATCTATGAGTATATCTATATCCATTTATCTTTATATCTTTATCTATAACTGAATCTCTTCCTAATTACAAACCTACATAAATTAAAAGAATTCATTTGTTATAGAGATTTGACCTTATGTAATTGTGGGAACTGGTTAAGAGTACCTATTAAGGTTGTTGGTTCAAAGCTGGATGCTAGGAAGACAAAGTTCAGATAATTCAGAAGGGATGGTCCATATAAAAGTGGAGAGAATAAGAACCAGCTGGAACCCATAGCCATGAGTTGGAGCCCTTAGGGAAGAGCTGAAATCCATGTTGGTTCTCATGACCACTAAGCCTGAAGGTATGGATGTCTGGCAGAAGCTGGGGTTCTTCATCATGGAGCTATACACACATGGCCCAGAAGCTGGGGGAGTGGAAGGAAGATCTTGGTGAAGATGGAGCAGGGGCAGACTGTGTCACTGCCTCATGACAATGAGGTAAGCCAGCAGACACATAACAATTACAATAACAAGGTAAGAAGATAACACTTGTGAAAAATGGCAAGATGTATTTTATTTGAGCTCCTACAATAGGGAAGAGAGAGTTCAGCCTAGAACTGAATCCAGCTCCAAATACAGTAAAGACAGCTGGGGATTTACAGCCAAAGAATTGAATGAGGGGCCCAGTGGATGGAAAATTACTAAGAGGAACTTGGTTAGATATGAAGGGTGTGGGTATTCTTGCTAAATTGCTCTGCACAGGCCAAGGACAAGGCCAAGCTTCTTCTTAGAAGAAGACTCTAAGGACCTAGAGTAAGGTTTGGTCAAGGTTGGGGGCTGAGGTGGGTTCCTTCTCAGTGGGAACTTTCAAAATAACTGTTGTTTCATTTCTGTTCTCTAAATTTCACATAAATTTTCTTATTGCCCATTCTAACTGAGAAATTTAAGAAATGTAATTTTAGCCTAGCTAAAGTGACACACTTCTAAGCCATCCTACTCTGTCTGGTGGCCATGGCTCTTCATTTTGTCTTGTATACCTGCTGTGAGAGCCAGAGCATGTGTCTCCCTGTCTGTGCCTCCAGCTAACGGATAATTAAGTGTCAGACTGATTTTAAAAACATTGGCTGACTCTTCCAATGTATCTACTTTGTTTCTATCTATTTTTTCATGAGTTAAATTAAATTTTAATGTCTTTAAAAACATTTTATTGTGATAAACAGAGTAAACATGAGATCTGTCCTCTTAACAAATTTTCAGAGTGTAGCATTGTTGATGATAGACACAGGTTAAGGAGTTTATCTATCTTGCTTAGATGAAACTTTAAGACTATCAATTACTAACTGCCATTTCTCCCTCCCTCCCAGCCACTGGTAACCACCATTTTCTCTTTGATTTTATGAAGCTGACTATTTTAGATACCTCATATATGAGGCATGGTGCAATAGTTATGAGGCAATGGTGTGTAGTCTTTCTGTGTCTGGTTTATTTCACTTTGTTTCTATCTTCCGGTGAGCTTTCTGGTCTCCTCCCCTCACTCCCAGGTCCTTGCTCTCTGGGATGGGAGGAGAGGCATGGTTTCATTGGAGAACACGGACCTGGTCATGTTTATAGAGATTTATATAGTATTAGCATTGAATTTTTCTTTTCAAAGATTTTATTTATTTTTAGAAAGAGGGGAAGTGAGGGAGCAAAAGAGGGAGAGAAACATTGATGTGCAAGAAAAATACAATTGCCTCTAGCACACCTCCAACCCGAGACCTGGCCTGCAACCCAGATATGTGTCATGACTGGGAATCAAATCGATCTTTTAGTTTCTGGGATGATGTTCAACACACTGAGTCACATCATTCATGGCTATCAGTGAATTTTCTTAGTTGCAATCACCCAGACAATAGCCAGTTGACCCACAACTGTAGCAAAAACAAGAACATTTTCATTTATGTGTGGAGGATAATTTGGAAAAATAATTTACTTCTGAGGCTGGAGGTGCGCTTCAAGCTTATGAAGCTGTGGACATACTCGGAGCAAAGCTTTGTGTTATAAAGTCAGCATGTGTAAGAACCTGGCCTTGCTCAGATGCTCAGGACCCTCCCTCTCTCTATCCATGGGGTCAGGCCTTCTGTCCTGTCCACATCTTTCTGCCCATGACCCAGGCTAGTAGAATGATGAATGGTTATGGGACAGGATGATATGACAGGGTTTGGTTCCATGAGCCTGATGAAAAGCAAATACTTTGTTACTTGAAAATTTGATGATAAAAAAAATGGGAGGAAGAGAGGGAAGTGTGGGAGAGAGTCCATAGCCACCTTCTAAAGTTGAGATACTTGAGAATCAGAGTGTTAGAGTTATAGAAGAACCATACATTCTATAAAACAATTGTTTCCTGAAAAAAAGAACTGGGAATGAGTTTGGGAAGGAGTGAAGTCCAGCTTTTGGCTATAGTACCATCTTATTTAAAATTCCTGTTTTGTCTGAATGTATTATTTTGATAATCATTATAAAACAAGTCAAACTAATCCCCTCCAAGTAATCTTATGCTAATTTAATGGGTTACATTGCATATGTTTTGTTAATAATTGAAAATGGGCTACATTAAACAAAGGGGGGGACACAAAGGGCAATACTGCTTTATTTCAGAAAACTCATGCACATCCTTCTCAGCAATCTAGGTAGGAAAATTCAGAAATTGGCATCTCTATAGAATTTTAAAATTCTTCAGCTGCAGTGGATAAAGGTGAGAAGGTATAGCACAAGAGAGTGTTTGGATATTGCAGGGCACAAGTTTTTTAATCACCAGCATAGTCAGTGCAGGAATTTTCATGGTGCCCACAAGGGTGCTGCAGTACTCTTGCATGCACATGGGGCTTTCCTTGTGCTTCTGGGCCCTCTGTGCTCTGCTGTCCCTGACTACCACCCTTTGCTTGGTGGAGATAGGCAGAACCTTCTTGTGCAGTGGGGTTCACTACTTTTTCCTCAAGAGATGCTTCAGCAGCTGCATCTCTTTCCTGTACCTCTGGACCAGCCTGTTCCTGTTCCTGGCTGATTGCCCCCAGCCAGACTCTGCTCTTGGATAAGTACAGTATGCAGCCCTTCCACCCCAGCTGCCTGCTCCCAAGCTGCCCCAGCAGTGCTTGACTCTGACTTTACTAACCCTCATGGGAATTCTGAATTCTTATACGTGAGAGGGGTGACCGGGCTGCCAGCACCATGCTAAAGGTGGTCAATCTCAGCCTTATTGCCCTAATGCAGTGGTGCTGCTGCTGGGAGGATGAAGGAGGTGTAGAACAGTTTCAGAGTGCCTTTGATGCTGAGTTTCCAGAAGCCTCCTAGTTCATACAAGCCACCTTCCAGGGGTATTTTGCATATTCAGCCAGGGGATGCTTTACATGTATAGCAGGTAATTAATAATGAGAAAAACATCCCAAGCCCAGTCTCATTGCATGAACAGAAAATATATATCCTCTTTTATATTTTGAGTTTCATATTAAATCAGTGATTCAATGCCTTTTCCCCTTCTTTGTGATTTCCTAAATCAGTTCAGAATATGCCAGCCTTGAACTTATCACCTATTATTAACTCCCCATCTCCCATTTATTCCAAAACAGTTATTTTATTGAATAAATTTTCTTTTTTCAGATTTCTTTTCTGGGACCACACATATGGACCTCTGTGTTAATCCAGTTTCCTTTCTGTTAATAGATGGATTTTTGGCTTGGGGACCTAGGAAGGAGCAGTGAATGCTAGGATGTGGTTGTGTTGTGGTGGGTGTGGACACTTGACTGGTAAGTATTTTTAAAGAGAAGAGAATCAGATTTTCTACATTGCTTTGAGGCCAATTTAATACTCTTCCCTTCAACATCAGGACAAAAGTGTTCTTTCCATTTTCAAAATCATTCCCTTCCCTTGAACCCTGCCCATATCTTTTCCCTATCCCCTCCTCAGGGACTGTTCACATTCATTGATTCCATTTTTCTCAGCTTCAACCTTTGTACCAATTATTTCCCTTGGCATGTAAACATGAAGTAGCCTCTACTCTTGAACAAAATTTTAATTTTAAGACATCCTATAGTCCCTGATGTGTCCATCATGCATTAAATTCTTCAATCGGCAAATATCTTTTAAAATACTGGTTAGTTTTAAAACTCTATATTAGTGCCTTGATATGAGTAGTATTATTCTTTACCTTAAAAAGGATGATAATCTAGGAAAAGAGTCAAGACCTGGATGTGTTTGACCTCTGCACTCCCTAGCTATGGCAAGAATCTTTACCTTTCTGGACTTATGTTTTCTTTCCTATTTCATTTGAAAAATTGGCATTATGGCTCAAAATCACTATAATTCTGTGCCTTATAAGGATATAATGGTTGGCAGTATTTTAAAAGTGGCTCTAAGGGAATAAAATGAAATAACTATGGAAATTCAGTAAGATCATCTTTTTCTTTGTCATCAACTGGAAAGGTTTAAATTTTAATTGAATCCAAAACATGATAGCAGTGGAAAATTATTAGTGGAGCTGTGGAGACCAGAGCATGTGGATGTATGTGAAGCTCACCACAGAACCTTAGACAACTGCAGAATGGTTTGCACCTGAATGCTTGGGAACAGGTGTGATTTCCAAGGCAAATGCGGAAAGAGAAGCAGGACAGAGTGACACTAAATTGGAGGCCAATGACTGGAGGATGCCAACTTGTAAGTGGTATGTGGAAAATATCTAATGAAGAAGCCAGAGAGATTTAGAGAATTATGAAGGAAAAATCACCCCATGCTCCAACAAGGGGGTATAATTAACACACTGAAGTGCTCTTAAGAACCATTACACTAAGTCAGAGTTCACTGGTGAACTCAGAGCATGGGAAGATCAGTCTGCACTGAATTAAAAAGTGAGGTATTGAGAAAAGAAAACTAGAGAAGAGGTTTTTCTTTTGTGTAGTTTGTGATTAAATGGGCCACTGTAGACTGAGAGTGTGGCATCACTGGCAAATCTCTCTCTTTGAAGGAGGGAAATTATGTGTGACTTCTGCTGAGCCAGCTTCACTGCCAAAAATGCTCCATTGCTGGGTCATTTTCCTCTGCTGAAAACAGATTTACAAAGTTTGCTAACCATTGATTATAGGACTCTTCACAGGCAGCAGGCAGGAAACAAAAGGTGGAGGAATTTCAGCCCATCCTGGGATCATTAACTTACTTAAGGCATTTAATTACAAAGTTGTAAGCAATGCTTTTACTTATGAAGTGGTGATTGGTAGGCAGCTGACTTGGTGAACTGTAGGAACATGCTGCTTCTAAGTTTAAGATCCAGGATATTCACTACCTGTCAAGCCATTAACAACCTTTAATTAGGTTATGTTGTATTATATCCTTTACCTCCCCTCTATAAATCTAATACATAATGAAAAATAGGAAAGGACCCATAAGATAGTAGAGTCCATTCTAAAAGTTGTCCTTTTACTTGTTCAAAGCTTTAACTAGTAACCACTGACATTAATAACATCAAATGCTAGCCAGTTGATTGGGATATTAATATCTCTATAGTTTACATTTCTCCCAGTATACAGGTAAGGAAATTGAAACCTTGACAGTCAATAAATTGTCCAGAAATGCATGACTACTAAGTAGTACAGGCAGTGTTTCAATGAGTGCTTCCTCATTCTTTATTGCTCAAGGGCCTAATGCACTTTTATTTGTGTCTAAGCAATGGACATTACATCTGACCCTGGCACATGACAATGGCAGAAATTTGAAAGTGGTCAAAAGACAGACACTTGTTAGTCAGGGGGATTTGGCTTTATGTGACAGAAACCTACCTACATTTGCTTAAACAATTAAAAAAGTAACTTGCTAGAAGAATATACTGTATTTTAAGGAAGACCTGAGCAACCAAGTATCAGGAGCAATAGGCATCAGGGAAACTCTATGACTGAAAACAAGTACCTATCTCACCTGCCTTTTCTTTTTCTTTTTCTTTTTCTTTTTCTTTTTTCTTTTTTCTTTTTTCTTTTTTCTTTTTTCTTTTTTCTTTTTCTTTTTCTTTTCCCTTTTCCTTTTCCTTTTTCTTTTTGCCCCCATTACGATGCTTTTCTCTTGATCTTATCAGTTTTGTTGACATTTGGTTCAGTCTTGAGAGAAATCATGTATCCTGACAATAATTGGCATCCAGGGACTCAGAGGTCTGCCCTTTGTTCTATTACAGGAACCATGGCACAAGGCACACTACATGCACACAGCTATAATGTTTAATTCTATGTCAGAAGTCATTATTAGAGATGGCAAAATAGTAGAAAACAGTGTGACAAATGGGACAATATTTGAGAAGTCTGTCTTAGAAAATCCATTATACATGATGTGAAATCATAGCCTTTTTTTCCTCTTTTTTTGCACTTAACTGTTGGATAAAGGGAAGCTAGAGTACCTGCAGGAGAGAGCATTTATGGCCAACATTTCATATATGCTATGAGGCCATATTAACAGGACAATTTTACTAGCCAGAAAAAGTTTCCCCAGAAAATATGATTTTGCTAACATCTGAAAAAGTGTAAAGTTTACTAGGCAACTAGGAAAGAAAGAATGGACCTTATGGTGTGAGGAACACAGAGATCAAAGGGGACCACCAGAGAGAGTGTCATATATTCTCACAGCATGTGGTCTCTGTTCACATGGACCTACACCAAAGTCACTATTTCAACTTTTATGTGACTACTTCATTCCTGCCTAGATCCCCTTCTTGCTTAGTTGAAGCTTCCTGTCTGTTTCTGTTCCCCAGGGCAACCCACAACCCAAACTCAGTGCTTCTGACCTAAAAGAGGAGACTGTAGACACAGGCTGGCTCCAAACCATACAGGGTCTTGTGGGCTCAGCTCTCATTTTTGTTCTTGTGTTTTTCTTCAGTAATTTTATCATCTATTAGGAAAATGAGGACATGTTGGACATATCTCCTCTTTCTTCATTTAGCACCAAGATCAGAAAGGAGGTGGGTGTTTAGGTGTTCTCCAATGTGGCTGGTGGGCATCTGTGTACAAATGTGGGGTGGTCAGGTGGCTGGGAAGATGCAGGCAACACTCAATGTATTGTTCACTTTTAAAGATAAATCAAAGAGATAGTTTTTTACCAATTGTGATTTCACTTTTCTGTATTATAAGGGAACTGAAGAAGCCCAGAAAGGCAATTACAAAATACATATTTACTGTCTTACCTCTGGTGACTGTCATTTACTTACTGCTTAACATTCTTTGACCCCCCAGGGAAATTCTCTCTTCAGGTTTATATGCAGATAAATACTAATAAGGACAGTCTAGTCCTTTTAGGATACCTAAGTGTCACTTTCCCAGCTTGGACTGCTGTTGGCTCTTCACTCTTTTATTTAGTGAGTCAACATGTAATTTTTAGAAATACTGAAGGGGCCGATGAGTATGATTTGTCTTAGAAAAGAGTCTCATGTTTAAGCATGGTAATATGGTTTCTGCCAATGTGGAAAGTATATATAATGCTGAATATGGTGAGGACTGTGTTTGTTCCATGATTTCTTCTGACCAGTGAGACACTATGTAATAAGTGGGTGTACCTCCTCATACTTTCACAACATTGACTATGCAAATGTTCCCCTGGGTAACATCAAGGATGCTCCACTTGAAATGTAGGATATTAGCAGTTAAAGAGTGGATGCTAGTGACTGAATGATGCATTTAATTCATATTATTAATTAGTAATATAATGTTGTTTACTGTAAATAACTCTAAAATTAAGGTGGCAGAATGTCCTGAACATACTGAAAATTTCACACAATGAATACCATTTTAGGGCTTTAATTATAGAATAAAGAATTAAAGAATAAAAAAAATCTTAAAGAAATTTACATATATTTAGAAGTGAATAACAGATCAAAGGAATAAGAAGAAATTTGAGAAGAAATGAAAAACAGGGAACATGGATGACTAGCAATTTCCTCAAACAAGCAATAAACCTTCTGAGATAAACAATCTTCCAGTACCTTTTGAGCTGATATCTTTTGAGTAACTATTACTGTTTTGGTGAATCTCTGAAGGACTTGAGGGCATGTAAGGGAGTTTTAATATAAAAGTCCTGTCACCATTGGCCTCCTTTTTTTGTGTCACCACCATGTAAGAAGTGCCATGAGCATGGTACCAGTGTTGACTGGGAATGGTGTACACTTTTAGGAACCTGCAGTCTAAATATAATCAAGATTCTACATATTTGTGCAAACAAACCAAATGCTAAATGGTATAATACAAATAGTAATTTATTAACTACTTCATTCTGTAGAGAATGAATTTACAAAGTTAATTAATGGTGTGGTCATCATGTCTGCTTATTGTAGTTCATTGAAGCTGGCATTTGATAGGCCTGCCAATGGTTCACAAATTATAAACATCTCCTCTGGTCTGTCACGATGGTGGCAGACATTTGGTGGGTGGCACGATAGTTTGGTCATGTGTGGCACACCCATGATGTGTTCTGACTATAATTGGTTGTGTGCTTACTTTTTAGACATATGATCTTTAGACTTTATTTGAATTCTGAAATAATTTTTTGAATTTGAATATCTACCTTTCACTGTATTAGGAGTTTAAATTAATAAAATAATCAGGGGTATACACACAAAATGTATGTATAGGGACAAACATGATAGCATTACATATGGGAACAAAAAATAAAGATCACTAAAATATTCAATGAATTTGAAATAAATAAGTAATTTATGGAAATTCATGTAATAGACCATTCTGAGATTTTTCAAAGATCATATTTTTGATGAAAACTTAAAGTATCAGTGTTTATAATGTAGTACTGAGGGAGAATGCAGAATCTGTTAGGGTATAAAAGAGAAATTCAATATTGAAGAATATTAAATATTCTTAAATATTTAATACTAATATTTGATAATTTATTAATTATTAATATAAATATTTACTAATTAAATATTCAATATTAAATATATTAAATATTCTTAAATATTGGCTGTTGGAATGATATTATGAGTGACTTTGCTTTATTCTATTTTTTCCAGTTTAAAACCATAGTTTAATGTAGCTAGAAATATCCGGTAGCTATATATTTTTAAGCAGAAAAAAACTTCTTCACTTTTCCATCTTAAAGCATTATTAGCACAAGAAAAGGAAAATTTTGTTTATAAATGATACTTTCTGTGAAAATGAAAGCATTTTTTCATCTGTGGAACTTAAAAGTCTAAAAGCACAGAACACATTTTCCAGAAGACCAATTTTACTTTTACCCATTTATGGCAGTATTTGCAATGTTAAAATGTACTTAGATAATATATAGTTAAGCAAATCAAATCAAATAAGGAATTCAAAAGTAACTCATCTTGAATTACTCACAGTGTACATTAGAAATTATGAGAGAGAACACACATTAACCAAAGGTACACTGGCAAGCTCAAATGCTAGGTTATATGCTGAGTATTTTTAAAGGTTTAAAAATCATGCTTAATTAGCACACAGTTTTTTCTCACTTATACAACAGATGCATTTCTATCTGCTTGTGCAGAATAGAAAAGGGTCAGAATCTGAAAATCAACTTATGGCTTCATATATGTGCTATTTCAAAAATGTATTCCATAAAACTTACTTCACTGCTTCTAGCACTGATTCTTCAAATAAGCAAGTACAGAGGTCCTCATCCCTTAAAACTGCTTTCAGGTAGAAACCTCAAAATTCCTGGTACAGTGCCGGTACTTAGTCTTATATAACACAGGAATTGAATATACAACAAAAAATTTATCATTTTCTTTATGCTAGAGAGGAAGGAAGGGTGGAAATATGGTTGCAGTATTTAAGAACTGAAAAGAACAATGAGTATTTCACAATACCAACAGCACTATAATTGAAGAACTACCATGTATCTCATCAATTTTATAATTCATGCTCCATCAAAAACTTAGGTTCCCTTCTGCATATCTCAATTCAAACCTCGTACTCTCTCCAAATACAAACTCTACTGGTATTTCCTAAATAGACGACCAAACATCAAAGGAAATCACTCCTTTTAACATCTTTTGATATGGTAAAATTTCCCCAGAAGTAGAAATCTAGTATTTAAATATGAAATCTCTTAGCCAAGTAGAAAAACTACAGCTGTCATGGGTATTACCCTACATAGTCATTATATACATTATACATTAAACCCAGCATTAAATATGCTTGCACAATTATACTGTGAATGATAGCAGTGATGATGCCAGTGAAATAGGACTATCTTTAGGCCAAAGAGTAAGGGTGGGAAATGTAAAAACAAGTAGAAAGCTGACAAAGAGTTGTGTTATTTTCTGACCAGAAAAAGTAATTTTAAACACAGAAGTATAAAAAGTAAAGTATTTCCTTATTTCCCCTTTGTGGAAATAATATGAAACATTTATTACTTATTTTATGTAATCAGACAAGAGCAGAGCTAAGTAATATGACTCTAGTGCAGCATTGTAAAAATCATCCCTTCACCACAGTGTAAGATTTAAATGCATCTGCACAAGGGTACGTGTTATTTAAAATGTAGTAAGACTGCTGCTGCCCTACCAGGTACTTCCAGTCCCTACCCAGGTCCTACTGCAATACTGGTGGTCCCAGTAGTTTTATTGAAATAAATAATTTTTTTAAAAATAAAGCATTTAAAAAGAGAAATCAAAATGCCTCAGTAACTATAATATTCAACTCAAACTACCTATTTAAATGTTATATTTACCTCCCACTAATAAATCTTTATTTCACTCAAACTGGGCAGTATATCTTCCATAGTGAAGTATCTTTTGTCCAATTAATTAAAAGAAAAACACCAAAATGATTAGTAAAGAAAAGTATAGGGTTTAACACACCCTTTTAATTTGTTTTTAAATGTTTTTAAGATTTAAAAGTGTTTAAACTTTGTAATTCCTAATAGGAAAACATTATCTGAAAGAATACCATAATGGCAAAACCACTGTCACATGTTACAGCTGCATGTGGGGTGGAGGGGTAGGGATTCTCTTTAATGCACCCCAGCTTTCTTCACGAGAAGGTCAGAGGTACACTGGTTTGTATTATTGCGACATCCATTGAGTGATCCAAGTTCCTTTTCCTTCAGCAAGGGCTTTATCTGTCAGAAGGGCATTATGCTTGACCTCCAAATTTGGCTGACAATTTACTGATTAGATTCATAACCTTTGGGTTGCTCTGATATTTTGACATATTCGTCAGGTTCCGAGCCACATCCTGGAAGGCCACCATAACTTCTGGATCCTGCATGGCTGCAAGAACTTCTGGATCACTGAGAATTTCATTGAGCCCAGACATTCCTGCCATTCCAGGCATTCCTCCAGGAAAGCCACCTGGAAAAGAGTCATACTGAGCTCCTGATTGTTGTCCGGCTTCTTCTTCCCACTGGGTTCTCTCATGTTCTTCCTGAGCTTTCTTAACCCTTTCCATTCTTTCTTTGATCTCTGGCTCTTCACGTTTCCACTCATACTTTCTCCTATGTTCTGCAATTTTCTGGGCCCTTGGTTGAACTTCTTTCAGCATTGCACTAGCATCATCATCATAATCCAATTTACATTCAAGGGCAAGATCATGGGCAGCTTCTTCCTAATGGCCCAGAAGCCTGTGTGTTTCCCTCACCATTTATAAGGCTGAGCTGAATCAGGGTTTATTTCAATAGCTCTGTCACAATCTCTGATGGCAGCATTTGGCTTCTGTAATTTGATGAAGACACTGGCTCTCTTGGCACACAGAATGGCCAAGCAAGGAGTGAGCTTGATGACATCTGTGAACAAGTCAATGGCTTTCTGTAGCTCACCATCATTTAGGGCATCAATGGCAGCCACTTTTTTATCATTTGCCTGATCCATCATCTCCTCAGTTATCTCTACATTTTCATCCCCCATTTCCTGAGGGGCGTCTGTGTCTGCTTCAATCATGCCCTCATTGTCAATTTCTAGGTCACTTTCCTCACTTGATGGTTTGTCTGTCTTTATGTCTTCCTCCACCTTCTTACTATCTGTTTTTTCTTCCTTATTTTCTTCTGATTTGGCTTTATGAATAGCAGGTGGTATTTTACCTCCCATGCTCTCCACCCACTCCCTCAGGAAGCGCATTTCCTCAGTGTGCAGAATGCTCGGATCCTGCCTACACATTTTGACGAAGGCCCGAAGCTCCCTCACTTTGCGGGGATCCATGCTGGGAAGTGGCGGGATGCAGCATGCGCGGCTAATATTGCTAACTCGGCATGACCATGTGGAAGGGGACTGCATTATTCTTTATTGAATTTGCCAAATTTTCTTTAATGAATTGCATAATTTATATAACAGAAAAAAAAGCATTAGACATAGATTCCCAAATTAAGAAATTTTAAGAATTGAGGAGTGAATGTTTTCAATCAAATGGAAATATTTAAAACACATGAAAAGTTCCAAAGGAATATAGAGTATTTATGAAGCAGTGTGAATTAAATGCTACATTTTATTTGATGGACATTGAAAAAAATGTTATTTCAGGCTATGATTCATATTAGATTCTCTGGTTTACATAGAAAAAGAACCCGTGACATTAGTCATGTGAAGTTTTCCTTTGTGTCAGTATCAGAGCTCTGTCCTCTTTTTGCATGGATTATTGGGGAAAAAAGTATCCTTCCTTAAGAATAAGTTCTGCATGAGAGGAGGGTGATGTCCCTCTAAAATAAAGTGTGTGAAAATATCATAGTACAGAGCTGTTCCTGGCCTTTTCAGCCTGAGGACTTCAATATTATTGCCACCCTGCGAACACACTGCCCTTGGAGCCTCTTATTTGGTATTCCTGGGGGTTGCATTTTACAGTTAAAACAAGAGAATGTGGTCATAGCCAAAGATAATCTAAGACAGTAGGTAAATTGTGTGGGAGAGGGAGGCCAGAAAAGTTTTCCTGAGTGGAAGCAGCCTACTAGTAAATGGCCAACCAGGTGTAGAAATGTCAGGATCACTTATTGGAAATTGGCTCAATCATTTTGGGAGGATATGTTTGTGATGTCTCACTTTTTAAAAATATATATACCTCTTGACTCACTGGTCCCACTTCTAAGAATTTATGCTAAAAGGAAAATTTCACAACTTCACAGCACCTAGAAGCACAAGTGTGTTCATTGAAGCACCTCTTATATTAGCAACAAAGTGAAAACAAGCTAAAAATCCACTGTGTTGCACCCTTCAAGACCAGGCAGGTTCATGGTATTCGTGCAGACAGAAAAATATTCATGGAGCTGTTGGGATGTCTGTCATGCCTGGACTAATATCAATATATATTGAAAAGTGAAAAAACAAGCCTATATGCACACACACAAACATGTATATACACATAACCTCACAGATGCTTATATATGCATATGAAAATTCTTGGAAAAATATCCAAGAAGTTGTTAATAGTAGTTATATCTGGGGTATGTGAATGAGGGGTTGGCAAGGAGAGGGGCATTTATTTTTTACTTCATGTGTTTCCATGCTACTTAGTTTATTTTTTACACAGCATATATAAGGAGGGATCACAAAAACCTGGAATTTATTTATAAACAACTATGTATTTATTTTTACATGTTTAAATTTCAGTCACCTTCAAAGTACTCTCCATTTGATGCCCTGCACCTATCAAGATATTTTTCCACTGTTCAAAACTTTTCAACTAGCTGATTTTGATGCCTTTTAGTGCTTTTGCTATTCTATATTTCACTTCTTCCACATTGGCAAAATGTTTTCCTTTGAGCACTTTTTTTTTTTCATAGGGGGAACAAAAAAAAGTAGCTAGGGGCAAGATCATGTGAATAGGGAAGGTGAGGCATGGTGGTCATGATATTTTTGGTCAAAATTGCCAAACATTCAGGATGGTATGGGTAGGTGAGGTCATAAGTCACACATCATAAAATAGGTATTGATGACTTCTGGCCAAGATGAAGGCATAGGTAGACACACTATGCCTCCTCACACAACCAAAAGAAGGACAAAAAGTTTAAAAACCATAAATAACCAGAACTGCCAGAAAATTGAACTGTTTGGAAGTCTGACAACCCAGAAGTTAAAGAAGAAACATTCATCCAGACCAGTAGGAAGGGCAGAAATGGGCACTCGGGCAGAGAGGACTCTTAGAAAGGTGACAACTGCAGGACTGAGTGAAGTGGTGCCAGGGGGAGTTGTCGGTCCCATATTTGTGTGTGGATAAATGGGGAGGAACAACTGGGGAGCTAGGCAGACTGCATAACCCAGGGTTCCAGTACAGGGAAATAAAGCCTCAAAACTTCTGACTGAAAAAACCTCTGAAAGTTGAGGCAGTGAGTGAAACTCCCAGCCTCACAGGAGAGTTCACTGGAGAGACTCACAGGATCCTAGAATGAACACAAAACCACCTACCTTGGAATTAGCACCAGAAGGGCACAATTTGCTTAACGGAAGTGACTGAAATCCACTTTGGAGAGCTAAACAAGTGCCATTGTTCCCTCTTGGACCCCTCCCCCACATGCAGCACCACAACACAGCAAGGAGGTTGCCCTGCACTGGTGAATACCAAGCTCAGTCTTTTACTGTGTAACAGGCATGCTGAGGCAAAAAGAAAAAAAAAAGGCCCAAATGAAAACAGATCAAAGATCCAAAAAAATGTAACCAAGCGATGAACAGAGAACCAACCTATAAGATGCATAGTTAAAAACACTGGTAATCAGAGTACTCACAGAATAGGTTGAGTATGGTTGCAAAATAGAGGGAAAAATGAAGGCTGTGCAAAGTTAAATAAAGGAAAATGTATAGGGAAGCAAGAGTGAAGGGAAGGAAACTGGGACTCAAATCAATGGTTTTGACCAAAAGGAAGAAATAAACAGTCAACCAGACAGAATGAAGACACAAGAATTCAAAAAATGAGGAGAGGCTTAGGAACCTCCCGGACAACTTTAAACGTTCCAGCATCCAAATTATGGGGTGCCAGAAGGAGAAGTATAAGAGCAAGAAATTAAAAACTTATGTGAAAAAGTAAGGAAGGAAAATTTCCCTAATCTGGCAAAGGAAATAGACTTCCAGGAAGTCCAGGAAGCCCAGAGAGTCCCAGAGAAGTTGAACCCAAGGAGGAGCACACCGTAATTACATTAGCCAAGATAAAGGATAAGGAGAGAATCTTCAAAGCAGCAAGAGAAAGGGAGACTGTTACTTACAAAGGAGTTCCCATAAGACTATCAGCTGATTTCTCCAAAGAACCCTTGCAGCCAAGAAGGGGCTAGAAAGAAGTATTCAAAGTCATGAAAGGCAAGAACCTACATCCATGATTAGTCTAACCAGCAAAGCTATCATTTAGAATGGAAGAGCAGATAAAATGCATCCCAGAGAAGATCAAGTTAAAGTAGTTCATCATCATCAAGCTCTTATTATATGAAGTGTTAAAGGGACTTATCTGGGGGGAGGAAAATGGTGTTGGAGTAAGAAGGAGCACATTTGGCTTCCCTCTGCACACAGGAGAGAATCCTGGCCGATCTACGGAGTAAGCAACCAACACACCTCAGCATATGTGAAAATAGGGGACCAAGGATTGTGGCAGAACTGAAAAACCAGTCAGTGAGAGGAGTGCTGCAATATGGTAGGGTCCCAGGGACCAGTGTGGGGTTGAGGGGCTGCAGCCTCAGGCCCAACACCCAGTGTGGGTTTGCCACAGAGTCCTTGGGAGAGAGCCGGGCCAACTGCTCGCTCCTCAGCCAACCAGCCAAACAGGGTCTGAGTGGCACCGAGAGGAACTCAGTTGCTAGCAAACACACAAGGGCTGTGAGCACCCCTGACAGGGTTGGGTTGTACAACGTGCCCTGACCCCCACAGTCACCAGTCTGGCTGGAGAGTTGGGCTGCGGGAGAAGCCAGGCGAAGGTATGGAGCAGCAGGCTTGAATAGAAGGAATTTCTCAAAACGAAGGAGTGAAAAGACAGACACTGTTTGGGGAATTCTCCTACACCAGTTGCCGGCCTCCCTGCCACCTAGCCAGGCAGCGATCCAGAGATCCAGAGTTTGCACAGAGGGTTGTGCTTGTGTGGAGGACCTGCACACCCCCATAGTGCTGGGAAGGGTGAGGCTGTTGGCTGAGGGCACGTGCACGCTCATGCCTAGGAGTACATTGCAGCACCCCAGTTCACAGCAGTAACCCTGCAGAAAGACCTGATTACCAAACCCAGGACGCAGGGCCCTGAAGCCACCATAGCTCCCCAGACAGTGCGCACCACTGACCGAGTGCTGATTCCGAAGGAAGAAAAGCCATACCAATCACCCCTCAGCCTGCCGCAGCCAGCAAGACCAGAAAAACTGGTTTGGCCACTTTGAAACCGAGAGACTTTTTAATTTTATTCTATTTTTTTTAAACAACTCTTAATTTTTTAATTTCTATTATTTTTATTCTCTTTTAATTTATTTTTCCTTTCTTTCCTGCTTTCTTGTTTTATTCCTTCCTCCTTTCTTTCCTCCAATTTTATCTCTTCTTCCTTCCTTTGTCTGCCTTTTTTATTTTTATTTTTTAAATACTTAAAAGTGAGACTAAAACCTGGATCTGTGAAAAGACCAGAGTTGAACCCAACGAAGGGGAATCACAACAGCTATGACTGTGAGACAAATTTCATTCTGCTATTAGAGAACCTGCAAGTTATTGCATATTTGTATTATTGTTATTTTTCTATTATTCTTACATCTTTTTATAGTATTTTTATATTCCTCTTTTCTTGTATAGTATGCTTTGATAGGGTGATATATTGTATCACTTGACAGGTTTCCCCTGATATCTCTTTTATAGTGTATTGCTAATATACTGTCCTTCACCTCACCTGTGTCCCATTAGCACACTATTCAAGGTTCTATACTGCCTATTCTTGTTATCTAGATCTCATAGATTCTGTCATATGATTTTTGCTCTAATATTATTGTAAATAATTTCTGTTTCATGCAATTGTAAATACTTCACAACACCCTTCCCAGATCTTAGCCCACTTCAAAATTTCCTGAACTCGATTACTGTAGTGGTTAACTCTATTCTCTCACACACTACATCTATTTACTACCTTTACTCTCACCTTACCTCAGAACCTGACCTTCCAAAACCTCATTGCTTTTTAGATCCAACTCACAATCCTTCCTTTTCCAAAAAGAGTCTTATCTTCTTTCCATCCTTTCTAAAAATCAGCTAGCTGGGTGGAAAATCATGGTTAATACTATACATAGCCAAAGGATCTCCTATCTCTTCTCTCCTGGCTGCTACTGTAAATATCATAGAATATGATATGTATTATTAATATGAATAAGACATATCATATGTCTTAAACCATTTTGCCTTCAACCTCCAACGGATCACAAAAAAGTGTAGGTGGAAGCGGTGAATACCAGGATACCCACTGGAAGAGGAAACCCAATAACAAAGGAACCATGAACAGATAACAACAGAAGGAGAAGGAGGGAGTGTAAACCACACAAACCTCAATCCAGGACCTATCTGGAAATACAAGTAAACAGTAGAGACACTACCCAGTACAAACAACTGAGCAAGAGCAAGTGAGAATCCTCAAAACTTCATACAAACAGAAGAACCAGCTTCAAAAAAACCTGCCCTCAATAGCACAACAATATACAAGAGAAGGGGGACAGAGTGACCCTCATTTAACCAGCTGGTGGGAAGAAACCACCAAAGAAAGATCCAACAACAATCAAAACCCACAGACAAACACAGAGGCAACTTAAATGACAGCCCAAGACTAGTGAGCTCAGGAGATCAAGGAGACTTCACCATTGAAACTCACTGGTATTCTACTAGAAAAGTTTACACCGCAAACCCAGGGAGCAAGAACAGATCAATTTAAGAAGCAGAGGCTAACAAGAAGAGTCTCACAAACAATGGGAAGACAAAGAAACAACCCCCAAATGAAAGGAAAGGAGGAAGCCTCAGAAAGAATGCTAAATGAAATAGAGGCAATTCAACTATCAGATATTGAGTTTAAAGCAATGATTGTCAGGAAGCTCAATGAGTTCACAATGAGCTACCAGAAACTACAGGGAAGCTACAATGAACTCACTGAAAACTACATCAGCATGAAAAAGGAAATAGAAACTCTCAACAAGGGCCAATAGGAAATGAAGAATACAATTTCTGAACTGAAGAACACAGTAGAAGGAATGAAAAGCAGGATTGATGAAGCAGAAGATTGGATCAGCGAGCTACAGGACAAGTAAAAGAAATCCCCCAGAAGGAGCAGCAAAAGGAAAAGAAGCTAAAAAAATGAAGAGGGATTAAGAGAAATGGAAGACAATATGAAATGCAATTATATCCATAAATAGGGATAACAGAAAGAGAAGAGGAAGAGCAAGGGATAGAAAACCTATTTGAAAAAGTAATGATGGAAAACTTCCCTAATTTGATGAGAGAAAAAGTCACACAAATCCAGGAAACACAGAGAGTCAATCAAGAGGAACCCAAAGAGTGTCACTTCAAGACATATCATAATTAAAATGGCAAAATACCAGCACAAAGAGAGAATCTTAAAAGCAATAATGGAGAAACAGGAAGTAACATACAAGGGAACCCCAATAAGGTTAGCAGCTGACTTCTTAATGGAAACATTCCAAGTCAGAAGAGAATGGCAAGAAATATTCGAAGCAATGAGAACCAGAGGTCTCCAACCTAGGCTACTTTACCCAGAAAGCCTCCCAATCAAGATAGAAGGCCAAATGAGAAGCTTCCCAGATAAAAGAAGTCTAAAAGAATACACATCTACCAAACCAGCTCTGCAAGAGATGCTAAAGGGCCTGCTTTAAGGAAAAGAAGGAAGAGAGAGAGAGAGAGAGAGAGAGAGAGAGAGAGAGAGAGAGAGAGAGAGAGAGAGAGAGAGAGAGAGAGAGAGAGAGAGAGAGAGAGAGAGAAAGAGAGAGAGAGAGAGAGAGAGAAACACAGGTAGGAAAATGGCAATGAATAAGTATCTATCAGTAATAACCTTAAATGGAAATGGATTAAATGCTCCAATCAAAAGAGAATAGCTGAATGGATAAGAAAGCATAACACACACATATGTTTCCTACAAGAGACCAACCTCAGGAAAAAAGATATACACAGGCCAAAAGTGAAGGGCTGGAAACAAATTTTTCAAGCAAATGGACAGGAGAAAAAAAGCCGGGGTAGCAATACTCATATCAGACAAAATAGACTTCAACAAAAAGGGTAATAAAAAGAGATCCAGAGGTCACTTCATAATACTCAAGGGCAGAATCCACTAAGAAGAAATAAACATTGTAAATATATATGCACCCAACATAGAAGCACCCAAATACATAAAGAAAACCTTAGAGCACTTCAAGAAAGATATTGACAGCAACACAATTTTAGTAGGGGATTTTAACACCCCACTGTCAAAAATGGACAGATCTTCCAAACAAAATATCAACAAAGATATTGTGGCATTGAATAATGCTCTAGAGGAAATGAACTTAACTGATATATATGGAGCCCTTCATCCCAAAGAAGCTAAATACACATTCTTTTCAAACACACATGGAACATTTTCAAAGATATACCACATGATAGGACACAAAACAAGCCTCAACAATTTCAAGAAAATTGAAATCATACCAAGCATTTTCTGTGACCACAAAGTACTGAAACTAGAAACCAGCCTCAAGGAAAGAAACCCAAAACACTCAAAATCATGGAGATTGAATAGCATGCTATTAAATAATGAATGGGCCAAGAATGAAATAAAGGAAGAAATCAAAAGGTTTCTGGAAACAAATGAAAATGAACTCACAACAACCGAAAACTTAAGGGACACAGCCAAGGCAGTCCTGAGAGGGAAGTTCATAGCAACACAGGCCTACCTAAAAAAAGATAGAAACATTACAAACAAACAACCTAACCCTACATCTACAAGAACTCGAGGAACAACAACAAAGACAGCCCAGAGCAAGCAGAAGGAAGGAAATAACAAAGATCAGAACAGAATTAAATGACGTAAAGCCCTGGCTGGTGTAGCTCAGTGGGTTGAGCACGGGCTGCAAACCAAAGTGTCGCAGGTTCAATTCCCAGCCAGGGCACATGCCTGGGTTGCAGGCTATAACCCCCAGCAACTGCACACTTATGTTATGGGAAGGGATCTTTCTCTCCCTCCCTTCCCTCTCTAAAAACAAATAAATAAATAGAATCTTTAAAAAATGATGTAGAGAATAAAAGCACAATTATAAGGATCAATGAGTCCAGGAGCTAGTTCTTTGAAAAGGTAAACACACTCGACAAGCCTTTAAGCAGACTCATGAAGAAAAAGAGAGAAAGGATCCAAATAAACAATCAGAAATGAAAGGAAAGAGATTACAACTGACACCACAGAAATACAAAAGATTGTAAGAAACTACTATGAAGAACTGTGTGCCAAGAAATTTGAAAACCTAGGTGAAATGGACAAATTTCTAGAAAAATATAATCTTCCAAAACTCAGTAAAAAAGAAGCAGAAATCCTGAAAAGACCAATAACAGCAGATGAAATTGAAGCAATAATAAAAAAACTCCCTACACACAAAAGTCCGGGTCCAGATGGTTTCACAAGAGAATTCTATAAAGCATTTAAGGAAGAGCTAACCATTATCTTCCACAGACTATTCAAAAAAATCCAAAAATGGTAGAAGACTCCCAAACTCTTTTTATGAAGCCAGCATCATCCTAATCCCCAAATGAGATAAAGACACAGCAAAAAAGGAAAACTTCAGGCCAATATCTGATGAACATAGATGCTAAAATCCTCAACAAAATATTGGCAAACCACATCCCACAATACATAAAAAAGATCATGCAACATGACTGAGTGGGATACATCCCAGGGATGCAAGAATGGTTCAACATTCGCAAATCAGTAAATGTAATGCATCACATAAACAAAAGCAAAGACAAAAATCATATGATCATATCAATATATGTGGAAAAGGCATTTGATAAGATACAGCACCCATTTATGATAAAAACACTCAGCAAAGTGGGAATAGAGGGAGTACTCCTCAACATCATAAAGGTCATATATGAGAGACCTACAGCCAACATTATACTCAATGGGCAAAAATTATAATCTTTTCCACTAAGGTCAGGAACAAGACAAGGTTGTCCATTTTCACCACTTCTATTCAATATAGTGTTGGAAGTTTTATCCATAGTGATCAGACAAGAAAAGGAAATAAAAGGCATCCGAATCAGAAAGAAGGAAACAAAACTGTCATTGTTTGCAGATGACATGATAGTGTACAAGGAAAATCCTATGGACTCCACCAAAAAACTGCTCAACCTAATAAACAAATTTGGGAAAACAGTGGGATACAAAGTCAATATCCAGAAATCAAAAGCATTTTTGTATAACAAAAATGAAACAATTAGAAGCAGAAATCAAGAAAAAAATCCCATTTGCTATAGCAAAAAGAAAAATAAAATACCTAGGAATAAATCTAACCAAGGAAGTAAAAGACCTGTATAAAGAAAACTACACAACACTGAAGAAAGATATTAAGGAAGACACAAACAAATGGAAACATTACCGTGTTCATGGATTGGAAGAATTAACATCATCAAAATGTTCATACTACCCAAAGCAATTTATAGATTCAATGCAATACCTATTAAAGTACCAATGGCATATTTCACAGACATAGAACAAACATTTGAAAAATTTATGTGGAACCATAAACGACCTCGAGTAGCTACTGCAATTTTGAGAAAGAAGGGCAAAGTAGGAAGGATCACAATACCTGATAGCAAACTGTATTACAAGGTCACTGTAATCAAAACAGCCTGGTACTGGCATAAGAGCAGACATATGGACCAATGGAACAGAACAGAGAGCCCAGAAATAAGTCTAAGTGTCTATGGCCAATTAATATTTGACAAAGGGGGCAGCAATATAAAATGGTGTAAAAACAGTCTCTTCAACAAATGGTGTTGGGAGTATTGGACAGCTACTTCCAAAAAAATGGAACTCGAGCACCAAATTACATCATACACAAAAATAAATTCAAGGTGGATAAAAGACTTAAATATAAGCCATGTCACCATTAAAGTCATAGAGGAGAACATAGGCAGGAAAATCTCAGATATTTCACACAGCGACCTTTTTACTGATATGTACCCTAGAGCAAGGGACATAATCAACAAATGGGATCTCATCAAAATAAAAAGCTTCTGCACAGCTAAAGAAAACAGTATCAAAATAAAAAGAGAACCAACTGTATGGGAAAACATATTTGCCAGTGATACCTCAGACAAGGGTTTAATCTCCAAAATATATAAAGAACTTACATGTCTCCACTCTAAGAAGACAAGCAACCCAATTTAAAAATGGGCAAAGGACTTGAACAGACACTTCTGCATGGAGGACATACAGAGGATCCAGAGACACATGAAAAGATGCTCAATATTGATAGCTATTAGAGAGATGCAGATGAAAACCACAATGAGACACCACTTTACACCAACCAGAATGGCCATTATAAACAAAGCAACAAACAACAAGTGTTGGAGAGGTTGTAGAGAAAAGGGGACCCTAGTGCATTTTTGTTGGGATTGAGATTTGTGCAAACACTATGGAAAACAGTGTGGAATTTTCTCAAAAAACTAAAAGTGGATCTGCCTTTTGACCTAGCAATTCTAGTGTTAGGATTATATCCTAAGAACCCTGAAACACCAATCCAAAAGAACCTATGCACCCCAATGTTCATAGCAGCACAATTTACAGTAGCCAGGTGTTGGAAGCAACCTAGATGCCCATCAATAAATGAATGGATCAAAAAACTATGGTACATTTACACAATGAGATTCTATGCAGCAGAAAGAAAGAAGGAGCTCCTACCCTTTGCAACAGCTTGGATGGAACTGGAAAGCATTATGCTAAGCGAAACAAGCCAGGCAGTGAAAGACAAATACCATATGATCTCACCTTTAACAGGAACCTAAATAAGAAAACAAAGAAACAAGCAAAATATATTCAAAGACACTGAAATAGAGAACAGGCTGACAGTGTTCAGAGGGCAGAGAAGAGGGAATTTCAGGGGAAAAGGGGAAGGGTTTACACAAAGAAGTATAAAGGGCACATGGATAATAACTAGGAGTGGGTGGAAATGGGAGGCAGGAGGGGAGGGCTGGGTGGGTGGGTTCCGATGCGAGTAAAAGAAAAGTGTAAAATAAATAAATACGTAAATAAATAAATGGGACTTATCTAAGAAAAAGATGATAAAAAATATGGACAGTAAAATGACAACAAACATCACTATTAACAACCTAAACTAAAAAAAAAGAAAGAAAAAAAAGAAAAAACAAAAAAAAAACCCAAAACCAAATCCCCCAAACTAAGCAAAGGACTAGAAAAGGAACAGAATCACAGAAATGGAGATCACATGGAGGGCTATCATTGAGGGAGTTGGAGGGGGAGGATGTGGGAAAGGTACAGGGAATAAGTAACATAAATGGTAGGTACAAAATAGACAGGAGGAGGTTAAAATAGTATGGAAATGTAGAAGCCAAAGAACTTATATGTATGACCCCTGGACACGAATCAAAAGGGTGGGAATGTGGGTGGGAGGGGGTGTGCAGGGTGGAGGGGGATAAAGGGAGGAAAATGGGAAAACTGTAGTAGCATAATCAATAAAATATATTTTAAAAAAGAGGCATAAATTGGTAGGTACAAAAATAGACAGGAGGATGTTAAGAATAGTATAGGAAATGGAGAAACCAAAGAACTTTTTTGCAAGACCCATGGACATGAACTAAGGCAGGGGTATTGCTGGAGGAAATGGGGGTACTGTGTGGAGGGGGGCTTAGGGGGGAAATTTTTTTGTGTAATAACATAATAAAATATTTTTTTAAATGAAATGGACATTGAAAAAAATCTTCTAAAAAATTTACTGAAGTTGAATGCAGCCTTTTACAACAATGCCAGCTGGTACACAGATACAGATTGGTTCCTAGAACACTCACTTTGTGGGAGAAGCCTGTGCTACAAGTGGTCCACCCTCCAGAAGATAATTCCATTTTTGGTGGGTCCCCCATCATTTAATGTAATTCTTATAAGAAAATAATGGGGCTGATTAAACGAAAATAAGTTACATGAAGAAGGGAATAAAAGGGAAAAAAATCGTTTGTGGGTAAAGATAAAAGTTATGTAGCAGAGCTGAACTGAAACCTTCTGTACTTAAGGTCAGCCAGGTTTGTGGAATGTATGTTGAGAAACCAAAGGAGGATGGCTTCATTCTTAGGAAAAGGCACTTCAGGAATGTGTCTGAAAGTGAAAACTGTGGGGAGGTGCCGCGACCAGCGAGGCAGTGGGTTCGAGACGCGCAGTGACGGACTGAAAAGAGAGAGCGACCAGTTGCTCTGGTGGCAAAAGGCAAGTTTATTGAAAACTCTTGTCATTATATAGTGAAATGTTCTAAAAAATAGAATGCTTGCTACACGAAGAGAGTCTTTGTTCAAGAAAGTTTACACACCCCTCCAGGTCACGTACAGAACATCCCGAGACATGACGAACATTCTGGTTTAGATTAACTCCAAGGACACGACGCATCGCCTCAAGGCTCCGGCACCTCCCTGTCCTTCTCTTGGGCACAATCCGATAGCAAACAAGGCCGGGGTGATGTCAGGTCACCTCCCCCGAGGCCAAGGAACAGGCCCAAGCATCATTCTCACAATGCAGGACCCTAACTCTTGACCCCTTCCTGGGGGCTTGGTTCCCCACATCTCCCCCTTTCTTGTTTAGGACAAGGCAATAGGTGCCTCATGACTTTTATAATCCAATCTTTGTCTTTTTCAAATCGAGGTATAGAGTTTGGATGTGCCCAAGTAGATATCGCAAAATGCACGGAAGGCAAAGCAGTAAAATAAGGACAACGACTCCGGTTCCTAGCCAATTGTACAAGAGTTGGTGAATGGAGGGAAAATAACCAGCTAAAGTGTTAAAGAATTTTTCGGCATCTCGAGCAATGTCGACGTCCAAATGGGGGGGGGGCATTGACTAGATCCTGTATCTCTTTGTGCAAGGCGGCGAGGTCCAAAGAAGTGTTACAATTATGCCAGATTCCCGTCAGGTGATTCCGCACCTTATCCCAAGGGAATCGAGAAGAATTGTAAGGAAACGGGGTAACACAAATATGTGAGTATTGGAAGTGACATTTTAGAGAGGAGCGGACCTCGAGAGAGTTCAGTTCCTCTCCGACAACCCTTACGGTATCGTACAGAGCATTCAACTTCTGCTCTATTTTTCGATCCCATTCCTCTTGGGTCTGAAATGCAACAGACACATTACGAGCTAGCTCGTTAACGAAGTCCGCGGTCTGAACCTCTTCTGTTAGTGCTATGGCGGCGGTGGCGGCCGTAGCTATAAGGGCAATTAAGGCAGATATTCCTGTAATGAGCATTCCTACGAACCGTTTTGTGCGGGCCAACATTAAGTCATTAACCTTTTGGATGATAGCAAAACCAGGGTCCTCATACCAAGGGGTGGAAAGGTTAACAGGTACAAAGGCAAAAGAAGGTTGTTTCAATACAGCAAATGAACTAACATTCATAGATAGATTAAGGCAGTTAGTTAGATAGCACTGATCACAGGTTAGGTTATATACAGTATTATGAGAGACCTGCAAGTCTCCAGCAATGAACGCGAAAGGGTCGGGTACACAAGCTATCACAGAAACATTTCTTTCTGATTTCCAGACCAAGAGATGGCGTCCTGAGCTCCTATGTGCATCCACTGGACCGCTCTCTTTGCTACGGTAATATGCTGAAGAGAGGCCACAGCTTTCCACAACATAGTCTGATAGGTTCTATTGTTTTTGGTCCAAATTCCGTAGAGAAGATTTTGAGGCCGCAACGAGCCGTTGCGAAAGTCACTCCAGTCACAAACCCCTTGGTCGCAAACTGTTTGATTGAGATGGCAAATCCTCCAGGCCGGTCCCCATTGGCTGGGCGATGGGGTCCGACTTCTGCAAGTTGGAATGTCAGCAGGGGGGGAGTTCCTACGCCAATCGTGGCGGAGGTATTGTTGCGTTTCAAATACAGCATATCAACACCCCCAGTGAGTCCCATTACTAAAGTCACTGTCCCAGTCCTCATACCTCTGAATAAGAGTACAGTTTGCCAGAGAGGTGGAGAAGCAAAGCGGCTGCGTCATAGATATGCCTGAATAATTGACCATCGCACTCACTGGTATCACGTGTCCGACGGAAGGGGTGCCCAGTACCTGGGTGTTGTTGACATAAACTGGAATGAACTCGTTGTCTTCCCAAGTGACTGGGTGCATGACAGGGGGGTTCGGGACGAAAGCCCAATACACCTCCGCGCTCACCGACAGCCTCAAGAGCCAGATAAGGCTAAGTAACAGCGCCAGCCGGCGCAGCTTCTTCTCCGGCCTCCTGATCCGAGGCTGTGTCGTCAGCGACATCTTCTCCATCCTTCTCGTCAGCTTGCGAATTTTGCTCCTGGGCATGACGAACACAGCGTTCAGGCAGCCAACGAGGAGTCTCAGCATCTGTGGGAAAAACACACACATACCCTCTTCCCCCATACTAATACTGGGTCTGGGCCATGGCGTGACCCGTCAATGGGATCTCTCCAATAAACTTGTGGGTATTGACTCATACGTGGGCTCCAATGACGGTCAGCTGCAGAGCGCCCCTCGGTATCTAGAGTGAGGAAATTTAAAACGAAAAGAGAATGGGCTAACAGTAATTTCGGGGACCGAGGATCATACCATCTCCCCCCTTTTTAGTTTAGTAAGCTGGTGTTTCAAAGTAAGATGGGCACGTTCAACAAGTCCTTGGCCCTGTGGATTATAAGGGATACCGGTTTTGTGAATAATTCGAAAAGAGAGACAAAAATTGTGAAAAGTACGGCTGGCATAGGCGGGAGCATTATCAGTTTTCAGTACGCGAGGGGTTCCTAAAATGGCAAAACAGGAAAGGAGGTGAAGAATAACGTTACGGGTGTTTTCGCCGGGAAGAGCTGTAGCGCATAAAAAATGAGAACAGGTGTCAATCGTAACATGCAAATATTGAAGTTTTCCGAAGGAGGGAAGGTGGGTTACGTCCATCTGCCAGAGATCGTTAGGGCGAAGGCCCCTAGGGTTGACGCCAAAATGAGGAACAGGGGATAAGGGAGCACAGGAAGAGCATGACTTGACAATCTGTCGTGCGGCATCCTTGGTCAAGCGGAATTGATATCGTAACGAGCGGGCTGACTGATGGTGAAGGGCATGAGAATCCGTAGCTTGCTGTACCTGTGACAGATAGACTTGTGTATGAAGATCAGCAAAATGATTACCTTGCGCAAGAGGACCAGGGAGTCGGGAGTGACCTCGAATATGTCCGACAAAACAAGGGGAAGAACGAGATTGAAGGAGGGATTGAATTGTAAGGAATAATTGGAAAATAGTAGGGTTGTGAGTATGGATCAGAGGGACTGTTTCAAGGACAGATAAGGCACGAACGATATATTGACTGTCAGTGTAAAGATTGATTGCCTGCTGAAAAAAGCTCTAACGCTGGGGACACTGCATAAAGCTCAACTTCCTGTGCAGATGAAAAGGAGGTGGACCATACAAAAGTTTTATCAGGAGTAACTAAAGATGCTCTGCCATTAGAGGAGCCGTCGGTGAAGAGAGAAATGGCTCCTGCGATGGGGTCACTGACGACAACCTTAGGAAAAATGAAAGAGGCAACGTGCGCGAACTGTAGAATCTTGTCATGCGGGAGGTGATGAGCTATTTCACCTGCAAACCCTTCAAAAGCAAGAGCAAAGGAGTCATTAAAATTCATCAACCAAGAATATTGCTCTGCAGTATAGGGGATAATAATTGTGGGAGGATCCCTGCCTAGGACTTGTACAGATAATTTACGGCCTTGCTGAACGCGCTCCGCCACCAGGGTAGGGTAGGAAAGAAGGGCTTTCCGTGGGGTGGCAGAGCCATGAAGCCATTGCAAAACACCCTGTTGGTAGAGAACGCCTGTTGGTGTCAGCGAGGTGGGAATGATAATTAACTGCCAGGGCCGAGTGACGTCACAGTAGGTCAACTGCGCTTCCTGTAGGGCTCGAGAGACCAGCTGGAGAGCTTGTTTAGCTTCCGGGGTCAAGGATCTAGAGGAAGAAGGGTTAGAGTCTCCATTAAGGATATTAAATAAAGGTTTGAGATCTCCGGTAGTCAATTTCAGAGCTGGTCGCAACCAATTTAACTCACCTAGGAACGTCTGAAAATCATGTAACGTTTGGAGAGAGGACGTATTGATGGTTATTTTTTGAGGGGTAAAAAGGGAGGGTTTTAACTGGAATCCCAAGTAGGAGTAGGGATAGGCAGTCTGGACTTTATCGCTTGCAATCTGGAGCCCTGAAGAATGAAGAGCCTGTTGCATGTGAGAAAAGGTATCAAGTAAACGCCGTTCTTCAGCATGTGCAAGGAGGATATCGTCCATATAGTGAATAATCAGAGTATCAGGAAATCGTTCTCGAGTGGTTTGAATCGCCTGTTGGACAAATTTTTGGCATAAGGTCGGGCTATTAGCCATGCCCTGTGGGAGAACTTTCCACTGATAACGGTTTCATGGGCTCTTGAAGGTTAATGGTTGGAACACTAAAAGCAAAGCGAGGGCAATCGACAGGGGACAACGGGATCGTGTAAAAGCAATCTTTGAGATCAATGACAATTTTATAAGTGCCCGGGGGAATCCCGGCGGGCGAAGGCAGACCAGGTTGCAAGGCCCCCCATAGGGTGCATGGAGGCATTCACTTTTCTTAAATCTTGCAAAAGTCTCCACTTCCCTGATTTTTTCTTAATGACAAAGATAGGTGAGTTCCAGGGGGAAGTAGAAGGTTCAATATGGTCAGCCGCTAGCTGCTCCTGCACCAGCCGTTGCGCGGCAGAAAGTTTCTCTTTGGAAAGCGGCCACTGATCTACCCATATGGGTGTATTATCCTTCCATGCTATAGGATCCGCATATGAAGCAGGAGAGACCGTGGCCGCTAAGAAAAAAGACTGTAACGGGAGTTCCTGGTTGCCACAAAACTAAGCCCATACCTTCCATAACATCTCTTCCCCATAAATTCACTGGAAGATGGGGAAGAATGAAAGGCTGGAAGGTCCCAGAGGAGCCTTCCTCATGAGACCAATTAAGCAAGGAGGCACTCTGGTAGGGGGAGGAGGATTGTCCAACCCCCTGGAGGGTTGTAGTAGTTGGGTGCATAGGCCAAGATTCAGGCCAGTGCTTTAGAGAGATTACCGATACATCGGCTCCAGTGTCTAAAATGCCTCTAAAGTCCTTTCCATTGATTCGGAGCTGACACTCCGGTCGGTCTAATTTAATGGCCCTCATCAAAAATACATCAGTGGATCCAAATCCAGAGGATCCACGGCCCTTCTCCTGTAGGGAGGGCTGTCCAAAAGTTTGATAAGGAAGCAGAACAAGTTGTCCAATCCTGGTGCCAGAGGGTAGGTTAATAATCACTTTTTCTGTTTTTGCCATAACCTTTATTTCTCCCGTATAATCAGAATCGATTATTCCCGGAGCTACAAAAAGTCCCCTCATGGTAAAACCGCTTCTTCCTAAAAAGTAACCCGACCGTGCCCTCTGGCAAAGGCCCATATGTGCCAGTAGGTAGAGCCTGCATGCCCATCTCAGGGGTCAAGGTTACATGCTGGGAGAGGCAGAGGTCCAAGCCGGCGCTCCCTGGGGTGGCTCGCTTAAGCTGGGAAACGTCTGGCCGCTGGATACTGGAGGTGAATCCAGCACGGGATTGCTCATTGCCCCGTATATTTGCTGCGGGGGCCCGAGGCTGGCCCCCTCCTCCCGTTTCCCTGCGCCGGGAGGATGTTCCCCTCTCTATCTCTCTTAGAATGACACTCATTGGCCCAATGATTGCCTCTTTTGCATCGGGGACATAAACTAGGAGCCCGGGCCGAAGCTGGCTGTGCGAAACCTGAATTCTGAGAGGTACCTCCTCTGCATTGCCGAGCAATGTGGCCGAGCTTCCCACAATTATAGCAGCTCCCAGGCGGTCCGGGCTTCCTTCTCTTGTTGTCTCTTCTAGAAGCCAAGAACTCATTAACTGTTTGTCCCTTTAAGGCTGCAGCTATAGTAAGGCCCTGAACATACCCAGGCCCAATGTCGGCGCACAACTTGATATAATCATTTAAGGTAGCGCGACCCTTCCACGGTCTCATGGCAGCCTGGCAGGCGGTATTGGCATTCTCAAAAGCCATCTCCTTGGCTACTATGGACGCAGCGTCAGCGTCTCCAATGATCCGCTGAGTGGCCGTCAAGAGCCGAGCTACAAAATCTTGGAATGGCTCATCAGGCCCCTGCCGAATTTTAGAGAGCTCCTCTCTTCGGACTCCTGACTTAGGTAGTCTCTTCCAGGCCGCCGTAGCAGCCCATCTGATGAAATCATATGCCGACGCCGGGTATAACAATTGGCGTTCAGCACCTGAATACTCCCCTGCCCCCTGCAATTGTTCTGCAGTAAGGTTATCCCGGTGAGCTGCGTCTGTTCCTGCATAGCCCACACACTGCTCATAATACTCCGTCAGCCATAAAGGTAGTCTCCCCCTGCCAATACCGCCTTACATATGGTCTTCCAGTCATGAGGAGGTAAAACATTCCCAGCAATAGCCTCCATGGTAGCAATTGTGAAAGGAGCAGTAGCTCCGTATTGGGCACAGGCTAACTTAAGCTCTTTTAATGCCTTATAGGAAATGGGCTCATAATCACGAATGTCAACAACCTCTCCCTGATCATTCTGCCCCTGCCTTCTAATAATGGGAAACAATTGAGACTGCGGGAATCCCTCAAGGGGGGTCCCCGCTTGGCGCGCCTGTTGCAATGCTAATTGTAACGGAGAACTGTGCCTGGTAAATCCTGATGGAGGGTTAAGCCGATGTCCTACACGGGCTATGAGCGGCACTCCAGTGGCGAACAGGGGGATCCGGAGGAGAGGGAGCTGAGACTGGGGGCATTTGAACCTCCTGCTTATTAACCCTTTGAACTCGCTCATCCCTCAATTCTTTAAGCACAGACAATAATTCTTTCAGGGTTAGATCCGCCTCGCCGGCCGGCTTCTCATCCTCAGCCGAGGCGAGGAACACCTCCTGAGGGGGGGCGACACGATGCTGTCTGCTCAGCAAGGTCCCCCCCCAATCAACTTCTGCTGGACCGGGAACCCGCGATTTCTCCGATAAGTTCACTTCTGACTGATCATACTTCGGCGGTTCCCATTTTAGGGGGGGTGCGGTCGGCGGAGGTGGAGGGGAATATAGATTCTCCGCCGAGCGAGCAGCACGGAGACTGCCCCGCGTGCTGCGCTCCCACTTGGCAAGCTCAGAATCCCCCCTTAAGCAGTCTCGAACAAGAGACCAAAGAGAGAACGCATCTACAGGTGTCTTCTCAGGACCATTAGTCTGATAATGTTCTCTGATGCGCTCCCCCCACTTTCTTCCACGTATCTATATTTATAGTCCCTTCTTCCGGGAACCACGGGCAGATCTGCTGAATGAAATCTACAAAGTGATGGATTTGCCCTTTCGACGTGGAAATTCCCCGTCCCCTCAATAGTGAACATAATACCTGCTCAAAAAGTTCCCTCTCAGTAGAAAGTGAAACCCCCCATTTTTATTAGCTCTCTTCGTCTGCTCCCTGCTACTTCCGTTTTTCTTTTTGTTTCGTATACTTACTGGGCCCCTGTAGCAGCGGTCCTGTCAGGCTCTGCTGTCGTCAATCTCAGGACTCTGGTGGTCCCCCCAAGACCTCTGGTTCCGGTCCCTGTTCGGGCGCCACTTGCCGCGACCAGCGAGGCAGTGGGTTCGAGACGCGCAGTGACGGACTGAAAAGAGAGAGCGACCAGTTGCTCTGGTGGCAAAAGGCAAGTTTATTGAAAACTCTTGTCATTATATAGTGAAATGTTCTAAAAATAGAATGCTTGCTACACGAAGAGAGTCTTTGTTCAAGAAAGTTTACACACCCCTCCAGGTCATGTACAGAACATCCCGAGACATGACGAACATTCTGGTTTAGATTAACTCCAAGGACACGACGCATCGCCTCAAGGCTCCGGCACCTCCCTGTCCTTCTCTTGGGCACAATCCGATAGCAAACAAGGCCGGGGTGATGTCAGGTCACCTCCCCCGAGGCCAAGGAACAGGCCCAAGCATCATTCTCACAATGCAGGACCCTAACTCTTGACCCCTTCCTGGGGGCTTGGTTCCCCACAGGGAGGCATGGGCATCCAGGGGGAACAACCAACAACACCTAATTTGAAATGAACACTAAGACAGGAAATACTTTAAAACAAGACCCAATTTTATAGAATAGCATTAAAGAGAAAAGTGAAAAATGGCAATTGATGCTAATTTAAAATAGCTTAAAAATAAAGAGTTTTAAGAACTCACAGCCTTCCAGCCAAGTTGGAGGTGTAGGTAAATGCACGTTGCCTCCTTGCAAAACCAAAAGAAGGACAACAACAAATATAAAAACAAAAAACAACCAGAACTGCCAGAAAATTGAACTGTATTGAAGTCTGACAACGAAGGAGTTAAAGAAGAAACATTCATCCAGATTGGTAGGAGGGGCAGAGACTAGCAGCCAGAGTGGAAAGGAAGGTGGCAAGGTTGCAGCTGGAGGACCAGGTGGATGAGGTGGTGGCTGGAAGCCCCACATTTTTATGTGGACAAACTGGGAGGAACAATTTGGGATCAAGGGAGACTGCTACACCCAAGGTTCCAGTGTGGGAAAAGAAAGCCTCAAAACGTCTGGCTGTAAAAACCTGTGGGGGTTGCAGTAGTGGGAGAAACTCCCAGCCTGACAGGAGAATTCAATGGAGAGATTCACAGGGTCCTAGAACTACACAAACCCAACCACCTGGGAATCAGCTCAAAAAGGGCACAATTTGCTTGTGAGTAGTTGAAGAAGGGACTAAAAGTAGGCCAATGGTTAAGGAAGAGACATTGTTCCCTCTCTGACCCCTCCCTCACATACAGCGCCACAATGCAGTGACATGGGCTGCTCTGCCCTGGAGAATACCTAACATTCCACCCCTTAAAATATAACAGGTGTGCCAAGACAAAGAACTATGGCCCGAATGAAAGAACAAATAAAAACTCCAGAAATACAACTAAGAGACAAAGAGATACCCAACCTATCAGATGCACAGTTCAAAACACTGGTAGTCAGGATGCTCACAGAAATGGTTGAAAGTGGTTGTAAAATAGAGGAAAAGGTGAATGTTATGCAAAGTGAAATAAATAAAAATATACAGGAAATCAACAGTGAAGGCAAGTAAACTGGGACTCAAATCAATGATCTGGATGAGAAGAAACATTTCAGGTCCAAGCAGAAATTGAACATTCAACCAGAACAAAATGAAGAAATAAGCAAAAAACGAGGAGAGGCTTAAGAATCTCTGGGACCACTTTAAATGTTCCAACATCCAAATCATTGGGTGCCAGAAGGAGAAGAGTAAGAACAAAAATTAAAAACTTATTGGAAAAAATAATGAAGAACTTTCCCAATCTGGCAAAGGAAGTAGACTTACAGGAAGCCCACAAAGCCCAGAGAGTCCCAAAAAAGTTGGACCTGAGGAAGCACACAACAAGCCATGTCATAATTACATTACCCAAGATAAAGATAAGAAGAGAATCTTAAAAACAGCAAGAGAAAATGAGAAAATTACCTACAAAGAAGGCCCCATAAGACTCTCAGCTGATTTCTCAACAGAAACCTTACAAGAAAGAAGGGTCTAGAAAGAAGTATTTGAAATCATGAAAGGCAAGGACCTACATACAAGATTACTTTAACCAGAAAAGCCATCATTTATAATGTAAGGGCAGATAAAGTGCTTCCCAGATAAGGTCAAGTTAAAGGAGTTCACCATCACCAAGCCCTTATTTTAGAAAATGTTAAAGGGACTTATCTAAGATAAAGAAGATAAAAAGCTATGTATAGTAAAATGACAACAAACTCACAACTATCAACAACTGAACCTAAAGAACCAGAAGAAAAGCAAACTAAACAAACAACTAAATCAGGAATAGAATCACAGAAATAGAGATGGCATGGAGGGTTATCAGTGGGGAGGTGGAAGGAGAAGAATGGGAAAAGCTATGGGGAACCAGAAGCATAAATGGTAGGTATAAAATAGACAGGGGGAGGTTAAGAATAGTATAGAAATGTAGAAGCCAAAGAACTTATGTGTATTACCCATGGACATGAACTAATTGGGGAGAATGCTGGTGGGGGGGGGTGGTGCAGGGCAAGGAGGAATAAAAGGAAGAAAAAACAGGACAAGTGTAATAGCATAGTTAATATAATGTACTTTTTAAAAAAGGAGAACCATGATGACATTTTGATTTTGTCATATTGAAAGAGTATTACTTTTTGTTGTGTGTCAGTATGTGATGTCCTGGCGGCTCCCCTGGAAACCAGTCTTGGCACTAGAGCAGAGCCCCAATGGATCCTCCCCACCAGACTCATACCATTGGAAAACAAAATCTTTTTCTCTGTGTATGAATGAGCTGTGTTAGCTTCTTTCTATGTCATATGAATTGGATTCAGATAGATTCTCATAAGCAATGCATGATTTTCCTCATTGGTGTTTTTTATATATACTGACTTATATTGAACTAATGTTCATATGACCTCTTCACCTTTAACTAACAAACTTGGAACATTCTCTGAATGTTGGTCTATAGTAGGGTTTCTCAATATCAGCCTTAGACAATATTTTGTTGTGGGATCTGTCCTGTCCTCTGGTGATTGTTTAGTGACATCTCCAAACATTGCCAAAGGGCCCATCAGGAGACAGGTCATATCCAGTTGAGAACCTGGTCTTTCTTTTAGACAAGCACCCAAATGTCATACACATTTTAACCTGGGTATACTCTATTTTCTGTCACCTGGTTCATCTTTATTTCTGTTTCACATGTCAAGTTGCATGTGACATGGGACTTTTATAAGTCTCATTCCAGTTCAGCAGTGTTGCACTGTGCTTAACTGACTCTGATGAAACTATCAACACTCCACAAACTAATTTTAGAAAATACACATGAATTCAATCATCCACTCAACAAACTCAATTTATTTTATAGTATTATTGAAAACTGACACTATGTCCGTCACTGAGTGAAGTATAATATTAGTTTTATAAAAAAGAAATGGATCATTTTGTACATAGTTCCAGCCAAAATGGAGGCATAGGCAGACACACTTTGCTTCCTCACACAGACAAAAAAAAAAAAGATAACAATGAATTTAAAAACAAAGAACAATAAGAACTGCCAGAAAAATATTTTCATGGAAGTCCAACAACCAAGGAGTTAAACATTTACCCAGATGGTGAGCTGAGACAAAAAAAATTTGGTCCAAATGAAAGAACAGATTAAAACTCCAGGAAAACAACTAAGTGACAAGGAGACAGACAACCTATCTGATGCAGAGTTCAAAATACTGGTAATTAGGATGCTCAGAGAATTCACTGAGCTCAATGGCAAAATGAACAAGAAATGAAGGCTACACAAAGTGAGATGAAGCAAAATTTACAGGGAACCAACAGTGAAGGAAAGGAAACTGGGACTCAAATCAATGGTTTGGAGGAAAGGGAAGGAGTAAACATTCAGCCAGAACAAAATGAAGAAACAAGAATGCAAAAGATGAGGAAAGGCATAGGAATCTCTGGGACAACTTTAAGCATTTCAACATCCGTATCATGGGAGTGCTGGAAGAAGAAGAGGAAGAGCAAGGTATTGAAAAATTATTTGAAAAAGTAATGAAGGAGAACTTCCCTAATCTGGCAAAGGAAATAGACTTCCAAGAAATCCAGGAAGCACAGAGAGTCCCAAAGAAGTTGGACACAAGGAGGAACACACCAAGAGACATCATAATTAAGTTACCCAAGATTAAAGATAAGGAGAGAATCTTAAAAGTAGCAAGAGAAAAGCAGATAGTTACCTACAAAGAAGGTTTCATAAGACTCTCAGCTGATTTCTCAAAAGAAACCTTACAGGCAAGAAGGGGTTGGAAAGAAGTATTCAAAGTCATGAAAGGTAAGGACCTACATCCAAGATTACTCTATCCAGCAAAGCTATAATTTAGAATGCAAGGGCAGATAAAGTGCTTCCCAGAGAAGGTCAAGTTAAAGGAGTTCACCATCACCAAGCCCTTTTTATGTGAAATGTTAAAAGGATTTGTCTAAGAAAAAGAAGATAAAAAAATATGAACAATAAAATGACAACAAACTCACCACTATGAAAAACTGAACTTAAAAAACTAAAAGAAAAGCAAACAACTAGAACAGGAACAAAATCACAGAAATGGAGATCACATGGAGATTTATCAGCAGGGAGGGGGAGAGTGAAAATGTGTAGGGGAACGCTCTGCCTGGTCTCAGGAAGCTGTTACCCTCCATGACTTAGGCTGAGTGACAGACCTCCGGACCAGGAGCCACTAAGGAGACAAAACTTATTTCCCTGGCATGATTGACAGTCAATGATGGATAACAATTCTCTAAGAAAGAGAATGAATCTAAGACAGACGCAATCATGTGGGAATGCCCTAAGAGAAGGGGCTGTGGAAATGAAGGGGTGATCAACATCAACCCCTGTCCCCTTAGCTTTTTCAAAGGCTGAGTCTTTGCTCTTGGATGTGAGAAATCCAAGTCTCCCGGCTGCCTTTGTCTTCTCAGGCCTGCAGGGGTGAAACAGCCCAGACCAGAAATGGCAGACCCCTGGGATAATCAGGCCTGGGACATAGAATATGCAAGATCCTGTGAGACCTGTTTGCTGGAGGATGCTATTATCTTGGAATTTAAAAGCACAGGCAGGAAACTTTTGGAACCTGTATCTCTTTCATATGCTAAAGACCACAAACCTTGCCCAGAATTTCAGCAGGAGTTCTGTCCCCACCTTTGTAAGTTGCCTACATCTTTGATCTTTTCTGCTAGACTGTGAATCCACAAACTAAGTCTGTTTTCTCAATAAAAATCTTCTTGGGTATGGACACGGGGTGCTCCCCATGAGAGGGAGTGGCCATGGCACCCTCCAGGAGAGAGGGTGGCCAAGGCGCTCCCCACGTGAGGAGTGACCCTTCTGTTCCTATTCCCTCACAGGACCTGGTTGTCTCTGTGTATGTTTTTCTCATGTTTCAACGAACCATCCACAGTGTTCTGTGCTCACTGCAGGTAAGTGGGCACACGTCAAGAATGGGAGAAAAGGTAAAAGGAATAAAAAGCCGAATAGGTAGGCACAGATTAGACAGGGGGAGGTTAAGAATAATATAGGAAATGTAGAAGCCAAAGAACTTACATGTAGAACCCATGGACATGAACTGTGGTGGGGGGAATGCTGCAGGATGTGGGGGGTGGTATAGGTTAGAGGGGTATAAAGGGGGGAGAAAAAAATTGAGACAACTGTAATAGCATAATAAAATATACTTAAAATAAATAAATCAAATAATTAAAGAATGAAAAGAAATAAATAGTTCTCCCTCAAGAAGTGGAGTTCCTGGTCTATTGGGAAAGACATATAAAGATGACAACCATTTATGATCCTGTGACAGGTTAAAATGGACACATGCATAAGGTGTCTTGTATGAAATAAGGACACAAATGGTGAAATTAAACAACACTCAATTTTTGTTACTTCTTAAATTGTCTGCATTTTTTAAAATAATTTGTCAACATTTATCATTAGCTGCTCTTTGTTCATATATCTCCTTTTGTGTATTCCTGTGTTTCTGCAGATGCTGTGACCACCACATAGGTGAATATTGTTATCCCTTAACTAACATGGGTTGTTCCTTTTGATATTTCTGCCTCATTATTTAGCAACCTTTTGATTAATGTGTTCCAGTCATTGAGAGTAACATATATTGAGGGCCAGGAGGTCAACTGCCTCTGTTGTTCAATATAGGTAATATTTGTGTCTGCTTGTTTATATTTGCTTATTACCATAGCATTCATTGCGGCTCTCTCTACAAACCTAGTTGACTTGATCAACTGTCTTTATTTTGTAGTTTCTATTTGGTCTGTACTGCCAATGGTAGGAATAGTAAGACTGGGATACCAAGAGCCCAATCTCCCTAGAACTTACAAGGTAAAAGTGAGTTCTCAAATTTTTTCTGGGTGAAGTAAGTTGTATTGAGTGGAACTCTATTTGAAGACCCGTGTTCAGAACACCCATGAGTAGATACTTTTCCTACTAACAAATTGTGGGACATAAAGATAATCTGGTTGGAGTTTTAATTTTCATTTTTATTGGGTGGATTTTACTTGATATTAAATCACTTATGTTCTGTTAATTTTGTTAGGTGGAGATAGTTCTCAGTATGGCCAGAGAGATAGATTACCAACCAATTCCATCTTTTCAAATTTACTTACTTTTTTAATCCTCACCTGATGATATTTTTTCATTGCTTTTTTTTGGAGAGAGGGGGAGAGAGAGAAAGACTATGTGAGGAAAACATCAATTGGTTGCCTTCTCAAATGTGCTCTGGTTGGAGATTGAACCCACAACTTTTCCATCTGTGGGACAACACTCCAACCAACTGAGCCACACTGGCCAAGGCTCAACATTTGAGAAGTTACTTTTAACCTCACTTTCAATCTTGATGAGAAAATGTCTCACCAGAAAACCCTTTAGTCATAGAAGAGGAAATAAGCAAAAACATGGCAGCATAAGATACTATTGGAAAAAGGTGGCCCTGAAGCTGATTATCTGAAAGTTAAAATAGGCTGGTTGGCTAGGCATGGCATTAAAAGCTTAGCTTGGATTATCAAATTATCCTCTCAGTGTTACAAAAGGCAGGTACTACTGTTATATCACAATTTTATGAATGAGGAAACAGGTTTAGAAATGTTAAGTCACTTACCAAAGCTCACAAAGCAAGCAAGCAGTGGAGTTGTGATTCAAATCTGGGTGGCCTTTCTGGAGTGTTTGCCTCAGTGTTACTAAATAGAAAGTACAAGAAAGAGCTCTGGTGGAAAACCCCCCCCACAATACTCTAATCTCAACTTTGGCTGATTGACACTCATCCTTTTCTGTCCCCCTCCACTTCTTCTATCCAACCACCAATACATGTTGTGTATTTGAGTGTCAGTTATTGAGAAGCAACTATATTTAAATACCTTGCTATATTTTCTGGGCACATAAGAGAATGAGTTGCTTCTGCCTTTAGGCAATCTGTCTGGTCGGATGAACCCAAAACACAATATGACCATTGCCCATAGTGGCCTCCAGGGGGTGCTCAGGGAACCCATGGGGGCAGAAAATCATCTTGGTAGTTGACCTCAGATCTTAGTTTCTTCAGATCTAAAATGGGAATAAACAATGTCTACCTCCTAAGAATGTGAATTGTATTAAATGAGCTAAGCCATGCCAAAATTCAGAGTCTGATGTTGATAGTTATTACTATTTATATTATAAATCGATATACATTTGCATCAAAAAGGAAGGCAAGGAGAAGCATATGTGTAAGTGGTTGAGATTTGTCTTGTTGCCATATTAGTGCTGTTTTCTACCCCCTCAATTACCTCATAATTGATAATGAACTGTGAGATGATAAGTTCTCTTTCTCAGTGGTATTTTAAAAATTAAAAGGAGATTGTTAATACCTTAAGCCCTAAATAAATGGGCCCTTCTAATTAAAGAGTTCCATCAATTGTGACGAGCTGTGTTATATTTTTTGAATACAAATTCATATCTATCTCTTAAAGACATCTCAAAAGTGACTGCCTAGAAAATTTTCTCCTTAGGTTGGGTAATCTTTGGTACAGGACACTTAAAATCCTAATGCAAAGCAGGTATCAAGGATAGGGCTTCAAGGTTGTGGGTTTTCTTCCCCAAAACAAAGCTAAAATTCCCTCAAAATTGGGATAATTGTTTTAGCCAAAGTTTTTGTTTTTGTTTTTAACATGCTGAGTCTCTAAAGTCATAATTACTTAGCCTATCAATAACATGATAGAAGATCTGAGGATACTCTGTTTTTGACATGATTTTCTTACTGCTTGAAGATGTTTTTCTGGGAACATTATTGTGACTTTCATTAAGTCTTAGAAACTCCTTCTTAACAAGTAAATGTCACCTAGGTCAGAAAATGGTTCTCATATCAGCAAATGGTCATAATTATTTTTACTCATGAATAGCCAGAAGCTAGACATTAATTCCCTTCAACCAATACCCTGACAATGAGTCCTCAAAATCTTACCTAAGCCACATTTTTTATCATTAGCTTAAATCGTATTTTTTGTTTATATAAATATGAAGGTACCTTATATGGTTTTTCATATCTAATTTTTTGGGGGGATTTTGCTGTATTCAGGTGTTTTTTGCCATCTCCAGGTAACCATGGCCATTAGTCTATGTTTGGTTTTCATACCTCTGGTGAAGTCTCCACAGATGCACTACATGTGTGCGTGTAACTTCATCCTCAATAGACTTCTGTTTTGCATGACTTCTGTATACTTTAAATTGAAGTTGGTTGCATTGGAGAAGTTGACATACTACTTACAGTTACTATTTAATATCTGCATTCATGATATGTCTGATGAACAGATGTCAGAAGTAGAAACTATGAAAAAATGGCTCTCTAAAAACATACATATGATGGAGGAATAATGATTAAATCCCTATGATACCTTTCTTTGTGGAATGAGATAATGTACATAAAAACAAAATGCCCGGGGCACACAGAAACTGTTTTGTGCAACTAAACTCTGTTTTGCTTGGCAAAAAGCTTACGTCTTGGTTTTGTATTGCTTGGTACATTGATGATATCTATCCCACTCCTTCTAGACTGATTTGTGGGAATCTTATAATGAAAGTTAACAGTTAAGAATAAAAAAGCATTTCTTAATCTTCCCCAAGTTCTTCTTTTGGTGCTGATGAGAAAATAAAAAAATACCCTCAATTTGTCTTGTTAGATTTTTCCCAAGTAGTAGTATTTTTCTTCAACTGAAAAGCTATTTTAGGAGCATGAGTTTTAAGGTTTATTTCCTTTGTGGTCTTTTTCTTTAAATTATTTAAAAGTTTTTTTATATTGTTGTTCACTTACACTTGTCCCCATTTTCCCCCATTACTCTCCCCTGTCCTGACCATATTCAGTCCTTCCCTGTTATCCTTGTCCATGAGTCCTTCATACATGTTCCTTGACTTCCCCTTCACCCCTCCCCTCTGGTCACTGTCAGTTTGTTCTTTATATACATGTCTCTGGTTATATTTTTCTCACTTGTTTGTTTTATGGGTTAGGTTTCACTTATAGGTGATATCTTTATGATATTTGTCTTTCACTACCTGGCTTATTTCACTTAGCATAATGCTCTCCAGTTTCATCCATGCTGTTTGGAAGGGGAGGAACTCCTTGTTCCTTTCTGCTAAGAAAAAAACTCCCTTGTGTAAATGTACCCGAGTTTTTTGATTCATTCTTTTACTGATGGGCACTTGGGCTGTTTCCAGTGCTTGGCTATTGTAAGTAATGCTGCTATAAACAATGGGGTGCATAGGTTCTTTTGAATTGGTGTTTCAGGATTCTTAAGGTTTAATCCCAGCAGTGGGATACACTGGTCTAAAGGCAGTTCCACTTTTAGCTTTTTGAGGAAATTCCATACTGTCTTCCACAGTGGCTGCACCAATCTGCATTCACACCAACAGTGTACTAGGTAGGGTTCCATTTTCTCCACAACCTCAGCAGCACTTATTTTTTATTGATTTGTTTATGATGGCCATTCTGACCAGTGTGAAGTGGTATCTCATTATGGATATAATCAGCATCTCCTGATGGCTAGTGATGCTGAGCATCCTTTCATAAGTCTCTGGGCCCTCTGTATGTTCTCCTTGGAGAAGTGACTCTTCAGGTCTTTGCCCAGTTTTTTAAACTGGATTGTTTGTCTTCCTTTTGTGGAGTCATGTGGGTTTTTTACATATTTTGGAGATCGGACCCTTGTCTGAGTTATCACTGGCAAACAAATTTTCCCATATGATAGGTTTCCTATTCATTTTGCTGATGTTTTCTTTAGCCATGGAGAAGATTTTTAATTTGATGTAGTTCTATTTGTTTATTATTTCCTTTATATCCCCTGCTTTAGGGGACATATTGGTGAAAATATTGCTGCATAGAGTATCTGAAATTTTCCTGCCTATGTTCACCTCCAGGACTTGATGGTGTCATTATTTACATTTAAGTCTTTTATCCATCTTGAATTTATTTTTGTGCATAGTGTAAGTTGGTGCTTGAATTTCATTTTTTTTTTGCATGTAATTGTCTAGATCTCCCAACACCATTTGTTGAAGAGGCTATTTTTATTGCATTTTATGCTCCTGCCCCCTTTGTCAAATATTAATTGACCACAGAGACTTGGGTTTATTTCTGGGATCTCTATTCTTTTCCATAGTTCTCTGGGTCTATTCTTATGTCAGTACCAGACTGTTCTGATTACAGTGGCCTTCCTACTTTGTGTTTCTCAAAATTGTTGAGGCTATTTGGGGTCATTTATGGTTCCATATAAATTTTTGAAGTTTTTGTTCTATATCTGTGAAGTATGCCATTGGTACTTTAATAGAGATCACATTTAATCTATAAATTGCTTTGTGTAGTATGGACATTTTGATGATGTTAATTCTTCCAATCCAAGAACATGGTACATGCTTCCATTTGTTTGTGTCTTCCTTAATTTCTTTCTTCAGTGTTGTATAGTTTTCTGAGTACAGCTCTTTAACCTCCTTGGTTAGGATTCTTGTAAGTACTGTATTTTTCTTGTTGCTACAGCAAATGATATTTTTTTCCCTAATTTCTGTTTGTGATATATTGGGATTGGTGTACAAAAATGCCTTCGATATCTGAATATTAACTTTGTATCCCACTGTTTTGTCAAATCCACTTATTAGGTAGAGTAGATTTTTGATGGAGCCTATAGGATTTTCTGTGTACACTATCATGTCATCTGAAAATAATGACAGTTTTACTTCTTCCTTTCCAATTTGGATACCCTTTCTTTCATTTTTTCTTTTTCTTTTGTCTGATTGCTGTTGCTAGAACTTCCAATGCTATGTTGAGTAGAAGTGGTGAAAGTGGACATCCTTGTCTTGTGCCTAACCTTAGGGGGATAGCTTTTAGTTTTTGCCCATTGGGTATGATGTTGGCTGTAGGTTTCTAATATATGGCCTTTATTATGTTGAGTAATGCTCCCTTTACTTCCACTTTGCTGAATGTTTTTATCGTAAATTGGTGCTATACCTTATCAAATGCTTTTTCTGCATTGATTGATATGATCATGTAATTTTTGTCTTTCCTTTTCTTTATGTGATGTATTGTGTTTATTGATTTGTGAATATTGTACCATTCTTGCATCTCACTTGGTCATGATATATGATCTTTTTAATCTATTGCGCGATGCAGTTTGCCAATATTTTGTTGAGGATTTTAACATCTATGTCCATCAGCAAAATTGTTTTTTTTCTTTGTTGTGTCTTTATCTGGTTTTGGAATTAGGATGATGCTGGCTTCATAAGAGGAATTTGGGAGTCTTCCCTCTGCTTGGATTTTTTGGAATAGTCTAACAAGGATAGGGGTTAGCTCTTCCCTAAATGTTTTATAAAACTCTCCTGTGAAACCCTCAGGTTGAAGGCTTTTGTGTGCCTGTTTTTTGATTACTGCTTTGATTTTGTCAGCTGTTATTGGTCTGTTCATGCTTTCTTCTTATTCATTCAGTTTTGGAAGATTACATTTTTTCTAGAAATTTTTCCATTTCACCCAGGTTTTCAAATTTCTTGGCATACAGCTCTTCATAGTAATTTCTGACAATCCTTTGTATTTCCGTGGTATCAGGTGTAATTTCTCCTGTTTTGTTTCTGATTTTATTTATTTGGGTCCTCTCTCTTTATTTCTTGATGAGTCAGATTAAAGTCTTATCAATTTTGTTTATCTTTTCAAAGAATAAACTCTGGATTTATTGATTCTTTGTATTGTTCTTTTAGTCTCTATGTCATTTAGTTCTGCTCTGATCTTGATTATTTCCTTCCTTCTACTCAGTCTGGGCTTTGTTTGTTGTTGTTCCTCCAGTTCTTGGAGACGTAGGATTAGGTTGTTTATTTGAAATGTTTCTATCTTTTTTAGGTAGACCTATATTGCTATGAACTTCCAGGTTTTGGGCTCTTTTGTGTTCATTTTCATTTGTTTCCAGAAACTTTTTGATTTCTTCTTTGCTTTCATTGTTAACCCATTCATTGTTTAATAATTTATTATTCAGTCTCAATGAATTTGACTGTGTTTTATTTTTTTCCTTGAGGTTGATTTCTAGTTTCAAGCCCTTGTGGTCCAAGGAAATGCTTGATATGATTTTCATTTTCTTGAATTTATTGGGGCTTGTTTTGTGTCCTATTATGTGGTCTATCTTTAAAAATGCCTCATGTGGATTTGAAAAGAATGTGTACTTTGCTTCTTTGGGGTGACCTTTCTTTAAATTCTTAGGTGTCTTTGAGGAATGAGATTGCCTGTGTCCTCATTTGATTAAAATGTGCCCTATATATCATGATGTCATTCTTTGGGTAACACATGTATAGTAGATGGCTGAGGAGATAGCATCTCAGATATAGCATCCACCCAATATCATTCAACATAAAAAGTTATGTCTACTTAGCTTATAGATGGAAAGGATCTGGGTTTGGAGATGTATTTTCACAGAGCAGAGAAACAATTTGGGAAGATGGTCCGTGACCTTTGTTAGCTGACTCCACTCCCCATCTCTTCATCCTTCAGAGGCAGGATCCACACATGTCACAAGACTTGTCAAATATGAAGAGCCTTACCCTGATGTGTTGTCTGATGTTATGTGTCAACCTGGCTGGGCCACGGTGCCCAGAGATTTGTGCAAACATTAGTCTGGATGTTTTCTGAAAGTGTTTTCTGGATAAGGTTAACATTTAAATCAGTGGGCTTTATGGAAAGCTGGTTGCCCTCCATAATGTGGGTGGGCCTCATCCGATCATTGAAGAATTTGCTAAAAAGATGTCCCTTGAGTAAGAAGCAATTCTGTTAGCAGATGGCCTTTGGACTTGAACTAGAACAACAATTCTCCAGCCTGCCAGCCTACAGTGCAGATTTTGACTTGCTAGATCCATAATTGTGTGATCCAATTCCTTAAAAAATCTCCCTCCTTCCCTCCTTTTCACTTTCTCTGCCTGCATGCATACATTCTATTGGTTCTATTTTTTTGTAGACCCCTGATTTTCTCTGCTGACCTAAAGATTCTGTTCTTGTTTACTAAGGACAACCCTACCATTTCTTCACATTCTATTCCTTTTTGGCATATAATTAAACATTACTGAAACTTAAACAATAACATGTTTATCTTAGCAGGGTAGATGCATCTATTTATATCATATTATTTACTGCCCAAGACTATTGCCCGCTTGGGCCTTATGGTTCAGTATTTCCTTCACATGCACAACATTTAGACAGCTGCCTCACTTTCTCATTTCTAAGGCTTCCAGTATAGAAGGTGGCAAAATAATTCTTGGCTTTGGTTCTATAGAATTCATTTGCATTTTGCAGATTCAGGACCAGAGCTTCAGATTCTGGGGACCTGGGAGATATTGTTATAATTGAGAAGAACCACATATTCTATTTTATTTTTTAAAGATTTTATTTGTTTATTTTTAGAGAGAGGTGGAGAAGAACATCAATGTGTGATGAAGAACATCAATGTGTTGCTTCTTGGGCACCCCCTACTGGAGACCTGGACTGCAAACCAGGCATGTGCACTGACTGGGAATCTATCCAGTGATCCTTTGTTTCACAGTCTGGCACTCAGTCCCCTGAGCCAAAAGCCAGGGCTCTATTTTATTAATATTAGAATTAGAAGCTTAAATGTCTACAGCACACCTAGAATGAAACTTGCCAGTCTATGCTTATATAGTCCCTGGTGTAGGGGTCACTACCTGTTTAAGGTACTGGTGTTGGCTTTGGACAGCTCAGCCTTTCCACACTGCCTGAGTATAAAAAAGACACACAATTTAGTGGAGCAAAGTTGTAGGATTGTATTTCTAAACATGGGGCTTCTGCTACTTTAAGATGAGGGGAAAAGTGTGTGTGTGTGTGTGTTTACCATAAATTATTTAGACATTCCCAAACAATTGGCACTTTAAATAATATGATAATGAAAATTTTTTAGGAGACAAACAACTGGGTCAAAGGACTATTCAAAGTTCAAGGTAAATATTACAAATCCTTAAAAGGATTATATTGTACCATTTTGTGTGCCAACCAGCAGTATGAACATGTCCATGTCAGTACACTTGCTGGTATCAAGTGATCTCACTTAAAACAATCTTTGCTACTTTAATGGGTAAAAACTGATATGTGCATATGCCCGAACCCAATGTTGATTTTCTGCCTCAACAAATGCAAGATATTATTATTTTCTTTTCTTTAAAAGCAGAAAATCCTTGTCTCTTTATACTATTTTTTTTTGTCTGAAGACATAGGAGGAGTAATTTCTTTAACTTTTTTTAAATTTTAGTTGTTGATCAAGTAGAGTTTTCTACCTTTCCCCCATCCCAGACAACCCTGCCAGCCCTCCCCACCTCCCTCCCTCTTCCACACCCACCTTGTTTTTGTCCATGTGTCCATTATACTTGTTCCTGCAAACTATTCACCCTTTCCCGCTGAAATTCCACCTCCTCTCCGCTCTGGTCACTGTCAGTCTGTTCTTAATTTCAGTGTCTTTGGTTATATTTTACTTCTTTGTTTTGTTGATTAGGTTCCTGTTAAAGGTGAGATCATATGGTATTTGTCTTTCACTGCCTGCCTTATTTCACTTAGCATAATGCTCTCTAGTTCCATCCATGCTATCCCAAAGGGTAGGAGCTCCTCCTTTCTTTCTGCTGCATAAAATTTCATTGTGTAAATGTAACAGGGTTTTTTGATCCATTCATTTACTGATGGGCATCTAGGTTGCTTTCAACACTAGGCTATTGTGAATTGTGCTGCTATGAGCATTGGTGTGCATAGGTTCTTTTGGATTGGTGTTTCAGGGATCTTAGGATATAATCCTAGCAATGAAATTGCCAGGTCAAAAGGCAGATGTATTTTTAGTTTTCTGAGGAAATTCCATACTGTTTACCATAGTGGTTGCACCAGTCTGCAATCCCACCAATAAAGACTAGGGTTCCCTTTTCACCATAACCTCTCCAACACTTGTTGTTTGTTGCTTTGTTTATGATGGCCATTCTGACTGGTGTGAGGTGGTATCTCATTGTGGTTTTAATTTGCAGCTCTCTGATAGCTAGCGATACTGAGCATCTTTTCATGTGTCTCTCTACCCTCTGTATGTCCTCCATGCAGAAGTGTCTGTTCAAGTCCTTTGCCCATTTTTAAATTGGGTTGCTTGTCTTCTTAGAGTGGAGTGGTGTGAGTTCTTTATATATTTTGGAGATTAAACCCATGTCTGAGGTATCATTGACAAATATGTTTTCCTATACGGTTGGTTCTCTTTTTATTTTAATACTGTTATCTTTAGCCATGCAGGAGCTTTCTATTTTGATGAGATCCCATTTGTTTATTCTTTTCTTTATGTCCCTTGCTCTAGAGGACATATGAGAGAAAATATTGCTACATGTAATATCTGAGATTTTCCTGCCTATGTTCTCCTCTAGGACTTTTCTGGTATCACAACTTATATTTAAATCTTTTATCCATCTTGAATTTATTCTTCTGTATGGTGTAAGTTGGTGCTCGAGTTTCATTTTTTTTGCATGTCGCTGTCCATCTATCCCAACACCATTTGTTGAAGAGGTTATTTTTGCTCCATTTTATGCTTCTGCCCCCTTTGTCAAAAATTAATTGACCACAGATACTTGGGTTTATCTCTGGGCTCTCTATTCTGTTCCATTGGTCTATGTGCCTGTTTTTATGCCAGTACCGGACTGTTTTGATTACAGTGGACTTGTAATACAGTTTACTATCAGGTATTGTGATCCCTCCTAATTTGATCTTCTTTCTCAAAATTGCAGAAGCTATTCAGGGTCACTTATGGTTGCATATAAACTCTTGAAGTGTTTGTTTTATGTCTGTGAAATATGACATTGGTAGTTTAATAAGTATTGCATTGAATGTGTAAATTGCTTTGGGTAGTATGGACATTTTGATGATGTTAAGTCTTCCAATCCTTGAACATGGTATATGTTTCCATTTGTTTGGGTCTTCCTTGATTTCTTTCTTCAGTGTTGTACAGTTTTCTGTATATAGATGTTTTAAATCCTTGGTTAGGTTTATTTCTAGGTATTTTATTTATTTATTTATTTATTGCTATATCAAATGGGATATTTTTTCTTGATTTCTGCTTCTGATGTTTCATTTTTGGTATACAAAAATACCTTTGATTTCTGGATATTGACTTTGTATCCCATTGTTTTGCCAATTTCATTTATTAGGTCAAGCAGTTTTTTGATGAAGTCTATAGGATTTTCTATGTATAGTATCGTCATCTGCAAACAATGACAGTTTTGTTTCTCCCTTTCTGATTTGGATGCCTTTTATTTCCTTTTCTTGTCTGATCACCGTGGCTAAAACTTCCAATACTATATTGAATAGAAGTGGTGAAAGTGGACAACCTTGTGTTGCTCCTGATCTTAGTGGGAAAGACTTTAGCTTTTGCCCATTGAGTATGATGTTGGCTGTAGGTCTCTCATATATGGCCTTTATTATGTTGAGGAATGGTCCCTCTATTCCCACTTTGCAGAGTGTTTTTATCATAAATGGGTGCTGTACCTTATCAAAAGTTTCTTCTGCATCTATTGATATGATCATGTGATTTTTGTTTTTGCTTTTGTTTATGTGAGGTATTACATTTATTAATTTGCATATATTTTACCATCCTTGCACCCCTGAGATGAATCCCACTTGGTTATGGTGTATGATTTGTTAATGTATATGGTGGATATAGTTTGCCAATATTTTGTTGAGGATTTTAGTATCTATGTTCATCAGCGTTATTGGCCTGAAGATTTCTTTCTTTGTTATGTCTTTATCTGGTTTTGGTATTAGGATGATGCTGGCTTCATAAAAAGAGTTTGGGAGGCTTCCATCATTTTGGATTTTGCAATAGTCTGTGAAGTATAGGGTATAGCTCTTCCTTAAATGCTTTGTAGAATTCTCCTGTGAAAACATCAGGTTCAGGGCTTTTGTGTGTCAGGAGTTTTTTTATTACTGCTTCAATTTTGTCTGCTGTTATTGGTCTGTTCAGGCTTTTTGCTTCTTCACTGAGTTTTGTAAGAATATATTTTTCTAGAAATTTGTCCATATCACCTAGGTTTTTAAATTTCCTGGCACACAGTTCTTCATAGTAGTTTCTTACAATCCTTTGTATTTCTGTGGTGTCAGTTGTAATGTCTCCTCTTTCATTTCTGATTGTGTTTATTTGGATCCTTTCTCTCTCTCTCTCTCTCTTTTTTTTTTGATTAGCCTGCTTAAAGGCTTGTTGATTTTGTTTACCTTTTCAAAGAACCAGCTCCTGGATTCATTGATCCATAGAACTGTGCTTTTAGTCTCTATGTCATTTAATTCTGCTCTGATCTTAGTTATTTCCTTCCTTCTGCTTGCTCTGGGCTGTCTTTGTTGTTGTTCCTTGAGTTCTTGTAGACGTAGGGTTAGGTTGTTTGTTTGAAATGTTTCTATCTTTTTTAGGTAGGCCTGTATTACTATGAACTTCCCTCTCAAGACTGCCTTTGCTGTGTCCCATAAATTTTGGTTTGTTGTGAATTCATTTTCATTTGTTTCCAGTAACTGTTTTATTTCTTTCCTAATTTCATTCTTGACCCATTCATTGTTTAATATCATGCTATTGAATCTCCATGATTTTGAGTGTTTTGGTTTTTTTCTCATGGGATTGGTTTCTAGTTTCAGTCTCTTGTGGTCAGAGAAAATGCTTGATATGATCTCAATTTTCTTAAAATTGTTGAGGTTGTTTTGTGTCCTATCATGTGTTCTATCTTTGAAAATATTCCATGTGCATTTGAAAAGAATGTGTTCTTAGCTTGTTTGGGATGAAAGGTTCTCTATATATCAATTAAGTCCATTTCATGTAGGGCATTGTTCAATGCCACAATATCTTTGTTGATATTTTGTTTGGAGGATCTGTCCATTTTTCACAGTGGTGTGTTAAAATCCCATACTACAATTGTGTTACTGTCAATATCTTTCTTGAAGTCCTCTAAGATTCCCTTTATGTATTTGAGTGTTCCTATATTGGGTGAATATATATTTACAATGTTTATTTCTTCTTAGTGGATTCTGCCCTTGAGTATTATGAAGTGACCTTCTGGGTCTCTCTTTATGTCCCCTTTTTGAAGTCTATTTGTCTGATATGGGTATTGCTACCCCAGCTTCTTTTCCCTGTCCATTTGTTTCCACATGGATATATTTGTTTCTAGCCCTTCACTTTCAGTCTGTGTAGGTCTTTTTTTCTGAGGTGGGTCTCCTGTAGGCAGCATATGTGTAAATCATGCTGTCTTATCCATTCAGCTACCCTATGTCTTTTGATTGAAGCATTTAATCCAATAACATTTAAGGTTATTATTAATAGGTACTAATTCATTGCCATTTTTTCATACTTGTATTCCTCCCTCCCTCCCTCCCTCCCCCCTCCCCCTTCCTCTCTCTCTCTCTCTCTCTCTCTCTCTCTCTCTTTCTTTCTTTCCTTAAATCAGTTCCTTAAGCATCTCTTGCAGAGTTGGTTTGGTGGATGTGTATTCTTTTAGACTTCTTTTTTTCTGGGAAGCTTCTTATTTGGCCTTCTATCTTGATTGAGAGCCTTGCTGGGTAAAGTAGCCTTGGTTGCAGGCCTCTGGTTCTCATTACTTGGAATATTTCCTGCCATTTTCTTCTGGCTTGGAACATTTCCATTGAGAAGTCAGCTTCTTGTTTTATTGGGGCTCCCTAGTATGTTGCTTGCTCTTTCTCCCTTGCTGCCTTTAAGATTCTCTCCTTGTCTTGGAATTTTGCCATTTTAATATAATGTGTCTTGTAGTGGGCTCTTTGGGTTCCTTTTGATTGACTCTCTGTGTTTCCTGGATTTGTGTGACTTTTTCTCTCATCAAATTAGGGAAGTTTTCCATCATTACTTTTTCAAATAGGTTTTCTATCTCTTGTTTTTCTGCTTCTGGTATTCCTATTATTACATTTCATGTTGTCCAGCAGTTCCCGTAATCCCTCTTTGTTATTTCTCAGCCTCTTCTCCTTTTCTTGCTCTTTCTGGGTGTTTTTTTCTGTCTTGTCCTGCAGCTTACTACTCTGATCCTCTGCTTCATCGAACTTGCTTTTCATTACTTCTACTGTGTTCTTCAGTTCAGAAATTATATTCTTCATTTCCTTTTGGCACTTGTTTGTAGTTTATATTTCCTTTTCCATGTTGATATATTTTGCAGTGAGTTCATTGTAGTTTCCCTATAGTTTTTGGTAATTCTCTGTGAGCTCATTGAGCTTCGTGATAACCATTGCTTTGAACTCAGTATCTGGTAGTTGACTTGCCTCTATTTTGTTTAGCATTCTTTCTTAGGCTTCCTCCTTTTCTTTCATTTGAGGATTGTTCCTTTGTCTTCCTACTTTTTTGTGAGACTGTTCTTGTTAGCCTCTGGTTCTTAAATTGGTCTGTTGTGACTCCCTTGGTTTCTGGTATGAACTTCTATTGTAGAATACCTGTGAGATTCAGTGGTGCAGTCTCTTTAATCTCCTGACCTCGCTGGTCTTGGGCTGTCATTTATGTTTGTTCTCTGCATGTCTTTGGGAGTTGATTGTTGTTGGGTCTTTCTCTCCAGCTGGTTACCCGAGGATCACTCTGTCCACCATGTCTTGTAATCTGTTGTGGAGATGTGGGCAGGTTGTGTTGAAGCTGGTTCTTCTGTGTGTACCAGGTTTTGAGGATTCTCTCTTGCTTTTGTTCAGTTGTTTTTTGTGGGTAATTTCTCCACCCTTTAGTTGTATTTTAATATTGGTCTTGGACTGAGGTTAGTGTGGCTTCCACTCCCTCCTTCACCTTCTTCCATTGTTAACTGTTGGTGGTTCCTTTGTCAGTGGATTTCCTCTTCTTGCAGGTGTACTGGTGTTCACTGCTCCCACCTTGCATGTTCTCTGGAGCAACAAAGTGAAATTTGTCTCTCTGTATCTGTTATTGGGATGACCTCTGTTTGGGTCTATCTCTGGTCTTTTCTCCTCTCCAGCTATTATTGTCTCACCATCTGATTTTTCAATGTCCTCTATATTTTTTGGTCTCCAATCTTTGTATTTTCTGGGATACCGTTAGCTGTTCACTCTGTTCCTCAGAAGATCGGCTGGGTGTTTCACCCGTGTGCTGGGGGAAGTGGAATCTGCTTCTGCTTCCACCTACCTCACCACCATCTTCCTGGCTCTGCAGACTGCAAGGAGGAGTAATTTGTGAGCTCATAATAGTGAGGAGTTATAGGACATTCACCAACACCTCAGGTCTAACAAAAATTTGAGTTACAATTCTTTGGATTTGCTATACCAGCATTTCAAAAGTCATACTTAGTTTCTCATCATTGCCTTATCATTTATGTCTGTGAAGTGAGCTCCTTTCCTCCTGCTGGCCATCAGAATAAAAAAAAAAGTACCCAGCAGGAAAACCAAGCATGTCAAGAGAAAAGGGAAAATTAAACCTCTCTTTATTAAGTTATAAAATTAGAGTGGGTAATTTTTTGGGTCTCTCACAGGTACAACAGATGACAAACCTATGTGTTCTTTTTTTAAAGAAAAGATTTTATTTATTTATTTTTAGAGAGAGAAAGAGTGGGAGAGAAACATTGATGTGTGAGAGAAACATTGACTAGTTGCCTCTTGCATGCCCCCAACTGGGGACCTGCCCTGCATCCCAGGTTTGTGCCTTGACTGGAAATTGAATCAGCAACCATTTGGTTCTTAGGTTAACCCTCAGTCCACTGAGCCACACTAGCCAGGGCAAACCTATGCTTTCTTGGTCCTGCACTGTTAAGTACAAAGACAGAGGAACTCAGTTCTATTCTTTTAGGCCATAGGAGGGCCCATTATGTTCATTCATACTAATACAGTATATTAAATTAATATTTACTTAATGACTAGTGAATGAGCAATTCTTTCTATTTCTGTAAAATAAATAAGAATCTTTTTAATTTCCCCATTTATTTTCACTCTTACTTTCACAGAATTGTTTGGAATACCCTCATTTCTTACTCGTGTTGCTGAAAGAGTCTTCAAACTTAGTGATTCCAAAACCTGACCTATTCTGAGAATCATGAAGGAAGATTGGAAGAACATAGATTAGAGGCCCTTGGAGAATTTAATTTGGTAGGGTGAACCTTCCAAACTTATTTTGTTAATACTTAATGTAATTTATTTTTTAAAGATTTTATTTATTTATTTTTAGAGAGGGAAGGGAGGGAGAGAGAGTGAGAGAGAGAGAGAAACATCAATGTGCGGTTGCTGGGGGCCATGGCCTGCAACCCAGGCATGTGACCTGACTGGGAATTGAACCTGTGACACTTTGGTTCGAAGCCCGTGCTCAATCCACTGAGCTACGCCAGCCAGGGCTCAAACTTATTTTTTAATAGAAATTGATTAGAAAAGTAATATATTCATATTGTAAAAGATCTAGCTACACATAAATGTCTATAAGAAAACAAGTAAGAACTTAGGCAGTTCTGTTCAGAGGTAATTTGGTAAGAGTGTGGTATAAAAACTTATAGTTCTGTTTCTATAAAGTTAAACATACATGTACACTTATGCACACATATTCTGGTTTTTAAATAAATAGAATCATAACATTGAAATACTTTGAAACTATTTTCTAATCTAACAATATATTGTAACATAGACATTATTTGCTGACTGTCTCCCTCACTTAACACTCTATTTTGGAGATCTTTTCATGTTACCATACCCCACTATGCTTTGTTATTTCTAGTGGCTGCTTTGTATTCTGAAATAGTTATTTTTCATTTATTCTTATGAAAAATAATGCTAAAATACACAGCCTTGTGCATATAGCCCTATACATAGATATTAATGATTATTTTGGAGAAGTAAATTCTTAGAAGTGATGTTGCTCAAAGTATTAATTTTATGATACTGCCTAATCATCTTCCAATAAGACTTAGCTACCCACTTAACTCTCACTACTATTGTACAGATGAGCTTTTCCTCTATAATTTTGACTGTTTTACTTTGGCTTTGTACCTCTTGGCTGGTCTTCTGGATTATTTATCTTTTCTCTCCTATTTTAATTTTTATGTACTTGTTTTTTTTAATTTTAGTCTTTCTCTTTGAAGATTTCCTCATGCTTGAAACCATCCCATTTTAATTATCATGTTTTTAATTTCCAAGGACTTGCTTATATTACTTTTCAATAGTATATTGTTTTGGCTCATGGGTACAATACCTTCTCTTTTGTTTTTGTTTTCTATATTGGATTAGAGGCTTTCCACAGCTGTCTCATCAGCCTTGACCATCTCGCTCATGATTAGTAGTAAGGGACCAAATTGCTGACAGAAAACTCTGAATGTATCCATGAATGAGATTTAACAACTTTCAAACTGACTGGTGATTTGGGTGAGCCATTTGTTAGAGGACCCCAAAATCTGAATCTTTAGGTCTATCTTCTTGGCTGGTCAGGTTCTCCAGAGAAGTCTTTTCACCTTCTTCCTGAAGGGCTGGGCCCTGACTGCTGGGGACTGGGTCCCACCTTCTTTGTCTCAACAATGTAAATCATTTCAGAGCAAAAATTTCATGCCCTCATGGTATCATGGTTTAATTCAGTATTTCTTCTCTTTCAATGGTGCACCCTGCTCACAGATTAAATTTGGTGTCAGTGCATTTACATGTGGTACACAAGGCACAAAGGTGACCAAGATGTCCCGTAGTTTTATCATTCTTCAGTCCCATGTTTTTAGTTTAATTGCTTGTTCAAAATTTCTTCCAAGTTAAAGTCTTATGGAAAATTGTATGTCTTGTGTCAAGCTAGAAAATTCTTTATTCCATGGAATCTATGAACACTTTAGTACAGGGGAGAGGGCCTATTGGTTGCCCTTTTCTCCCTTGCTAAGTGAAAACTGATTTTATTCATGTAAAAAGCAAAATCACTCCCAGCTTCAAGGGATGGATCAGAGTTGATCTTAGTCAATCACTGTAATCCATGCTTCTTGCCTGTGCCTGGCTTAGGGCTGGGTATGTGACCCAGTTTTTGACAACGGAACATCAGGAAGAGTCTGCTGTAGAGTTTATAAACAATTTTTTCCCAAACAGAAAACAGAAACCAGAGCAAGTTCTCTATCCCTTCCTTTTTTGGATTCTGCCATGTAAAGACATGATGCTTGGACCTGCACTGGACATCTTGTGGCCCTGAGGTGGAAGTCAAGAGAACCAGGCAGAACCCTCATTTGGTTAAGCTGAAAGTGTAACTAGCCTTGGAACTTCTTGTCTCTGGACTTCTTCTTATGCAACTTAATTGAATGTGTCTTCAGATAAGACACTTTTACTCAGGTATTCTACTTTAAGCTCAGAACATTTTAACTGGAAAAAATGATCCAGTTCGGGGTGTATAGTGATCATTTAGTGGTGAGAGATGGTTAACCCTGGCTTTAAACCCATTTTATCACTTGCACACTGGGGTAATAGCTGCCACCATTTAAGGTTTTTAAAATGACAATTAAACTAGATTTTATATTAAAATGAGATAGAATGATTTTCTCAGCACCTCACACAAGGTAAACTAAAACTAAATAATAGTTAACATTATTTTAAATTAATTAAAACCTCTATCTTATTTTAACGAGTGTCTTAATAATATTCATGATTTGGCCTAATGAAACTATTAAAATTGGAGGGAGGCACAGCCACATATTGGTACATATAAATGTTCCACACAATTTGTGAAACAAGTGAACATAGGTATGCAATCTATTTTTATTAAATAAATAAATAAAGGAACAGATGAGTGTCAGTAGTTTCTAGTGACTATTGGTTACTTTAAATTGTTAGATGAAATGGTAACATCATATCTGAATAAATTCTGTGAGAAATTTAATAGTTATAGTTCCCCTAGAGAACTTATGACAATGTGGTAAATGGGAAAATATGAAATGTTCCACATTGAACATTGCATCATGTCACTGACTACTGACAACAGTTCACTGTATTGTGGGGAATTACCCTGGAGCCTCTTGTGGGAAATTTCTCTGAATTGTGTTAAGAACAGATTTTGCCTCTTAGCCTATTTGGCATTTCATTTGAAAATATTACAGGGTAATATAGCATCACATTTTAATTTCTATAATATATTTAACATTGTGCCATAAACAGAACTCATTAAAACAAATGGGACTCACAAGTGATACTTCCATAGAACAAGGAGTTCCTCAGAAAAGCTGTGGCCTCAGAAATTCTCTTCTGAGAACTGAAATTCTCTTCAGTTCGTCTGAACTGAGGGGCCTGTTCTGGGCACCAAGCAGAGTTTTAACCTGAATTCCATCAGCTGTTGGTCCTAATCTTATCTAAGTAGTTTGTGTTTTAAAAAGAAATACCACACAGAAAGTTGAAAGATAATGTTATTTTCTTTTGCTCACAGGAAACATGCATTGTGTTTCTCACTGAAAAAAAAAATCTGGCTCACATAACTCTTGATGTCATACCTGCACTCAAAGCCCATTCTTGTTTGGGAATTTTTTTTAAAAGCCTAGTTCATGGTTTTTCAGGAATCACAATTTAAACAGCAAGAGCTCAGGACTTAGTGATGTTTTTGATGCTGGTTCAACAGAATCCAAGTCACCACAGGTTACTACAAAGGAAATGACTCAAATGATTAAGTTTGTATAAAGTCCACTGGAAAGAAGTCAGTGACTTATGTCTGAATATTTTATGAGCCTAAAGGCTGAATCAGACAGATACAGTTTTCAAAAGCCACAGCCCTTGAAGAATTAATACTAGTTTCCTTGCTTGCTCTTTTGGAAATCCATTGAAAGATTATGGGCATATGTGGGTGGTGGGAAGAACCACTAATGGGACAGTGCCATATGCTTTCTTTAATTTGTGCATGAGCTGAAAGTGGTCTTGTTGAGTCTCAAGGGATTAGTTGGCTCATGTAGATAGAACTTGATTGCATTGAGGACGTTTTAAGCTGTGGGAAAACAGGTGAAATGATGCTCAAACTCCAGGGTAAAAGAATATTTAGCCAAAGAGAATGACAATGATCACTGTCCTATTGAGGTAGAGCTTCTGCTTACAGGGTCACGCTGATGATGGAAATGTGTGTGACAATATCTATCCTCTTAGGATTGTTGTGAGGCTCACAGGGACTTATGCACATTAATTGGCTCAGCAATTGTGATGATCCATGTAGTGAAAATAGCTATTCTACAGAGGCAATTATTTAGATAATTTTTTCACTTTTATTTTTATTTACTTATTTTTTTAAAATTTAATCTTTTAAGAATGCTTAGAAGATGTCAGCGAGATAGGTGGGAGCAGAGTCCACTTGCTTCTGTGTACAGGTGAAACACCTAACTGATCTTGTGAGGAACATAGTGAACAGCCAGTGGTATCCCAGCATATATGGAGATTGGAGGTCAAATTGTAGAGGACATTGAAAAATCAGATGGTAATGAGAGAGCTTCATGACAATAAGGTCCCTGGGACTAGCATGGGCACCAGGTCAGGGCTGCTGTAGCCCCAGGCCTGGTGCCTGCCAGGCCTGCTGCAGGATTCTTTGGAGAGAGACAGGTCAATGGCTCCCTCCCCTGCCAAACAAGGTTTGAGCAGCAGCAGGAGGGACCTGGATGCTTGAATTCGCCGGGGGTTGGCGGGGGGACAAAATGGCAAACACACAGTGGCAGTGTGCACCCACTGAGACTGTGGACTCCGGCTGGGAAGAATTGGGCAGTGACGGACCCTGACCTGGTCAGTCCCCAGTCTGGTTGGAGAGTTGGGCTGTGTGAGAAGCCAGGCACTAGTTTAGAGCAGCAGGATTGAATAGGAGGAATTTTTCAAAAAGAAAAAGAAAAAGAGAAAAAAGAGGTGCTCAGCTGCTGTTTGGGGAATTTTCCTGAGCAGCCACCCCTACCTCCTGTATCAGTGCCTGGTTGTGTACACCCTTGGCCTGGCAGCTGCCTGTCCTGCCCCGACACTGGAGGCCGAGTGCTCAGGCTCACAGATCCAGGACAGAGCATGCCTGACCCTGACACCCAAAGGTACCTCTTACCCAGTCCCTGTGCCCAGGGCCCTGCAGGGCTGACTGGCTCTCTAAGAAGAAGGCAGAGGAGCCCCTAAGAAGAGAGCTTCAGGGCTCAGGAAGTCAGAAATTCCAAGAAAGACTTAAGTCAGTGGCAGGGGGGAGGGGTGTTGAACTACCTTGAAGGGGCTCTGAGAATCCCTAGCATCTAGGACGGCAAAGAGCAAGAAGGTGCGGTGTGAGTTGCCCCTAATTGGTGCACCTCAAGGACAATGCAACTGGTGGACTGAAGGCATAGGCTAAGCACAGAAGGGCACTGGGGGCCCAGCAGTGAACTGAGGAACTGGGCTGGAGGCTGGGCAACTGTGAAGAGTGTGTCTCAGGAAGGGAGAAAAGCAAAACCAATCCGCCCTCAGCCTGCTGCAGCCAGGAAGACCAGTAGAACTGATTTGGATGGTTTAAAGCCAAAAGAAGGATTTTTAAAAAAAATTCCTTCTTTTCTTTGCTTTTTTATTCCTTCTTCCTTCCTTCTGTTTTTAAAAATTCCCACAAGTGAGACAATAAAACCTGGAGCTGTCAGAAGACCACAGTTAGACCCAAAAAGGGGGCATTGCAATAACTGAGAGAGTGAGACAAATTTCACTTTGCTGCTCCAGAGAACTTGAAAGTTATTGTATATTTGTATTATTATTTTTTCATTATTCTTACCTCTTTTACTTTATTAATATTTTTGTATTTCTCTTCTTTCTGTTTAGTTTTCCTTGCGTGGCTTGTTAAGTTGCATTGTCAGACTGGTTTCTCTTGTTCTCTCTTCCATAGTGTATTTTTAATTTTCTGTCTTTCACTTCACTTGTGTTCCAATAGCACACTACTGTAGGTCCTGTACTTCCTATTCTCGTTCTTCAGATCACATAGATTCTGTCATATGATTGTTGCTCCATTACTATTGTAAATAATCACTGTTCCATACAGTTGTAAATACTGCACAGCACCAGTCCTGGATCTTAGCTCACTTCACTGTTTCCTGAACTTTATCACTGTTGTGGTTAATCTATTCTCTTGCACACTACACCTATTTTCTATCCTTTACTCTCACTTTACCTCAAAATCTGACCTCCCACAAGCTCACTGCTTTCTACACCCAACTCACAATTCTTCCCCGCCCTTAACAAAAATTTTATCTTTTTTCCAACCTTTCTAAAAACTGACTAGTTGGGTGAAATATCACTGTGAACACTATACTAGCCAAAGGATCTCCTATCTCTTCTCTATGGGTTGGAACTTTAAATACCATTAGAATACACTCCTGCTTTCTTAAACCATTTTGCCTTCCCCCTCCAACTGATAAAAAAAAAGAGTACGTGAAAGCTTTGAACACCAAGTTCCCGCTGGAAGAGGAAACCCACTAACAAAGGAACCACCAACAGATAACAACAGAAGAAGGCAAAGGAGGGAGTGGAAGCCACAGTTACTCAACCCAGGACTGATCTGAAAATACAACTAAATGGTGAAGGAATTACTCAGAACAAACAGCTGAACAAGAGCAAGAGAGAATCCTCAAAATCTTGTACACATGGAAGAACCAGCTTCAACACAACCTGCCCAAACCCCCACAACAGATTACAAGACGTGGTGGACAGAGTGATCCTCAGGTAACCAGTTGGAGGAAAGGACACATTGAGAAAGACCCAACAACAATCAAAACCCAAAGACATACAGAGAACCAACATAAATGACAGCCCAAGACTAGTGAGCTCAGGAGATAAGGAGACTGCACCACTGAATATCAAAGATCTTCTACCATAGAAGTTCACAGCATAAATCCAGGGAGTCAGAACAGATCAATTTAAGGGACAGAGGCTAACAAGAAGAGTCTCATGAACAATGGAAAGTCAAAGAAACAATACCCAAATGAAGGGAAAGGAGGAAGCCTCAGAAAGAATGCTAAACAAAATAGAGGCAAGTCAACTATCAGATATTGAGTTCAAAGAAATGATTATCAGGAAACTCAATGAGCTCACAATGAGCTACTAAAAACTACAGGGAAACTACAATGAACTCACTACAAAATCTATCGACATGGAAAAAGAAATAGAGCCTATCAACAAGGGCCAAGAAGAAATGAAGAATACAGTTTCTGAACTGAAGAACACAGTGGAAGCAATCAAAAGCAGGAATGATGAAATAGATTGGATCAGTGAATTGGAGGACAAGGTAGAAGGTAGAAAAAAATACCCAGAACGAGCAAGAAAGGGAAAAGAGGCTCAGAAAGAATGAAAAGGGATTAAGAGAAATGCAAGACAATATAAAATGCAATAATATCCATCTAATAGGGATAGAAGGAGACAGAAGGTGAAGAAGAAGAGCAAGGGATAGAAAACCTATTTGAAAAAGGAGTGGTGGAAAACTTACTTAATTTCATGAGAGAAAAAGTCACACAAATCCAGGAAACACAGAGTACCAATCAAAAGGAACCCAAAGAGGCCCACCTCAAGACACATCATAATTAAAATGGCAAAATTTCAAAACAAAGAGAGAATCTTAAAGGCAGAAAAGGGAGAAACAGGAAGTAACATACAAAGGAGCTCCAATAAAACAAGCAGCTGACTTCTCAATGAAAACACTCCAAGCCAGAAGAGAATGGCAAGAAATATTCCAAGTAATGAAAACCAGAGGTCTGCAACCAAGGCTACTTTACTCAGCAAAACTCTTAATGAAGATAGAAGACCAAATACAAAGCTTCCCAGACAAAAGAAGTCTAAAAGAATACACCTTAACCAAACCAGCTCTGCAAGAGATGCTAAAAGGACTGCTGTAAGGAAAGGAAGGAAAAGGGAGGGAGGGGGACACAGGTATGTAAATGGTAATGAATAAGTACCTACCAATAATAGCATTAAATGTAAATTGATTAAATGTTCTAATCCAAAGACATAGAGTCCCTGAATGGATAAAAAAGCATAAACCACACATATGATGCCTGTAAGAGACCCACCTCAGAAAAAAAGACCTACACAGACTGAAAGTGAAGGGCTAGAAACAAATTTTCCAAGCAAATGGACAGGGAAAAAAAGCTGGGGTAGCCATATTCATATCAGACAAAGTAGACTTCCAAAAAAAGGGCCATAAAGAAAGACCCAGAAGGTCACCTCATAATACTCAAGGGCAGAATCCACTATGAAGAAATAAACATTGTAAACATATATGCACCCAATATAGGAGCACCCAAATACATAAAGGGAATCTTAGAGGACTTCAAGAAAGATATTGACAGCAACACAATTGTAGTATGGGATTTTAACACACCACTGTGAAAAATGGACAGATCCTCCAAACAAAATATCAACAAAGATATTGTGGCATTGAACAATGCCCTACATGAAATGGACTTAATTGACATATATAGAGCCCTCCATCCCAAAGAATTTAAATACACATTCTTTTCAAATGCACATGGAATATTTTCAAAGATAGACTACATAATAGGACACAAAACAAGCCTCAACAAATTCAAGAAAATTAAAATCATACCAAGCATTTTTTCAGATCACAAGGGACTGAAACTAGAAACCAACTCCAAGGAAAAACCCCCAAAATATTCAAAATCGTGGAGATTAAATAGCATGTTAGTAAGCAATGAGTGGGTCAAGAATGAAATTAGGGGAGAAATAAAAAATTTTCTGGAAACAAATGAAAATGAACTCACAACAAACCAAAACTTATGGGACATAGAAAAGGCAGTCTTGAGAGGGAAGTTCATAGTGATACAGGCCTACCTAAAAATGATAGAAACATTTCAAATAAACAACCTAACCCTGCACCTACAAGAACTCGAAGAAGAACAACAAAGACAGCCTAGAACAAGTAGAAGGAATGAAATAACCAAGATCAGAGCAGAATTAAATGACATAGTGATGAAAAGCACAGTTCTAAGGATCAACGAATCTAGGAGCTGCTTCAATGAAAAGATAACAAAGTCAACAATCCTTTAAGCAGACTCATGAAGAAAAAAAAAGAGAAGACCCAAATAAACACACTCAGAAATGAAAGAGGAGAGAATACAACTGATACCACAGAAATACAAAGGATTGTAAGAAAATTACTACAAAGAAGTATATGCTGAGAAATTTGAAAACCTTTGTGAAATGGACAAATTTCTTGAGAAATACAGTCTTCCAAAACTGAAGAAAGAAGAAGCAGAAAGCTTGAACAGTCCAATAACATCTGATGAAATTGGAGCAGTAATCAAAAAACTCCAAGCACACAAAATCCCTGGACCAGATGGTTTCACAGGAGAATTCTACAAAGCATTTAAGAAAGAGCTAACCCCCATCCTTCACAGATTATTCCAACAAATTAAAGAAGAAGGAAAACTCCAAAACTCTTTTTGTGAAGTCAGCATCATCCTAACCCCAAACCTAGATGAAGACATAACAAAGAAAGAAATCTTCAGGCCAATATTACTGATGAACATAGATGCTAGAATCCTCAGCAAAATATTGGCAAACTGCATACAGCAATACATTAAAAAGATCATAAACCATGACTAAGTGGGATTCATCCCAGGGATGCAAGGATAGTACAATATTCACAAATTGCATAAACAAAATGAAAGACAAAAACACATGATCATATCATGTGTAGATGGGGAAAAAGCATTTGATAAATTCCAGTGCCTTTTATGATGAAAACACTTAACAAAGTGAGAATAGAGGGAACATTCCTAAACATAATAAAGGCCATATATGAGAGACCTATAGCCAACATTATACTCAATGGGAAAAAACTTAGAACTTTCCCACTAAGATAAGGAACAAGACAAGTATGTGTACTTTCACCACTCTTATTCAACATAGTATTGGAAGTCCTAGCTGCAGCAATCAGAAAAGAAAAGGAAATAGAAGGCATCCAGATTGGAAAGGAGGAAGTAAATCTGTCATTGTTTGCAGATGACAAGATTGTGTACACAGAAAATCCTAAAGATTCCACCAAAAAATTACTCAATCTAATAAATGAATTTGGCAAAACAGCAGGATACAAAGTAAATATTCAGATATTAATGGCATTTTTGTATGCCAGGAATGAAATATCAGAAACAGAAATCAAGAAAAAATCACATTTGATACAGCAACAAGAAAAATAAAGGTGCTAAGAATAAACCTAGCTAAGGAGGTGAAAGACCTGTTCTCAGAAAACTATTCAACACTGAAGAAAGAAGGAAGACACAAACAAATGAAAACATGTACCATGCTCATGGATTGGAAGAATTAACATCGTCAAAAATGTCCATACTACCCAAAGTGATTTATAAATTCAATGCAATACCCATTAAAGTACTCACGACATATTTCACAGATATAGAACATTTTAAAAATTTATATGGGACCATAAATGCTTCTAATAGCCACAGCAGTTTTGAGAAAGAACAAAGTAGGAGAGATCACAATCCCTGATATTAAAATGTATTACAAGGCCAATGTAGTCAAAACAGCCTGGTACTGGCATAGGAACAGACACATAGACCAATGGAACAGAACTGAGAGCCCAGAAATAAACCCAAGTCTCTATGATGAATTAATATTTGACAAAGGGGGAAGAAGCATAAAATGGAGAAAAAATAGCTTCTTCCAAAAATGGTGTTTGGAGATCAGGGCAGCTACATGCCAAACAATGAAACTCGATCACCAACTTACACCATGCACAAAAATAAATTCAAGTTGGATAAAAGAGTTAAACATAAGTTGTGACACCATAAAACTCCTGGAGTAAAACATAGGTAGGAAAATCTGAGGCATTCCATGCAGCATCAACTTCACCAATATGTCCCCTAAAGCAAGGGACATTGAGGAAAGAATAAACAAATGAGATATCATCAAATTAAAAAGCTTCTGCATGGCTAAAGAAAACAGCATTAAAATGAAAAGAAAACTGACTACATGGGAAAGTATATTTGCCAAGGGTTTGATCTCCAAAATATATAAAGAACTCACACGACTCCACTCCAGGAAGTCAAACAACCCAGGTAAAAAATGGGCAAAAGGCTTGAACAGACATTTCTCCAAGGAGGACATACAGAGGACCCAAAGGCATATGAAAAAATTATCAGCACCACTATCCATCAGAGAGATGGAAATTAAAACCACAATGTGATACCACTTCACACTGGTCAGAATGGCCATCATAAACAAAGCAACAGACAAATGTTGGAGAGGATGTGGAGAAAAGGGAACCCTAGTGTACTATTGGTGAGAATACAGACTGGGGCAGCCACTGTGGCAAACAGTGTGGAATTTCCTCAGAAAACTAAAAATGGAACTGCCTTTGACCCAGCAATTTCACTGTTGGGACTATATCCTAATAGCCCTGAAACACCAATTCAAAAGAACCTATGCACCCTGATATTCATAGCAGGACAATTTATAATAGCCAAGTGCTGGAAGCAACCTACGTGCCCATTAGTAAATGAGTGGATCAAAATCTATAGTACATTTACACAAAGGAGTACTATGCCACAGAGAGAAAGAAGGATCTCCTACATGTTGTGACAGCATAGGTGGAACTGGAGAGCATTATGCTAAGTGAAATAAGCCAGGTGGTGAGGGACAAATACCATATGATCTCACCTTTAACTGGAACATAATCAACAAAAGAAAAAAGCAAACAAAATATAACCAGAGACATTGCAATTAAGAACTATCTAACAATAGACAGAGGATGGGGAGAGGGGACAATGGGGAGAAAGGGTTTTCAGGAAATACTAATAAGGGCACATGCACAAAACCAAAGAGGAGAGTAGAAGCAAGGGAGGGAGGTGGGTTTGGCTGGGGTAGTGTTAGTGATGGGGAGGAAATGCAGAAAACTGTAACTGAACAACAGTACATAAATTAAAAAATAATTAAACCAAAAAATTAATCTTTATTGTATTTCTTTTCCATCATATTTGGTTCTCTTATACTCCACTCCCTCAGCAATCACCACACTATTGTCCATGTCCATCAGTCCTTTTCCCTTTTTGATCAGTCTCTCCACACCCTAATGTTTCTTCACCCACAGGCTGTCATCTGCTCTCCATCAATTGAATTAGCCCCCAATTTCCTTTTTATTTCAGTTTGTTCATTAGTTTCCACATATCAGTGAAATCATATGGTATTTGTCTTTCTCTCACTACCTTATTTCACTTACCATAATGTTCTACAGGTCCATTCATATTGTTGCAAAAGGTCAAATTTTTTTCTTTTTTATAGCCAAGTGGTATTCCACTGTGTAAATATCCCATAGTTGTTTTATGCATTCATCTATGGATGGACATCTGGGTTACTTCCATATCTTGGTGATTGTAAATAATGCTGCAAGGAACATAAGGGTGCTTATGTTTTTCTGAATTAATGTTTTGTGTTCCTTTGAGTATATTGCCAGAAGTGGGAGTGCTGGGTCAAAAGGCAGATGCATTTTTATTTTTTGAGATATTTCCATACTGCTTTCCACAGTGGTCACACCAATCTGCATTCCCACCAACAGTGCAAAAGGTTTCCCCTTTCTCTATACTTTTGCCAGCATTTATTGTTTGTTGATTTATTGATGATAGACATTCTGATAGGTGCGAGATAGTATCTCATTGTGTTTTTAATTTTTATTTCTCTGATGATTACTGACAATGACCATATTTCCACATGTCTATGTGCCATCTCTGTGTCTCTGTGGAGCAGTGTCTATTCAGGTCCTTTGCTGATTTTTTATTGGGTTGTTTGTTTTTTTTTGGTGTTGAGTTTTATATATACTTTATATGTGTTAGATATTAAGCCCTTATCAGATGTATCGATAAATATGTTCTCCCATTCTCTTGTTTGTATTTATATTTTGTTGATGATTTCCTTTGCTGTGCAAAATCTTTTTAGTTGGATGTAGTTCCATGTGTTTGCTTTTTCTTTTGTTTCCCTTGCCTGGGGAGATATATTTGATAAAAAAATCTCTATAAGCAATGTTTGAGATTTTGCTGCCTATATTGTCTTCTAGAATTTTATAGTTTGGGGTCTAACATGTCAGTCTTTGATCCATTTTGAATATATTCTTGCATGTAGTGTTAAAGGTGGTCTAGCTTTATTTTTCTGCACATATCTATCCGATTTTCTCAGCACCATTTCTTTGAATAAACTATGTTTAGACCATTGTATGTGCTTGCTTCCTCTGTCAAATATTAGTTGACTATAAAGGCATGGGTATACTTCTTATATCTCCGTTCTGTTCCATTGATCTCTGTGTCTGTTTTTATGCCAGTACCATGCTGTTTGGATTACTATGGCTTATAGCATAGTTTGGTGTTAGGTAGTGTGATACCTCCAACTTTGTTCTTCTTTCTCAGGATTGCTGTTTCTATGCAGGGCCTTTTGAGATTCCATATAAATTTTTGAAATATTTATTCTAGTTCTGTGAAATGCATAATTGGGATCTTGATAGGAATTTCATTGAATCTATGATTGCTTTGGTTAGTTTTGGCATTTTAATGATGTTAATTTTTCCTATCCATGAACATGGTATGTGCTTACACTTATTTGTATTTTTTTTCAATTTCTTTCTTCAGTGTCTCATAATTTTCTGAGTACATTCTGATAGATGCGAGATGGTATCTCACTGTGTTTTTAATTTTCATTTCTCTGATGATTATTGACAATGACCATGTTTTCACATGTCTATGGGCCATCTCTTTGCGTTCTGTGGAGCACTATCTATTTAGGTCCTTTGGCGATTTTTTAATTGGGTCTTTATATCCTTGGTTAGGTTTCTTCCTAGGTATTTTATTCTTTTTGAAGCAGTTGTGAATGGGATTATTTTCTTCATTTCCCTTTCTGATGGTTCATTATTGGTATATAAAATGCAACTGATTTCTGGATATTAATTTTGTATCCTGCTACTTTGTTGAATTTATTTATCAGTTATAATTGTTTCTTGGTGGACTCTTTGGGGGTTTTCTATGTACAGTATCATGTTGTCTGCAAATAAGGACCATTTTACTTCTTCCTTTCCAAAATGGATGTCTTTTATTTTCCTGTCTGATTGCTGTGGCTAGGGCTTCCAGTACTATGTTGAATAAAAGAAATGAAAGTGGACATCACTGCCTTATTTACAATCTTAAGGGGAATGTTTGTAATGTTTACCCATTGAGTATGATGCTGGTAGTAGGTTTGTCATGTATGGCTTTTATTATGTTTAGATATGTTCCCTCTATCCCCACTCTGATAAGAGTTTTTATCATACATGGATGCTAAATTTTATCAAATGCTTTTTCTGCACCTATTGATATGATCATGTGGTTTCTATCCTTCATTTTGTTTATGTGGTGAATCACATTTATTGATTTGTAAATATTGTACCAACCTTGCAGTCCTGGAGCAAATTCCACTAAATCATGGTGTGTGATCATTTTGATGCATTGCTGTATTCACTTTGGTAATATTTTGTTGATGATTTTAGCATCTATGTTCATAAGGAATATTAGTCTATAATTTCTTTTTCTTGTGTCTTTACCTGATTTTGGAATTAGGATAATGCCTACCTTGTAAAATGAGTTTAGGAGCCTTCTCTCCTCTTGAATTTTATGAAGTAGTTTGAGAAGGATGTTTTTCAGAATGTTTGGTAAAATTCACCTTTGAAGCTCTCAGGTGCCAGGCTTTGGTTTGTTGGGAATATTTTGATTACTGCTTCAGATTTACTGGGTATAGTCTGTCTATTCAGATTCTATGATTCTTCTTAATTTAGTTTTGGAAGATTGTTTCTAGAAATTTATCCATTTCACCCAGGTTTATTAGCATGTAGTTGTTCATAATATTCACTTATAATCCTTTGTGTTTCTTTGGTGCCAGTTGTTATTTCTACTCTTTCATTTCTGATTTTATTTATTTGTGTCCTTTCATTTTTTTCTTGATGAGTCTGGTTGAAGGTTTGCCAATCCTGTTTATCTTTTCAAAGAACCAGCTCTTAGATTCATTTTTTAGACTCTATTTTGTTAATTTTGACTCTTTATCATTCCCTTCCTTCTACTCACTTTGGGCTTTGTTTGTTGTTCTTCTTCAAGTTCTTTCAAGTGTAAAGTTAAATTGCTTATTTGAGCTTTTTCTTACTTTTTGAGATAGGCCTCTGATGCTATGAATTTCCCTGTTAGGATCACTTTTCCAGTGTCCCACAGATTTAGGATTATTGTGTTCTTATTTTCATTTGTTTCAAAATATCTTTTGATTTTTTCTTGATTTTGTTGTTGACCCATTCATTGTCTAATAACGTTATTTATGACTTCCATGACTTTGCATGTTTTTCAGTATTCTTCTTGTGATTGATGTCTAGTTTCATAGCATTACAGTCAGAGAAGATGCTTTATATAATTTGAATCTTCTTAAATTAATGAGCCTTGTTTTGTGTCCTAACATGTGGTCTATACCAGAAAATGTTCCATGTGTACTCAAAAAGTATGTATATTCTGCTGCTTGCTGCTTTGGGGTGAAATGCTCTGAAGATATCAACTAAATCTATTTGATCCAGTGTGCCATTAAAGGCCATTGTCTCCTTGTTGTTTTTCTGCCTGGGAGATCTACCTACTGAAGTCAATTGGATGTAAAAATCTCCAACTCTGACTATATTTCTGTGGATCTTTCCTTTTATGTCCATTGAAATTTGCTTTACATATTTAAGTGCTCCTATGTGGGTATGTAAATGCTTAGTAGGGTTATATTCTCTTTTTTGGATTGTTCCCTTTGTTATTATGCAGTGTTCTTCTTTGTCTCTTGGTTTTAAAGTCTATTTTGTTAGATGTAAGTACTACTACCCCAGTTTTTTTTCTTTTCCATTTGCATGAAATATCTTTTTCTATCCCTTTACTTTTAGTCTTTGTGGACTTCTGATCTGAGATAGTTCTCTTGGAGGCAACATACATAAGGGTCTTGTTTTCTTATTCATTCATTCAGTTACCCTATGTTTTTGTTCAAAGATTTAAGCCACTTATATACATATATTTAAGGTGCTTATTGAGTGATATGTAAGTAGTGCCATTTTATTGTTAGACAATTTTCCTCTGTTTTTATTCTCTGTTTCTTCTTCTTCTTAAAGCAAATCCTTTAACAATTTTTGCAGTTGTTTGCTTTTTCTTTAGATTTTTTCTAAAACTTCTTTAGATTTTTCTTTTCTGGAAAGCTCCATATTTCTCCTACTTTAAATGATAGCCTTGCTGGGTAATTAGCCTTGGTTGTAAGTCCTTGCTTTTCATCACTTTGAATATTAAACCACTCCCTTCTGCACTGAAGTGTTTCTGTTGAGTAATCAGATGACTATCTAATTGGTGCACACATCTATGTAACTACCTGCTTTTATCTTGTGTTTTTTAGGATTCTCTCCTTGTCTTTAAGCCTTGTCATTTTAATTATGATCTGTTTTGGTTAGGTCCAACTTGTATGGGACTCTCTGAGTTTCCAGGACTTGTATGTCTTTATTTCTTCTTATAGGTCATTATTTCTTCTAATATGTTCTTGATCTCTTGCTTGCTGTCTTCTTCTGGTATTCCCATGATGAAGATGTTGTTACACTTCATGTTGTTTAAAATGTTTCTTGAGCTCCCTTTATTTTTTAAAATTCTTTTTTTCTGCTCCGCCTGGTTGTTTTTTCCACTTTTTCTTCCAAATCATTGATTTGATCCTCTACTTCATCTAACCTACTGTTTATTTTTTCCAGTGTATTATTTATTTCAGATATTGCATTCTTAACTTCTGACCAGTCCTTTTTTATGGTTTCTATGTCTTTTTTCATGCTGTTGAGTATTATTATAATCATTACTCTAAACTCTCTGTTTGACAAATTGCTTGCTTCCATTTCATCTGTTTTTTTCCCCCCCCTGGAGAATTTTCTTGTTGTTTTATTTGAGATCTGTTTCTTTGTCTTCCCATTTTGATTGCTTTGTATTTTCTGCCTTAGTTGTTAAACTAATCGCTTGTCAAGCTGATTGGTTTGTTAAACTAATCAAGCTGTATTCAGTACCCTGCCTTAAGCTCCATAGGGTGGGGCAGAGTGATTCTTCTGGGTGGACCTACTGCTTTCCCACAGGTGATGCCTGTTGGAATGGAGTGCTCTGCCTGAGAAAATGGCTTCTACAATGTTGGGAATGACTCACCACAGGGATCCTAGCAGCTTTTCCTTTAATTCTCTTCCTGGAGCCACCAATTCCTGACTCTCCTCAAATGTCTTTAGTCCACTCTTTCCTCCCCCTTGACAGAGCCCAGGGTGTTGATGAACACTAAATTTTGTGCACTGACCCTTTAAAAGGCTCTCTGAATCTCTAACCATCACTCCCTGGCAACAGAACGCCTACTGCTTTTCACAGCTGGATGTTATCTGCATTCCTTTATGGCTCTAGTGCTATAGGGTGGAGAACTCAGCTTGGTGTTTAGATCCTACACTTCTCAGGTAGCCCCTGCAGCCACTGAAATATCTCTCCAGCTCTTCAACTGCTGCCTGTGGGAGCCCAGCCAGCCCTCTCATGCCTTCTCTGCACTCCCTACCAGTCCTGTTGTGGTGAAGTGGTTTCTTCTGTCTGTCCTGAATTATAAAGCTTCTCTCCAGCTAGTGTTCCACTGGTTATTCAGGATAATTTCTCTACAATTTAGTTGTATTTCTATATTGGCCCTGGGAAGGAGGTTAGTGCGGTTTCTATTTACTCTTCTGCCATCTTGGGTCACCTGTAGATTATCTTTAGATTTTCTACTTAGTTGCTACTCTAAACTAGGCCACTATGAAATGAGCAAGTCAGCATTCAATCTCAGATGTCTGTGTTTTCCTGATTTTTATTTTTGTAACAAGGTAGAGTGGGAGAAAGAATTTCTGACATTTAAGAAAGAACCGTCTTGCATTCTGCAAATACCAAGTCTCTTTAAAATGTACTAAGAAATGTTCAGTGAAGTTGAAAGCAATAATTTTTATTATTAGAATCAAAGCTCATTGCCAAATAGCATTTCTAATATTGTGCAGAGTTTACCTGTGTGCCTGGTCTGCCTCACAACTACCTCTTCCCTTCTTTCCTCTACATTTTTTATTTTTTATCTTTACCCAAGGATTTTTTCACTGCTTTTAGAGAAAGAAGAAAGGTTAGGGGAGAGAGAAATTTGAGAGAGAGTCATTGATTTGTTGCCTCTTGTAGGATCTCTGACTGGGCATCAAACCTGCATCCCAGGTATATTCCTGACCAGGAATTGAACCAGTGACATTTTGGTGTATGGGATGGTGCTCCAATGTACTGAGCCACATTGGCCAGGGCTCTCTGCTACTTCTTGCCAACTTTCTAGTGTACCCTTTAAATATTCCTATCAAGGATTAAATGTTGTTGTTTACTTGAGAAAATTTTAAATATATTAAAGAACATGCCTAAGTTATGTAGTAGTTTTAAAATCTGAAAGTATGTATTTCAGAACCCTCTCAAAGAAATATAGAAAAGCAGAAAGAAAAGAAATCTCTCAAAGTTATGTGGAGGGGCAAAGGAAGATATGAACTCATTTTGAGAATCAGGAATATAATTAGCATAAGACATGGACAAAAGCATCTCTGGCCCCTAACTCAGTAACAGAACATTTTCTGAAATCTACCCAAATGATGGGTTCCTTGGGGATTTGCTTGTAATGTATTTATTTTTCTTATCTTGAGAACAACTATTTTTTTCCATTTTGACTTCTTTCTTTTTTAAAAAATATTTTATTTATTTATTATTAGAGAGAGGGATGGGAGGGAAAAAGAGAGGGAGAAAGATAGACATGTGTGAGAGAAACATTAATTTCACGTGTCCCCAGCTGGGGACCTGACCTGCAACCCAGACATGTGCCCTGACCAGGAATCAAATCAGTGACCTTTCAATTAGCAGGTTTGTGCTCAATCCACTGAGCCACACCTGCCAGTGCTTTCTTAGTGTTAAAAATTATTTCTAAACCCTTGTCTTTCTTTTAAAAGTCATCTTTCTGATGGGAGGATAACATGTAAATATGGCCCAAAGTTTTATGTGTGTTGATCCAACCTCAAAGAAGCAATTCTTTTAAGCTGAAGTTCAGCTAATCTGAAGTCCCTGCTCCTGAACAATGCACAGGTGGACATGACTGATGGCAGCACTTTTGTCCACAGCACTGGTGCACAGGTCCCCTTCCCTCCTGCTTCTCTTTGTGGGAAAGTGCCTCTCTTCTTGTACCTGGCTGGCTTCCTCAGCTTTCAGCTTGCACCTGGCCCTTCAGTCTCAGCCTTGACTTTTTCTGAGTTTGGTCTCTATATTCCTAAACTCAAAACCTACAGAAAAACCTTATCAGATCAGCTCACCTGTGATGCAGAAAGATGGCAACTGGTCCCTCATAGCCCAGATGGCTGTGGCCAGGGATCAAGGTTACAGGAACAGTAGGGACCTGGGACAGGGGTGGACAAGCAGAAACAGGATTGCTGTCTGGGACACACTAACAAGTTCACAGTCTTTTTGTATCTTCAAAACTTTCTCCTAGCTCTCTTTACTAAACATATTTCTATCAGTGGTAACGGTGTTTTAGATGGTAAATGATGGAAATCCACCTAGAATCTACTTAATATGGCAGGGGAATTTTCTCAGCTGTCTCAGAGCTGGTCCTGTTTTGTCCACTCTCCTTCCCCTTGCTGCCAATGTGGTTCCTCTAAAACCAACCTTGATCATGTCACTTGCCCAAATCATAACTCCTTTACTTACTGAAGGGCCTAGTCCATTTACCTTAATATGGCATAATAAAATCTTCAGGAACTAGCCTCTTTCCAGACTCATTTTCATTGTCTTCTTCAGAATAAAAAGTTCAGGATTACCAAACTAGTTACAGCTCCCAAGTGAGCCATGCTGCCTCTTTCTTTCACCCTTAGTAGGGGTTGTAAGATTTGAAAATGCACTTTCTATAAGGTGTGCCTCTCTTTCTTTGTTACATAACAAAATCTCACATAGTCTCAACACTTTCAGCATGCATCTTCCAGAACTTCTAATAACTCTCTCAATATGCACCAGGCTGAGTTACATCTGTTATGATGCTAAGCACACTACTTCTATCTCTGTACCTCTGTCTTGAGGGAGAACTTCTCTTTTTACACCTGGAGTTTTATCTTTCCCCTGGCATACTGTAGGTACTTAATAAAGTGTTAAAATTATTCATTAAGTTAAAAAGATAAAATATAGGGAAATCAATGATCTGTGTACAGCTATGTAAGTCTGGAGGCTAAGGACAAGCTCCCCAGTAATAGTACAAACAAGTTGGGGTTGCTTCTTAGTGACTGACTCTCTGCCTAGCCCTGAGTAGACTGCCTTCCTCATCCCTCTCCACCCCTTATCCTGTGTATTAGTTGATAATCCAAGGGCTCAGATGTCTCACTGGGCCAATAGGGTATTCCCTTCCCAAATATTTGAAAATAAGTTGAAATATGCAGAAACAGAAGTTCTCAGCTGAGTCAGCTGCTCTGAGTGTCCTGGAGGAGGTTCATAAACACCAACCCTGTGATTCCTGGACCCACTCTAGTTTCTATCCTCTGCATGGTTTGTGTGTCCTACCCTTCCTCTGAATTTATAAGCAGCTTTTCAAACACCCTCTCCTAGGTCATTCAGAATTGCTAGTCAGTTTCTTTAGCTTGAAAATAAAAGACTCTTAACCAAAGCACCACTTATAAAAGAATAGAAGGCTTGCAAACAATGTTGGCAGATTCTCTGTCCTGAGGATTAATGGTTAGGCTCTTATAAACTCACAGAGTGAAACTCTGAACACACAGGTTTTACAGACTGAAGACACTGGATTTAGGAGGAACAATGGTAGACAGATATATAGTAATCTTTTTTACAAACCACATCAACGCAATTTAAATCAGTTTTTTTTCCTTTTTATGTGTCCTATTTTCATATTTTTTCATAAAAAGGATATATTTTTACCCCTTAAGAAAATTACTTTTCACTTCAAATTTGAAATGCCATGTCTAGACAGTAAAGATTTTGACTTGAATTGTTTGTAGAGATTAGGTATGCTCCCTCTGTGAAATTAAAACAATGTGGTATACATAGTGTAGTATATGCCATTTCCATGGCAGTGCCAATGAGCAGCTTCCATTACTAATAGCCTGACATACACTGTGAACTTCCTCCCACTTAAAGATGAGAGCTTATGAGATATGGCCTTTTTATAAACATCATCTTACATGACAAGAACCCCAAAGAGCAAAATCTATCCAGACAAAACAGAAGGCAAATGTTCCTGCCTGGAGTGCTAAATTCCAGCAGAGGGTTGGCAGAGCCTAGGGAAAACAGACTCTGCTTCCATGTTTTCACAGGGAACTGTAGTCTCAGTTCACTAATGTACCTGAGCAGTTGGCATCTCCACTACCTGGATCCTCAAGGATCATCACAAGACATTAGCAGTGGGCTTATTCGGCTCCAGCACTTCCTATCAACCAGAATGTTAATATCAGAAGTCTTCACTTCTTCACCAAGGTGACTGAACAAAAGCCAATCACCAAGGTGATTGAATAAAGTAATCTCCACTCTCAGAAAATAGGAAAGAATTAATGGAGCCCAAGGGCACACTGATGATTCAAGTCTGCATTCCATGGTATTATGCAGGGCTCCGTTTACTCTTTCACAGCTACTTTCAACCACAGGAAAATTTGTTTTTATTGCTTCCAGTAGATGAGCAACAAATCAGACTCAATAGAAGAAAGCTGTAAAACAGTCATAAAAATAACTTCTATTACACCACAGGTGGCAAACACAAGGCCCACGGGCTGAATCCAGCCCTCCACCTTGTTTTAGCTGGCCTGGCGTCTTGTTTCTACCCAGCAGCAGCGCCAAGCTTTCGCTTAACTGTTAAGGAGTAGTTACATTTATATAGTCCTAAAATTACATTCAGCCCTTTGAAGGCAACTGTAAGGCTGATATGAAAATGAGTTTGACACCCCTGTATTACACTGACAGTGAGAAAAGGGACAGGGAAATTACAGAAGAACCAACCACAAAACTACAAACCATGTATGTACTTGGCTATAATCTTTTCAAAGGAGTACAGGTAGGCTTATTCAGCTTATTAGCCCCCGAGACAACAATGTATTATTACTATTTTTGCTTTTTTGTGCCTCTTTTATATTTTGAAATGTTAATGAAAGATAACTTTCTAATAGTAGTGTGTGTGTATATATATGTACATATGTGTATATATATGTGTGTGTGTATATATATACATATATATATGAGAGAAAGAGAGAGAATGGTGGCTATAAATTTAACTCCATAAGCATATACTGTGCACTGAATGTATATGTGTATCTCAGGACATCAAGAAGAGTTTACATCCAATGTAGTGGCTTTTATTTAAGGAGGTGGGGACATATTTATTTAACATTCTATTGAATTTATTTATTTACTTTTAAATTTTTCTTTTATTTTTTTAAAGATTTTATTTATTTACTTTTAGAGAGATGGGAAGGGAGGGAGGAAGAGAGGGTTGGAAACATCAAGGTGTGATAGGTACATCAACCAGTTACCTTTCACATGTCCCCAACCAGTGACCTAGCCCACAACCCAGGCATGTGCCCTGACTGGAAATCGAACCTGTGACCCAGTGGTTTGCAGGCTGGTGCTCAATTCATGGTGCCACACCAGCCAGGGAATCTGTTGGAATTTATTGTAAGACTGAGTTGAGCATAGGAGGGAAGGAAACTCGATAAAGAGTGATGAGTCCCAGGAAACCAAAGAGGAGGTAGGACTGGGCTGAGTTAAGTTGCAGACAGACATTATGATGAGGGACTTGGAGAGGGAAAGGCAGGAGACTTGGGAGGGGTGACTAGGATTACAGAAATTGGGGATGGGAGGCCTCAGATTGGAAACAGAAAAAATGATCATACAAAAGAGACCAGACAGTGTGCAAACTGATATGGAGATGATGGGCCTCATTTATTAGAATTAATTAATCTTTAGCCAACTATTATCTGGGAATAAGTAAAATTATTTGAGTCTTATATGTATATATGTTAATATCCAGTAACATAAGTTTTTTAAAAAGCATGGGTGACTTATTTTAAGCAAACGTTGTGTTCTGAACTTGAAAAGCAAAGGCAATTAAGAGATGGTCTTCACTTCCCAGCTGCTGTCAACCTAGTGACTAAGACTGTCATGTGCACAAGTCAATCTAATGTGTCTATCCAAAGGAGGTGTGAATAGAACATTTATTAAGCTCCTACTTTTGGTAGGCTGTGTACTAAGCATTTAAACATATTTCATCTAAATCCTATAGAAATCTTAAGAAGTAGATATAATTACTTCATTTTCACAGATGGGGAGATGATTTTAAAAGTTCAGTAACTTGTCTAAGACCACAAAGTTCTGGAAATAGGGAAGATACCTTCAGAGTCCTGACTCTCATAGTCTTTTCTCAAAGGTTCTGCTCTAATCAATTAATTCCTTAGAGTCTAACTGTGTGTTTGCTTGATGCCTAACAAGATTTGAAGGGCTTGTTTATGAGGTCTCCATCTGCTGAGTCTGCCCAGTAGAGCAAAGGAATCTTAGTTGGAGGTTGAGGCACTAGTAGATTAGGAAGGAAGGACCCCATGGAAGCAGGTACCTGTCTGTTGTCCTGAAGGTAGAGATGTGAAGGAAACCCACCTCTGAAATCATTTAACACTGACTTTATCTCTGGGTTCCACAAAATATCAACATAAACTATGTCTTTGGGAAGCCTCAAAATATTTCTCCATGACTGTGCAAAAGGTTCTGAAGAAAGGACTCCAGACAAATGGTCAGAAAAACAGCAAAGTCATGACCAGGGTGTACAAAATGTCCAAAAGTCATCTCTGATGACCTTTCTTCACTCAGGTTCATATTTCATATGTCTTCCTGAGTTTCAATAAATTAAAAGATTAAGACTATTGACCTAGCTAACTTGAGGAGTGTCTCCTGTAAATCTCTTATTTGGAATGATGCATTTGAGAAATGTTTGGCAGATTTATTGTTTAGGTGCCCAGGAGCGAACACAATGCATTCCACAGTGAGTGCATTTTTAGCATTCTTTATGTGGAAAAATTTCATAACTATAAAGGTTTCATAAATCTACATGCACCATGTGGCTTTTAGTTTGTGTTTGGGCACTGTTGACCCAATGTTAACTGGAGCCTGAAAATGTTGGTTCTGGATGGCCTTTTCTCTCCCGAAGGGTTCCACATTTGAGTGAAGAAAATTGTTCATTTTGAACAGATGACTACGTGCTACCTAATATCAAGAGAGCATACCATGAGTGTGTAATGAATGTGAACACCCTCCAAACAATTACTTCTGACAATCTAAGATCCTCCTTCTCTAGCTTAAAGTAGCATTCAGCATGTCCTTTCGTTGTTGACAGGATGTATGTGATGTGCTTGGGCCTGGTGGACAGATGGACACTAATTTCAGTGATGGTGGGGACTTTGGAGGGAACTCTAAATGCCATTTGTGATTGTTTGAAATGATTTTATCTCTCTTCTTTTTTTCTAAAGATCATTTTCTTTTTCTCCCTTAACACACTCATTAATTTTCATTGGGCTTCTGCTTTTGTCTCTGTGCCTTGACTGCTTTGAAAGAGAGAGATAACATCATTAGTTGAATAAACACTGTGTAGCAGTTTGTTTGGCTTGATAATTCAGTATGACTTTTCTCCTTTAATATATTCCACAAACAAGGGAATTAACCAGCTCTTGATGTAATCTAGATTCCTGTGAATTTCCAGGTAGATGTTAATTAAGTGTTTGGGCAGCAGGCAGATTGGATAGGGAGTCATTACTTAGGTTTATCTTGCTGTGCAGGGGACACCATGGAACAATTTTGGTGAATTTAACTGTTTTTAAGTTTTCTCATTAGTGGATACCTGTGTTTGTGGACCACAGAAGGTGGGCTTCATTTAGTTAAGTGGTTCTTGGTTGACATACATTCTTGCAATGGAATTGGCCTACTTCTGACTGTGAGCACTGAGCTGTGTGACTTCAGGCAGAGAACACAATCTGGCTGTCCCTACTCTCTCAGTGGAAGCTATGCTGAGTGTGGCCATACCAAAGTTCCCCTTTTGTTCTGATGGTCGGGGGCAGATGCTAATGCACTCCTTACCCCACATCTGGGTTTATTAATTCCACAAATGTGTTGGAGGCTCATGACGTGCCGATACTGTAGGAATGCTGGAGACTCAAGAGCCATGAGCCAGCAGCATCACTACCTTCTAGGTGTTTCTGTGTTTTCACTGAGCAAGTTGGTAGCAACCCTTCAGACTAGTTGCTTTGCCTGGGCACTGAAAATGTCTGCGTCCCAGAAGAAACTGATGGATCCCCTGGCCTAGTTATGGTTTGGCCTTTCCTTCTGTTAAGTATTAAACTAAGCAAGGAGGCCATTTGACTGTGGAAGCTCTAATACTTCAGCAGTCTATGTAAAGGAACCCAAACCTCTGGCCTTGTGAAGGCTTTGGGGTCAGGAAATCAAAACTGAAGGACAGCCCATCGCCAACAGTCAACTGGTTTTTACAAATAAGACAACCACTTAAGCTACAGCCAATTGAATAATTTCCTTGCTTTGTCTCTGCCTTTTCTCTAGAAACATCTTTCTCCCTCACTCTTGTTTGCAGGGCACTTCTAACTACTTCTGGTTGGAGCTGCCTATCTAGAATAGTTTTTTGCTCATACAAACTCTTAAATTTTTAAATATGCCTCAGTTTCTCTTTGACCAATTCTTTGATTTGAATCATAGAATCTTCCAGGTAGAGGATTTGTTCATTAATTCATTAGACAGACATATATTAAATGCTGCAGAACACCAGGCTCTGTGCCAATACTGAATACACAGAAATGATCAGAATAATACATCTTGCACTCTCATAGACCTTAGTTAGATGGGTAAAGTCAATGTTTCCAAGCAAACAAACACATGTATGGTTACAAATTGATAAGAATTATGAGGTAAAGAGCAGGGTGGTCTGATAGAGACAAGTACAAGGCACCCCCTTAAGCCTGGAGGACCTCTGGGAGGAGGTAAATATGCAGTATATTCAGGTTTCCTTCAGCACTTGGCATTATAAATTGCACAATTCCAATGATAGGACAGGTGCCCACTGGAGTGGGGCAATGTGGCAATATGATTACATCAAAACCTAAAGGAAAGGAGCCAGCCATGTGAAAATCCAGTCCATGCAGAGAGAAGGACCTGGATATACCCCCAGTGGAGCATATTCTGGGTATTGGAAATGTGAAAAGGTCCAGTGAGAGCAGGGTAGTGGCTGGGGCATGTCAGCCAGAGAATGGCAAGGCAGGAAAGGGCAGACCATTCTCAGCCTTGTAGGTCATAGTGAAATTTTGATTTTTTTCAGATACAATGGGATTCCATGGAAGATTTTAAAAATAGAGGTAAGAAAGTGTTAGGTTTTAGTTCCATCCATGCTGTCACAATGGGTAGGAGCTCCTTTTTCTCTGTGGCATAGTATTTCTTTGTGCAAATGTACCATAGTTTTTTGATCCACTCATTTACTGATGGGCACTTAGGTTGCCTCCAGCACTTGGCATTATAAATTGTGCTGCTATGAACATTGGGACGCATAGGTTCTTTTGGATTGGTGTTTTAGGTTTCTTATGATATAATCCTAGCAGTAGAATTGCCAGGTCAAAAGGCAGTTCCATCTTTAGTAATATCATCATTGAAAAAGAAGCTGATTTTTAAAAAATGCATGCTGAAATGACAGCTGTCACAATAAAATCTAGCAAAATTATTTTGAATGAAGTTAAAGACAACTAAGCACTACTATAGCCATCGTACAGAAGAAAATAAAGGACATTTTGGCCAACACAATATGTCATGGGCATTAAGATGTCATAATAGAACTTGGCTATTATGTTTTAAATTTAAAACCTTAATGAACTAAAGCTCTTATAACTGACGTTCCAAATAATTTTATGTGTTTGGCACCGAGGGTTGAACACTGGCAAATGTATTTCCAACTTGAAGTCTCAGTTACACAGAGCATGATATGCCTCATATCCAGCAAATGTTCAGGTATATATTAACTCATTAAATAAAGTAGGTAGTGTTTCTACTATTCTGTAGGGAACCAATTCGCAGGGCATGAAAATGTAGCTCAGCACCCACGTGGAAAAACAATGGGGAGCAAGTTGGCAAGCAGGACCATGCCCTTGAAGAAGTTCTCCCATGGGAAATTAGGCCTGCATTCTATTTAGGCTGCTTTGTGACTTGCTCTTGCTAAAACTCTCTCACCCTCAGTTCAGGCAGCAAATGCTTACTGCATATCTTTAAAGTAACTTCCTGAAGTCCGTGCTAATTCTCCCAAGGACTGAAGTGTAACCAGACCAATTATTCTTATCATTCCCTTGCATTTGCAACATTTTTTCCTTGTTAATCTGTAAGAAGTAATCAGTAACATCCCTTCTGTTGCTATCTGTAAGAAGTAATTACCTAAAGCAAACCTAAGTATAATGAATGAAAACCTTCTTTGACGCATGCTATTAGAAAGCCAATAAAAGCTTGTCAAGGCAAGGGTTTGGGTGCTGTGCTCTTAAGAGAGTAGCCGTGCTGTCCGTTTTCCTCCACAGGACTTGGTAGTCCATGTGAATTTATCTCGTCTCATCCATAACACCATGGACATTGCGGGCCTGTGTCTGTGTCACTATTCTAATAATTTATAAAAGTAAATTGTTAGTGGTGGGGGCTGGGGACTAGAGCCAGGGTGACAGAGACTGGTGGGAGGCCAGACAGAATAATGAAGATGTAACTGAGAGGAAAGAGGGCAAGAAATTGCTGAGGACAGGTAGTTTGAGCTATATTGCAGGGTATTGTATACCCTGTTTTTATTTAAAAATTTTTTTTTAATATTTATTTATTTTCAGAGAGAGGAGGAGGGAGAGAGAAAGGGAGGGAGGGAAACATCAATGTGTGGTTGGCCCTCATGCCCCCTCTACCAGGGACTTGGCCAGCAATCCAGGCATGTGCCCTGACTGGGAATCAAACTGGTGACCCTTTGCTTCACAGTATGGCACTCAGTCCACTAGGCCAGACCAGCCAGGGCAACTACACCCTGTTTTTATATTTATAGTTTGTATACTTTATAACCACATAGCAGTCCAAAATGACACCAAAACTCCTAGTCTCTGCTCTTGGGAGATGTCAGGGCTGAAAGCACTAAGATTGATGCCCTCTTCTTATGTCACACACATCTCTGAGCAGCTCTCTACTTGGTACACAGAAGAATTAATGCTTCCATTTGCTGAAGTGAAAATAACTCAAAATGAATTAGATTAATCCAACAAGGAGAGGCAGGACTTGTCACATGCATATGTTTATGATACAGTCTTTCCTATAAGTCAGCCAGGTAACTGGTCAGCTAGCTGCCTGCTGAGTAGCCCAGCACTAAGGAATAGGCAAGAGTCACACACAGTAACTATGCTATCCACTCAGCTTTTATAGAATGCAGGTTCACTCAAAGTAGAACATCAACATGCACAGTGTAACAATCTAAGAGAAATATAATACACACAGCAATCAGTGGGGCATAATGAACTCGAGTCCCAGAGTCTCAGTCTAAGGTCCAGGAGACAGCACGGTGGGCAAGGGAGTTGTCAGCATCTTGCAAGGAAGGATCTCCAGAGCCAGGTGGGCAGCATGGCAGGCAAAATCCTGAGATCAGCAGCATAGAGCCTCTGGCAGCCGATGCCAAGGGAGATCAGTGTGGTGTGGAGTAACACTCTGGTGTGTGGAACTTGGCTATCTCAGCAGTGGTCTGGAGCCCCTCTCAGTTATACCTTGAAAGTGGTGTACTCCATACTTCTGGGCCTTTTTGCTAAATGTCTTGGCACTCCTGGTGGCAAGTGTGGAATTTGCCCAGGAGACCATCTATGAGTGGTCCCGCTCTGCAGACACAGCTGCTCTGACCACTGATGCAGATATTTAAATGTGGCTCCTTGCCGGATGTCTCTGCTCTGACCATGTGGGCAGATATGTCTCCTTTCCAGATGTGTTTACTCTGACTTAGGTAATTTTCCTGTTAAACCAAAGTGTCATTGCTGACTGACAGTCATTTTAGTTGACATAAGTGACTTCACTTTGTTTTATATACTTTATTCTATCTTGATTTGACCAATGCCATTTTATTGATCTTGCTCTCTATAGGACTATTGTGTCAAACATTTCAGTCTTTGCTATGATGGCATCTTCTACTCCACCAGGTCTGGCACATCTGACATTGTTGACAGTATCTTTTATGTGGTAGACTTAAGAGTCTTAATGAAACCCCATATTACTAATGAAACCCCTTGTGGGGGTTCAGAGTGAACCACCCCAAGATGTGCCTCTATGGTATAAGGATTGTTTCAAGCTAAAGGCAATGTTAGCTTCAGGCTCAAGAGAAATTTATAACCCTGCCACCCTTTAACTAGTTAGAACTTGAATTAGGAGCTTTGCCCATAATAGATTATCAACAATAATCTCTTTCTGATCCACCTATAACGGCAAGGCAAACTTATATTTACTAAACTTTGTTCTTAACATCTTGCAATGACCCTTGGAGCTCCTAAGGTGACTTACCTCATCACTAGCTCAGGGTGTCTTCTATACCTAGATCCTCCTTTCTCTCTGATTCTCTCATTTATGCAGGATCCTCATATACACATATGTATTAAATTTGGCTATTTTCTCTTGCTAATCTATCTCATGTCTATGTAATTATTAGAACATCCAGCAGAATTTTAAGGTAGTGGAGAGTTTCTTCCTCCCCTACAACAGCAAGAATGAATTTTCTATTTGGGAACCTCTTTTATTTTGAAAGAAAGGACTTGAGTAGTGTGTATTGCCTTTCTTTCTTTGGGCAGCTCTGTGCACCATTTCCACTGAAGTTTTATAGAGAATCCATGAGGTACAAATTGACCTTGTGATTTATGCTTCTCAGTGTGTAAAATACAGTTAGTGAGTATTTTTTCAAAGCATGAAAGAGCTATATCTTTTGTTTAGGGAAAGCAGTATAAGTTATTAGTTGTAGCCTCAATAACAAATTTAACATTACTTGCATCCAGGGAATCTGATTCAAAACTGGCAGCTCTTCTGAGACTACCAGATCAAAGTGTATTTGAAAAAAGGAAATTTTTCCAATCACATGTGGTCTGAGTGGACTACATACAGCTCTGGATTTTTGTGGACTGACAATTAAAAAGTAAAACAAACAGTATATGGGCCCATGGAGAAGAATGAAGAGCTGGAGTAAAACAATTTTATTAGACTTGATTTTTAACACAACAAAATAAAAATAGGGGAAGTACCAAAGGGTTAATTAAGATTAATGCCTAAAGCCTGGTGAAGAGTGAGACACAAATATGGAAACAAGATTTAAGGCTGCAAGAGGAAAAATGAGAACTTGGTTTCAGGGCTGGTTTCCTGTGTTTCTAGAGGGTCTGCAGTTCCTAAAGGGGCTGTGTGGCTTCCTTCTGTGTAACCTAGATAATCTAACACAATTCTTTTCATTTTCCTCAATAGCTTCCTCTTCACATTTATGGTTTTTCTGCATCTGAGGACCTGTGCTGGGTTACAGAGTTGGAATGTAGCTATTAATTTTAGTCCAATATCTTTGTGAGATGCATTTTGCAATCCACACGATGTTTCTCATTTCTTGTTCCCTCAATTTAATGTAAGCATAAAACACACCACAGTGGCACTGCCTGTTGGATGCCAGCACGTTCATCTTCACCTGAGGGAAAAAAATAACACAGATCATCAGCTCATTTAAAGCTTATATTATTTATGAAGCAACAAACTACAGACTGGCTTGTGCTTGAGCATATTAAAGGCAGACAATAGCAATTTAAAAAGTAAGCTTGTAGAACCACAAGGCAATCTTCAAATCTTAGCAGTGTTTTGAGCACAGATTCTTAGGACCTTGGTTTTGTGTGTGTGTGTGTGTGTGTGTGTGTGTGTGTGTGTGTGTGTGTGACTTCAGTGTTATATTTACTTGGCTTCTAGCGAGTGGGCTTATCTCATTTAGGGAAAGTATTTTTCCCTGGTCACAGCTTTTAAAAATTTAAAAAGGTTTTTAGGCTGTCTATCTCCTCTCTAGGGCAACATCCCAGACCCCTGGAATTTAGTCTCAGAGATATTATGAGATTTTTCTAGTATGCTCTGCAGCAACTTGACTTACAATTCAGTTGTTTTGACAGACACAGAGAGCAGTGGAAAAGGTTCAGAGTAGGACTGACAGGAACCCCACCCTGTTTGCTGGGGCTTGTGCAGCCTCACGGTCATGTTAATTTTAGGGTTCTCTGTTGGTTCCAATCAATCAAATTAGAAGGGCCAGTGGTCTGGAGAAATGAATAGAATAGAGGGGAGGGAATTTCAGGGGAAAGGAGGAACAGTTTACAGAAACAAGTATAAAGGACACATGGACAAAAACTGGGGGGCAGGGTGGAAATGGGAAGTAGGTAGGGAGGACTGGGGGCGCTGGGATGGGAGTAAAAGATAGGAAACTATGCTGGAACCACAATTAAAATTTAAAAAAGAACTTAAAAAAGAATACACTAGAAAAATTTTCTAGTTTTGGGGGACCTTACGTGGTACAAAAAATATAAGACAATACAATAAAAAAGTCCTTTTGTTGACCAGCTTACTACCCAGAAATTGACTGTAGATGAATTAAATACCTTTCTTCCTTTTTAGGAAAAGAATGATCAGGACTCTATGGATTTCCTTTAAGAACAATTGCTAACTGTGATAACTGTGCCTTGAAATGTATCATAACCCTAGTTAAATCCATGAAGGGATGGATTGGAGTGAGGTGCTCCTACCAGGATGTACACCATGAGGACAATCTCTGATCACAACTGTGCCTGGTGTTGTTTCTCTTGATCATCATGGAAGCACTGCATTATTCCCAGAGTGCCACTCTGCATATTTATCTGGACTGGGCAATTCCACAAGAAGCCACAATATGAGAACCACAGGGCCTACCAAAGCAGAGATCTGACACTCAAAGTAAGAAGATATTTAAAACCCAGAGCAAGAAAAAAGTATGTATAAGCTGATAGTATTTCTATGACTAGGATACCTCATGCTCATAAAACACATCTAAAGACTTTCCCCCACTGCCATCACCCACAGTCTCGAACAAAGGCTTGTATATCTTAAAAAGAAAATAGACTATTTTAAAATAAATTTTCATTTCTTATAAATATATACGATATATAATATTTTCCTAGAAATAAAAATATTATGCATCAATTTTACAAACCTATTCAGAACACTATAAACATCAAGGTTTCTGAATGAAAGTGGTGGGATTGCAGCCCATTGCGGGATGCAGACTCTAAGGCCTGAGGGCAGAAGATCCTCCTCAGTGTGTGGCATGTGATCTCAGGTCCACAGTCAGGCTTAGGGTTAGTTAGCCACACTCCAGGGCTCAATGAACACTCCATCAGTATGAGTTCATGGGCTCTTTGGGATGGCAACTAATAGGATTCACATGGAAGTTCAAGTGTAGAAGAGGTGGAAATTGGGAAGAAGCTCACATTTTAATATTATGCTATAAAGCCTCTTGCAGTGACATGAGATGTTACAGAGGTCTGAACATTGTTTGCTGACTTTGATCTTTCCCAGAGGGCTTTGGGAATCCATAGGGAAAGATGAGAGGAGGGTCCTTCCAGCTCTGGAAAGTTACCTGCAGGATCTGTGTGTTGCATCCGTAAGTTAGAAAGAATGGGACGGGAGAAGGAGTATAACTTGAGCAAAGAAGGTTCAGGCTCCATACCTCTTTCCATTTCCTGCTCCTGGCCACTGAGCCCAGGAAGTACACAAACTGACATACCTTTACCTTCCCTCATATTTCAAGTAGAAATTTGGTACCTGACCCTGTTTACCCACTGGGTGCTTCAAAGAATTGCTGGGTCAGGCTATCTTATATAACACTGACATGTGCTCACATTTCCAGAACACCAGTCTCTTGGGGACTTTGCTTTATCAAGCACATCAAAAGAAGTACTCCAAGGACTGCTTCTTAGAGAATTAAACAGTCCTTGCATGGCAGGAACCTTAAAGAGCACCCACTTGGGTTAGAATCACAAATATTTCTCTGGGAGAGACATCACAGCAAGAGATATGGCTTTCCACCTTACAAATATTACAAGTGCTGTAGATGAGAAGTGTCAATGTGATATATGCCTTCTAAGACACATGTGATGAAGTCACACAGATGTCTGCAGAACCCTGGAATCACATACTCCATAGTAGTCTGCTACTTTCTTCATCTGTTCAAAGTCATCCGCTTGGGCCAGCAGATGCAGCCCTTCAGGGTTGAGCTTGCCACAGGTTGGGTAGAGGGCCTGCCGGTCATCTTTGCTTAATTCGGTGCCAAAGGAGTTAAGAGTGATGATAAAAGCATGTCTGTTGGCCTCAAACTGAATCAACGAGAGATAAAATCAGTGAGATCTAACCATCCATCTACTCAATGCCATAAACAGAGCCCTAAAGAGATAAAACCGTTTTCAAAGTGATTTGCTTTCCTTTTGGATCTATGTCTAATTATAATGCAGACATGTTATTAACATTCCCTTGGTCTCTTCTCATAATGGAGTAATCTGTTAGCTAGAGAAGGATCATACAGCAATGTTAATGGCCTATATTGCTCCTGAAACCCTAATCTTTAGTTCCCAGCCACTCAATTACTCACCACCAGTCTCAAATGTCTCTTCCATAAAAATGGGAGTAATACCAACTTGTTGGGGTCCATTTAGGGACAGAACAAGATAATGTAAGTGGAAATCCCTAGAGGGATGTTTGGAAGAAAAAGTGCATGCCATACATGTTTGTATTCTTTTCTGACCATTGGTGCCAGTAGTAATTTTTTTACATGATGAAAATTTGTGCTACTACCATTTGTATTCACATGGTTTTGGTTTTCTTTCTTTTTTTTAAAGTCCTCAGTTAAATATCAATAACTCTAACTCTGTAGCTTAGAATTATGTGGCTTGGGACAAGTTATCTTCCTCTCAGGGCCTCTGTTTCCTCGTTTGTAAGGTGATGGGGTTTGGCACTTGAACAAAGAGCCCCATGTCAGGCTTTTCCAGTTCATTGAACCAGTTTTTCTCGAAATTTCTTTCTATTCCTTTGAGCTCTATGTTTCTTCTGTCTCCTGGTTCTACTCTGACCATCCCATCAAAGCCTGGCCTTTGTGGGCTCCTCCACTTTCTTGGCTATTTGTTGTGGTGCCCTTGGGCTATGAAACTCTTCTCTATACCTGAGGCACCCTGCACTTAATATATTATTTTAAAATCTGCATGGATTTTTCTCCCTACTATACTCTAAAATCTTTGTGGGATCACTTGTTCATTGTTCAATTTTGAATATCCAGTGCATGACATGTAGGAAGATCTTAAGTGTTTACTGAATGCAACAGAATGGTCTATGATTCTGCTACTTTAGATGTCCTTTGATTAGCTTCCTTTTGACTAACTGATAACAAAGGCAGACTTGCCACAGATTTTACTAGAACTCTTACATGAGAACAGGTGTTTCCTTTTCCAGGTGAGTTAGTTTCTTCTGATCCTTCTGAGTACTCTCATGGAAATTATGAGTAAGCCAGAGGTGGGGGCTGCCTTATTTGGAAGCAAAGGCAGCTGCCTCTGGAACCTGAATAGATATAGTCCTGTCGGTAATTTTAGACCTTTCAGGGGTAAGAGAAGATGGGCGAGAGGGAGATTCATGACAAAAGAAACCTTTAAATAAAAATCAGGGTGGGGGAGAAACCGTGGAGTTAATTGTTCCAGAGTTCTTCAGTGTGCTTCCTCATGGTCAGATGATTTTCTGGAGAGAACTGGTGTTGTACAGGGTAGGGGGTGGGTGGAAGTTTTCTTTAGGCCTGCAAAGCACAGTCACAGCTCCCAGCTGGGGAAGTAGGGAGTCAAGGGAGGGACAGGGAAGTGGTCATTGAGCATGATGAGCTTCACAGTCCATTGCCAAGAGGACAGGACCATGACTTAGGCAGTGGACTACTGAACAGCCCATGAACTAGGTGCTAGCTTTGAGAACATGTCTTCTCTTTGTTTAAAATGCACGTACTCCATTCTGTAACAACTTGTTGAAATCCTACCCACTTTTGAGGTCCCATAAAAAACCACCTTTTTCATAAAAAGCCCTTCTGTTTCCTCCCTAACTGATTATGATTTCTTTTGACCCCTATTATACAGCAATTTCCCTTTTTTCTGTTGTATATTGACCTTACTGCATTCCTCTAGTTTAGAGGCTCTATCTGTATGTTTACATTTGTGCTCTTAGTGAAAAGAACTATAATTTGGAATTATAAAAAGGCTGCACTATTCTTGCCCATCCCTAAGCAGACATTTGACACACATTATGGATCTGATTATGGAGGAGATGAAATGGGGCAGGATTCATTTCTCTAAAGCCATGTATCTTTTACAAAGGGTTTGGCATCTGTGGGCACAGGTTATGTCAGATGTCCTGTCTTCTCCTTCATGCTTGCCTACAAATACTTATTCATTATGAGTATACAACTTTTTTGTTGTTGTTCAAGAAGATAACACTGTACTGTTGACTTATTCAAAATTACTGTCAGTTGCACCTAATAGAGCTGGGCTGTCTGGTCACCTGTTCTTGCCAGTTCACACCTCAAAGGAGAAGTGGGTGGGAGGGTGGGTGGCAATGGAGGTGGAGGACAGTGACATGAGACATATAATCTGACCCATTTATTACTATGCCGTCCATTTTACAGAAACATCATTCTTATTGAGTTCTGATGTTTTTATAACACATGCAATGTGATCTTGCTTATAATTTAGCACTTACTTTTATGTAAGAATTGTGAATTTAATGTAGAGATAATATAATATAATGGGTAAATATGTAGGAATTGGAGCCAGGGACCAGGAAGCTTGAGTTCAGATCTTGAGACTACCACTCACTGTGTGACATCAGGAAATTATAGCCTTCTCTGTGCCTCAGTTGCTCCTTTTGAAAAATAGATACTAAGCTACTCATATCTTCATGCTATTTTGAAGTTCAAGTGAATTCATGTATAGAAAGCACTGAGGACAGTATCTGGCACATAATAAGTGTTAACTAGTTAGTAATAGTGCCACTGTATACCTTTCATTAGTTTTAACATAACTCCTATTTCACTCATTTTGTTGGTATGAAGTATATGAAACATTTCTAAATCATAGAAATTATGTCATGTAGAGATTATATTTTGAGTCATGAATAATGTGGCTTCTTCTAGTGTGGCTAGTAGTTAAATTTATGAAAACAAAAGGATGGACCTTCATGGAGTCTCCAGGTTATTCATGTGACCAGCACATCTGAAAGAGGCTTACATACTTTCGGAGATTGAGTATACCATGAAAAAGTGTTATTTATTTATCAATGTCCACATTCTATCTGATATAAATAAGAACAAAAAATATCTTTTGGAGTTCTCCACTGATCAACTTTTTACTTTAAGGGCTGCTTTGGCTTTAAGAGTTTCAACAGGGGGCAGCAAAGTATATTTAACTAAAATTTAAATGATTACCTGTTTTGAGGGGAACTAATTTTCCCATATGCAGTTTCAGAACATTAGGTTATAATACATGCAGATGAAGTTATTCAGGTTTTTCTTTTCCTCTTTTTTTCCCCTAAATGGTAGTTCTTGTTAGGCTTTTCTTGAAATCAGAAGTCATTGAAATATTTAAGGACCTACCCACCAATGAAGTTACTGTAACAGGTAATCTAATGATTAAAGATATTCTTTGGACCAAACTTGATTTCATAGGGCTTTTGTAAGCTCAGAAGAATATATGTATATATATAATTCAATATTATTTTAAACTATACATTAATTTTTAAATACAAATGGCTGAGGAAACCAGGAAGAGAGATCTACAGATACAGACACCGTTGAATGCCAGCTATGCCCAGATACCCAAGATCCTTCTGATGCCTGAATTTCCTGTGCATTTGCAGAGAACAACAGAGACAAGAGACCTCTGGACACAGATAAAAATCTGTAATGATAAAAGGGATTTAAGTGTATAATAACATCAGTTCAAGGGGTAGAAGCCAGCTGTGAACTCCTAACCATAGACTTTCTACCCAGTGCTGGGGTGCTCAATGGCTGATTGGGGTGTCCTCTGTTAGCATTTCCACAGGGGACAAAGCCCATTATGGACTTTGATGGTAGCTTGTGAGTTTTCAGTGGCTTCTCTACTAGGAGGGAAGCTGGGTGATCTTATGAGTTCTGACCATGCAGTAATTACCACAGTTTATTAATTTTTTATTGTATTTTTCCCATTAACATTTAGTCCCCTTACAACACCCTCCACATCATCACCAGCATTTGTTGTTTGCAGATTTATTGATGATAGCCATTCTGATAGGTGTGAGATGATTTCTTATTGTGGTTTTAATTTGCCTTTGTCTGATAATTAGTGATGTTGAGCATCTTTTCATATGCCTATTGGACATCTGTATGTTCCCTTTGAAGAAGTGTCTATTCAGGTCCTTTGCCCATTTTTTAACTGGGTTTTTTTTTTGTTTGAGTTTTGTAAGTTCTTTATTAATGTTGGATATTAACCTCTTATCAGATGTATCGGTGAATATGTTCTCTCATTCTGTGGGTTGTCTTTTTATTTTGTTGATTTCCTTTGCTGTGCAAAAACCTTTTAGTTTAATGTAGTCCCATTTCTTAATATATTATATTGATTATGCTATTACAATTGTCCCATTTCCCCCCTTTATTCCCCTTGGCCCTGCACACCAGCTCCCACCTGCATTCCCCCTGTTTAGTTCATGTCCATGGCTTGTACATATAAGTTCTTTGGCTTCTACATTTCCTATACTATTCTTAACCACCCTCGTCTATTTTCTACCTACCATTTATGTTACTTACTCTCTGTAACTTTTTCCCCCCTGTTCTCCTCCCACTCCCTAACTGTTAACACTCCATGTGATCTCCATTTCTGTGATTCTGTTCCTGTTCTAGTTGTTTGCTTAGTTTCCTTTTCAGTTTTTTAGGTTTAGATATTGATATATATGAGTTGACTATCATTTTACTGTTCATATTTTTGATCTTCTTTTTCTTAGATAAGTCTCTTGAACATTTCATATAATAAGGGCTTGGTGATGGTGAACTCATTTAACTTGATCTTATCTAATCTTATCTTCATCACTTCATCTGCACTTCTATTATAAATGATAGCTTTGCTGGTTAGACTAATCATGTGTGTAGGTTCTTGCCATTCATCAGTTTGAATACTTCTTTCCAGCCCCTTCTTGTCTGCAAGGTTTCTTTTGAGAAATCAGCTGATTGTCTAATGGGAACTCTTTTGTAGGTAACTGTCTCCTTTCCTCTTGCTGCTTTTAAGATTCTCTCCTTATCTTTAATCTTGGCTAACGTAAGTATGATGTGCCTTGGTGTGTTCCTCCTTGGCTCCAACTTCTTTGGGACTCTATGAGCTTCTTGGACTTCCTAGAAGCCTATTTCCTTTGCCAGATTGGGGAAGTCCTCTTTCATTATTTGTTCAAATAAGCTTTCAATTTTTTGCTCTTCCTCTTCTCCTTCTGGCACCCCTATGGTTTGGATGTTGGAATGTTTAAAGATATTCTGGAGGTTCCTAAGCCTCTCTTCATTTTTTTAAATCTTGTTTCTTCATTCTCTTCTGGTTGAATGTTTCTTTCTTCCTTGTGCTCCAAACCATTAATTTGAGTCCTGGTTTCCTTCCTGTCACTGTTGGTTCCCTATAGATTTTTCTTTATTTCACATAATGCAACCTTCCTGAGTTTTTTTATGCTGTTGAAGTTTTTTATGCTGTTGAAGTACTTAGTGGGTTCCTGGAGCATCCTGATAACCAGTGTTTTGAACTGTGTATCTGATAGGTTGGTTATCTCTTCATCACTTAGTTGTATTTTTTCCTGGAGCCTTGAACTGTTCTTTCATTTGGGCCATTTTTTTTTTTTTGGTCTTGATGTACCTGTTCCATAGTAAGGGACAGAGCCTTAGGTGTTCACCAGGGCAGGGCGACCCATGTGGCTGTCTTGTGATGCTGTATGTAGGGGAGGGGTCTGAGAGGGCACAGTGCAGCTTGTTCCACTCTCTGCCAGTTTTCAGTCACTTCCCCTACTACCCACAAGCAAATTGGTCCCTTCTGGTGCTGATTCCCAGGTGGCTGGGCTTGTGTATGTTCTAGGACCCTATGGGTCTCTCCAATAAACTCTCCTGTGAGGCTGGGAGTTTCACCTACTGCCGACTCAACCCCCACAGGTGTTTTTGGTCAGAGGCTTTGAGGCTTTATTTCCTTGTACTGGAACCCCAGGATGCACAGTCTGTCTTGCTCCCTATTTGTTCCTTCTGGTTTATCTGCACTCGAATGTGGGACTGCCCTGTCTACCAGCTGCTGCCTTGCTGCAAGTCTTTTCCACCTGGCTGCCTGTCTCCACCCTTCCTACCAGTCTGGATTAATGTTGCTTCTTTAACTCCTAGACTGTCGGACTTCCATACAGTTAGATTTTCTTTCAGTTCTGGTTGTTTTTTGTTTTTTAAATTTATTGTTTTCCTTCTTTTAGCTGTGTGAGGAGACACAGTGTGTTTACCTACGCCTCCATCTTGGCCAAAGTCACAAAATAGCTATAGTCCCATTTGTTTATTGTTTTTCTTCTGTTTCCTTTTCCTGGGGAGATATATCTGATAAAATATTGCTATGAGCTAAATCCAATATTTTGCTATGTTTTCTTCTAGGATTATTATTGTTTCTGGTCTAACATTTAAGTCTTTAATCCATTTTGAATTTATTCTTCTGTGTGGTATAAGAAGGTGGTCTAGTTTCATTTTTCTGCACATATCTATTTTTCCCAATGCCATTTATTGAATAAAATATGTTTAACCCATTGTATGTGCTTGCTTCCTCTCTCAAACAAAAGGAAGCATTTGCTTCAAGGTATCATTTGATTTCTTCTCGATTTTGTTGTTGACCCATTCACTGTTTAATAACATATTATTTAGCTGCCAGGTCTTTGTGTATCTTTCAATGTTCTTCTTATGATTGATTTCTAGTTTCATATCATTGTGGCTAGAGAAGGTGCTTGTATATTTGAATCTTCTCAAATTTATTGAGACTTTCTTTGTGTCCTGACATGTGGTCTATCCTAGAAAATGTTCCATGTGTATGTTCTGCTCCTTTTGTGTGAAATGCTCTGAAGCTATCAATTAAATCCATTTAATATAGTGTGTCATTGAAGGCCACTGTCTTCTTGTTGATTTTCAATGGATAGAAAAATCCATCCATCGAAGTCAAAGGGGTGTTCAAAACCCCAGCTGTGACTGTATTTCTGTGCATCTCTCCCTTTATGTCCACTGAGGTTTGCTTTACATATTTAGGTGCTCCTATGTTGGGTATGTAAATGTTTACTAGGGTTATATCTTCTTGTTGGATCATTCCCTTTATCATTATGGGGTGTCCTTCTTTGTCTCTTACTATAGCCTTGGTTTTAAAGTCTACTTTGTTAAGTATAAGTATTGTTATCCCAGCTTCTGTTCCCTCTCCATTTGCATGAAATATCTTTTTACATCCCTTTACTTTTAGTCTGTGTGAATCTTTCAATCTGAGATGGTTCTCTTTGGAAGCAGCATATATAAGGGTCTTGTTTTCTCATTCATTCAGCTATCCTCTTTATTTTGGCTAGAGCATTTAAGCCATTAAAATTTAAGGTGATTATTGATGGATACATATGTAGTGCCATTTTATTGTTAGACTGCTTTCCTCTCTTTTTTTCTTTCTGTTTTTCTTCTTCTTCCACTTAAAGCAAGCCCTTTAATGTTTGTTACACTACTACTGATTTGTTGTTAACAATGTCCTTTAACTTTTTCTTGTCTAGGAAACTCCTTATTTCATCTTTGATTTTAAATTATTGCCTTGCCAGGTAAAGTAGCCTTGGTTGTAGGTCCTTTCTTTTCATTACCTTGAATATTTCATGCCACTCTCTTCTGGCCTGAAATGCTTCTGTTGAGTAATCTTCTGTCTAATTGGGCTCCTTGTATGCAATGTCTGCTTTTCTCTTGCAGCTTTTAGCATTCTCTCCTTGTCTTTAAGCCCTGCCAATTTAATTATGATGTGTCTTGGTGTAGGCCTCATTGGGTCCAACTTGTTTCAGACTTTCTTAGTTTCCTGGAATTTTGTCTTGTCCCTTCATCAGATTAGGGAAGTTTTCCATCAATATTTCTTCTGATAGGTTTTCAATCCCTTGCTTGTTCACTTGTCTGCCTGGTATGCCCATGATGCAGATGTTGTTACACTTAATGTTGTCCAAAATGTTTCTTAAGCTCTCCTCATGTCTATTCAGCTCTCCTGTTTATTTAAATTATTTTTTCTTTTTACTTGCTTTGCCTGATTATTTTTTTCTATCTTGCCTTCCAAATCACTGATTTGATCCTCTGCCTCATATAACCTACTGTTTATTTCTTCCAGTGTAGTATTTATTTCAGATATTGCATTCTTTATTTTTGACTGATCCCTTTTTAATGGTTTCTATGTCTTTTTTCATGCTGTTGAGTATCCTTATAATCATTACTCCAAACTCTCTATCTGATAAATTGCTTGCTTCCATTTCATCTAGTTCTTCTAGAAATACCTCTTTTACTTTCTTGGAACCTGTTTCTTTATTTACCCATTTTGGCTGATTCTTTGTGTCTGTTTCTATGCAAGACTGTGTTGTAGAACTAAGTCAAACCCTGCCTGTGACTGGCCCTGAGCACCCTGTTTGGAGCTATCAGTGATCCATAATGTGTGGCTCTCTCTGCTGGGCATATTTGTGTGCAGAAAGTACCAGTCTGCATATCAAGCTAGGTTTTATCAGCACCATGCCTGGGGGAGGGTCAGCTGAATTCTCAGAGGTTCCAGAAATCTGCCTCGGCCTGCAGGCTTTTTGTAGGATTAATCAGTGAATGTCTTCCAGCTATACTCTTCAGAAACTGGGCTTTAGCATCAGAAGGTGGAGCAGAGACATTCCTGTGGCCAGGGCTATTGCTTCTCATCAGGCTGATGCCATTTGGAGAGGAGTGCTCCACCTTATAAAGATGGCCTATGCAGTATGGGGAATGACTTAGCACATGGATTCTGGTGGCTATTCCTTCAGTTCTCTCCCCAGAGCCACCAGACCCAGACTCTCCTCACACATCTCTAGTCCACTCTGCCCTCCTTCTGCCATAAGCCAGGATAAGAGGCCGCAAATGGAATTTCATGCACTGGCCCTTTAAAAGACTCTGCAACTCCATACATCTCTCCCTGGCAGACAGAAACCCCACTGCTTTTCACAGTTCTGGTGCTGTAGGCTGGGCATCTCAGCTTGGGGTCTAGACCCCGCCCTTCTCAGGAGGTACCCCCTGGCTGCTGAAATATCTCTCCAGCACTTCATCTGCTGTCTTGCCCATGGAAGCCCAGACAATCCTCTTACACCTCCTCTGCACTCCCTACCAATATCATTGTGCTGATGTGGCTTCTCTCATCTGTCCATGATTATAAAGTTTCTCTCCAACTAGTGTTCAGTTGGTTATTCAGGATGATTTTTCTGCAATTTAGTTGTAATTCCAGTTTGGTCCTCATAGGAGGTTAGTGTAGCTTCCACTTACTCCTCAGCCAACTTGGACATCTCAGCACAGTTTATTAAACTTTTAACTAATTATGATTTTTCTTCATACTATACAGCAAATTAATCATGTTCAAACTTTCATAAGCATTATTCTTTTCTAATTCCAAATAACTCTCTGATGTAGTAAAATTGGAAAATATTACTCATAACTGAAGGTATCAAATGACATACACATAATAAAATATATTGCTTATTTTATTTTAGCTAAAGGAGCTTCTAAGAAAAAGAAATATTAGTAGGATGATATAAATTAAACATGTGTAAGCACATTATTTGACATAAAAATTTCAAGGACTCTTTCTTACCTCAAGAATGGGACACATAATTTCTGCTGTGACATCACCATGATTCTTATAGAATTTATAGAATGCCTCCAGGTAAGACTTAAAAAGAATAAAGATCATAAAACAATATGATGAATATATGTTCCTTTTGGAAAATACATGGCTTATTTAATGCATTTAAGGAAGTTGAATCACTTCTCTCATACAGACATATTTTAGAAAAAATTTGGAGGAAATTTTTTTATTAAAGTACATTGCACAATATGAAAAAGAACTTCATGAAAAACAAAATTGCATTTATCAGATCTTATATTACTTACAAGCACTTTTTTAAATGGGTCGTGAAATCTCATAGGGTTAGTTTTTGCTATTCTAACAAGAGTCCCAAACTCTTTTACAAGCTCAATAAATAACACTCGATTTAGTCCAGTGTATACATTTCATCTTTCAGGAGATGCATTTGAGGTCACTTTGAGCATGGTACTATGGAAAGGCAGTATCTGGGCTGCTGTCAGCCTCTCTGTGCTTGAGTCCCAATACTACTACTCACTAGTGAACTGACTTCAACTATTCACCTCACCTTCATGTCTCCATTTTCTCATCTGAGGAATGGAGATAGCACAGTTTTGCTGGATGGATAGAGTGAGTTAATGCATACAAATTACTTTGAATGGTGCCTTCTGTTAGCTATATTCAGGATGCCTCTTGCAAGGCCATACATCTCTTTAACATGTAATGCTTTTAAGAGGACCATGTTTCAGCATACCATGCTATATTTATGGCATGGTCTACATATATTCAGCTACTCTGTGAGAATGACCAAGGACACTATGGTGTACAAGTGAAAAGACAAAATTCACTCTGCCTCTATTACACAGAGATTCTCAGATGATGGCAGCACAGTTCAGACAAACAGCTGGCCAGTCCATGAAAAGTGGTACAGATAATGTCATGTGCAGTTTATCGTCTTGATATGCTGTCCACTGTCAGTAGATTAACATTGTATGGACAGGGACTCTTTCACAGCATGAAGGACAGAGACAAACTCTATACAGCAAGAGGTTTACTATAAATGCTGGTTGTTTTCAAATTTATCCATCAATTGACACCTTTTATGTTTCAGGCAAAGAGGTGGGGATACAGAGAAAAATAAGGCGCTACTTCCTCTCAACAATCTTCTGGTTGGGAAAGCTGACATGTATATACACTCTAAATATGCCTCATTTCATAGTTGCAGGACTTGGCTAATGGGCAAAGTCACTTATAATAAAAACTCTGGTTATGATGTATTATGTAATAAAGAAAAACATACTATTTAGGAAAACAGTTACCTTGTACAGTTTATTGTGCAGTATTTCAATATTCAGTTCATCTAATGTATTTTCGGACATGCAGTCTTGAAAGAATGGAACTGAGAAGTCATCGTATAAAATAAGTTAATTAGAAGCATGATTATAAACAGTAGGAAATGTCTCGAATTCACCACCCCATGCTCACTAGTGAACATTGGACAGTGGAGTTTCAATCCATAGATGCAATCAACCTAATAGTAATAATGGCAATAGGACTGACTGTTTATGAGGCATTTACTATGTGTGTGCCTTACGCTACACACAAGATACACTTTAACGAGTTAATCTCCACAATGCTTGAAACTGTTCACTTCAAGGCTCACTTTCCGAAGTCTCCTCATTATCAAATAGAAATTCTTAACATTTGTGACCTAACTGTGTGCCAAATTTTGAGTTGTACTTAGTGTCTTCTTTTGTTTTCAAAACTCTAAAATGGGGGAAATAAGGGAAACTGAATTTCCCCATGTCATTCTGTTGGGACCAGGCAGAGCCCAGCTTTGTGTTCACATATGTCTGATTCCAGACCCATCCTCCTTCCTCTGTTACTTGTACCCTTAGCATTTGACACTTGATGACACATTTTTTTTCTATTTTTATTATCCCAAATGGCAAGTATTTTGACAAATGATCAACAGTGCACTGCTACTATCCAAAATTTCCTAATGCTAATGTTTACAAAATTGTCCCATTAACATTTTGAGTGCTACTTCAGGCCATTTGAAAGATGTTCCTGAGCATCTCAGAAAAATGGCATTCCCACACTTTCCAAAACAAAATGTTTCCTATAATTTAAAATAAAAGGAGAAGGCATTAATCCTAAAAACAGCTACAAAATTAATGTTTTGAAAAATTACAAGTTCTATCATTTATTTATTGTAGTCTAGTACAAAGTACAAGGGTTTGGAGTTTGGGAGATGAGTCTCAGCTCCTTCTTAGCTACACATGGTTTGTAGGTGACCCTGGCAGATATTGGCTTGATCAAAAAGTTTGTTTTTTTCATAAGGTGGCTCTGGTAGTGCATAGTTTTCTTCAACTTTGTTCAAAACAATTTGGTTACACTCTATTGTGACAGCTGTCATACAAGCATGGATTTAAAAAATATCAAAATTCGTGAATTTTTGTGTACCTATTTTAATATTAAAGATGGAAGAAAATACATGTTTCTCCATATTATGCTTTATTATTTCAAGAAAGGTAAAAATGGAACTGAAATGCAAAAATAAAAAGATTTATGCAGTATAGGGAGAAGGTGCTGTGACTGATTGAACATGTCAAAAACGGTTTGTGAAGTTTTGTGCTGGGCGTTTTTTTGCTGTACGATGCAGCACAGTTGGACAGACCAGTTGAAGTTGATAGTGATCAAATTCAGACATTACATTAAGAACAACCAATGTTATACCACGTGGGAGATACCCGACATAGTCAAAATGTCTAAATCAATAAAATTATTGGTGAAAGTGGAAAATCTGTCTTTTATTTCATGGAAAAAAAGCCAAAGGACTTTTTGGCTAACCCAATAACTTCATTTGTCTTGATCTGAGAAATGAGGGGGCTGGACTAGATGGTTTCTTTATGTCCCTTCCACTTCTGGCAACTCCTATAGAATGACACATGAGTACATGGGAAAAACTGATTTGGGTGTGCATTTCCTAATGAGAGTGACAGCACTCAAAGGCAGCAATAGCATCATATCCACATTCATACCTAAGGGTGTTTCCACCAGGACTGCAATGAAGAGGTCAGAAGGCATCTCTGCGATGTTGACTGCTTCCATTTCTGTGAATTGGCCCAGTGGGTGACACTTCCTTAGAACTTCCTTTACAGACTTTTTCTGCAAGGTGCCATTCACCAGTAGAACCACACTGCTGATCATGTAACTGCACCTGGTGTAGAAGAAGGTTTGGCTGTTAGGAAAATAACTGCATCCTGAAAACCCTTCTCCATTTTCCCCGTTACCCTCTCCCACCTCCCCTCTAGTTACCGTCAGTTTGTTCTTAATTTCAATGTCTCTGGTTATATTTTTCTTGCTTGTTTGTTTTGTTGATTAGGTATAAAGGACACATGGACAAAACCAAAGGGTGGTAGGGTCAAGGGTGGGAAGTGGGGATGTCTGGGGTAGAGGGTAGTGGTGGGGGGAAAATGGAGACAACTGTAGTTGAACAACAATAAAAAAATGTGGAAAAAGAGCCATAACAGGAAACTCTGAAAAAAAAACAACAACCTGCATCCAAGTAAGATGCGCCCTACTCACTGGTAAAACCATCAGGCCCTATTGCTTTGGTTAGGGAAATATGTGTCTCTTCATTTTGAACTCTGGGATGTGAGAGATGTGGGTGAGCAAATACCTGACTCTCTGGGATGCCAGAGTTGGAAAAACCATATCCAGTGTTATAATAACTGATTAACATTATGAGAAGATGACTTCTGTAAGTAACTGTCACATGGGTGGTATGGGGGTGAGAGTATAAAGTGTCTGCTTTATCAAGATGGATGGAAAATGGGCTAAAAAAGTTGAAAAATGCAGACTCAGGGCATTTTATTTGACTTTGAAAACTGAGCATTTAAATCTAGGATGAAGCCCAGCATCAAGGATTCAAAATTTAAAATATTTAAAAATAATTTTAAAAAGTTAAATATATTTTATTAAATACTTAATATTTATTTATTAAAAAAAAGATTCTGTATTTTTCTTTTCCTGTGAGACCAGATGGTGAACTTTGTAGTTGTGCCACCCCACCCACCCCACCTTATCACTAGGACTCCTGATTCATGTTTTATTGATACCTTACCCATGTGAGCCCTGCTGGGATCCTAATGCTTGTTCACTCATGGGCTTAGTACCTGGGACAGTCTAAGCACTGAGGTCAAGAAGTGACAGAGACACAGAACTTCCTTCACAGAGGGTCCAGTTTGAGGGAAGGACTGAGTACAGAATCCACTAGAATAAATTGCAATGATGTGCACACACTCTGTCAAAGAAATGATGGGGTAGTTTGGGGGTGCAGAATCAGCTGTCAACCTGTCTTGGACCAAACTTCCCAAGGAAAGATGGTCAAGCTGAAACCTTCAGGATGAGTAGCCATCCAGGCAGACAGCTGAGCAGTGGAAAGTGTCTCCAGGCAGGAGGATGTTAGTCTGGGCCTGTGCACAGATGGCAGGCCAAGGTTGGGCATGAAGTCCTGACACTGAAGATGTGGAGTATGGCAGTTAGGGTTGACAGGAGATGCAAATTCCTGTAATCAGAAGGGGCATTGTGGTCTATGTGGAATATGGATTACACAGAAAGAGTGGTAAATGCTTACATAGTAAGGTGCTTTACACAAGTTATTTTATTTAATCATGACAATACCACCATGGTGACAATAGGTAATATCTTCCCTATGACATGGCTACCAAATGAGGGACCTGAGAAGCACACTCTGGATTCTTCTTCTGAGCCCTCACCTGTGCTGCTTAGTGTTTGAGGGTGACAGAAGTCTCAGGTTGTGGAATCATTAGCTGGAAGAGAGCATTGGTCTGGGAGCAGTGCTGTGGGGGCAGGTTTGAGATACGATGAGGTCAGTGTGTCTGGGAACTATCCAGAGGTGATGCCTAGTAGCCCACCAAGACCTAGTCCTGAGCCAACCGTGGACTAGACACCAGTGGGGGTGCCAGGAGGGGTGGTTTTAGGTGAAGTCATCATTGTTGGGAATTATAGCCTAGTGTGAGTAGAGTTCTGTCCTGAGAACTCCGGGGAATCCCAACATTTAAGAACTTTGATGGAACCTGAGAAGGACTGAGTAGTAGTAGGAAAACTAGAGCAGAGAATTCTGGGAAGTACTAGAGTTCTAGGAAGAAGGTGCTGGAGCATCAGAGGCCAGGGAGGAGTACAGGCAGACAATGAAGTGTCCACAGGATACAGCCACTCAAAAGTTACCTGGGAATGCAGGGAGGACACCTTCTTTGGACTTTGTGGAAGGGGGAGAAAAGAGACATAAACCTGGTGCCTGTGTATTTAAAACGAGTGAGAAGTAGAGTTTTAACAAACAGAGTTCAAACTACAAGCCAGCCTTAAAGGAAGGGGAAAATAATAGTATGAACACCCAGCAGTCAAGGGGATGGCTCACTTTCAGTTTAGGTATTTGTTGTTTTTTTAAGATGAGAGAGAAGTGAAGATGTTTAAGTGAAAGAATGAGGTGTTGGTCTAAAGAGCTAAAGGACAGCCAATGAGTAAATCAAAGTCCTTCTAGAGAAGTCCTCTAGAGTAATTGATGGGACTCAATTACTGCCACAATCTGGGCTTGGAAATAACACCTTTCACTGGCATGTCCTGGAATCAGGCTACATGGTTGACTGACTTCCTGTGCAAGGATATACTCTTTGCTGGGAAAGAGTCTCCTTCACAGTGGGGCTTTGCAGTTTGCCCCAATGAAAAGTCTAGCTAAGGAAGTTTTGAAGCAGGAAATTACCTCCTTACAAAATGCACATGACTATAAAGTTTCTTCACCTTCCAAACAGTAGAGCCAAATGTAGACATTATGGAATTTTAGACTCCTTCTCTCTTGAAAATGATATTCCAAATGGACGTGCTTATCTTTACTGCCTTTGTAGGGCTCAAAAGCTATTACCCGAGAGGGCAGTTGCCAGTGCTTAATAATCCCTAGCAGATATTTCACTGTTGTGACATCACCCCTGTAATGTAGACATGAACTTCCAACATTCCCAATCTGCAGATGACTATTGGGCCAATGTTGATGGCCAACCAATGTCAATGGTGTGTGTGTGGATGTGCACAAGGGTATACTGAGTATTGTTATCTTATATAGCAAAGAGCTATAGAGATTGGATTCTGGTTTATTTCAACTCATTATTTAAATGGCCCTATTTCTAAGATGGACCAGTAACACCAGTTCTCATAGTGTTGTTCAGGAAATGAAGTGAGAACACTGCCTATATCAGGGTCAGGAGAGGGTAGTGTGTCTCCTATCCCCTCCCTCACCTCCTTAACACATATGTGCCAGGTATATAATAATCGTTGGTTCTCTGGGATGACAGGGGATATGGGCCCAGAAGACAATTTACTCTCTCCAGACTAATCTTTACAGACCTCCAGGGCCATTCATATGGTGGTTAGCAATGAAATCACTGCTGATGGTGCCTGAGTAATTTTTGAGCTAAAAGATACCTGGGAATTCACCTGGTTCAAAGCACTCATGTTTTGGGTACCTGTGCTCCTAAGTGGTGTCAGACCCAGGATTAGTGCCTCTTCAGTCAGTGAATTTCTTTCCTCCTCACACTGCAGAGTCTACAAAGTAGACAAACATCCTCATTTATAGCCTCTCCTAAATATTTTATTCTATTACTGACACGGTACCTGCAGGAATCATGAAGTCACCTAAAATTATGATGCAGAAAGTGACTCAATTTAAAAAATATCAGGTTGTAAAATATTTTTTTAGTGACAACTCTTTTTGCCGTTTTTATTACATGCTAGGCATACATACATGTTCTCACCCAACCTCATAATTCAGTGCTGCACAGACCATGATAATCACCACTTCACAGGTGAGAACCTGAGACTGAGATGTGTTTACACCTTGTTCCAGGTCACTGTGGGAAAGAGGCAAAGTCAGACCTTAAAGCCAAACTCTGGCTCCCTGTTAGGTTCAGCTAAACCAGCTCAGGTCAGACAACAGTTTGACATTTCCTTTTTGGTCTCTGAGCTACTCTTTCTCCTTTGCATCCAATATTATTTGAGGATCTTGAGAGGAGCTATAACATCTTTCCTGTTGATAAACTTTCAAATTGTGTGATAATGGAACAGTTGTGAAAAGGTCAGGTGATGGAGAGCCATAGACTTGGTGTGTTAAAAGAACCGTTCTATGGTTAAAACACTGAGGTACTTAAGCATCATTAAGTAGCTGAGAAATGCCTGTCTTGCATGAGACAGAACAGAAATGTCTTCTAAGATCACAGTTTGGTGAAGCTCAAATAAGTCCAGAAGAGATATGTCAGGTTCTTTCTGAAGACACAGTTACCAAAAACAGGAGTCAATGCTGGAGGCTTTTTGCATATCCTTTCAGGCTTCTGTAGTCAGACCTTGAGCTGAACTTGAACCTGCAAACTCTGCAGTTTGGGCCCTCCCCAAACCATAGAGATATTCAAGGTACACAAAAAGGAAGACATTCATCCATGGAAGGTCACAAGGGAAATGGAGATTTCAATACATTTGCAGAACATTTGAAAATGATAGAATCTTACTGATGGGTGAGAACAGAGAAAAGCCATGGCTCAGAATGTATGCATGACAAAGCAGCTGCAGTGTTGAAAAACTTCCAGGGAAGTGTCAAGCTTGGCTTGGTTCAGAAACAGATGGAGGGATGGGGTGTAAGGCAAGGGGTTGGGGCAATTAAGTGGAAAGGGCTGACTATCACTGTCTTTTCATGGTCACATTCAAATGAAACCATGCACATAACAATGGTGTGTAAAACCTGAGTTGTCAATGTAGAAGAGACCCAGGCTTTGAAGCAGATACAACTAACTCTGAACCCAGTAATGACTTACAAATGGGAGCTCCATCTCCTCAGTCTTAAAATGGAAATATTTCCTCTCCTGCAAGTGGTGGCATCAAGTTTGCAATACGTATGAGAGCCTTGGTAGAGTGACTTGATCAAGGAGGGTCATACACTCTCAGAGAAGGATGTTTTTCTGTAACTGGACTTTGGAGGAACAGGGGCAGAAAACTATAAACCACATAATCTGTCATGTAAAAAATTTGCCATATTTACACTCTTATTAAGCCTGAGATTTCTATATCTCTGTAGTTTTACACTTAGCTCTACTCAACAGAATCCTTTCTAAATTTACCTGTTGCTCTTAGAAGATAAGGGGTTATTATCAATCCTAGTGGAAGACTGGTCTGTCCACAAGAGCATAAATCATGTTACCTGTTGCAATATTAGCCCAAAGTCTCACTTATATATATTTTATGAAACTTGTTACCATCCTGTTTTACATAGAATTACCCTTGTATTGTTGTTGTTGTTATTATTTTAATCCTCATCTTAGGATACATTTATTAATTTTTAGAAAGAGAAGAAGAGAGAGAAACATTGATTGGCTGCCTCCCACATGCATCCTGACCAAGAATTGAACCCAGAATTTAGGCATGTGCGATATGATGTTTCCTTTAAGGTTTCTAAATTTTAAAAGTTTTAATGTTATCATTTTGTGAATGTAATTATTAATCTCAGAACAATGCTGGTGAATTAGTCATCATTCATGATAATTGCTTTTATATATAAAAAAGCCTGACCCCTGTGTCAGATGGAGGTTTTTCAAGACTTAGCCTCAATATCTCCCTTTGGGTGTGACTAACAAGTAATTTGGTAAACTTACTGATTATAACAGATTCATTTCTAAAAGCCTTGTGATCTGCCCTGGCTTGTATGGCTCAGTTGGCTGGAGCGTTGTCCTGTTACTGAAAAGTCGCCCATTTCAATTCTCAGTCAGGGCATATGCTCAAGTTTCAGGCTTGATACTGGTTTGATCCTGGCTTGATCCCAATTGGGGCAGCCTATTGGAATTACTCTCTTGAATAGATGTTTCATTCTTTCCCCTCCCATTTCTCTTAAATGAGAATAAAATAAACCTTAAAAAAATAAAAGCATTGTGACTACACCACAGGAGCCATGTCCTGATATCAGGCTTTTTTCCACCTGGGAGGCTAGGTCTATAACATGTTATGCAGTGTTCTCAGTGCTGATTCTGTGTCAGGTGACCAGAATGATGTACTGTTTGCCAGGTCATACTTGTCCACATGGAAAATGCAGATATAGGGACAGGGACATAAAATGCATAATCTGGAGTCATTGTTCGTGGAAAGGATTGGGGTGTGTGTAAAGTATATTTGGTCATGTTAAATAATTTCATTCCTCAGTGAAATTCCATAAAATGTACTGATCTAGTTCTGACTGATGTGGCTCAGTTGGTTGAGCATTGTCCCATAAGGTGAAGGTGGCTGGTTGGGGCACATGCCTGGGTTATGAGTTGGTCTCCGGTTGGTGTGTATGTGAGAGGCAGCTGATGGATGCTTCTTTCTCACATCAATGTTTCCCTGTCTGTCTTAATCCCTCCCTTCCCTTGTTCTCTACAAAATAAATAAATAAAATCTTTAACAAATTTTTAAAAATAAAATGTGCTAATCTACTCTTAACAGCCCCTACAGTTCCTCCTTGTGACCTGGACAGTAGGGTTGGAAGTCTTTTCCAATGTGTTCATTTTCAAATGAAAGCTCTCCTTGATTACATTGGTGAACATGTGTTATGTTCCAGGTTCATTCAATCCAACACTAACTCTTATGTGCTCACCCAGGACAGCCTGACCATTTGGTCTGATTTGCTAAATAGCTTGTTGAGATTTAGAGAATATCCCCATAACCCTTCTGCTTGCTTCTGAAATTGACACTTTGAGTAACATTTCTTACTTATCTGGTTTTCCTTTTTTAAATAGAGAAAAGTGAAAAATAAAATAATTTTAAAAAGTAACTAATTTTATTCACAGACTCATTTTTCCTTCTAGCAAAATAAAATACTGAAAAATTACTTGGAAGTCAGCACTCCCTATAACAGCCTGTTTTAGAACAAGAATGCCAACCATTATGCATTTCTCAAACTCTTGGAACCTTTAGAACACTTTCTTCTAGTACTTCAGATTCTCTATAATCTTGCTCTAACCAGACAGTTCACATTAAACATTCCTCCAATTTACTCATCCTTTTCTACATCAGTTTCTTTGTTTCTACTTTCTCTAAATGCCTCCCTTCCCTGTTGATTACTAAAAGTTGAGATCCTTTCCACCGTTTAAGACTATAATCAAATACCACATTTTTATTAAACTTTTAAAATGTCTCCAGATAGAAGTGATTTTATTCTCTATAAATTTTTGTGTTTATATTTATCCTGGGTTGAAATCAATTTTCAATATATCATGCTGAACATGAAGTATAGTTAGCTCTCATTCATTCACCAACATTTGTTACATACCTAAGGAGATAAGACCTGGATTTTAGAACTAATTCTGCCACTGTTCAGTTGTGTGCTTTTGGGTAAGTCATTTCATATGTTCATCTCAAATACAGATTCAGAGATAAATCCTATCCATCTTTACTAGCTATAATATCTTTAAATACAAGGACTTTGTTCAGTACATTTATATGTTCTCCAAGAGGCCTGAATCATGTGTGCACAGTATGCAAACACAATGGTAACCTTTTTCCATCAATAAATTTTCTTCTCTGTTTGTATAATCGTGTTAACTCTGATGTTCCCCAGGGTAAATGGAAGTGGAGCTTGGGTAATTTTACCTCAAGCTTCCTTTTTAGGGTCATAGCTGCCTAATCCTTGCTTTTTCTATTCTTTTCCATTGAGGAGAATTACAACTTTAGAGGGATTACTCCAATGTTGTCCCTACTCTAGCCATGTTTGTGAACATTATGTAACTCATAGGAAAACACCAACAAAGGATTCTTCTTGTTGGTTCCATTAGTAAACATGTTGAGTGTTTATCATTACCTGTTCTGCACCCTACTGAGAAAAGTGGTTATCAGATCTCACCTTTATCATACTCAAAATACTCATAACAGGTTGAGAAAATCTTATGGAAAGGAAAGAAGAAAAACCACTTGAAAGGATAGGAAAGAAATAAATATGAGAGCAATCTTCTAATATCTATCAAAATCTAAAATTTGCATATCTGTTGACAAAGCAGTTCCACTCCTGGGAATCCATCCTAAAGAATTTCAGGCATGAGAAAGCCCAGATCCATGTACAGTGAAGTCTGTGGAACCATTAAATGAAATAGCAAAGAAATGAAACCATTTAAGTGGACAAAAAGGGAATGGTTAAATAAATTATGGCATGTGGAAAATAATGGAATATAATATTTGCTTTAAATAAGATAGATGTATATGTATTATGTAGAAAATTCTTAATAGCTTATGTGAAAAAAGGCAAATTGTATGTGATACATATAATATGATCTCCCTGTTCTAAAACAAACAATAAAATAAACTATGTATGTATAATTGTATACATACACATATATATTTTTTGTTTATACACATATGTAACATTTTTTACAAAAAAGATTTGGAAAGGTAATGCAACAAACTTGTGAGTGGTTACTTCTGGTCTTTGGGGAACAGGTACTGAAGTACAGTCTTGATCTGTTTCCTTATTTCTAAAATGCCAAAACTATTAATGCCACCTGACAGGATTATTGTATAAATTAAGTAAATGTAATACACATAAAGTGCTTATAAGACTGCTGGCTTATAGTGAATACTACATAAATTAAGATATAAAGCAACACTCTAAACCCCACCAACACCCAAAAACAAACAATCTCAGACACAGAAAACAGGTGATTACCAGAGGGTAAGGGGTAGGGGTGTCATAGAAGAGGGTAAAGGAGGGATAAATGGTGATGGAAGGAGACTTGACTTGGGGTGGTGAACACACAGTACAATATACAGATGATGTATTATAGAATTGTAACCTGAAACCGGTATAATTTTATTAACCAATGTCACCCCAATAAATACAATAAAGAAAAAATAAACCTCTTGCAAATACACATGGGATCACATACAAGAATAGGTGGGAGCTGCAAACATCAGTATACCTGCTGAAGGAGAAAAACCACCAACAAAGGGAACACCAAAATGTAAAAACCCAAGTACAACAAGACAGCCCACATAAACAGAACAAAGGGCAAACCTAGAGCATCCAGACAAGGAGATCAGAGACCACATCACTGAACCTCATAGAATTCCTACTGTAGAAGTTCACCCTACAAAAACAGCTAGCAAATTGAAACATCAGGAAGCACAGAACAAACAAAAAGAGTCACTTAAAATGGGGAGACAAAAAATGTGCAATCAAAAGGAATGGAAGACTCCTCACTAAAAGTGCTAAATAAAATGGAGGTAACCAAACTATCAGATATAGAATTCAAATTAATGGTTGTAAGTAAAGATGCCCAAGGAACTCACAGACAACTACAAGGAACCAAGTGAGAACTACATTAGCATGAAAAAAGAAATATAAACTATAAACAAAAACCAGGAAGAAATGAACAATAAAATCTCATAAATAAAAAAGACATTAGAAGGAATTACAAGCAGGGTGGATGAAGCAGAGGATCAAATCAGTGAGTTGGAGGACAAGGTAGAAAAAAACACCCAGATAGAGCAAGAAAAAAAAAAAGAGGCTCAGAAAGAATGAACAGGTGGTAAGAGATTTGCAAGACAACATGAAACAGAACAATATCCATATAATAGGGATACTAGAAGGAGAACAAGACAGCAAGGGATAGAAAACCTGTTTGAAAAGTAATGATGGAAAACTTCCCTAATTTGATGAGAGAAAAAGTCATACAAATCCAGGAAACACAGAGAGTCCCAATCAACAGGAAACCAAAGAGGCCTACTTCCAGAAAAATCATAATTAAAGTGGCAAAATTCCAAGACAAAGAGAGAATCTTAAAGGCAGCAAGGAAGAAACAGGAAGAAATGATAAGGCTACTAGCTGATCTCAATGGAAATGCTACAAGACAGAAGAGAATCAAGAACTATTCCAAGTAATGAATGCAAAGGCCTGCAATCAAGAATAATGTACCTAGCAAGGCTCTCAATTAAAATGGAAGGTCAGATAAGGAACTTCCCAGACAAAAGAAGTCTAAAAGAATACACCTCCACCAAACCAGCACTTCAAGAGATGCTAAATAGACTGCTTTAAGGAAAGGAAAGGAAAGGAAAGGGAAGGAAAGAAAAGAGAGAGAGAGAGAGGAACACGGGTACAAAAAAAATGGCAATGAATAAGTACCTATCAATAATAACCTTAAATGTAAGCAGATTAAATGTTCCAATCAAAAGACATAGAATAGCCAAATGGAAAAGCATAACCCACACATATGCTGCTTCCAAGAGACCAACCTCAGAACAAAAGACCTACACAGACTGAAAGTGAAGGGCTGGAAACAAATTTTCCAAGCAAACACACAGGGAAAAAAGCCAGGGTAACAATACTCATATCAGACAAAATAGATTTCAAAAAGAAGCCATAAAAGGAGAACTAGAAGATCATTTCATAATACTCAAGGGAAGAATCCATCAAGAAAACATAAACATTGTAAATATATGTGCACCCATCATAGAAGCACCTAAATACATAAAGAAAATCTTGGAAGACTTCAAGAAAGATATTGACAGCAACACAATTATAGTAGGGGATTTCAATACCCCACTGTCAAAAATGGATAGAGCTTCCAAACAAAATACCAACAAAATATTGTGGCATTGAACAATGTCCTAGATCAAATGAACTTAACTGATATATATAGAGCTTTTCATCTCAAAGACGCAAAATACACATTCTTTTCAAATACACATGGAATATTTTCAAAGATAGACCATATGATAGGATATAAAACAAGCCTCAACAAATTCAAGAAAATTGAGATCATATCAAGCATTTTCTCGGACTACAAGGGACTGAAACTAGAAACCAACCTCAAGGAAAAAACTCAAAAACACTCAAACTCATGGAAATTGAACAGCATGCTATTGAACAATGAGTGGGTCAAGAATGCGATCAAGGAAGAAATCAAAAAGTTTCTGGAAACAAATGAAAATGAACTTATAACAATCCAAAACTTATGGGACACAGCTAAGGTAGTCCTGAGAGGGAAGTTCATAGCAACACAGGCCTATCTAAAAAAAAATAGAAACATTTCAAATAAACAACCTAACCCTACATGTACAAGAACTCTAAGAACAACAACGAAAACAGCCCAGAGCAAGTAGGAGGAAGGAAATAACCAAGATCAGAGCGGAATTAAACAACATAGAAACTAAAAGCACAATTCTAAAGATTAATAAACCCAGGAGCTGGTTCTTCCAAAAGGTAAACAAAATCAACAAGCCTTTAAGCAGACTCATCAAGAAAAAAGAAGGAAGACCCAAACAAACACAATCAGAAATGAAAGAGGAGAGAATACAACCGATACCACAGATATACAAAGGATTGTAAGAAATTACGATGAAGAACTATATCCCAAGAAATTTGAAAACTTAGATGAAATGGATAAATTTCTAGAAAAATACAATCTTCCAAAACTGAATGAAGTAGAAGTAGAAAGCTGGAACAGACCAATAACAGCAGACAAAATTGAAGCAGTAATCCCAACACACAAAACTCCCAACACACAAAAGCCTTTGCCTGAACAGTTTCACGAGAGAATTCTACAAGCATTTAAGGAAGAGCTAACCACTATCCTTCGCAGACTATTCCCAAAAATTCAGAATGATGGAAGACTCCCAAACTCTTTTTTAAAAACAGATTTTATTTATTTATTTTTATAAAGAGGGAAAAGGAAGAAGAAAGAGGGAGAAACATCAATGTGTGGTTGCCTCTCATGCACCCTCTATTGGGGACCTGTCCCCCAACCCAGACATGTGCCCAAACTGGGAATCAAAAGGCAACCCTTTGGTTCAGAGCCCATGCTCAATCCACTCAGCTACACCAGCTAGGGCCCAAATACTTTTTATGAAACCAGCATCTTCCTAATCCCAAAACCAGATAAAGAAACAACAAAGAAAGAAAACTTCAGGCCAATATCGCTAATGAATATAGATGCTAAAATCCTCAACAAAATATTGGCAAACCACATCCACCAATACATTAAAAAGATCATACACTGTGATCAAATGGGATTCATCCCAGGGATGCAAGGATGGTACAATATATGCAAATTAATAAACGTACTGCATCACATAAACAAAAGCAAGCACAAAAATCACATGATCATATCAATAGATACAGAAAAAGTATTTGATAAGGTACAGCATCCATTTATGATAAAAACACTCAGCAAAGTGGGAATAGAGGGAGCATTCCTCAAAACAATAAAGGCCATATATGAGAGACCTACAGCCAACATCATACTTAATGGGCAAAAAGTAAAACCTTTCCCACTAAGGTTGTCCACTTTCACCGCTTCTATTGAACATAGTATTGGAAGTCCTAGCCACAGCAATCAGACAAGAAAAAGAAATAAAAGGTATCCAAATTAGAAAAAGGAAACAAAACTGTCATTGCAGATGACATGATGGTGTACATAGAAAATCCTATAGACCCCACCAAAAAACTGCTTGAATTAATAAATGAATTTGGCAAAACAGTGGGATACAAAGTCAATATCCAGAAATCAAAGGCATTTTTGTATACCAACAATGAAATATCAGAAACAGAAATGAGGAAAGAAATCCCATTTGATATGGTACCAAGAAAAATAAAATACATAGGAATAAACCTAACCAAGGAACTAAAAGACCTGTACCCAGAAAACCAGACAACCCTGAAGGAAGAAATTAAGGAAGAGACAAACAAATGGAAACATATACTGTGTTCATGGATTGGAAGAATTAACATCATCAAAATGTCCATACTACCCAAAGCAATCTATAGATTCAGCCCATTGGTACCACTAAAGTATCAATGGCATATTTCACAGACATAGAACAAACACTTCAAGAATTTATATGGAACCATAAATGACTCCGAATAGCTGCAGTAATTTTGATAAAGAAGATCAAAGTAAGAGGGATTGCAATCCTTGATATCAAAATGTATTACAAAGCTACTGTAATCAAAACAGTCTGGTACTGGCATAAGAACAGACACATGGATGAATAGAACAGAATAGAGAACCCAGAAATAAACCCAAGTCCCTATGGTCAATTAATATTTGACAAAGGGGGCAGAAGCATAAAATGGAGCAAAAATAGCCTCTTTAACAAATGGTGTTGGGAGAACTGGACAGCTACATGCAAAAAAACTCGAGAACCAACTTACACCATACACAAAAATAAATTCAAGGTGGATAAAAGATTTAAATATAAGTTGTAACACCATTAAAGTCCTAGAGGAGAACATAGGCAGGAAAATCTCAGACATTCCACGCAGGAATATTTTCACTGATATGTCTCCCAAAGCAAGGGACATAAAGGAAAGAACAAACAAATGGGACCCCATCAAAATAAAAAGCTTCTGCACAGCTAAAGAAAACAGCATTAAAATGAAACAGGAACCAACTGTATGGGAAAACGTATTTGCCAATGATACCTCAGACAAGAGTCTGATTTCCAGTATATATAAAGGACTCACATGAATCAACTCTAAGAAGATAAGCAACCCAATTAAAAAATGGGCCAAGGATCTGAACAGACACTTCTCCAAGGAGAACATAGAGGGTCCAGAGACACAGGAAAAGATGCTTATTATTGCTGGCCATAAGAGAGATGCAAATTAAAACCACATTGAGATACCACTTCACACCAGTCAGAATAGCCATCATAAACAAAGCAACAAACAACAAATGTTGGAGAGGTTGTGGAGAAAAAGGAACCCTAATGCACTGTTGGTGGGATTGCAGATGCGTGTAACCACTCTGCAAAACAGTATGGAATTTCTTCAGAAAACTAAAAATACATCTGCCTTTTGACCCAGGAATGCTACTGCTAGATTATACCCTAAGAGCCCTGAAACACCAATTCAAAAGAACCTATGCACCCCACTGTGCATAGCAGCACAATTTACAATAGCCAAGTGTTGGAAGCAACCTAAGTGCCCATCAATAAATGAATGGATCAGAAAATTATGGCCATTTACACAATAGAACTCTACATAGCAGAAAGAAAGAAGGAGCTCCTACCCTTTGGGACAGCATGGATGGAACTGGAGAGCATTATGCTAAGTGAAATAAGGCAGGTGGTGAAAGACAAATACCATATGATCTCACCTTTAACAGGAACCTAATCAACAAAATGATCAAGCAAGCAAAACATAGCCAAAGACATTGAGATTGAGAACATGCTGGCAGTGACCAGAGGAGACAGGGGAAGGGATAATGGGGGAAAAAGGTGCAGGGTTACAGGAAAAATTATAAAGGACATATGGACAATAAGAAGGGAGGGTGGAAACAGGGGAGGGAGGTGGGGATAGCTGTGGTGGTGGAGAAGGTTGAGGGGAAAAGACAGAAAATTGTACTTGAAACAGCAATAAAAAACATGTTTTTCTTTTCCATTAAAAAATGATAAAGGAAACAAGATAAGATAAAATGAGGGCCATGGCTATCTAGCTGAGCAGCAGGATGGATTTTTGTCTCTGCAGACTAGGATGGCCTCAAATCTGTTTCCTGAAACAATTGACAGAGGAGGTGCAGTACTTTGAGGAATTGGTTACTGCAATCAGTCATTGCCCCCTGGTGGATGATTGATGCCTAACCAGAAAGTTGACAACAAAGGAAAAGATCTTGTAATGCACTGGGGAATTTTTGTAGAGATGACAACCTAAACACTTCCACATCCATGATCTTGATCTTAAATTAACATCTTTAACCCTTTGACACAGATTTTGCTGATGTCATGTGACATTGGCCATCAGACAGCAGTGATCTCTGACAGATTTGCCTCTGGTTTTTACCTCTAACAAATTGGGTAATAAATCACTAATACTCAAGTGCTATATAAAATATAAAGTTCTGAGTTGTCTGGGAAGATTTTTCTAGCCCTGTGTAAAGTGCTGCTAATTACAGGATCACATACTGATTCAACAAATATACAAAAGGAGATAATTCAAAGAGTTTACAACAGTGGAGATTGCTTTCTCATACATGTTTCTTTCTTCTTCTCTTGGCTGTCAGAAGAAATAAGATTTTTTAAATTAAGAAATGTCCATTGATAACAACATTAGCATTATACTATTACTACCCAAACTACTTGTCTACTTTAGATTTTCTGTTAACATTCTACCCAGGGTTCTGTAACCACCTGTATTATGTACAGGTTTAAAATATAAGTAATAGCTAATGACTAGAAATATTTGGAATCTTAAGTAATTTTTTTAGAAACTGGGTATTTTAACTATGCTTGCTTAATTAACACTAAGGCTCCTTCCATGTTTCAGATTCTAAAATTAGGAAACAATAAACCATAGAATCATAACCTAAGAGGAACCATTGACAGAATGAGGCAGAGTCATTCTAAAGACAGCATTTCTCTATATATTTGGAGCAAATTTCCATCTTGTGAAACCTGACCTTCAACCCAAAACATATAAAATCTGGCAACTTCCTGACTCAGTTAAAATAAGACTGTCCTTTGTCATTATCATGGTCAGATTTTCTTAATTCATCTAAAATCTGAGCAAACTAATTTTACAAAGCTTGCTGTTAAGAATTATTTCAAATCATGACACCTCTTCTGATTAGATCTGTGGCCCTGGCAAGTTATTGCTTTTAGGATTTAGTTTCTTCATCCTTAAAATGGTGATAAGACCCCTTAGGAGGGTTAAATGAGACACTGTGTGTAGAGCACAGGGCAGGGCCCAGGCATACTGTAATATTCTGCAAATACTGTTGAGTACTTTGACTGTCATTTCTACTCCCCTACAACTAGGGCCACCTGGTCTTGCAGTTCAAGGATCTTCAAGGTCCCTGACATTGACATCTAATGAGCCATGACAGACATATATGCAGGATGCATCACAGACAACACCGATGATTATAGAAGGAGTTGGATCTGACTCAGTTCTAAACCCAAGCATTGTCCACTTTACCCAACCATAATGGGAAGGAAGAGTCCTGTGAGCAAACCTGGCCTTTTCTTTTGTCTCTTTACATTGTGGGTTTCTGCTTAAGATTTTTATATTTAAGGAAGGGCCTTGCAGAAAACAATACACACACATTCATGACAATGCTCTGAGGTGATAAAGCTCAATTTCCTTAGCCTACTGTTGGAGACTGTCCATTATCTGGCTTTAATTTACTTTTCTACCTTCCCTTTCCCATGTCTCCTCCTCCCTTTTTGCACCCCTACTCCAGGAAGACTGACTTGTTGCTCACTTATAAGGCTTCAGCCCAAACACTCAGCCTTCTCTGGTCCCCAAACTCTGCCCACCTCTAGGCCTGACAGCAAAGTCGTCCTACTGGGAAGGCTTTCCACAATTGTCTCAAAGAAACTGAGTAAAATCCAAGTCCATATTTAGTTTTTCTTCTTGAATAATTGTATATTTGTAGATTCTTAACAAATGGCAGCAGCTATGTCTTGCCTGTGAGTAAAGTCCTGACCCACAGCACTGATGGCACTAACAAGAACGTGGCACTGACCATGTCTCTGAAAACCTGATCCTGTTGCCTCCTCAGACTGTGGTCATGTCTTCTTGCTTATTTACAGAAATAGCAGAGGAAAACCTGGATAGCTTTGGGGGAAAAACCACTTCACCTGCATCCCTAGTCCCATTCCTTACACCAAAATACATTCTGGATGAACTGAAGTTTTAAACATAAAAAATGAAACATCAACAATAAGTGAATGGAAGAAGAGACACATGAATATATGATTTTGGAGTGACGAAAGCCTTTCTACACAAGATACAATAATCAGAAGTCAACAAATGAAAAGATTGAAGATTATAGCTAATTAAAAATTTTCAATATTTCTACAACAAAGAAGCATAAACATTAAATTATAACATACTGAGAAAATAACTTTGCAACATATATTATGAAGGGCTAACTTTCCTAATTTACAAGAAGTCCTATGTATCAAGCAAAAAATGCTGAATACTCCAACAAAAAGAAGGTAAATGATCTGCACATTCAAATGACTAATACATTGAAATGATGTTCAATTTTATAAATTAAAAGATATAAATGAAAGCAAAGACATACCATTTTTTTAACCAATTGGATGGGCAATTAAAAGATAATGTCTAATGTTCTTAATGGTGTAAGAACACAGGCTTTCTCATGTACTGTTGTGAAAGTATAACTTAGCAAAATTTACTGAAAAAGAAAAAATCCTTTGATTCATTACTTTCACTGCTAGAAATTTAGCTTGGAAATAAATTCAAACCCTACACAGTAATAAACTAATTGCAAAACTTTATGTAATGAAAAAAAGTGAAAAGAGGTTAGTTATTTGTTAATAGATGATGGGTCAATTGAGTCACAATACAGACCAAATGCAGAATTCTATGCAGTTATTAAAAAAGAATAGTGTTGACAAAGAAAGTTGTTAGAAATATTATGTTAGAAAAAAGTTGAGAAGGTATATGATTGCATTTGTATAAATTTGAAATGTGGGGGAGGGGAGGGTTGAGTATGTATCAATATAAATACACAAGTGTAAATATTTTTCTGGAAAAGTACATAAGAAACTAAGAAGTGGTTACTTTTGGGGAGGGAACTGAGTGGGAAAGCAGGGAACATGTGGAGTAGAGGTATATTTTCATTTTATGCCCTTTTAAACCAGTCTAAGACCTGGGCTTGGTACTCACAACTTTGTATAATGCATTTATTTTATTTTTATTTACTTATTTATTTACTTTCTTTTTTTAATTTTAATCATTGTTCAAGTACAGTTTTCTCCCTTTTACTCCCAATCCAGCCCACCCACCCAACTCTCCCCACTTCCTTTCCATTACCACCCTCCCCCTAGTTTTTGTTCATGTGTCCTTTAAATTTGTTCCTGTAAACCCTTCCCTTTCTCCCCTGAAATTCCCTCTTCTCTCCCCTCTAGTCACTGTCAGTCTGTCCCCTATTTCAGTGTCTTTGGTTATATTTTGCTTGTTTCTTTGTTTTGTTGATTAGGTTCTTATTAAGGGTGAGATCATATGGTATTTGTCTTTCACTGCCTGGCTTATTTCACTTAGCATAATGCTTTCCAGCTCCATCTAAACTGTTGCAAAGGGTATGAGCTCCTTCTTTCTTTCTGCTGCATAGAACTTGATTGTGTAAATGTACCATAGTTTTTCGATCCATTCATTTAATGAAGTGCATCTAGGTTGCTTCCAGCACCTAGCTATTGTAAATTGTGCTGCTATGAACATCAGGGTGCAAAGGTCCTTTTGGATTGGTGTTTTAGTGTTCTTAGGATATAGTCCCAGTAGTGGAATTTCTGGGTCAAAAGGCAGATCCATTTTTAGTTTCCTGAGGAAGTTCCATACTGCTTTCCATAGTGGTTGTACCAGTCTGCAGTCCCACCAACAGTGCACTAGGGTCCCCTTTTTTCCACAAACTCTTCAACATTTGTTGTTTGTTGCTTTATTTATGATGGCCATTCTGACCGGTGTGAAGTGGTATCTCATTGTGGTTTTAATTCGCATCTGTTTGATAGCTAGTGATATTGAACATCGTTTCATGTGTCTCTGGATCCTCTGTATGTCCTCCTTGGAGAAGTGTCTGTTCAAGTCCTTTGCCCATTTTTTAATTGGGTTGCTTGTCTTCTTAGAGTGTAGTTGTGTAAGTTCTTTATATATTTTGGATATTAAACCCTTGTCTGAGGTATCATTGGCAAATATGTTTTCCCATACAGTTGGTTCTCTTTTTATTTTGATACTGTTTTCTTTATCTGTGCAGAAGCTTTTTATTTTGATGAGGTCCCATTTGTTTATTCTTTCCTTTATGTCCCTTGCTCTAGGGGACATGTCAGTAAAAATGTTTCTGCATGAAATATCTGAGATTTTCCTACCTACATTCTCCCCTAGGACTTTAATGGTGTCACGATTTATATTTACATCTTTTATCTACCTTAAATTTATTTTTGTATAAGGTGTAAGTCGGTGCTCGAGTTTCATTTTTTTTTTTTTTTTGCATGTAGCTGTCCAGTTCTCCCAACACCATTTGTTGAAGAGGCTATTTTTACTCCATTTTATGTTGCTGCCCCCTTTGTCAAATATTAATTGACCATAGAGACTTGGGTTTATTTCTGGGCTCTGTGTTCCATTCTATTGGTCCATGTGCCTGTTTTTATGCCAGTACCAGGCTGTACTGCTTACAGTGGCCTTGTAGTATAGTTTAGTGTCAGGTATTGTGATCCCTCCTACTTTACTCTTCTTTCTCAAAATTGCACCAGCTATTCGGGGGCATTTATGGTTCCATATAAATTCTGAAGTGTTTGTTCTGTGTCTGTGAAATAAGCCATTGGTACTTTAGTAGGTATTGCATTGAATGTGTAAATTGCTTTGGGTAATATGGACATTTTGATGATATTAATTTTTCCAATCCATGAACACAGTATATGTTTCCATTTGTTTGCATCTTCCTTGATTTCTTTCCTCGGTGTTATGTAGTTTTCTGAATACAGGTCTTTTGCCTCTTTGGTTAGATTTATTCCTAGGTATTTTATTGTTCTGTTTGCTATTTCAAATGGGATTTTTTTTCTTGATTTCTGCTTCTGCTGTTTCATTGTTAGTGTACAGAAATGCCTTTGATTTATGGATACTGACTTTGTATCCCACTATTTTGCTGAATTCAATTATTAGGTTGAGCAGTTTTTTGGTGGAGTCTATAGGATTTTCTATGCACACTATCATGTCATCTGCAAACAATGACAGTTTTGTTTCCTCCTTTCCAATTTGGATGCCTTTTATTTCTTCTTCTCGTGTGATTTCTGTGGCAAAAATTTCCAGTACTATATTGAATAGAAGTGGTGAAAATGGACAGCCTTGTCTTGTTCCTGATCTTAGTGGAAAAGATTTTAATTTTTGCCCATTGAGTATGATGTTGGCTGTAGGTCTCTCATATATGGCCTTTATTGTATTGAGGAATGGTCCCTCTGTTACCACTTTGCAGAGTGTTTTTATCATAAATCAGTGCTGTACTTTATCAAATGCTTTTTCTGCATCTATTGATATGATCATGTGGTTTTGTTTATGTGATGTATTACATTTACTGATTTGCGAATATTGTACCATCCTTGCATCCCAGGGATAATCCCACTTGGTCATGGTGTATGATCTTTTTAAGTATTTTTGGATACGGTTTGCCAGTATTTTGTTGAGGATTTTAGCGTCAATGTTCATCGGTGATATTGGCCTGAAGTTTTCTTTCTTTGTTATGTCTTTATCTGCTTTTGGAATTAAGATGATGTTGGCTTCATAAAAAGAGTTTGGGAGTCTTCCATCTTCTTGGATTTTTTGGAGTAGTCTGTGAAGGATAGGGGTTAGCTCTTCCTTAAATGCTTTGTAGAATTCTCCTGTGAAACCATCTGGTCCAGGGCTTTTGTGTGTTGGGAGTTTTTTGATTACTGCTTCAATTTCTTTTGCTGTTATTCATTTGTTCAGGTTTTCTGCTTCTTTTCCATTGAGTTTTGGAAGATTATATTTTTCTAGTAATTTGTCCCTTTCACCTAGGTTTCAAATTTCTTGGCATACAGTTCTTCATAGTAATTTCTACAGTCCTTTGTATTTCTTTGGTATCTGTTGTATTTTCTCCTCTTTCATTTCAGCTTGTGTTTATTTGGGTCCTCTCTCTTTTTTCTTGATGAGTATGCTTAAAGGCTTGTCGATTTTGTTTTTCTTTTCAAAGAACCAGCTCTTGGAGTGATTGATCCATAGAATTGTGCTTTTAGTCTCTATGTCATTTAATTCTGCTCTGATCTTGGTTATTTCCTTCCTCCTACTTGCTCTAGGCTGTCTTTATTGTTGTTCCTTGATTTCTTGTAGACATAGGGTTAGGTTGTTTGTTTGAAATGTTTCTATCTTTTTGTAGGTGGGCCTGTATCACTATGATCTTTCCTCTGAGGACTGCCTTGGCTGTGTCCCATAAATTTTGGGTTGTTGTGAGTTCGTTTTCATTTGTTTGAGAAACTTTTTGATTTCTTCCCTAATGTCATTCTTGACCCATTCATTGTGTAATAGAATGCTATTTAATCTCCATGATTCTGAGTGTTTTGGGTTTTTTTCCTTGGGGTTGGTTTCTAGCTTCAGTCCCTTGTGATCCAAGAAAATGCTTGGTATGATTTCAATTTTCTTGAAATTGTTGAGGCTTGTTTTGTATCCTATCATGTGGTCTATCTTTGAAAATATTCCATGTGTATTTGAAAAGAATGTGTTCTTAACTTGTTTGGGATGGAGGGCCCTGTATATATCAATTAAGTCCATTTCATATAGGGTATTGTTCAATGCCACAATATCTTTGTTGATATTTTGTTTGGAAGATCTGTTCATTTTGATAGTGGGGTGTTAAAATCCCACACTAGAATTGTGTTGCTGTCAATATCTTTCTTAAAGTCCTCTAAGATTTTCTTTATGAACTTGGGTGCTCCTATGTTGGGTGCATACATATTTACAATGTTTATGTCTTCTTGATGGATTCTTCCCTTGTGTATTATGAAGTGACCTTCTGGGTCTCTGTTTCTGGCCCTTTTTTGGAAGTCTATTTTGTCTGATATGAGTATTGCTACCCCGGCTTTTTTTCCTGTCCATTTGCTTGGAAAATTTGTTTCCAGCCTTTCACTTTCAGCCTGTGCAGGTCTTTTATCCTGAGGTGGGTCTCTTGTAGGCAGCATATGTGTGGGTCATGTTTTCTTATCCATTCAGCTATTCTATGTCTTTTGATTGAAGCATTTAATCCATTTATGTTTAAGGTTGTTATTGATAGGTACTTTTCATTGCCTTTTATGTACGTGTGTTTCTCTCTCTCTTTCTCTCTTCCTTCCTTTCCTTAAAGCAGTCCCTTTAGAATCTCTTGCAGAGCTGGTTTGGTAGAGTTGTATTCTTTTTGACTTCTTTTGTCAGGGAAGCTTCTTATTTGGCCTTGTATCTTGATTGAGAGTCTTGATGGGTAAAGTAGCCTTGGTTGCAGACCTCTGGTTCTCATTACTTGGAATATTTCTTGCCATTCTCTTCTGGCCTGGAGTGTTTCCATTGAGAAGTCAGCTGTTAGCCTTATTGGGGCTCCCTTGTATGTTACTTCCAATTTTTCCCTTCCTACCTTTAATATTCTCTCTTTTTCTTGAAACTTTGCCATTTTAATTATGATGTGTCTTGAGGTGGGCCTCTTTGGGTTCCTCTTTATTGGGACTCTCGGGGTTTCCTAGATTTGTGTGACTTTTTCTCTCATCAAATTAGGGATGTTTTCCATCATTACTTTTTCAAATAGGTTTTTTATCCCTTGCTCTTCTTCTTCTCCTTCTGGTATCCCTGTTATACGGATATTATTATGTTTCATATTGTCTTGCATTTCTCTTAGTCCCTCTTCATTCTTTGTGAGCCTCTTTTCCTTTTCTTGCTCTTTCTTGGTGTTCTTTTTACTCTGTCCTCCAATTTGCTAATCTGGTCTTCTGTTTCATCAATACTGCTTTTCGTTTCTTTTACTGTGTTCTTCATTTCAGAAATTGTATTCTTCATTTCCTCTTGGCCCTTGTTGATGGTTTCTATTTCCTTTTTCATGTTTATATAGTTTGCAGTGAGATCTTGTAGCTTTCCTGTAGCTTGTGGTAGCTCACTGTGAGTTCATTGAGCTTCCTGATAATCATTGTTTTGAACTCAATATCTGATAGTTGAGTTGCCTGTATTTCATTTAGCATTTTTTCTGAGGCTTCCTCCTTTACATTCATTTGGGGATTGTTTCTTTGTCTTCTCATTGTTCATGAGAGTCTTCTTGTTAGCCTCCGTTTCTTAAATTTATCTGTTCTTGTTCCCTGTGATGGTGTGAACTTCTGTAGTAGAATACCTGTGAGATTCAGTGGTGTAGTGTCCTTCATGTATCCTGGTGTTCACAGCTTCCCCCTACTCCAGACAGGTAGGAGGGGTGGAGATGGGCAGCTGGGCGGAAAGGACTCACAGTGCGGTGGCTGGCGGACCCGGCAAGGCAGTGGCTGGAGGGCCAGGGGGTCCCATATTCACGTGCAGATAAACCAGGAGCAATGCATTTAAATTGTATGCATGTAACACATAGCTCAGCTACTGAAGACCTTTGTTCTCAGCTTGAGAACTAGAGGGGCACAAAATTTCAAGCACTTGGAATAATTTATGAACTGGATTAATACAAGTACCACTTACTAGTGTGTGCAAGTTTAATATTTTTTAGAATAAAGGCCTTCACATTGAAAGACTGTAACCAGTGGTGATAAAGAAGGATAAACATGGAACATATGTAACTATGACAGGAGCTCCTTATCCTGTCCCAAGGGGAAGTAGGAAAGGGCAGATATGGCCTGAAGAACAATTTTTGGAATTTCAGCCCCACACTGACAAATGAGTCAAAAATGTCAGTCCTAACAGCCCAAACACTTTAACTATCAACACCAGTTGTTTTAAAAATGACAACTTGCCCTAACTGGTGTGACTCATTTGGTTTGGCATCATCCCACAAAGTGAAAAGTCACTTGTTCGATCACTGGTGAGGGCATGTGCCTGGGTTGTGTGTTTGGTCCCTGGTCAAAGTGCATATGAGAATTAACTGATTGATGTTTCTCTCTCACATCAATGTTTCTCTTTCCCTCTTTTCCCTCCCTCCTCCTCTCTCTGAAAATACATAAATCAAACCTTTAAAATTTTTTTTATTATTGTTCAATTGAAGTTGTCCCCATTTTCCCTGATTACTTTCCCCTGCCCTACCCACCCCCTACTTCCATTTTCAATCCACCCCCCCCGCCCTGTTGTCTTTGTCCATGAGTTCTTTACATACATGTTCCTTGCTGACCCTTCCCTTTCTTTGCCTTGTTATCCCACTCTCACCTCCCTTCTGGTCAGTGTCAGTTTGTTCTTTATTTCTATGTTGCTAGTTCTATGTTGCTTGCTTGTCTGTTTTGTTGATTAGGTTCCACTTATAGGTGAGACCACATGGTATTTGTCTTTCACTGCCTGGCTTATTTCACTTAGCATAGTGCTCTCCAGTTCCATCCATGCTGCCTTGGAGGGTAGGAGTTTCTTTTTTCTTTCTGCTACATAGTATTCCATTTCATAAGTGCACAACAGTTTTTTGATCCACTCATTTACTGATGGGCACTTAGGCTGTTTCCAGCACTTTACTATCGTAAATAATGCTGCTATGAACATTAGGGTGCATAGGTTCTTTTGAATTGGTGTTTCAGAATTCTTAAGGTATAATCCCAGCAGTGGAATTGCCAGGTCAAAAGGCAGTTCCATTTTTAGTTTTTTGAGAAAATTCCATACTGTTTTACACAGTGGCTGCACCAGTCTGCATTCCCACCAATAGTGCACTAGGGTTCCATTTTCTCTACAACCTGGCCAGCACTTATTTTTTGTTGATTTTTTAATGATGACCATTCTGACTGGTGTGAAGTGTAATCTCATTATTGTTTTAATTTGTGTCTTTTTGATGGCAAGTGATGCTGAACATTTTTTCATATATCTATGGGCTCTCTGTATGTCCTCCCTGGAGAAGTGTCCATTCAGGTCCTTTACCCATTTTTAAATTGGATTGTTTTCCTTCCTGGTGTGGACTCATGTGAGTTCTTTATATATTTTAGAGATCAAACCCTTGTCTGAGATGTCATTGGCAAATACGTTATATGGTTGGTTCACTTTTCATTTTGATGATGTTTTCTTTAGGCATGGAGAGGCTTTTTAATATGATGTAATCTCATTTGCTTATTCTTTCCCTTATATTCCTTGCTGTATGGTGCAGGTGGCAAACACAAGGCCTGTGGGCCAAATCTGGCCCTCCACTTTGTTTTATCTGGCCTGGCACCTTGTTTCTACCTGATGGCAGTGCCAAGCTCTTGCTTAACTGTTAAGGAGTAGTTACATTTACACAGTCCTAAAATTACATTCACCCCTTTGAAGGCAACCAAGAGTCTGATGTGGCCCCTGGTGAAAATTAGTTCAACACCCCTGCTCTAGGGGACATATCAGTGAAAATATTGGTGCATGGAATGTCTAAGATTTTCCTGCTATGCTCTCCTCTAGCACTTTTATGGTGTCACAACTTATGTTTAAGTCTTTTATCCATCTTGAGTTTATTTTTGTGTCTAGTGTAAGTTGGTGGTCGAGTTTCATTGTTTGGCATGTAGCTGCCCAGATCTCCAAACACCATTTGTTAAAGAGGCTATTTTTACTCCATTTTATGCTTTTGCCCCCTTTGTCAAATATTAATTGACCGTAGAATCTTGGGTTTATTTCTGGGTTCTCTATCTGTTCCATTGATGTATGTATCTGTTCTTATGCCAGTACCAGACCATTCTGATTATAGTGGCCTTGAAATATAGTTTTATATCAGGTATTGAACTATCCCTCCTACTTGTTCTTCTTAAAATTTCTGAGTCTATTCGGGATCATTTATGGTTCCATATAAATTTTTGAAATGTTTGTTCTTTATCTGTGAATATGTCATTGGTAATAGAATTGCATTAAACGTATAAATTAAAATCTTTTTTTAAGAAAAAGAACTTTGAATTAATAGAAAGAACAGCACTTTAACCAGAGGCCACCACCACCACCTACATTATCTTGTCAATAAATAAGCAAAATGTGTTTTCTAACAGTGGAAACACAGCTCCTGAGTTTATCAGTTGCTGGGGTTTAAATATATTTAAACCTACAAACAATAGAAAAGATCTTAAGTCAAAAAACCCACCTAAGATCCCACCTATACTTGTTGATAGGATCTCACATCAGGACTTCCTAGCACCACTTACATTATGTAGGTGATGGGGCTCCAGGGAATGATTCTGGAAATGCTCAAATTCTCTGTATAACTTTTTCTTCATCTCAGCGTCAATTTTGGAAACAGTGAGAGGGTTCATTTGATTGGCCAGGAAGTTGCCATAATCAGTGGTCTGGAGATGAACTTTCAGATCTGAAATTGAGTGAAATCCAAAGCAGGTTAAATTTTGAACATGCATGAATAGACTGCAACATTAATGAAATTTATATTAACTTTATGATAAAGGCATATTTAATTATGTAAAATTTATTAGACCTTAACGTGAGATCTATATATCATTTAGATGAGTGCTTTATTTCTCCTAAGCAAGAAGTAATTCAATATTAATTCAGTACAATATACACATTTGCATTACCTAAAAAACCTAGACTGATTTAGCACAGTTAGAAAGAACATTAAGAACAACCTGGTGCAGAGATGGCCAGTAGGTTTTACTGGAGCCAGTTTTAGTTGTTGGAAATAGCTACTCAGCTTTCAATAGCTTTCAATAGCTAAACTGTTGAAAAGGAAACTAAGGCTCAGCTCAATGGAAAAGAGGCATTTATCAGTAATGTGTGCCAGCAGTACAAGAGATGGCATGAGTAGCTGTCAGTCCCTCTTTATTATAGATGAAGAAACTGAGTCTCAGGGGCCAAAGGGTGGAGTTAGTAGCAGAGCTTGAACTAGGAGATGGGTTTCCTTGCTCTTAAAATCTAACATCATTTCCACAGGACCATGCTAACATCCTTTAAACGACAACATTTTTGGCTACCAGATAACTGAATTAAATTACAACTTCATTTACTGTGGCTTTACTCCTGAGCAAATCATGTGTTTTCCAGCACTCATACTTTTGTTAATACTGACCCCACCCTACTCTCCAGGAGTCCCTTCACCTTTATCCAGAGTTGCCCACTCTAACGAATCAACATTAGAACAATAGTTACCAGTAACTAAGTGCTTATTATGTACCAGGCTTTGTAGTAGCAAGTATTATCTCATTTAATGCTCATGGCAATTCTATGAGGTGGGAATGGTGTTTATCACCTTTTACAGATAAGAGATCTAATGCTCAGAGAGGTTATTAACTTGCTCAACATCACAATGGTAAACAAATTCAAAGCCAGGTTTATCTCATTCTGAAGTCACTTAAAATCTGCATTTTCTTGCCAATCAATTAAATTATGTTATTAATTGCTCTGTATGTGGAAGGTTGAATTCTGTCAGCAGAATTATTTTCTCTCACACATTTGAATTTCAAAGTTCTCTGATGATACTTCTAGCATAGCACCTGTCACAAGGTGTTATATAGTCTTAAGTATGTTAACTCCAAATAAGCTGTTACACTAGCTTAGTTGTCTCCTTTTCTGTGGCTCCTCATGAAGCACCCAAATTTGAAGTGTTGTTAAGTATATGAATATCAAAAATGTCTTTGGCACCATCTATCACACAACCAAAAACCAATACAGCATCTTGGAACTAATTGGATTCTTCATTCAAATGTTGATTAAGCATCTGGTATATGCTGTTACCATAGGAGACCCAAAGATGGACCACATGTATTCCTTATCCCTATGAAAATGCAATCTGATTGGGAAGGAAGCACCACAAACAGATAGTTCAACCACCAGTTAAGTTCAGTGATTGAGATCAGGACCTTGACTGATGGGAATGCAGACAGTGAGAGCCAGGTCCACAGAGATAGGAGCAACAGAGCTGAGGAAAGTTTCTTGGGGGATGCTAAATCAAAGATGAGCCTTAGGTACTGGGTAGGATCCAGAGGACAGCATCCCATGAATGGGATACCTGCAGGTATGGCAGGTGCCACAGCTCACAGCAGTTCCATGTTGTTGAAGCTTCAAGGGAGAAAGGGAGGTAAGAAATGAATGCAGAGAAGTAAGGAGGGGCATCCCAAGGAGGTCTAGGTAGGATGTCCTTTATCCTGGAGACAACAGGGAGCTGCTGTGGGGTGTGGTCTATGTGTGTGTTGGGGGGAGGACAGTAGTTGCAAGGAGGCATCTGTGATTCTTAAACATTTGAGATTCAGTGGTAGGTCTTCCTCCTCAGGATATGGAATAGATTATACATCAGAAAAGCTGTTTGTCTGCAACATATACTTGCTCAACTACCTATTTAATTAACTGATTAAAAAATTACACTTTTTTGTCAGGTAGGTCTTTTGGCAGTTTAGATTTTTACATTATTTGACAGTTGTGTTCTCCATGTTGCCAAAAGAAGAGATACAAATGGCATTTTTTCAAAACCATGATATGTGGCTCATATAATACATGTTTCTTTTAAGCAGAAAACTTCCAAACCATTCAAATGGCTGGTATATCCTGTAATTAGATGTGTAGTTGTTCTGAACTCATAGGAACACTGGACTGCTGTATGTGATGGGCAGGCAAATTTAATGGAAGAGACCTTCTGGTCCAGCACCAAAAGACCCAAGGGACACTTGCATTCATAGCCCAAGAAAATCTTAGAATTGGAAATGTTTGCTCTCAGACAACAATGGACTGCCAATAATAACAGCAATGCTTATATGTATAGATTTATAATTTTCAAAATGGCTTCAGTCATTTTTTTACCTGCATTTTCTCAAATGCTTATCAAAAGAAGTATCTCTGTGGTCAAATGCATTTGGAATAAACAGGCTCTTAAGTGCAGGAATTGAAAGCTTATGTGGTATTCATTTGAGTGATATTTGGCACAGAACCTCCCCAGCCAGCCACTAGAAAACAATGGAGTCACCCACACAGCACACTTCAGAAAATTATGGTGCTTTTTCATCCAGAAGTTTTGTGGCAAGTGGCATTTTTTCCCTTCTTTATTCTATGAGAAAATGAAATGTTTTCCAAACTATGGGATCACTACCAAATAAATCAGTTTATTTGGTCCAACACAGCAATAGAAGGGGAAAAAAGCCTTGATTGGGCTCTTACAACAAATATCAGAGCATATCACACAGAAGAGTGTGTGTATGTACAGGTGTGCACCCAGGGTTGTAGTGACAAATAGGTCTCTGGTGGGCTTGGTCACTGGGTTCAGGGAATTATCAGGATCACTTGGCTAGTGAGACAGGACAAGGATTTCTAGTGATTTGTTGGGCAGATCATTTTTATAAAATGATGAGAGTTGGTATTTGTTTTCTGGCAGCTTTCTGTGTAGGGTTTTCTATAAAAGGGAACATGTATGCCTCCTACTTTACAGGTTGGTTAGGCAAGGAAGTCCCTCCAGAGGTACCTGTGAAAGGTGCTATCCTTATTCAGGCCCTGCCTTTACCCATACTCTGCAGTTTCCTCATCTACAAAATGGATACAGAATCTGTGCTTTTGGGTTGTTGTGGGGATTAAGAGAAATGAAAGTGAGGAGCCAGCAGGTAGGAGCCACCACTTAATATTAATTTCTTTTTCTTCTAACTTGTACCCATCTACATCCAAAATAATTTGATTCAGTTGGTTAAGGACTCTGCTTCTTACTGTCTAACCAGAGATATTTCAACCTAAATGTTGAAATTGACCATCACATTTATATCAATATTTATAAAACCAGACAGCTTACTCCATGTTTGCTAATTTACCGCCATCTTACATTGATGAACCTTCAAGTCCTTTTTGGTGCTTTATCACCCTATACTGACTGCACTTTCTGCAATGGCCTCTGAGTCTCATTCCTTACATCTCCAGTTTAGAACCACAGGCTGCCACCCAGGTCGCTGTGGCCATCTCCTAACTGACTCTTCACAGGCAGAATAGTTTTAACATACATTGTGTCTTAATCTTAACAATAACCCCTTTTTCATAGGCAAAGAAACAAAGGCCCAGAGAAATAACCTGTTCATGTTTTGCAAACATGCAAATATTGACTAAAGACCAGGAATGTGTCTTATCCTCATTCAGTATTTCAAAGATCCATAATCAGATCTTCGAGTTCCTTCAACATTTTTCCCAGCTGAAATTCCAGCCTTATCTCCAGGCATTCTAGTATTACAGCCAAACTGGCTTACTCCCCACCCAAACACTTTTCATGTCTAACCATAACCTTGAAATGGAAATTATTTTAGGAATTTAAGAGTATAGCAGAGAGAGGAAACTAGTTCTTGTAGACACACTGCTGCTTAGGGGTACTTAGGAGTTCCCAGAAATGTTATGATTTACTGTTTACAGAACATCTTCAGGAATCTCTGCTTGCCCTGGAAATAGGGAAGAAGGACAGGGAAACATCAACTAAGGTGTCTTATTTTTATTCTCTAGCATGGAAGTCCTTTTAGGTCAGGGACTATACCTTTTCTTTTCTTTTTTTTTTAATCTATACCTTCCTTGCCTATAGCTAGAAAGTGCTTACTATGTATATGGTGGTTGAATTATCTCCCACTTGAAGGCACAGTTGGAAAGAAATGAAGGTTGTGTCCATTCATGGGAATGTCATTGTTAGTGAGATATAATCTGCTCCTCTCCCTCTCTTCTAAAGAAAGATGACTGACAGGACAGAGTAAAGGGAGGGGGTCCCTAGTCCTCTCACCACACCTGAGAGCCGTGCACACTTCTACCATATATTTTAGAAAAGACCATTATTACTAAATTCTGGAGCTCTGAAGTATGCATTGTACCACCTTGTCTTTTTTTTTTGAAAAGGAAGTAATATTCACAACAGTCTTATTTATAATTTAAAAAGCCTGATGAAAACAGTAGCGTTCGCCTGACAAGACCCAGAAGAACCTTAGTCAGTGTGCCTTAGTCAGTGGAGCAACCACTCAGAAAGGGCTGCAGATTGTGATTCCAGCTCTGACGTTGTGCTAAAGGCCACACTATGGAGATAATAGAGAGATCAGTGGTCTCAAGGGTGGGGGCTGAGGAAGGTTTTCAGGGCAGTGAACCTAAAACTGCTCTAAAAAATTACATCTTGGCCCTGGCTGGTATAGCTCAGTGGACTGAGCGCAGGCTGTGAACCAAAGTTTGCAGGTTTGATTCCCAGCCAGGGAACATGCCTGGGTTGCAGGCCATAACCCTCAGGAACCCCACATTGATGTTTCTCTCTCTCTTTCTCTCTCTCTCTCTCTCCCCCTCCCTCCCTTCCTTCCCTCTCTAAAAATAAATAAATAAAAATATTTTAAAAATTACATCTTAATACAAATATGATGGTGTTAATTCTTTTACAGACTACTTTCTGCCTCTACCATTATTATTTTGGTTCAAGTTTGTATTAAAAAAACTTAAAGGTTTCTGTGTGGTTACAGCCTCAAGTCACCATCCATTGCACAGTCCTTGAGACTAGCTTCCCTCTCTGGTCCTTGGAAGGAATGAGTCAAAATGTCCTCAAATGGACTCTGTGTTCTGTCAGTAAGGGGCAGGCCTAGGAATAGATGAGTACTTCTGACTACACCAGCACAATTTTGCACAAATATGAATACTGGGACTTTTCAAAGCTTGCATGGACAATCTTCATTTTCTATCTTCCAAATCCTCCTGAAACCTTATGTGTTTCTTGCAAATGACTCTAGAACAATTTGCTAATAACAGGCCACCTTTCTTTTAAAGACTAGAGGATTTATCTTTGCCAAGTTAGCTTTCCTTTTATAGAAAATGTCTGCTTTAGTACACAGTACCCTTGTGACACTGTTACACCTATTCTTGTTTATCCATCATTTTATGGTGTATATTGTATGCATGAGTAAACAAAATCCCAAAGTTCTTAACTTCTGTTCCTACAGGACAGCCGAGAAGGAACATTGCCAGTCACAAGTTACTTACCAACATACTGTGAAACAATCAGGCAAGGCAGACATTATTTTCTATGTCACAATGGAGCTGTCAAGTAAATGGGACCTATTCATGGGTCTTCAACTCATGCTCAAGGATAGAGATTTCAGTTTGAACAACAGACACAGATATATTCCTGTCTTCTATCCTCAAAAATAATGTTAGATTAATCATAGCCTCTGTGTCCTCATCTCGTAACCAAGGACATGTAACCCTTATTTTATTTAGACTGATTTTTTTCAGCAGTCATTATAGCCAATAGTTTCATGATTCACAGTGATATTCCTAAGAGTCCTCAAACCATAGATTGACATGGATTCAAACACAGTTGTGCAAAAATCGTTGAAAAAAATATATTTTGGGGAGGAAAGAAAGAGACATGAGAAACAAAGACAACCAAGCCACAGTGTGTGTAGAGGGTCTTCAACCAGGGTACATGGATGACTTTGGTGATCCTCCACTCCTGACGTCATATTGAAAATTCTGTGAGTGTACCTGTGTGAATTGTACTAAGACGATGCATTCTTCAAGTCTTCAAAAGTCTGAAAGCTTTCTTTCCCTCCTACTTTGAAGCTGAGGATGGTTCCTCCTTGAACTGTTTAGTGAGCAGGCTAAAACATTGTTGTGTATCCTGAAGACATTTTATGTGTTGTTTGTGTTTAAATTTGCATGTCTTAGCCCATTTAAAAGCTTGACTGAAAACTAATCAGAATTTATTCAAATGACTCCTCTCAGAAGCACTAATTCTGCCCTGCATTCATTAATTTTTTCTACCTCAACTTATGCAGATTTTCTATATGTGATTGAGACTCTGCAGTCTCCAGATTCCTATATAATATGCTGAAATGATTTAGGAGCTGGGATTATGTTGTGATTATTTGTAGCCAGCAGAGATAGTTAGCATCTGGAAGTTTTTTTTGGCTGTTTGCATTGTTAATGGAGGAGATGGTTCCTCTCAGCCTGGGCAGCTTGGCCTTAACTCTGGCTGTAACTGGTCAGAGCCATAAACAAATGACCTCAGGACCCTCAGTCCCACTTGAGAAGCCTGCAAAGTCACCTTCACATTTTTTTCCACTTTGTCTTTGCGTTCCGCTACTCTTCCTGGCAATCTTCATCCTTACTGCTTTCTTGCTTTTTCTAGAATAATCTGGAAGTTTTAAAGTACCTTCTTATTGACATACAGTACTGATTTTATGTTTCAAAATGAGTGAGTATAGCTGTTTTTAAGAATAAAAATACTGTATATCATAGATGTGACATCTTTGGTAAGATTTTGAAAATATTGTAGTTTAAAGACAATTTCCAGAGAGGGGGAAATAGGGAGGTGTCAAAAGATAGAACGTTTCAGTTTTACTAAATGAATAAGGCTTGGGGATCTACAGTACAGCATAGAGCCTAGAATTTACATACCACCCCTCCAGCAAATAATAATAAGGAAGTGGGAAGAGATATTTGGAGATGAAAGATAGGTTTAAAACACATATTGTAGTGATGGTTTCTCATATACTTATCTCTAAACTCATCAAGTTGTATACATTCAATGTGTACAGTTTTTTGTATATCAATCATACCTCAATAAAGTGGTTTCAAAAATAGATAATTTCCATTTACAGAGTGCTTCTAATTCTGACAACATTCTCCCATATATTACCTCATTTATTTCTCCAAACAACTTGACAAAGCAGGTGTCACCATTGTAATGAGAAATCTGAGGTCAGTCTGGAGCCTCAGGTCATCTACCTGCACCTGGCAGTGCTCAAAGACCTTTGTATCAGGGCTGGCTTCACCACAGACCCCACTGTGGGTTTTTAAAGCTTCAGTTAAAGACAAGCCTCAAGTAAACTTAAATAAGGTCTTCTGCCATTCCTTATGCATAGTGAGAAAAAGACAAGTTTCTGCTGCACAGTGGGCAATGCGGTAAGTGGTGCCATGCCCCACACTGCACATGGGCAACAGGTTCTAAGAGTGGCCGTGTTCAGCACAGGAAGGGTTTTTGTGGGTGGGTTCAAGGTCACCCTTCTTAACTTCTTCCAGTACTTAACTTTTTCTAATTAGAAGGCATCACAACAGAACAAACCTCCCATATTGGTCAAAAACAAAAACAAAACAACAACAACAAAAACACTGTGCCAAAGAATTAAGTGTTAAAGCCACACAAATTTAATATCTGCTACATTCTTCAAAAAATCCCAACCTGATTCAAGTGGATTTCAGTGAGAAACACCAGAAAGCATGTGACACAGCTCAGGATAGGGGCACTCCAAACAAACCCAGGAAGCTTTGGTACTGATTCAGGGACACTCCTGCTTTAACTTGCTTCTCACAGATGGAAAAAGGGTCTGCAAATTGTCATCAGATTTTCTGGGCCCTTAAGCCAGAAGGGTTCTTATGTTTGAGGTTAGGGTTGGAACTCTTTATACTTTGTTGGTTTTGAATAATTCAAAGTTATAAGGGTTTCTTAATATTTTCTTTTTCCTGAAGAGAAAAGTATTTCAGCTGTTGGTTGGCTACATGAAATCCATCCCCTCAGTGACTTGTAAAGTGCTGTTTGCCTTAATGTTTTTATACAGTATTAATTAAGTCTGAAGAACAAATGTCTTATTGTTCTTAAGTGATCCTACTTCATTCCTGATGATAAAATCTGTTCTAATGGCAAGAGTTTTTAATCTCATTAGGAAGGAATCAATCATCACTCATAATATTTAGATACAATATTTATGTAGGTATCACTAAAAAGCAAGGGCAAAAATCTTGGAATGACTATTTATTACAAAAGCTTAAGGTCATTAATTAGTATACCTCATCCCAATTTTATATTGGCTTGAAAATAAATGAATAATTGCCTGAGCAAGATGATTATTTTTCCCTATACTTTATATTTTGTTCTGTCTTTATTGTTTTCTTTTCTGCTCACCAGCACAATGCATATTTTTTTTGCAGAATTCCAACCATGACAGAAATTTATGAGATGGGAGTTCTTCTAATACCAATCTGAAGGGTAACATTTGTACTAGTTTGGGTGAACATTGAAAAAGATTATTTAAGCTTCAAAATATTTGCTGCTCAAGGTGCCAGAATTTTTTGAAAGGTCATTTTGTCTTTGAGCCACAAGAGGTCACCATAACATCATAGCAAGGATGTTTTCATTTGCTTTACCTTTCCTGTACAATTCTTCATTTGGAAAAATATAACATCTGAGTTTAAACAAGTGGCTTCCAGTTGCTTATGCCAAGACATTTTTTAGATATCCCCCTCCACCTCAGAAGCCCTGCTGTTCCCCATCCCTCAAACATCATTGGCCTCATCATTAATATAAGTAAGCACTTCTTTTCTTCCTCCTAAGTAGTGAATTACTTTTTAATTTTTTTCATCTGTTATTTCACAGCCTGGCTCCATTTAACATACTTATTCACAGACTTATCACATTGCAATATGTTTTGTGAAATGGGGTGGGGCTGGGGTGAAAAGCCCTATGAACAAATAGGTTTGAGAAATGCGTAGATAGTAGGTCTCATTTTGTACCATTAAAATGCATATTGCCATAATAAGTCTCAGAAGTCCTTTGCTTAACCTTGAAAGAGCATTTTTCAAACAATGGACTGAACAAGGGCTCCTTCTGCTTGGGCACTTCATGCCTTTAACAACCTGAAGAAGTAGTATTCTTTGGCACATTATTTGGTAAATTCTGATTTATAACATTAGTTATTTTTTAAATGTTATAAAATTTATACATCACACTCTTATATAAGTATTTGATTTATTTTTAACTTAAAAATTATATTGTTTTGAATTCAGGTATTTTTTTCCCCAGAAGTCTCAACAGGGATGATTTTAATCTGACCAAAAGTGGCACTAGGCTTTAGCTATGATGGTCAATTTTGCTTCCAAAATAGCCAAGTTATAAAGACCCCTCAGCCCTTTTAGTAGAGAAACCTCTCTCCCAATCCCCATGCTGGCCACTACTGAACTGCCTTGCTCTCATCCTCTATCTGCCCATTTCAGGAACAGGATCACTCTCCTCTTAGGAAGTTGAGGCAACATGTGAGCCAAAATGCATTCTGGATCTCTCTCCAGCTCCCATGTGACTCCCATCCTGGAAATTTGAGGGCACAGCTGGTATAATGGTTGGACTATCCCTACCTGCCCACGTGAGAAAACCTTGTCATGGAACTTGCGGAACATTGGGAAGAGAAAAAGGCCCACACCTGTGTTCTCCAAGGTCTATTTCCCCTGACTTGGGCTGCTCTGGGGCCAAGACACAGAGAGGCAGCTGCTGTTGGTCTCCAAGGTCTATTTCCCTTGAGAGGCAGCTGCTGTTGGTTGAAGCCAGTCTTTGGTAAAAGGAGAATTTTATCACAAGAAAAGCATGCATGTATGAATGCATCTTTGAAAATTCCCCACAAATCTCTCCTTTAGGACTTCTGAAAAGGATGGTTTAAGTTTGAAAATAAGTTCTATTGGCCAATCCATCTGTGTGCAGGGTGGATGGGTGTTGGGATCATTTTTCTAGCCATGGAGGTGCAAAGTGGAATGACAGAGCTGATGTGTATACCATTACTCAGCGAGGTGGAGAATGGCATGCAGAACTAGGAGGGAGCTTGTGACTTGGGGCCCCTCCTCCTGCCTAGGGGCAGCTGCTAAAAGGCTGTGCCGCTGAAGATGGTGTTTGTATCCAGGGCATTCACTTGGGACTTAGGGACCCCATCCTGTGCCTCTCCCACCATGGCGGTGTTACTGAAGGCCTTGGGGGGCCTCGATGTGGATGTCTGGCACCTCTTCCTGTTCCTGGCAGCACTTGCTGCAGCGGCAGCACATGGGGCAGCAGAGCAGACAGCAGGAGTAGCAGCAGACGCCGCCGCCACAGCAGCAGCACTGGTTCATGCAGCTGAGAATGACCAGGGAGACCATGTGGTCCCAGGGCTTCAGCGAGCAAATGCACAAGTGCAGGAAGTTCCAGGCCTGGGGCTACTAGGCAGGATGCATGGGCAGTGAGACTGCAGAAGCTTGAGCAACACCACCAGAAGGACCAAGAGAATGATGGGAACCCCCATGCTCAGCACTGGCCACCCAGCCAGCAAGAGGTCAAACACTGTCAGTGGGACCAGGCAGAAGAAGATGACCAGGTAGGAGATGGCAAGCCAGTGGTACTTAGCTGAGGTGCTGCCAAGCCCCTTGGCCAGGAGTATGGGCAGATGGGCGAACGGGATTGGGTACCACAGCAAGACACCTGTAATGTTGAATAAAAAGTGGCACAGGGAAATCTGGCACAGGGAAGTCTGAGCTCCTTGGACTACTGCCTGGATTGGCTAAGGCAGCCATAATAGTGGTGGTGGTGGTGCCGAAGTTGGCGCCCAGCGTGAGGGAATATGCCCTCTCAATGGTGATCACACCAATACCTATCAGTGGGGTCATGGTAGATGTGAACACAGAGCTGCACTGTATGAGGAAGGTCATGCCTGCCCCCATAAGGATAGCCAGGTAGCCAGTCAGCCAGGCAAAGGGAAAAGGTAAATCGGTGTTGATGGTCTTCTTGATGACAACAGGTACTTGCCCCTTGAGCACAGAGCCCAGGAGCTTGACAATCATGATCAGAGAGCCACAGAGTAGCAGAAGGGAGACCCCCAGCAAAATGACACCAACAACAACATCCCTGAGGCTGGCTCCACAAAGATGTGGTGGCATTTGGCAATATTCTCCTGGTGGGTCACATTCTTAATGGCCTAGGTGTGGAAACTGTCTGTCCAATAGAGGATGGGAGAGGTGCAGTTCTTGATGGAGGGGATGGTGACATTCATCTGAGTCACACTGGTAAAAGTTTTGCACCAAATCTTCATCAGACTCTTGTTTTGAGCTGCTTCATTGTTCATTGTAATTTGGCTGATGACCTTTTTACCCATCTGGATTATTTGCTTTGTAAGGGGATCCATGATGACTTTCAGAAATGCTGGGGCATCTTCTCTGTTTTTTAGAGGGGAGGACTCCACAATCAGATTAGTCAGGACCTCTAGGTAATGGGTGGTGGCCTGCACAGGCAGCAGCACCAGCACGGATAGCCAGTTGAAGAAGTCGTGGGTGGTGGTGGCCCCTGCAAAAGCCCTTTTGAACAGTCTGGTCTCCTGTCTGCATGAGCACCATGAAGATGTTGGTAATGGAGGTGCTGATGTTGGCTGCCATGACAATGGGGATGGTAGCTCACACCATCAGGAGTGAGGAGGCCACCATGCTGACGATTGATGGACATGGAGGTGCTAGAGCTCTGCACCATGGTGGTCACCAGCATCCCGATCACCAACCTTGCCATTGGGTTGGACATAATAGAGTTGTTGCTGAAGAACTTCACAGCTATTTTTTCTCCAACTGCTGAGCACACCCAAGGAGCACATGAACAAGTAGAGGAATCCCAGAAGCAGAATGAACTTCACAATCCCTTAGAAGACATACAGAATCTTCCTTTTGGGGTCTCTCTCTGACCACTTGATCCCCTGGGGCTTAAGCTTGGGCAGGTCCCAGGGGTGGTCCAAGTCCATGGGATCCTTTGGGGGCCCCTCAATCAGGACCACAATGAAGTGTGATGGCAGAAATTCAATCTTGGTCAGAATGATCCCAGTGTCATTTTTTTCAGTCTCCTTGTCTTTCCCAGCCCTGGTGGTCCCTTCTATGTATTTACTGGGGTTGGGCTGGGTGTTTTCTACCTCTGGCCAAGGGGCCATGGTCTGGCAAGGATGCAGTCAGGAAGAGCTCTTTTCTGAGAAAGAAGGCACCAGTCCTTACACAGGGTGAGCCAAGATATAGCCTGGATTCAGATATATTTAAAACTTAATAGCTTTACCATGATTTCTTCTCTTCCCCACATAGTTCCCATTTAAAAATTACTTTCTATCTTGATGGCAGAAATCGCAGGACCTGTTTTGCTAGAGTGGTAGTTTGTGTGGTAATTAGATGAACTAATGATGAAAAATTCACCAGCAGAAATAATAAATAACATTATTATGCTGAAAATTCTATTTCTATGAGAAAGTATGAACTAAGCAAAATGAAATACTATAAGAAGGAAAGTCATTATTTTACATTATTATAAGTCTAGTAAAATGTCACAGAAGAAAGATTCATAATTAGAAAATGTTTTTATACTAATAAAACTTATTAAATGACCTAAAGGCCATTTAATATAATGTAATGCCAACTGCAGAGACAGGGAAGAACTAGTAGCTTTTTGAGGCCAATCATTAAATTTCATATCTCCAAGTATTAGAAATGTCTCTTTTCTAGTAAAGAAAAATGGGCCCACATACAACTCTAATCAACTAGTTCTATTTCTGCAAGATATAAGGCTTTTTGAAAATGATTCTTTTACTTGGTTTGCAAATTTCTCCTTAAAATTTTTACAAAATAGGTTTTAAAAATATTTGAAGTGTTTTTTTTCTCTTTTTCCTGGAAATTTCTTCATGTAAAAATGCTTCAGTTGCCACAAAGAATAGAATTATAAAACACATTGGAAATAACAAGGAACTTAGGAACATCAAGAACAGTCTTATTACCTTAAAGAAAGGGAAATCCAAATTCTGAAAGAAAGGTTAAGGAATTTTTTACTTTTTAACAGAATCATATATCAATAGCAACAGAACAGGGAAATAAAATGAAAATATTCTGACTCCTGGCTTATGATTCATTACACTAATTGAAAAGTGATTTATAAACTTTTATAATTTTATACAAAAATGAGCTTATTACTACACAATTAACCTTAAAGCTATATTGTCAAAAGTTTTTGGTTTTTGTTTTTTTCCCTAAAGGGAAAATCTTCCACCAGAGAGTTCTCTTTCCACCACTACATGGCAGGCTACTGAACACACATGATATGGGACCTCATTTCTTTGTCTAGAGAGGTGAATAGGGTCAAGGGAGAGTGGTCAATTACAAAGTCACAAAAGACAGGAGGTAAGAGTGGATGTTGCAATCTTGAGTGTGAAGTATGCAGGTCCATGAGCAGGCTGGAAATTCAAACAGAATTTCTCTGCTGCAGTGTTGAGGGAGAATTCCATTTCTGGGAAATCTCAGATTTTATTGTCCAGGCCTTCATCTGATTTGATGAGGCCCACCATGTTAGCATGAGCAATCCCCTTCTCCTCCTCCTCCTCCTTCTTCTTCTTCTTTTCTTCTTTTAGATCTTGATGAAGTCAGAACTAAGTTGCAATGTTGTTCAAAGTTGAAAGAGCACGTATATAGGAAGGCAGTGTAAACGTTTGACTTGCGAATGACTTCAGCAGTCCAAATGACTTTTAAGGAAAAGGAGACAGAAATACTTTCCTGAGGTTATGGGACAAGGCACAGTTCATTGTAGGGTTCTGTTTTGAGTCCCTACTACAGCCACAGTGTCCTGCCTGGGCCCCTGCCTCTGCGCCACCCTCACAAAGCTGACTCAGGTCCAGGCTCACATTCATGCCTCCTCAGAGTCATTTTAATGATATCACATTGGCTTTATGTTTTCATTGCATTTATTGATGGGTATCTAATTTTGATCTATTATATTTTATAGGGATGAATGTGATTATTTGAAATTCAGTTCAAAAAACAACATAACAGTGAGATAAATAAGGCAATATTAGTCAAGCAACATTCATGTACTAATCACCACCTCAGTCCTTTCCACCCATCACAGAGATCTCTAGAACTCCCAGAAACAGAGGTATCATTCCCTTTTGAAAGGTAAGAAAGCAGAAAATGCTTTGTTCACATTTTTCAGAAGGAAATAACTAAGTATGGAGGGATCTTTGTGTCGGCTTGGTTCTTCCTGTCTCTATTGTCTCTGGAAGCTACCTTGGCCTAAAGCTGCTGTTAACCATGCTTCTTGTTCAAGTAACATCATGGGGGCATCATTCTGGAGTGTGTCTGAGCGAAAATAATTTAAGATACATCTCAGATGCACTTAAAGAGCTGGCCACTCTCAGAATCCCATCCCATGCTGTGAGGTTGTCCCGAAGAAGCATCATGTTTGCAGACTATCAGCTCCAGTCAACACCATGGCAATGTTTAAGTCTCTGCGTTTTCTTGATGTTTAAATACACACATTGCAATGTACACATTGGAAATGCAAACATTTATGCAAAAATGAAGCTTTTGAGTTTCTTCTGTGTTCCTGGCTGCAGTTCTTGGGAAGGTAATTCTTTGCTGAAAGACAGGTCGGACAGGGCATCAGGGCTCCATGATCATGCCTGAGACCTCAGAACAAGTTTCTGTTAAATTCTAAATCTGGCAGGCATGGTCTCAAACCATGTTTGTCTTCTTGGCTTTTGCCTGAAAGAGTCAGTTCCTCTGCTCATATTAATCATCTCTCTCTTTCTCTCTCTCTGACATGTAATTATTTAAATCTTCCTTTACATGGGAAGGTGAGTAGGCCATGCTGTGATGAGCTGGTCACGGTGGTTCTGAGGCTGAAGTTAGTAGTGTTAGTGTGTGAGAATTGTCTCTGTGGAAAATTGCCTAACTTCTTTTAATCTTCGTTCATCCATAAAATAAGGAGGATAGTAATTATAGTTCATTTTTAGGGTTTTGGTGAAAATGAAACTGTGTAGCACAGTGCCTGACACAGAGTAAATATAGAATAAGTTATTAGCTAAAATTATTTCCTCAGAAATTTGTATCAATTCAGAAACCAGAGTGCTTGCATCCTAAGCACTTTATAGTTATTTACTGAGAAATTGCTAACATTAAGGGTGTAATCTAAACACAAACCAATAGAATATATGTACATTTCTCCTACCTGCATTTCTTTAAATGCAATCTAAAAACCTAGGTATGCCAGTTAAAAACATGTCTGTATGCATTTTGATTCAACAATGTGACCAAAGTAAAACACTAAATGTATAGATTTAGAACTCATATAGTTCTGAATACATTTTAATCAGCTTAATATTTTTCCTATAAGTCATTGATCAGACTAGAAAATAGATATTGAAAAAGTTGGTGTTTCATAGGCATACTAAGTGGTATGGTTTCTATTAACCTTGACTTGAAAATAATATTAGTGCTTTACTATCAATATCAATAAAGCACCCCTTGTCTTTCAGGTAATTCCCTAACTGAGTGCTTTCACCTACCACCTAAAAGTTATTTCATATATAAGGGGATATGCATACCTCCCTGGGTCTGGTTGAACTATGAGACCTGGACATGGAGGTTTTCAATGTCTTCCCATTGTCTTACAAGACAGCCCTATCTGCTGCTATTCCAAGAAGGGCCTCCAGTGCTCTATTTGTGATTCTCTTCCATTTGTTCTTCATGCTCATCTTGCTCTGGCCGTATTCTGTCATTTCCTGGCCTCTCTCTTTGCTAGTTTATTTAGTTTCTCTTGTTTAGAATTTCCATTCCCTCCTCTCTATCTGTGCAATCCTTGGCATGCATGAGGCCCATCCAGCCTCACCCCCTTTTGAAGGATGGCCACAGTTGCTGAGTGTGTTTCCCTCTCTGTTCTGAGCCAGCAGGGCTGGTGTCCATTCTTGCACTACACCTGCTGGGGCTGCACAGGGATGGAGTCCACTGAGCATTGGTTGCTGGTTGTGTGGACAATGACCCACACAGTTTCCAGCAGAGGTGCATCTCTCCCCACATCTGTGGGGCCTTTACCTTCCTGTGGAACAGGAAGCAGGGGGGCATGGCATAAATGTCTTTGCTCAGAGGAACAGTTAGAGCTGAAAAAGCAAAAAGACCCATGTATACAATGTACTTGTATGGTGGCTTCCGACAGACTGAGCTTACTCCCTTTGCACAGCAGCATCTTTGGGTGAACTGTGGGCCACTCTGCTCAGTATGATCAGTCACCAAGTCATCCCTGGCCCTGGCCCAGGGCCAAGCCTGTTTGTGTGTAGTGGGCACAAAGAGGGTACAGGGCAAGTTGAGGGAAAGTGATGTGCTGCTGGCTCAGCAGAGAAAAGTTTGCACACATCCTTCTGCTGCATGGGGAGACTGAGTCCCAAGGCCACCAAAGTTGGCCACATGGGTGGCTGTCACTTCTAGTGCCCAGAGAGCAGAGGAAGATACACTTGGCGACAAGAGGAGTTGCAGTTATCTCCAGTCAGCTACTAGAGAGTCCAGTCTAACGAGATCTTGATTGGACCCATCTCAGAAATCCCCAGTAGGAAAAAGAAAATACTCTATCTAAAGTCTGCATCTAGCTTTAAAAGGAGAAACACATGTAAAAAAAATCACATCAAGCTGTGGCTCAGTGAATTGAGCGCCGGCCTGTGAACCAAAGTGTTATGAGTTCAATTCTCAGTCAGGGCACATACCTGGGTTGCAGACCAGGTCCTCAGTAGAGGGTGTGTGAGAGGCACCCTCTCACACATTAATGTTTCCCTCTCTCCCTCCCTTTCCCTCTATGTAAAAATAAATAAATAAAATCTTTTTAAAAATCACATCAGGATATTTGGACACAGGTAAGCCGCATAGTGAGTTCCTTTCTGGTCATTTGGAAGGTGAGACCAGGAAAGCAGAGAGGAGAGAGGAAGAACAGATGTGGCTGCCATCACCTGGTACCCCATAGCCTTGGGTGAGGCAAGAATGATTGAAATCTCCTGCACTGTCTGCCCACCTGCTGATAAAGCCTGAGGAGAGCACAAAGTAGAAGGCTTATTCATATTTTTTATGATAAGTCATTGAAGATTTTAAAATGTTAAAATTTTGAAGGCTTAAGAAGATAGTTGCAATAAAAAGGAGACAGGAAAAATTAAAGTATGTGAAGGAGCAAGAGAAGCCCCACTAACAGTGATGACCCTCTTGGGACTATTATTTCACTGAGGGAGTAAGGGTCATAAGGAAGCAGCAGGGTCCCCAACCCCCGGATAGGTACTTCTTGTGTTGGGATAGAGAGTATTTTCAGAGTGCTGTTCGACTCACCTGTGTGTAAAATGCAAAAGCAATACCAGAGAATGAGAGCTGTATTTTTTTCCTACTAAGTAATAAAATTTGTAATAGCTTTGATTACATTGTGGTAGCTCAGAGAACATAGTGCTTCCATTACCGTGTCTACAGGAAATCAGCTGGGGAACTGGTGTTCACAGATGAAACTGGGGTGGGGAGGTGGGCAATATTTTCAGAATAAAAAATGAGAGTTTTTACTCCTTCTGAAAGAGAAAATACAACAAGTTAAATACTTTGAAATTATAAATGATTTCCTTATTCTAAAAGTGACTGCTGACAGGGAATTAGAAAATCTAAGAAGGCTCAGTAATGAGGAAACTTAAAACTAATAAAAAGTGAAGTTCAAGGAAGTCAGACTTTGTTTTCACTGTGAAAGAGAAATTACTTTAATGGGAGACTGGGGAGGCTGAGTTTAAGACCACAGAATAAAAGGAAATTTTAGGAAATAAGAATGCTTCCCACATTGGCACATCAGTACAGTTTCTAATCTGGACTAACAGAACAAGATTCGGCAGTTTTGTGAAAGCAGGTTTCTGGGGACATAATGGCTTGTACACTCATAATGGGCTTCTGACTTTGAAACTTCTGTACCATTGCTTCTTCTGAAATGTCCCTTCACATCCTTTCTATGTTCCATTCCGTTCTCTCTCCCAGCCTCTGTAAACTCATTATGACTTCTTCCACACAGGTTTGTCTCCTCTGAGCTCAGAACATGGACATCTGTGACATCCACTTGGTGGTCAGGGTTCGCTTCATTGCACCATTAGTTTTTTTTTAAAGATTTTATTTATTTATATTTTAGAGAGGGAAGGAGGGAGGGAGAGAGAGAGAGAGAGAGAGAGAGAGAGAGAGAGAGAGAGAGAGAGAGAGGGAGGGAGAGAGAGAGAGGGAGAGAAGAGAGAGAGAAACATCAATTTGTGGTTGCTAGGGGTCATGGCCTGCAACCCAGACAAGTACCCTGACTGGGAATCGAACCTGGGACACTTCGGTTCGCAGCCTGTGCTCAATCCAATGAGCTACTCGAGCCAGGGTGCACCATTAGTTTTGAAAGTGCTTCTCCAGTGTCCTTCCATTTATGGTGCCCATCCTCACCCCTGTGGCTTGGAGCCAGAGAGAAACAGTTTCAGTGATGCTCATGAGAAACTGTGAGACTTAGATAAGACAGTGAATGTGGGTAAGAACTGGAACGAATCTGAGGCACTGAGTCTGCCCACTGAGAATGGCTGTCCATCTATTTTACAAGCACCAAGGTTGAGCAAGGTTGAACAGCCCTGCATGAGCACTTGAAAGACAAAATCTCCTTTAGTGCTCACAGTGACCCCAGGATATAAAGACCTCACTTCTTGACAGAAACTCTCCTCCCCACCCCAGCCATGGAAACCTCTCAGTGTTGTTATTTTCCAGTTGACATTGGAATTTTGGGGGCCTGCTCTCATCTTTAATTTCTTAGCTTTCTTGAGACTGAACTGTATTCACTCAGAAGTGGCCAGCAAACTCTATGCCTTCCCTGGCCCTGGTTGTTACAGTCAACATCTGACATCTGGGAAGAAAAAGGAATGAGAACTATTATCTTTTCTGCTGAATCTCCCCTCATGTGACTATGTCTCCCAGTTCCATTCACTGCTGTAGGAATGCGTGCTCTTGGAGAATTAATTCTTAACATCATCAGATTCTCTGGTGTGGAGCAGAGAAAAGAAGGAAAATAGATCTTTTTCCATATTCATCCTATAAAGGTGCCCACAGTGGATAAGATTTTGAGCCCACAGTGGATAAGATTTTGAGCTTTGACGTTGGACTGCTTGGCTTTAAATCCCCCTTGTTTTAATAGTTATTTGACATTCTTCTGTAAAATAGGAATGATTACTGTCATCCAACTGGTTCTTACAAGGATTGAATGAATAATTACATGTGAAGAATTCAGAACAGGCCCTGATGTATAGCATGCAAAGCTTTAGGTCTTGTAATTATTCATTATAGCCTTGTTACATTTGTCTTGCTATCAAAATAAAACTTAAAATTTGTTGAAGATATTGATAAGTCTTCATACTTCTTTAAACACTCCACAAGCACTGGCCAGGTACTTCAGTTGATTAGAGCATCATTCTGATATGCCAAGGTTATGGGTTCAATCTCTGGTCAGGATACATACAAGAATCAACCAATGAATGCATGAATAGGTGGAACAGAAAATCTACATCCTGTAATCTCTCTCTCTTTCTCCCTTCTTCTCTGTCTCTCAAGTCAGTAAACACTCCTTGGACACAAGAACATTGTTGAGCATTATGAGCCCAGTGAGATGTGCTGGAGAGAAATGGAGGAGTCTAAATATTGGGCTAACCTCACTTGATCTTGGTCTCAGATACACCATTTACTGCCTGATGATTAAGACAATGATTAATTCCTACACAACATGAGTTGTTGAGGAAATTAAACTGTATAAATGTGCACATATATGGTAAGTATTCAATAAATAAATGTCACTTCAGGATAGAGTGAGGCTACATTTATTTCTTCAAGAGATGGCCAATATGAAACAATAGCTAAACATTCAGCTCTATGAACTAACTGAAGAAGATAATTTTTAACTGAAGAAGATGCAACTTAGTTTTGCTGGAGACCTCCAATGAGCAATTTTAATCACCATGTTTTGGAAGCAGACACTCTTGTTAATAGTGTCTCTTTAAAGCCAGGCTCTCTTGATGATTATAGGCACATCGTTACATGAAGAGTTTACAAAATAAGCTTTGTTTACTATTGAAAACCTGTTTGGTGTCAGTTACTTAATTTTCTGCTCTTTGAGCCTCACTAAATTATATTATTTAACAAGGAGTATGTTGATAGCTAGAATTTATTATAAGGATAAATCTCAGAAAGTAAACCTTAGTAAGTTGGCTCTGATTAATTTTATGAAAGAAAATATTTGTTTGTAAAGTTTGAGTCTGCTTTTTGGATCCTCTTTTGAATCAGCTTATTGATTGAATTGAATAAAATCTTTAATATGTGTTTTATATCAACATAAAGGTTATGATTTATTTTTGATAGTTATTCTAAACAGGTAACTATAAGTGAAATGTGCTGATTGAAAAACAGATGTTACAAATGAATCATTTATTTGTTTTCTTTCTCTCTCCATTAGAATGTGAAGTTCATTCAGCAGGCATTTTTATCTGTTTTGTGCACTGATGAATTTCCAGTGCTGAACAAGTGCCTGGCACCTAGTAAGGGTTTCATAACAATTTAAATAAATGAATGAGTGTTGACTTAAAAAAGAATGAACAATCTGGAGCATTTCCCATTTGAAAGCACATGGTGGGAGCAGATTTACTGAAGAAACAAATTTTTGGTGGCCTTGGTGCAAAACCATTCAGGCTTGTTTGGGGGAAGCAAGGAGTCGTTGGAGGGGTAAGCTGACATCTTGCTGAGGTAGATGTTTGTCTCAGTCACTTTTCTGAAATCAGACAGCAAAGACCCTGCCTAACAGTACAGTGACTTCTACTCTGTATATTGTGTTTTCTGTACAGACAGAAGAGAACTTGGGGGTTTCCAGCCAAAATGGAGGCATAGGTAGATACACATCATTTTAGTGCACAAACAAAAGAAAGATAAAAATCAACTTAAAAACAAAAAACAAGAACTGCCAGAAAATCAAACTGTATGGAAGTCCAAAAACCAAGCAATTGAAACATTAATCCAGACTGGTAGGAGGGACAGAGACTAGAAACCAGGAGAGAGAGGGCTGACCACAAGGCTGCAGCAGGCTGACCTGGCTGTCCCACATTTGTGGGCAGATAAGTGGGGAAGAATAACTGAAAAGCAAGACATGCTGTGCAACCAGAGTTCTAGCATGGAAAACTAAAGCCTTAAAACCTCTGGCTATAAAAATCTATGGGGGTTGCAGCAGCAAGAGAAACACCCAGTCTCAAAGGAGAGTCTGTTGGAGGGCCCACAGGATTGTAGAACGTACACAAGCTCATTCACCCAGGATTCAGTACCTGAATGGGCACAATCCACTTGTGGGAAGTGTGGGAAGTGACAGAAAGTGGGGTGAGAGCCATGCAAGCAGCATCATTCCCTCTGTGATCCCTCCCCCACATATAGCACTACAACACAGTGATGTGGGTTGTCCCACCCAGGCAAATACCTAAGGCTCTGCCCCTTACTAAGTAACAGGTGTGCTGAGACAAAGAAATATGGCCCAAATGAAAGAGCACATCAAAACTCCAGAAAAAGAACTAAGTGATAACAAGATAGCCAACCTATCAGATGCAGAGTTCAAAACACTAGTAATTAGAATACTCTCAGGAATGATTGAGTATGGTCACTAAATAAAGGAGGAAATGAGTGTTATACAAAGTGCAACAAAGGAAAATGTACAGGGAACCAACAGTGAAGGGAAGAAAATCGGGACTCAAATCAATGATTTGGAACAAAGGGAAGGAATAAATACCCAACTGGAACAGAATGAAGAAACAAGAATTTGAAAAAAAAAAAGGAGAGGCTGAAGAACCTCTGGGACAACTTTAAACATTCCAACATTCAAATCATAAGGGTGCCAGGGGAGAAGAGGAAGAGTAAGAAATTAAAAACTTATTTGGAAAAATAATGAAGGAAAACTTCCCTAATTTGCTGATGGAAATAGACTTCCAGGAAGTGCAGGAAGCTCAGAGAGTCCCAAAGGAAGCACACACTAAGATACATCATAATTAAATTACTCAAGATTAAAGATAAGGAGACAATCTTAAAAGCAGCAAGAGAAAAGGAGACACTTACCCACAAAGGAGTGCCCATAAAACTGTAAGCCGATTTTTCAAAAGAAACCTTACAGGCAAGAAGGGGCTGGAAAGAAGTATTCAAAGTCAAGAAGGCAAAGATCTACAACTTAGATTACTCTATTCAGCAAAACTATCATTTAGAATGGAAGGAGAGATAAAGTGCTTCTCAGAGAAGGTCAAGTTAAAGGAGTTCATCATCACCAAGCCCTTATTATATGAAATGTTAAAGGGGTTTATCTAAGAAAAAGAAGGTCAAAACTATGAACAGTAAAATGACAATCAACTCACAAATATCAACATATAAACCTAAAAAACAAAAGCAAACTAAGCAAACAACTAGATCAGGAACAGAATCACAGAAATGGAGATCATATGGACGGTTATTAGCAGAAAGGAGGAAGAGGGAGAATGGGGGAAAAGGCTACAGGGAATAAGAAGAATTGGTAGGCACAAAATAGGCAGGCAGGTTAAGAAAAATATAGGAAATGGAGAAGTCAAAGAACTTATATGTATGACCCATGGACATAAACTAAGGGAAGGATGTTGGAGGGAGAGGAGGTGCAGGGTGAGGGGGATAAAGGGAAGAAAAAAATGGAACATGATAGTCAGTGGTTTGTGGAATTGTGTTCTGAAGAAATCAGGCTCAACTTCTGGCTATTGGTGATTTGGAAACTCAGTCAAGCGTCTGACAGTAACCAGATACCGACAAAATTGACCTTAGTGTGTCTGTACACATAAGGAACTCTTTTTAAAAATCTTTTTGGAAAGATTATTATTATTTACTTCAGATTAAGAGATGATATTTATGACTTTGAATTTCAAATCTTGGGGCCCATAAATATTTAAATAATTTAGAGTAAGACTAATATAAGAAACTCAGAAACAAGTGGGAAATCATGCCTGTTTTCTAATTTTTGTGTCATTATATATATTTCTATTTAATTATGGAAAGACATATTCAAGTATTTTTTATTACCCATGGTAGAAAATCAGTTAGAACAATATTCTTTTAGGCCAGAGGATATGATCTCAGTCCAAAAATTTACTGAGATATCAAGGATCCTTGAAATTTAGTTAAGTGTCTTCTAATCTGCTGAAATCATTGTGGGAGGTTTGTTTTCAAATGTTGACACTTTTTGTAGCCAGCCTGTAGGTAACATGGATGAATGTTTAATTATTCACCTCGAAGAACTCTGTCAGATTGCATTTAGAGAGCATAGAGATTTACAGCAGGTACAGGGAGTTTGTGTTACAGGTATTGTCCCTACTACATCTATGTTTCCCAATCAATGCTTCCCTTGTTGTCAAGACTACAGTGACACACTCTGAGGCCAGAGAGTAATACAATCCTAATCCTGAAATTGGTGGAAAGAATACATATCTGTAGAACACAAATTAGTCCCTTAGATATTTTCTGATGCTTCAAAAGCTTTTAAATTTCTGCAGTTATGAGCCCAAACCCAAAACAACCTACTGTTTCCTAGCCAACCTGCTCTTTCTTTTAACAGTTATTCATGTAAGAACAGGTATCTAAATATCACATAGAGTTTAAGTAATTTCCAGGGCAAGAATGCAAGGAAAATTATGGCTTCAGAATATAAAAAGTGATTGATATATTTCTATCATGATAAATCTTGCCATGAAATTATTTCTAAAATGTGCTGACAAATGAGATGAGATCGGACTAGGAGGAGTAACAGTTGGCAGACCTTTAAATATTTTGTTTGTATGGACTAAATAGAAGAACTGTAAGGAATATTCCTATAGGAATATCTAGTTTAAAACTAGCCAGTATTCCTTTTAATTGGGTGAGAGATATCACCCTAAATTGATCTAGGTAACATTACTTGTCTCCACACGACAACTGGTAACTTCCTTTATTGAAATAAAATCACTATTACTTATGTCAGATTTTTATAGAAGTATTACAGAATACTCCATTTCTCATTGTTTTGGTTGAATACACACACACACACACACACACACACACACACACACACGGAATCTGTAGAAAATGGATTATTGACCACAGTCACAATATCTAGGATTTGGGGACGATGAAGATGCTCAGGTGGATCTGAGGAAGTAGGAAGGACAAATGAGTACTGTTCGCAGACATGCAAATAGATTAGTTAATTAACTAGCAGATTCACAGTTTCCACCCAAGGGAAAATGTCTTTGCTCCTAACACACAAGCAGGATGTCTTGCTTCTGGAGACACAGGCATGGATGGGAACCCTAAACAAGGCATACTTTCACCATTAAACAATCTATGTGAACATGATTCCTAGTGTCCACTGAAGGGGTGGGCATGGGGCTTTTGGGTAAACACCAAGTGTTTCATGATGAAAAAGATACATAGATACTTTATTTTTTTTGAATTTTTTAAAATTACTAAATTATATTTTATTGTTCATGCTATTACAGTTGTCCCAATTTTTCCTTCTTTGTCCCTTTACACCCAGACCCTCTCCACTCCCCCACACACCATTGTCCATGTCCATGGGCCATGCATATATCTTCTTTGGCTACTTTACTTCCTATTCTGTCCTTTATATGCCCATGACTATTCTGTAACAACCATTTTGTATTTCTTAATCTCTTCACCATTTGCCCATTCCCCTGACCCTCCTCCCATCTGGAAACCATCAAAATGTTCTCTATATCTATAATTTTGTTTCAGTTCTGCTTGTTGGTTTACTGTCTTTTTTTAGCTTCAATTATTGACAGATATGTATTTATTGTCCTTTATTATTTATATTTCTCCTTCTTCTTCTTTTTCTTCTTCCTCTTCTTTTTTTAAAAGATTTTATTTATTTATTTTTAGAGATGGAAGGGAGGGAGATAGAGAGAGAGAAACATCAATGTGCGGTTGCTGGGGGTTATGGCCTGCAACCCAGGCATGTACCCTGGCTGGGAATCAAACCTGCGACACTTTGGTTCACAGCCTGCACTCAATCCACTGAGCTATGCCAGCCAGGGCTCTCTTCCTCTCCTCCTCCTCCTCCTCCTTCTTCTTCTTCTTGATCCTTTGACATTTCATATAATACTGGTTTGGTGATGATGAACTCCTTTAGCTTTTTCTTATTTGGGAAGTTCTTTATCTGTCCTTCAATTCTAAATGATGGCTTTGCTGTGTAGAGTAATCTTGGTTTTAGGCCCTTGCTTTTAGTCACTTTGAATATTTCTTACCACTCTCTTCTAGCCTGTAAAGTTTCTTTTGAGAAATCAGCTGAGAATTTTATGGAGCTCCCTTGTAGGTAACTAATTGCTTTTCTCTTGCTGCTTTTGAGATTCTCTTTTTGCCTTTAACCTTTGTCATTTTAATTATGATGTGGGCCTGTTTGGGTTCATCTTTTTTGGGACTCTCTGTGCTCCCTGGACTTGTATGTCTACTTCCTTTACCAAGTTAAGGAAGTTTTCTGTCATTATTTTTTCAAATAGGTTTTCAATTTCTTGCTCTTTCTCTTCTTCTTCCAGTACCCTTATGATGTGAATATTGGTACACTTGAAGTTATCCTGGAGGTTCCTTACACTATCCTCATTTGTTTTGTATTCTTTTGTTCTGATTGGTTGTTTTTTTTTTGCTTCCTTATATTACAAAGCATTGATTTGATTCTTAGCTTAATCCACTCTACCATTACAGCAATTCTCTGTAAATTGCTCATTTCAGTTAGTGTATCCTTCATTTATGACTGGTTCTCTTTTATGGTTTTCATGTTCATTTTTATGCTGTTTAAGTTCTCTCTGAGTTCATCTGCTCTTGCCCTAAGTTCATTCAGCATTCTTATTACCAGTATTTTGAACTCTGCATCTCATAGATTGCTTGTCTCCATTTTGTTTAATTCTTTTTCTGGAATTTTGTTCTGTTTTTTATTTGGGCCATATTTCTTTGTCTTCTCATTTTGGCAGCCTCCCTGTGTTTGTTTCTATGTATTAGGTGGAGTTGCTATGTTTCCTGGGCTTAGTAGAGTGGCCTAATGTAGTAGGTGTCCTGTAGGGTCTAGTGGCACAGCCTCCCCTATCTTCCAAGCTGGGTACTCAAAGTCCACCCAACATGTGAGCTGTGTACACGCTGTGCTTGTAGTGGAGCCTTAATTGCTGTTGGAAGGTCAATGGGAGGGATTTACCCAGGCCGATCAACTGTAAAGGCTGACTGTGACCACTGACCACCAACCTCTGAACACTGTGGAAGATCACCTGTGCAGTAGGCCACTCCACAGAGAAGGACTTACTTCAGAAGGCTCTGGTGCCTTCCGAGTCCACCCCTTGAGTGTGTCACTTGTGGAGACGGTTGGGTGGTGCCCCAACGTGGTCTGTACCAGTGCACTGGTGTGCTGCCTCTGCAGCCTACCAGAAGGTGCAGGCCAAGGTCAGCCACCACTTGTGTTCTGTGTGGGACTACCTGGCATAAGCTTCAAAGCAATCTGCAGGTGGCTGCTACTTGTGCTGGACTTGGATGTGCCCAAGCAAGGCCAACTGGTGAACTAAGGTTTGTTGCTTTTAGTGCCTCTTAGCAAGAGGTAAGGGGATCACTGAGGCCAGATGCTACTTGTTTAGGAAGATTTAGGAAAATCTGAGACATGAACCAAAATAAGCCATTCATATGGAAAAGGCACTGGAAGCAGCTGGGCAGGCCCAAAAATTAGGTGGGACAGAGCCTAGGGGAATCACAAGGGTGGGGCAAACATTGTGATCCAGGTTGATGGAGACACAGATATAGGTATCCACCTGCCAGCTTTGTGGAGGGTGAGCTTAGAAACAAAAACAATGGCCTCTGCCAGCACTCCTATCTTGGAGAAAGCTGTCCCTCAGCTCTTGCCCTGATGCCAGACAATTCAGTTCCTTCTTGTATGCTTCTCAAGGCAGCCTTTCAAGCTGCTGCTCCAGTGCTGGAGATCAGAAAGAATGAGTCTCAGTAAGTGCTTGTGTGGGCCTTTTAAGAGGAACTGCCTGGGAATCCAGAGGTTTCTGTCTTCAACAGCCTCAGTTTCCACTGGTTTGTATAGCCAGGAGTTATGGGGACTTATCCTCCTGGCTCTCAAAACCTGGGCTGGGGGCATGGTATGGGGCTGGGATCCCTTGGTCATGAGATATCTCTCCTGCTTTTTATCTATCACATGGGTGTGGAACTAGCTTGTTCTGCATTTCTGTCCATCCTACCACTCTCAATGTGATTCCTCCTTTAATTCCATAGTTGTAGGACTCCCGTTCAGCTGAGTTCTGATGGTTCTGCATGGTGGTTGTTTTATAGTTTAGTTTTAATTTTTATATGGTTGTGTGAGGAGGTAAGCCATGTTTATCTAGGACACCATCTTAGCTTTCTCCTCAATCTAGATACTTTTTTCAAAAGCTTTTTAGCTGAGAAGGGTCTCTAAGAGAAAGGCCAGGAAGGTTGTATGAAGGTTAGAAATAATGGCAGAGGTTTTCTACTAACACTGGACAGGTGGTAGCTGTACTTATTTTGACCTTGTATATGTGCTATAATATCCATAGTATTCATTTTGAAGAAGATCAGTAATTATTTTAATAATGATAGTACAAAAGCAAGTGATTTTCTCAGATATTATGAGAAAAATAGGAGTTGAAGTCTGTAATTTAAACTATTTTTTTTCATACTCCTTCTCTTTTAGAAATCTGTTTAATAGGACTCAGTATACTGTCTTTTTTAATTCACATGCAGAAAACTTCAGTTTTGGAATTGTCCATTCTATAACTTTTGAGAAATGCATAGTCCCATGACTACCATCACCATAAAGATACAGAATAGCCTCATCATCCCTGTGTTGTGGTCACTGAAGGCCTGACAGGGTCACGATATTCAGGCAGATGGAAGAATATTCAAAGAGCTATTGAGATGTCTGACATGTCTTTATTCATGAGTGGGTGAGCCACACATGCTGCAAACTGTGTGTCTCCCTGCGTGGCACCTATCCTCCTGTTTGGCATTCCAGTGTGGCCCTAGTACTCAGCATGGCATCCAGCAGGTAGCTCCTAGCTCCATAAGTACTGGATACCAACAAAGCCAGCAAGGTGCCAACAGATCTTATGTGGCAAAGCTTCATACTAGACATTCATGAAGCTTCACTCAAGGACATGGGAACAGTTTGTTAGACCCAGTCTCAAGGCTATGAGAACACTACTTATCAGGTCCATTATCAAGGTTATGGGAAACTGCTTCCATTAGTTGCCCATACATCTGGGTGAGGAAGCCAGACTACCTATGTTTACCCTATAATCCCCAAATTCCCTCCTACTACAACTTGTAGCCACCCCACATTGAATTCCTGTGACCACTGATATGTTTTTTCCTATAGTTTTACATTTTCAGAATTCGCTTACTATTTATTTATTGCCAATATCTCCAAAATCTCAAGGAGATCTATATGCTTTTTAAAAGAGGAAAGAATGAATTAAAGATCTTATAGCTTCCAGGTGTGGTATAGTTGTTATAGTGGCATTTAATTATTTTACAAAAATCTATGTGAAAGGAAGATGAGTCATGATTCCTAGACTCTGAACTTTCTGTTGGCCCTGAAAGATCAGGCAAACTCAAGTACACTGAGTGAAAGTAAAGTGACCCTGGATTGAATGGGGTGTTGAGCCTAGGCTCCCTCTGCAACAGGAAGGGAAGTTGTCTGTGAAGGAAAGACCATTTCTAGTTGGCTTTCCTTGAGCTGGTTGTAGACACAGCCCTTGATGAATGGCTGAGTGGTCTTTGAAACTTTCAGAGGCGCTATGATGGAATATTTGTAGGTGAAATATGCCACTGATATGACTTTTGTGATGGGTTTCCAGGATCTGCAGGCCTTTGGCACTGTGGTCTCAGTGTTACCTCCTCCACTAGTCAGGGGCCTTGGGGGGCTTCACTGTCTTTTGAAAACCTTGAAACCAGTTTGGTTAAAAGTTTCCTGGTTTTTCTTGAACATCAGGCATTCCTTTACACTGAATGTACCTCTTGTGCACTGGCCAGCTGTCTGCTTTGTTGGAAAAGAATGGTATCTAAGTATCCCCAGGGCCTTGTTGAGGTCAGCCCTTGCTCAGAATAGCACAGTAATGTGTTTATTTGGTGAATGGTTTTAGATAATGATAATATTGATTTTTTTTAAATGTCCGGCTCTTGTCTAAAGGGCTGCAAAGCACTTTTTTAGTGTAACCACAGCTAAGTGGGCTCTCTAGGGTCAGAAAACATATTCTGATGAGTAAATTTTACTGTTGTACTGTTATCTTAAACTTAGAAATATTTTACTAAATTTTATTTAAAAATGTCTCTAAAACCATTAATATTAAGGATTAGAAATTCATATAAAAGATTTAAATATACACAGTAAGATAATTTCTTGAAATATGAATGTTGTGTTTTACTTTCTCCCACTCACTTATGCATGTCCTTTCTTTCACATTAACTCATGAAGTAAGGTTGTTTTCCTGGGAACAAAAATCAAGAAATAGCTTGTCCATCTTTTTTTTTTTTTAAGTTATGCAAGTCACACTCTTGGTGAACATCAGAAAGAAAGCCCCAAGATAAAAACACCTCAGGTGTTATGATTAAAAAGAGATTTGGAAAGATGTACTACCCATACCATCCTCTCCTCCCTTTGCTCAGAAGGAGGGTGTCTAGGAAGGAGAGAAGTTAGGGAAGATGAGTAGAAGTTAGGAATTTTTACAGGAGACTGGAGGGATGGGGCAGAAGAGAAGGGGACACAACTGGCCCTGTGCGGGGAGCTGGGCACAGCAAGAGATTGCTGGGGACCGCAGCCCTTCAGAGAAGCCCAATTTGTTGGGCCATTTGTCCCTTCACTATAGGAGACCCAGTGAATCCCAGGACACATTGATGTATCTGCAACAGAAGGTGGATACCCTCGGTACTCAAAGGGAAAGGGGAATGTGGAAGGGAAAACAACCAGCCCTACACTTGGGTGAGCCTGGCTGGCAGTGAAACCAGCAAAGAATGAAAGAAAATTTTTCAGCTATTGAAAATGGGCAGCCTAAATAGAGGATCCATGTGACATAAATAAGTGTGATAATCACTCCTTCAATTAAAATTTAAAGTTTAATTCTGATGCCTCTTTTTCTCTAGTCAGTGCTCATATTCTTTTTTGAAAATAATTTTAAAATTAATTTATTGGGGTGACATTGGTTAATAAGATTATGTAGATTTTAAGTGTATATTTCTATGATACATCATCTGTATATTGCACTGTGTGCTCACCACCAAACATCTAGTCTCCTTCTGTATCATATATGTGACCCCCTTTACTCTCTTCATCTTGTCCCCATGCCCTTCCCTCTGGTAACCACCAGAGGGTTATATCTATGAGGGTTTGAGGGGTTTTTTTGTCTGTCTTGTTTGTTCATTTGTTGCTTTCAGTTTTATATTCCATATGTGAGTGAAATTATATGGTTCTTGACTTTTTACGTCTGACTCATTTCACTTATCATGATCTTCTCAAGGTCCATCCATGTCATCACAGTGACAGAATTAATTTTTTCTTATGGCTGAGTAGTATTCCATTATATGTATGTACCATATCATCTTTATCCAATCACCCATTGAGGGCCCCTTTGGTTGTTTTCAAGTACTGGCCACCATGAAAAATGCTGCAATGAACATAAGGGTGCATCTATCCTTATGAATAAATGTTCTCAAATTTTGGGGTAGGCATCCAGAAGAGGAACCTCCATGCCCTTTCTGAGTAACCTCTGTATTCTTCCTTTGATGTCTCACTCTGTGTGTGTTAGGCTTACAGTCGGTGATCAACTGACCCTAACACTGTTTTAATGGACCCATCTGGGGACAGACTGGCATTTTTCAAAAATTTTATTTTAATTGTTGTTCAAGTACAGTTTTCTGTTTTTTACTCCCATCCCATTCCATCCACCCAGTCCTCCCCACCTCCCTCCCACTTCCATTCCCTCTAGTTTTTGTCCATGTGTCCTTCACACTTGTTCCTATAGACCCTTCCTCTTTTCCCCTAAAATTCCCCCAAAATTCCCTTCCCTCTCCCCTCTGGACACTGTCAGTCTGTCCTATACTTCAGTGTTTTCGGTTATGTTTTGCTTGTTCATTTGTTTTGTTGTTTAGGTTCCTGTTAAAGGTGAGATCATATGGTATTTGTCTTTCATCGCATGGCTTATTTTGCTTAGCATAAGGCTTTCCGGTTCCATCCATGATATTGCAAAGGGTAGGAGCTCCTTTTTTCTTTCTGCTACATAGAATTCTATTGTGTAAATGTACCATAGTTTTTGATGAACTCATTTACTGATGGTCACTTAGGTTGCTTCCAGCATTTGGCTATTGTAAATTGTGCTGCTATGAACATTGGGGAACATAGGTTCAATTGAATTGGTGTTTCAGGATTCTTAGGATATAATCCTAGCAGTGGAATTTCTGGGTCAAAAGGCATATCCATTTTTAGTTTTCTGAGAAAATTCCATACTCTTTTCCATAGTGGTTGTACAAGTCCACAGTCCCACCAACAGTGCACTAGGTTTCCCTTTTCTTCACAACCTCTCCAACACTTGTTTGTTGCTTTGTTTATGATGGCCATTCTGACCAGTGTAAAGTGGCATCTCATTGTGGTTTTAATTTGCATCTCTCTGATAGCTGGCGATATTGAGCATCTTCTTCATGTGTCTCTGGATCCTCTCTATGTCCTCCTTGAAGAAGTGTCTGCTTAAGTCCTTTGCCCATTTTTTAACTGGGTTGCTTGTCTCTTAGAGTGGAGTCATGTAAGTTCTTTATATATTTTGGAGATTAAACCCTTGCCTGAGGTATCATTGGCAATGTGTTTTCCCATACAGTTGGTTCTCTTTTTATTTTAATACTGTTTTCTTTATCTGTGCAGAAGCTTTTTATTCTGATGAGATCCCATTTCTTTATTCTTTCCCTTATGTCCCTTGCTCTAGGGAACATATCAGTAAAAAGGTTGCTGCATGAAATATCTGAGATTTTCCTGCCTACGTTCTCCTCTAGGACTTTTTAATGGTGTCATGGCTTATATTTAAATATTTTATCCACCTTGAATTTATTCTTGTGTATGGTGTAAATTAGTGCTTGAGTTTCATTTTTTTGCATGTAGCTGTCCGTCTATCTCAACACCATTTGTTGAAGAGGTTATTTTGCTCCACTTTATGCTGCTGCCCCCTTTGTCAAATATTAATTGACTGTAGAGACTTGGGTTTATTTCTGGGCTCTCTGTTCTGTTCCATTCATCTTTGTGGCTGTTTTTATGCCAGTACCAGGCTATTTTGATTACACTGGCCTTGTAATACAGTTTGATATCAGGGATTGTGATCCCTCCTACTTTGCTCTTCTTTCTCAAAATTGCAACAGCTATTCAGGGTTGTTTATGGTTCCATATAAATTTTTGATTTTTTATATGGTTCTATATAAAATTTTGTTTGTTCTATGTCTGTGA